>NC_052082.1:43125992-44375992 GCF_015852505.1 Tachyglossus aculeatus | reverse complement strand
CGACTCTTCCGTGGCCAAAACCAAACGATTTCCAGGTCTGTCTATGCAAGGGTGCTCTTTGGAGAAATCACGGATGGCAAAATGAACTGCGACTGCGTGATGTCACCAACCGTTCATGCCCGCACATCTCCCAAGGGGGTCAAGGAGGAGAGGCTAATGTTACCTCATGTTCCTGACAGACCTTGGGTTTTGTATGGAGAAGGTGGGAGAGGGAAGTCAGCTGCCTGACCAGAGCCGGCAGATGGGACTTGGACACTAACCTCAGGTCCACACTCACATCCAGACACAAATGCTGCTTGCCTGAGGTGCAATATCCATTAGACTAACATTACTTTTAGATTGTAAGCTCGTTGTTGGCAGAGAATGTGTCTGTTATAGTGTCATATTGTACTCTCCCAAGTGCTTGGTACAGTGCTCTGCACATGATAAGTGTTCGATAAATACAATTGACAGACTGACAACCAATCACTCAATAATAATAATAATAATAATAATAATAATAATAATAATAGCATTTGTTAAGGTCTTACTATGTGCCAGGCACTGTTCCAAGTGCTGGGGTAGATACAAGGTAATCAGGTTGGACACAGTCCCTATCCCAGATGGGATTCACAGTCTTAATCCCCATTTTACAGATGAGGTAACTGAGGCCCACAGAAGCAAAGTGACTTCCAGGCCAGGCCAGAGACAGGATGTGGGCGAGGGGTCGGTGGTGAGACAGTCAAGATGGAGGCACAGTGAGAAGGTTAGCATTAGGGATGTGAATGGGGAAATGAGAAATCAATCAGCGAAGGTTTTCTGGAGGAGATGGGATTTCAGAAGGGTTTTGAAGATGGGAGCTCTCCGATCTGTCAGATTTAAAGGAAGAAGTTCCAGGGAGAGCCAAAGATAGTCAATGGGACAGTTGAGAGGAAGGCCGAGTAAGTAGGTCAGCTTGAGCAGAATGAAAACTTCGAGTTGTCAATCAACCGATGAATGATGTTTATTGCTAGGGTGCACAGGACAAAGACACTGGATAAGTTGGAGAGAAAGAGCTGACTGCCAGCCTGGTGGGAATGGAGATGGTGGGAATGGAGAAACACATGATGCGTCCCCTGCTATTTAACTGAACTGAACTTCTACTTGTTTGGAGCCTAAAGGATTGGTGTTTGGAGGATTTAAAGGACTTGGCTCCCTGAGAGATAGCAGCTCTTGTCTGCCAACACTGGCCAAAGACACCTATGTAGTCGACACAATGACTCTCCCCACCTTCATAGCCTTATTGAAGGCACAACTCCTCCAAGTGGCCTTCCCAGACTAAGCCCCACTTGTCCTCATCTCCCACTCCCTTCTGTACCTCCTAGACTTGCTCCTTTTATTCTTCCCCCCTCCCAACAGCACTTATGTACACATCTATAGACTGTGAGCCCACTGTTGGGTAGGGACTGTCTCTATATGTTGCCAACTTGTACTTCCCAAGCGTTTAATACAGTGCTCTGCACACAGCGCTCAATAAATATGATTGACTGACTGATTGATCTATAGTTTTATTTATTTCTATTAATGTCTCTCTCCCCCTCTAGCCTGTAGGTTCATTGTGGTCAGGGAATAGGTCGGTTCATTCATTCATTCCACTTTTCTGCTGTATGATCTTGCGCAAATCACTTCATTGCTCTGTGCCTCAGTTACCTCATCTGTAAAATGGGGATTGAAACTGTGAGCCCCACAGGGGACAGGTACTCTGTCCAAACTCTAAGTGCTTGTATCCAACCCAGTGCTTAGTACAGTGCCTGGCACATAGTAAGTGCTTAACAAATACCATCATCATCATCACCATCATTCATTCAATCATTTATTGAACACTTACTCTGTGCAGAGCATTGTACTCTGCACTTGGGAGAGTACAGAACAACAATAAACAGACATATTCCCTGCCCATGTACTCTCCCCAGCGCTTAGTACAGTGCTCTGCACACAGTAAGCACTCAATAAATATGACCAACCGACCGACTGACTGGAAAAACTTCCTGGGCTTCCAGTGGTGTCACCAGACTGTTCGGGCGGCTCTGCTAAGAGGCAGGCAACATGATGGCCATGGCACAGGGTTCCCTTGGCTCCAGGAGAGCGTTACACTCTGGGAAGAACCTTGGCTCAGCCCAGGAAAAGTGGTAGCGCTGGGCCTCCTCGGTTCCAGCCCGGAACTGCTGATCCAGTCCAGGCAAGGGCTCCTGTAAGCAGCACGGCCTAGTGGATAGAGCACTGGTCTTTGAGTCTGAAAGACCTGGGTTCTAATCCACTTGTTTGCTGAGGGACCTTGGGCAAGGCTCTTAACTTCACTGGGCCTCGGTTCCTCGTCTGGAAAATAGGGATTAAGACTGTGAGTCTTAGGTGGGACAGGGACTGCGTCCAAACTGATCAGCTCGTATCTACCCTAGTGCTTAGTACAGTGCCTGGCACATAGTAAGCGCTTAAAAAATATCACTAAATAAAAAGAGCAGTGTTGCCCTGGGGGTTTTGAGGCCTCACCCCACCCTGACAGCCAACTCCTATTCAGCCCTAGGTTTTTGTCTTGGCCAGTTGCCTCTGCCAACAAAAGGGTAGCCTTGCCTCCTGGCAGAAACTCTGGCCTGCTCCATGGGGACATGCCCGATGTCAGAGCGTCCTGACACCGCGGTTTTGCCCTAGACTCCAAATGAGCTCTGGCTGGGTTGTACTTGAGCAGCACAGCAAATACCTCCAAGTGCTTCAGTCTCCAAATGCAATCTCTTGGCCTATTCTTGTGGAAAAGGAGACGTGGCCATCCACCAAGCTGATGAGGGTGGAGCAAGAGGTCCCTGTAAGGGACACCCTGGCAGCAATCTTCTACTGCAGCCCCATTACGATCTGCCAGTTGTGTGTGCTAGATGCCCAGCCTACAGAATGTGGATGACACGAGGCGAGCCATCCCCGTTTCGATCGCCTCACCTGGAGTTTGATGGAGGGTGGAAACTCTGGACCTGGAAAGACCATCGGCAGCAATGCTTCTTGTAAGCACATGTTCACCATTTCCTTTTTTTCCCGCCTCGTTAGCAATTGGGGAAAACTGAGGCCAGGAGATCTTAAACATCCTGCCAAAAGAAAGCATGAAGTCTCCAGGCTGAATGAAAACAAATGGGTATCTGCTGCTCTCGGACTACGCGGGGTGGTTCTCGTGAAGTCTTGACGATAAATACAGGCTGGGATGAAAGACAGTTGAGAGGAAGTAACAGGGCCCTGTGGGATAAGTGAAGGTGCCAAGCCCAGGATCTGAATGTGTGAACCGAAAACTTCCCAACTGAGACACACGCTTATTCACCAGCTCCGGGAAGGTGAACCCCCTGCCAAGAGCAGCAAGGCCCCTCCCTCGCCTCTGTTTTCACAGGGCTAAAAGGCAGCCCAGAGAGCTGGAGGTTGGAAACCCAGCCCGGCTGCTATAAAAAGAGACCCTCCTCCCAATCCCCTCATCCCACAGCCAGACCAGCAGGCCAAGAAGACACAGGGGGACCGATATGTACCTTCAAAACTTATCATTACAAAGAGTCCATCTTCCAAATGTATAACCTCTGCTTATTTTAGTGTTTCCCTTGGAAGTCAGCCTTTCTGAGTGCTATAAAAGGGGGCTTGGAACTGATGAGGTTTGCACCGACATTTTGTGCTAGCGATCAGGCTAAAAACGTATGGCTGAGTACAAAAAAAAGCATATTTCGATTATGTTGTTTCCAACCCCCTTTCCCTGCCTCTATGTCCCCTCTGCCTCCCTCCCCCTGCACCCAAGGGCCAGCTTCAAAGAACGTGATATTTTTTCATCATTCCGTTTTGGAAAAAAAGAAAACTGCATTTAAGTCATCCTGTCCTCCACTTAAATGATCCTTTAATTTCCTTTCTTATTTCTAAGCCCTCAGGTGGCTAGCCTCAGTGCTTTCTGGCCTTGCTTGCATGTAAAGTTCACAGCTCCTCGCCTGATCTCATGATCCTCTATCAAAACAGCACTTCCAGAGTGTTTCCTGTCTAGCTCTGCCCTTGCGTGAGTTACTCCCTGGCTGGCTCAGCGGCCAGACTAAATCTCTTTTGTGAGAAGCTGTAAAGAATGCAACGCGGCCCCATCTCCCTTTCCACCTTGAGCCTGACATCCGGAACTGACTTAGGAAGTCCTCTAATGGTTACCAACTTTGGGGGGGGGGGGTACTGCTTTCGGTTTTCTGCACTAAACATATGTTTAGTAAAGACAGCATCACCAATCACCACTTGACCTTATGACAGCCCAAGAGTTGCTGATTTTTCTTTTTTCCTGAGAGTAAGAAAACTTTTACCGGCTAGCACCATGATGTAAATTCAAAATCATGTTGGGAGACGACTGCAAACATGCTGATTTCCAGATGTTTGACGAGACAGTGCAGAAACAACACACAAAAAGGGTCAACTGTTTCTGTCAGAGCCTCTGCTGGATTCCACACTGAACTGCACACATGCATGCAAACCCGCCCTTGCATGTGTGCACACACACACCACATATACACACACACACCACACACACACACACACACATAGAGGCTGTTGGGAAAGTTGAGCCTCAGTCAAACTACTGAGGAGGAAAATCTACATTTGGCTGTCAATTGCCGAATTCCAATTGAATTGTATGTAAAAAAAAAAGATCTTTGTCTCTGAACACGCAATTTCCCAAATCTATTAATATCTAAATATTTAGCAACAGCTCCAATGTGTGTTCTCTCTCTCTCTCTCTCTTTCTCTCAACACATTCACGCTTGCCCCATCTTCCTCTTAAGTACGCTTGTGCACCAAATAAAACATGAACTTGGACTCTGGCTCGGCACACTCAGATATAAATCCTTCTGCATCTCCACTGTAGATAAAATCTGATTTTAGTCAAAACATAAGATTGCTCAGGCCATCTCTAATAAGCAGCCTCCTTTTTTATGTGCTCATCCTTTTTACTCAGAAACTGTTGCTGGTGGAAGACTTCCAGAGGAAAAGCAAATTTGGTTGTCAGATTTATGGTATCTAGGAATCTCTAAAATGAATGGCTTCTTTAAAAGAAAAGCCAAACTTTCAGTAATTGTATTCAAGTTCCCCTTTAAAAGAAAAGCCAACCTTTCAGAAATTGCATTCAAATTCCCTAATCACATTTCCTGAGCTTGACAGGAGGGGTGTTTGTTTACTAGGCGTCTTCTCTCAGATCCACAGTGGATCTCCAAATATTACTACTAATAATAAAAATAACAATGGTATTTGTTAAGCTCTTACTGTGTGTCAGGCACTCTACTAAATGCTAGATAATTGTGGTATACTTTGTTAAGCACTTACTATATGGCAGGCACTGAAGTAAGTGCTGGGGTGGATACAAACAAATTGGGTTGGACACAGTCCCCATCCCACATGGGGCTCACAAGTCTCAATCCCCATTTTACAGATGAAGCAACTGAGGCCCAAAGAAGTGAAGTGACTTGCCCAAGGTCACACAGCAGACAAGTGGTAGAACCGGGATTACAACCCATGACTTTCCAACTCCCAGGCCCGTGCTCTATCCACTACACGATCCCGCTTCTCAATATTCCAGGAGTCCCTAAAACATAATCCTGGACCTCTGGCAAGAGGCCAGAACTTCAATTGCCTTCTCAAGTGTGATTTCAATTGCATACTCAAAAGATTTCTTCCTCTGGCAAAGCATCTTCTTTCTCAAAGAGTCAGCTTCCCCTAGCACAGAAGCATTGTTTGCAAACCATCCAGGGTTGGGTGGGCCAAACATTTCTCCTACACTATTTAACTCCTTATAGAGGGAGCCTGCTGTTTTGCCAGAAGTGCCATCTACTGCTTATGACATTAAAATGACACAATTTGGACCCTTCTGAAGACTCTGCGACCTAACCACTGCATTTCACTCTGAGGGTTAACGCTGATGAATTCTAGGGAAACTTTTCTCCAAAGTCTCACACCTAACACCTAACGTCTAAGAGAACTCTGTAACGCAAGAAAAAAAAATCAGCATTTTCTTTAGCACTTGGGGCATCTCTAAAATGAAATGTTCTAGGGGATGGTGGAGGAAAAGGATATTGGTCCCTTTTTATTCACACAGAGAAAAATTCCTCCAGCTGGGAAGGAGTTAATGCAGAACAAAATTAGACACAGTGCGTGTTAAAGGTTAGAAGAATAATCAGTCATTTGAAAAACACTACATAAACATTTTTCCGGATGCAATTTTCAGTCCAAGGATACATTTCCCAGTAGAAATCAGCAGCTAAAAAGGAAATCATTTCGTCTCCATAAGTGCCAAATTGTATCCTGATTTTTCCTGGCCTGGCTCAACTTTCAAAACTAGTGGTTCCACTTCTGCAATCTTTCACCCAATGACTATATAAACACATCTTTATAAGACAGACATAATCCTTGGGTGGGCCAATTTATGTTGGATTATGAAAATACTTAAAATACAAAATCGTATAATGACTGTTGTCCTTTTGGTTTTTACTAAATGAAAAAAAAAAAGTCCATTTCACACAGGGCTGCAGTATTGCATTCAAAGATAACATGCCACATATATGTCGTTTTCAGTTTTTCCAACATCTTTGAAAGTAATTAAGCATTACTGAATGGTCCCTATTTCAGAAACGCCTCCTACATTGTGGCCAACTACTGTGTACCCAAAATCTCTGCGGGCTGTAAAAATAGGTAAAATCAAATTACTAAATGGGTAGTCAATCACCTTTAGGCAGTATTCCCTTCTTCCCCTCACCCCTACCCCTACCTGAGACCCAATCCACAGTGGTCTGCCTGACTCTGCTGTATTGAACCGAACATTCCACATCATCTGGGGAGACGATTCTCACCCTTGAAAATCTTTTGGATCCCACTCGGTTTGGTCAAAGGTTACATAAACATTAGTTTTAAGAAGGATAAAACAATCTAAATACAAACTAAACAGATTCATTCTGAATTTATTACTGTCTACCACGCATATATATTGCTCATTGTTCAAAATTTCCTCTCTCAACCCTCGAACACTCAACTGTATGAGGAGGAGAGAGTGTGAATTTTCCCTTTACAAGGAAAGGTAAACCTCTGCTTTTTCACTTCTCTCTTGAAATTCTAGCGATTATATAGGCAAGAACAAAAGGCCGCATGTAAGAGCCAACAAAATCCTATCTTCAACACGTAGCATGTGGTAGTGAGAGCTTAACTTTTTTCTCCAACGTATAAAGCTATGTGAAAGAAGACATTTTTGGGGTCTTTGGAGAATATAGAATAAATTACAGTGATAAGATCTGGAAAAGTTGGATTGGAAGTTAAGAGATTTTCACATCTGTGTCTACACATTCATATCTTGGGAATAATGCATCTCCAGGACCATTCACAGAAAAATGTGAGAAAGTGTTCGGTCCTTCACTGAAGCCAAAACATTCCTGGTTCTTACATCCACAGTCTGGTTTACAGTGGGGACCTTAAGCCACAACTTCAAACGTTTCTTTCTCCTCATATGCCACTCAGAATATACTCCACACATCTATAAAACGGTTCCCCAGGAAAAAAAGGCAATTTCTTCCAGTATTAACTACAGCCATCTCAGCAAGTCATTCAAATGACTGTAACTCATTTCTTCAATTTTTAAAAACTTGCAAAATGACTCCTCTATTAATGATTTCCTAAATAAAACTAACGATCGGTTTCTTCTTTTAGTCTTACTCCCTGACAGAGCAAATAAATACTTATTGGGACAGCAGGGGTTTAATATAAATGGTGGGGGCAGGTGGGAGGGGGAGTAATGCTGAACTGGTTTTCTATTCATTCGCTAACAGAGACAGTACAAGATTCCCCCCATGGCACAGGCATTTTAACAGTGGGTTTTGTGGTCAATTCCTAACTCACAAAATTATTGCTGAGTCGGGTAGAAGGGGCTCACACACTTTTCCTGTGCAACTGGGTGGCTATAACTGCCAGGCTAACCCAAATCAGCATAATTTTTTACTTAGCTCTTTTTATACCATGCTTTCAAAAATCATTACAGTACATTTATAAACGTGAAACTTTTATTTTCATCGGAAAAGGCTTTAAACAGAAAAGGCTTTAAACAAACACACGTGCTTATTTGCGAGATTAAAGAAAGGTGCTTTAAAATCCATCTTTTGGGTTGAAATATTTTGCGTTCCTTTCTGGTTTAAAACCTTCGCCCATGAAAGCCGCCATTATTTAGAAGTGAAGAAAGAAAAGGGAATTTGTCCCGTTTCTCCCCAGTCCTCACTTAGCTATTGTCACCTGTATCTATTTCCAGGAAGCCAATATTCATTAGGGTTAATCTGCCTACTAAATGAATAAACAAAGGATTTCTCTGTCACCGAGAGGCCAGGTGAGCAGATATCATCTTCTAACCCCGAAAATCATCTGTACAAATACAGCGCAGGTAATTTCCTGCTGCAATCCCACACCTGGGATCATTTGGCAAGCAGCTCAGAAATGCTGAGTAATATTTGGAAAATGTACTATAACTAATTTTTCGAAAAAAAAACCACCCTACACATTTCCCACTATTTTAAAACTGAAAGACATTCTTGTTCTAAGAGCTGCACAACACACTAAGCATTCTGCAATAACAAGATGTCAAGGTACAACATTAGAATAATGATAAAGATAATAGCGTTAATAATCCCACCTCACAGCAATCTTTCTTGAAACTCGTGACAGACATTTGGCCCTATTCCCTATTTGAGCAGGCTGAGTAAAATGTATCTCCTTTTGGTCAGAGTGGAACAGCAAAAGAAGCAACAGGGCTAATAGCCGAGGGTTCCTGTGGTCTAAGGGGCTTATTTAAAGTCCCTGTCCTCCCTCTTGAGCCCCATGTGGGAAAGGGACTGTGTCTAACCTGCTTAATTTGCATCTACCCCAGTGCTTAGAACAGTGCTTGACACATAGTAGACAAACAGGGAAGCAGTATTCCCTAGTGGATAGAGCACGGGCCTGGGTCAGAAGTCCCTGGGTTCTAATGCTGGCTCTGCCAGTTGTCTGTAGTGTAACTTTGGGCAAGTCACTTCACTTTTCTGTGCCTCAGTTACTTCATCTATAAAATGGGGATTAAGACTGCGAGCCCATTGTGGAACGGGGATTGTGTCCAGCCCAATTACGTCATACTCACCCAAGCACCTAGCACAGTTCCTAGGACTTAATGAGCACTTAACAAATACCGCAATTACTATTATTATTACCAGATAGGAAGTGCTTAACAAATACCATAATGAGGGGTCTTCTTGCTCCCATTTGCCGATAAATGTCTGGGTACCTGTGGGTCTTGGGGATATCTGCATATGATCCAGTACTGGGCCTGAAACCCTAAAGTACCCTAGGTCTACAAAGCATGTTCTCTGTTCTGTGTCTACAGTATAGCACTGCAATGGACTTGATCCACCACTACAGCCTACTCCACCACTGGCCAATTTATTCACTCATTTGATCATTTTATTGAGCGCTTACTGTATGCAGAGCACTGTACTAAGTGCTTGAGAATGTACAATACAACAATGATCACCAAGCAGCGTGGCTCAGTGGAAAGAGCCCGGGCTTTGGAGTCAGAGGTCAGGGGTTCAAAACCCAGCTCCACCAACTGTCAGCTGTGTGACTTTGGGCAAGTAACTTAACTTCTCTGTGCCTCAGTGACCTCATCTGTAAAGTGGGGATTAACACTGTGAGCCCCCCGTGGAACAACCTGGTCACCTTGTAACCTCCCCAGCGCTTAGAACAGTGCTTTGCACATAGTAAGCGCTTAATAAATGCCATTATTATTATTATTATTATCACCAGGTCCTCCCGTTGTCCAAATGTGAACGGTGCGGGGGGGGCGGTGTTATTATAATCCCTGCTTTCCAAACATGGAACCCAACAGACAGGCTCAGTGCCCAAGTCCATTCGGTGTGACATGGGTAAAACAACAACAACAATAATTATTATTATTATGCGGTTTTTGTGAAGCGCTTACTATGTGCCAGGCATTTTCTAAGTGCTGTAGGAAATACAAAATCAGTGGGTTGGACACAGTCCCTGTCCCACAGAAGGCTCACAATTTTAATCCCCATTTTACAGATGAGGGAACTGAAGCACAGAGAAGTTAAGTGAATTACCCAAGGTCACACAGCAGACAAGTGGCAAAGCTGGGATTAGAACCCAGGTCCTTCTGACTGCCAGGCCTGTGCTCTATCTACTAATCCGTGTTGTGCCTAGCCCAAGATAACTGGCCCTCAACCTAGGCCCCCTTATCCGCTCCATCTTGTTGTCTCCCCAGATTTGTGAGATGCTAATGCTAAGCAAAAATCCAGCCTAGTTTTATAGCCAAAACAGATTTCTAGCAAACCTACTTATTGGTACATAGATAACTAAGTGATTAAAGCTATCCAGGACCAAGAATGTCATCTAATACCTCCGGTTTTTAAATGCAACTTGTTTACCTGAAAAACTAGGAAGCATGAAAAGATGAAGAAAGGAGGGAGTGATGTGATTTCTGGTCAAAAATTCACAGAAGCATCATATCCAGGTATTGAATCTGATTGATTTTGCTAAGTACAGAAGCCAGATGTAGTTGTATAATGTAATCCTTGGGAACCACACAGAATGCCCAGCTAGAACTGGCAGGAGGCAAAGAGGGCTCCTAATGGTGGTACTTCATCATCATCATCAATCGTATTTATTGAGTGCTTACTGTGTGCAGAGCACTGTACTAAGCACCTGTTAAGTACTTGGTACTTGTTAAGTACTACTATGAGCTAAGCACAGCCCTAGGGTAGATACAAGAAAATCAGGTTGGACAAATTCCGGTCCTCCATTAGGTTCAAAGTCCATGTAGGAGGAATTGAAGCCTCATTTTACAGATGAGAAAACTGAGGAACTGTGAAGTTAAATGACTTGCCCAAGGTCACCCAGCAGGCAGGTGTCAGAGCTGGATAAGAACCAAGGGTCTGTGACTCCCAGGACCATCCTGGTCCCTCCCATCCATTCATTCACTCATTCAATTGCATTTACTGAGCACTCACTGTGTGCAGAATACTGAACTAAGTGCTTTGGGAGTGTACAATATAACAATTAACAGACACATTCCCTGCCCACAACAATCTAACAGTCTAGAAGGGGAGGTAGACATGAATATAAACAAATTACAGATATGCACATAAGTGCTGTGAGGCTGGGAAGGGGGATGAACAAAGGGAGTAAGAGCAATGTGGAAGGGAGTGGGAGAAGAGGAAAGGGGGCTTAGTCAGGGAAGGCCTCTAGAAGGAGAGGACCTCCAAAAAGGGGACATAATTGTGGGAGGAGAGAGCATCCCAAATCAGCCTTCAGGATTTGGCCTGATTTGGGACTGTGTGGGCAGTTATAGGTCCTACAGATTGTAAATCTACAAATACCTCAGAACCTTCTGGCAGGGAAGGACAGGGAAGGAGAGGGCATCCATCTTGGGTTTCAGGCTGCCTTGGAATGGGTAATGTCAAACCTGGGGTATGTGAGTTGGGTGGGGAGGCCAATGGCCTTCCACCCCAGTCACGCATGGGTCTAGAGTTTTCTTTCTCAAACGAGAGGGTGAGGAAATAGTAAAGAAAATGCCAACAAGTTTTTTTCTCCCAGGAGAAATCACAAATATGCAAATCCTAGATAAGCGAATGCCTCACACAAAGATTTCTGACCTCATTTATCCTCAGAGGTGCATTTTATGGGAAACTTCAGAACGTTAGTTTAATGAAATGGGTTCAATTTCCATTTCCAGAGCATGACAAAAAATATGCAAACATGATAATATTTGTCCCCAAACTGCCAAATCCAGTAGCGGTGGCCCCAAATCCCCACTGCATTCCGGGTCCTTATACATTAGCAGATGTGTGAAAATGTCAGTGTCCAGTGAGCTCCCCAGGGCTCCAAATCTGGAAAAGTTCTTCCATAGCAGTTACTTCAGCTAAAACTGGAAAGGGGATTTTGAGAGAGTTCACTAATATTTTTGGCCAGTGACTGGATTAAAAAAAAAATCCAACCCCAATGAGCTGTTTCAGTCAGTCAATCATATTTAATGAGCACTTATTGCGTGCAGAGCACTGTACTAAGTGGTTGGGAGAGTACAATATAACAATAAACAGGCACATTCCCTGTCCACAACAGGCTCACAGTCAGGGATTGGGGGAAGACAGACATTAACATAAATGAATATATTATCTATATTAGTATTCAAAAGTATGTAATTAGTAGGATCTATATTAGTACATAAATATTAGTTTTATACACATTAATATAAAGATATCTATATTTGTATTTATATACTAGATATATAGATATTTACTTATATTATTGTATACACATACTATTTATATACTAATATATAGCATATTAATTAGCATTTATGTACTAATATAGATAATATATAAGTATTAACATATTAATGTCCCAGAGTGAAGGAACGTTTGAGACTTAAATGGAGGGATTTTCTAGAGTCTCCTGTCATGCTGAGTACTCTTAAGAACATCCTACTTCTCAGCCACATTAAAGTATAAAAATAAACACAGAATACGCAGCTCAGCAAAGAATGTAAAATAGACCATGAAAATCTGGACTATCCTCTCCACATCCCTCACCTCCTTCAAAGATGGCCTGCCTGATCCAATCCCCATACGAATGGTGTAAAGCAAGGCTATGTGTGTAACTTCGTCTACACAGCCACCTTGAAATCTGCCCAAGGCACCTGGATGCTCAAGTTAAAATAAGATTCCGATCCTACTGGAAACTTCTCCAACTCAACAGGCTCTGTGCCTCATCAAACATTCCAGACAGAGTCATTCAGAAGCATTTGGGCGCTGCGATGCTGGGACGATTGTGTCCTAGAGATGCATGCCCAAAAAGACATGCAGAAGACTGGGAACTGCCTTGCAGACACAGGGCCATGATGCGGGGTTATGATAGGCCTGAAGAAGACTAAGGTAATGTAGGGGCTTGCTCCAGGGATACCATCCATACTACCAAAATCTTAGCCGGCAAATGATGTTACTTGGGCAGCCGACTGCCCAACAGGGCAGTGATAAGAAGAATAATCATAATAATTAAGGTACTTGTTAAGTGCTTACTATGTGCCAAGCACTGTTCTAAAGTGCAGGGGTAGATAAGAGTTGATCAGGTTGGACACAGTCCCTGTCCCACATGGGGCTCACACTCTTATCCCCATTTTACAGATGAAGGGACGAAGGCACAGGGAAGTGAAGTGATTTGCCCGAGGTCACACTGCAAACATGTGGCAGAGCTGAGATTAGAACACAGGTCCTCCTGACTCTGAGGCCCATGCTCTATTCACTAAGCCATAATGAAAGATTAAAATGCAGAAAAGTGAAGCCGACAAGTCTGTATGTCACTGGGGAGTGACATAGGAGGCCTTTCCAGACTGAGCCTCCTTTTTCCTCTCCTCCTCCCCATCCCCACTGCCCTACCTCCTTCCCCTCCCCACAGCACCTGTATATATGTTTGTACAGATTTATTACTCTATTTATTTTACTTGTACATATTTACTATTCTATTTATTTTGTTAATGATGTGTATCTAGCTTTACTTTTACTTATTCTGGTGACTTGACACCTGTCCACATGTTTTGTTTTGTTGCCTGTCTCCCCCTTCTAGACTGTGAGCCCGTTGTTGGGTAGGGACCATCTCTATATGTGGCTGACTTCTACTTCCCAAGTGCTTAGTACAGTGCTCTCCATACAGTAACTGCTCAATAAATACAATTGAATGAATGAATGAATGAATGGGGACATGGTTAGATAGAATATGGAATACCTGAGGAGCCAAGCTTTAGACCAAACCACGGATTTTTTTAATGGCATTTGTTAAATCCCTTACTATGTTCCAGGCACTGTACTAAGCATTGAGATAGATACAAGATAATCAGGTTGGACACTGTCCTGGGGCTCACAGTCTTAATCCCCATTTTACAGATGAAGTAACCGAAGCCCAGAGAAGTGAAGTGATTTCCCTTAGGTCACACTGCAGATAAGATGTGGAGCCAGGATTGAAACCCAGGTCCTTCTGACTCTCAGGCCTGCACTCTATCTGCTAGACCAAGCAGCTTCTCAGAATTGAGATGTTTTCCAACCTCCTTCAAGGGTGTGAGGTCCTGACCTACATCCAGGTAATTAAGTACCACTCTCATGCCATATTCAATATCATGCGGCAAGGATAGGGTACATACAAAATCTGGGAATCAAGTCAGTCTACTACACTCACTCGATAGGGCATTGCCAGATGGGGCGGTTAAAGAGAACGAGTGCCGATAGGATCCCCAAACCATTGCTCTGGTGGGAGACCAAAAGCTTTGGGCCAGTGTCACTGCTATAACAGGGCAGCAAAATGCAGCTTCAGAATATGTGGAATCCCAGTTGAATGTTAGGAAAGAATTGTGGTGGACAGACCAGACTAAGTGTGCTGCAATCAAGAAAGGAGTGGTTCTTTACGATCCAAAGCTTGGAGAAGATTATGAGAGCAAGAGCCAAGCATGAAAATAGCACTAGATGTTCCAAACACAAGCTCCCTGATGCAACAAGGGATAAACTCTGTCAGTCGGGACCATCAGACCGGATCAGCCATTTTAGCCATGCTCACCCCCGGAAGTTGATTTCTCTATTAGTGGCACTGCCTTTGAATCTGAAGGACATCCAAGCAATCGATCAATCAGTGACATTTATTGAGCACTTACTGTGTGCAGAGGACTGTGTTAAGCGCTAGGGAAAGTGCAACACAATTGACTTGATGGACACAAATCCCTGTCCGCAAGGAGCTTACAGGCTACAGGGTGAGATGCACATTAAAATAGACTGGGGATAGGGGCATTATTGGTTTCCTTTCGCTTGCCTTCCCTATTGGATTGGTAGCTACTCGAGGGCAGGGATTGCATCTCCGAGCTCCGTATGCCCCTCCAAGAGCCTTGGGCAATATTTCACACACATGCAGGAAGGAGGTGTTGACTTCCTCCTGACTCCACCCTGCCTAACCCCAAACTGCCAACTCTGCTCCTTCACTCTCTAGCCCAGGAATACACTTAGAGCTTTGCCTGCACCACCGTCAGTAGGCTAGGTCATTTGTTTAATGTACAGTTTACCTGCCACCTAGTCATTTGCTCATTCAATCGTATTTATTAAGCGCTCACCGTGTGCAGAGCACTGTATTAAGCATTTGGGAGAGTACAACAGAACAATAAACAGACACATTCCCTGCCCACAAGGAGCTTACAGCCTCCACACATTGCTCTTTATCAGTATTGCTTCCACAGATGGTAACCTCCCAGAGGGCAAATACCATCTCTGATTCATTCCTTTTTTGCAGTGCCTGGCACAGAGCTATATTCTCAATAATGCTACTAGTGATAGGGAATGGAGTTTGGGTATTACGCTCTATGGGATTTGCCCTTAAAGGATCGGTCCTTCCATCCTTCTGACTCTTCCATCCTTCTGACTTTTTAAAACTTTGGGAAAGAATTAACCTGAAAAAAACTTCAAAATTGCAGGAGCATTTGCAGATCTTACTTCATTTCTAAAATGCTTATTCAAAGTATCTGGATAGTTAATGCTTACAATAGGTGTTACATCGTTTCTCAACTGTAATTCTATTTATTATGAAACAGAAAAGGACATGTGGCTGTAGCTTGGAAGCACAAAGGTGAGATAATTGTTTTTCACATCACTGAACTGTCAACACCATTTAGCCTGAAATGTTGCATCTGGAGATTTCAAACCATGCAACCATTTAAAAAATACATAGAATGCTAAACAAAATGATAAACGGGACTTATCACCTTCTCTGAGGATAATTTTGAAACGACAGAAATGTCTTCAATATTTCTGCGGAATAAGAAACGTTCCCACCAGGTTAGAAAACATATAAACATGCATTTCAAACAGAAAGCTTATGTTTAGAGGCAAGCCTTCCTTGCTTTATGGCACATTCTGCCCCCTCTTTCATTTTATTATAGATCCCCGTAGCAATGTCTGGTGGAAAGATTATTGCATTTGGTTTCTATTTCTGAACTTTCTCCAGATTTAACTGCTCCATGCCTCAGGTGGAACGGTGTCAGATAGTTACCTGGAAGCCTGGCAATATACCTCCCTGGGATAAGGCAGATTTGTGGAGAGAAGACCGTGGTGTTTCAAAGTTTATTTCTGAATTTAAACTTAATTCTCATGGAATTTTTCTCACAGGGCCAGCTTCTCCAGGATTTTCTCCGGAGTTATTCTCTTGGAAAAATCCTATGAATTAAGTGCAGAAACAAACCATGAAAAACCTTGGAAATACCACCCCCTCTATATCTTTCCTCCTCCCCTGCTCAAGAAATATGGTCTGTAAGTTGCCATTACGCAGAAAGCAATGTCAGGAATATCTTCCATTTCCCCATCTTTAAAATGGGAGAAGACATACCTGCTTCCCGACTTCTTCTCAAGGTTGTGAGCTTGTTGTGGGCAGGGATTGTCACTGTTTATTGTTGTACTGTACTTTCCCAAGCACTTAGTACAGTGCTGCACACAGTAAGCACTTAATAAACACAATTAAATGAATGAATGAATGATACTGGAACCCAGAAAAGCAAGTAAATAAAAATCATCCTTTTCACTGTTTCTTTTTTGGGATCAGAATTACACTATAATTCCAGTCCACTAGATAGCCTTCCAAGAACATTACAAACATATCACCAGTGACTAGCAAAGGTTTTGCAGATTTTAAAGGTGTAGGTTTGGAGCTACATTTCCAGGTGAAACAAACATCAAGGTAAAACTACAATCTTCAAGGTGTAAGCGTTGAAACGGACTCACTGCCCTCTCAGGGTAAGGGTCCCTGAAATTGAAATGTGTGGCTCATT
Organism: Tachyglossus aculeatus; assembly: GCF_015852505.1. NCBI lineage: Eukaryota > Metazoa > Chordata > Mammalia > Monotremata > Tachyglossidae > Tachyglossus > Tachyglossus aculeatus. The sequence continues at coordinate 44,359,131 of NC_052082.1, read as the reverse complement.
TCTTTGGTCTTTGGGTGCTGTATTTTTCTTTTTCAGGCCAGGGTGCTGACTCACAACCTACCAAATTGGGATCAAAATTGCCAGGCTTATGTTTGTGCCCCCACGATAAAATGCCTAAGCTAAAATGCATACCTAATTATGTGAAAAACTGAGACTGAAAAGTGACCTATTTGTGTAGTTTTCTTACAAGTCTCACCTCTTGTGAGAGTTTTGGCCTAGTAAATTCATTAAATTGCATTTATTGAGTACTTACTGTGTGCAGAGCACTGTACTAAGCACTTGGAAAGTACAATATGGCAAAAGATAGAGACAATCCCAACCCAACAATGGGCTCAAAATCAGCAAGTGATAGGAGCTAGGATGTCCTCAAATCTGGCAATGCAGCATTCCTGTGCATATCTTAGCAAAGGAAGGTCCACTGCCCTCGGTTCCCATTGCCAAAATCCCATCTGCAGCATATGAGGTTTTGGCAGCCAGTAGTGTTTTGATGATTTACCTTCTCAGTTCCTTGCAACATGTTCCAATAACGGGAAAACGGTCAGAGGGAAACTCTCAAAGGAGTGAAAAATCACTTGCAGTTTAGCTTATTTACTGCATTTGAAACTTTAAGCTCTGCTTTCAACTTGGGCTTTTCTGTGACTAGTGCCCAAGATACCGGTTTAAAGTAATAGAAAACAAGAAAGAAATATAAGCACATGTTCTGTAATAAAATTTATCACGTACCTGAGATACGTTTTCCTGTTCTGAAGACACAAATCAGGGGAAACTGTTCCCTTTCAGGAGGGTGAAGTTTTCATGTTTTCGAGAGTAAAATGCACCAAATCCAAGTTTTTTTTTTTTAAGTTAAATTTCTTTTCAAAGAAATGAACCCGTTAGTTAGGCCTGGAGGTCACCTAGTCCAGGAATGAGTTCTCTTTAATGATCATCCTAAAAACCGCATGGATGGAAATGGCACAGTTTGTCTCCAAATATTGGGCTGGGAATTGGGAATCTGGTCCCAATTAGTTTCCTGGTCTTGGGATGTAACAATAGTAATGATAACTATTATGGTATTTGTTATGCACTTCCTATGCGTCAAGCACTGTTCTAAGCACTAGGGTAGATACAAGGTAATCAGGTTGGACACAGTCCCTGTCCAACAGGGAGTTCACAGAGTCAATCCCCATTTTACAGATGAGGTAATTAGGGCACAGAGAAGTGACTAATATGTGCTTCCACCTCGAGAGTTCTTCTCCTCTTCTAGACTTGTTTACCAGCATCCTTGGGATGGGCAAAGTTCAGAAAAGGCTGAGGCTAAGGTGTGAGAGGGGCCAGCAAAAACATCTTTGCCATAAAGCCAACAATCCACTGCCTGGCTCCGAAGTTACTTGTACCCTGAAAATGAAGTAACATCAGGTGAAAAAGTTAAACCCAGTTGCATTATCTTGTATCTACCCAGGGCGTAGTATAGCGCTCGTAAGAACTTAACAAATATCACAATTAATATTATTATTATTTCTGGCGCTGAGTGGAAAAAGAGGGTGCAGAAATATGATTCCTTCCTGAAGTGTCTTCAATAAATGTATTTGAATTTCCATAATAATTTTTCAAACACCAGTGAGGAGACTGCTCATGGCCTTCGCCACTTTCTCTCCCAGATGCAACCATTGAGAAGCAGCATGGCTCAGTGGAAAGAGCACGGGCTTTGGAGTCAGAGGTCATGGGTTCAAATCCCAGCTCTGCCACTTGTCAGCTGTGTGACTTTGGGCGAGTCACTTAACTTCTCTGTGCCTCAGTTACCTCATCGATAAAATGAGGAATAAGACTGTGAGCCCCCCCGTGGGTCAACCTGATCACCTTGTAACCGCCCCAGCACTTAGAACAGTGCTTTGCACATAGTAAGCGCCTAATAAATGCCATCATTATTTTTGATCAACCATTTCTCTCCTTTCACTGTCACTTTTATTTTTCTGCAATCCAAGAGTTTAGGCAACTGCTGCTGACAGGACAGTGTGGCTTTTCCCAGTCTTTTTCGCAAGGAACCCATCTAAAGTTTGATCCTAAAACATCGCACTAAAACTGGGCACTTAAAGATTTTGTTGAGAGGATGGAATGGTTGGAGGCGGTAAGGACAGCAGAGGAAATAACACCTAATGGAAGAGGAAATTGGCCCGGCCTAAGGCAAAGTTTTCTGAAGAGTTCCACCACAGCAGAGTTACTTTCAATAGGCATACTCGGGGAGTATTTAAATAGCAGCCAATTTAATTTTAGTTCTCATAAAAAGTGGAGAATGAAAGAGATGAATGTGCAGAAACAGCTCTTCGAAAACACCACACCAGGGCCTATGTCAAGGGGAGGGCTGGGGAATCAACCCCAGGGCATATTATATGACTTTCTCTAGTTAGATTTCACAACCTTCCTCGACTTCCAGTGCCTCCCATTTGTCTCTTGTGGCTTGTGGTAGGGCCTTTGGTGCCCAGTGCCACACTACACATTTGGCAGACTGGCTTCTGGCAGTCCACCCCTCCCTGAGGTAGGTCAGGCCCACCGTGATTTGCTAGGACATTGAGGGCCAATTCCAGTGGCAACCACGGCCTCTGCCTGACCTCTGCTAGGCACGGGTTGGGTGGAAACCAGGATAAAAGATAACAATAATAATAATTGGGCCATTTGTTAAGCACTTTCTACGTGCCAGGCACTGTTCTAAGCACTGGGGTGGTTACGAGCAAATCGGTTTGGATACAGTCCCTGTTCCTCATGGGGTTCACAGTCTCAATTTCCATTTTACAGGTAAGGTAACTGAGGCACAGAGAAGTGAAATGCCTTGCCCTAGGTCACACAGCAGACAAGCGGCAGAGCCAGGATTACAACCCATGACCTTTTGACTCCCAGGCCTGTCCACTATGCCTTGAAAGGATGCATGGGTGGGGCACAGCCCCACAAAAGGTTAATGGATGTTCTAACTGGCTTGGAGACCACAGGCAGAAGACAGTCATGGAAAGGGACTCCCTCCACAGAGGTGCCCCCAGTAATGGCTGAAGGGGCTCTAACCAGCTCTCTTCAAATGAGGCACATCGAAGGTAAAGGTTCATGTGGACATTTGGTTCATCTGTAAAATACAAGCAATAATGATAATAATAATGACGGTATTTGTTAAGTGCTTACTATGAGTCTAAGCTCTGGGGTAGATACAAGCTAATTAGGTTGGATACAGTCCCATTTCACTTCTCTGTGCCTCAGTTACCTTACCTGTAAAATGGGAATTGAGACTGTGAGCCCCATGAGGAACAGGGGCTGTATCCAAGCTGATTTGCTCGTAACCACCCCACTCACAGTCTTAATCCCATTTTCAGATAACTGAGGCCCAGAGAAGTGAAGTGACTTGCCCAAGGTCACTCAGCCGACAAGCGGGGGAGCCGGGATTAGAACCCAGGTCTTTCCGACTCCCAGACCCGTGGTCTATAGCTGTACTTCTGGGAAATCTGGGCTGTTTCTGGTTTGGCATTCCCTTGGTTCAGAGTGCCTCTCCGAGGGAACGGGCAGGTCTAGCCACTCTGCCGCTTACTGAAAACACTCCTGATGGCTCTTTGAAGCACTCAATGGAATTGCCTGTTTCCAAGCAACTAGTACAATGCTCTGTCCACAGTGGAATTCACGAAAAGCCACAGATGATACTGGAAATGCTTATAAACAAGTAGAGTGACATTCTCCTGTGGCTGTATCAGAACATCCTCCGGTCAGTCCCTGGGATGCCTTTTTGAGTGCTTGGGAAATCTGTTTGGCTTTTGGGGGGCACTCGACTTTATCGACTGTGCCACTGGGGCTCACTGATCTCGGGCTGTTGGGTTTCATACAACGTGCACAAAATGATTACCCATTTAAATGTTTCCACGGATTATCCAGCACTGGACTGACATCTGGTCCCCAAGTGGTGGTTTGGAAAATCGAAGTTCAAATGTAATGCTATTTTGGTTCTTCTAGATCGATCCTGGAAAGTTTTCACTGGGTGCTTCTGGATACGTGACTCACCCGACGGCGGCCGGGTTGGTGCCCCAAACCAAAACCAGCTCAGTTGGGTGGGCAGCAGGTGAATACCAACCCCACCCACCAAACTTCTGGAATTTTTGCAGCAGATAGATAAGTGCCCAAGTGAGCTAATCACTTTTTCAATGCCACCATCTGAATCTCTGGTGGGGGACGGGACTATTCCCCCCAAAGTGTCACAAAAACAAGTCCACATTATGCACTAATGGGCTATAAAACTTTAGCTGGAGAAAAGGTCAACAAGAACAAAACCACTAACTGTAGGAGCTGGGTGGCTTGGCGGGGGGAGTGGGGGCTGGGGTGGAGTGGAAAGAAGATTTGGCACTCCCCCGGCCCAAGAAATAGTCTCACCCAGGCTGAAATCTTTCTGCCAAACACACATTCTCACAGCCAAGTTAAACCCCCCAGTGCAAACAGGAGCTGCTGTGGATATGCTGACACATCTGTAACTCCAGCAGCAAAGGCAAAGCCATTCCCTTAATGCACTGAAACAGGAAGAATAAAAATGAAGGGCAAGAGATACACTAAACTAGAGAGACTTAATTGGGCTGGTGTGGGGGGTGGTTAGGAACAGACAGGGACAGGCAGAGAGAAAGGCAGAGAAGACACGCTGTAGCCATCACTGGTGCTATCTGTTCATCTGTTAGATCATATGGCTCCATTCCCCTTTTATAGCCTTCTTTTATAGGGATATACTCCTTTATGTGAAGGTTAACTGTATGCCTGACTTGGGAATGCAACAAAGAATCTAGAGATTATAAACTCTTCATGGGCAGGGGTTTTTACACTTATTGCTGTCCTCAAAACCCTCCTACAGTTCTCTACACCCAGGAGACAATAAATGAAGCTGCAGTGTTAGAAGATAATTCCGATCTTCTGGGGAACTCTTCCAACACGTCAGGCTAAGAACATCATTAAAAGTCCCCAAATCACTCCTACTGGAGCACATACCTAAGAAGACTTGCAGACAAGTATGGCTGCTTTTCAGAGTAAGTAATGTGCTACAGATGGACAATTAGCCCTGAGAAAACCAAAGGTATGTATCGTTCTGCCCTCGGCAAGGCCTAACTCAAGGAGAGAAAAATACAGAGGAAACTGAATCGAGAAGGTCAGCGTATCCTTTGGGAGACTGACAAAGCAGCATCAAGCTCCAGAGGAAAGTGAAGGTCTGCAGAATAAGGGAATTGTTCAACTGCCAACCATTGATGCCAAATTCAACTTCTAGGGAAGTTACACCAGAACTACCTACATCACATTCTTAGTAGGAAATGCAAAACGGGATCACAAATAAAGAGATTCTGGTTCAGGGCCAGTCAAGCTGCAGCAAAGAACTGATCATAACATTTTGCTGGATGGCAGATGGGAAAATAATGGGAAACAGCAAAACAGCTACGATTCTTCTGAATGGCTAGCTGAATTGGGGAATCTATAAACGAGGAGGTCAAAAGAGATATTAAGCACAATAAAGCAAAACTTCTAATGACGTAGTGTAACTGTGGGTAACTGAAACACTGGAGCAAAAGGAAGTCCAGATTGGTGAGTAGAAATTACAAAAGGGGTGAAAGGAGGTTGAGAGAAGATCGTAACTCCGAGCAGCACAAACAAAAATGGTTCAAGACACCCTGAGTAACAGATATTATAGCTCAGCAAAGGATGTGCTTTCTACACACATTATGGATAAGCATTCACATTTACACAGCCATGTCAACTATGAAATTCAGTGATTTCAGTAAAGGAGGTGTGGAGCAGAGTCATATACATTTTAAATAATACTACAATATAAATTTGGATATATTTCACCCCAGGATCTCTCATTGCAATTTACAAATTCATTAGCCTTCAGAGAAGCTCTGAAAAATCAGCGACAAGTATTTTTTCTCCCCACTGTGCAACTGGAGAGATGGAGGCACGTGAAGTGTCAGTGATGACCCCGAAGTTACACATGGCATTTCTGGTCTATGAAGAAAATCCCCAAATCTGGTCCACCTTACTGTTCTACCCAGCATATCCTATCCTAATCCTTTTGGGTCCTGTGTGCTTATAGGAAAGTCAAACAAATACAATGCAGGAACAATTCTCTGCAGATCTGAAAAACCAATTTGTAAATATGCCATACTAAAAAACAACAACCAAAAAAACAAAACAGACTTTTCTTAATATGTGAAAACATGAGTCAAGAGGAAGGGCTTTGTCGATCTCCCGTAAGATTCACAGTGGCTAAGAGCTCTTAGATCTTTACTAGAATAAATATTGTATGGTACAAGAGCCCGCAGGGAATACCAACTCATATATTGTTCCGTGATAGAAGATCAAGGTGTCAGATCCAATTAGAGTCAGCACAACCTCGGCTTAGTTTTACACTTTAATTTTAGCTTTGAAAAAGCAATTAAAAGTATTTCTAAAGGAGATACAAATTCTTTGCACCCAAGACACAAAAGCTGTACTTGAAGTGTGGGTTTCGACCACTGATATACCAATCGTTGATTGATTATATTTACCCCACAACTAGACAGAAAACGTGCGACCTTGGGCAATCCCCATTTGGTAGTGCGAAGCCATTTTCAGCGGGAGAAACCATTCCATGGATTGATAGCAGCTTTCCTATCTGAAAGTAAATGTATTGGTGAAGCTATGCAGGAGAGCTTTTCAGGACACTTTGTGGAATTTGTAGCATGGTCACTGAAATATTAGAGTGGAAGAAATAGAAAGTCTTAGGAGTAGAGTGAATATAGGAGGTACTGACTGAGTGCAGAAAACTGTACTAAGCCCTTGGGAGAGTGAGAGAGATGAGTCAAAGGTGTCACCAACTTTGCGTGCTTGTGGGGTAGGGTGGTGTTACTGGGCATAATGGGAACATTAGGAAGAGGAGAAGTTCAGTTCTATTCCTATCAAGTTTCAGGTGATGGCAGGTCATCCAGATGGAGATGTCCTGGAGGCAAGAGGAAATAGGGCAGGTGAGAGGTCAGGGCTGGAGATGTAGACTTGGGAATCAGCTGCACAGAGATGGTAGTTGAAACCACGTGAGTGGATGTACTTTCCCGGAAGAGTGTAAATAAGAAGAATAGTGGATCCAGAACTAAACCTACTGGGCCACCCACAGAGTTTTTTTTTAAACCTTGACTATGAACAGTGCTTTTATTTATCCTGACCATTTTTCTCTCATTTTGTCCCCTCTGACCTCCCTCCCTGTGAGGTAGGGAAAGACACAAAGAAGCTAAATGATCTGAATGAGGGGATACACCAAGCTAGTGACTACTTCGAGAGTAGTCTAGTGGAAAGAAAGAGCAGGGGTTCAGGAGTCAGGGGATCTAGGTTCCAGTCCTCTGACACCTGGACCCCTCCTCTTTCCACTAGACTACTCTTGAAGAGCCAACAAAGGGAACTGAAAAAGAGTTGGTGGAGAGCCAGGTGAAAATCTTAAGAATGCTGTTTCTGGAAAACCACACTGGGAAGGCAGCGTGGCTCAGTGGAAAGAGCACGGACTGGGGAACCAGAGGTCATGGGTCCTAATCCTGGCTCTGCCACTTGTCAGCTGTGTGACTTTGGGCAAGTCACTTAACTTCTCTTGGCCTCAGTTCCCTCATCTGTAAAATGGGGATAAAGACTGTGAGCCCCAACCTGATTACCTTGTGTCTACCCCAGCACCTAGAACAGTGCTTGGCACATAGTAAGCGCTTAACAAATACCAACATTATTACTATTATTCATGAGAACCTCCAGGAGGGGGAAATGGGCAAACTGTTTTGAAAGTAGAGAAAAGCCCAAAGAAGGTTAAGACTAAGATGGTTAGACCACTGTATTGCATCAGAAGGTCACTGGAAACACTGGTGAGCATGGACTTGGAAGAGCGAAGAGGGGAAAAATCCTGATTATGGGGGGCAGGGACTGAGAAGTCACATGGTCTAGTGGAAAGAGCATGTGACTGGGGGGCAGAGGATCTGGGTTCTAATCCCAGCTCTGCCAACTGCTTCCTGGGAAGTCACATTAACTTGAGTCTCAGTTTCCTCATCTGTAAAATGGGGATTAAATTCCTGTTCTACCTCCTACTTATACTGTGCGACCCCTGAGGGACAAGGACTGTGTCCAACCTGATTAAGAATTATCTACCCCAGTGCTTAGAACAGTGCTTGACACATAGTAAGGACTTAACATACCAAAACTATTATTACTATCGTTATTATTTAGCAGAAAGGAAGGGGAGGCAAGAAGTGGGGCTCTGGAGAGCTTTGTCTAATGCTGTTGAAGACAAAGACTAAGTATCTAGGGGTAATCTTCATCTCTCTTTGAAGCCCAAACCACTCACTTTCATAATCTTAGCTAAAAGGTATAACTATAAGCATCCCGAAATAACTGGACTGTGGCAACAGAGAGCATGAATTCAAAGGCCTATAAGGATCATAGGCTTCTTAAGGGGTTATTGGACATTTATTCAATCATATTTATTGAGCGCTTACTGTGTGCAGAGCACTGTACTTAGCACTTGGGAGAGTACAATACCACAATAAACAGACACATTCCCTGACCACAATGAGCTTCATATCAATATTAAATATTATGTTGCCAACTTGTACTTCCCAAGCAGTGCTCTGTACACAGTAAGTGCTCAATAAATATGACTGAATGAATATTAAAGATACACCCTTTAATACAAGCCAATGTCCCACGACTGACATGTATGAACAGGCTCATAGTTTTTCAGCTAGAGAAATCAATAGGAGATAAATCAGAAATGGGGATACAGTGATTGCAAAGCTAATCTATATCTAATGTATAGATTGCAAATGGTCAAGATTTTGCACATACTCCTCTAATGCCAAACTACTCACTGAACCTTGAACTCATCTGCCTTGCTGACAACCTCTTGCCCATGTCTTACCTCTAGCCTGGAATGCCCTCTCTCTCTCCAAGAAATGAACACTCTCCCCAATCTTCAAAACCTTATTAAAAATACATGTCCTCCAAGAGGGCTTCCCTGACTAAGCCCTCATTTCTCTTCCCCCTCTCTCTTCTGTGTCATCCTTGAGCTTAGATTTGCACCCTTTATTCATCCCTCCCTCAGCCCTTCATTTCTGATGTACATATCCATAATTTATTAATTATTTTTATTTATATATTTATTTAATGTCTGCCTCCCCCCTAGACTGTAGGCTCATTGTAGGCAGGCTAATTCTGTTATACTGTAATCTCCCACGTGCTTGGTATAGTGGTCTGCACATAATAATAATAATAATAATAATAGCATTTATTAAGTGCTATGTGTAAAGCACTGTTCTAAGCGCTCGGGAGGTTACAAGGTGGTCAGGTTATCCCAAAGGGGACTCACAGTCTTAATCCCCATTTTACAGATGAGGTAACTGAGGCACAGAGAAGTTAAGTGACTTGTCCGAAATCACACAGCTGACAATTGGCAGAGTCAGGATTTGAACCCATGACCTCTGACTCCAAAGCCCGGGCTCTTTAAACTGAGCCACTCACATAGTAAGTGCTCAGTAAATATGATTAAGATAGTGAGATCACCTTAGCAGGGAAGAAGCGAGGCTTAGTGGAAAGAGCCCAGGCTTGGGAGTCAGAGGTCATGGGTTCTAATCTCAGCTCCGCCACTTGTCAGCTGTGTGACTTTGGGCAAGTCACTTCACTTCTCTGGACTTCAGTTACCTCATCTGTAAAATGGGGATGGAAACTGTGAGCCCCACACGGGACAACCTGATTGCTTTGTATCTATCCCAGTGCTTAGAACAGTGTTTGGTAGATAGTGAACGCTAACAAATACCATCATCATCATCATGAAGTGATTGATTCCCATATTCCTACAGGGAAGACTTCCAGTTAAAGTGGTTCAGTTCTTAAGGAGCATTCATTTTCTTGCAAGAGCCATAGCAGACTGGGTTATCTAGCCCAACTGTCCTGAAATCACATTAAAAAGTCGGCTCTGCATGGCGCTGTGAGAGGCATTGCCCAAAGCGTAACCACAGGTGGTATAGGACCCCTGTTTTCTCTGATGCTTGGGCAAAACGATGGAGGCCTGGGCTCCAAGTCTGGGGGACTGGATCATTCCAAATGCAGAAGAGTTTCCTTCTGGTCATTATGGTTTTCACATCTACTGAGGCCAGAACAGAAGTACAGGCCAATCTCTGCTTTCTATAGCTAAAGAAGAAGGACTAATAGGGAAGTTAGGAAGGGTCACAATAGGACTCCAAAGGGGCATTTGCCTAGGGTTAGTTTTACACGGGAGAACTTGTGGAGTGAGTGGGTAAGTTGTCCTTTGTTCTTTTCTTTTTAGTTCCACAGAAGCTCCCCCTCACACCATCCTCCTAGGTGAAAATCCCTCTGAGGCAGAGATCGCCAGAAGCCTTTCTTCTCTCTGAATGCCTTTTTTTTCTTCCTGTTATGCAAACCATTCTCATTTGAAATCTTTATAACCTAATGTTGGAAGCTGTACAGACAACTAAATTAATCAGAACAGCCTTCAGCAGTCTTGAAAACCGAACTTTAGAATTTTAACACTAAGTTCTTACAAAATAGTTAGGGACCATTTAAAAGTGTTTCATTTAGTAAAGGAAAATGGGCTTAAGGATAGTTGGAACTTACAATAACAACTAGTTTTTTATGGTATTTGTTAAGCACTTACTATGTTCCAGACACTTTTCTAAGTGCTGGGGTAGATAGAAGGTAATGAGTTTGGACACAGCCCATGTCCCACATGGGGCTCACAGTCTTAACCCCCCATTTTACATATGAGGGAACTGAGGCACAGAGAAGTGAAGTGACTCACACAAGGTCACACAGCAGACCTTTCCTTTTGATTGCCAGGCCCGTGCTCTAACCACTGGGTCTCATCATTCCATAAGCATCAAGGGTTTCCCAGGGTAGAAACATGAGAAACCATGAAACTGGCCTGGTGTTAATGATTTGACTAAATAGGATATCTGCTCAAGTCCAGAATTCCTAGCCAGCATTCCACACTCCAACACCCTCACATTCCGCACCAGCGGACTAGGAACCGCACACAGATCCAAGCTATACTTGAAAAAAAGTTGAGCCTACCAAAAATCTCAGAGGAAAAGGCAGTTGGATTCCCAAGATCTCTTGAAAAGGGTACCCCACACCAAAGCACTGAAGTATTACGATTTATGCTTTTTAACGATGATTCAGGGACAGCAACTTTTCCTGGTCCAGGAGAACATCGGAGAAAAAAAGGCAACTTGGTTCTTGAGTTGCAATTATTTTAGCACCAATACATGTTCACCTAGAATGCTCCAGGTAACAGAATCACAGATCATTAAAGATGCATTTAAAGAAACACTGATTAAACATCAAATGCCTATTGATCATGTAGTTTAGCTAGAGTCCACCGAACCATGTCTGAAACAAATGAGGCCGTGAGCAAACCCACATAACTTCATCGCTTAGCTTTATTTTCTCAGGCCCTGGGTCTGCCCATCAGATACATCATTGTTATACGTTTGGTAAACTTGGTACGGTGTTAGAATCCTACAGTTTAAGTGTGTGCACCGATGACTTCATTTGCCACTGAGTTAAGAGGAATTGGGTCTACACCCCCAAATGGTCAAAGAAGCCCATAATTTGGCTCAAGCATGAAAAAAACAATCCTGCTTTCCACGTAGTCACTTGTGGAAGAAAAGACTTCTGGCTTATCAGATCACCTTGATTTTTCCCATTAGACACTGTATAGACTCAGGGACAACAGGGCTGGCAAGTATGGCCCTTGTTCTGGATCTGGTTACCTTGATTTATCTCTTCAATTACCACGAGTGTGGAAATCAATATTCTTCCATCCTTAAATCTGGGTAAATTTAGAAAAGGTGAACAGCACATTTAAACATTTAGGGCAACCGGACTTCAGAGGCCCTTCAAAAAGGGTTAGTTTAATCTGCTAATTTAGATGTGGATGTGGGGATTTTTCTGGTAATCCTTTTTGTGTGATTTACATTTCCCACCACATAATGAGTCGCAGAAACTCTAGAAGGGAAATCCAACATCCCGTTAGACTTTCACTTATTTTTTCCTCTTAAAAGAAAATCTTGACCTCTTCTCTTTTCCTATCAGACCTCATTGTAACAAAAAGGGTGGGGCACCCATTCTCTTCTGGTGTATTATGTCCATGTCCACTGTGTGCTTCCAAGCTCTGATTACATTCTGCTGCACACAGTAAGTGTTCAATAACTATTATTGATGATGACAAGGGGAGCTTAGACCTCTCTTAGGGGTATCGATAACCTTAAGTGCCAGAGAGCCCTTTCCCAAGAGACCTTGGGGAATAGCAGGTAGTGCCTATAACTCATTTCGGGGAGGGAATGTGTCAGTTTATTGTTCTACTGTTCTCTCCCAAGCACTTAGTACAGTGCTCTGCACACAGTACCTTCAGGAAATACATTTGACTAACAGTCTTGAGCAAAGATCCTTCAGTAACAAACTCACATTTGTTGGACTCGAAAGGCTCAGGCTCTGGCGGGTTCTAACCAAGCTTTACTGCCTAGGGAAGGTCACCAAGAACATAAATCTTCTCCAGCTTCACACGGAGAGGTGTGCCCGACTTGAGGGCCTCACTATGAAATCGGTTAACAGAACCGAGCTCAAGAATGCAACGTGGGATCAGGAAATGCTATTAACCTATCCTACCAGTCCTTTGGGAAAAAAATCTATTAATTCAATAAGCCAAGAGTATCATCTAGTATCTGAGAGAGTCACCTGGGAGCTCACGACTGCATGTGGTCATGGAGTACCAAGATTACAAGGGTTGCAAAAGACTGTGAGCCACTTTGTACTGACAGTAGAGTTCTGTTAAACGACAGCAGGCCTGAAGATGATCAAAAATCACCCAATTTGCTTACAGTGCTCTCCTGATTCTATAAAGTGTAGGAAAAATAAGTTGAAAATTATCTAGACTCCATGGAATCTGTTGTCCCATGATTCCTCTAGACTATAAGCTTCTTGTGAGCAGAGAACATTTCTACTAAATCAGCTGTATTCTACTGTCCCAAATGCTTAGTCCAGTGCTCTGCTCACAGTAAGCATTCAATAAATACAATTGATTCACTGACAGACAAAGAATCAAGAAGGCTATCATGTGCTTTCCTGCTAAGTTTCAATGCCATCACTTCACAACCATAGCTATGAACAGTTGGAAAACAAGAGCAACAAGCAGATAGACTTGAGGGTGGGCATTCAAAATGAGGTTGCTCAGTTTGAGCAAAGTCATGAAGTAGCCTGGGAGGGAGGCAGCTTTACAATCAGCAACACACCTTGTGAACAGAGGCTGTCACTTCAAACTAATAATGACAGTATTTGTTAAGCGCTTATTATGTGCCAAGCACTGTTTTAAGTGCTGTATAATAATGGTATTTGTTAAGTGCTTGCTATGTGCCAAGCACTGTTCTACACACTGGAGGGGATACAAGGTAATCAGGTTGTCCCACATCGGGCTCACAGTCTTAATCCCCATTTTACAGATGTGAAGTGACTTGCCCAAAGTCTCACAGCTGACAAGTGGCAGAGCTGGGATTAGAACCCATGATCTCTGACTCCCGAGCCCGGGCTCTTTCCACTGAGCCACGCTGCACCTACAATTTTTCGGGCATTCTAGCTGCTAACGTTTTTGAACACTGAGACAAGAGTGCACCACAGTTTTGCAGCTTGACTGATTTCTTCCTGTTCCTTCCTCCACCAGTTTCATTTCTCTTAAAAGCACAGACTTTCCAGGAGTAGCATAACAGCAATGCCAGGCCCCGCACTGTCCCAAAGGGAGTTTCCCAGGATCAGGTAGGAATATAGAAGCAAGGGTCACGTCAGCATTGATAGGATCATTTAGGTTTTCTCCTCACCTTGCAACACAACCACCCCATAAAGGATCACTGGCTTGGGGATTTGGCTGTACCTAAGTCCCAAAGCTGGGGCCTGGGACATTAGGTTGTTTTTTAAAAACACTTTATCTTCTTCCTCTCTCTCAAAAAATCAATCAGTGCTACTTACTGAGTGCTTACTGTGTGTGAGAACACTGTTAAGTGCTTGGGAGAGTACAACAGAGTTTGTAGGCATGTTCCCCTTTCCACAGTGAGCTTACAATCTAGAAGAGGGGGAGACAGACATTAATATGAATAAATAAATTTCAGATATGTACATATGTGCTGTGGGGCTGGGATCCTTTCTTCACATTTTACCCACTGGACAGAATCTACTGATCTTCAAAATTCCTGTTGTGATGTCTCTTACAGCCCAATGAGAGGAAGAGGCGAGTCTTGAATGTTTGCAGTAGTCGGCACCAGGAAATGCTCCCGAACAAGTGACTATTATTAAGAATCTGGGTTTTGAGCCAATAAAGAGCGAAAGAGATAGTTTTTCTCTAAGATGAGATTTTAGGATCTGGAAAAGCGTTACTTAGGCAGGGAATAAAGAAGTTACAATTTCAAGATTGGGTGTCCTCTTGACATACTGACAGGATTAAGACTTTAGCACACACACAAATCACATTTTTGTTGGGGTGGTGAGAGGTGATGTCCCACTGTCGCCACTGTGAAACTCTTGATTATTGGGAAGAATGGGCAGGAGGCTAAATCCTCTCTCTCCTTATCTCCACCCCATTCACAGCTCAGCATCAGGGGTCCTGAAAGACACTACTATCTGTAGCAAAACAAACTACCTTTCTACTGTCCAGGTAATTACAGGCTCAGGTCAAGGACTCCAGACCATATTGATTACATCTCTGCATAGCGAGGACTCTCTAGCCCTGCCTGTCTCCACTCATGCAGAGACGGCTTTTAAGTAGCTGTGACGCCAGGAATCCTCAGGTCCTATCAACGCCAGTAACGGGAAACCAGTAATGGCTCAGGCTTGTCAGTTGTTGCCTGTGGCGATCGGGATGGGCTGGGAATTCAAAATGTTGGGGACTTGGTCTGCTAGTTGCATTCACACATTTTCCCGACCAGAATAGCTGATCTCTGTGACTGCTGGTCAGCTCTTTTCCTGTGCTCGGTGCTGGGAAATAAATATTTGATGGTTCGTAGCAGAATGAGATTTGAGCTTCCCAAAGTGCCACTGTGATGTGCTTTCAGGAATTCTGAATAAACGCCAGGTGCCACTCTGAGCTCTGTGGCTGATGGGATCGGCCTCGTGAGCTTACTCAATGCTCCTCAATCTGCAGGTTCCCCCATCTCTGAAATGGGCATGATCCTCCCGCTGCTCCTTCATGCACAACATCTCCCCCCTAGGCGCTGAGGTGTTTGGAAGAAGAGATCCTTTCTAATCAAACCAAACAGTCAATGGTATTTACTGAGTGCCGAGCACTGTACTAAGTGCTTGGGAGAGTATGATATAACAGAATTGGTAGACACGTTCCCTGCCCACAACCAGCTTACAATCTAGTAAGTCAGTCAGTCCATCAATCTTATTTACTGAGAGCTTACTGTGTGCAGAGCACTGTACTAAGCACTTGGGAATATTCATTCATTCAATCATATTTATTGAGTGCTTACTGTGTGCAGAGCACTGTATTAAGCGCTTGGGAAGTACAAGTCGGCAACATATAGAGACGGTCCCTACCCAACAACGGGCTCACAGTCTAGAAGGGGGAGACAGACAACACAACAAAACATGTAGACAGGTGTCAAAATCATCAGAACAAATACAATTAAAGCTCTATGCACAATCATTAACAAAATAAATACAATAGTAAATATGTACAAGTAAAATAAATAGAGTAATAAATCTGTACAAATATATATACAGGTGCTGTGGGGAGGGGAAAGAGGTAGGGTGGGGGGATGGGGAGGAGGAGAGGAAAAAGGGAGCTCAGTCTTGGAAGGCCTCCTGGAGGAGATGAGCTCTCAGTAGGGCTTTGAAGGGAGGAAGAGAGCCAGCTTGGCGGAGGGGCAGAGGGAGGGCATTCCAGGCCAGGGGAAGGACGTGGGCCGGGGGTCGATGGCGGGGCAGGAGAGAACGAGGTACAGTGAGGAGGTTAGCGGTAGAGGAGGGGAGGGTGCGGGCTGGGCTGTAGAAGGAGAGAAGGGAGGTGAGGTAGGAGGGGAAGAGGTGATGGAGAGCCTTGAAGCCGAAAGTGAGGAGCTTTTGCTTGATTCGTAGGTTGACAGGCAGCGACTGGAGATTTTTGGGGAGAGGAATAACATGCCCAGAGCATTTCTGCACAAAAATAATCCAGGCAGCAGAGTGAAGTACAGACTGAAGTGGGGAGAGGCAGGGTAACAAAAAACAGTCTAGAGGGGTCCACCAGGCCTTCAAAGATCTACTCCAGAACTGAGCCTGATCCTTTTTCTTTCCACTCAATCTGCAAGGGAGAAAAAGGTCCTGACTCAGGGGATAGGGCTTCAAAATCTCAAAGGGGAGCAGTTTTTAGAGTAGAGACAAAAGCTACTGTTCCTCTCTGGCCAAGGAAGCTTTGATTTGGATGATTTGCTTTGAGTTTGTTGTGACAGCTCTCCTCTTAGTGATATCCAATGGGAAAAGGGCGTTCTGCCCAGACAGGCCTTTCCCCGGGGGTCATGTCCCATGACCTTCATGGGACAGGGGGAGGGGAAGTCCGAGGAGCCTGCACTCTCAGCCGGGAAGGGCTCTTCATTTTGCATTTCACAAATCATGCCTATTGGAATAGCCCCCGGGCTTATGGACAAGATTTAAAATTGTGCAGCGCTAACAACTTGACACACGAGTCACTAAGACAAATGAACTTCCCGTCTCAGATTCAAACAAACTCTAAACCCCCTGCCTTGTCCCCCACTCAGGCAACAGGCTGCATAAACAGACCAGTCTGCAATGGCGCGCTGAAGGTCAACAAACCCAGGTCCAAAAAGACCAACAGGGGGATGGATCAGCAGTTGGGGGCCAAGAGCCCCCCTGGGCCTCCATGGTCCAGAGTTCACACATAGGGATGCCACAGACACGCACATCTTCCTTTCCACCTCACTTTTCTGTGAAGCACAGAAAAGGATTAAAGCTTGGACAAGAACCCCAGGGGGATAATTTAACACTCTGAATATGAAATTCACACATGCTTCTAACTTGACTTAACTTCCTTTAGAAGACGACCTTGTTCAAGGGAACGGGCTTGTTAGCCTTCAGCTTTTTCAGTCACAGTACTGGAAAGAGAACTCGTCTTCCCTCCTCATTGACCCCAAAATGAGGTAGATTAAGCATGCTCTCCTCCTGCTCCTCCCCCTAATATGTTGGACTGAAATCCTGCTGTCTCTCGCCCTGCCTTGGACTTACTCTTCTTGTGACCTAAAAATTAACATCTTTCAGAAAGGAAAATATGGGCAAGGCTCGTGAAAACAGACGGTCAAGGTTAAGGCTCAGAGATTTGAAATGGGGCCCGTCTCTCTGCTAACAGTTACTATTCAGGTGACAGAGCATCTCTGCTAGGGGAAAATTTTAGAATGCAGGTCACTCTCCCCCGACAAAGCCAAAACATGCAGTTGTCTCCAGGTTCCTCAACTCTGAGATATCTCATTCCTAATTTCCTACTAAGGGAAGGCTCAATCTGAAGATTTGAGCTACCCCCACCCCCATTTCCTAACCATCAACTATGATGTTTGAGGCCCAAAGCTGTTTGTTTCCTATTCCCTTTCTAAAGGCTTTCATATCTCAACTACAAGCCATTGTTTGAATTGGGAAGCATCACAGCCTAGTGGATAAAGCACAGGCCTGGGAGACAGAAGGACCTGGGCTCTAAACCCACCCCCTCCACTTGTCTGCTGTGTGGCCTCTCTGTGCCTCAGTTACCTCATCTGTAAAATGGGGATTCAGACTGTGAGCCCCTTGTGGGATATGGATTGTGTCCAACCTGATTAGCTTGCATCTACCCAGCACTTAGAACAGTGTTTAATACATAGTTAGCACTTTAAAAATATAGTAATAATGATAATTATCCCTTTTAGAAGCAATAGAAGTAAATTCCTCTGGCTGTAGGTATTATATGGCCCTGCCTGTTTCCAGGTCTAATACTAGAGTGGGTTCCCCCTTTCCCCTTTCTCACAAGAAGTTCTGACACTCGGTTACTATACTTCTCTCACTTCAATCGTTTTTCCCAGCTGTCCACCACTGTCCCAAATGGGCTACGCTCGGTCACAAGGACAAACACGATTTTCCTGGAACTCAAGATTTAGAAGATTTCAGAGGAATGGAGTGGATTCTTATTGCCTTTGGGAATGATAATTTGTTATCTGCATATAAGGCATTTAGTTCAACAGCTTTCATTCTTCAAAATCTCTTTAGCCCGACAATTTAGATTAACTGACCCAAGACCTTTGTTGGGGATCCTCTTCTCACAGACGCAGCAACCAAGAAATCTGAGGAGCTCTGAGGCTCTTTAAGAGGACAAGTGACCGACATCTGGGCACCAAGCAACTGGACAGTTAGTACTAGGAATACCACCCAGATGTTCCCACCCTTGAGGCCTGTTTCCTTCAAATCCACCAAACTAGGCTACCTCTCCTTGGTCCCACATGTAACCACACCCAGGAAGGTAGGGAGGCCTGGACAATCCAGACTTTTGCAGCTAGTGGACCCGGGAGAGACTTAAAGAGGGGGAACCACATGGCATTCTGGTATTTCCATCCCTCAGAACACTTCCTCTCATTCATTCATTCATTCAATCGTATTTATTGAGCGCTTACTGTGTGCAGAGCACTGTACTAAGCACTGGGGAACTCAAGTTCCAAATCCACCTATTCTTGGCCTAGGAAGGGGGATGGCAGGTAATAATAATAATGAATGAATGACTAATAATAATAATAATTATTATTATGGTACTTGTTAAGTGCTAATTATGTGCCAAGAACTGTTCTAAACGCTGGGGTAGATGTATAAGTTAAGCAGGTTGGACGCAGTCCCTATCATTCATTCATTCAATCATATTTATTGAGCGCTTACTGTGTGCAAAGCACTGCACTAAGCACTTGGGAGAGTACAACAGACACATTTCCTGCTCACAAAAGCTCTCACACTTAATCCTCATTTTACAGATAACTGAGGTCCAGAGAAGTGAAGTGACTTGCCCAAGGTCAGACAGCGGACCCGTGATGGAGCTGGGATTACAGCCAGGGCTTTCTGTCTCCCAGGTCTGTGCTCTAACCATTAAACCAGGCTGCTTCTCGTCCTGATGCCTTCCAGCTTGGCCTCCCTAGCTGGGGACCACAGAAATACAGGCAGGCAGGCAGGTCAGCAATGGCCAAACACTGGCACATCGGGGCAGGGGAGAAAATCAGGGAGAGGCAGTCGATGCTCTGCCATTTGCCGGGGCAAGGTCTGGAAACGGCTGCCTTTTCACACTGGTGGCCCTGGATGACCCTCCTCACTTTGCCCACCCCAAAAACTGACTCACGATGTTTGTTTCCCTAACACAAGCATCCTTGTTGCTATGACAACACTGCAATTCAGTTAAACATGTTTTTTCCTGTGTCAATCTTATATGGCACCTAGAGATCCAAAGCAATGTACACCCAAAGGGAAGGGCCTCTTTGGACAGAGCAGAGTTCTGCATACATCCCTTGGTATATAGAGAAGTCTGGGCCCTCTAACTTGGACTTGACTCACATACACAATTTAAGATGTCTTCACTCTTTGTTTATACACACCCACATTTGCTCACACACAGCAAAGCCTTATTTATCCAGTTCCTGTTTATCTTGATCTCTAGTTTATCTGGACCATTATGGGTTCAGCAAATAGTGATATACTGTGTTCCTGTTTGCAACATTTTAGGTTGTTTTGTGTGTGCTTGAAGCTGGAATGCGATGCAACATTAAAGGACATTACCTCCTGCTGTATTAACACTCAATCACATTATATGACTATTATTTCACTTTTTGGACTTGTATGCAATTAGGATCTATGTCAATGTATCTATGGATCCAGATTATTAATTTGAATCAGGCCCAATGGCAGAGGGGTCATGGAATTGAAATTTTGCTGTATATCAGCTTCATATTTTGATGGCTCTCCGTCAGAATGGGTGGGCAAATCTGCATATGCAACTATCCCTGTGTATGAATGCATGCATAAATATAATTACAGGAAAAGAGAGGGTGAGTCAGTTGATCTTACTTATTGAGCTCTTACTGCGTGCAGAGCACTGTACTAAGTGTGTGCATGAGAGAGAGAGAGAGAGGGAGAGAGAAAGGCAGTAGCAGGAAAGGAGAGAATCACAGCCTGCTGGGCCAGATTCCAAAAGCACAGAAAGTTTGCAATTGTATGGAGCAAATGACCATTATGACAAATTTACTATACCACATCAGTTTTGGATTTGACTTCTATAATTTATCTTTCCCATTTCTTAAAAAGCAGTTTTTCCACTTCAATGGCTTGGCTTGGCAAAAGTCAGCTTTCCTCTTTGGCCAATATCAACACATTCTGGGGCCCCGAATCTCCCCCTCCTTCAGATACACCACAGAGTCATGCCCATTTCCTGATGTATTCCCTTGTCATCCTGGGTCTTGTCTATAGATTGAGAATATTGTTATCTTTCTTCCTAGAGCTTTTAAGCTTTCCAAGGCAGGGCCTTAATTTACTTGCCATAAACACATCTCATCCAAAAGTGCTCTCTCCTATTATTACTATTATTACTCTTATCATTATTATTACTACTGTTATTATGATATTTGTTAAGTGCTTACCATGTGCCAAGAACTCTTCTCAGCCTTGGGGGAGACACAAGATAATCAAGTTGGAGACTGTCCCTGTCCCATATGAGGCTAAAAGCCTAGTAGGAGGGAGTAGGATTTAATCCCCATTTTGCAGAGGAGGAAACTGAGGCACAGAGAAGTAAAGTGACTTGTCCAAGGCAAATAGCAGTGCTAGGATTTGAACTCATGTACTCTGATTCCCAGACCCATGCTCTTCCCTCTAGGCCACCCTGCTTCCTTTCCTGAAGCTACCTCAGTTCATCTCTTCTAGCAGAGGAAACTTGTCTTTGGTGCATTTGCTCCAAATTTTAACTCAGTTATAAGCAACCAATGTGACCCTTTGTCATGAGGATGAATGAATGAAATGGTCCTGCAGAAGAATGGATGCGAAACACCTGTAGCATGAAAATGAGGCTGATGGAGTCTCCTGTGGAGAGTGGCAGATGAGTCTCATGGGTTGGATATAGTGATAGTTGTTTTACACAGCACAACTACAAGTTCACTCTCTCTCCTGTCCCCATCAGTCATTCCTGACCGAGATGCTGCAAGAGCTCTGTAACAGCTGCAAATTTCGAGATTTTACCACATATGCCCTTTTCCAGATCGCTAATGAAGGTGGTTAAACCTAGCACTGATCCTGACTGTTTACACTATTCCATTCTGAGAAGTGCATATTTACCTCTATTAGGTCTTTTAACCAGTTTTTTTAAATCAATGACAGATCATTCTTAGTTTCCATAAAAACATTTAGTCTAGAACCTCGTCGGAGGCTATTTGAAAATCAACATCATTATGTACAATGGCCCCACTTTATTCACAAGCTTATTGATCCCTTCAAAGAGCTAAAGCAGATTAGTGAGGCATGATTTCCCCTCACAGAATTCATGTTGTCTTTCCCCTAACAGATGTTTTTCAAAGTGCTCACTGATCCTAAGCTTACTTGTCAATTCTACTAATTTGCCAGGTTCAGAAGTGACACTAGCTGGTTTATAATACCCAGTAACACCTCTGAAACTATTTTTGTAGTTGGGAATTACTTTGCAATCTGTCAGACCTGTGGTACCTAGCTGTTTGCATATATAGGTTATTTTATCCGTGACTTCTTCAGTTTGCCCTCTAAATTGCTTCAGAACTTCTGGATGGGTGCTAAACTCTCTGAAGTTTTTTCTTCTATTTCATCAATTTGCTCTGAAACACTTGGTTTGACCACCACTATGGGATCCAGTTCCCAATTGCTCCAAAAAAACCCCCAAATTAGGGTGTGGATCCCTCTATCTTTCTCAGTAGAGGTCAAACTAAAGAATTCATTGAGCACCTCGACTACCTACTTTTCATCCCTACAAATCACTTTTTATCCACCTGAGTGGCCTTACTGATTCCCTAATTCTCTGATATTTCTGGAGAATCTTCTATTATTACCTTAGGCAGTGCCTACGGAGAACTTTTTATGCTCCTTTTTACTTGTCTAATAGCCTACTTCTGTTTGGTCTGCTTCCTTGCATTTCTTTTCCTAGCCTCTCATTTTGAAAGAACAGCTTTTCCTCCACTGATAACCTCTCTGACCATGCCAGTGAGCCATGTGGGGTTTGTGTCGGGCTACCTGCTTTTTTCTTCTCTATGATGGTTCCATTTACCTGGGTCTGTAATGGTGGTTTGTTTCAAATAAACCTTCCCCCGTTAACCCGACAAGACTGCTAAATTCTAATACCGTACAAGTTTACAAAACTGAATAGTATTCATAAACCGTATGTGTGTTAATACATCAGGACTGGTAGAGTCGTAGTTCAAAATATAGTTCCCACAGGATTCAGCCCATTACTCAGAATGAAACATTTCACTGTTGGTTCTAGAGTCTCCCCCTCTTTCCTCTCTCACCTCTGTTGGCCTTGCCAACTACTTTCTGACAGAATTGAAACCATCAGGTAGGATCTCCCCCAATTCTCCCCTTCCCCTCCCTTCTTCCATGCTCTCATCCTTGTCAGCCATTTCTTAAGAGGAAAACTCATGGCTGCTTTCAAAATTTACTACCTCCTGGTTCTGAGGAAGCCCCTCTGGCTCCTATTTGCCAGCAACTTCTTGGACCACTGCAACTCGGTGGTCAGCAGGACATTGGGAGTTAACGAGTGCCACTGTAACTGGTGCCCACCATCACAGGCCGAAGCGAACTGACCCCTAATCTAAGCCACCTCTCCCTCCCCACCTCTACTATCAGCCACAGATGCACGCAAGAAACATTAAGAGGCCCGTGGACCTAAATAATTATTCACCCCGGCCTTATGTCTTTATAATAATGGTGGGGAACAGGCTGAGAGGAGAGAAAGCAAGCAGAGGGCTTAGAGGGCCCAAACCCGATAAAGGTTTCTGGGACTCATTCTCTTCAGAGGTGCTAATGCCCCCGAAGATGGGCATTGCCACAGATAGTGGTAGTGGTCAAGCTATAAAAATTCTCAGACATCTCTGGGCCCAAGTGGTACGTCTATCCAACAATAATGGGAGGTATCCGGGCGAGAGGCTACAAGGTCACTCTCCTCGAAGTACTCCTTTAAATCTGAGGAATGGAGAGACGACCGGACACGTCTGCTCAGGGATTCTTAGGCCAAGCTCTGAACGCAGGACTATTATGTGGTCCAAATTATCTGGCAATTGTACCTACAATCCTCTTCATTTCTATGATTCCATCTATCCCTAGACCTCTTCTCTTAAATATGGGGGCAGGGGGGCGGGGTGGAATCTCCTCAATCATCAAAACCCCAAACCTTTTTACAGGATACTGTTTCTGAATCACTAAAGAGGAAGATCAAACAGTTGCTGTACGAACAAAGCACTCTCATCAAGTGACAGCAGTGTTAAGCTGTTGCAGACCTGCTGGAGCTAAAACATACACACACACACACACACAATTGGTCATCATCTACAAAGATGAGAACTTGGCCTTTCTTCCTTGTTTCAGCGATTTTTGAAGTTACAATTTTCTTAAGTTTTCAGGGACTGTGATTCTCTGTGAGAGAATTCATCAGAATTTAGACAATAAACCAGTAATTTTGTTTTCTGGTGTTCCTTAGCAAAAGTGATATGACAATGAACCTCTCATTTCTTTCGGCTCCGACTCGGAATTACTTGGCCAAATTAAAAATTATGAATCATCTCAAACATAAAATCCAGGCCTCAGAGCCCTACCTTCAGCAAACAATTCTTAAAGTGACATTATTTTTTAAATGCCGGACCCACGGGACAAGACTACGCAGTTTAGGGCTGCGGCCTACTTTGGTCTACATACCTCTGAAGAGTAATCGTATTAAAAATATTTATACTGCCATCAAGTTGGACACATACGGAGAAGCTGTCACCAAGATGGGGGGAAAGCTATAAAACGTGAGGTACAAACAATTAAAAGGATGATAAACACGAACTTATAAATTGTTTGAAGGTAAGTCAAAGCGATGGGGCCTGATAAGAGGAGGCGCCACAAAGGTTGTATCTCTAAGCAATGGGCAATCAAACAACAAGATAAGCATCTTCATAAAGTGCAGCAGACTCTACTGCACGGGTCATAACTAAAGAAGCACTTCCTGGTTCAGGAGCGGCGATAAAAATTTACAGCCTTCTAAAAGAGAAACCCAAAAAGGTATTTTCCAATAAACTTGTTTTCATTAAGAACTTAAGCCATTTAGGATCAATCTTGTTCACATCATGAGAAAATCAAATCCTTTACAGTAATAGTTCTCCCAACATCAAATAGCTAGAGTCCCTCAGTGCCGCAGCAAAATCCAACTCATACAATTTCCAAACTGTGTCTAATGTGATTTGCTCCACAACGTATCAAGCCAGTTAAAAACCCCTCTTAGGTAAGTAAGATGGGGAGGGAACTAGTGCTTAGAAGCACCTTTTCTTATCCGGTGACCTCTCTTATCCATGGTTAGTTAAGTTTTGAAGAATGTGGCACCCACTCCTTCTGTTCATCTCTGCTCTCTGTCTCAGTCGAGCGCACACTTTTCTAGTACTCCGGGAAATCGGACACAACTACCACAGTCATGAAAGAGAGTGTTTTCCTGGGCGACCAAGAGGACTCAGCTAATAAAGAGACCTTTCAATGGAGAAGATTGACTTCTCTCCAGTTCAAAGCTCAGAGCCCTGGTGAAACACCCTGACTGGGCCTGCAATGAGCCTGATGGAACTGTCAAGAGCCTGACAGCTTCTCATCCCTTTTATCAAAAGAAAAAATACATAAATTCGACCCAAATTTTCTGGTCGTGGGGCCAAATTACAAAACACTTACAAAATCTCTCCTGCAAACTGTTGCCTTGTTTTCAATGAAATGATGAGTTAAAGAGGAATGACTGTTTCTTGGTAGATATGGAACATTTACTACTTCAACCTATACGGCTGACCATGGCAATCTTTAATATGAACACACACGGCAAAAATATTTCTCACATTCCCTCTGCTCACTCTCAGGAACCACTTTCCTCAAGAACCTTAATAATCTGGTTGTTTAGAATTTTAAAAAAATACCAAATGAGACTGTTATTGTGGCCTCAGGATGAAATATTTTCATTTAAAATACCTCATTTCCTAGATGTGCAATGGCAAATGTGAATCCCAGACCAGCAGTGGCCTCCTGTTGGTATTCTCAGATCCAGAGAACACCAAACTGAAAGCTCCAAACTGAAGCTCCAAAGATCCAAACTGAAAAGCTCTAGAAAAATCGTCCTCTCTCACTCGCTCAGGTGTGTGTGCGTGTGTATTTGCATGTGTGCTTGAGCACACTTGCTTGCTCATCACAAAGAGACAGTCACAGCTGCCAAGTTCAAAATCAGGGCCTCCAACGAACGTGACGACACAGCCTCCAGCATGATTGGGTGAAAAAAGGCCATCGTTCCACCCCCTCCACCCTCCGATCAGGAAACCAAAGGCTCTGAGTAATCTCAGCAACCTTGGTAGCCCTCTAGACTTAAAAAACGGATCTGCAGAAAAGAGTCAGAAACAGGAGCCTTCACCTTCACTCCCTTAAAAGTGACCTTCTCAAATCAGTTTCTGTGTTTGTTACCATTTCCTTTTACAGTTTAAACCTCAATCCAATCAGCAGCCTCTAGGGATTTTCAAATCGCTACAGATTAAAATCCTCTCTGACTCAACTGTTTGACTAATGCTGTGTGTTTAATAATTCTACTTGTGAGAGATTTTATTTGACAAAATCCTTCTGTGTGCAATCTTCAGATGCTCCACAGCTGCACCAAAATTCAAGACACTGACCGTTCACACTGGGCTTTTTGTTTGACAGTAACCTCCATCACTGTATTGAAGAGATAAGGAATCTTTCCAGTATTGAATTTTTTGTTGTTTTTTAACAGCATTGCTGAAAACAGTTCTTACTTCCAGAAAAACAGGTACTAGTTTCTACAGAGGCAAAAAGTCATTCCAGGGCATTGATGATATATGAACAGTTTTGTCCTGGGTAGGAAAGTAATAATTCTGATAGAATATAATTAAGGTAATGAATTTCTAAACTTTATGCTTTCAATAATAAAAGCATTTGGGCCTCAGCATTTGTGCACTCTCCGCTTTCACAGATCAGGCACTTTGATATTCAACAGGTTGAGTAAATTGAACCCATATATTGTATTTACGTTCTATGTCAAGGCTGCTACTCCACATTCGAATGATCAAAGGCAAAATAAGTCATCAACATTGTAGCCCTCAATATTGTGTTCATTACATTTAATCAAGTGCTGACGCCACCGCGTCATTCACCGAACTTAAGAATGTTCAAATGTATGGCACTGTTTAGTGACAAACGAAGTAGGATGGAACCCTGTATTAGGTTTAAAAAGAAAAAAGAAAGAACCAACCTCCAAAGTGTGCCCAAAAAACCCAAAATCACAAAATATCAACTCAATCTTTCAAATGTGTTTTCTACCTGAGGCAGCATCAATCATCGTGGAAACCCCTCTGCGTTCTGAAGTTGGGCGGGAGGACCCTGGCATGCTGACTGGATCAGATCGGACCGGCTGGATCCTGCAATTTAAATCACATATGTCACTGGTTTCGAAACTACCTCTCATTGTGGCGCAACCTAAATCAAGGGCTCGGGAAAAGCCAATCAATTAAAGGGCGATTTATTTGGAAATCACCCAAGCAAGAGAGCTATTTTTCTCTGCCTTTGTGTCTAAGGCCAGAGAACAGATTTCCCTCCTCCTAGTTCGGCCTTTTATCTGATTTCACAGGTTTGAGACAAGAAGGGGAAGAGTGGAGCTGTGGTGGTTGAGTTGCATGGAGAGGGAAAGTAATGAAGAAAACACCATGTCCGGTTGGAACTGTTAATACACAATTCTCAGATCATCCCAGCTTTCACAATCTCTGGTCATGATGGGAGATGCCAACTTTTCATTTGAAGCACAGGGACTAAACTTGGAATGGGAATTTTATTGCGTGGGTGCTGGGGGCGTGGCGGGAGGGGCAATGACAACTGGGTGTAGATGGGCTTCAAAGAACTAGCAGACCAGGAAGCCAGCATTTATGGAGGTTTTAGCCCTAACTGGAAACTCCTGTGGGGGATAGTTTGGCGGTGGGGGGAGGGGGCAGGTGCTGGCTACCACCATCATCAATGTGTTGGTTGGCAAAACAGACAGTGCATTTTCCTGAGAGCTTGGATCTCCCTGCACTTGACAAAGGACTAGAACTTTTCCGTGACTGCACATTGAGCGCTGGGGTGGGTACAAGCTAATAATAATAATAATGATGGCATTTATTAAGCACTTACTATGTGCAAAGCACTGTTCTAAGCGCTGGGGAGGTTACAAGGTGATCAGGTTGTCCCACATGGGGCTCACAGTCTTAATCCCCATTTTACAGGTGAGGGAACTGAGGCACAGAGAAGTGAAGTGACTTGCCCAAAGTCACACAGCTGGCAATTGGCGGAGCCGGGATTTGAACCCATGACCTCTGACTCCAAAGCCCGTGCTCTTTCCACTGAGCCACGCTAGATACAGTCCATGTCCCCAGTGGAGCTCAAAGTCTTCATGCCCATTTTACAGATGAGGTAACTGAGGCACAAAGAAGTGAAGTGACATGCCCAAGGTCACACAGCAGACAAAAGGAAGAGCCAGGATTAGAACCCAGGTCCTTTGACCCCCCCCCCAGGTCCTTGGACCCCCAGGCCCATGCTCCTTCCTTTGTTTAAACCATTATTCTGTTTTAAATCTTGTGGATAGATTGGGTGGCCCTCAATGCAAACATGGCTCAGGTCCTATACCTTCCCCCCTCAACCCCCACCAACCCCCAAACTTTTTTTTTTTAATGCTACTTGTTAAGTGCAATGTACCAGGCATTGTACTAACCACTGGGGTGGTGACAAGCTAATCAGGTTGGAAACAGTCCATGAATCACGTGGGGCTCACTGGCTTAATCTCCGCTTTACGGATGAGGTAACTGAGGCACAGAGAGTTGAAGTGACCTACCCAAGGTCACCCAGCACACATGTGGCAGGGCCAGGTTTTGATTCCAGGTCCTTTGACTCTTGGGTCCGTGTTCTTTCCACTAGACCATGTTCCCTTCCCCATTTCCGGGAGAATCTTAAGAGGCAGAATATCATCATGTTCAAACAGGGTTTATTCAGCACTCATGAGGTGTTAAGAACTGCTTTGGCCATTCCAGGGGGTTGGGGGAGCAATTACAATGGGTAGAGGAGAGACTGTCCTTGCACTTAAAATGCATTTAGTCTAGGACAGAGTCCAAATGCTATTAGGCCAGAGGGCCTGAACACTTTGGGGTTGGGGCCAGTGTAGAGGCTCTGCAGAAGAGGATATACAACAAAAATAAGCAGACTGAGAAGAAATGGGGGTTTCAAAAATACAGGATTCCTGCTGGAGAAAAAAGGACCAGCTACACACTTAATAGATTGATTTCCCAAAACAATGAATTCTCTATTGCCTGATTGCCATGGAAAATTGGTCTAGAACAAGTTTTGGATTGGTTTTGATTCTGGACTTCCCCAAAATCTGTAGGGAAAGAAGAGCCTTTCCTAGTCAGTTGGGATGACCACTTGAAGAGGTCTGAAAAACGAAGATGGAGGGCGGCAAGAAGAAACAATACACAAAGTAAATTGGAAAAAGACAGGGAAATGTTAAATGAGACATGCTCCTCTGTTTAGTGTATGAGTCATTCTTTAAGAAGAAACAGAAGGCTCAACCAACTTCTGCAACAGCTTTTACTTTGTTGTACTGAGATGTTATTGCTGTTGGCAAAGAGGCAGATAAAAACATATTTCCATCATACGATTGATTTTTTTTTACCAAGAATTAAAAAAAACATGAGGGAAGGAGAGGAGTTGAAAGGAAAAAGGTTCATCGAGGCACTTTGAGGTGAGAATTTCTCATTTAATTCAGTGGAAAAATGATCATTAAGAAAAAAATAACAACCCAGAGAGAGTTCAGGGCTGGAAGTCAGGAGACCCGGGTTCTAATTCTGACTTCACCACTTGCCTAATGTGTGATCTTGGGCAAGTCCGTTTCCTTTCTGTTTCCTCAGCTATAAAATGGGGATTAAACAACTGTCTACCCTCCACTTTAGACTCTGAGCCCTCTAATGAACAGGAACCCTGTCTGATCTGGTTACCCTGTACCTATCCCAGAGCTGAGCACACTGCTTGGTGTCTAGTTAGCACTTAACATATACCGCAATTACAATAACACATTTAGTGCTCCAATCCACCGACCCCTTTAAAGAGTGAACTGGTATGGAACTATCCTCCACGAACAAGCGGGTGGCATTTTAACTTGCTAAGTAATACAGAAATGAGTTCTGAATTTTAGAAAGAGGGAAAGAGCAAATCAGCAGAAGAATTGGATATGGTGCTGCTTTGCACCATAAGTCCAACATCCAAAAAGTCATGGAACTATGTTTTGAAAAGAAACAACAATAAAAAAGCACACACAAAAAGCCTAGGGTGAATACATAAGAGAAACGTGGTTAGGAAAATGTTTCCGTTGCTTTGCTTCCAAAATGTTTTATCCCTAACACATCATTTTAGTGGTCTGAAAGTAGGAGAAGGCAGGATGCAGATGAAAAATAGTTAAAATGTCATTACAAGGTGATGCCAATGCCAGAGAGGTTAAAAAAAGACCCGCACGGTTAGAAATCCGAGCAAGATATGATAAAATGAGACAGTTTGGCAAAATGTCCCAAATACTTCATTTCAGGAAATACGATCGGAAATACAAATATTCACTGGGAGAAAAAAGAACCCAACGGCTGATAGTGAATCATAAGTTGTAATGTGATACGGCAGCGAGAGATGCCAAGATTACTTTGGCCAACTCGAGAGTCTATGGTACTGCTGTCCACAACTCTGACAGGGCCAGGTGAAGCCCACTGAATACTGATTTCAGAACACCTCAGACTTCTGAAAACAATCAGAAGACGGTTCAGAAAAGATCCATCAACAAGATCAAAGGAAAGTTTGCAAGTTCCTTAAACCAAAGAAAGATCATGACTTGAAAATGTGCTGCCATAGGCCTATCATCATCATCATCACAATCAACAGCATTTACAAGTGTCTACTTATGTAGAGTGCTACACTAGATGCTTGGGAAACATAGCATAGATGTATAAGACACACTGCCTGCCCTCAAAGAGCTGACAATCGAATGCTGCTTAGTAAAATGCCATCATGAGAGGGCACTCGAGATGTATCATTGTGGAAGAAGTCAGTGGCAGATAGCTAGTGAACTAACAAGAAAGAACAAAATGGGGTTTAAGATTGTGAGCCCCCCGTGGGACAACCTGATCTTCTTTGTGCCTCAGTTACCTCATCTGTAAAATGGGGATTAAGAATGTGAGCCCTCCGTGGGACAACCTGATCACCTTGTATCCCCCCCAGCGCTTAGAACAGTGCTTTGCACATAGTAAGCGCTTAATAAATGTCATTATTATTCTTTTAGACTGTGAGCCCACTGTTGGGTAGGGACTATCTCTATGTTTTGCCAACTTGTACTTCCCAAGCGCTTAGTACAGTGCTCTGCACACAGCAAGTGCTCAATAAATACGATTGATGATGATGAAAACGATGTCAACGTATTGGTTGACACTGTCGAGACAGAGTTCGGAGGAATAGAGTCTTAAACTATTTACAGGCGTCTACTCTAAAAGAAGAGGTGCTATCTAGCAAGAGGCAATGGAAGGAAGAATCGGCAGGAATAGGTAAGGTGGATCTAAGAAATTCAGGCTATTAGGAACCACTTATTGATGAAGAAATTAGTTCATTTATTCAATCGTATTTATTGAGTGCTTACTGTGTGCACATCACTGTATTAAGCGCTTGCCAAACTGTGAACAATTTTCCTTGATACTGATTGAGATAACTATGAAACATTCAACAGTAGGGATGTTTACAACCAGACTGGGAAAGAGTAAAAGAGGCAGCATTAGAGTCTGTTGGTATATTTCCCAGAAATCCTAGTGGGATTTTTTTTGGTCATATATTTCTAGACCATAGGCTCCCTCTAGACTGTAAGCTTACAATGGGCAGGGAATGTGTCTGCTTATTGCTATGTTGTACTCTCCCAAGAGCTTAGTACAGTGCTCTGCACACAGTAAGTGTTCAAAAGTGAGCACAGTAAGTGCTCAGTAAGTGAGAAGCAGATTGGCTTAGTGGAAAGAGCCCAGGCTTGGGAGTCGGAGGATGTGGGCTCTAATCCCGGCTCCACCACTTGTCAGTTGTGTGACCTTGGGCAAGCCACTTACTTTCTCTGTGCCTCAGTTACCGCATCTGTAAAATGGGGATTAAGACTGTGAGCTCCACGTGGGACAACCTGATTACCTTGTTTCTACCCCAGCAATTAGAACAGAGCTTGGTACATAGTAAGCACTTAACAAATACCATAATTATTAATAAATACAACTGAATGAAAGAATAGGATCCTAACTGTTAGTTTCTATTACAATTTTAGGAGCCCAGTGAAATATATGCAATGAAATCCATACCTTACTGGGGAAAGGAATGCTATGAAAGCCAAAATCAAAGTTACAGTTTTACCTAATGCACTACAAATCATATATGCACAACACTCTCTCCCTCTTCCTCTATCCTGCCTCCTGCAATCCTTTCCTAGTCAAATTTCTCCTTTCCATCTCCCGCCTTGCTGACCTCACCTTTCCTTCCGCACTCACTACCTGAAACCCATACTTCCCCACAACCATACTTTTTTTTAAATGGAATTTATTAAGCGCTTACTATATGCAAAGCACTGTTCTAAGCACTGGCTACACTTGTTGCTCCTCCACCTTATCAATTCTCCCACACACCAATGTCCATGCTGGCTTTCCCCTCCTTTCATCCCCCTGTTGTCTTTTGCCACATCCCCAATTTTCCTCAACCACTACTGGTGTATTTGATCATTCAACTGAGGGATCAGTAATTAAATTGTTAATGATAGTTCTGTGACTTCTAGATCCTGGAATTTAAAAGCACTTAGTACAGTGCTCTGCACACAGTAAGTGCTCAATAAATACGACTGAATGAATGAAAAAGGGGAAATGGGGGTGTTGTAAGTGGATGACAGGATATGGGTAGATGGAGTTGCCTGTGTTTCTTTATGTCTGGTGATCAACCTTTATTGAGTGCTTACTATATGCAGAGCACTGTACTAAGCACTTGGGAGAGTACAATACAGCAGAATTAGGAGACACATTCCCTGCCCATAACGAGTTTACAATCTAGAGGGGGAAGCAGACATTAATATGAATAAATAAGTAATTTATAATATATAATTTAGAGATATGTACATAAATGCTGTGGTGATGGGTATCTGGGTGTCTTGAGCCTTGCTCTCCCTTTTTTTTCTGTCAGTGTCAGTCCCCGACTCTTCCCAACTCTTCCCCTCCCATCTATTCTTCCCAACTCCTACTTCCTATTCAAGATTAGCTGAGGGTGGGACAGAATGTAGCTTTTAAGGGTATAAAAATTACATAGGCTTTAAGCTCACTGTGGGCAGGGAATATGTCTGTTTACTGTTCTAGTGTACTCTCCCAAGGGCTTAGTATAGTGTTCTGCACACAGTAAGGGCTCAATAAATACGATTGTCTGACTGACAAAATGCACAGCACATGCATGTCATTTGTATATTCGCAATCGAATAACATTCTAGTCTTGCACTCGATGGGGAGAGTCAAACTGCGAAGGACAGACACATCGAGTCTGAAATGCGTTAACTCGGTGCTCAAACCATTTTCCCTCTCTCTACTTACCTGAGGCTATTGAGGTCCAGGTCGTCTGTATCAAAATCGAGGAGAGGCTGTGGAGTATCACTTGGACCATGTGACTGCAGCACGGAAGAGCTGGAAGATATGACGGTGGTTTGGCCTGAGGGATGGATGGTTTTGAACTGGAACTGTGGGCCCATCCATAGACGTCGGTGGGGTCCAGTATGGGTCACAATTTCCACCTGAAAGGTGATTGGGGATTGTCATCGTCATTAGTATTTGACTTAGTCCTGTCAGCAGGGCAGTGTAGTAATAATAATGATAATAAATGTGGTATTTGTTACGCACTTACTATATGCTAGGCACCATTCTAAGTGCCGGGGTGGACACAAACAAATAGGGTTGGTCACAGTCCCTGTCCCACATAGGGCTCATGGTCTTAATCCCCATTTTAAGGATGAGGGGACAGGCACAGAAGTGAAGTGATTAGTCCAAGGTCACATGCAGCGGAGCTGGGATTAGAACCTGGGTCCTTCGGACTCCAGGCCCGTGCTCTATCCACTGGGCCACACTGCTTCTCTTAAAGTAAAAGTAAAAGACACAGCCTATGTCCTCAAGGAACTTACAATGTAATGGGGGATGAAAGCACTCACAGATAACATATACAATGGAAACATATTACGTGTGTTGCAACAATGCCACCTTTTTCTTCCAGTATCTCATAACCGTGGGCAAGCCTACCTCTTGCCTTTCGCCAAACCATCACCCTTTCTTCATTTAAATCCCACTTTCCATAGGGAGCTCAACTCAGGGAAAAAGCTATCCAGTCTAGAGACAGACTATAACCTGCACAAGGATTCATCCCTCCTCTGGATTCTACCAAAGTTAAATTCAAACCGAACACCCTAAAAAGAGAATATTATCAGCTGCCGGTCTTGAGTAATCAAAACATCAGTCCTTAGTGATGCTGTCTTTCATATGATCTGCACCACAGTCTAACTCTTGTGAGCTCTCAATGAACACTATCAACCCACAGATTAAAAACAATTCCTTCACTGAGGACCAAATTCACAGCAAACCTTTAGATTGTCCTGAGTCAACTAAGTGCAAGGAAAGATGAAAAATTATTCTTCCTCCAACTGAATTTTACCAGATTTACCCTATGCTTCTCAAAAATCACACAGCAACCACTCTAAAGGAGAACAGCATTACAAATTTTATATCACATTAGGATTCATAAAACCTAAGTGGAGGCTCTTTCCACGACTAAAATATGCCAACACTGCTTTTGCATCACTAATTGTATTTACTTAGAGTATTTTTATGACTCAGAGACACTAAAGTGAAAGGAGATAAAACTTACTATTGTATTTCGCGTTTTGAGATATGATAATCATAAACAGATATGATTTGTGCTCAAGAAGCAGTTGGCCCAGTGGAAAGAGCATGGGCCTGGATGTCAGAGGACCTGGGTTCTAATCCTGGAATTTTTTTATGGTATTTGTTAAGCACTTACTATGTGCCAGGCACTGTACTAAACACTGGGGTAGATACAAGCTAATTCGGTTGGGCATAGTCCTGGGCATAGTCCCTGTCCCACGTGAGGCTCAGAGTCTTAATCCCTTTTTACAGATGAGGAAACTGAGGCAAAGAGAAGTCCAGCCCAAGGTCACACAGCAGACAAGTGGCAGAGTCAGAATTAGAACCCAGGTCCTTCTGACTTTCAGGCCCCAGCTCTATTCACTAGGCCATGCTTCTTCTCAGCTTGGCTCTTGGCCAAGGCATGTAACTTTTCTGTGCCTCAATTTCCTCATCTGTAAAAACAGGGATTAAATATCTGTTAATAATAATAATAATAATAATAATACTAAGTATGGTATTTGTTAAGCGTTTACTATGTGCCAAGCACTGTTCTTCCCCCTACTTACATCATGAGCCCCATGTGGGACAGGGACTGTGACCAACCTGATTGTTTTATATCTATTCCGGCACTTAGTTCAGTGCTTGGCACATAGCAAGGTACTTATAAATATCATTATTATTGGCATGATGATAATAATAATAACTGTGGCATTTGTTAAGCGCTTACTATGTGTCAGGCTCTTCTCTAAGCACTCGGGTAGATGCAAGCAAAGCAGGTTGGACACAGTCCCTGTCCCTCTTGGGGTTCACAGTCTTAATCCCTATTTTTCCTCTGAGGTATCTGAAGCACAGAGAAGTGAAGTGACTTGCCCAAGGCCACACAACAGACAAGTAACAGTAAAAACTTTCCATCCATAATCCAACACACACAGGCATGCTGAACAATCCTGGAGACTGAAGATGGAGATCCAATATGTCTCAGTGTACTCAACTGTTACCTCTCTCTCTATGAGTATATCAGATGAAATACCTTGTGCTCTTGACTGCTTGTACGGATAACTTTCCGTTCAGAATGCCTTTCGCTCGATCATCATTCCAAACCCTCGGTGATGTGCTTCTTATAAAATGTTACTGAAAATCTTTGGATGGTCAACTACAAGACAGTGTGAGTAATCCTGAGGGGGCATAGATAAAGCTCAGACTGACTACAGAGATGTTCGTTTCAAGTAGCTTCTATGCCGCAGTGTAAATTAGGCCACAGATAAAGCAGTCTGTGTATTTTAGGCTTGAAACCATCAGTGTCACAGAGCCGAGAGGTAAACAGATGCCTGTGCAATTTCACTGAGGCGATGGCCAGATGTTCCTGTTCACTCTCCTGTTGTGTGCACGACAAACATATTGTGTATACTTCACACTGACAGCACACATTACCCCCTGTTCTAATTGAGAAGGGCAGTGTTACTGTGCGTAACGGCATTTTAATTCTGAAAAACAGACATACATTTTGGACTTAATCTAAATGGCCTTGCTCAGAGAGGGTGAGTGCCTCACTGTTCCAAAGAGAAAATATCACTCTTTTTCTGGTTCCTTTGTAACTTATGTGAGCCCTTTTTGGGCCAGGAACGGGTCTGCTAATTCTATTACACTTTACTCTCCTGAGTGCTTAAGGCCAGGTATCATGCACTGTCAAACCCAGAAAGGCACACCTACAATGGCATTTGGTATAAAAAACCTGATGACCTTATCATTTTCAAAGTTGCCAGAGACTATTTGGCCTCAAAGTGCCAAAAGAGGACAACACCTTCCTGTAGGAAGGAGGAGGAGTCTGAGGAGGTTTCTTCTGAAATCTTCCTATGGCAGTGATGAGGGTGGCTTACCGGGCCTTGGGAAGGGATTTAACAGTGGTGGAAAAGGCATGTTGAAATATGATCCTACTTCAGAAGAGTAAGATTGCTAAGGTCGGTTGCCAGGGACAGAAGCTGTCCCGTGGCCACCAGGACTGCAGATTACCCGCTGCTCCAGTCCAGGATGGATGATGAAACAACAGCAGTGTTTGGCCTTCTCCGCCTTTTGAATGTTGGGATGGCTGGGGCTGCAGCTGTGGCCCTGGCTTGTGACCCGTTGGACTCTCGGCTATGAGGAGTCTGAATCTCTGCTCCTTTAGCCCCAGTATTCCCTTGCTCTAATTGCCTGTAACAATGTCCTGGTCTTTCTCGCTATTTTTGTTTTTTGAGTGTTTCATCCTTTCTGAGTTGCCAACCCCTGGCTCTCCACTTTATTCACATACTGGGAGCCCCGTAAGGGTCAAAGAGTGTGTTTAATTCTCACCCATACATTTTTTTCCCAGCACATAGTTCAGTGGGTTTTTTTTGTTTTTAAACGATATTTGTTAAGTGCTTACTATATGCCAGACACTGTACTAAGTGCTGGGGTAGATACAAGACAATCAGGTTGGATACAGTCCCTATTCCACATGGGGATTCACAGTGTAGGTGTTTAATAAATACTACTACTATTACTACTACTGCTGTTAATGCTATTTCTATTATTACTGCTACTACTACTACTACTACTATTAGGATCCTGATAACTTGCCATGAGAATAACCCAATATTTAAGAAAATTTGGTTCTCAGAACAATTCCCAAAGAAGCTGAATGGTTTCACTGTTTTTCCAAGGTCAATTACGTTTCACATATTTTAGGCTCAGTGAAAATGGAAGATTTTGGGTGTAAATACTACTGATTAATTACTTGGAGAATGAAGCTGTGAGGCTTAGAGGAAAGAGCATGGGCCTAGGAATCTGAGGACCTGGGTTCTAATCCCAGCTCCACCATTTGCCTGTTGTGTGCCCTTGGGCAAGTCACTTAACTTCCCTGTGACTCAGTTACCTCATCTGTAAAGTGGAGATTAAGACTGTGAGCCCCATGTGGGACAGGGACTGTGTCTACCCCAGTGCTCAGTTCAGTGTCTGGCACATAGTAATCACTTAACAAGGGGGCCAGGGGAAAGGAAGGGAGGGAAATTATTAGCCAAAAACATATTTGGTTCATTCATTCATTCATTCAATCGTATTTATTGAGGGCTTACTGTGTGCAGAGCACTGTACTAAGCGCTTGGGAAGTGCAAGTTGGGAACATAAGTTGGTTGCATCTTGGGAATCTCGAATGGGGTGAAATGGAACACTTTTATTCTAAGAACAAAATAAACAAGGCCTGTTCATACCTGAGAAAGCCATTCTTCATCCTCCTGTCCACTGTGATCAGAGGCTAAGCTGTCATAGGATTCATGTCGAGTAATGGGCCCAGGACTTCCAGGGGGGACCACTGGATAAAAGACACAATATTTGTGAGATATTTCAGAGACAGTAGCAGGAAACTGACACAAACATTAGCTCTCTCAATCAAGGCCACAGGCGGTTCATACAGCGAATGGGCAAGGAACACCTTAAAGATTGGTATCTGCCCAAGTTAATGCAAATCCTCATATGATTTGCTGATAGACCCAATAGTTATCCGACCTGCCAATCTACTTCTTTCCTGCTGCTTTGAACAACATTAGTAACATTTTCAACAAAGGTGACAGCCTGTTCCATGTCTTGGGCGGGAAAATAAAAACACACTGGCAAATTGGCTGCAATGACATGAATGGCTACTAAACTGAAGATCTTAGATTGTTCACTCCGACAGAAGAACTGTGCTAAGCAATCCTGCAGCACTGATACACACACCAAATTACAGAAGAGGAAATCTTCACCTTAATATTTTTCTAGTTAAGAGAAGTAGAATTTACAATGTCTCTGGACTGACGTCTTGTTTTGGCTTTGCAATGTATCTGAATCAATTGGTCATATTTATTGAGCGCTTACTGTGTGCCAAGCACTACTTTTCAACACTAGCCTCTTCATGCCATTAACTCTGAGAGGATGGCGTTCGAAAAGGGAAACATGGGAGACCTGGTTAAGTGGGGAAAAATGTATAAGGCTGTGATGGGGTGTGGGTAAGAAGGAGCTTCAAAAGAGTCATGAGGCAAAGGCAGGCATTGAACATGGTAAAATTTGGGCCTCAGTTTCCTCATCTGTAAAATGGAGATTAAGAGTGATTGAACCCCATATGGGACATGAACCAACCTGAGCAGCATGTACCTACCCCAGGACTTAGTACAGTGCCTGGTAAGTGCTTAATAAATACCATTAAAAAAGTTCGCTTTTCATTACTACACAGGAGACAATCCACCGTATCTGTACAAACCCTCCTCTGATGCTCCTGCTCTCTTCTGTCTCCAGTCGAGTTATACAATGGACAACTGCCATTTTTTTTGTTGGTACTGCTGTTGTTTTGTTTTTTGCTTTTCCAATGATTTTCACAATAAAGTGGGAAAGACCTGCTCTCCTCCGTCACACTCTTCCACCAACCCGAGCGTCGTAGTCAACAATGGCTCTCAAAATGGACAAGGGCACAGAGGTGTCTGCTGCTGTTGAAGCCTCAGAGTCACTCGGCTCTGGGGCCACAGAGTACGCCTGCTCTCAATCAATCATTTGATCGATCAATCGTATTTATTATCCCTACAAGCTGTCTCTCACCGAGTAGAAGGGGCCAGCTGAGATGGCATGGAGGGAGGGTTCGGTGCCCATATCATCGCTCCTGAAAAATCAAGTCAAGCACATGCCCTGCTGGAGATGGATGCAACATTCCCCTCTCAATAATCGGTGTCTGAGCAATGCTCACTCGAATGCCAGGGGGCTCGAAAAGATACTTCATGCATGGACAAGGGTCAGACTGGCTGGACACTGGACTGTCCCCATGGGACCCTACAGATAGGGCTGAGACCAGCTGAATTCCATACTATTCACATGATGTAGATTTGGACACTGGCCCCAGGACATTGCCTTAATGGAGAAAAGAAGCGCTGGCACCCATATCAATCAATCAATCGTAATTATTGAGTGCTTATTGTGTGCACAGCTCTTTACTGTGTGCCTGGGGGAGTACTCTATAACATAGTTGACATAAAAGATAAATTTGACAGGCAGAGTATCCTCTGATTCCTCCCTCTCACCTACCCCAATCTCCCCATCCCAGACCACTCTAGGGGTGGGGGTGGCTCGAGGACTAGCCAGAGTAATGCAACTGGGGGCCGGCCAGGGTTGGGGCAGAGGGAGAGGATCAAAGCAGCGTGGCCTAGTGGCTACAGAATGGGCCTAGGAGTCAGAAGGATCTGGGTTCTAATTCTGGCTCCGCCACTTGTCTGCTGTGTGACCTGGGGCAAGTCACTTTACTTCTCTGTGCCTCAGTTCCCTCATCTGTAAAATGGCGATTGAGACAGGGAGCCCTATTTGGGACAGGGACTGTGTCCAATCTGATTTGCTGGTCTCCACTTTAGCGCTTAATACAGTGCTTGGCACATAGTAAGTGCTTAACAAATGCCATCATTATTATTATTATTAAATCTATGAGAACCCTGCTATCAGGCTTTGTGTTTAAATATTTATTGCATAAAGGCATTATATTACTGAAGATTTTATTCAATCCACAAGGAATGTACACTCTCTATTTAGAAGATGAGAGTAAAAATTCAAAACCGGGTGCCTAATGGAACATTCTGGACTGGCTTTGCACTCTGCATGCAGTGGAGCAGACTTACACTGGGCCAATTTGGGCTGACCTCATGTTCGCCCCTTGAACAATTGCAACGCTCCTTGATTGCAGGAAAAGCAGGCCACTGAAGCTTCCTGGCTTATTAGTACAGTGCTCTGCTCACAGTAAATGCTCAATAAATGCCACTGATTGATTGATTGGTTGATGGATTCCATATGGCAGGTTTCCTGAGCCTAACTTGCCAAGCCTCATGCCACGGACTTGGCCCAGCATGTGCTTGCAATGGTTTTTCTGGTGTAGTACCCAAAGAGTAGTCCTAAGGAGGTAACAAAAACCAGGAGAAGTACAGCATGGCCTGGGAGTCGGAGGACCTGGGTTCTAATTCCAGTTCAGCCAATTGCTTGCTGTGTGACCTTGGGCAAGTCACTTAAATTCTCCATGCCTCCATTTCCTCGACTGTAAAATAGGAATTTAAATGCCTGTTGCTCCACTTAGACTGTGAGCCCTGTGTAGGACACGAACTATGTCCAATCTAATTAACTTGTACCTACCCCAGCACTTAAAACAGATTTTGATGCATAGTAAGTGCTTAACAAATAAAAAACAACAAAAAACAAACAAACAAAAAAACCCACTTCCGAGTTTTCCCAAAGCTAACTAGTATCATGGACATATGAGTGGCTTTGGGTAGGAACAGCCAGAAAGGATAAGGGGGAGAAAAGACAAGCAAGAGGAACAGGTAACGCTCATGCAGATAATGTTTGTTAATGATAATAAGTCCCAAAATAAAAACCAAGAGAAGGAAGATGTAAATAAATAAAATTATAGATCTATACACATCATACACATATACACCTGGGTTCTAATCCCAACTCCACCACTTGCAAGTCACTTGAATTCTCTGTGCATCAGTTAATTCATCCGTAAAATGGGGATTAAGACTGCAAGCTCCATTCATTCAATCGTATTTATTGAGTGCTTACTGTGTGCAGAGCACTGTACTAAGTGCTTGGGAAGTACAAGTCGGCAACATATAGAGATGGTCCCTACCCAACAACAGGCTCACAGTCTAGAAAGGGGAGACAGACAACAAAACAAAACATGTGGACAAATGTCAAAATCGTCAGAACAAATATAATTTGTGGGACAAGGACTGTGTCCCACCTGATTAGCTTATATGTACCCAGGGCTTAGAACAGTGCCTGGCAAATAGTAAACCCTGAATGAATAACATTAAATCAACAACAACAACAACACACACACACATATCAGAAGCCCAAAGGGTGGGAACAACGATGGATGAAAATAGAGGAAGGAAAGAAGAGATGGGGAGAGAGACACAGAAAAGGGAAAATGAGCAGGGCAAGAGTACAGTGTTGGCACAACCTAAGAGACACGGAGATGAGAAGCAGCATGACCTAATGGAAAGACCACAGGCCTGGAATTTCGAGGACCTGGGCTCAAATCCCGGCTCAGCCAAGGGCCTGCTGTGTGACTGTGGGCAACTCACAGGTTCTACATCTGAAAAATGGGGATTAAAGGCCTGGACTCCCTCCGACTTAGATAGTAAGCTCCATGTGGGATAGGAACAGTGTCCAGTTCGATTAACGGTACCTACCCCAGAACTCAGAACAGTGCTTGACACCGATAATCATAGTAAGCACTTAATACCATAATAAATGTTATAGCGGGAGAAGGAAAACCGTGACAGGTAATACAGGAAGCACAGAAAAATGGAAGGGGAGTGCAAGGATGTAAATAATAATAATAATAATAATAGTATTTGTAAGTGCTTACTATGTGCAAAGCACTGTTCTAAGCGCTGGGGGGGGGATACGAGGTGATTAGGTTGTCCCACGTAGGGCTCACAGTCTTAATCCCCATTTTACAGATGAGAGAACTGAGGCCCAGAGAAGTTAAGTGACTTGCCCAAAGTCACACAACAGACAAGTGGCGGAGCTGGGATTAGAACCCATGACCTCTGATTCCCAAGCCCGTACTCTTTCCACTGAGCCACGCTGTCATTCACTCAATCCTATTTATTGAGTGCTTACTGTGTGCAACGCACTGTACTAAGTGCTCTGGTTGAAGAATGGGTAGCTCTGCTCAGGTACTATAAATGTGTTAGGTGGATTTAAGGATAGTATATAACAAGCTAGGGCAAAATGGAGGATTCCGGGTTAACCCATTGCCCTACCCCACATTCTCTTAGCAGTTTAAAAAAAAATCCCTAAACCTTTGGCCTCCTGAAAAATCAATCAGTGGAAGGAATGTGCTCTAATACTAAGAGTTCAGGACACAAGGATTCCATTTTAACTCAGACCCAGATTCCTAAATAAGAAGAAAGTGAATCTCTTAGCACCTCAATTTCTGTAGCAGGAAAGACAATCCTTCCTTCTTTCCCAGGAGTTAGGGCACGGCAGTTACCTGACCAAAAGCTTTCTGAGGGCTGTACCTTGCCCTATACACCTGTGGGAACTTAATAAATATTCCCTGATAAAGAACTTGCTTTATGCCATTGAGTCACCCCTGACCCATAGTGACGCCATGAACACATCTCTCCCAGAACACCCCACTTCCATCTGCAATGGTTCTGGTAATGTATCCATAGCGTTTTCTTGGCAAAAATACGGAAATCCCGGATCCACCATTTGCCTGCTCAGCAACCTTGAGCAAATCACTTCACTTCTCTGTGTCTGTTACCTCTTCTCTAAAATGGTGATTAAGACTGTGAGTCCCATGTGGTTGAGTGAATTAATTAATGTGGGATATGGACAGTGACCAACCTGATTAGCTTGTATCTACTCCAGCACTTACTCCAGTGCCTGGTACCTAGTAAGTGCTTAACAAATAACATAGAAAAATCAGGCTCCCATCTCAATAAGCAGCCACTAACAGACAGACCACCTAAGACTTGTTGTGATCCTTGATGGCCAAACAAACCCAAATATTCATGTTCAGCAACTTATTTCTGAGACTAATGAAAGAAACACGGTATTTTTTCCTTTGCTTTATCAAATGGTATTTAAGTGCTTCCTGCTTGCCAGGCACTGTTCGAAGAGCTGGGGTAGAGAGATCCAGGCAAATCACTGGACTCTCAGTCTTAATCCTCATTATACTGATGATAGAATTGAGGCACAGAGAAGTTAAATTACTTGCTCAAGGTCACACAGCAGACAAGTGGCAGACATGAGGCAGAGCTGGGGTTAGAACCCAGGTCCTTCTTATGCCCAGGCCCATGCTCTATACACTAGACCGCGGTGCTTCTCTACACAATTGGCAGAGCCGGATGACCCTACATATAAAGCTTTTAAGCAACATTTCAGGTGAACGTGACACAATGCAGTGCAATTCCTGCATTAGTTCTTTATGAAAAGAAAACTCAAAACAACCCAACATTATAACACGTTTTGTTGCTCCCTCATGTCACTAAAAATCTCTGCAATAAATCTGGCTGACTACAGCGAGAACAGCTACGGAAGGCCCAGCGGAACAACTGCAGATTTCCCAACTGTGGCATTTAGCCAATTCCCGGTTCTGCACACGAAGAGATGTTCTGGAGTTGTTCTGCCTCTGACCCCGGCCCAGCCCACCCTCCACGGGAGCCAATTCCTCAAATGGTCAAGATCAGGGTAGATGCTTCTCAACAGCTCAAGGCAAAAATCTTGATCCAAATTGGCATCTGCCAGCCTGCCAGACTGCCAGGAATTGTTTGGAAAGTTAGCACGCTTCCAATTTGGGGGACAGCTCCGGGTTTATAATTCTTAGAAGAATTCTAATGATATAAGAGCGGAAATCTCGATTTCCAGTGGAAACTCAATTTTTTCCAGGGCAATAATAATTACGGTACTTGTTAAGCTATCCTCTCAGGGTCGCACCTGGAGAGCTTCCAGTACTCTATCAGTCTCAACTACAGGAGGGAAAGTCAAGCAGAGGTCTACCCATTCCATTCCTACCTTGGGCAATCTGCTACAGGTCAAAACTCACCAGAGCTGGGCATCAGCAGAATGGGAGAAAGTCGAGGGCAGAGACTTGTTTATCGCGCGGAAGGAGGCAATGGTAAACAACTTCCGTATTTTTACCTAGAAAACTCTATGGATACACTACCAGAAAGATTGCAGTTCGGAGAGAGATGTGTCCATGGCGTCGCTATGGATCGGACATGAGTCGACAGCATAAGACAACAACAACTAGTTAAATGCTTACTAAGAGCCAAGCACTGTTCTAAGCACTGGGGTAGATACAGGTTAATCAGGTTGGACACAGCTCCTGTCCCACCTGGGGCTCACACTCTCATCCCCATTTTACATATGATGGAACTGAGGAACAGAGAAGGGAAGCGACTTGCCCAAGGTCACAGAGCGAACACGTGGAGGAGCGGGGATTAGAATCCAGGTACTTCTGAGTCCCAGGCCCATGCTCTATCGGTAGAGCATGAGTCTCTCAGAGAGGGTGCCGCAGAATCACTTCTGCAAAATATTCGTGTCCTTAGAGGAGAATCCGAAAGGCAAAAATACTGGCATGGGACTGTTCAAACCCCTAGGTTATTCGGGGGGAAACAACATTCCTTTTTCCAATGAGAAGGAAATCTGTGAGTTAAATGACATCATGCTGTCTTGAATGAAACAGCTCAGGCGCTCAAAGTTCACCCAAGGGGCAACAGCGATAAACCCTTTGCCGAGGCCAAAACTTCAATATATTTTTGGTATTTATTAAAAACAGCATTTATGTACCGGCCATATAATAAGAGAGGGCTTTCCCAAACTCTGTTTCTGATCACAGAGTACAATCGGGATCTAAGGAAAGGGTCCAGAGTTGGAATTTTGGTTTCTCACTACAGAATCAGGACAGAAGCTTCTCATTTAAAAAAAAAAAAAGTCCCATGTTCATATCACAGAATACACCTTATGTCCCAAAGATTTAGTTTCTATGTCTCCACGGCATAAATAAATCTTTCCCACCCTCATATTTTTTAAAGGCACTCCATCAGGAGGACGTTTTTAAAATCTCTCCAGTGGAAGTCCATTGGGAATTTATATCTCAGATTTATAAACCTCTGAAAATTCGAGTTTATAATGGAAAGCATGAC
This sequence comes from Tachyglossus aculeatus, assembly GCF_015852505.1. Taxonomy (NCBI): domain Eukaryota; kingdom Metazoa; phylum Chordata; class Mammalia; order Monotremata; family Tachyglossidae; genus Tachyglossus; species Tachyglossus aculeatus. The sequence goes on along the minus strand of NC_052082.1, from coordinate 44,314,214 downwards.
CAAGCTTCAAAAATAGCGTAGCTAAAGTTAACGCTCCCATCATATTGCTTTTTCAGGCTTTAAGGAGCCATCATCTCCATCGGTCTACCAAGCATCCAAGTGTTACTAACCATAAAGAGGAACAAGCTTTACATTCCTCATGTATTAGACCGATCGATGATTTTCCTTGCACCCTGACCCTGGGGTCCAATAGATGTTTGCTAATTAATTATTAAAGTTTTCTAACAGTCAGTCACTGTAGATATCTGGTTTCATTTTCCTCTCATTCCTCATTCCCAGCAGAACAGTCGCAAACATGTATAATTAGAAAAAAGGGACATCGCATTGGCCACGAGCTAATAGCCTTCAGCAAACAATGGACAACTTGGGGTGTATCGCTTCCCCCAGAACGAGTAAGTGATTGGCGTTTTCCCAGGGAAGGCAGAATCCGAGGATCTTCCCTTTGTTACTCTTATTGCTCTCTAAGGAGAGTGATGTCTCGTAGCCGAACTAACTGGATCTGGAGCCAGGCTGGCTGGGCTCAGCTCTACGATTGGCACGACCCTAGTTGAGTCATAAAATGGGAAAAACAACCCCGCCTGGGTCCCCACTGTCAAGAGAATTGGTGAGCTAATGAGCCACGGCTTGCTGAGTGAGTAAGCTCATGGCAGATGATGAGGGGTTCTCTCATCATCAATAGTGGACTTGGGCCTCCATCCTTAGACAACAGGACTGATAACCGGCTTGAAGGAATTGATTAGAAAAGCAGCACGGCCCAGTGGAAAGAGCATGAGCCTGGAAGTTGGAGGACCTAGGTTCGAGTATTTACTAATTTATAGTAATGTCCGCCTCCCCCTCTAGACAGTAAGCTCGCTGTGGGCAGCGAATGTGTCTGTTTATTATTGTAATGTACTCTCCCGAGTGCTTAGTACAGTGCTCGGCACATAGTAAGGGCCAATAAATATGTTGTCTCTCCCCCCCTTCTAGACTGTGAGCCCGCTGTTGGGTAGGGACCGTCTCTATATGTTGCCAACTTGTACTTCCCAAGCGCTTATTACAGTGCTCTGCACACAGTAAGTGCTCAATAAACACGATTGAATGAATAAGTACTACTGAATGAAAGGGAGAATGAATACCAGCTGGGCTACTTACCTGCAGTGCGACCTCAAGCAAGACACTTAACTCTTCTGTGCCTTGGTTTCCTTATCTGAAAAATGAGGACTCGATACCTTTTATCCCTCCTACTCTGACTGTAGATCCCATGGGTGATCCCATCCTAATCCTCCTCAATCTCTCAGCTGCCTTCGACACTGTCAATCACTCCCTTCTCCCAGAAACATTATCCAACCTTGGCCTCACTGACACTGTCCTCTCCTGGTTCTCCTTCTATCTCTCTGGCTGCGCATTCTCAGTCTCTTTCACGGACTCCTTCTCTGCCTCCCAACCACTAATTGGGACTTTCCCATCACTGTAGACAGAACCACCATGCTTCCTGTCTCACAAACCCATAACCTTGGTGCACCTCTCTCTCATTTAACCTACATAGTCAATCTATCATTAAATCTTATCAGTTCAACCATCACAACATTGCTAAAATTCTCCCTTCCCTCTCCATCCAAACTGCTACCACATTAATCCAAGCACAAGCAGCGTGTTTCAGTGGAGAAGAGCATGGGCTTTGGAGTCAGAGGTCATGGGTTCAAATCCCGGCTCTGCCACTTGTCAGCTGTGTGACTTTGGGCAAGTCACTTCACTTCTCTGGGCCTCAGTTCCCCCATCTGTAAAATGGGGATGAAGACTGTGAGCCCCCTGTGGGACAACCTGATCACCTTGTAACCTCCCCAGCACTTAGAACAGTGCTTTGAACATAGTAAGCACTTAATAAAATACCATTATTATTATTATTATTATTATTATTCTGCCTTGATTAATGGACCAGCCTCCTTGCTGACCTCTCTGCCTCCCATCTCTCCCCACTCCAGTCCAAACTTTACTTTTCTGCCTAGATCATTTTTCCACAGAACCATTCAGGCCATGTTTCCCCACTCCTCAAGAACCTCCAGTGGCTATCTATCCGCCTCCACATGTTCTGCCTCTGGCCTGGAATGCCCTCCCTCTTCATATCTGACAGACAATTACTCTTTCCACTGCCAAAGCCTTATTGAAGGCATATCTCCTCCAAGAGGCCTTCCCTGACTAAGCCCTCATTTCTTTTTGCCTTACCCTGATTTTCTTCCATTATTCATCATCCTCCCCTCAGCCCCTCGGCACTTACGTATATATCCATAACTTATTTACTGATATTAAATGTCTGCCTCCCCCTCTAGTGTGTCAGCTTGTTGTGTGCAGGGAATGTGTCTGTTATATTGTTATTCTGTACTCTCCCAAGCATTTAGTACAGTAAGCACTTAGTAAATATAACTGAATGATTGATAGGAATTGTATTCAACCTGCATATACTCATCTATCCCAGAGCTCAGTATAGTGCTTGGCATATGGTAAGAGCTTAACAAATGCCTCAATTATTATTGACACTATTATTACTATTGGCTGTGGCACTGGGGACTTACCAAATGCCACTTGCATTCTCTCAACCCTACCAGTTGTGCTCCCCCTGGGGTACAAAATGCCAGGTGAAAGGGGTGCCGCACATTGTAAAATGCACAAAACGTTTTACCTCCAAGACCTATTGTCTACAAAAGTGATGATTACAAGCTATGTGGTGGATACAAGCCATAGGTCTATGAACCAGCAGACAGTTGGTTCCCAGGGCAGTTGCCTCTGTGGCCGCTGCAATTTTGGCCAACTAGCCCGCACAGTTGGTTCCTCTAATGCCAACCAACTCACTATACCTTGATCTCATCTATCTCACCGCCCACCTCTTGCCCTTGCCTTCCCTCTGGACTGGAAATCCCTCCCACTTCATATACGACAGACTGTCGCTCTTCCTGTCTTCAAAGCCTCACTAAAATCACATCTCCAAGAGAATAATCCCTCATTTCCCCTATTACTTCTCCCTTCTTCATCAACCACGCATTTGTGTCTGTACCCTTTAAGCACCTGAGATTCACCCCACTCTCAGCCCCACAGTACTTATGTACATTTCCATAACTTATTTTATATCTGTCTCCCCTTCTAGAATGTAGGCTCCTTAGGGATAGGGAACATGTGTAACAACTCTTGTACTCTCCCAAGTTCTTCACACAGTGCTCTGCACACCGTAAGCACTCAATAAAAGACATTAATGACTGACTGATTGACAGCAAAACTCCAGCGGGAATTCCCCAATTTCTACCAGCTTCACTCTCGTACTGTGGTAAGGTGTGGGTAGGAGCTCTGGGAGGATCATGCCAGAGAGTTCTAATGCAGTATGGTCTTTGAGTTCCAATTATAAGCTCCTTAGGACAGAGATCATGCCAAACAACTCTACTGTATTGTCCTCCTCAAAGCCAGTAAGTACAGTGCTCTGTACACAGTAAGCGCTCAGTAAATACCACTGATTGAATGGGTCGGTGGATAGGCAGCATGGTATAGTGGATACAGCACAGGCTTGGGAATCAGAAGGTCACAGGTTCTAATCCCAGCTCTGCCATTTGTCTTCTGTGTTACCTTGGGCAAGTTGCTTCACTTTTCTGTGCCTCAGTTACCTCACCTGTAAAATGGCGATTGAGACTAGTGAGCGCCATGTGGGTCAGGGACTGTGTCCTACCTGAGTTTGCTGTATCCACTCCAGCACTTTGTATAGTGCCTGGCAAATAGTTAGCACTTAACAAATACCGTTATTACTATCACTATTAGTCCAGTGCACTGGACTAGACTGTAAGTCCCCTCTAGACTGCAACCTCACCACGGGCAGGGAATGTGTCTGTTGTATAATTAGTAGAAGGTACCTAAGTCTGTCCTACCTTCTACTTAGGTACAATTGTTATATTGTACTCTCCCAAGTGCTTAGTACAGTGCTCTGTATACCAAATTCATTTGATCGTGTTTATTGAGTGCTTACTGTGTGCACATTCAAGCGCTTAGTACAGTGCTCTGCACATAGTAAGCGCTCAATAAATACGATTGATTGATTGGGAAATACAAGTCGGCAACATATAGTATGACTGACTTGCCAACTTGCCAAGACTGCCTGACAACGCACTATCTTTCAGAGACCAAAACACCTGAGGAAATAAGAATGTACAAAAGAGCAAATCATTAGCTGGGTGAGAAGCAGCAACCAAAAAGCTAAACAAGGTGCTGAGCTTCGTCAGGAAAGGGATAGAAAACAAATTAAAAGGTAGAATTTCTCACTCTAAAAACCATAGCATGCCTACACCTGGAATACTTGATGCAGTTCTGCCACCTTAACTCAGAGAGGATTTAGCAGAGCTGGAGAAAATGCAGATAGAGCATGCCTAGCAGAAAGAGCACAGGCCTGGGAGTGAGAGGACCTGGATTCTAAACCCGGCTCTGCCACTTGTCTGCTGTGTGACCTTGGGCGGGGCACTTCACTTCTCTGTGCCTCAGTTACCTCATCTGGAAAATGGGGATTAAGACTGTGAGCCCCAGCACTGTGTCCAATCTGATTAAATTCTATCTACCCCAATGTTTAGTACAGTTCCTGGCACGTAGTAAGTGCTTAAAAAATGCTACTGGGAAAAAAAAAAAGGAAACCGAGGTGATGGAAGAGACGAAGATGCTTCCGAGCACTGGCAGATTGAAAAGATTAGAACTCTGAAGAAAGGGCACAGGCCTGGGAGTTAGAGGACATGGGTTCTAATGCCAGTTCTGTCACTTGTCCGCTGTGACCTTGGACAAGTCACTTCACTTCTTGTGCCTCAGTTTCCTGATTTGCAAAATGGGGGTTCAATGTCTGTCCTACCTTCTACTTAGAATGTGAGCCCTATGTGGGATCTGATTATCTCATAGCCATCTCAGCATCTTAGTACAGTGCTTGGCACATAGAAAGAACTTAACAATTACCTCAAGTATTATTATTAATTGTGTTCACCACATACCACAACAACAAGAGAAAGAGGGTGCACTCATTGAAATTTGAAACCTGCCCCCTCCAGATAGCTGTCCCTAATTAATTTTTCTTCTCCCTACATCATGCCCTCCAAACTTCCACCACCTCAGCACTAAAGCACTTACGCACAGTGACCCATATCACTTTGGTGCATATCGACTTGCCTACTCCACTATTTAAGCACTTACACATCCACCTATCCATCTTTCCATTATCTTCCTCCTCCTATCTGTGATTTATTTCGTGATCATTTCCTCTGATAGATCATAAACTCCTTGAGGGCTGGAATCATAAATGCTTGCTACAATGTCTTGCACATAGTGCGAGCTCAATAAAGTCCAGTGACTGAGGAAGGTCGATTCAAAACAAATCATAGTGAGAAGGCCCGCTGCCAATCAATCGATTGATCGTATTTACTGAGTGCTTACTGTTTGCATATCACTGTACTAAGCACTGGGGAGAGTACAATACAACTATAAATGGGCACATTCCCTGTCTGCGACAAGTTTATCGTCTACAGGACAACTTTTCAACTGCATTGGCCTGGAATCGAACCCGGGTCAACTGCTTGGAAGGCAGTTATGCTAACCTTATACCATCAATGCCACAGATCGCTCCCCAGCCTGCAGTTCAATCGCCTATCTTGCAAGGGCCTGGTGATTTGCGTCAGGAGAGCCGGAGACTGGTGGCCAGGGTGAGGAGAGTGAAAAGTACACGCCAGTCCAAGGACACAGGACAGATGGGAGGAAATGCCCTAGAGCCTCATGGACAATACAGAGTGGGGAAGACTGGGGCAAGGAGAACAGAGAAAATTAGTAGGATATAATAATAATAATAATAATGATGGTATTTGCTAAGCACTAGCTATGCATCAAGCACTGTTCTAAGCTTCGGGGTAGACACAAGATAATCAGGTTGGACATAGTCCCCATCCCACAAGGGGCTCGCAGTTTTAATCTCCATTTTACAGATGAGTTAAATGAGGCCCAGAGAAGTGAAGTGACTTGCCCAAGGTCCCACAGTAGACAAGTGGTGGAAGGGGGATTAGAACCCAGGTCCTTCTGGTGCTTAGGCCTGTGCTCTACCACTAGGACATGTTGCTTCTCATGGAAAGGGCATGAAAAGCAGGCACCAGCAGTATAACTTGGGACTTTACTATGCATTTTAGATATAACACTCGGGGGGAATCACAGAAAGTTCTTCTGAAAATGTGTGTCTGTCCATGTAAGAATGCTATGCGATGGTGGAAGAAACAGATATGCACATAAGATGTAGTGTGGCCTAATGGGAAGATTACAGGCCTGGAAGTCAGAGGCCCTGGCTTCTAATTCCAACTGTCACTCATCTGCTGTGCAACTTTGGGCAATTCACTTAACTTCTCTGCACCTCTGTTTCCTGATCTGTAAAATGGGGAATAAATCCTACTCCCCCCTACTTAGACTGTGAACTCCATGTGGAACAGGGACTGTGTCCAACCTGATTAACGTGTATCTACCCTAGGGCTTAGTACAGTGGTTGGCATGTAATAAGCATTTAACAAGTACCTTAAAAAAAAAAATAATAATAATAATAATAATTAGGTGTAGTGCCGATTAAGGCACACATTCTATAATGTGAGTTTTCCTTTACATGGGGTTCATCAGAAATGTAACCTTCAAATTATGGAGGAACTGAGTATAGTTGTCTATGTGAATGTGGTGTGTTTGCTGATTTGCAACTGACTTGTAATTAATGTTGACAGGTTGGGTGTTCTAAGGCTTCAGCAAGGACAGGAGAGCAAGAAGCAAAAGCTGACGAAGACCAGGCACTGCGAATAGTAAGGTACCTCTCGAGATGGCACGCTCCCCCTCTAGACCAATCAATCGATCAATCAATCACATTTCTTGAGTGCTTACTGTGTGCAGAGCACTTTACCAAGCGCTTGGAAGAGTAATAATAATAATAATAATAATAATGGCATTTGTTAAGCGCTTACTATGTGCAAGCACTGTTCTAAGTGCTGGGGAGGTTACAAGATAATGAGGTTGTCCCACGTGGGGCTCACAGTCTTAATCCCCATTTTACAGATGAGGGAACTGAGGCACAGAGACGTTAAGTGACGTACCCAAAGTCACACAGCTGACAAGTGGCGGGGCCGGGATTTGAACCCATGACCTCTGACTCCCAAGCCCATGCTCTTTCCACTGAGCCACTGCTTCTCTGAAGTACAATATAACAGAGTTGGTTGACAAGCTCCCTGGCCACAATGAGTTTACAGTCTAGAGCGGGAGACAGGCATTAATAAAATTAAATGAATTACGGATACGTGTATAAATAAGGACTGTGGAAAAGGAACATACTACCAACTCTGTTGTAGCATACTCTTCCAAGCACTTAGGACGGTGCTCTGTGCACAGTCAGTGCAGCATGACCTAGCGGACACAGCACGGGCCGGAAAGTTAGAAGCACCTGGGTTCTAATCCTGTCTCCACTACTTCTCTGCTGTGTGACCTTGGGCAAGTCACTTCACTTCTCTGGGCCTCAGTTACCTCATCTGCAAAACGGGGATTGAGACTGTGAGCCCCTGTGGGACAAGGACTCTGTCTAACTCAATTTGCTTGTACCCACCCCAGTGCTAAGTACAGTGTCTGACACATAGTAAGCGCTTAACAAATACCATTACTATTACTATTATTTGTTCAATAAATACCACTGACTGATTGACCAGCAAATTGGACTGTGTTTACATGTCCTCATGGTTTAAGTGACTGTTGATTGCACATTAGTTTGTTCGTCAGCCCCATGTATATGGATGAAATTTTATTGTCCACAGAGACTTTACTCAAAGGATAAATTCAACATATGCAAATATTTGTGAGTATACCTATATGCATACTATATATATATATATATGTCTGTAATTATGGCTGAGGAAATCTGCATGTAGCCAAAAATCTCTTCCATGCAGTACATGTATGGTGGCTCCCGCTGCTGTTGGCAATGCTTGGCACAGCTTAGATTTTTCCTCCTAAACTCCCCATTTCCCAATCTGGCACAGTGTCCATAACGATCTACCTGAATATCCACGTGCTACTTTTCCTAAACCTGCTGGCCACTAAAAAGGCTAGCGTTTTAAATATAGAAGGGCAGAACCATCCACAGAGGAAGAAAGGAAAATGAAAATCAGTCGTAAATCTATAAACATCTATGATTCAGGCAGAGATCTGGGGATGACAAAGTAAGCAAGCCTGTTTATCTGGATGCCACTACGTTCTGGCAGCCAGGAAATGAAAAATGCACTCCACACATAGATCAGAAAAATAAAGAGGTCAAACAGGAGAACATCTGACACGTGGGCAGCTTTAAGCTAAATACTCAAACACACATGGCGGCCAAATCCTGGCATCAATGTGCGGCTCTCTGGTTTGGAGGACTATTCATAGGCTAGGAGCCAGGAATTGGCACCAATTCTTATCCCATCAAGTATTAGAAGTTGTAATCCTTAAACATTGGCAACTGTTGGAACCAAAAGGGACACCACGTCTGATATATTTCTGTTCAGCAATCATTTCGTTCCCAAACATAAATGCTCTCTCCAATGAGGGTGAACACAGTGAACACAAAGCTTTAGTTTCAACAGCTGGGGCTGTCACTACTGCATTCAGAGCCATGAGAAATGGCATTCTGGCACAGAGCTACAAGCAAGAAGAGGACCTGATAACAATAATTATGGTATTTGGTACTTTGTGTCGAGCACTGCTCTAAGCACTGGAATAATGATGGTATTCGTTAAGTGCTACTATGTGTCAGGCACTATTCTAAGCACTGGAGTAGATACAAGATAATCGGGTTGGACACAGTCCCTGTCCTATATCGGGCTCACAGTCTTAATCCCCATTTTACAGATGAGAGAACCGAGGCACAGTGAAGTGACTTGCCCAAGGTCACACAAAGACAAGTGGCGGAGCCAGGATTAGAACCCAGGCCCTATAGACTTTCAGGCCCGAGCTCAATCCGCTAGCCCATGCTGCTTGTTATGGTTATGGGTTTGTGAGACAGGAAGGACAGGGGTGCTGTCTAGAGTGATGGGAAGGTCACTGTCTTTATTTAGTATTTAGATTTCTATTGAAATAAATTAAATATTTATAAACAGCAATTCTGCAGCTGTCTCATATATGTTTAGAGCCAAATTCCACTGTACAGAGTCAGAATGAGCTCAGAATCCAATTCCCTTTTTCCTTACTCCACATGACTGGGCTCCATCCCTTTCTTTTGGAAAATGGCCAAATAGAAGGCCATTTTTCCAACTACCCAGATATTCCCATTTCACCTTCCTTTGCCCCCTTCTCTCCAGCTGCTACTTCCCTATCACTACTTACCGTCCTCTCCATCCATACTCCTGTAATGCTGATCCAAGTACTTATCCTTCCCCGACTTGACTATTGCAGTGGCTTCTTCATTGACCTCCCTGCCTCCTTTCTCTCCCCTTTCCAATTCATACTTCACTCTGATGCCCCAATCATTTTTCTAAAAGACTGTTCAGTCTCTGTCACTCCACTCCTCATAAACCTCCAATAACTGCCCATCCATCCCTGCATCAAACAGAAACTCCTTGCTATTGGCTTTCAGGCTCTCGATCAACTCTTCCTCTTCTAGCTTACTTCACTGATTTCATACTGGAACTCAGCCTGCACCCTTCACTCCTCTGATACGAACCAACTGCCACACTATTAATTATTACACCAATCTCATCCATCTCACCCCCATCCCCTTGTCCACATCCTCCCTCTGGCCTGAAATTCCCTCCCGCTTCATATCCTCCAGACAGCCACTCGCCCCATCTTCAAAACCCTACTAAAATCATGGCACAGTGGATACAGCACAGGCCCGGGAGTCAGAAGGTCATGGGTTCTAATCCAGACCCCGCCACCTGACTGTTGTGTAGCCCTGGGCAAGCCACTTTGCTTTCCTGTGGCTCAATTGCCTCAGCTGTAAAATGGGGATTAAAGGACGTGAGCCTCACACGGGACAGGGACTGTGTCCAACCCATTCTGCTCATATCCACACCGCTGCTTAGTACAGAGCCTGGTTCATAGTAAGCACTTAACAAATACCACAATTACTATTATTATTACATACCCTCCAAGAGGTCTTCCCTAATTAACCCCTCATTTCCCCACCCTATTCGCCTTCCCTTCTGCGTCACCTAAGCACTTAGGTGTGTTCTCCTTAAGCACTTTCATACTCACCTACCCCCCGCCCCACAGCCCTTATGTATTCTATTCGATCGTATTTATTGAGTTCTTATTGTGTGCAAAGCACTGTACTAAGCACTTGGGAGAGTACAATATAACAATGGACACATTCCTGCCCACAACGAGCTCACAGTCTAGAGGGGGAGACAGACATTAATACAAATAGATAGATAAATCCTAAAAATTGGTAACTTATTTTAATGTCTGCCTCCCCCTGCTAGACTGAAAGTGTCTTGTGGGAAGGAGGTTGCCTCCCAACTCTGTTCTATTGTACTCACCCAAGCACCTTAGTTCAGTGCTCTGCATATAGTAGGTGCTCAATGAATACTACTGGTTTCTAACCATTTATCCTCTTTATCCTTTTCTATGCATGTACATACATCATCTACTGACCCAGAGCCATTTTGCTACTCAAGGAATCATTGGTTAACGCTATTCTTCAGTCATGTGTCCAGAAAGAATGAGTAGGCACCTGTTGGCAGAGGGGACATAACCTGAAGTCTCCACATTCAGTTCTCTCACCTTCCTTCGAATCTAATAATATAAAAGATGCCCTACTGGGTCAGATCAATTATCTATCAGCCCAGTATTCTGACTCTGAGGGTGACAGATTGTGAGCCCCACGTGGGACGGGGACTGTATCCAACCCGATTTGCTTGCATCCACCCCAGCGCTTAGTACAGTGCCTGGCACCTAGGCTTAACAAATACCATTATTAGTATTACTGCTATTATTATTAAAAAGTCTTCCCTTAATTACTTCACATTTCTCCACTCCATCCTCCCTCTTTTCTATGTAGTTTATGCCCATGTGTTCATAACCCCTTCCCTAGGACTTTGATTTTCATTCCAACCCTACCACATTTATGTACATATCCTTATACTTGTCCTTATCCTTATGCTCCCCTATATGTAATTTATTTTATCGTCAGTCTTCCCCATTAGACTGTAAGCTCCTTGTGGGCAGAGATCATGTCTACCAATTGTACCGTATTTTCACTAGGGCTGAGTATACTGCTCTGCACACAGAGAGTGCTCAAAAAATACCACTGATGGATTAATTGAGAGGGGAGAAAGGCCATGAGAATGTGACATTTATAAGCTGCCACAAAGTACGTTATGCTGTTTCAAGAAGATTAAATCCACTTTTCTGATGTCTGTTATATTATCTCCGATGGCAAAGATTCGAAACTCACATTATTTTATGGAAAGGTATCCAGGTCCAAAATTTTTGTTTTGAGCAATATTCACTTCGAAGCATGATTCCGTTTAATTATAAACTGACCATAGTGCTGACAAACCCTCATCTTCCCATTACAATGGCGCATATTTCTGCAAGAAAGTCCAGCCATTTCACCTCTATGCCCAAGAGCTTGTATTGGGTGGAGTCCTTACCAAGGCCCTGAATCAATCAATCAATCAATTGTATTTATTGAGCGCTTACTGTGTGTAGAGCACTGTACTAAGCGCTTGGGAAGTACAAGATGGTTGAAGTGATGCTCTCACAAGCAAATGTGAAATCACCTTGTCTTTGATCCCTTAGGTTTAGTCTACCTACTTTCTATGTGGTATTGTAATCTGAGTGACATTCTGTAGGCTCTCAAATGGTGAGGGACCGATGAGCCTCATTAAAACTTGATCCGAAATGTTTCTGATTTCCCTTTGTGGAAAGTAAAAATATTATTATCGTTTAAGCACATATTTTTATAACCCCTGCACCTCCCTGATTCCCAAAATAACATTTTTGTTATAGCTGGTTTAATGGTAAATTGGATGCATTGTACCTGATCACCTTGTATCCTCCCCAGCACTTAGAACAGTGCTTTGCATAAAGTGCTTCACAAATGTCATCATTATCATTATTATTATTTATGACAACTAAATTTTACAGTGGTTAAAGCCTAGGCAACTATACTGAGACTATATGATTGTGGTCGGACTACCACAGGACTGCAAAAATGTGGAAACTTTAGGCTACATTTGGCAAAAGCAGACCTATATCCACTGGGACACACAGTGGTGGTTTCCTCTAGACTGAAAGCTCATTGTGGGCAGGGAATGTGACTGTTTATTGCTATACTGTATTAATAATAATGATGGCATTTATTAAGCACTTTCTATGTGCAAAGCACGGTTCTAAGCACTGGGGAGGTTACAAGGTAATCAGGTTGTCCCATGGGGGGCTCACAGTCTTCATCCCCATTTTACAGATGAGGTCACTGAGGCACAGAGAAGTTAAGTGACGTGTCCAAAGTCACACAGCGGACAATTGGCGGAGCCGGGATTTGAACCCATGACCTCTGACTCCAAAGCCTGTATTCTTTCCACTGAGCCACGCTGCTTCCCTACTGTACTCTCCCAAGCACTTAGTACAATGCTCTGCACACAGTAAGCGCTCAATAAGAATGATTGAATGAATTCTCCACATCCACTAAAGAGAAAGGTAGTAGCCTGAACAATATTTGCAGAGAGATAAGTGAACTGTACATCATCATCGATCAGACTTTGACTATTTTTTAGGCCATTTTAACCTCCCCAGCTATACCACTTTACTGAGTGCTTGCTGTTCATAGGGCACTGTACTGAGCTCTTGGGAGTGTACAATATAACAGAGTTGGTAGACCTGTTCCATGCCCACGACGATCTTACAGTCTAGAGATTAAAGCTTAGGAAGTTCAAAACAAGCCAAGTGACACAGTCCCTGCTCAAAAGGAGCTCATGATCCCAGGATTTTAGGGACACCCCCAAGTCTGTGGAGATGAGCAGCATGGCCTAGTGGCAAGACCACGGGTTAGGGAGTCAGAGGATGTGGGTTCTAATCCAGGCTCCATCACTTGTCTGCTGTGTGACCCTGGGCAAGTCATTTCACTTCTCTGTGCCTCAGTTACCTCATCTATAAAACGGGAATTAAGACTTAGCCCCATTTGGGATAGGGACTGTGTCCAACCTGAATACCTTGTATCTACCCCAAGCGCTTAGAACAGTGCCTGGCATATTGTAGGTGCTTAATACCATAAGTATTGTTATTATGAGCCACCCTTCAAAAATTAATGCAAGTTTGAAGTGGAATTAGCCAGCTAGAGCAATGTACAAAGAAATAATGAGAAAGGTGTGAAGGAATCATTCCACCATACTTAAAATGAAAGGCATTTGTATTCCTGAAATTCCCTCACTGAGAATTACTGCCTGTGTATCACTGTGGAACGTGCAAAGGTTGTCTGGTGATTTTTGTCGATCCTCACCCTTCAGGAGAAAACTCTCCACTACTTCCAAATTGTCCCAGAAGAGGGTTTCCTGATGTCAGGGAAGATCATATATAGAAATTTATTGCTTTTGGTGTTTTTTTCCTGTACTTGGTGAAAAATTAAAACAGGATCAATTGTATCCTTTACTGCTTTAATTTCAGATTCTGAGGAAAGCTTTTCAGAGCTTAGCCTGCCACATAATACACACTTAACAAATACTATTTAAAACAAAAAAGAAAAGGGAGAAGGCTGTTCTGGAGGGGGTCTCACAATGTTCTTCCCCATGGCGGAGATAAAAATGACGCTTATGTCATTTCACCATCAGATTTACCGCTATTCCTGAGTACTACCACAACCAAAGCCTCTCTACAATTTCACCGGTTCCAGATCTTGAGGATGAGAGTTTGGGGCTAGGATGGAAAGTACCAGCCACCTTAAAGTTACATTTGTCTTCACGCGCTCTTCATCTGCTTGTTCCCTTTCCTCACTAGTCAGAGTTAGGAACCGTTATACGGTCCTCTGTCTGGGAGTTGTAGAATGAAGTTAAAGACATCGTCATCAACAACCACTCCCTGATTAAGTAGGTCTTTGGAATGCTCTTTCCAAGTGGGCATTTAATGGTTCCCTTTTCTTGGATCAGTTTCCGCCAACCTTTGATCTCAATCAATAAATCAAAGCCCAGAGAGCAACTCCACGACCTCTATATTATGTTCACTGACCTTACAAAAGCATTTGACACCCTCGGCAAGCCAGGATTTTGGAAAGTGTTAAGTATATTTGGCGGCCCTGAGAAATTCACCATGGATTCTAAGGCAAATGTACTGCCGACATGGTTGACAGAGTCAAAGGTGAAGACTGGGATTCCACGAGGCAGGCTCAAAAACAGAGACAGGCCCGGTATAGCTCAAACCTTAATTCAGCAACAGTTCATTTATAAGTACAAAAAATGTGGCAAGATGTGTTGGTTCGAGTCCCGACTCTGCCAATTGTCAGCTGTGGTGACCTTAGGCAAGTCACTTAACTTCTCTGGGCCTCAGTTCCTTCATCTGTAAAATGGAGATTAAGACTGTGAGCCCCATATGAGACAAGGACTGTGTTCAACCTGAGTGGTTTATATCTACTCCGGTGCTTAGAATAGTGCTTGGCACACAGTAAGTGCTTAACAAGGACCATAATTGTTATTATTATTACCAAACAATAAAGTAGGTAGACACTACCCCTGCCCACAAGATGTATATGAACAAAAGTGCTGAGGGGGAATAGGGCGAATATCAAAGTGCTTAAACGGGACAGCCAAAGTACAGAGGTGACACAGAAGAGAGGACAGATAAGATAAAGATAAGCCCAAAGAGGGCTTTCGGAAAGTCACTTAACTTCTCTGTGCCTCAGTTACTTCATCTGTGAAATGGGGATTAAGACTGTGAGCCCCATATGGGACAAACTGATTACCTTGTATCTACCCTAGCCCTTAGAACAGTGCTTGGCACATAGTAAGTGCTTAGCAAACACCATCATTATTATTATTATTGATCAAGGACAGGATCTTTCCAAAAGGGCCAACTTGATGAAGAAGAAAAGCTATATCCCTGTAGCTGCATTTACAGACTACCAAATGCATACAGGGCACGGCATTAACAGCTTGGAAAGGAACGGTTGAGTAAGACACATGATCCTTTTCCTCCAGAAGTTTACAATCCAATGGGGGAAGCTGACTGACACCAGCTATTGATAAATAGTTGGTGAAGGGGAAAGAAACAACAGTACAGCTGCTGTAACAGAAGTATGGAAGGATGAATAGATCAATAAGTGCAAGTTAATATACATCAAGAAAAAATCTAAGTGCTGAGGACAGCTGTGGCACGGATGTGATAGGGGAAGGATCCAAGGACCGATTCAAGGAGATTGACCCCTGGGTGCTTTGAGAACATTCACTAAAAAAAAAAAATATACGGAACTTGTTAATCACTTACTATGTTCTGTGCACTGTTCTAAGCGGCTAGAGTAGATATGAACAAATCAGGTTGAACACAATCTCTGACCCACATGGGGCTCACACTCTCATTGCCGTTTTAGAGATGAGGTAACTGAGGCCCAGAGAAGTTTATAATAATAATAACAACAATGGCATTTGTTAAGTGCTTACTATGTACCAAGCACTGTTCTAAGCACTTGGGTAAATACAAGATAATCAGGTTGTCCCACGTGGGGCTCACAGTCTTAATCCCCATTTTATAGATGAGTTAACTGAGACACAGGGAAGTGAAGTGACTTGCCCAAGGCCACATAGCAGAAAAGTGGCAATTCAAAAATCCCTGCTGATATCTCTATCATTGGATACAGTTTTCCAACTTTCTATTAAAGCACTGATGAAGCGCTTACACCAGTGCTTTGCACATAGTAAGCGCTTAATAAATGCCATTATTATTATTATTATTATTGTTATTATTATTATTATTATTATTAAGGTGATTCCATTTGGAAGTCGTGTGGCCTAGTGAAAAGAGTTTGAGCCTGGAAGTCAGAGGACGTGGATTCTAAGGAACATAAGTAAGCTACAAAAGCCTGGAAAAAGGGCTGTTTGTGCACTAGTGTGAACATCCTCTTGCAGACAAGCACTAAAAATACCAAGATAATGATTGTTCAATACTGGCTACCTCAGATTGGAAGTGTGGTAAGAATATCTGTTTCTAGATTGACTGATCAGGTATTGAGGTATTCAGTATTCTGTATGTTAAGCTCTGAGTTGCACACTGGAGAAAATTCGAATTAAACAGTCGCATTAACACAGTCCTCTTCCCACCAGGAGCTCACCATCCCACATGATTATGTTACTCACAATTACACCAAGAAAGGCCTCTAAAATGAGGATCGGGAAAATGTTAAAGATGTCAAGTGTCATTTTTAAAACTGCAAAGTAAATGCTGAATTTTAGGAGACCTTGATAAGGCTCACTCCATAAAGTGTAGTTATGTAACAAAAGGAATGGAGCTCTTCAAAGCCTCACTCTGTCAAAACGAGATGGATGTCACCCATTAGTGACATCATAAAAAGCTTTTGGGACCTGCCAGTTTGCTTCATAGCTAACTTTAAACATACACTGAGCAAGGCTGGAGAGACAATCATATTTATTCTGGATTACTCTAGCAGGCAGGGAGGATGCCATGAGGAAGCAGGAGGCTCAACAAGATGCTAAAGCCAAAGACTGACCCATCTGACTCCTATTAATACCAATGATTATAGAAACATCCCTATGTACAGTTTGGAAAATGGACTCAGTAGTACTGAGGGCCACCATTATTATTCACTCCATATAGCCCAAAGTAGAGGAGATGGGTTGCTTAAGAGAAGCAGTGTGGTCTAGTGGAAAGAGCACGTGCCTGGGAGTCAGAGGACCTGAGTTCTAATCCTGACTCTGCCACTTGTCTGCTGCGTGATCTTGGGCAAGTCACTTCACTTCTCTATGCCTCAGTTTCGTCCTCTGTAAAATGGGAACTAAGACTGTGAGCCCCTACTGTGTCCAACCCAATTATCTGGTATCTACCCCAGCACTTAGTACAGTGTCTGGCACATAATAAGTGCTTAATAAGTGCAATAGAAGAGGAGCCTGTTCACAACCACTGAACTCTAAAGGGAGCAAACAGGAAAAAACACTGGTCTCATTCAGAAAGATGTAAGTTTGTTATGGGCAGGGGATGTGACTGCTAGTTTTGTTTTATTGTACTTTCCCAAGGGCTTAATACAGTACTCTGCACATTGATTGATTGATTGACTGAGATACTTCAAAACATAAAAACCCAGCAGTCACTGCAGCAGGGCCATTAGACATGGCAAAGTCCCTGGAACCCAAGATACAGGCACGGAGAATTCAAAGCACAGAGAGGACACCCTACTTAAACACTTAGGCCAGCTGTTACTCAAATAATGGACCACTGAGTTGATGTCACCCATGGAAGATGATCTCCATCTTCAAGAAGAAAGATGAAAGGTCAGCGTGCATCAATTATCAAGGCATCTCGTCATTTGCCAATGCCGACAGGATAACTTCTCAACAGAACCATTGACTGATTGCTTCCAGAACTGCTATGGAGCTCCAGACCAGGGTGGCATAGTGGACCTGAGGTGAGTTGGATCGCGGAAAAGTGCAGAGAGCAGCACCAACTTCTCCACGGGTCTCCCAGAATTTAGGGAAGCACTGGACACCACTGGTACATCTGGACTCTGAAAAGTGCTTAATAAACTTGGCTGCCCTGCAAAGTTTCTTAAGATTCTGAGTCTACCTCACGGTGACTTGGTAAAACTTGGGGGTTACCCATCTTATCCATTCCTCATCACCTGTGGAGTAAAGTGAAGAAGCGAAGGTTGGAAGATCACTAAGAAACCTAGGACAGGATATGCTTCTGCTACTGGATGTTAGAATATGTTTCTGCTCCTCAGGTACACTCTCCCAAAGCAACATACTTTGAGCATCAAATCTCTGAGGACTGTCATTCAAAAATTGCTTTATCCAGATAACTGTTTCTTAATAATAATCACTGTTATTATTATCACAATATTTGCTAAAATCTTACTGTGTTCAAGCACTGTTCTAAGTACTGGGGTGGAACCAAGTTAATCAGATGGGACACACTCTTTCTCCCACACGGGACTCCTGGTTTAAGTAGAAAGGTAAAGCACTTATTCCTAGATGCATGAATTATTGTAAACCACCTCACCAAATCAGCCAAGCATTATGCATTGACCATACGGCAGACAAACCCTGAGGTAACATATAAGCCTGCCCCAAGGAAGCCATACCAACAAGCAAAAATCCCTGTTGGCATCACAGAGCAAAATGCTATCACATAATTCTGTTACCTAGCAGGCAAACTCATCCAAGAGAGATGCTGCCTCTTGGGGATATTTACAAAGACCAACAATAAGGAAGTATGTTCTAATAATAATAATTATGATAATAGTATTTATTAAGCACTTACTATGTGCCAGATACTGTATTAAGTGCTGGGGTAGATACTAGATAATTGGGTTAGACACATTTACTTGTTTTGAGTATATTATCAGGTGTACTGAGGAGACTATGGAAATGGGGTTTTTTTGGTATTTATTAAGCACTTACTATGTGTCAAGCACTGTTCTAATGTTTCCAGCTCTTCAATATTCCTTTCTTTACCTGTGATGAGTTCTCGAGCCACCTTCACTTTTCAGAGGCTCTGAGATGAAATTCATACTCAAAACAAGTAAATGTTCAATAAATACCACTGATGGATTACGGCACTTAGTTCGCACATACTTCGTGCTAAGCACTGGGGTAGATGCAAGGTTATCAGATTGGACACCGCCTCTGTCCCGCACGGGGCTCACAGTCTAAGAGGGAGACAGAGTGGATCTCATCTGCCTGAACTGGCTCCACCATTTGTCTGCTGTGTGACCTTGGGCAAATCTCTTCACTTCTCTGGGCCTCAGTTTTGTCATCTGTAAAATGGGGGTTGAGACTGTGAGCCTCACATGGTACAGGGACTGTGTCCAACTCGATTTGGTTGTAACCATCCCAGCACTTAGTGCAATGCCTGGCACATAGTAAGCACTTAACAAATACCATCATTATTATGAGATGACTTGCCCAAGGCCTTCCAGCAGGCCAGTAGCAGATGTGGGACAAGAACCATGTCTTCTAATTTCCAGGCCTATTTTCATTCAATTGGCAATGCTGCCTCCCTACATGACGTCTTTAACAACGTGTAGAAGGTCTAGATTTATGGCAGGGGGCATAGGCTTGGACCTCTTCCACTTGGTCGCCCCATCAACTGTTGCTTATGTTCCTTAACTTGATTTGTACGTCACAGTGCAGCCGTTTGGAAGCCTTACTTTTGTCTATGCTAGGAAGTTCTCCAGGATGTTATTGTGGCAATAATTGTTTTGCTGCAGGTAGGGGTATTTTCATGAACGAAGTGTTTTGGTGTTTTTTGTTTGCTTTAATGCCACTTGTTAAACGCCTACTGTGAGCCAGGCAAAGGACTAAATGCTGGGGTGGATACAAGCTAATCAGGATGGTCACGGTCCCTGTCCCGCATGGAGCTCGCAGTCTTAATCCCCGTTTTACAGATGAGGTCACTGAGGCACAGAGAAGGTAAGTGACTTGCCCAAGGTCACAGACAAGTGGTGGAGCCAGAACTAGAACCCAGGTCCTTCTGACTCCCAGGAGCATGTTCGATCACTAGGCCACGTTGACTGGTTTTCTAAAAGGAAGGGAACAGATCTTAAATTAACCCTTTATATACGGAACAGAGGCTAGAAAAAGAACTTAGAAACGGCAAATGATTCCCCAAATAAAGTGGAGCCCAGGTGCCATGATGCTCTGTTGAAGGGCTGGAGAAGAGTGAGACTGAAGTGGGCCTAGTCTGTTACTGGTAGGCCTGTCCGGCTACAAAATGCAAGGATAGTAAAGACAGAACTGCTGAGGTAGACAAGGCTAGAATTATTGCAATCTGAGGTTCAAAGCCGGCAGAGGGAACCCAACCGAGTACCCCTCCAAGGAGTTCCCTGTCATTTGGCAGTTCTGACTAGCCAGCCGACTCCTTCTGCAAGCTACATACAACAAGGAAGCAGCAGCAGTCATCTATCTTATGCTCCAGTCCATGGACCTGAGGAGCAATGGGACCTAGTGGGCCTGGTGGTTGGAAGAACCTGGGTTCTAATCCCTGCTCTGCCACATGTCTGCTGTGTGACCTTGGGCAAGTCGCTTCACTTCTCTGGGCCTCAGTTAACTCTTCTGTAAAATGGGGATTAAGACTGTGAGCCCCATGTGGGATGGGGACTGTGTCCAACCTGATTACTTTGTGTCTACCCCAGCAGTTTGTACATTGTCCAGCACATGGGGCTTAACAAATGCCATTACAGAAAAGGAAAGAAACAATTTGATAGGAAACATTGCCCCTGAGGTGGGTTGAGGAGGCGATCCATAAGCAAAAAGGAGAGAAAACGGAACAACCCAAGCATGATCACTAAGGTAAAAATAAAGACAAACAGCAGACCAAAGACAAGAAACCATAACACATTATACCTGAAGGCAGACTCTTCTGCTATACCTTAGTTTCCTCAGAAAGGGGCTGCAATATAATCTTTGAGCTGCTCAAAGGCAGGGGACTGTTATTAACAAGAGTGTATGTCAGAAAAGTTCTCAAAAACCAAAGCCACACTGGCCACAGTTTGCTGGAATAAGTTGAGGGTCGGGGTGGAGGGGACGGGACAGTTCCACTCAGAAAATCTGGAAGTGAAAAGACATGGCTACAGAGGCCCTTTTGACTTGTGTTCAGAGTTTCCCGGAATTCAAGAAGGCCCAGATATTTCTTACATGTGTTCCCTATTCTAATACAACTTTAGTCTTTATGCTAAGGTGTGAAAAATTCAGATTCTCCGCACATATATGCGGACAACCAGAGAAAAATGAATGGAGAAAATGCCCTAGTTTTGCAACTGAAGGGTTTTCAGGTCAGGCTCGTTGTGGACTTTCTTGTTCTGGGAGGGTAGAATATACGTCCCAAAGATACAATGTAGCATAGTGTCCCACAAAGCCAGTTAGCTGCAGACTTCGGGGAGACAAAAGCAGCAGCGAGTTTAGCCTGGCCTGTGGCAATCAGAAGAAGCGCTGCTATTCTTGAGAAGAAACTTAAGGAACATGGTTATCTTAACAAACAGGACTGAAGACAGTGGTGGATGATGCGACTATCCAGCACGTCGGCATGGCCATGAACTTCCTTATCTGCACACCGTGAAGGGGAGCATCAGTGATCTATGGGTCTTTTCAGCCACACTTTCATAAATGGATAAAACCTCACAATCAGAAGCATGAACTTCCAAATTCAGAAACAAATGGATGGACAGGAAGAGAGAGATTAGCGATCAGACGAATGAATCGGGTCGGGCAAGTCCAAGGCAGAGAGGACCAGTCAGTAGGTCGATCGCATTCATTGAGCGCTTACTGCGTGCACAGCACTGTACTGAGTGCTTCGGAGAGTACCATATAGAGACATAACAGACATATTCCCTGCCCACAAGGAGCTTACAGTCCAGAGCAGTGCAGGACTCAAGTCCAGGTGTGACCTACTGCAGGTATGGTTCTATTTGGTCCAGTAAAAAGTCCCCCAAACTTCCCTCGCAGCATATATTAAATTCCCAGAAGCATCAGGGAATTACTTTATATCAGCAGACACCAAACACGTGAGAAAGGATGGCGCGGAGCTCAATGGATGTATTCCTCATTCTTCGTTTGCCTACTGTGTGACATTGGGCAAGTCACTTAACTTCTCTGGGTCTCAGTTTCCTCAACTGTAAAATGGGGATTCAATGTCTGCTCTTCCTGCCCCATGAGCCCCATGTGAGACAGGCACTCTGCCCAACCCAATTATCTTGTATCAACCTCAGGGCTTAGTATAGAGCTTGGCACAAAGAAGTGCATAATGAACACCACAACTGTTATCATCATTATTATTTTTCTCCAGCAAGGAAAAAAAGGCTTTCAGCTTGCTCATCAAGGAATCGGGAAAGGCTAGAAACCACCTTTAGAAGCAACAGAATTTTGAAATTATTATTAAAGGTCAGTTTCAAACAGCACCCTCCGAAGCCTTCTATTGGAGGTTTAATGACAAAGAGGTGCATGTACACTTACCAGCAACACTACAATAAAGTAGAGATTTTTGTTTTAACAAAATCCATATTTATATGATTACATTTCCTATGGTTGAGGGCAGCTATAATTAATGGATTTCCCTCCTTCCCCTAATGCAGCCATTTGTCAATTCAAATACAGCATGTCCCATCAATTTTGATGTATTTAGTAAGCAATTTGTCAAACGCTGCTGTATCCTAGTTAATATATTAATTCTTGTCATAGAGTGACTTCTGACAACCTCATGGCTGTTCCATAACTGAGCTGGGTCAAATCCACACCCACTTTTAATGGTACCTTTTGCCATGGTGCCAGGGGATACATTCTAGCCACCCAATATTAGATTAAGCCTTAAAGGCCACCTCATCTAATGGGAAGTTTCCTGGACAGAGCTGGTCTAGGGGTACCTTGTTTTCTAATCCAGCTCTGCCCCCACCTTGATCAGGATAACAGAGGTTCAATTTGGGATTTCCAGCCTATCTGTAATTCCCTTTTCCTTTTGTGGGGAATGGAGATGCCCCATCTCCACATCACGGAGATTCTGACATGCTTGTGGAGCAAGCAAACGTGAAATACTCCAGATTGCTTGGACAGAGGGTGTTTCATCGTGCAACTAAGACTGGGGGGAATCTATTTTCAATCCAATCATTCTGTAACTAGCAGTTCACTCTTCTCCTTAGAATTTTTCATTGCCAGAAGAGAACAAGAAGATGTTGGATAACATTACTTTGAGGTCAGGAGAAAACTGTTAGTTTCATTGTTCAGTTATGAAAGCCTTCTTGGGATCTAAAGACACCCCTGATTTTTCCAATGTTAGATCTGCTATTTATTGGCAGTGCAACGTTGGGGACCTTCTTATTCTTCTCTCTGCCCCTGTCTCCCTGCCTGCAGAATGGGAAGAGTAGCATCATCCCTTTCCTTCATCTAAGGGAAGTTGTTAGAATAAATAATGCAAGCCTGTCATAGGATAGTCTTACGAGCTGCTTCCTTGCTGGGGGAAAACAAAACAAAACAAAAATCACCACAGAACCTTCTTAGAGGAAAGCAAAAATTAATAATCTGAACGGGCAATAAGTGTTGTTTTTACTTCTCTGGGATTTAAAGCAAATCTATGGACTGATGATGGCTGGTACTTTCCCACATTTGGAAGTCTTAGAAACGTGCCTGGGACAGAGTAAGCGCTTGACAAGTACCAAAGAAAAAAAGGATCTACCTCACTAGTGGGCATGCAGGTTCGGTCCCAAACCTTTAGCTGCGTCAGTCATCCGTCTGCCCTCACCAGCTCGGTTTTCCCATTATTTTGGCTGAAGGTTTGAGGTTGGACCAGTCAGTCAGTCAGTTAGTCAATCATATTTACTGAGCACTGTGTGCAGAGCACTGTTCTACCCACTGTTGAGTAGGGACTGTCTCTATATGTCGCCAACTTGTACTTCCCAAGCTCTTAGTACAATGCTCTGCACACAGTAAGCACTCAATAAATATGATTGATTGATTGACTGAACTAAGCACTTGGGAGAGTACAGCACAATAAACACATTCCCTGCCCATAACAAGCTTACAGTCTAGACAGTTGTGTTTCCTGAGAGTCAGGCCAGTGCAAAAGATAGTATAAGAATGTTTAATTAAACACCCAATAATAATAATAATGATAATAATAATTGGGGTATTTGTTAAGTGCTGACTATGTGCCAGCATTGGGGTGGATAAAGCCCCATGTGGGGCTCATCATCTCAATCCCCATTTTACAAATGAGGGAACTGAGATCCAGAGAAGGGAAGTGACTTGGCCAAGGTCACACAGCAGACAAGTGGTGAAGCCGGAATTAGAACCCAGGTTGTTCTGCCTCTCAAGCCTGTGCTGTATTCACTAGGCCACTCTGCTTCTTCCCACTTATTGTGGGCACAGCACTGTACTAAACACTGGGAACAAATACACAGGTGGAAAGTCCTTGTCCCTTGCTGGGGGGGGGGGGGGGGTATTCCAATCTAAGAAGAGTTGAGTCCTTGGAGAGGGTCTAGGAGAGACCCAGCCCTTCTCCAAGTCCCACACTGGGCCAGAAAGGGTTGCCATCTGACCTAGAGCTCAGGTAGGCTGAGGTGGTGATGGCTACAGTGTGCCCCAGTTGGCTTCCAGGTCATTACACTACTGGCCAATGCTTTGTAACAACTCTCCTTGGGACGTGGTGCTGTTTAACTGGTTTGGGGAATTTTTTTTCTTCATACAATAGCTCTTTCTCTTCCTCCCCACTCCCTACCTTATAAGTTTGGTATTTCTTTAACAGAAAAAGCTCAAACAAAGCTAAGAGCAAACCATCGCTGGACAACTACTTTCAGAAGCGTAAGGAAAAAAAAAATCTACAAATGTCACCCAATTGTCAAATCCCCCTTGGCCCACTTGTGAACCCTGTAAAGAGTAGAGAATAAGAATTTGCAGTCGTGGTTTGGCACAAGGCTATGTATTTATGAAGAACCTGCAAAGTACACCATTCCCCCAGACTACCAGACGTTCCATTGTTTCATCCGTCTGCTGAGAGAGGTGCCCTGTGTGTCAGAAAAGCACACTGAGTATTTTTCAATGACCTGGAGGTTAAAGGTCACTTATTATAAATGGATAATGAGACCTAATGCAGTGTTCTGAGTGTGGACAAAGAAAGGGTCTATCCACAGCCCCTGGTGGCTTGGTCATTCAGGCTTTTATTTCCCCTGCACACTTAATGGAGCCAAACAATTGACAGAAATGCTATACAGAAGACTGAAACTGAGAGAAACGGCTGTATTCTAACTCTGATAGACAGATACAAATAGTGACCCTGAAATGGCGCCAGAACTCCTTTTACCACTAACATGGCAGACAGCTGTAGCATTCACCCTAAATTCCCATTTAGTCATTTGCTGGCAATTAACCTTACTGACGGAAGTGATAGCACATCGAACCACAAGCTACTGCTAATGTCAACCCATTACATTACTGCAGGTAAGCAGAGACAGATCATTCCATTTTAGCCCATATTTCCTAGGGAAAAAACAAACAGGTGTCCGTTCTCCCTCCTGTTCTGGTTTCCCCTGCCCCTACACCGGGAGTACTGTTTAATGGAATATTCAAACTCAGGAAAAATATGTTCGAAGCAAAATAAAAAAAAATACAAAAAATGGAGAAGGCAGAAGAGGATACTGAACCAGAGAGAAGAAAATCCAGAAACAAGCTCACTGCAAAGAAATTTTCATTGAGGTCTGAAGTTTTTGGGTTTTCCCCTCCAACCAACATTCTGAATCAGAAACAACACCTTACGCTATTCGGTCCTCTCGCTACAACCTGAACTGAAGCAATTCAGTGGAAAAATAGTGAAAAAGAACCACTTCTTTTCTTGTGGCCTATGCTTCCAGCAAAGACTAAACACATCACAAAGTGACTGATTAGGAACAAGAGGATGTCAATGTCCCGTGTGAGACAAAATTAGAATGACACTTGAAAAGTGATGGAAGTGACCTGCTGTGGAGATTTCCATTCCGTTTGTCTCTCTTCCTTCACAAACCCAGAACAAAAGTTAGTTCAACATGTGGTACCATTTAAGGCAACTTTTAAGTAACTATGGCAGACAGTACCCTGCTTGATTTGAGAGGCCATTTTCCTTGCATTGGGGTGGGGGGGCAGAGGTAAGTTGGTACTTTTATAGTTCTAGAATTGAGTAGGAAGGATTTCATGATGACCCGGTATCTGCAGCACTTTAAGAATATAAGTGCTTAGTACGGTGCTCTGCACACAGTAAGCGCTCAACAAATACAATTGATTGAAGATAGATGAAGCAGATGAGCTCGACTGCTTTTAATATGAAGTATTTGGCTTTTGCCACTGTATGAAGAGCTGTACCCAAGGAAAAGGTAGACTAAAGTAAATTTGAATATGAAATTAAAACCTTGAGACTAGAAGGGATTTGTCCCATAGTCTCCTATCAGATAAAACCCTCCAAGGATCCCATAGGTTACTTTGGTTGGTTTGTCCTATCTGCCCCATTAGACTGGAAGCTCCAGGACAGGAATTGGGTCCCTCTCCTCCAAATAAAAATCCTCTCCCTGCTAAGAATAGTGTTCTGTACAGAATGCAGGCTCAATCCTACTTGGCAAACTCCATTTGCAACACCCCCTGAGGCAGATCATACTATTGTGTGAGCAAGGACACCAGTGCACTAAGAGGCTAAGTGATGCTCCCAATTTTATATTGCACCCTGGTGACAGCTATAACTCACTGGTTTCAGATTCCTCTGTGGGAGGCTCTCAATCCAAAGGACCAAAAATCTTCTCCAAGGCACCCACCAAGTGGACACATATGGACTCCACAACCCTAACAAACACCCTCTGGATTTCTGCAGATAGTGTGAGGCCTTTCAGATTTCAGTAACGGTATAGCAAACTCCGGTTAACAATGAGCTATAAATAGTTTTGGAACAAGTGCTCCATTTCAAACTTCCTCTATAAGAGATACCTATCTCTTTGTTTCCCCTCCACCTTACCACCCTCACACAAATATTTACTTCAGACAATGTAGGGAAATAATGCCGAGTTCCGCTCCCGCTTGGTATATGCCACAACAGTGATGTAACCCAGGATGCTAGGTCCAAGCCAGGGATTTTGTGTAAGGGAGAGATCTTCCTCTAAATCCTAGGCCATGGAAAGACCTAGGGCCCCTCTGAGATCTTCTGCAGATGGAATTACTTCTTCAGGGCAGCGGTGCTGACCTTGATGGTACAGATCAAGGCTGTGTGTTTTGTCTCGGGGCCAAGAGTGTACGGTGGCACCAGCGGGAGGCTCAAACCCAAACAACAACATGCCAAGCAAGTTATTCTAAAATAGTGACCTCAGCCTGTGCAGAGAAAAAGAGTTTCCTGGGTAAAGAGAAATATGCCAGAGGCTTTTTTTTCTGCATGGCAGTGGAATGTGCGTAAGGTGAACAGAATCCTGGTCTCCCCAGGTGGGACAGAGATGGGGAGGGAAAGAGAGAAGGAAACAGAGCAAAGGAAAAGGAGAAGGAAGATGAAAAGAATTGGGAAATCAAGAGAAGGGTGAAGGAGAGGGAGAAAGAAAAAGAATGCCAAGTAGAAGCAGGGAAGAGAAGGAAAAAAGGAGAAGAAAGAGCAAAATAATTTAAGATAGGAGAAGGGAACAGTGCTCTGCGCACAGTAAGCACTCAATAAATACGATTGAATGAATGAATGACAAGGGAAAGGGAAAGAAAAAGAAGAGAGGTAGAAGGTAAAAGGGGAAGAAAAAACGTGGAATATACTAGTTAGAGCACTGAGCTGGGAGTCATAAAAAACAGGGAGAAAGAAGAAGGGGGAAGTACAGTGCTCTGCACACAGTAAGTGCTCAACAAATATGATCGAATGAATGAATGAAAGGGGGAAGGGGAAGGTTACGCTACTGGGTGTCTCTGGGCAAGTCATTTCATTTGGGTAGCTCTCAGATAATCACCCCGTCTCTCGTTATTCGTGGTGCAGCAGCAAGGAAGATAAATTAGCAGCCTGAACTTTGGGGAGGAAATGTGCTATCAAAATCCCAATATTAGGACTATTGACCCCACCTCACCTAAAAGAGGTCCTGAACCTGTGATCCTCTTAAAATATGCCCAGGCTACACCCTGCTTTGGGGAGATGATCTAGCTCCAGGACAAGGAGGAAATGTTGGAGGTTGCCCCTGCCTCACTGTTACTTGACGCCACGTGGACTGCACCATCAGCATTAACAGTAGAAACATTCCTTCATCTCCTCGACCGGAGCCAAATCTGTGTCGCCCACGTTTTTAATCCATGGTTAGCCGGAGCCCACCCAGACGCACATCTGTGGACTTTGGGAATGACTCTTTCTGAATACTATGCAGCAAATGTGTTTGGTACTTCTGAAGGTTTGTGGCTTATAAGAGAAAATGTTCCTCCCCTATTCATTCAGATAAACTGGTCTGGCACCCAATGAATAGATTTGCTAGCTTAGAGGACCCTTCAGGACCATCCAAGGCTGAAGGCTATGGCATACACCTCAGTTTCCTCATCTGTAAAATGGGGATTAAATACTCTCTCTCCTCAGACTGTGAGCCCCATGTGGGCCAGGAACTATCTGATCTGCTTATATTGCATCTACCCCAGAGGGCTAAGTTCAGTATTTGGTATGTGATAAGTGTTTAACAAATACCACCATGATTATTATTATTATTATAATTAGGGTGTATACTGTTATTTCTCCTTAAAGGGAAATATTTCAATTTATTAAGTGCTTCTAATTCAAGTCACAAGAAGCAGCATAGACTAGTGGAAAGAGCCCAGGCATGGGAGTCAGAGAGACCTTGCTTTTAATCCTGGCTCAACCACTTGCCTGCTATGTGACCTTGGGCAAGTCACTTAACTTCTCTGTGCTCCTGTTACCTCATCTGTAAAATGAGGAACTGTGCCCAAACTGATTAACTTGTATAATAACTATGGTACTTGATAAGCACTTACTATGAGCCAGGCACTGTACTAAGCACCGGATCTACCCCAGCACTTAGTACAGTGCCTGGCACATGCTAAGCGCTTAACAAATATCATTTCTAAATAAGGAGAGAGCTGATTTTCATATGTAGCTGCTCTGACCTCACTTTTCAATCGCTTGCCCCTTTAGTTTAAAGAAAAAATCCCCACAAAGACCTCTCAATGGGCACCTGAAAATGCCTGATCTGCCATCCATGAAAGCTAACTCCACCTTGTTATTTGAGGTTAATTACACCCCCTGATATTACCTGGGAAGAAAAGAGAACGCACACAATCCAACAGTGAGCCGGTTCTTGGCTTCCATACTTCTTTGGACAGTGCTCTCACAACAGGCACCAATACATAAAGGGTCACCCCACATTCCAGTTTTACTTCAGGATCTAAGTTTATTTGGGCTGTTACCTTCTCTTTGGCGAAAATAACTTTTTGCTGCAGGCGGAGAGGGTGAGGGGGACACTGTGAAGATGGGCGGGGGGTCTTCCAACCTCCGAAATGCAGCTTGGAGTATTTGAACTACTACAACAGAAGTTTTAGATGTTCATCAGCAAAATTCACTTTCCCAACACTCTCTAATCCAGCGGTCGTGAAGACAGGAAGTTTTAAAAAAACCTCAGATGTTTGTCCTGCCGCTCCCTTCGCCAAACAAGGACCTTCAGGCCTGTTTCTAGAGAGACAGGAAGTGGCTCTTATTGCTTAGATGAAGAAACTTTAGAATATGGAGCTGAATGGCCAGTGAGGAGCTTTTTAAAGGGGGAGGGTGGCAAATTTAGGAGGTCCGATTCTCCTCACTCTGCTCTCTATCCAGCTGGTAATGTTGTGGCAAATGTCTCTTCAATCAGCCAATCAATGGCTTTTGGGGGCCACTTACTGAATGTGGACCACTGTACTGAACGCTTGGGAGAGTATGATGAAATAGATGATGAGAGTATGATGAATCTCCTCACGGGAGCTTACAGACGACTGGAGAATAAATTACACAAAGTGGAAACAGCAGAGTATAAGGATATGAGCGTAATTACTGTGGTGCTAGCAGGTAGTGGGGAGGGGTGAGAATCAAAATTCTTAAGGGGTATTCATTCATTCATTCATTCAATCATATTTATTGAGTGCTTACTGTGTGCAGAACACTGTACTAAGCGCTTGGGAAGTACAAGTTGGCAACATATAGAGACGGTCCCTACCCAACAACGGGCTCACAGTCTAGAAGGGGGAGACAGACAACAAAACAAAACATGTGGACAGGTGTCAAGTCACCAGAATAGATAAAAATAAAGCTAGAATAAATAAAAATAAAGCTAGAAATAAAAATAAAGCTAGACCCAGGTGCACAGCCGACACAGAAATGGGGGCAAGAAGGGTAGGGAAATGAGGGGTTAGCCAGGGAAGGCCTCTTGGAGGGGATATTTGACGGGGGGAGAGTTGAATACGAAGTGGAAGGGAGTTTTAGGCCAAACGGGAGGAGGGAAGCAACAGGTTGCCAGTGAGATAGATGACACTGAACTACAGTGGGTTGGCCTTAGAGGAGTGAAGTGTGAAGCAATAGAATGTCACCTATGGGCATTTGTCTGCTTTTCCATCTCTGTCTTTTTTTTTAAGGGTGTTTGTTAAGTGCTTACTATGTGCCAGGCAAGTGCTTGGGAAGATACAAGCTAAGCAGGTCTATGTCCCACATGGGGCTCACAGTCTTAATCCCTATTTTACAGATGAAGTTACTGAGGTGCAAAGGAGTTAAGTGCCTTGCTCAGGTTCCTACAGCAGGCAAGTGGCAGAGCCAGAATTAGAACCCAGGTCCTTGACTCCTAGGACCGGGCTCTATCTACTAGGTCACGCTGCTTGCCTGTTAGAAAGGACCTCCCACAACTTTGGTAATGTGGTCCATTTTCTGCCATATTTTTGTTTTGAGACCACAGAGAAGATACCTTGCCTGTGGACTACATTACCCCTTACTGAAATATGAGTTTAACATTTTCCACCATCAAGAACTGGGCCAATTTATATTTGAAAAAGCAACCCAGTTCACTATAGAACTGTTTATCCAAGAATAAGCTTGAACCATTTAAAAAAACATCATAACCCATGGGTCCTAAATTTCAGTGCAATTGCCCTATCTTCTCCATATTCCATTATAGACTGCCAATGTTCCAGAAACAAAGTGATTCAGACAGTTAAGAGTGTACTGGTAATTGAAAAATCCCTTACCAAAAGTTGTTGTTCTTATTATCGTGGCATTTATTGGCCTTCGATTCAAGAAAAACAAAGAAGACCAGAGGTCTGAATAAGGGAGAACAATATAAGACTTATGTACTCCTAGTTTCACCTGTGCCTAGAGTGACCTTGAGTAAAATACGAAGAGATTTCCTGTTCTATCAGGTTTGTGTTCTTGAAGGACCTTGTCTTAAGGGAAAATTGCACTATAGTAACTATTGATTCAATAAGAATTATTGGGACAGAAGGTGGATGGTTCAAAGGTTCCAAGGTATGGCATTTTTGGATACAAATTCCTAGAGTTTTTACTACATCTACCACTAGCAGAATGATTTACACCTTTATTATTTGTTGCTATTTGAATAGCAGTAGTTAGAAATAATAGTATTTGTTAAGTGCTTACCACATGCAGAGCACTGTATTAAGAGCTGGGAAAGAATACCTGGTTGGGAACCAGGCATGATCCCTTTACTGTATTAAATACTGTACAGATGCAACAACACAAGAAACTCCTTATTCCGGAATCAGGCATGATCCCTTTCCTGTATTAAATAAGGTACAGATGCAACAACACAAGAAATTCCTCATTCTTCCCAAGCTAGCCTTATAACTGTACCCCACTTTCAAATTTTCCACCTCTGTTTCCTCGTTCATGCTGTTCCCCTGGCTTGGAACTCCCTCCCTCCTCAAATCCAACAGACCACAGCTCTCTCTACATTCAGTCCTACTAAAATCCACCCACCCCCTGCCAACAAAACTTCAGCAATTAATTTCCCACTACCGTCGGCTGCATAAACCCATCAGCCAACTCTAGCACTTATGAATTCATTTATACCCATCTTTAGCACTTTTATATATAGGTTTACTCACATATACATTCAATTATTTATTTTGACTACTTTAGTTCTAAATATTTTCATTCTGTCTCTCCCGTTGGAGTGTAAGCTCCTTGTGGGCGGGAATGCGTCACTCCCTGAGAACAAAATGGTGCTCTGCACCAAGTGAGCCTTGTGCACCAAGTGTCCAACTGAAGATCCATTAACTAATTCAGACAGTCTTAATTACTTAAAATATATTTTGCCCACAAATTTCAAAGGCCTATCTTTGCCATACTAAGCAAAGCCCCTAATATGGCACTAGGTCAACAGTGGTAATGATAATGGATGTTCACACCCAATCCCGGCATCACATCAATACATACTTTCCCTGATAAATTTTACATAAGAACAGGGGCTCTCATCATTCATAGGTATATACTGGCGCTTTAGTTCAGAGGAGTTATTTCTTTCAAGCCGAGGGAATAATGTTATAACCATTTTAAATCTGTGTAAGTGAAGTTAAGCAAATAAACTACATTCACAACTGACTCTCAAACAAGCACTACAGCTCAAAGCCCATGCTGATGGTCACCCGGGTACCAAGAGCGCTGTCATTATCATTTCATACAATCTGAACCGCTTTGTTCAGATTACCAGAAGGAAACGCACGGCTTCTCCCCACTGGCGACTTGAGGAAAGATCAGAGATGATTCTTCACAAAGAAAGAAGTTCATTGTTGGGCTGCTGCCAAATCACTCAAGGGCATGAGGGCAAATGACCGATTTCTACTAATCCTGGGAACTTTTCCTTCCCAAATGCAACTTACTCAACTCCAATCGTTTAGCCCTGTTTTTCATTTAGGGTTCTGGAAGCCATAAAGGAGACTAAGTGAAAAATCACTGTCCTCCTTGGGACCGTATTCTTTTCAAGTTCAGTACTGGCTGAGATGCGATGGGTTGTTCCTATGCCTGACCAGTTTTGGCAAGGCAAAGCTCGCAAAAGAAAACGCCTTTGTTAGTGAACAGCAATTACAGTAGTTGTTTTGCTTCTTAACAGAAAACAAGAGTAGTGTTAACTTACAGCTTAATTATCCTTTCCATAGCAACTGGAAATAGATAACACTGATTTCTGCTGACCCAACCAATATTTTGTAATGAATCCTGAACTCGGGTTTCCTCTGCTCCAATTCAGCCCAAATTCCTTGAAAGGGTGGATGAACCCCATGTTCTCCTTCCGGCCTGAGGAAGTTTGCTCTCCATGAGCACAGGCTCTGGGAATTTGGGGGTAGCAATAGGCAATCTCAAAACAATGACGGGTGGTCCAAGGCAGCAAGGAATCTTTCCCACTTCGACTTAGACTGTGAGCCCCTTTTGGGTTCAGGACTGTTTTCAACCTGATTATTTTGCTCCAGCACTTAGTACAGCGCCTGATACATAGTAAGCGCTTAACAAGCACCATAAAAAAAACCCCCAATCTGTCTTTAAGGCCTCACACCTGAGGATCGGATGGTACATTTCACAGTGGTCTCACACGCCCGCCGACATCGAGGAGATGGGGTCACAAGTCCGAGGGCTAGCTGTATAACCTGTTTGGCTGTCTTGTCAAGGCAGAACTTTGTTTTACTATTTTTCTGTACTGGTTGGTGTCATTACAATACCTGGAATGTGCACACTGTTCCTCCCACTTCATTAACGGATTCAAATAAAACAAAAGGAAGAACCAGTGACAGCTGGTTTAAAGCTGCAGGTGCTCCTTTCTTCCACAAATAGAGAGTTCTAAGACCGCTTGAAGGGATTCTTTCAACCAAGTGGAAATACGGCCATGGACAAATGGGAACTTAGGACCAAGTTGGGAAATAGCAAGTCGATTTTCAATAATGGCCGAGTGCAGCCGAAAAGTTTGCTGGCACCGAGAACTGGACTCCTTGCATTTTAAATGGGCAAGATGCCCCTTTCCATAAGGCTCCCACAAGGGGAATTTGCAAGTGAGAGACTCTCTATCCTTGACCCTGGTGGTGGTGCTCTCAAAAAGGTGCCTCAGGCGGTCAGGCTCCCAAACCTGGCGCCAAGGATGCTTTTACCAATTGCATTTCAGGCCTATACTCTTTTGACCCAGATGTCCACATTTTGCATATTTAATTGCTTCAGTCGTGTCATACATCGGTACATTTTGCCCTGACAATCAAACCAACAGCCTACTTCCCCTATGGAGAAACATTTCAGTATCCAACTTGGAGACCCTTCTTCGGTTTTGAACCATTGTACTTTGTACAGAAATCATTTTCCTCTATTGCAAAAGTGGCCTCTCTTGCAGAAATTCTCAACTCTATCATATGCAGAAATTCTCGACTCTTCCACATACTTTCTGTATGACCTTGCCTAAGCCACTGATTTCCCTGGGGCTTAATTCCTTGAGTGTAAAATTCAGGAGACACCCTGGGAGCCCACCAATAATAATAATGATAATTGTGGTACTATACCACATTAATGTGGTATTATACCACATTAATAATAATTAAGCGCTTAATATGTGCCAGGCACTGTACTAAGCACTGAGGGAAAATGCGAGCAAATCAGGTTGGACACAGTCCCTGACCTACACCACGCTCACAGTCTTGATCCCCGTTTTACAGATGAGGGAACTGAAGCACAGAGAAGTAACGTGACTTTCCCAAGGTTACACAGCAGATAAGTGGCAGAGCTGGGATTAGAGCCCATGACTCCTAAGCCTGTGCTCTATCCACAAGGCCATGCTGCTGCTATAGTATGGATCCCAATCAAACACAGTTCTGCATTGGCTTTCAGCTCATTTCCCCATTGTTTTTAGAGAGGCTGGAATCTTTGATTCTATCCTGTGGGTAGGACTATAGTCAGCATTTCTGGCCACTCCCCACTCCAGCCCTGGGTTATGGCAAAGTTAACAGTATTTATTAAGTTCTTACTCCACGCACATTGCTGTACTAAACGCTGGGAGAGAATATACAGATGGGTATCAGACATGGTCTCTGTCCCTTTGGGAGGGGGCGGTGGGAGGGAGGGAGGCTCACAATCAGTCTACGTTTAATGGATTTCCTGAGAACTGAATGAGTGTGCCGTCTGGAGTCCTCAGGACACCCTCACACAGGCCTTCTGGTTTCATTGATTCCAGCAATATACCCTCTTTGTTGAGTGTAGTTACTACTGAGGCATGAGGTGAAAAAGAGAAGTATGTACAGCTAAAGGTAAAGCATATTTCAAGCTTCTGACAATCATCATCATCATCATCAATCGTATTTATTGAGTGCTTACTATGTGCAGAGCACTGTACTAAGCGCTTGGGAAGTACAAATTGGCAACATATAGAGACAGTCCCTACCCAACAGTGGGATCACAGTCTAAAAGGGGGAGACAGAGAACAAAACCAAACATACTAACAAAATAGTAACAATCAGCCTCAAGTATTTCCTCTCCTCCCTGATAGATGCACACATGCATTCTTCCCTACAACCCAGCAAAGCTCCTTACTGGCCCTCGCCTTTTTCTTTTTGTATAATAGTATTTGTTAAGCCCTTACTATGTGCCAGGCACTAGAGTAAGCTCTGGGATAGACACAAGTTAATCAGGTTGGATACAGTCCCTGTTCTACATAGGGCTCACAGTCTCAATCACCATTTTACCAATGAGGTAACTGAGGCACAGAGGGGTTAAGTGACATGCCCAAGGTCACACAGCAGACAAGTGGAGGAGTTTTATCTCTCCCACGTCCACAACTCTCACCTTTTTGCCAAACTATGACTCTTCCCTTATTCAGAGCTCTCCTAAGAGAGTCATGTTCTCCGCCCCCACACCCATATTTCCCTACCCACCCCAGTAACCAATCTTGACAATGCAGTCCACTCAGATGTCTCGACAGGTTATGTATTACTCTACTTGCTTGCTATAGATTTATGTAACCATTTATCTTTATCATTTGTTTCTAGTCTCATATTCTTTTAAATTTTCTAAATACTTGCCCATGTCCACTGGTCTTTCCTATTGGGCTGCAAGGTTCTCAAGGGCAGGACTCTATAAGTTTTCCAATGACCTAGCAGTGTGCTTTGCCTACAGAATGT
Source organism: Tachyglossus aculeatus (assembly GCF_015852505.1). Classification (NCBI taxonomy): domain Eukaryota; kingdom Metazoa; phylum Chordata; class Mammalia; order Monotremata; family Tachyglossidae; genus Tachyglossus; species Tachyglossus aculeatus. The sequence continues at coordinate 44,278,455 of NC_052082.1, read as the reverse complement.
GGTCAATAAAAGCTATTGATATCGATGCTGATACAAAACCAAAACTGCCTCCTATGGAAAAAAGTGGTCCTGAATTCTAGGAACATGGAAGCTTTAGCCATGAAGCCGCTCAAAATCCATGCAGCACTAGAATGTGGCTGATTATTGCAACTTAAATGTAAAATGTACAATATTTTGACTTCGCTGTTTAGTTTTGTTTGAATATTCTTTATGTTAAGGAAAAAAATCTGTAAATGATTTTAGTGCACAATACCGTATTGCTGTGTGGCGTGCACCACAATCTAAGCCAAATTTACATTGGCTATAACGAGATTTTTGTTCACTTGTTACAATTCAAGGAGGCAGGATAAATACGTACGTGCAGTATACCCTAACAACGAAATGTCAATTTCAGTTTTAGGGTACTTTCTAAAAATAAGCAGTACCCAGAATCATCAAGTAAAATTGGAGGTTCATTCCATTCTGCAAAATTGAATTGTGACTATAAGGTATTGTATTTTTAATTCTATGACCACAAACTGAATAATAAAAATTAAATTGTTCATGCCTCTTGAGAAAAACGACTGCATGGCCTTCTCAATTTAAAATTCCACCTCTTATGCCACAGCTCTGCTGCAAATTTGGGGGCTGAATCGCAGGAGATATCTGAAGTAAACATGCATTTTCTAATGAAGAAACTAGCATGTGACCCAACATTAACCACATTTCTGCCGACGCAACTCAAATTGACCAGCAGCATTTTTCCACTGAGAAGTTGACAGAAATTTGGATCAGTCCATTATCCGTAGGAAAATAATTTCTACCACATCTAAGAAACGACAGTTGTCATGCTACTTAGTGGGAAGCAGGCTTGCAGAAGACATGTTTTTGTTCCCTTGTTTGTTTGTTTTTTTTATTATTATTTTAAATATTCCTTCCCCCATAAACTTACATGGTCCTCAAACTTTCCTCCCACTCAACCCTCAACAATCAAGGTCAGAGTTGCATGTATATAACGGGTAGGGAGAGCGAGCAACTGTGGAACTACAGGATAGGAAATGGGAATTTATCAATCACCTTACCCCCAGAGCCCGACTGCTTATATGCCTGGCCTAGCTTTTTTCAAGATCTGGGCCGATATGGGCCACTGCTAATTTGCCCAGCTGCTTTGAGAAGTCTACCCCACAATGCTAGATATGAAAATACGGTAGAAGAAAAGCCACCCATTCAACGTTACTTACAGCCAGCGAGCAGAAACTGATAATACTGAACTGCATCTGCAGCGAGGAGCAGAGGATGGTTTGCATTAAATGGCGGTTGCAGTTCATTCCACTGTGGGGTTCTAAGGGAATAACACAAGAATATTAATATTTAAGCTTAATAGGGGGAATGTAAATCATCGTCATTGTCATCACGTATAATCATTGATATAAACACATGATGTTTATAATCATTAAAATGAGCTTGCTGGAGTGCTGAAACACACGGCCATCTGCTAAAACAGGGAGCCAACTTCCACGAGAAGCGTGGAGCCAACATTTGCTAACTGACTGTGCGGCCTGTGGAAAGGCAGATCCAGACTGTGGGGCCCGAACATCAGAACTGAATGACTCCAATCCTGTCTAATCATACCCATTTACAATGGGCCGCGGGAATTTTCGTCTTCTTTGGTGTGCATTTTGTGTTTGTGGTTTTTTAAAATGCTTGTTGCTGGGGTTTTCAAATTTTTGTAATCAACTAGCTAAAAAAAGCTGTGAAAAGCAAGGGCTGTGTAAATTTATGGCTTATTTACTGATCTAATTAGCATGTGCATTTTCATAATAAGTCACTCGTCTTGGCAAGAGCGCTGCTATAATTTTAATTAGGGCTGCCCGCTCCTAAATAGCTAGGTAAACAGCTATCGATTAATCCAATCCAGAAATGAGAGGCACTGAAGAACGTTGGAGCCTCCCAAAATCAATAGAAGATGATTTTAAAATGCCCACAGCACAAGCAACACTTTTGCAGCCATTTTTGTTTGTTTTCTTCCACCCATCGGGAGTAATTTCTCTGCCTCTTCTGGATTCTCCACCCCAACCTATTTTCAGGATATTCTTTTCTTCCTTCCTGTTTTTGATTGTTCGGATCCAAATCATTAGGCCTTTTGGAGCAGGATTCTGGTACTTTATCAAACACAGCTCCAGTGATTAGCTGCTTTCCCCTCCACTGCATTTTGGAACGCCTTTAAAGGCAACAAACGGAGCTACGAACATTCATTTCATCATCAATCGTATTTATTGAGCGCTTACTATGTGCAGAGCACTGTACTAAGCGCTTGGGAAGTACAAATTGGCAACATATAGAGACAGTCCCTACCCAACAGTGGGCTCACAGTCTAAAATTTCGACTTTACTGAATGTGTTCCCTCGACTCCACTCCACGTATATCCTCCTTGAGCATGAAGGATTAAATTTTGCGTAAGGAAAACTCAAAACAAAGGTAAAGGACAAGTGAAAGCAGCTGGGAGTATTCTAGTGTATTGTATTCTCCCAGGCACTCAGTACAGTGCTCTGTATGCAGTAAGTGCTCAATAATACAACTGACTGATTGAGTGATAGGGAAAATGGGGTTCCAGAGAAGACCCTACCTAACCAGGGTCCAACTGGCCCGAGGGGAGGTCATCATCTCCAGGGGCGTGTCGTCGCTAATCTTGGGGGCTGTGCTGAGCGGCCGGGGCTCCACCATGTGCTCCACCAGGGTCCCGTAACAGCTGATAATGTACAGGGATTCCACCACGAACTGCTTGGATTGATCTGTGCAAAAGGAGAAGCAGAATCCAGGTTAATGATGACACCATATAAGAAGGGTCCAAACTGGTTCAGAAAAATATCCCCTACAGCCCAGGATCCTACCTTTATTTTAAAAAAAAGTCAGTCAGTCATATTTATTGAGCACTTACTGTGTGCAGAGACTATACTAAGGGCTTGGGGGAGCATAGTATAACAATACAATAATAATGGCATTTATTAAGCACTCACTATGTGCAAAGCACTGTTCTAAGCGCTGGAGAGGTTACAAGATGATCAGGTTGTCCCACAGGGGGCTCGCAGTCTTAATCCCCATTGTACAGATGAGGGAACTGAGGCACAGAGAAGTAAAGTGACTTCCCCAAAGTCACACAGCTGACAATTGGCAGAGCCAGAATTCAAACCCATGACCTTGGACTCCAAAGCCTGTGCTCTTTCCGCTGAGCCACGCTGCTATAACAAACCCATTCCCTGCCCACAAAAGGTTACAGTCTGGAGGGAGAGATGGACATGAATATAAATCCCGGCCAAATCCCGGCTCTGCCAATTGTCAGCTGTGTGACTTTGGGGAAGTCACTTAACTTCTCTGTGCCTCAGTTACCTGATCTGTAAAATGGGGATTAAGACTGTGAGCCCCCTGTGGGACAACCTGATTACCTTGTATCCCCCCAGCGCTTAGAACAGTGCTTTGCACATAGTAAGCGCTTAATAAATACCATCATCATTATTATTACTATTATTATAAATAAACTATAGATAGGTACGTAAGTGCCGTATGCTATTTTATGATATTTGTTAAGCATGTGCCAGGCACTGTACTAAGCACGGGGATAGATATAAACTAATCAGGTTGGACACAGTCCCTGTCCCACATAAGACTCATAGTCTTAATTCCCATCTCACAGAGAAGCAGCATGGCTCAGTAGAAAGAGCCCGGGCTTTGGAATCAGAGGTCATGGGTTCAAATCCCGGGTCTGCCAATTGTCAGCTGTGTGACTTTGGGCAAGTCACTTAACTTCTCTGGGCCTCAGTTCCCTCATCTGCAAAATGGGGATTAATGTGAGCCCCCCGTGGGACAACCTGATCACCGTGTAACCTCCCCAGCGCTTAGAACAGTGCTTGGCACATAGTAAGCGCTTAATAAATGCCATCATTATTATTATTATTATCATCATCATCTTACAGATGAGGTAACTGCGGCACAGACAAGTGAAGTGCCTTGCCCAAGGTCACATGGCAGACAGGTGACAGAGCAGACCAGGTCCTTCTGACTCCCAAGCCCGTGCTCTAGCCACTAGTCCACACTGCTTCTCCTTTTAGAGACAACAGAATGTTTGGAGGAACAGTGAGACAGCTGCCCTCCTAAGTACCCACAAAAGGGAAAGACTGTGTCACCTACACTAAAATACTTTTCAAGTTATTTACCACGTCAGTGGGGTCTTGAGACTTCAGCAAAGAACTAGAAGTCCTCTTGGGTGTCTACTCTGGCTTCCAGCAGGAGAGTGCTGTGGTCTCAGAGGAAAGGGACTACTGCTTGGAGCCCTGAGACCTGGCTTTTAGTCCCATTCCCAAGTGCTTAGTACAGTGCTCTGCACACAGTAAGCGCTCAATAAATACGACTGAATGAATGAATTTCTGCAACTGGCCAGCTGTGTGACCTTGGGCAAGTCCCTTAACCTCTCTGTTCCTGGGTTCTCATCAGTAAAACGGGGATAAAATCTCTGCTTTCCTTTTGCCTGGGTCCAATATGGGATTGGATTACCCTGTATTTACCCCAGTCCTTAGCACAGTGTGTGGCACACAGTAAGTGCTTAATACACACCACAATTGTTACGGCTTCGGAAGACTACGGAGGTGAGGCAACTGATCCAGAGCGCAGGATACAGCTCTAACCCTTGCATCTGTCCTGTTATTACATGAAGTGAGTAGGTCAAAGCATCAGGCCTCTGTTTGGCAACAGGGGAGAAGCCCAGTTATTTTTTATGTTTGTTTGTTTTGCTTTTTATGGTATTTGTTAAGCGTTTACTAAGTGCTAGGCACTGTACTAAGTGCTGGGGTCTATACAAACTTGTCCAGTTAGACCCAATCCCTGTCCCAAATAGGGCTCACCATCTTAATCCCCATTTTACAGATGAGGGAACTGAGGCCCAGAGAAGTTAAGTGACTGGTCCAAAGTCATACAGCAGATAAGTGGTGGAGTTGTTCCATGTCAGGTTTAAATTGCACAAGAGGTACAGGCTGAATGGCCAAAGCGGGTTGCTGCTGCCCTCCTTTCGGAACCACTGAAACTTGCCCAGGTCACTAAGGATAAAGGAACCAGGGGAGGCATTCCCACCTCCAGGACCAAACATCGCCGCTCCCAATGGGATCGTTTGCCTCTTTGTTGAAAAGAGGCCAAAATAATCACAGGAGATCAACTGTTTAAAGCACTTCCAAAAAGTAGCATTTTGGTAATCACCCAGGTCCCGGTAACAAAATCGGATCTGCCTGCACATGGAGATTTTACAGTAAACCTAGAAGCAAATATAAAATCCCCTGTGAATGCCGGGCAGGTCACCCTATCTGTATGCTAGCTGAATCAATTACAGCACTACCTCTGAAAATGGCTGCTAACTAGCCAGTGGGATATAAAGGAGAGGCAAGTTAAAAGGGTAATTAGAACAGCAGGGAGAAACAGTGAAAACTGAGCTTCACAGAATGTTTTAACTAGCAACAAAAGGTCCTCCAGATACCATCTAGGCAGCCGTGGAAGTAAGAAAAAAATTGAAGACAGGATAAGGAAATGGAAGGCTGGCTGACTTTTACTGTGTCCTCTCCCATCTCTGCTGAGAACAAGTCACGTGTTTCCTCCCAGGACAGGGTCAGTGAACAGAGACAACGAGGAAGGGAACAGAGTTCTACGTTGTGTAAGGTAATTGCCCAAAGTTGACAGTTTTAAGTCACATGGAGGAGGCAGCCATGTTGCTAAGATTCCACGTGACCATGGCACAATCCAGGGCCAGACCCTCACACAATCCAGTCTGGATTGTGAAGTGCCAATTCAAAGGAAATGAATCCTAACATAAATCAAGGGCTTTAGCTACAGCTATTATTATTACAGTTCAGCAGTGTGAAAGAACTGGTTAGCATTTGCTAGGGTTATTCATTCCCTCTGGTGACCGAGGCAAAATAAAAGAAATAAGCTCCCAATTCAGATAATCACCACATTTTACCTCCCAAATCCATTTTTTCTCCCTAGAAGTTGGCACCACCTATGGAAATGACTGCTCTGCAAATGGATTTACAGCCACTTGACATTTAGCAAAAATGAACTCGATTTTTGGAGGGAACTTTCTCCAAATCCACTTGAGACCATCGAGATCTTTTGGATCTGCTAACTGAAAATGTATATTAAAATCCCTAGATCCACATTAAATAACCTGGAAATTTAGTGCAGTGAAGATTTCACTGAATTCTGGCCTTTGCCACCTACAGTGAGCTGTGGAAACACAGCACTGAGAAATGCCAATTCTGATCAAAGGATCAATGGACAATTAATTTACTCACGGACAGAGCTGCCTTTCCCTTCCTAACCCTTTAATGCCGGGATGAATAAGTCTAGATTCTGAAGACTGATCATAGTGCACGACTGGTGCCACAGAATACCATTTTGGGCAATTACCCTACACAAACCCTGAAGCAGGCAGACGGATCAAACTGCTAGAGATGAACTCTGATGCTGGTCCAAGGTCCTCTCAGTTGTATCCAGGCCAGGTTTTTTGTTTTTTTTTTCCTTTTGCCTGGGCCCAACTTACTTCACTCCTTTCCTTCTTCAGACATGTTTGGAAGAATTGGACGAGGTCCAGAGCAGACAGGGTGGTGGAATAGGATCTGTTTCTCAAGATGAGAATTCTTTTTTCTCCTAATAACCTCTAGGGTTGGCCTCTCCGGATATGTTGCCTCTCACCAGCGCCAACCCCATCTCTTTGTTCAGCTTAAACCCCCCACAAACTTCAATATTCTGTATTATTAATGTGCACCCAGGCCAATGGAGCAGCCTTCTTACCAATATGCAATTAGGAGAAGAGCAATTAGGAGAAGCAGCAAGGCCCAGTGGAAAGAGCCCGGGCATGGGAGTCAGAGGACCTGCATCCTAATTCTGGCTCCATCGCTTGTCTATTTTGTGACCTTGGGCAAGCTTAACTTCTCTGTAACTCATTTTATCTCATCTGTAAAATGGGGATTAAAACCGTGAGCCCTCTGTGGGACAGGGACTGTGTCCAACCCGATTATCATGTACTTATGCCGGTGTTTAGTTCAGTGTCTGGCACAGAGTAAGTGCTTCAACAATACCACAATCATTATGATTTCTTACCTTGTCAGGGACCACGCAGACCTCAGTGAGGAACAAGATCGAAAAACACAGATTCTAAAAGGCTAATAACACAGATATTAAAATATACACACCTTTATCTCGTTTCAGACCTGGATTATTTGCAAACCATGATCTTGACGTCCCAAAGATGGCTGCCACACAAAATTCTCCTCCGACTGATTTGCTTGGTGAGATCTGGGGAGGCGGTTTCGTTTTGCTTTAAAAATAAGAAAATGACTGATGACTATGACGTAGCTCTCAAATTTAAGAGTTCCCTGTCAATTCCACCCTCACAGATTCGATATCACCCTCCGCTTGGCCATGCACAAGACTGGTTATGTTCTTTACAAAGTCAGTAACTGGCTAGCGATACTACTCATCTGTCAGGGACACAACTTCTGAGGTGAATGCAAACATACCGATTCGCTACTAAGGTACATGCTGTTGGAAATACAAATCAATTGTTTCCGATCATTTCCCTGTGCATTTTGTGATATAACAGGGAAAATAACATTAACAAAGCCATGTTTGGTGTTCAGTTTCTAGTTTGACTTTAAAGTTGTGTGGTAAGGAACAAGGGGACGATACAAGAGGATGAAGACAACATTCACGACCATAATATTGTGATCAAAATAACCATACAGCACAAAATGAAACCCAAAAATGTTTTCATCCAGAATGCCACAGGCAATGTGCATGTAGTAAATCTAATGATATGTAATTACATGCACTGGTCTTCCTATTTGGTATTTTTCTTCCTTTTTCCTCTGAAAATGATGTGTCTATTGTGTTCAGGGATCAAACTGGTCAGAGGCAGATCTCAATGCCAAAGGCAACAAGACAGAATTCCTTTCTCCTTCATATACGTTTTGGGGGCACACTTGGAGCAATGCGGCTTTTTAACCTAACACACACAGAAGGAACTCTTATTGCCCTTTTAATAATCCAGTCGCACTGTCCCAATCTCACCTCCCACATTGTGCAACTCTCTCCGGACCCCTCTGTGACTCGCTCCCTGCTCCCCAGGATTGAGCCCATTCATATTTGCAGAGGCCTCACAATCATTCATTACATTGGCCATTGCCTCAGGACGCAGGGCATTATTCTTCTTTGCTCTTTACACTGGAGGAAGCTGAGACATAGAGCATTACCCAGGGTCACACAGGAAATGAGCATGTGGCAAAAAGCAGGGCCCTGAGGGTCCTGGGATACTGCAAATGGCTCATATTTCCTCCATACTAAAATAAAGCCTTTCCTTGACCCCATTGTACTCTCCAGCTAGCACCCCATCTTCTTCCTATTATTCTTTTTCTCTTAAGTCATATTAGTTAAGCTCTTATGATGCGTCAAGCACTGTTCTAAGGGCTGGGGTAGACACAAGTTAATCAGCTAGGACACAGTCCCTGTTCTCCCATGGGACTCACAGGCTAAGTAGGCAGGAGAACAGGTATTCAATCCTCATTTTGCAGTCAAGGAAACTGGGGTGCAGAGAGGTTAAGTGACTTGCCCAAGGTCACACAGCAGGCAAGTGGCAGAGATGGGATCAGAAACCAGGTCCTCTGACTCCGAGACCCAGACTCCTTCCACTTGACCCTGCTGCTTACCAAACTTCCGTTCGTGACTCTCCAGATGGGTTGAGAACAACTGCCTTCATTATCTTTCCACTAATTCTCTTCTTGATCCTCTGAAATCTAGTTTTCACTCCCTCCACTCTACAAAGACTATATTCCACAAGGTGTCCGGTAACCTCCGTCTAATAGAGTCTTCTCTGTCCTAATCTGTCTTGCCCTCTCTGCTGCCTTTGGCATTTACGATGACTTTCTTCTTCTAGAAACTCTCCCCAGCCACTATTTTGCTGACACCACACCCTTCCAGTTTCTTCCTACCACTCTGAATGTTCCTCAGTTTTCCACAAGGCTTTATTCTGGTGGTCCTCCATTCTGCTGGTCCTGCCCTCATTCTCTTGGTGAATTTATCCCTTTATATAATTACTACCTCTATGTATTAGACTTGCAAATCTACCTCACCAGTCCCACTCCAACACTACCTTAAAATAGCTGGCAATTTAAACACAATATGGCAAAAACTAAATGCCTCATCTTCTTTCCTACACTTTCTTCTCAATCACATTTATTGAGCACTCATTGTGTGCAGAGCTTTGTACTAAGTGCTTGGGTGAGTGCAATATAATAGAGATGGCAGTCATGCTCCATGCCCAAAACATACTTTTCCATCATGTCATTCCGCCAGACGTCTTTAGAGTTTTTCAGAGTAATGCCTTATTTATTACAGTTATTTATATATTCATTCACTTTTTGTTTCCTTTGGTTGTTGTAATTTTACCATAAACTCACTGTGAGTGGGGATTGCCTTTACCAGCTCTACTGTACTGTAGTCAGTTGGGCACACAATTGTATTTATTAAGCACTTACTGTGTGCAGAGCACTGTACTCAGTGCTTGGGAGAGTACGATATAATAATAGACACATTCCCTGCCCACGACCACTACTTTTACACACTCACTACAATACTCTGAACACAATAAGTGCTCAATACAAATCAGATTTTCTGTAAGCCCTAAAGGCAGGGACCACTTCTTCTATTCACATTATATGCTCCCAATGCCTTTTACTGAATTCTGCACACTGGAGGCACTCAATAAATACCAATGATAATGTTGCTTTCTCTAAGCTCCCTTTATTCCTTTTCGCTTTACTCCCTGTGAATCCAGGGTTCTCTCAGTTCCAGCTCCACAAATAAAAACAATAATAATAATAATAATAGTGGCATTTATTAAGCACTTACTATGTGCAAAGCACTGTTCTAAGCGTTGGGGAGGTTACAAGGTGATCAGGTTGTCCCACGGGGGGCTCACAGTCTTAATTCCCATTTTACAGATGAGGTACTGAGGCACAGGAGTTAAGTAACTTGCCCAAAGTCACACAGCTGACAATTGACAGAGCAGGGGTTTGAATGTAATCACCTTTGGGAGGTGATTTATAATAAAAAAAATCTTTCCTATAGCAAAACACTTACATTACTCTTCAAGAAGATGGCCCCATAACTTAGGCACTAGGATGGCTTCCTTAATATTAAACAACAATCAAAGGGGGGCATTTCATTACCAAGGTGACAAGACCAAGTGACATTTCTAGCAGCGTGGCTTAGTGGAAAGAGCCCGGGCTTGAGAGTCAGAGGTCGTGGGTTCTAATTCCGACTCTGCCACTTGTCAGCTGTGTGACTTTTGGCAAGTCACTTCACTTCTCTGTGCCTCAGTTCCCTCATCCGTAAAATGGGGATTAAGACTGTGAGCCTCGAGTGGGACAACCTGATCACCTTGCATCTCCCCCAGTGCTTACAACAGTGCTTGACACACAGTAAGCACTTAACAAATACCAACATTATTATTATTATTATTTTTGAAACTGCCCTTGAAAATCTGCCTCCCATGTATTCGCAATGGGTTTGAATGGAATTAATTCAAAAGGGCAGGCAGAGACCAATTCCTCCACCTGCACTTCCCTACTACTCTTAATGGACCTTCTCAAATCTCAACCAATCATATTTATTGAGCACTTACTATGAGCAGAGGACTGTGTTTGGGAGAATACAATGCAATGGAATTAACAGGCACATTCCCTGCCCACAGCCATTTGAGAAAGACCAGATCCTCTTGGGGGAAAACCAAATTGAGAGGTTGAGAAACTTCTGTTGACTGCACCCAGACTTAAATGGGCAATACCTACTGCGCTTTGCATGCGGTGATCTCTGGGTTCTGAATTTAGAGAGGTAGAAGTTTCTCTCCAATCAATGAGAAGCAGCAAGGCCCAGTGGATTGAAGGATGGGCCTGAGAATCAGAAAACTTGGGTTCCAATCCCAGCTCTGCCACGTGTCTGCCGTGTGACCTTAGGCAAGTCACTTAAATTATCTGTGCCTCAGTTACCTCATCTGTAAAATGACAGAGATAAAATACCTGTTCTCCCTGCCTCTCAGACTGTGAGCCCCATGGATAGGGACTGTGTCTGATCTACTTACGTTGTATCTACCCCAATGCTTAGTACAGTGCTTTGCACAAAGCACTTAACAAATGCCATTAGGAGTTGTAGTAGTTGTAGTAGGAGTAGGAAGCAGTGTGGCTTAGTGTCAAGAACACCGGCTTGGGAGCCAGAGGTCGTGGGTTCTAATCCCGGTTCAGCCACTAGTCAGCTGGGTGACTTTGGGCTAGTCACTTAACTTCTCTGGGCCTCAGCTGCCTCATCTGTAAAATGGGGATTAAGACTGTGAGCCCCACGTGGGACAATCTGATAACCTTGTATCTAACCAAGTGCTTAAAACAGTGCTCGGCACATAGTAAGCGCTTAACAAATCCCATCACTATTAGTATGGGACACAACTACCCTGTTGCATGACAGTTCCATGACCCATTATTCAAGAATGTCCACATTTTCATCCTGGGCTACAAGTCTTCAGAATAATAATAAATAAATAAATAATTACAGTACTTGTTAAGCATTTACTATGTGCCAAGCACTGTTTTAAGTCCTGGGGTAGATACACAGTCCCACATTTTCATCCTGGGCTACGAGTCTTCAGAACAATAATAATAATAATAATAATAATAAATAATAATTACGGTACTTGTTAAGCATTTACTATGTGCCAAGCACTGTTTTAAGTCCTGGGGTAGATACACAGTCCCACATTTTCATCCTGGGCTATGAGTCTTCAGAATAATAATAATAATAAATAATAATTACGGTACTTGTTAAGCATTTACTATGTGCCAAGCACTGTTTTAAGTCCTGGGGTAGATACACAGTCCCACATTTTCATCCTGGGCTACGAGTCTTCAGAATAATAATAATAATAAATAATAATTATGGTACTTGTTAAGCATTTACTATGTGCCAAGCACTGTTTTAAGTCCTGGGGTAGATACACAGTCCCTGTCCCACACTGGGCTCACATTCTTAATCCCCATTTTTTTTACAGATGAGGTAACTGAGGCACAAAGAAGTTAAGTGACTTGCCCAAGTTCACATAGAAGACAAGTGGAGGAGCAGTGGTGATGTAAAGTGGTGTAAATTCATCCTTTACACTCAAAATGAAAAACTGATATTCTTGACCAACATAAAACCATTCCTTGGTTTTACGAAAATACATGCTTGATGTTGTTTCGTATTGTCTTGGACAATAATCGGTTGCTGTCAAGAGCTGAATTCTCAACACCTTTTGGGCACTCAAGTAATTACACTTCCTCCAGAGAGGAAAGAGGAAGCTTTGAGTAGTAATAGTATTTATTAAGCGTTTACTGTGTTCGAAGCATTGTTCTAAGCATTGAAAGTACTTGTGGAAATCAAACATAGCCCTTGTCTCTCATTAAGCTCATGTATAAAAGACAGACCAATAACTATTAGTATTCATTTCAGTATTTCTTCATATTGACATACAGTATATCCCAGTAAGTAAAGGACTGTTTTCCATATATGAACAAAAGAGTTTTCTACCCTGAAAATACCTTACTGTGTGCTGCATGATCCAGAGTTAGAGCATGACTATGTTTCATGTTTGGAGAAAGTGTCTATAGGAAATTCTTCATTTTGTCATTAGCTAGAGTGAAGAACATCCTCATATAATGATATGCCTAAACAACAGAGTCTACACAGAGAATTTTGAATACTCCCTTGGGAAAAAAATCTGAAAATGCTACAAACTACCTAGGGAAATGAGGAGAATTAGTCGTTAAAAGTAAAGAAAGAGAAATCAGCAGACAGATTTCCACCCCATTACCTCCAAAAGAAATGGGGACAACTTTGGCTCATCTCACTACTTGTTGTAAATGGCAAACCTACTTTCAGATCACAAATTCAAGGGGAGTAGGGGGGTTGAAGGGGAATAGGCTGAATTGCTACCAAACCACTATCTAGAAGGAACAACTTGCAAAATAAGTGTTTTGTTCAGGCAACTTGCAAATAAGAATTTTGTTGGGCCAAAATGTTTTTGTCTCAGGATAATTTTTCATAGACGGAAAGGCAAAACTTTGAATAGTAATTACAAGCTAAGGAGAAAAAAATGTGTATATATAATGTTTAATAGAGGTGTATTTGTGGTGGTTGCAATCGAGCTATTTTGGAAAATTTTCTACTACTAACCATTTTACTGATACTCCACTCTTCCCTTTCCTGCTGATCATTACCTTAAATTATTTGCACACTACTTTGGATTTAAGAAAAACTTCTAAAGTCTGGGTTTGGGTTTTTTTTTTTTTAACTTTGTCTCCCAACCTCAAATTAGACAATCAACTCTTTATACACCCTGTAGCAGTTAGGAAAATGCCATTTTGGTGTAACTGGTACTTTGGAAAACATTAATGGAAACATTCATCTTTATTGATTATGTACATGCCCACAACTCTTCCAAAACTACAAGTGAGCAGAAAGCTATCCTGGTGAGTGTGGTAGTGACAGACTTGATTCCATTTTGAGTGCCAGCTTTTCACCTCCCTCACCTTAACCTGTCAGCACCTCATAAATAAACTCAAACATAAAAATTAAAAGACAAGTATAGTCACACTTTTGAGTCCAAAAGATAGGAACAATTTAACTTGGGCCCTGAGATACATGGACGAATAAATCTAAGATACCGTATTCACTGCATCCAGGGTGATACAATGACAGAGTTAAAAAGAAGAAAAAGGAAACTAGAGGTTACTGAAAATGTGTAGACATTTATATACTTTTTTCAGCTAGGGAGTCCTTTTTTCCACCTTCAGTGGGTGCTGTGGATATATGCGTGTTAATGAGCTTCTTTAATATATTTTAGAAGATACTAAAAAGTATTCTTTTTCTACCTGGAGTATTCTTGCGCCGGACAAATACATTTCTTTTGCTAAAGATCTATTTTTCCATTTTTAAACCTTCTAGCCAAAAGCCTGAAATGCGGATAGTTCCCGAACAGTGAGGCAGCATTTAAATGCTGTAGTGAGGGCAGTTTAAACGGTATATAGAAAAGACTTCTTTCACTTAGGTAAATTGAGCTAGTCCACTGGCATGGCAAGAGAAGCTGAGGTGAAAACCCAAGCCTTGTTACAGTCAACGCATATAAGAAAGAAGCTGTTAAAAGACAGTTGGGGGCTGAGGGGAAGGGGAGGGCATCATTACTTCCCCTTAGTGCTATTGGCAGTTAAGGTAGGAAGGTGTTCATTTATTGTTGTATCATACTCTCCCAAGGGCTTATCACAGTGCTCTGCACACAGACGTATGGGCTAGGGAGTCAGAGTTCATAGGTTCTAATCCCGGCTCCACCACTTGTCTGCTGTGTGACCATGGGCAAGCCACTTAACTTCTCTGGGCCCCAGTGACCTCATCTGTAAAATGGGGATTAAGACTGTGAGCCCCACGTGGGACAACCTGATTACCTTGTATCTATCCCAGTGCTTAGAACAGTGTTTGGCATATAGTAAGCACTTAACAAATAATAATAATTATTCCCTTCAAGGCCCTGCTGAGAGCTCACCTCCTGCAGGAGGCCTTCCCAGACTGAGCCCCTTCCTTCCTCTCCCCCTCGTCCCCCTCTCCATCCCCCCATCTTACCTCCTTCCCTTTCCCACAGCACCTGTATATATGTATACATGTTTGTACATATTTTACTCTATTTATTTATTTATTTATTTATTTTATTTGTACATATCTATTCTATTTATTTTATTTTGTTAGTATGTTTGGTTTTGTTCTCTGTCTCCCCCCTTTTAGACTGTGGGCCCACTGTTGGGTAGGGACTGTCTCTATATGTTGCCAATTTGTACTTCCCAAGCGCTTAGTACAGTGCTCTGCACATAGTAAGCGCTCAATAAATACGATTGATTGATTGATTAATAATGATGGTATTTATTAAGCGCCTACTACGTGCCAAGCACTGTTCTATGAGCTATCATAATTACTATTATTTAGTAAGCACTCAATGAATACGACTGAAAGAAAAAATGCATTCTTCATAGTAGAGTTGGATTATCTTAACTGAGATTCAGAGATTCAAGTGCAAGGCGTGGGGACACCTAAAATGAAATATTCTGTCCTCTCAAAAGGCAAATATGCTTTCAAAAAGAACCTTAGGCCTTTTAACAATAAGCAAAATTTTAAAGGGGTGATTCAATTATGATATGATTATTTAAAATGAATTAAAAATGTAAATAAAAGTGACAATTGCTTAGCAATTGCTCATTTGAAACTTTATAAAATCTAAGAAATGAGGACACTTACAGCGCACATACAGAAAAGGACCAGTTTAAGATGTGCCAATTTTACTCCAAACTTGATTTTGATTTTGAATGTGCTAACATGTTTTTATGAGTGTGATATAAATGGTTATATATACATACCCATATACATATACACACACACACTTATATGTATACATTTTTAAAGACTTTAATTTAGTAGCTCAAATGAAATTACTCCTGTATAACTGATAGAATAATCACTAACTAATCTTTGAACACTTCATTGCTAGCTTTTGTACAAACAAGTTTCCAGAGAGACAGCTTACATGTCTATTAACAGTCACATAAAAAACTGACCTAAAAAGTAAAGTGTATATTGGAATAAACAGGGCAATGCCAGAGGTTTTAAACAGTTACTTTACCAGTGAACATGGTTTTTCCTATCTCATTCAACACCACCGACTGGCAGAGAATGTTGTCTACATTGACTCTTATAGTTGCCTTTATAGTTGCAAAGGATTTTGATTTGGGATCTACCAAAACGAATAACCTTCTCAGATCACTCTATAAATGTTGCTTCCCCATCCCCCACTCATGAAAAGTAATGAATGAAATTTACATTTGGCTTAGTAGGTCTCTCCAAAAACTGCATTCATTTTCATTATATATATATGGAGTATTCTTCAAATGTACGTTTTGTAAAGTATTTCTCTAGTGCAGTGTTTCATTTCAAAGTGGTAAATAAAAGCATATTCCCAGGCTGAGTGCTCATTATCATCGAGAAAAGAGCAAAAACCATGAAACAAAGAAGCTTTTATAAACAACATGCAAGAAGCTGTCAAATCTTTATTCATTTTGCTGCCTTAATTTGAGGTTTCATTAAGACTTTAATGAAAAAAATCTGCTGTGCTAGCAAAGAAATTTGGAAAAAAATATTTTTGTTCTTTTAAAGTCTCTGTAAGTGACTAAAGACAAGTTTCTTGCAAGCTAACATTGGCATCAAACAAACCACAAGGCAGTCTTCTGAAAGACAGGCAATGATTTAAAAGTCGACTATATTTCATATATCCCTTTCTTTAATCTGGCTCTTTTAATCTTATTTCAACCCAAAATCATTTCTGGTTGACAAGTGCCTTTGTTAGAGCCCAAGGAGCACACATTGTAAATATAAGCCATGGATAAAACGGTTCTTTCTTATTTATCTCAACGCGCATTTGTTACTCCACCTTATATCTGGGCTAAAACGTCCTCCTTTGAACTTGTAAAACAAACTTTATGGAAAATGGATTTCGATATTAAGCCTGTTTCCAAAAAATGGTCAAGATGATAATGTCAGTATATTATGTGTGTGGCTCTGTTTTCAGACTGTCACTTATGCTAAGTCCCTATAACAGGGCCTGTGTTCCACCCTGTTCTCTATAGAGTGCTGAACACATTGTTGATGATGCATAAATAACAACAAAGCTGATGAAAATGCAGAGGATTTTACTCCATTAGCATCCAGTTCAATCACCTACCAGAGAGCTCAAATGTCCTCCTCAATGTCAGTATTTTCACAAAGAATTTCAATGACTCATGGTGTCTGGAAAATTGTCGATGCTCATGCATTTAATCGTATTTATTGAGCTCTTACTGTGTGCAGTGCACTGTACTAAGCGCTGTGCCCATTCACTTCATTGGGAAATCCCACCTTATTTTGGTGAGCCCCCAGATCTTTTTCGAAGACCCAGCATCATCTCACTCTTGCACTCAAATCAATCTATCAGTGGTATTTATTGAGTGCTTACCTTTAGCAGAGAGCACTATACTGAGTGCTGGGGAGACTACAAAACAAATAGCCCTATTGCATCCACTCTCTGAAACGCATGCTCCTCAATCGCAGACTACCGAATGAGGCATATAAGCCTCTTTCTTCCAAGGAATATAAGAGCTATAAGACTTGAGTAAATTTGGGTTAAGACATGAAAGGGAGATATATGAATGATTCCAAATAGCAGCTACAAGAACCGAGCATGTAAATCCCTTCCCACATCTGGAGGATCATACAACCCTTTAACGTCTTTAAGCATTCTGAGGAACAAAAATCCCGAAAGCCCTTGTATTTTTTTTTGTTACTCAAATCTTCATCTTGGAGCACAATACTTTAAAAATAAATAATACGATTTAAAGTTTAGTCCAAAGCCCAAAAGTAGCCTCATTTTTTCTATTATCCAGAACAAATGAACATAGATTCTCTACCTTTCATACAGAAAAATGAAATACGTTTTGCCTAGCCACTTGAAAAATCATGTTAATGACTTATACAACCTGACTTGAAAGGCTGACCAGTGAGAAATGGGACTAAAGCCTAATTTGGAGCTCTTGAAATCACTTAAAAGCAGTTTTCTATGGAGCATTGAGTTTATTTTAACACAGTGCAGAATCTCATTTTTTAACACCTAAACTGATCCAAAACAGGGAAGATGGTTTTCCATTCAGAATGGAGGGAAAAAAAAAAACCACATTTCAAACACATTGGATTTCACTCTGCATTCTTCACCTTTCCCCAACTGAAACAAGGCCCAGAAACGTTGATATTTTTTTTCATCCAGAACATTCTACACTCATCTGCCACTTAAAAAATAGTGTTAACTGTATAGTGCCTCTCCCTCTGTGGATCAGCCCATGCAGCTGAAAATAAAAGTGTAAAACAGGGTGACTTTCCATGAGCACAGCACAGGAATTAGGCATGCGGGGAATGAACTAGGACTCACCATGGGGTTTTTATGGAAAAACACCCTGCTCCAAACAGATATGGTCTTCACGTAAGAGGGGGGGAAAAATGCACAAAGAATTAGATGAGAACTTGTTAACAAGAACATAAACAATGCATATCAAGCCATTAAGAATTAAGCATAAAGGCAATCAGACTGCTTCTTCATTGCTTGCAATATTCTTGCAAATACAAAAGAACTGAACAGTAGATGACGGTCCCAAAGCGCAGTGACGAGGCCCTGGGTTTTCATGCAGTTCTAGACGGTTTGCGAATGAAACTGCTTCCCCTTTACCGGAGCACCCCAGAGGGTTCCAAGAAAAACTAAAATGAACACTCACAGCCGAGGCCCCTTAAAACAATGTTCAGCTTCAACAGAATAATCAGATGGAGAAAGGAAAGCGGCGTCAATAGCGGCAGATGTGTGGGTGTGCATCATGAAATGTTTAAAACTGGCTAAAGATAGCTAAATAACAAATCTCCCATAAAGGGGGATGACTTGAATCTTGTTTTTGTTATCTACTGTTTGCAGTCTCAAGCTGGCTGGAAATTGCATGCTTTCTATAAAACGCTGCATGATTATAGCAAATGGCACTGGACTTGTGGGTCAGAAAGAACAAACATCAGGTACAGTAACAAGCTTTTAGTGTGATTTTCTTTTCTTTTGGTTGCGTTCCTGGAAATAATAATGCATCTTAATAGTCGGAGTGGTTAGCTTCCTTCCAAATCCCCTCCTCCAGAACTCCTTCGCAGGCTAGGTTGCAATACAGCAAAACAGAACCGTGATCATTTGCTTTCAATGTAACCTTGAACAGAAAGTCAAGCTCTACTACTGCTACACACAGGAGACAAGTCTTCATATTAAAATTCTATCTGTTTCACTGACAAGATATCTACTTTGCATGCAGTATAATTCCTAATCACATCGAATGGCAAAACATCAAAGTGGACAGCCTAAACCGATTCCATTTATTTATACTGATGCCTGTTTACTTGTTTTGATGCCTGTCTCCCCACTTCTAGACTGTAAGCCTGGTGTAGGCAGGGACTGTCTTTCTTTATTGCTGAGTTGTACTTTCCAAGCGCTTAGTACAGTGCTCAATAAATACGATTGAATGAATGCACCTGACTGCAGCACGGCATATCGAGAAGCAGCGTGGCATAGTGGATAGAGCAAGGGGCCGGGAGTCAGAAGGTCATGGGATTCCAATCCCAACTCTACCACTGGTCTGCAGTGTCACCTTGGGCAAGTCACTTAACTTCTTTATGCCTCAGTTATCTCATCTGTGAAATAGGGATTGAGACTGTGAGCCCCACAAGGGACAGGGACTGTCCAACGCTATTTGCTTGTATCCACCCCAGTGCTTAGTAAAGTTCCTGGCACACAGTGAGCACTTAACAAATACCACAATTAATTATTATTATTTTTTAGACACCATCTCAAGTAGGGGATGGTGATTACTGTAGAGTGTGTGGAGAGAGATCCTCGCTGCGTATTGTCGTTTGGTACCTTTGGTACACAACTTCTTGGTCACTTTCCTTTCAAATTATTTTTCCTTTCAATTTAGTGTATTGACCCCACCTCTGCCTGGCTGACAAATGATCATTCACTTAAACGTGAGCAAAACTTGGCTAAGCCAGTAAACAGCAAGACATCAAAACATGGAAAAAAGTAGAGGGAAGGGAGGAAGCAGGCACCAGGCAAGAACTGAAGAAAGTATTCTGAGATGATTAGATGAGAAGTGAGGTGTTCAGTGGACCATTAGAAACAAAAATGGTCAGGAAACTGGAGATCTTGCATAGGTGAAGAAATCGTGGTGGTGGTATAGGGTAGACCAGTGCTTAGAACAGTGCTTTGCTCTGCACACAGTAAGCGCTCAATAAATACGATTGAATGAATGAATGCTTTGCACACAGTAAGCGCTTAATAAATGCCATCATTATTATTATTATTAGATGGTGCAATAAGTGAAGGGAAATTAGCTCGTTTCCCTCTGGGCTGTGTGGACAGGGGATGTGCCTACCAACTCCCTTGGATTGTACTCTCCCAAGTGCTTAGTGCAGTGCTCTGCACAGAGTAAGCAGTGTGAGAAGCAGCATGGCCTAGTGGATAGAACACGGACCCAGGGTCAGAAAGCCTGGGTTCTAATCCAGGCTCTGCCACTTGTCTGCTGTGTGACCTTGGGCCAGTCACTTCACTTCTCTGGGAAATGGCAATTAAGACTACGAGTCCCATGTGGGACAGGGATTGTGTCAAATCTAAGTAGCTTGTATTTACCCCAGCATTTAGTACAGTGCCATGCACATAATAAGCGCTTAACAAATACCATAAAGTGCTCAATACATACCACTCATTGAGTGACACTAGAAAGCAGTTCTTATATGCTGCCCGCCACCAAATGTGGCAGGGAATCTTGTCAAAAAAGTGTGAGCATCAGTATCTCAGCCATTTTTCCGTGCTTCACAAACAACTCTGACAGAAATGGACAAGTCCTCCTTTCCACATCTCCTAACTTTCCCCCAAACAGTCTCCCTTTCCTTCTCTTCAGAATTCAGGGGGAAAGTGCTCCCTCCTTTTGGGTTCTCAAGGTGGTAAACGGGACACCTGAGCCCTTCATCTCTATGTAGAAAATACTCAGGTGCTGCTGAAATACCACTTTCATTTCTAGATCACTTCGAGTCATTTCACTTCTCTGTGCCTCAGTTTTCTCATCTGTAAAATGGGGCCTAAGACTATGAGCCCTGCGTGGGACAGGGATTGTGTCCAACCCAATTATCTCGTATCTACCCCAGGGCTTAGAACAGTGCCTGTCACATAATAAGCGCTTAACGAATACCATAATTATCATTAGATCCTGGTCCCTCAGTGGCCTGAGATGTCCATGCAGACTTAAGTTTCCTTCAGTTAAAACCTCTCACTCTTTCTGCCCCTTCAACCCTTCTGCCAACTATGGCTGTTTTGCCTGATGAAGGACAAAGGATCAACCAAAGAGATCAAGGCAGCTGGGTCCTGGACGTGCCTTTTGTGACTTTAGATTTTAATTCTTTTGCCACTGATGAAAGGAGATAAAACAAACATATTTCAAAAGAACAGCTGACATTCCTCATACAAAGTAGGTAAGCATGTCAGTTACCGTAATTCTTTCGAATTCAATAGGTCCCTTTTTTTCTACGACTATGGCGGTCACCCAGTTCACTGGGTGAGGGAGGGTGGTCCGTGGTCCTCTGCTTGCACCCCCACATCCCTCCTCCCTCCACCACCCTGTTCTGGCACCCGAAGAGACCCCAGGCTACTGGCGTATTGGATACGGCACGAGTCTGAGAGTCAGAAGGTCATGGGTTCGAATCCCAGATCTGTCTGCTGGGTGATCTTGGGCAAGTCACTTCACTGTTCTGAACCTCAATTACCTCATCTGCAAAATGGGGATTGAGATTGTGTCCCCCACATGCGACAGGGACCGTGCCCAACCCGATTTGTTTCTATCCACCCCGGCGCTTAGTGCAGTGCTTGGCAATAGTAAGAGCTTAACAGACACCATTATTACTATTATTACTGAGCACTGAAGTGAAGAATCGCTCTTTCCTCTGCAGTCCATGCATCCTTGTGTAGTGTTCATTCACTCATTCAATCGTATTTATTGGGCACTTACTGTGTGCACAGCATTGTACTGAGCACTTGGGAGAGTACAACATGATAATAAAAAAATGATAATAATAACGACAATGACAATGATAATTGTCGTATTTAAGTGCTTACTATGTGCCAGGGACCGTATTAAGTGTTGGATACAAGCAAATCGGGTTGTCCCGCATAATAATAATCATGATGATGATGGCATTTGTTAAGCGCTTACTATGTGCAAAGCACTGTTCTAAGCACTGAGGGAGATACAAGGTGATCAGGTTGTCCCACGTTGGGCTCACAGTCTTAATCCCCATTTTACAGATGAGGTAACTGAGGCCCAGAGAAGTGAAGTGATTTGTCCGAAGTCACACAGCTGACAAGTGGAGCAGCCAGGATTTGAACCCATGACCTGTGGGTTGGGGTTCGCAACTGCGGTCTTAATCCCCATTTTACAGATGAGGTAACTGAGACAAAGAGAAGTTAAATGACTTGCCCAAGGTCAAACAGCAGACAAGTGGTGGAGCCGGAATTAGAACCCATGACTTTCTGACTCCCAGGCTCTCCATCCACTATGCCATGCTGCTTGCCCTGAATGGGGAAGCAAAATGGGACCCTCACTGCCCAAAACCATCTTACAGTCTGGAGGGTGAGACAGACACTAATATAATTAAATTAGAGGCATATAATTGATTTATTATATATCCATAGTGGATGTGTGGCATGGAGTGGGTACCTTAATGTTCTCAGGCGTAGCCGATTCCTCATGCCACTCCGCAGCCCCGGAGGATCTCAGGATTCCCACTGGCCTGGAGGGTAAGAGGTGGGTGGAGGTAGGGGCAAGCTTATGCAGGCTTAGGCACTTTCAGCCTTTCTTTGAAGACTGTCTGGCAGGAGAGCATGCCAGAGATGGTTTTTGATCTTCCATTTCATGTGCAGCAGCATGGCATAGTGAATAGACCCCGGGCCTGGAGTCAGAAGGTCACAGGTTCTAATCCCGGCTCTGCCACTTATCTGCTGTGTGACCTTGGGCAAGTCACTTCACTTCTCTATGCCTCAGTTACCTCACCTGTAAAATGGGGATTGAGACTAAGAGCCCCACGTGGGACAAGGACTGTGTCTAACCCGATTTGCTTGTATCCACCTCAGTGCCTGGCACTTAATACCATTATTATTATTATTATCATTATTATTATGTGTATATTGATTCATTCCCAAAAGATTATCAAAAACTTTTCAAAAGCACCCAGGTGCTTCATTCAAATAAAAAGACTCATTGGACTATAAGGAATTGCGGTAACTGATGGATTTACATACTTTTTACAGGGAATTTTGGTGGTATTTTGGAAATGGGATTGCTACATTTTCTTACACGAATGACACAAAATTTAAATCCCAAAGGCATAGATGGGACCCATTTGCCATGACTGCTTTCCTGCTTCACACAAACACCTGTTGGTTAAAATCAAGTAGGGGATACCAGCTCCTATGAGTTGAAATTCTGCCTTGGCCCAGTCCGAGCCCAGTGAATTGGGGAACTTGTTCTTGTTCCAACACTTAGGTTTCCTTTGGTTGGACCAATCAATCAATCATATTTCTTGAGCACTTATTTTTTACACAGCACAGTGCTAAGCACTTGGGAGAGTACAATATAACAGAATTGGTAGACAGGTTCCCTGCTCACAATGAGCTTACAGCTTAGAGGGGCACACAGACATTAATATAATCAATCAATCGATTGCATTTATTGAGCGCTTTACTCTGTGCAGAGAACTGAACTAAGTGTTCGGGGGAGTACAATATAAAAAAAGAGTTGGTTGATAGGTTCCCTGCCCACAACAATATTACAGTCTAGAGGCGGAGAAAGTCATGAATATAAATAAATTACAGATAGGTACGTAAGTGCTGTGTGGCTGAGGGTGGGGTGAATATCAAGTGCTTAAAGGGTACAGAACTACGTGCATAGATGACAGAAGGGAGAGAGAGTTGGGGGAAAGACAGCTTAATCGGGGAAGACTTCTTGGAGGAGATGTGACCTTAAAAAGGCTTGGAAGGGGAGGAGAGTGGTGGTCTGGAGTATAGGGAAGGAGAGGAGGTTGCAAGACTTGGGAAAGGGGTCACTGGCAAGATAGATGAGGTTCAGGCACAGTGAGCAAGCTGGCAACAGAGGAGTGAAGTGTGCAATCTGGGCTGTAGTAGGAGATCAGTGAGGTAACTTAAGAGGGGGCAAGCTGGTTGAGATCTTTATAGCCGATGGTAAGGAATTTCTGTTTGATGCGGAGGTGGATAGGCAACCACTGAAGGCTCTTGAGTGCGGAGATGTGGGCTGAATGGTTTATTATCAAAATGATCTTTGTAGCAGAGGAAAGTATGGACTGGAATGGGTAGAGAAAGGAAGACAGGAAGATCAGCAGAGACACTGATGCAATAGCCAAGGCGGGACAGGTTAAGTGCTTGGACCAGCACAGAAGCAGTTTGGATGGAGAGGAAAGGGCGGATTTTAGTGATGTTCTGATGGCAGAAGGGACAAGATCTGGAGATAGATTGAATATGTGGGTTGCAAGAGAAAGATGAGTCGAGGATAATGCCAAAGTTATGGGCTTGGAAGACAGGCCAGTGTGATTGTCTACAGTGCCCTAACCCTAAACAGGGAAAGACAGGGTAGAACAGGGCTTGGCTGGAAAGACAAGGAACTCTGTTTTGGACATATTTAGCTTGAGTTGCTGGTAGGATATCCAGGTAGGATGCCTTCCTCCTGAAGGTAGAAGGAAATGGGAGACTGCAGAGAAGGGGAGAGGAGAGGGCTAGAGAGGGAAATTTGGGAATCATCTGTGTAAAGATGGTAATTGAAGCCGTGGGATCGAATGAGTTCTCCAAGGAAGTGGGTGTAGATGGAGACTAGATATTTCCCTCAAACAAGGGTACCCTGAGATGATCACTGTCTGTGGGGCCTGGGAGTCAGAAGGTCATGGGTTCTAATCCTGGCTCTGCCACTTGTCTGCTGTGTGACCTTGGGCAAGTCACTTCACTTCTCTGGGCCTCAGTGATCTCAGCTATAAAATAGGGATTGAGACTGTGAGCCCCACATGGGCCAGGGTGAGGTTCCAACCCAATCTGCTTTTATCTACCCCAGTGCTCAGTACAGTGCCTGGCACATAGTTAAGCACTTACCAAATACCATAAGCGCTCAATCATCATCATCATCATCATCATCAATCGTATTTACTGAGCACTTACTATGTGCAGAGCACTGTACTAAGCGCTTGGGAAGTACAAATTGGCAACACATAGAGACAGTCCCTACCCAACAGTGGGCTCACAGTCTAAAAGGGGGAGACAGAGAACAAAACCAAACATACCAACAAAATAAAATAAATAGGATAGATATGTACAAGTAAAATAAATAGAGTAATAAATATGTACAACCATATATACATACATATCAATAAATGTGATTGATTGGTTATGTTTGACAGAGTAGTTCCCCAGCTGAAAGTTAGTCATCAGCAATCAGTTGGCAAGTGAAGTTCTTGACCCCAGTATTTGAATGTGTTCAAATATTTAGACACCCACACATAATCCGTTCCTCTGGGCGGGTTACCAGCCCTAAAGTCTCCAGATTAAAGTTCATCTATCATTCCTGATGGAAGACTCTGTCAGAACGGGAGGCCGGAAAGGCGGTGAGGAATCAAAGATGATGCCAAGGTTGTGGACTTCTGGGACAGGGAGGAAGATGCTGTTACTGACAAAGGAGCAACATGGCCTAATGGATAGAGCATGAGCCTGGCAGTCAGAAGGAACCAGTTTCTCTAGTCCTGGCTCTGCCACTTGTTTGCTGTCTGAGTCTGGGCAAGCCACTTCACTTTCCTGGATCCCAGTTCCCTCATCTGTAAAACGGGCATTAAAACTATGAGCCCCGTGTGGGACATGGACTGCGTCCAACCTGATTAGTTTGTAACTACTCCAGCATTCATTACAGTGCCTGGCACATAGTAAGCGCTTAACAAATAAAATAAAAATGTCTGGAGGAATGAGTTGAGGAGGAAAGATGGGAAGTTCAGTTTCAGGCAGGTTGAGTTTGGATATGGATATGTCCTGAAGGCTAGAGAAAATAGGGGATTGTAGATTCGGTGAGAGACGGGGTCTGGAAAGGTACATATGGGTGTCATTCATGTAGCAGTTGTAGGTAAAGTCATGTGGGAAGGTGTTCGCTGAGCAAATGAGGGTAGAATAAGAGGAGTAGGAGATCCAGCAGTGAGCCTTTTATGAATCTATTATTTATCTATTTATCTTCCTAGACTTATTCTATCAACAGTTGTAGCATTTAGAAATGACTTGTATCCAGTAATACGTCTCCCCCCCCCCCCCCCGCCCCCCGGTGAGATTGTAAGTTTCTTGAGGGCAGGATCCATATCTTTTACTCAACTTTACTCTCCCAAATGCCTAATACTGTGCACCATTCCAAGTGGTAACTCAATAAATGCCGCTGCTGCTTCTGCTACTAATAGTACTACAATTACTACTTCTACTATTACTACTACTACTGTTACGAACTGTAGGCATTCAACAAATTCCATTGATTGCTGGTAGAGAGGACCATTAAACAGAATTAATTTCCTGATAGGCACAGGTGAATGATTCCTTTTTTCTTCAAGATCTTAATTCCACTTTCTTGTTACAGTTGATTTTTGATGTTGCTATTATTCCCCACTTAAGAGCACAGTGGCATTGTGTATTCTAGCTCTCATTTTCCCTTTGGTTGCAGAACATGTAGGAGATGGAATAAATTAAGTTTTTTTTCTGATTTTAGTACAGCATCTTAGTTAAAGGCCTTTCTTCTGAACAAAAAGCCCCTAAGATGGGAAAAATTTAAAAGATAAAATCTAAGCCTAATTCAACATCAGAGACATCATCTACTTTCCCTTCTCTTTTTGACAAAAAGAAAGAAAAATGCAACTGGATAGAATTTCACAGACATAAACTTCTCACTCTCTCAACTTTTCAGGAGGGAAAAAATTCAATTGATTCTCATTCTTCCAAGAAGCACTATGGGCCCTATTGTTGGGAAGAGGGTCTTGAAAAATGGCATCATGGAGTGTCAGAGAAGCAGCATTTTAAAAATGGCTATGACAAATGTAAAAGGTTCGCTCTTGATAAGGTTAAAAAAAAAAGGCTGCTGCCAGAGACGAGAACATTTACTCTTGATTTCCTTGTCCATGATTACTTTAATCAGTAATTTCCTTCCTACTCCAGCCTGTCTTGTTCAAATATATAAGATAAATACTCACAATCCACTACCGCTATGCTGGCAGACCGAAAAAGTCTAAGCCCATTTCATGACTTCTTCAAATGAGCGGGCATTTTTTTTCCTCAGGTGTTCAGAGTTGGCCTCAATTGTTCATTCCACCCCAGTTAGACTGTGTGTAAAAGAAGCTACTTCAAAAAAGAGGCCTTTAATAGTATTAAGGAGTTAATGCAGGATTTGGGAGAGAAATGGAGCACAAAATGCTAATAAGAGGGATTAGGTAAAAAGAAAGACTGTAATATTACCATGCTACCAACTTTCTCAGGAGAACACAAAGTATTTTATTCATTTTTGTGGGTGTGAGATTGGCGTGTGTGTGTGTGTGTGTGTGTGTGTGTGTGTGCGCCGGTCTGTGTACATACACTGGATAACTGAAGACTGCTGGGAAACTAGAGAAGCAGGCAAATCAGGCTGGCATGTGGCAATTTGGAATGGGTAACTCTTTCAGAGCAGAGGCTTCAGGAAAATAACAGCTAGAAAAGAACCAAATAAAAACCAAACAGGGCCAGATAGTGCACAGAATAAATGTATTGCTGCTCAAGAGAATCATCTGTACATTACCACTGTGTAGAAGGAAATGTTGATCAGGCATTAATCCTTTCTAAAAATATTAATAAAAATCTCACTATCAGTGGGGGTGTGAACATAGTCAGAAATGCCCTTTGTTTTAAAACACAATGCTCTTGAAATGAGTAGCATCTGAACATGAAGAACAGATACATCTCTACCTAAATATCAGTCTCTAGATATTTATCCTGAATAAGGTTTCACACGCATTTAATCAAATTTGGCCTACCAAATTCTCGTGCTGAAGGCTTTTGGGGTGTCACAATCTTTCTGATTTATTATGCTTACATTATAGATTGAGAAACAGAAGCTCAGAGAAGTTAAGTGACCTGCCCTAGGTCACAAGGTTGATCAGTAGTGGAGCAGGGGTGAGAACTCTAGTCATCTGCGTTCCCAGTTCAGTGCCCTTTTCGCTTGATGGACTGGAATGGCAACATGAAATGGGTCCCCTGAGCCCAGAGAGGAGAGAGCGTGCACAAAAGGCTCTGGTGGACAGTAGGGAACCAGAAGGACAAAAGCCTGAAAACATTTGTATTAAAATGGTCCTAAGTAATATACCAGACATCTACTTACAGGAGACAGGGTAACAGATGAGTGAGGCTCATGTGACCTTTGGTGACAGAAAGTAATGCCGGCAAACGAATAGTACAGAATATGATAGATTTTGTCCCAAAAGATCCCCTGGAAGGCAGTGACTTGCAATAGACCACGACAGCTTCACACACATTATCCTGATTATCCTGATTAGGACAAAGAATTAAAAGGGTATTTAATTCTTATTTTACAAATGAGGAAACTGAGGCACAGAGCAACTCGTGTGCTCTTTCTGTTAAGCTCCACTGCTTATCTCGAAGCTGACTGGAGAAAAGTCGGCTGAGACATTCAAGCCAGAGAGAGGCAGCCGGCTTAAATGCCTGCATGGTCTCTTCCTCAACATATTGGAATGCTTCTCTGTTCAATAAATTCCATCGACCCAAGGAATACCACAAGATTTCAAAGATGCCACCATCACCACCCTCTGCAAGAAGAACGATGAAAAACTTGACTGGGGAAACTCTCACATGACTGCACTGTTCTCCATTTCTGATGAGATCTTGCCATCACACCTTTCCTGGGTGGGCTATGAAAGGAGAATGATCAAAAGTTTGTTGGTATGTTTGGTTCTGTTCTCTGTCTCCCCCTTTTAGACTGTGAGCCCACTGTTGGGTAGGGACTGTCTCTATGTGTTGCCAATTTGTACTTCCCAAGCGCTTAGTACAGTGCTCTGCACATAGTAAGCGCTCAATAAATACGATTGATTGATTGAAAAGTAAGGTATGCAAACGGCGGCTCTAAAGAGGTCTGAAAGGAGGCAAATGCAAATCAGGTGGAGAGAAAAAACTTCTAAAAACACAATGATGTGAGACCTCAAATGCTGTAGGGGTTAGCTGAGGACATTTGGGAGACAGTAGCAGAAGATGGTCCAGGCTGATGTACGGCAATTAGAAATAGAGTGACTCTCTTGGAAAAGATGATATGAGAAGACTGAGATTCAAAGGAGGACACATAAAAATGGGGCCAGTCACTGAAGACAGCAGAAGTGAGCAGCAACTGACCCTACAATTATTTATTCTGATTCCATTATTACTAAATGCTTTTATGTCTTTTCCCCCACGACTGTAAGCGTCTTGTGGGCAAGTAATGTGACCTTTGCTTCTTTTGTGGTCTCCCATGCACTTAGTTCAATGGCACTGTATCCCGTACCTGCTCCATAAAATTACTACGACTATTCCCCTCTTAGAATCACACGAGGAGAGTTTCCAGTCCTCTACCAGTCTCGGCCATGGGAGGGAGAGTGAAGCCGAGGCATAACCATTCCATTCCTAGCTTGGCCAGTGGCTAGCGAGTGGAAGGCCATCTGCTAAAAGTCAAAACCCGCCTGTGCTGGGCAGCCGTGGCACGGGAGAGTCAAGGGTGGAGTCTCATGTTTACTGAGCGGAAGGAGGCGAAGGTAAACCACTTCTGTATTTTTACCAAGAAAACTCCATGGATACACTACTGGAATGATTGCAGATGGAGAGCAGGGAGTTCTGGGAGAGATGTGCCCATGGAGTCGCTCTGGGTCAGAGACGACTCGACAGCATAAAACTACTACTATTACATGAGGAAAGGCTTGCTTGTCGCATGTTTTTCTTTGCCTTATTCATAAACACTGACAAGTTCTCTGTCGGGGAGCTCTCTCTCGCTCTCTCTCTCCTCCCATCCCTACTCACTCCCCACACCTAGAGTTCCATCACAGAATACCAGACCCTGATTCTGACATCCACTCCTAAAGGATTTGCTTTCTAATAGGAGATGAAGGCAGCTTGTTTACTTGCCTGTTCTTCAGATCCCTATTGGAATCTGTTAATATTCATTATTCGAGAAGCAGCATGGCCTAGTGGATAGAGCATGGGCTCAGGAGTCAGAAAGACCTGGATTCTAATCCCGGCTCTGCTCTGAGACCTCGGGCAAGTCACTTCGCCTCTCTGTGCCTCAGTTACTTCATCAGTAAAATGGGGATGAAGACTGTGAGCCCTTGAAGCAGCGTGGTTCAGTGGAAAGAGCACGGGCTTGGGAGTCAGAGGTTATGGGTTCTAATCCCGGCTCCGCCACTTATCAGCTGTGTGACTTCGGGCAAGTCACTTAACTTTTCTGTGCCTCAGTTACCTCATCTGGAAAATGGGGATTGAGAGTGTGAGCCCTATGTGGGACAACCAGATTACCCTGTAACTCCCCCAGTGCCTAGAACAGTGCTTGACACATAGTAAGCACTTAACAAATACCAAAATTATTATTACTATTATTATGTGCAATAGGGACTGTGTCCATCTTAATTTGCTTGTAGCCACCCCAGAGCTTAACAGAGTGGCTGGCACGTCGTAAGCGCTTAAGAAATACTATGATTATTGTTATTATTATTTTTACAACTACAATTCAGTATGTTTTGCTTCTCCACTTTGGGTCTATCCTTTATTCTTCTGTTACTCTGCCTCCCAAAAAATCAGAGTTCCTGAACCACCCAAAGGGCATCACCTACACCCAGAGGGGTTTATTTCTCTGGCTGGACCTGATCCCCCAAATTGAACAGTTTCACCATGAGATGTTGTTCTTGTTGGTATAGCTGGTCCTTGGTTTTCTCCAGCTCAGGATTTCCAAAAAGTTCTAACTGAACGCCCATTTTTGAGCATAGACCTCTGTTGATCATTCATCCGGGGCTTGGTATTTCCAAGGTCTCCAGTGTGAATGGGAACATGGGAGTGACCAGTAATAATGGAATGAAAAGACTCAGCCGGGGGAAAGGGAGGGAAAGAAGAGTGCGGATCAAAGAGTTCCTCCTTTTAGCCCCCCAGGTCTCATTGCTCACCAACTCTTTCACTATGGTTTAGGGAATAATAGTAATACTAACTGTGGGTTTTGTACAGCACTTTCTCTCCGTCAAATACTGTACTAAGCACTGTGGGAGATACAGGGTAATCAGGTCCCACCGGTCTCACAGAATAAGTAGGAGGGACAACAACTATTTAATCCCCATTTTGCCGATGAGGAAACTGAGGCACAGAGAAGTTAAGTGACTTGCCCAAGATCACGCAGCAGAGAAAATATCACTGAAGTGCAGGAGAAAGTAACTTTGTGAATGGTCAGAAAAGGAGCTGAAGGGCCCTGCATAATAATCCAGCTAAAAATTCCTCACTGGTAAATGGCATTACAAAATCTCCTCTCCCAGTTCTTGGATTTTCTTTTCCCAAGGGACTGCTCCTGACCTCTTCCTAAAGTCTAGTGCTCCCGGCTTGTCACAAAAAATAAAATATTCAGCAATTTAGATTCAAGGAAGATAAAATTTGGGACCCAGATTAATCTTCCAGTATGAAAAACATACTTTGTTTTCTAAATGCTCACATGGAAAGTATTAAAGAAAAACAACCTTATCACTTGGTTAATACATGCAATGAAACCAGACATCTGTGCATGTTGCTTAATGATTCCCCAACAGCGGATTTTGTTTCTTAGCAGAGAAAAATGACTAGTGCAGGCAATCTTCAAATGGAGAGCAACCTCACTTCTTAACTCTTGCTTTTGGTAGAATAAGAGACTGTCCAATGACTTCCATTCAATGGCACAGGGATACTCAAGTGCCTCAAGGCTGGCTTTTCAGAAAGCTAAGAATTGTTTGGTTGGCTACTGGAACGGTTGCTATTTCAAAACCGATTTCTGACACTTTCTTTTGTTCTGATCCGTGCAGTTGTGAGATTAAGCAGCTGCTTCTAAAGTGGCCCTTGTTTCTTCAGATCACTGCTCAGAGGTGCTGACCACGAAGGTGTAAATACATCTGTCTTTAGCCATTTGTGGTATTCTCGCCTCCTGCGCATCTTGGAGCAAGGCAGATGGTCCCTATCTTGTCTAAATATTACACTGCACAGGCTTTCCTGCTACGTTTCCAGAAATAAGAGGGCAGATGTTAAATATCTTAAACACACGCTTTGCCCCCTGATGGTTTAACTTACGGCCATGTCTTGATTTGGCCATTTAAGGCATGCCAGGCTTCTTGGATCCCAGGCATTCCTCTGAAATCTCTGTTCTGGAAATACCACTTTCCAGGCTCAGATTGCGCACTTTCAGCAAATATGCCAGAAACAGAACAAATGATGACAATCATGCCTAGATAAAATACTGTCTCTTCACTGGAAAGGTGGTCAGTTGGGAACCCTATCCTAAGATTCTGAACTTCTGCAACCGTACTTCTTTTGATAGATTTTTTTTTCCTACCTAAGTGAGGATGGAGCCTCAGGCCTACCGCAAAGACTTCAGCGATGATAACCTAAGCAAGGAAATTGATTTTTGCGATGGTGGTTTGCACAGTGTCCTCTTGGCACTTGCTCACGCCAGCCAATGAGGTTCCTGCTTTGGGTACAGAGTGCAACAAGCCAGGAGCAGGGCAGTGGGTGTGCCCGTGAAACTTATAGGTGCAGAACCCATCTCTGGCTGAAGTCACCAAAAAACGACTGGTATGTGCATGAAGTTTGTGGTAGGCCATGTCAGAATCACAGCTGCAAGGATAATAACGATTAATAGTAATAATTATGATTTTTTTAAGTGCCTACTACGTGCCAGGCACCGTACTAAGTGCTGGGGTGGACACAAGCAAATCGGGTTGGACAGTCCCTGTCCCACATGGGACTCACAGTTTTAATCCCCATTTTACAGATGAGGTAACGGAGGTACAGAGAAGTGAAGTGACTTGTCCAAGATCACACAGCAGACAAGTGGCAGAGCTGGAATTAGAACTCTGGTCCTTCTGACTTCCAGGCATGTGCTCTATCCAATCAATCAATCGCATTTATTGAGCGCTTACTGTGTGCAGAGCACTGTACTAAGCGCTTGGGAAGTACAAGTTGGCAACACATAGTGACGGTCCCTACCCAACAGTGGGCTAACAGTCTAAAAGTCTATCCACTACGCCAAGCTGTTTCTCTGTGAACAGGGAAATGCTTCCTGTTCTCCGGGTTCTGAAAAAAAAGTCAGGAAAAAAAAGTCTCCTCTCTCCTTTCCGGAAATTCGGCAAAATTTCTAGTCTGGACATCAAGTTTTAAAATAAATGGTTCTCTTAACTGCTGTAAAAACTAATGATGGTGTCTCCTGTCCAAACCAACAGAGAAGCCTCATTCCTGCTACTTCACCTGACCAACCAATGGTATTTATTGAGCGCTTACTGCATGCAGAGCACTGTACTTAGTGATTAGCAGAAGACAACGAGAGTTGGGAGACATGTTTCCTTCCCACCAGGACCTTGTAGTTTAGAGGGGGATACAGCCATGAAAATAAACTACGGACATTTACCTAAGTGCTGTGGCACTGACAGGATTTGGTGACATTGAATATGTGGGTTGGATGAGAGAGAAGATTCGAGAATAATGCCAAGGTTATGGGCTTGTGGGATAGGGAAGATAGTGGTGTTATCTAGAGTGATGGGAAAGATGGCAAGAGGAAAGGGTCTGGATGAGAAGATGTGGAGTTCTGCTCTGGAGATGTTCAGTTTGAGGTGTCAGAGGGACACCCAAGTAGAGATGTACTGAAAGCAAAAAGAAAATGCACGGCTGGAGAGGTAGATTTGGGAATCACCCGCGTAGACAGAGTGGTTGAAGGCGAGGGGTCAAAAGAGTTCTTCAAGGGAATGAATGAAGATGGAGAAGATAAGGGGACCCAGAACTGGGACTTGAAGGACACCCACAGCTACAGGGTGGGAAGCAGAGGAGGAATCCGTGAAACAGATTGAGAAGGAGCAGCCAGTGAGATAAGGGGAGAGAAGAAGGTCACTGGTGGCCTCAGAGAGAGGAGTTTCTGTGAAGGGGATGGAAGCCAGAATGGATGGGGTCAAGGAGAGAATCAGAGAAGAAGAAGTGGCGGCAGCAGGGACAATTCATGCAAGGAGTTTGAAGAGGTATATTAGGAAGAAGATGGGGTGAGATAACCGGAGGGAGCTGTGGAGTCAAGGAAGATTTTTTTTTTTTTTTTTTTTTTGCAAATGGGATGCATCAACATGTTTGAAAGTAGTGGGGAAGAAGCCAGTGTAAACTGAATAGTTGAAGATGGAAGTAGCAAGTGTTTTTATAAGGTGTGAGGGAATGGGTCAGAGGAGCACATAAATTTTGAGAGTATCTCCTCTTGAGACACTGTTGGGAAAGATGGGAGAGTCGAGGAAGAGGCAGAAGGAAGGAGGGACTGGAGAGGAGCAGGAGGGATTTTAGGGAGAGCACACCTGATGGTTTCAATTTTCTCCATAAAGTATGTGGCTAGGTCACTGGGGCAAGAGCGGAGAGAGGGGTTTTGAGGAAGGAATTAAATATCTGAAACAACTGGTATGGGCAATGGACATGGGAGTTAATAAGGAGGGAGAAAGAATGCTGCCTGGCAGAGGAGAGGACAGAGTTAAAGTAGGTGAGGATTATCTGAGATGGACAAAGTCAGCCTGATGTCTGAATTTCCGCAATTTCCGTAATCAAATAACTACTGAAGAAATAATGGTGCTTCGCTCTAAACTAGCAACCAGAGAGGCCTCAAAACAGCAGTATCAACTCCTTCTCAGGCAGCTTAAAAATGCAAATTCATTTAGGCTTAGGAATGTCACGTTATATTCACATTACCTACCCATCAACCATCCTTATATCTCAAATGATGATGGCCTTGGCCGTGACCTGAAAAGCCCCAACTTTGAGTGGCCGAATGTTCCGCAAACATCAATATCTTGCTCAGAGATAAATTCTCATACCTTTTCATTCATTCATTCGTTCAATCGTATTTATTGAGCGCTTACTGTGTGCAGAGCACTGTACTACACGCTAGGCAAGTACAAGTTGGCAACATATAGAGACAGTCCCTACACAACAGCGGGCTCACAGTCTAGAAGGGGAAGACAGACAACAGAACAAAACATAGTAACAAAATAAAATAAATGGTATAAACATGTACAAGTAAAATAGAGTAATAAATATGTACAAACATATATATATAGATATATATATATATACAGGTGCTGTGGGGAGGGAAAGGAGGTAAGGCGGGGGGATGGGGAGGGGGAGGAGGGGGAGAAGAAGGAGGGGGCTCAGTCTGGGAAGGCTTTCTGGAGGAGATGAGCTCTCAGAATACCTCTTTAAATATATCCCAAACTCACAGATTCTCTTTTATTAATAATCACTATCATCATTCAAAACAGGAGTAAGCATTTTGCAGAGTATTGTTCACCCCCGTATCTCAGAAGTTCTCAACAAACGAGTTATAATTCTGAATGGAAATAAGGAACCCCTCGAAACTAATGGATTTGGCCCGGATCATGCACTGCATGTGGGGAGGGGCCTAGATGATTTTCAGCCCATCTCCCTCATGAGGCATATTCAGAGAATCCTGTGAGAGCAGGACAGCCCTAGTTATTTACAGCTCATGCTGGAGATTGGGCAAAAGAGAGTGCAACCAGTCCGAACATTTCCTGCGACCAATTAATCAATCGTATTTATTGAGCGCTTACTGTGTGCAGAGCACTGTACTAGATGCTCGGGAGAGTACAATACAACAATATAACAGATACATTCCCTGCCCACAGTGAGCTTATGCTCTAGAGGGGAAGCTCAGGCATTAGTATAAATAAATTATTCATTCATTCAATCGTATTTATTGAGTGCTTACTGTGTGCACAGCACTGTACTAAGCGCTTGGGAAGTACAAGTTGGCAACATACAGAGACAGTCCCTACCCAACAGCAGGCTCACAGTCTAGAAGGGGAAGACAGACAACAAAACAAAACATATTAACAAAATAAAATAAATAGAATAGTAAATATGTACAAGTAAAATAGAGTAATAAATATGTACAAACATATATACAGATGCTGCGGGGAGGGGAAGGAGGTAAGGCGGGGGGGATGGGAGGGAGAGGAAGGAGGGGGCTCAGTCTGGGGCCTATGGATATGTCTATGGATATGTACATAAGTTCTGTGGGGCTGCGAGAAGGGATAAACAAATGCAGCAAGTCAGAGCGATGCAGAAGGGAGTGTAAGGAAAGGAAAAGAAGGCTTAGTCAGGGAAGGCCTCTTGGAGGATATGTGCCTTCAGTAGGCTTTGAACGGTGGAGAGTAATTGTTTGTTGGATATGAAGAAGGAGGGCATTCCGGGCCAGAAGCAGGATGTGGGTGACAGGTTGGGAGGGAGATAGACGAGACAGGTACAATGAGTACGTTGGCATTAGAGGAGCAAAATGTGCAGGCTGGGTTGTAGTAAAACAGCAGCAAAGTGAGGTAAAAAGAGGCAAGGTGATTGAGTGATTTAAAGCCAATGGTACAGAGTTTCTGTTTGATCAAGCGCTTAGTACAGTGCTCTGCACACAGTAAGCGCTCAATAAATACGACTGAATGAATGAATGTGGAGGTGGCTGGGAAACTACTGGAGGTTCTTGTGGAGTGTCAAAACATGGAACTGAACATTTCTGTAGAAAAATGATCCAGGCAGCACAGTGAAGTATGGACTGGAGTGGGGAGAGCCAGGAGGCAGGGAGGTCAGCAAAGAGGTTGATACAGTAATCAAGGAGGGACAGTATCTTCTTAAAGTGAATCCTCCTTTAGTGTGAAATTACGTTGCCATTAGGCTATTAGAAGTACCAGTACTTGTATTCTGAGTTATTTATAGCTGATGTTGGAGACTGGGCCAAAGAGAGTACAATAGATCTTAACATTTCCTGGGATCTTCTCAAAGTGAATTTGGAAAATCCTCCTTCAGTGGGAAATTATGTTGCCATCAGGGCTACTAACAGCACCCATCATCCAGATCCTCTGAAAAACGAGAAGTAATAATTTCCCTCCAGGTGGATTTGTACAATGTTTGGGCTGAGCAAAGCGGATGTAACAATCTACTCAGTGACTAATGTCAGTGACAATCTAAGTTTTCCTTCTTCCAGAACTATTCTGTTGTTCAGTTTTCTTCTTCATATGTAGATGGACATGGCCAGACCCACCTGCAAGCGTGGAGCACTCTAGATACCTTGTAGGCAGGGAATTTGTCTACCAACTCTGTTATATTATACTCTTCCAAGCACTTATTACAGTGCCCTAGCCACTGTAAGCACTCAAGCATGGCCTAGTGGCTAGAGCATGGGCTTGGGAGTCAGTAGGCCTTGGGTTCTAATCCCCGCTCTGCTACTTGCCTGCTGTGTGAACTTGGGCAAGTCGCTTCACTTCTCTGTGCCTCAGTTCCCTCATCTGGAAAATGAAGATTAAGGCTGTGAGCCCCACGTGGGACGAGGACTGTGTCCAACCTGATTCACTTTTATCTACCCCAGCGCTTAGAACAGTGTTTGATACATAGTAAGCACTTAACAAATACCATCATTATTATTAATAAATACTACAGATTGATTGATCAACGGATACTTCATGGGTATTGCATTTTGCACTTGTTCCTAAAACAGCACCTATAGACTATTCATCCAAACCCAGCAAATTCACAAAGAAGCTCTCCAACCCAATCCGAACTATGCTGGTGGTGACAATTTATTCTAGAAAGGGAACAAGATTTTTTCAGCCTTTCAGAAGGCCAGCTAGAACAAGTCAGAAAGCACTGCTGTCTGCAGGGTTGCCTGTGGTTGTTTGTGATTTGATTCATTATTATTATTCTTATTCATTATTATGACAAAGTCGAATGCTGTAGGTTTAGTATATACTAGCCTAGAGGTCTAGCTGGCTCTTTACAACATGTGCTTTCCCTACACATTTTGGACTGAACGTTGTGGAATTAGAAAATGTCCTCTCAATCACATATGCCTATATAAATCAGTCAGTCAACCAATAGTATTTACTGAGAGCTTACCCTTGTGCAAAGCTTTGTACTGAGCACTTGGGAGAGCTCATGAGATATGATTCCTGCACCAGAGAGCTTACAATCTAACTGGGGAGATGGACACTTGAATAAATTCTAGGTAAGAAGAAGTAATAGAGTGGAAAGATATGTACATAAGGTTTACAACGGAAGCGGGAGTAAGAACTCAGCTCTCAAGTGATGCTGAAATGGCAGGAGCAGGCAAAATGAGAGACTAATCAGGGAAGGCCTCCTGGAAGAAATGTACAGAGACCTTGCGATCAGTCAAGGCATTCCTACTAAAACATGGGTTTTCCTTAATGTGGGGTTCTTCAAGATGGTAATGCTACATTATAGGAGAACTGATTGCACTTCACTGGGCCCCTCAATTTTTAAAGTTTTTCCCCTGGAGACGAATAGCAACAGTTACTTGTGACGAATTAAAGTTGAAAGGGTTGGGGTTTGGCAGCTGAGATTTCACAAGCGCTCACAGGGTCCCTCTTCACCAGCATTACCTGATCTGCCAATCTGGGGCAGACTCCTGCCAGTCAGGTGTGCCAACTTAAGGCTAATTAGTCCCACTTTGCAAGGTGGAGTAACAGGAGCGGTTGGGTAAAATACTTAGCCCGAGACTAAGAGTCCAGCACATAGCACAGTACACTGCACCCAACTGGGGGCTCACTAAATGCTATAACTATTGTTACTAAAGATTTCTCAGCCTTTTAAGTTATCAACAAAAATGTTCAGCTCACGTCTCCCCACTCCTCAAACCTCTGCATCCAACAGAAACTCCTCACCATTGGTTTAAAGCATTCAAACAGCTCGTCGCCCACCCCCATACCCCAATTCACTAATCTCCTATTACAGCCCAACTCGCACACTTCTCTCCTCTGGCGCTGGCTTACTCGCTGTGCCCCGATCTCATCTATCTCACCGCCGACCCCTTTTCCATGTCATCCCCCTAGCCTGGAACTCCCTCCCATCCCATTTCTGCCAGATCACAACTCTCTCCACCTATTACTAAGGTCACATCTTCTGCAAGAGGCCTCCCACAATTAAGTCCTCTTTTTCCTGGCTCGCTCTCCCTTCTAGGTACCTCAATCCATGACTTCTGGACATTTGATATTCTCTCATCCCCAACACACGGCACTTACACTCGTATCTTTAAATTATACATTATGAATTACTTATTTACTCATATTAATGTCTCTCTCCCCCTCTAGACTCTAAGCTCATTATGGGCAGGGCATGGTTCTGCTATTTTTGTTGCACTGTACTCTCCCAAACACGTAGTACAGTGCTCTGCACACTGTAAGAGCTCAGTAAATATGATTGGTTGATTGACTGATATTCCTGATATTTCCAGATATACATACAAATCAAAAGCAAACTAGAGTCTATTCAACTTAAATGACTTGTTCAGAAAAACATATCACGCATGTCTTTGGTGTGCTGGAATATTTTGATCTAGGTAACGAGAACTCACCCTTCTGCCTCAAACAGATAGCCACCAAGTATTTAATTCTCCAAGGGAAATTTATTTTGTAAAATACCAAACTTCAGATAGCACCTTCCTTCCAAGGAGCCCAAAGAACTTTCCCAAACCCTCCCGTCATCCCTGAGAGGGAAAGTGGGGATGGAAAGTTCCTGGGACTCAGGGAAAGTCTTTCAGGAGAGACAAAGCTTATCTGGAATGGGATTTAGTTCTCTAGACTTAGAGTTCCACAGACGACCCGGTAGGCTAAACAACACCAGCCTCATTAATCCCAGATCTCTTACAAGACAGGAGAACTTCCAGAAAGGGCTGAAGATAGCCAAAGTCCGTCTTTCCAATCCTCTAGCTCTTCAAAGTTTGGTTGCCACTCCAAGCCTCCCCTAAGAGCCCCACCTCCTGTTTACCCTCACACTCAAAATGTTCATTTGCCACCTATTTCTGGGCTGGGTGTCAATTGAAATTTGGCAATCTTGCAGGCCATTCCCATGTGACGTTATAGGAAAAATAAATCATTTACTTGAATAAAAGCACCTAGCAGTATCAGGTTAAAGAGTACAGTGCTAAGCACTTAGTACAATGCTTTGCACATACTAAGTGCTCAGTAAATATGATGGAATGAATGAAATAGATAGATCTGTTTCGTATTAGCCAACATTAGTTTTCACAACCTGTGAGTGCTGGCTTGTTGTTTTTTGGGGTTTTTTTCGATTTCATAAAAACTTTTTACCCAATCTACTTCCATTAAATCATATACACACTGGAAAGAAAGAATATAAATCAAAACCACATTACTAAAATGCCCACTTTATTCTGATGCGTAGTTTGCCTGATCCTTGAAAACGGCCACAATGAGGCATTCTGAATCGGAGTTCTTAC
The DNA here is from genome assembly GCF_015852505.1 of Tachyglossus aculeatus. Lineage (NCBI taxonomy): Eukaryota > Metazoa > Chordata > Mammalia > Monotremata > Tachyglossidae > Tachyglossus > Tachyglossus aculeatus. The sequence continues at coordinate 44,238,145 of NC_052082.1, read as the reverse complement.
CCTGTGCGTTTGGTGATGGTTCCCAGAGTCATCGGCTGCTTGATCTGTGCAAGAGGGACAACCACCGTCAAGCTGGGGAGAGGAGAGAGCCTAGGGTTGCCAGGGTTGTTGTTGGTGAAGTTGTTGTAGGGCTCTTGGCTGTTCAGTTTCCCTTTAATGAAACCAACACAGAACCACGTTACTATAATAATAATATAATAAGAGGAGAGAGCCTAGGGTTGTTAGGGTTGTTGTTGGTGAAGTTGTAAGGCTCTTGGCTGTTCAATTTCCCTTTAATGAAACCAATACAGAACTATGTTACTATAATAATAATAATAATATAATTATGGCATTTGTTAAGCACTTACTATGTGCGAAGCACCGTTCTAAGAGTTGGGAGATACAAGGTGATCAGGTTGTCCCAGGTGGGGCTCACAGTCTCGATCCTCATTTTACAGATGAAGTAACTGAGGCACAGAGAAGTTAAGTGACTTGCCCAAAGTCACACAGCTGACAAGTGACGGAGCCGGGATTAGAACCCATAACCTCTGGCTCCCAAGCCTGTGTTCTTTCCACTGAGCCATGCTGCTTCTCTATTATTATTATTATTATTATTATTACTAGAAGAAGCCCTTCCCCCCCTCAGTGACAATACCATTAACTGGCCAGTAGTAGTAGTAGTAATAGTACCAATAGCATTTTTAAGCACTTATTGTGCAGAACACCATACTAAGCACTGGGAGAGTAGACGCAGGTGGTAATTAGACACAGTTCCTGTCCCACGGAGTCGGGGAGGAGAAGCTCATAATCAAGAGTATGTATGGAGTGCTTTAAAAAAAAAGGTATTTGTTAAACCCTTATTATGTATGTGCCAGGCACTGTACTAAGTGATGGGATAGATACAAGCTAATCATGTTGGACACCGTCCCTGTCCCATGTGGGGCTCACAGTCTTAAACCCCATTTTACAGATGAAGTAACTGAGGTGAAATGACTTGCCCAAGGATCTGCAGCAGACACGTGGTGGAGTCAGGATTAGAACCCAGGTCCTTCTGACTCCCAAGCCAATGCTTTGTCCACTAGGCCACATGGCTTACTCTATGCCCAGCGCTTTACTAAGTCCATGGGGAAAAGCAACAGAATTAGTAGACACGGCACTTGCCTTCACAGAGCAAACTGATAGGGAAAAGATCAATGTTTTGCATTCATCCCCAGGAAAGTTTCATCTACCCAAGCCAAGGGAGAGCAAGAGAACTTTGGGCAACACAGTGAATGGGTTATTTGGAAATCTAGCTGGGGCATCCTTATGAACAAATTTCTGGGCTCTCTGACAGACTCTATTTCCATTCTACTCTATTTCACGCCATAGAAAATGAAATGGACAAGTAGAGGGGCCCTGATTGGTGGGAGGTGGGAAGAAAATGCCCAACCCAGTGAAGCTCATAAGGGCCATCGGGCAAGAAGACATTGTCCAGGAACTCTCCATTTTAGGTTACCCTGTCTGTGGAGTCCAACAACCTTCTTGCCAAAGGGAACTCCTGGCCAAGCCACTGTAGGTCACTGCCACCAAGAGGAAATGTGTACCTCCTTGCCAAGAAGAATGGCCTTTCCAAGATATTTTCCTGCCTTAACTCTCATTCGCTTAAATGTTCCAAGGAGAGAAGCCCCAGGGGCGTTAGGAGCAGAAACTGATCACGGATCAGGATTCTCTGAGTCCATGCCCAGAGAGAAGGAAACTCCCATCTTTGCTGCACTGCTGGTTGTACAGTATATGAACCCAAAGTCTTCCATCTTCCCTGAGGGGAGATGGACACAATATACTGTGATCTTTCTTTCAATTCGCCAAGCAGGAGTAATCTTTACCTAGAATCTTGGGTCTGAGGCTTTCACAAAGGCTTCCTTGTAAGACCAAATTCTCTCTGCTTAGGTAAGGGAGGAAAAAGCAACGCAGTGAATGACTAAAGGGTCTCGCCTAAGCCTGAGAGTAATGAGCCAGGATTAGAACCTAGTGGTCCCTAACTTCCAGCTGTCTGTGTCAACTACAAGACTCTGCTCTTTTTGACATAGTGATTAAGAGGATTAGCAAATTCAATGAGGAATCTGAAAAGTTGGGCTAGATTTTTACAGCAGCCTTGCAAATAGGTTTTTCAGAATCTATTTGGCCCACCAGAAATGTTTTATCAGCTCTTTCTAGTGCCAGGGCTATCTGATTGCAGCATGCAGCAGTATCAGGGTGCAGCAGGTCACCATTTTCCATTGAAAACAGAATTCTTCATTGGCCCCAGCCTGATTTCTAAAGGTCAGGACTAATTTCCTTCAGGCCTTGGCCCCTGTTCCCGTACTGATTTATGTAGCTGGCTCTTTGGAAAGAGAAGCAAAATCTGCACACCCTCAAAGGACAGAAACAGTCACCAGCACATCAGCAAGGAAAACAACTAAAAAGCTTCCCTATATTCTGTGGCAGAAACTCCGATTTGGCTGTTTTCCCAGTTTGGATATGCTTTTCTACTTTCTGTATCACTCTGCAGTCACCACCTTTCAGCCCTCAGCTAGGAAAGCAAATGGGCCACAAATTACAGGGACAGGAGGAAAAGAAATGTAAAGAAAGCAGAGAGAGAGAGAGACAGAGAGACAGAGAGAGACAGAGAGAGAGAGACAGAGAGAGAGAGAGAGAAAGGAAACAATGCAGGAGCCAGCCTGCTTATAATAGAATCAAAGTGCTTTAAGGAGACAAGCCACGGTGAAATAAAAGGTTTAGATCATTAACTTGTTTTTCTGTGTTTCCATAATGCTGTGAAATGCCGGCTTTGTCCCCAATCAAAGGGACGCCATATTGGGAATTAGGTTCCTAAACAACTGATGCATTCTAAATAGATATTACACAAACCCCAGGCCAAATCCGCACAATCCCGACTCAAGAGAGTTCTTTAAATTTCAAAACCCCTACACCCCCACTGCAGTCACCTTTTTCCAAGGAAGAATAACAGCACCGCAAAGGGTTTCTTGCAGGAAGCAGACTGAAAAGCCATAATGGCACTTCAGATGGATTGAAGATAGGAAAAGCAAAGAGGAAAAAAAATCTTAATGAATTTCTCATCTTTCTAAAGATACTCAATGCTTTCTTTGCCTTCCTCTGGCATTCTTAAAAAGACATGACTGTTAGCTTATTTGCTTTTAAAAAAAACCACAGCAATATCTAGTGCTATCGCCTGTTTTTTTCCGGTACCCCCAAAATGTAATAATAAGGCGACAAAAGTTTTCATGGTATTTGGCAACAGGCCAGGACTCTGAACTTTTAAGACCCTCGGTAAGGTCTTAATAATAATAGTAACAAGCAGTTGGCCAATTAAAGCAGATTCAGATCTGTTTTATGATGTTTTTGCTATTTCCTATTCTAAATGGAAAACTAACAAAAAAATTACTCAACTGTAACTATTGTAAAATTTGCTAAAAATACTTTCTGAAGAGTTCCCTGGAACATTCACACTTCGATTAAATGAAAACGCATAAAATATGCTTTTCCTAGTCTTCGTATTACAAATGAATTAACTGTTCCATGATGGATGTATGAATGCTTTATGGGGAGTAATATTCATCTTACTATGATCACAACTCAATCCCAGGAATGCAGTGAAGAATGACAAGCAGAGATATAGGAGAAATTGCCAGATGGATCTTCAGTGTCCACTAAGTTTTTAGGAACTCATCTTCTGGTCGTACACACAAAGCTGAATACATCTTGACTCATTCATTCGTTCATAAATTCATTCATACATCTGCTTCAAATATATTAAGTACAACCAAGCTTTAAGACAAGGAGCGTACCTAGATTCTTCAATCCAAAATTTTCCTAGTTCATTTTCCTAATAATCATATTCTTTAGCGAATCTTTCAAGTTTACAATCTAAATGGGTTTTTTTGCAGTTACTTTGAGCTTTATTTAATATTCTCCTTCTTATTATTATTAAATTAGTATTATCATTATTATGGTTTACTATGTGCCAGACACTGTACTAAGAACTGGGATAGGTACATGCAAATTGGGTTGGACACAGTCCCTGTCGCACATAGGGCTCACAGTCTCAACCCCCATTTTACAGATGTGGTAACTGAGGCATAGAGAAGTGACTTGCCCAAGGTCACACAGCAGAAAAGTGGGGAACCGGAATTAGAACACATGACCCTCTGACTCTCAGGCCCGTGCTCTATCCACCACACCATGCTGCTTCTCTTTAGTCTTAAAAAGTATTTCATTCCAATTTATGAAATTCACAAAATACTCTAATTTGTGAAAATATGGGGGTGTGTCACGGTCTTTGGCACGCCAGGGTTTTTCCACCCAAGAAAGCACTTCAAGAAGGAATACCCATTAACAATGTGCTGGCTTACACCTTCGATAATTTTAGTCTGTTGTTGTCGACTTTTGACAGGGAATGTCTTCCCAACTGGGTAGGTTAGCTTAAGCTAAGAAGAAGCCGGGTACTAGAGGCCCAAATAAGAATTCAAATGAAAGCTCTTAATCAATGTCTTATTTCCAGAGGGCTTGATGACAGACTCCACCACACTTAAAATAGCACGGACTTGTCTTACAGACAGATTAATCATGCAGGGAAAGTTGCCCCAGAATGTGCCTAATGTTAGCTACAGAAGTTGCATAAATGCAAGGGACCATTTTTTTTTATCATCACAAGATGAAGTAGGGTAATGGATTGACCAAATGCTGCTTGATCCCGAGACGGCGAATGGATCTTTTTACATTACCCAGTGGAGATATAAACTCAAACTTCAATAAATGCCATCTTATCAAAACATGGGGAAAAGAAATAAATTTGAGGCCAGAAAATAAAGGTCTAATGCCCCCATTTGCAAAGTGGAATTCCCACTGAATTGAATGAGGGTTACCGCACACATTACGAGGATAACACAAGACGAGAGTCACATTACACGGGAACGCTTTAGGTTGCCCCGAAAATTAAACATTATGACTATACCACGCGCAACCCTAAAACATTTAGGAAGTGGGAATAAAGAAAGAATTCCAGAAGTCTACAGCCGTAGTTTAAGGTTGCTACTTGAAGAGAATGAGGATCCTAATAGGAAATTTTTGTTACAGTGTAGTCAGTGATACAGTGATGTGTAAGCACATGCAGATGTCACTGCCACGGGATGTACCTAGACTGCTTTGGCTGATATTTGCTTTGTCTTATGCTGTCGAGTTGTCTCCGACCCATAGCGACGTCATGGACACATCTCTCCCAGAACGCCCCGCTCTCCATCTGCAATCGTTCTGGTAGTGGATCCATAGTTTTCTTGGTAAAAATGCAGAAGTGGTTTATCGTTGCCTCCTTCCGCACAGTAAACTTTAGTCCCCACCCTCGAATCTCTCTCATGCCGCTGCTACCCAGCACAGGTGGGTTTTGACTTGTAGCAGTTTACTTCCCATTTGCTAGCCACTGCCCAAGCTAGGAATAGAAATGCCTCTGCTTGCCTCTCCCTTCCATAGTCGAGACGGGTAGAAAACTGGAAACTCTCCAGATGCAAACCTGAGAGGGGTTGGCTGATATATACTTTGCCCTAAACATCAGAATGCAACATTAGACATTGTCCTCTCCCAAGTACTTAGTACAGTGCTCTGCGCATAAGTGCTCAATAAATACTATCAGTTGACTGACTAGGCAAGACAGGGATGCCCCAAACGTAGCAACCTGCTATCTGAGCCTCAAGACACATCAAATTTCCAGTCGGTACCCTACGAATGTTGCACAAATACAAATACAATTCAAATACTAAAATGAAAACGTCCCCAGTTGTTTCATATTATTATTATGAAGTGAAACACAACTTTGGAAGTCTGACTAGGGAAAAAGCAGAAACTGGGAGGAAAAAGTGTGAATTTAAAGAACCACAGGATTCTTCCTTGTTCTTTTTTCCCCCTTCAGCGTCTAATCTTTGTTGCTTTCCCAAAGGCTTTGCCTTAGAATTAATCTGGAATCTGGCAAAATTGTAAAGTGCATTTGCTCATTCAGGGATGAGAGAGCAGGTGACATCAGCACTCTGTGCTCTGTAACGCTGGCGAGCCAGGAACTTAAAAGGTACGAGAACATTTTGTCCTGTCCCTTTTCCACACCATTCTCCCTCACTTGCCTGTCTCCAAGGTCCTGTGTCTCTCAAGGCAGCTCATCTTGGTGGGTACTTCTCCCTCCAAGGACTCCTTACTGAATACCTCTAAGGCCTTTGCCTAGTTGACTCTGAAAACATCAGCAGAACTCGCTTCCCCGACCTTGCAGGAAACAGCCACTTGGTCAGCTAAATCACGAACCCGCATTTTCACACCAACACAGTCTGTGTCTTTATGCAGCCTCAGTGGGCTCACAGACCCAAGCTGAGAACTGATCTCTTCATCCTCACTGTTGTGACCTTGGTCAAATCTTTTCCCTTTACTGTTCTATAGATTCCCACCCTTTGGGGAAAAAAAAAAAAACAAAAGCAGAGACTCCTCTGTCTGCATTTCCATCCCCATCTCCCCGGGATGGAAAGAAAGTGGACATGATCATGAGAAGCATTTTGAGATCCTCGGAAAAAGGCATCACTATAAATATGTGTCACCCTTGTTAAACCTTAGTTGCCATTTTCCATTGGTCTCCCCTAGGCAACCTCCTCCCCTCCCCATCCCAACCTCACCCTCAAGGGCACTGAGAATGGCCAGGGCTATTTTAATTGCTGCTCAGTGGTGGACTTTATAAAACCTTAAAATAAATATAAATTTTCACACGCCTCTGCACTTTCAAATTCCAGCTGGGACAAGACCTGAAAGTGACAAAATGCCACGAGAATGACTGTTCTCACAGTATTTTTGGCACCACCAGACACAGGAAGTCCTGAAAACCTCGTGAGAAAGCTCGCTCTTGTAAGACTCCCAGCTAAGTTTGGTGGGCTCACCCAGTACAGATAAGCTTTGTGTAAGCCTCTAGGCTTTTGGGTTCTTATCCAAACCCGCTGGAGCTCTGAACCTTTGGAGGTTCACTCTTCCCCAATGATTAAGTTTCTTTCCCTTTTTTGGCGGGGGGGGAGGTAATTTCCCCCAAAAGTTCTATTAATACTGTCTTCCAAATAGGTTAATTGGATGATCTTTGCCCAAGAATTTCATCTTAACAGGGAGAACATATCACAGTACCAAAAATAAATTTAAAAATTCTCCTTTCAAAATTTCCACAACGAACTTAAAAACTAAAGGCGAAACTTGAATATATCCAAAGACAGACTCCAAAAGAGAGCTCAGCATTGGAAAGCAAGAAATTCGAGTTGTGCGTTTGGTTCTATCACTCTACAGAACTGTATCCTCAATCTGCCTGTGCACAAAAATGGAGACAAAAATGCCTGCTGCTCTCACCCAGGCCTGTTAGGGGTAAGGAGACAAACTTGACAAGGAATCTTGAGTTTCTGGGAGAAAAGAACTCCGGAGTTGACGTTGAGTTTGGTCCTCTAAACTGTAAGCTTGTTGTGAGCAGGGAATATGTCTGTTCATTGTTATACTGTAGTCTTCCAAGAGCTTACTGTGGTGCTTTGCACACAGTAAGCACTCAATAAATACAGTTGAATGAATGGATAAATGGAAGTGTTTCGACTCACTAAATGTGCAGACACTGCTGTTTCAGAATTCTGCCCTATCATCCATTCATTGTTCCGAGCCACGTTTTTCCAGACATTTTATACCCCAAATACCCAAAGGAAAAATGGATTAAGTTGAGGATGAAAGTGAAGAGAGAAAATAACAATGGGCTTTGTTGCAACACAGAGGGAGCAGCCTGTCATGTCAGCTTTGTCGAGGTGTATTCCCAAACCAGCCATCATTAACAGACTCACTTCCACAGGAAAAAAAGGGAGGCCTGAAAACTCCGGACAAAAGAGATCCCCACAGACAAAGTAAAAACAAATTAAAAGCTCCATTATAAAACACAGATGCTACAAGGAAAATAAACTTCCCAAGATTTACTGGGCTTTGACAAAGTTGGACATTTGTGGAAAAGACATCAGCAACAACTTCCAGGTAATGCGCCTGAACCGCCAACCTTCTTTCTGTTTCATCTTTACCCTTGCTGCAGAAGCCGCCAGGTTACTCTTTGGAGCTTCTGAATGCAGCGACCGGAGATTCTGTGAATGTGGCCAACTGCCAGCTGCAAGAAACTTCAGAAGCTAAGATATAGTTCTGTTGACCATTCCAACCAAGAGACATTCACAAATGTCTCTCGGTTTTAAACTCCATACAACAGAAAACCCCCCGATATTTTATGAGATTCAAAAGATAAGAAATATTATGTGTCTGGATTTTTTTATGATCCTTTTTGACGAGCAGGAGTACAGTGCATTGAGCCAATGACCACTGAATCCACTCATTCATTCGTTCATTATAAAATACTGGGCGGCAACTAGGATTATTAGAAAGAACACGGGACTGGGTCAGGAGGCTTGGGTTCTAATCTCAGTTCTCCCATTGGGCTGTTGAGTGACTTAACTCTCTGGACCCCAGTTTTCTTATCTGTAAAATGGGGCTAATAAAGCCAAGCCTGCCTCTTCCGATGCCACAGGGATTTGGCGAGGTAACCAACGTGAGAACACGATGGAAAAGACAAGACGTCATTATTATAACCCACATCCTGCCAAAGTTCTCATCACTGCCTGGGAAAAGAGAGCACATTGCTATGCATCATAACAGTGTCTTGAGATTCAAAAAGAAGGAAATGCTAAATAATTTCTGGAGGGTTTCACTGTCTCCCTTTCTACCAATCCAAGCTAAGTAAATCTTCCTTTTTTCCAATCTTAATTATAAAGAAAAAGAAAAACTTAACTAAATTTGTGCCTTTTTGTCTGCTTCGGAGACCTGCTTCACCATGTAGAAATGTCATCAGAAACTCTTGAGGACCCACTTTACTTCATGAGGAGAAAATGGTGCTGTGGGCAGGGAATATGTCTTACCAAATCCGCTCTCCCAAGTGCTTAGTACAGTGCCCTGCACAGAGCAAGCACTCAATAAATACCACTGACTGATCGATCGGTGGCACTCTCTAGTGTTAGAGTATGCTGCACAGGCAAGCGGGGAGGCCAGAGGCTGCAGGGGAATAGAAGGGGAAGGAAAGGGGAGTTGAAGAGATATTTCGAGAGGAAAGGAGCAGCTCCTTGTTGGGGGAGAAGAAAGAATAAGGCGCCTGAAGATATTATGAAATGAAATAAACACTGGCTGTGGGTCAGAAGGAGAAGGTTAAAAATAGAAAGGGTTCATTTAAGGTTAGCAAGAGCCTGAAATGAATCTGGAACCAAAAAAGCTGGAGCACCACAGCCCAGAGGGTGGCTCGCGGGTGGCAAACTTTCATGCCGACTCAGTTTTTTATCCTTATCCTGCCAACAGGTGGTGGTTAATCTGTCTCAGACAGCACAAGTCTTCTTCTAACTCAATTACTGCATTTCTAGACTTGGCTCTCCCAATAAATGCAGAGACCCAGTCAGTGACTATTATATTCATACCCATCCTTTTCCTCCTTCTCATCTTCCTCCTCTCCCTGCTTGGGCTAAGACTGACTGAAAAATAGCAGTTGGGGCTGAGTGAACTGAGGCGGACTGAGCATGCGAGAAGCTGCCAGTTCCAGTATGTTCTCTGATCTGCAGGGCACTGGGTAGGGGCCAGGATTTTTTTCACCGAGGCCCCTCTCTGTACCTTAGAGTGCCCGAGACATAGGCCGCACATAAACAAAACCACAGCCTACCCTGGAAAGGACCCAACCCGGCTCACGAGCTGCAACCTGAGTTTGTAAATGCATCACGTCTGCCACTTCTTTAAGATCAGTCTGCTTTATCTGTACTGGGAATCTCCACGTTTTGTTGTCCCAGTCATCGGGTCCTATAGAATACAGTAGGGCAAACATTCTCTCCCAACCCACACGAACTGGGTTTGGACAGTCTTCCCATGGCCAATGAATATAAATAGCAGCTCACATTTACTCAGTAACCCCCTTCAAAGAGGTCAAATTGCATAACAGCACATTATCATAGAATCATTAAAATGTGTAGTTGAAACCCCCCCCCCTTCCCCACCCCACCCCCCAAAAAAAGAACAGCTAGAAATCATTTAGGGAGGACAGGAACCCTGTGGAAGACAATCCCTTCCCCAGTATAGACAGATGCTGGTCTTTCCTGTTCTAAAAGTTCTTCTGGGAAGGAGGGGATTTTACAACCTCCCTCGGTCACCCGTTTAAATACTTGACAACCCTGCTGGGAACTGAAATTGTTAAAGGAGGGATTGAAATCATGCCTTCCTGTTCAGGTCAACACCCTCCAAACACATCCGCCTTATGTACATACGTCGTAAGGCGGAAGGGACTGTTTCCTCCATTTTATTTTGGGGACATGGGCCACAGAGAGGTTTGGTGATCTGCTTGGGTCATTCCCGAAGTCACTGGAGAGAACCAAGAGGGAGTTTGACATACCGAACAAAACCCAACTTATTTCTTTTGACCTCCAAGCTAATGATTTCTCCACCAGAGTCTGCTGCCTCAGGGACCTCACAGGGCTTTATCCCATTTTTCTCCTTCGTGTCATGGTTCGCGGCATCACCTGCTGAGCCATTGGGCAGGTTTGTTGCACAATCGTCCTCACAAAATCTGCCATATTCAGGTCTAGGTGGTTTTCTCATTTGGGCCCACCTGCCTCCCAGGTAGAAGTCAGAGTTACTGCCTCACTTTCCAACTCACCCCTTCGCATCAAATGAGCAGCTCCCAAATGGCACGGAGGCACAGTAAGCCTCCATAGGGGAAATGCCTACCAACTCTGTTGTAGTGTGCTCTCCCAAGCGCTTAGCACAGTGCTCAACAAGTACCATTGATTGAAATGGACTGAGATTCAGGTGTCTCCAACTCCCCCTCCAAAATACTGGGACAGTCCCTTAGGCTTTTTAATCTCCCTAGCTTTTCGGATGCTAACGTTTTACACCTCGGGCCTTTTACTTACAAATTTTGAAGCCAAGGGCAGTTGTGCCTCTACCCACTTCCAAGGCTTCCTCTCTCACCCAGATTTCATGTGGATTTTCTCTCCCCTGGATAAAGCACATCTTTCCAGCAACAAGAACCCAATAATTAGTTGGAGAGTGATGTGTGAGTGTGTGTGTGCACATTTTCCCTGAAAGCCAAAGCATTGGTCTGCTTCTAATATCCTGCCATGGAGTTGACAGGACGAAAAATCCTGCATGTACCAAATACTTTAACTGAGTTAACTCTGTGGTAGAAAACCTCAGGACTCCTTGACTCTGTCAAAAAGAAAAACAGAGCACAATAGCAGATTGTACTGAGACAATCCCTGGCAATCTGGGCTTGGGGCAGTTAAAGCATCTCTGCTTAGCCGTTGCTTGCCATCAAATTCAACATTAAAGCTTTCTCAACCAAACACTCGCTAACCATTTAATAAAGCCAAATAAAGTCTTTTCAAATAAGGGATACAGTACAAATGAGAGCTTCCTGCTTGTGGGTTGCTGTTGTTGCCTTTTCTTTTTACATTTGATATTGAAAAAAAAGTTTCCTTGATGAGAATGAAAAGCTTCCCAGCTGCAGTTCCAGGACTTTCACCCTCTTTTCTGACCTTTTCTCAGACATGTTCCAGTATAATCTGTAATCTACTCAAGTCGGAAGAGGAAACAGCAGCGCCCTGGTGAGAAACAGTGCCTTCTGACCCACATACCGAATTGGGCGGAAGCAATGCTGGCTCACTGGAGTTGTCTGGGAGAATCAACAGACAATTCAATAAAAATAATTTTCAAAAAAAAATACCTCATTTGCTGCCAAACAAAAAATTTAGAAGAAAAAAAGAACAAGTTGACCATCTTTTCCCACCCTCCACTAGTTTACTTTCTTTCTCAGAATAGGCGGGCTCGTGCCACAAAGCTCTGCGTCACAGAAATTCGTTGCTACGAGTCTTACTCAGACATCCGGGCTCTATCCTGTGACCTGAAACTGGTTCTTAATAAGCTTTCTAGTAATATTCATAGGCTAAATAAAGAAAAAGGTCTCTCTCCTGAGAGCATATTCTATGTGATTAGCAACAGGTTTGGCAAATAGATGGTTGTGAATAGCATTTTATTCCTATTGTGCATAAAATAATCCCCATGAAGTTTAAAATAAATTGATTTGTTCATCCTTCCCTATACCAGGTGATTTAAGGACCCCTTGTGCTTTTCTGTGGAGTCATTTTTCCCTTTACCATCGAAACAAACCAAAAAATAGGAGTCTTAGGGAAGCAAAAACAGAAAAACCCCACGCAGATTTCTCAACCCAAAATCCCAATTGTTATTTTCAAAGAGTTGAGTGCTCAGTGCAGAGTCCAGTTGGAAATTCTCACTATTCACAAGAGCAGAAAGAGTCCTGGGGAAAGGAGGAATGAGAGAAGTTCAAGAGCAGCCGCAGAGGCTACAGGGACAGAACGAAGGTCAAGAAGAGGAGGTACAATGATGAGAAGCAACAAGGAACTGATGGTGACTGACCAAAAGGAGATTTAATGGAAAACCACTCTTATGGGCCTTTCAAACTACGAGGGGCAGTGGAATATAGGTAGAGGAGTGATAGCAGGGTCAATAGCTGCTCCTTGTTGTGACTGCTGCTCCCCCCACACCCATGCTGGCTCTCTTCCTTTTCCCTCCCTCTAGACTGTAGGCTCACCACTCATTCATTCAATCCTATTTATTGAGCACTTACTGTGTGCAAAGCACTGTACTTAGCGCTTGGGAGAGTACAACACAAAAACAAACACATTCCGTGCCCACAGTGAGCTCACACTATGGGCAGGGAATGTGTCTGCTAATTCTGCTGCGCTGTACTCTCCCAAGCGCTTAGTACAGTGCTCTGCACTAATAAGTGCTCAGTAAAAACAAGTGACTGATTGATTCTGCTGCTTCTACAAGATAACAGCAGGCTAGATGTTGATTGGTCAGGGAATCCTGGCACTTGAGCATAGGTTTTTGATAATCAACCAACAGCCTTGTTGCTTCAATACAGTAACAGCGCACAAACAGCTTATCTATAATGATTCAGATAACAAAGAACATCAGGGCAGTGAAATCTAACAAAGGGAATATAGGTCGATCCTAAGCCATCTGGGTAGAATCTACCCTCTAAAGCTTCACGGGTTGGTGGTGTTTATGGGAAGGAGTATGGTCTAGTGGAAAGGGCCTGAGAGTCAGATGTCCTGGGTTCTAATCCTGGCTCCACCATGTGCCTGCTTTATCTTGGGAAAGTCACTTCATTCATTTGTTCAATCATATTTATTGAGTGCTTACTGTGTGCAGAGCACTGTATTAAGAGCTTGGGAAAGTACAATACAACAATAAACAGTGACATTCCCTGCCCACAGCGAGCTTCTCTGTACCTCAGTTCCCCTATCTGCAGAATAGGGATTCAATACTTCTTCTCAATTCAACTTAAACTGTGAGCCCCTTGTGGGATCTGATTTATCTTGTAACTACCCCAGTGCTTTGGACAGTGCTTGACACACAGTAAATGCTTAACAAATACCACCATTAGTATGAACAGAACACACACTTTCCATTCTTGAATTCTCTTCTGTAAACTGGAATTAATACGCTTCTGTTCAAGAGGAGAGGCATTTTCAGGCCTAATACTCAGGATTCAGCAAAATGTCAGGTTCCTTTAAGTAAAGCAAAGCCACACCATTCCAGAGTGAGCCCTTCACTATCCATAGTTTTAGCTGGATAGAAACAACACCAGTGGCTAAGCTGTCTGGAGAGGATGAGGTCCCCATTTCAACTGATCCAGATAGCACTCCATGTAGAAGGGATCAGAAAAAGACTATACACCCAATTCTTTCATAAAGTGGGTTTTTATACATCTTTTGGATAGAGTTTTGTTCAGGAATTAGAAAATGTTTCCCCAACAACACACGTCTGTCCAGTTAGAATGGGTTATGATGTCAGAAGCATCTTTAGGGTGCTCAATCACCTAGCCCTCACTATCTCAACTTACTGCTCTCCTATTACAACCCAGCCCGCACACTTCGCTCCTCCAGTGCTGACCTTCTCACTGTACCTCAGTCTCGTCTAGCTCACCCCCGACCTCTCGCCCACGTCCTGCCTCTGGCCTGGAATGCCCTCCCTCTTCGTATCTGACAACTGCTGTCCCCCACTTCAAAAGCCTTACATCTCATCCAAGAGATCTTCCCTAAGCTCTCATTTCCTCTTCTCCTTCCTTTCTGCATCGCCTCATTCGCTCCCTTTATTCACCCCCATCTCAGCCCCAAAGCACTTACATACATATCTGTAATTGATTTATCTATACTAATGCCTGTCTCCCCCTCTACACTGTAAGCTCGTCGTGGACAGGGAACACGTCTACCAACCCTATTATATCGTTATATAGCACTCACCCAAACACTTAGTACAGTGCCCTGCACCCAGGAAGCACTCAATAAATATAAATGATCGACAAAGCAACGGCTGGGTGCCTAGGAGCAGCATCAACCAAGGCACATATACACCAGCAGGATTCTTCAGGGACCAAAGTCCCGAGTTACAGAAGAACTGAGTGCACTTCATAACAGCTGCTTTTCACTGGGGTCCTCTTATTGGTGCCCACCCTATATAGTCTTTCTTCAAGCTTATTACAGTGCTCTGCACCAAGTGCTTAATAGATACTATTATTAACCACTACCACCCACTCCTATGTTTATTGTTCTAATGTTGCTTGGGCATTTTGTAAATTTAATTCTATGGATTGACGTACATTACTGGAATTCACATGGATTTTATTATTTTAAAGGACCAAATTAAGGAAGTAGATGTTGATGTGTGTTACATGCCCATACCCACACTGAAATAAACACCAAACAGATTTGCTAAGAGTGGGATGTTTAAAGTGCATGTCTCGATTTCAAGGGGTCAGATTTTTCACACACTTTGCAGAATCCACATTTTCAAGCTTTATGATTGACTGTGCACTTGGCTGATGATTGAATATGAGAACTAGGGAATAATACCCCCGAAAAATAATAATAAATGATGTACCTAAAACCCACCGAAAATAAACTAAAATAGCAAACACATTTTTTTCCCCTCCAGCATCCCCACGACTGTTAAGGATGTTTTCTGGCTCTGTGTCAGCATCATGACTTAGGTCATGAGAAGTGTCAAAGATGCATTTCCTTCAGATGGGAAAGAACAAGCGATTTTAACAGCCCCACAAAGACAAGAAAAGAGCACATCAGCAAAACCCCAATCAGCATTTTCAAGGACGAGGAAGATAAAACCATTCAGCGGCACCTATCTTTATTTCCAGCAGATTATTTAAGAATCTTTTCTTAAACTGTATTTAGATTTTTTTTTTTACCTGAGGAAAAACAAGAAATTCATATTATTATTACTATCATTATGGTATTCGTTAAGTGCTTACTATGTGTCGAATACTAAGTGCGGGGGAAGCTACACGTCATTCAGGTCAGACACAGTCTCTTTTCCAATGGGGCTCATAGTCTGCGTAGGTATTTGACTTGGTTGCCTTGTTAAGGACTTAGGATATCAAAATTATCACTGTAATACTGCCTATTTATATTAATACCTGTTCAGGATATCAAAATTATCACTGTAATTCTGCCTATTTATATTAATACCTGTTCAGTTTGAGATGCATATATCTATAATTCTATTTATTTATATTGATGCTATTGACGCCTGTTTACGTTTTGATGTCTGTCTCCCCCCTTCTAGACTGTAAGCCCGTTGCAGGCAGGGATTGTCTCTCTTTTTTGCTGAGCTGTACTTTCCAACCACTTAGTACAGTGCTCTGCACACAGTAAGTGCTCAAGAAATATGACTGAATGAATGAATTACCAATTTGTTCTTACTAATTATAAATCGACCCATGACATGCAGCGTGAAAGAATAAATAGCACACTTTTCTAAACTCATTCTTCCCATGGAGAGACACAACAGGACATCTTTTCTCCATAATTCTTACTGCAACTATATCCCTTGAAAGTACTGAGTGAGGTCATCGGGTTGGGGAGGGTGGGGGAAGCACACTTCTCAAAGTAAAGCCCCATAAGAACCATTCCTCTCTGTCCTTCCTCTCTCACAGCATAAATATTGTGTAATTGCATTCCTAGCTTCACAAACACCAGAGATCAGTACTCAATCATTAGTGTTCTAATTTTACTGCTTTGCCCACACCATCCCCACCGTCTGATCCTTCTTTTCATTCTAAAATTATATTACCATCATGATTATTAAAATTTAAACACTCACAACAGGATAAAGAAAGAGCAGAATAGTGGAAAGATCCAGCCCTGTCTTCAAAGAGCTGCAGCCACCAGTAACAATGCATATTTCTATTTTATCTTACAACTCACATGTTAGGTTTAACTGTCTTCCCCTAGACCTCATTCTACTTCCTATCATCCTCACCCAAGCTCATGCATCATCCATTTCATTACAGAATTGCCATCTCCATGAACCTTAAACCATAACCCTCTCATCCTCCTTGAGGCTCAACTTTACTCCATTTAAGCATTACTATTCCTCCTTATTGACCCCCTAAATAGCAGTTTCTCCCATTTCTCAAGATGATCAAGTCTCCATCTCCTTCATATCTCTTTGTACCAATCAACCTTTTGCCTTTAGCTTCATATCCTTGCCCTCTGCCATTTTCCACATCTGTAATTTCTTTTAATGTCTGCCTCCTCTTCTACACTGAATTGTACCGAATTCTACAATTGCTGAATTGCACTTTAGTACAGTGCTCTGCACAGAGTAAGCACTCAATAAATATGGTTGAATGAATATATTGTAAGCTGATTGTGGGCAAGGAGAGCGTCTACCAACTCTACTGACTTTCCCAAGCACTTAGTACAGTGCTCTAAGCAGAATAAGTGCTCAATAATACAACTGATGGTTGGCAGATCCCAAATGTGGGGAATCATTTAATCCATTTTTAGCCTTGAACCCTGTATTCAAAGTCCTCCCTATATCCCACAAACCTTCCATTCATTTAATCTCACTGCAATTGTATTTACTGAGCCCTTACTGTGTTCAAAGCACTGTACAGAGCACTTGGGAGAGTACAACATAACAATAAACAGACACATTACCTGTCCACAATGAGCTTACAGTCTAGAGAGTTGTGACCAAATAATTTCCTTTATCTCAAGTCACAAGTACCCATTAGCTATCTCTTGTACTTATGAACTTCTTTACACTGACCCTAAGCACGTACAGATACACATTTATTCCACTGCACGTTCAATTATTTATTTTGGGTAATCTGTTACATTTCTGTGTCTGTCTGTCTCCCTCAAGACAAGTCTAAAGTACATAATAATAATAATAATATTAATATTAGGTGCTTACCGAGCACTAAACTAACCACTTGGGTATTTATAAGATTATTAATGTGCTGCACCCAGTATGCGATTAGTAAATACGATTATCAATCAATCAATGAATGGTATTTATTGAGCATTTACTATGTGCAGAGCTCTGTACTAAGCACTTGGGAGAGTACAAAACAACAGAAATAGCAGACACATTCCCTGCCCATAACTACTGCTATTTTTACTACTGCTGCTACTACTAGTTGGAACCTCAAATCTCCAGTGCAAAACATATAATTCCTAAACCTGTTTCTTAAGTTACTCCATCATGAATTTATTACTTTAGACCATGGCTTACCACAATCCCTTTTACTACAACTTCTCCATGCCAAGCTCATCCAAATTGCATCATTTCGAATTCCATGATAGCTCCTCTCCAGAATACAAGACGACCTATGTCATCCATCAATGGTATTCACTGAGTGAGCGCTTATTGTGTGCAGACCACTGTACTAAGCACTTGTGTGAGTTACAATATAACAGTAAAACAGAGTAAGTAGACACAATCCCTCTCCAGTCGTCAAGATCTCTTTAGGTCTCAATACCAACATCAGCTCTTTTGACTCGGTCAGCCAGTGGTAATTACTGAGCGCTTACTGTGTGCAGAGCACTGTACTAAGTGCTTGGGAGAGTACAATACAACAACAGGCACATTCCCTGCCCACAAGGAGCTTACAGTCTAGAGGGGGAGAGAGAGGCTAATATAAATAAATTACAGATATGGACATAAGTGCTGCGGGCTGGAAGGGGAGAATGAATGACTCGAAGGATGATATCTCTTCTCTCCCCTCTCAAATGGCAGAGAGCCACAAATGACTGCCGCTGAATTTTGCCTGCTCTTCACATCGATCTTTCAAAGCCACCTCACCTTCTCTCTCTGAACCTATTGGCTACCTTCCTCCACCCCATTTCCCTTTGATTCCTCTCCAAATCAAAGGCTACTTTGCTCCTTTTTAAAAGTTCAATTAGGAAGCTCTAAGATAATAGGTCCACATATACACAAAAAACAACTTCTGGCCCTTTTAGGATACATGGCCCCCATTGACTGTTTATCAAATTACACTCGAGTGTATACTTGCGGTAAATACTCAGACCATCTATACGGGCACCTCTGAAAATCTAGCGCATTGTTCCAATATAGAGAAGAAGATATTATCAAATGTCTTTTAGTCCAACTCTGGTCTCATTTAGCTCTGGTCCAGTATCCTTTAGGCAATGGTCAACCAATAAGTCAGTCCATCAATGGTTCTTATAGAGCTCCTACTGTGTGCAGAACACTGTACCAAGTGTGCAGGAATTACAATACAACAGAGTTGGTAGAGCTGTTCTCTGCCCACAGCTGGCTTACAGTCCAGAAGAAGAGTTTATAGCCATGTACTAATCTGCGGGTCTAAATCGGCTTGAAACTGAATCATCAATAAGACTGCCCATCACTGGGCCACCAGGTTCTAAAGAATTACCAGAATAAAAAGCAGAATGAAATTATAATGTATGTAATTGATCTTGAAAGCCACACCTTCTCGTTTGGCTAAAAATTTCACCATCAGGAATGTCATCTTTGAGTCCCAGGATCAATCAATCAATCAGTCATATTTATTGAGCACTTACTGTGTGCAGAGCACTGTACTAAGCCCTTGGGAAGTACAAGTTGGCAACATATAGAGACAGTCCCTACCCAACAATGGGCTCACAGTCTAAAAGTGGGCTCACAGTCTAAAAGAGAAAGTTACCCATATATCATACTGTGAATTCTCACCAATCGTTTAGTCGTGCACCCCCAGAAACCTGCAGAAGCAAGTTCCTGAGTGAACTATTAGGGGGCAATCTCAAGGGCCTACCCAATAACATCAGTGGTTCCTCAAATAAAATATCTAGAAAATGGCCCCCTTCTAACTCAGTACCATAGGTGCCAAGACCTGGTTGGAGTATACAAATGAAAAATTAACTGACTCACAAATAAGTTCAGGTCTATTTCTCTAAGTATGGAGTTCATACAAGAATAAATCCCAGGGGGTGGGAGAAAAATGCATAATTTTTGGTTTGTCGATAGGAATGGGATCTTGGTACAGACTGTATTATACAGCCTCGTATTATGAGACGCCCAAGGTACGGGAGAGAAGCAATCTTGCTAAATTCCGTTTCATCGGCACACCCCGGCCGAATCGCCTCTGGTGGGAGCTTCTCCCTTCAGACAAAGCCCTCTCCCAAAGGAAATGATCTTCAAAGTTTTTCGGGTATTTTTTTTTTTTTCCAAAGAGAAATCGACAGACCGGACCACCAAAATGGATTAAGGCAAGAAATCCCGATGAAAGGGAAATGGGGTTGCTAAATGATTTGATGATTCCACCACATCAACCCTTAGCAGGGCTAAGAGCATGGGTTCAGAGCCCTAGGAAACCTGAGAAAATATCGCCCTCTCGAGGAGGGTCTCCATAGCCTTGTAAAAAGGACTTTCTCTTTAGGCGCATTCCCGCTGCAAATATTTTTTATTTGGGAGAGAAATCACTGTGGGTGTTGAGGCCCGTGTTGTTTTAGGGAAGTAAAAGCAGGGAAGAAAGGAAAACGCCTGAGAAAAAAACCAAATCACAACCCAGCACTGCTGCAATTTGGCATGAGACGATGAAAGCCGGGGCTTGCGTTTGAAAAATTACTGATAAGTGTACAAAGAGAACAAAAGTAGTGCCACATGCCCTTTCAAATTGAAAATTGGGGCGTCGGGGAGCACGGAAACATTTCTAAAAACCAGCTCTGAATCCACACTTACAAGACAGGTCACTAAATCAAACTTAGTAACTTAAAAAAGACAGTAGTCTGCCTTTATTTTCATTTGTGCCTTTCCAAATAGGTGGTTTCTTGCAGGGAAACCACTCGTTTTCAGGAGGATTTGTCAATGTCATTCGTTTTTAATCCTGCTTGCCATTAACAACCCAACTAGTAAGGAGGAGGAAAGCTCTGGAAAACCGTGTAAAGCGGCACGCACGTATTTAAAGCCTGAACGATGTGGGCATTTAATACATTTCAGGATGGTCTTTATTTTGTATTCATAACACTAGAGAAAGGAGATAAAAGGAAACTAAAGAAGACAGGATCATAGAACACTTTTAACAGTTTTTTCCCCCAAAATGAAAACACATCTTAAGCACATCTAACCAGTCAAATCCAGGTATTAAGAGACTGAAAGAAGCTTGTTTGTCTCTATTTTACATTTATATACTAAATGTCATCTGAGGCGTAAAATTTAAAGCAGAGCTACTCTGCGTACAATTGATTTTCTGGCAAAAACTACAAAATCCAAATGGAAACTTCAATCCACAATTAAATAGTGATGTGGAGAAAGAGTTCAAGAAACATCACATTATTACTGATTGTTCTAAGTAGGTGGAACTATATAAGACTGAAATGTGCAGTTGCTTTGTATTTACATTTGTGATGTGGTCTGCGTCAAGAAAATTACTGATCAACAAAAGTAAATAATTACGTGAAACCATCAAATGTTACACGCAGGCTATAAGCAGGCCCTTGACTTGTAAAAGGAATGCAACACAGAGATACTAAAATGAAAAGTGATGCAACCATCATTTGAAAGCCGTTCTTTCCAACTTGGGGAGCTTGAAACCAAAGCATTTTTTACAATGAATCGCACAGCAAGCTTCCTGGGAAGTTTTGATCCAAGGGTCTCGAAATATCATCATCAGAGTCTATTTCACATAGAAACTTATACAGATGCCAATTACCTCCCTCAGCTGAAGCCTAGGAAAACACTGGACTGCCTCCTAGATGAGACAGTCACTTCTGAAAGCTCGAAGTAATAAATTCCATCTACAGGAGCATCAACTAATAGCTACAAAAAAGGGGAGGGGAGATAAAATTAATTATTGTGTCTAAGTTAAAATCAATAGAACAACCAGAGAATATTTCTGAGTTGGGGATAAAAACGAAATTAGTTAATGATTGATTTTCAGGGGCTAATTACTGATTTTGTTTTCGAATGAGTAGAAAATGCCAAAACATTAAGATGGAAAGCTCTGACCTATTAAAATCGGGTGCTAATTGTCACTGGCTTATGAGAAACGTCGGCATTCGGAGGATGTCTCTGAAAGCAGAGTGCACGAAAAGTCCTTAAAAGGACACCGGCTGAGAAGCCAACTCTGGCAACCTTAATGAATGACAAAAATATATTCCCAGATAAAATAACCCCATCCTAATCTGTGCCGGCTCCAAAGGGTGTAAAGGAAATCTCTCTTTATCAATTGTTCGTTAACAGTTTCCTTTTACTTCACTTTGCAGTAAGAAACGCCGGCAAACCACGCTGAGGCCAAACGTGATTTGTTTTCAAGATGAAGCCCCCTTTTCCCCATGCCCCCACCATCGGAGGTTTACATTGCTGAGATAAACAATCTGTTGCTGGTGGAGAAAAAAAATTGTACGTGCATTGTTTCGGAGCCGAATCTAAAGCAATGACGTTCTTGTTTGGACGTGACAACTTTAAAGGGAGAAAAAGAAAAATAACCGGGGCTAGTGTTTGTGCCTCATAAAGAACAGAAAGGAAGAAGAAAGCATGTAGAGTAACGGGGCACTTTTAACTTGGGTTGCTTAGGCTCTGAGCCCCTCCCAGGATTCTTCTTGGCTTCAGAAACGAGCTTCTTCCCAATCAGAATGTTTGCCTGCCCGTCAAAACCCTGAAACGGTCCACCAGACAGCCCTTGAGTTCGAGGGTGTCTTCTGCTCTGCTTACTGTCGTAAGATGATGCTTAAAAATCAACAAGCCAAGCAAAGGGAATGCTCAACTTCAGAAGCCAGCCTAGAGACTCCTCTATTTAAACACCTTTCCCAACGACAAAAACATCACTGTCCGGAGAGTCCCACATTTTAAGTGTTAGTTCTACAACTAAATTGTCCTCAGAAACTGGCCTCGGGGGCAGAATTTTAAAACTCGATCAACTCTTTCCTGGAAACTCTACTGTTAATGACAATGAGTTCTGGTAGCAAAATGTGGTCAAAATAATATTTCCAGGCGGAGCTTGAGAAATGCTCAGGGCACCAAGGACATGAAAATAAGAGAAACGGGGGGGGTGGGGGGGGGATGGAAATTGTGGGCAGGGATGCGTGGAGGAAGAGGAAGAGGAAAGACGGAGGAGGAAGGGGAAAAGCAAAGAGAACACTCAGCAGCCACCGGTGTGACAGCAGAATCGATCTTGGTGTAAAGCCTCTCCCGGGGTGGGAATAGTCTCTTGGAGACCCAGCTGATCCTCCCATAAACTAGATCTTGGCATGTAAAAGCCTAGGTAAAATTTTATTCAAACATAATGATTCCACACTTTAAAAAAGCAACCCCAAAACACTCTTTCAAGGCCCTTACCACATCACGGATCCACGAGTAAAATTATTAAAAATGACATGGTCAGAAATAAAATAATTTTCAGTATCACCCAGTTCTCCTATAATACCGGGGATGCGTTCTTGCAGAACCTCAGATTATGAAAAGTTTGTACTTTAGTGCTAATGTTACACACCTGGGCATAAGCTACAGTGCCCACAGTAAGCACTTGATGAATGAATGAATCTTCCCAAATTGCAGCACAGCCTAGTCAAGCAGGGCCGCATGCTTTATTCTCTATTCCCAGTTTCTCTACCAAAGTTCTACGCAAAATCGGTAGCAAGAATATACGCTATGGCAGAATTGAGTGTATTAGAAAACAAAGACGAGCTATTAAAAATTATTAGTTTGTCTCACCTGTCTCCTGGCTGCTCAGGTTCTTTTCCCTCATAATTTTGAATTAAAAAACTACTTCGTAGCTCAAATTCCCAACCATAATCAGCCTAATTACTGCAGCTTAATAAACCAGTAGATGAACAGAAAATCTGTCTCTCTCTCTAAGGTTCCATCTTTTTACCCTGACGACACCCTAGGCCTCCTGTCAGAGTTCGAAGCATCGCCAACCACACAGAAATCTTGCAGGTTATACATCTTTCCTTATAAGGAGTCACGAGGGCAGATGGTGAAAGGAATTTCTGGAGAGATTAGAGACGCCACTTCTAGGAGTGAGGCGTGTTTTCCGCTCCTTCCCATCATCTATCTCATCCATCTGCCACTGTAGAACCCTTTTGGTGCCGAGTCCCATGATGCGTCTGCCCTCTGGGCAGTTGCAATCTCGACAGGCAGTAGCAAACGTGATGAACCTAAGCAAACAGTCCACATTCAAATGGAATTTTCCCTTAGGAATGAAGTTGCCAGAATTACAATTCCCTATTTTTGTGGGTCAACCAACTGGGAGTAGGCAAGAGGACTCTCTCACGCTCACAAAGTGCCATCAAGTGTCCA
This sequence comes from Tachyglossus aculeatus, assembly GCF_015852505.1. Taxonomy (NCBI): domain Eukaryota; kingdom Metazoa; phylum Chordata; class Mammalia; order Monotremata; family Tachyglossidae; genus Tachyglossus; species Tachyglossus aculeatus. The sequence continues at coordinate 44,214,433 of NC_052082.1, read as the reverse complement.
TGGGCTGGTTTAGGTTTTAAAATATGAATTTCTCAACTGAACTGGTCTCCCTAGCAGAGACTACTAAAACATCTGGTCTTCCAGATGTGAGAAGTTGGCCACCTCCTGTCTACGCCAGGCAACTTATGTTACCTTTTTGGGGGGAGGGGGGGATTCAAGATACACTACACCTGCTTGTAATTTTAGCTAAAAAATTTCACAAACACTGAATTTGTGTATACAGAGTTGCAGTGAATCCAACTTTCTTTAGAGCTTGTTCTATTCACTGTTAAGTGACTGAAGGGTGTATCTTGTTATGAGTCTTGACATTTAAGAAATGCCACCATGCAGTGTGAGCATATGAGCATATCTGCTTTTCTTCTTCTATTAATCAAAACCAAACAATGCATTTGGCCTCTCTTTAAATATCACACACTGAATACATTTAGAATGACTATAGCTTACCGTTACCTTTCTTGATGAGTCAGATTTACTTGGATGAGAGATACAGTAGCCAATCGTGTTCTTTAGATGAGTCAGATTTACTTGGATGAGAGATACAGTAGCCAATCGTGTTCTTTAAAAAGTGATATAATAATAATAATAATAATAATAATACTGATAATAATGGTATTCGTTAAGTGCTTACTGTGTGCCAGGCACCGTACTAAGGTCTGGACTGTATACATGCAAATCGAGTTGGACACAGCCCCTGTCCCATGTGGGGCTCACAGTCTTAATCCCCATTTTACAGGTGAGGTAACTGAGGCACAGAGAAGTGAAATGACTTGCCCAAGGTCACACCGCAGACAAGTGTGGAACCGGCATTAGAACCCATGACCTTCTCACTCCCAGTCCTGTGCTTTATCCACTATGCCATGTTGTGTCTACATATATGTTGTGTCGACTGTGAGCCCCACGTGGGACAACCTGATCACCTTGTATTCCCCCCAGTGCTTCGAATGGTGCTTTGCACATAGTAAGTGCTGAACAAATGCCATCATTATTATTATTATTATTATAAACATGACTGAATGAATGAATGAATGAAGATGTCTTGTATAACTCTTGAGAATATATTAAACGTTGTATCCCCCCAGTGCTTAGAACAGTGCTTTGCACATAGTAAGCGCTGAACAAATGCCATCATTATTACTATTATTATAAATACGATTGAATGAATGAATGAATGAAGACGTTTTGTATCACTCTTGAGAATATATTAAACCTTGTATCCCCCCCAGCGCTTAGAACAGTGCTTTGCACATAGTAAGCGCTGAACAAATGCCATCATTATTATTATTATTATTATAAATACAATTGAATGAATGAATGAATGAAGACGTTTTGTATCACTCTTGAGAATATATTAAACCTTTTATCCCCCCCCAGCACTTAGAACAGTGCTTTGCACATAGTAAGCGCTGAACAAATGCCATCATTATTATTACTATTATATAATATCTTTTTTCCACACACTGTGGTCTGATCCAGGAACTTCGCCCACAGATTCGATCTGCTAATGTAACGGACACATTTCGGAGACAAACAGGTCCAGTACCACTTGGACTACTGTCCAGTTTGGAAGCTGGATTCTGCTAAACGAATCAAAAGAGCAAACTGCACTTACGAGATGTGGATAAGTCCGATAATGTGCCTGGATCTGCTTTTTTCAGATCTAGCGCAAGGCAGTGCACGCCCACATCCTGACCATCGGCCCTGGGCCTGTGTATTTACGGTAAATTGACCGACAGAAGAGCAACCCCACGCTGACCTACACAACTGAACTCGCAGCAAAACTGTTTCTTCTGAGACCGAATCCAGGCCCTGGAAAGGTCCAAGACTGGGAATGAAGTAATGTCTGAGCCTTCCCCGAAGAGCCAGCCGGCCACAAACGTGGAATCACCACCATATCCGGTCGCAAATGTGCGGTACTTCCCTTATTGCGATGGGATTGGTTCAGGGTCCATTTGGTACGTTATTGTCGGCGGCATGGCCGAATGGATAGAGCTTGGGCCTTGGAGTCAGGAGGTCATGGGTTCTAATCCCACCTCAGCCACTAGTCTAATGCGTGACCTAACTTATCTATAATAATAATAATAATGATGGCATTTATTAAGTGCTTACTATGTGCAAAGCACTGTTCTAAGCGCTGGGGAGGTTACAAGGTGATCAGGTTGTCCCCCGGAGGGCTCACAGTCTACATCCCCATTTTACAGATGAGGTAACTGAGGCACAGAGAAGTGAAGTGACTTGCCCAAAGTCACACAGCTGACAACTGGTGGAGCTGGGATTTGAACCCATGACCTCTGACTCCAAAGCCCCTGCTATTTCCACTGAGACACTCTGCTTCTCCTGAGTCTATGCCTTAGTTTCCTCAACTGTAAAACAGGGATTCAGACTGTGAGCCTGATGTGGGACAGGGACTGTGTCCAACCAGGTTTGCTTGTATTCCCCCCACCCTGCCAGCGCTTAGTACAGTATCTGGCACATAGAATGTGCTAAACAAATACCACACAATAATTATTATTCCAGAATGGCAATGATGATCTGCACAACCCACCTGGGTGCAGAGGGCACCAAAGCAAAGCAGAATGGACTCCTTGCATTTGCCAACTCGGCAAAACACCTGACTAGAATAGAAATATGCTTGGCCCCACAGAAAATGTTTAAAAATGTGTCTTTTTAAAATAGTGCATAGGCGATAAGGTTTTGCTGTCTTGGATGGAGAACTATATCTTTTAATAAAATGAAACACCATGTCATCTCATGGGCTAATTGCAATGTTAGTGCAGAAAAGTACAGAAATGCAGAAAAGCATCGTGGCCTAGTGGAAAGAGCTGGGGTCTGAGAGTCAGAGGACCTCACTTCTAATCCCAGCTCTGCCACTTGTCTTCTGTGAGACCTTGGGCAAGTCACTTCACTTCTCTGGGCCTCAGTACAGTGCTAAGCGCTTAGTACAGAGCTCGGCACACAGTAAGCGCTCAATAAATACGACTGAATGAATGAATGAATGAACCTGTAAAAATGGGGATTAAAACTGTGAGCCCCATGTGGGATAGGGATTACCTCCAATCCAATTATTGTGCATCCAACCTGGTACTTAGTACAATGCCTGGCACAGAGTAAGTGCTTAATCAATACCAAAAAAAAAAAAAAGGGTACAGGCCAAGTCCTACTCCTGTGATGGCTATGAAACTCAATGTACAGCTTGTAAATGGCAAAACCTTTTCATCTACCTTGCGGACTACTGAAGTGCTCTGTATCAACATTTCAGGAGTTTAGTAATGCCATGCATAAAGAGGGGAGTGCATCTGTTGCAATTCACTTGTTTGCCAGTGCTGTAGTTCTGCACTCTCCCAAGCGCTCAGTACATTGTTCTGCATGCAGTGAGCACTCAATAAATACGACAGTGATGGACTGAGTTAAAAATGAGGTGGCGCCCGTTTTTAAGGCCTAACATGAACCCACTGGGTCTGAACCAATCCTGACAGTGGGGTGAGTGTTCCGTCTAGAAGAGCAGAGACCGGTGACCACCCAAATCCCCTTAGTGACCAGACGTGTGTGCCCGGAGAGTGGAGGGGGAGCCACTGTTTACCGTGGAGAGGTGATCCAGAAGGGCTACTTGACAGCCCAGGGACAGGACTGCAGCGGCCTCCTTGCTTCGACGTCAGCTCTTGCTCTATCTCTTCCAGCCCCGCGCTTTTCTGAAAGCGGCTCATGCGGTTCACAACCCGGGGGGACATGTGAGTGCGGACGCAGGGCTGCCCGCCGTAAGGGTTGATCGGGAAGACGTGCGAGGTGCCCCGGAGTGTACTGACCACCACCCAGCGGCAGTCATGGCTGAAGCAGATATCCTGCACCTGCAAAAATAAAGAATAAAAATAAAAAGGTAGGGGACACAAGGAAGACAAAAAGCAAATCAAATGTCACCGGAGACGACATCTTCCTTCCGGTTGCAAAGGTTCACCGGCTCAATTATGCATTTGCAGCTGAGCGCCACCGAATGATTTTGCAAGAAATGCTGATCAGTGATTGATGTCACTGCTTCAGGATTCTTTATGGCGAAATTGCTCTCTGAGTCTGCCACTTCCTCAGAAAGCCCTGAGGGTCAGTCCATCCCTAGAGAAAGCTGGCATTCAGAAGGCCAGCTCTGGCTGGCTAGACCTGGGCCAAACTCCTGAGTTGATCCACAGGAGCCAGGTGTGTTTCCTTTAATGGACTTTGATCCTCTCAATAAGCAGAGCTAGTCGAAAAATGAGAAAATTGCATTTCAAAAAGTAGACAAAAAGCAGCTTGCCTAGTGCCCCTTTTCATTCCTTCTACAGCATAAACAAGGGGTGGAGGGGGGATGAATGACAAAACACCTGTTTAGGTCCATTTACAGAATTGGAGATTTATGTCATTGTAGTCATTTTGTATTATACAGCACACTACCTGCAACTGAATGAACCAAGGATGGGTAACAATTAATAATATAATTTCAAATTGATCTCAAGCACTTCAGTTTAAGATGCTCTGAAGAGGGAACTGCATTTGTGCAGGGCTTGTGAAAATCCAGCCGATATACTTGGACTGCAGCTGTCAGGTAGCTCAGACTTCTGCCCAAGAGTTTGGGTATTAACTACCTGAGAGAAGAATAACTGAATACGTTGGCTTTTCCCTTGATAATAGTCTGATGTTGACACCTGAACAAAAATTTCCTTGTTTAAAAGCCAAGGTACTTTTACTTAAGTCGGAGAAACAAGGTCAAGTGCATTTCAATACTATCCTACTGTCTTTTATTCCAGAGACCCTGATGGAAAACAAATTCCAGGTCCTTAAGGAAGGTTTCCTCAAGAGAATGCACTGTTTCTGTCAGACGGGACAAAAATGCAATGAGCTTAGGCTTAAATCACTTCCTTACTCCCTCCACCGACACAAAAAGCAAAACCCTAAAACAATACTTACAAAAAAAAAAAGTTGAAGAGGTAAAAGCAGAATAAAAGATGCATATACGTGAATGGGATTTACCCTGGCAAGCAATCATATAAGAGAAGGATTAGCTTTCATGATTATATTAAACAACACGAGCTAAATAAAACTCCCCAAGCTTTCAAGAGAAGCTAGTTTTACAATACGTGAGGTACTCAAATAAGCCTAAGCACTGATAAAATCTTGACAAATATTCCAGAAATGCACTACAGACAAAAGAAGCAAGTAGTCATCAAAGTGTAAGTTTCCAACTGCGCCTGAAGCTTTTGAGATAAAAAGGGATTTAAGTCTTGTGACTTGTGACAAGATACTTGGCTGACAGACTGTCGCTAGACAAAACGCCTCATCATCTGTACATGGATAAACCCGAAAACACAAATACACACCTGCCCTTTTCAATTACGGTGACATATCCGAATGACCTGCTAATGATACAGTTAAACAATCTACGGAAAGCTGACAGGTTTAGCACTTTTAGTGATTCTAGTATTACAGATATAAAGTAATTCCGCAAGCACTTAAACTGCCCAGTTTGCCTACAAAGAGTTTCATCTTTACAGGCTGTTCAGAATGGATTACTGGTGCGGTACAAAGAACAGAGAGCGAGCTGGCACTGGGAAAGAAAAAGGAGGTGGGGATTGAAGAAAAGTCTTAACAGAATCAGGAGAGCAGAATTCAACCTCACATTAACAAGATGCAGAATCAAATATCAAATAGAACTCTAGTACAACGTACGTTTCAGTGAGCTTAATACATAGTTAGAGCTCCATTCATACTGGGGCCAGAACTATTTTCTAAAACCTTTCCAAATCCATCAGGGTTTCCAAGGCCGGGGATGACAAGGGGTTTCTCGTCGCTGACCTCTCACCTCTGTCTTGTCTCTGGCCTGGAATGCCCTCCCTCCTCCTATCTGACAGACAATTATACTTGCCCTACTCCAAAGCCTTACTGAAGGCTCATCTCCTCCAAGAGGCCTTCTTTAAATCCTCCCTTCCTCTTCTCCCACTCCGTTCTGCTTCACCCTGACTTGCTCCCTTTATTCATCCCCCCTCCCAACCCCACAGCACTTACATACATATCTGTAATATATTAATGTCTGTCTTCCCCTCTAGACTGTAAGCTTGTTGTGGCCTGGGATTGTGTCTGTTCATTGTTAAATTGTACTCTCCCAAGTAGTTAATAATAATAATAATGATGGCATTTATTAAGCGCTTAGTATGTGCAAAGCACTGTTCTAAGCGCTGGGGAGATTACAAGGTGATTAGGTTTTCCCATGTGGGGCTCACAGTATTAATTCCCATTTTACAGATGAGGTAACTAAGGCACAGACAAGTTAAGTGATTTGCCCAGCGTCACACAGCTGACAACTGGAGAAGCCAGGATTTGAACCCGTGACCTCTGACTCCAAAGCCCATGCTCTTTCCATTGAGCCACGCTGCTTCTCATGCTCATAAAGCGCTCTGCACACAGAAAGTGCTCAATAAACAAAGACTGAAGGAATAAATCAAAGATAGGATTCGGAAACCTCGGTGACTGAATTCTGAGCTGGATAAAGCTTCCTTTGGGGCCTGGGGTGGCCACTTTTTTTTTTAATGGTATTTGTTAAGCGCTTACTATGTGGCCAACACTCTTCTAAGCGCCGAGATACATACAAGTTAACTAGGGTAGACACAGCCCCTGTCCCTCATGGGGCTTGCTGTCTAAGCAGGAGGGCACAACGCCATCAAAACGTTACATTTTCTGAAATGGGTGGGTCCAACTCCTCCCTGCCACTGCTGTCATCATTGCTAGATCCACTAGCAGCATAGCAGCACTGCTAGCACGAACCTGGGAATCAAAAGGAACACGGTTCTAATTCTGGCTCCGCCACTTGTCTGCTCTTTGACCTTCGGGAAGTCACTTCACTTCCCTGTGCTTCAGTTACCTCCTCTGTAAAATGGGGATTGAGACGGGGAGACTGTGAACTACATGGAAGGGGAGAGTTTCTGTCTGGGACAGAATTTCTGCATCAGGTGTCTACCCCAAATCCAAAGGATTGTTTTCTCTTGCAGGTGATCTATTCATGAGCCTTAGTGATCTGGGGAGTTGCTGGTTCAGAACCAGTCAGTCAGTCAATCAAGCAATTGTATTTATTGAGCGTTTACTGTATGCAAAGCACTGTATTAAGCAGTGTAGTTCTCCCCTCCCCACCAATACCTCACACTGCAGGCATGTGCATAACCATTTCTCCCAATAATAGGGGCTTCTAAAACCAGACACACATGCTGAGAAACAGCATGGCCTAGTGGACTGAGCACAGGCCTGGGAGTTAGAAAGGACCTGGGTTCTAATAATAATAAAAATAATAATGGCATTTGTTAAGCGCTTATTATATGCCAGGCACTGTACTAAGTGTGGCTCCGTCACTTGTCTGCTCTGTGACCTTGGGCAAGTCGCTTCACTTCTCAGTGCCTCAGTTTCTGCATCAGGAAAATCGGGATTAAGATTGCTCAGTGACTGTGGCCAACGTGATTACCTAGTATCTACCGCAGAACTCAGAACAGTGCTTGACACAGAGTAAGTGCTTAAGAAATACCATCATCATCATGGGCGCCGTTGGAAGAACTCTGCCTAATTCTGTCATCAGGTTCCAGCCAAAACGCACAGTGAAAACACACACTCCGGCAGAACATTGTCAGGCAATGATATCATCGAGGAGATGCCATTGTTTAGACCTTGGATGCATCCTTGATGTCATTTATTTAGGAGGTGGAAGATAGTGATGGTGACTATGAACTCATGCTTGGCACAGTCCCGGAGCAGAAGTAATCCACTGCTATTCGGCTTTTGAATCCCACCGAGCCTGATGACTTCTTTCCATTCATTCATTCAATCAATCAATCATATTTATTGAGTGCTTACTGTGTGCAGAGCACTGTACTAAGTGCTTGGGAAGTACAAGTTGGCAACATATAGAGATGGTACCTACCCAATAGTAGGCTCACAGTCTAGAAGGGGGAGACAGAGAGCAAAACAAAACATATTAACAAAATAAAATAAATAGAATAAACATATACAAATAAAATAGAGTAATAAATACATACAAACATATATACATTTATACAGGTGCTGTGGGGAGGGGAAGGAGGTAAGGCGGGGGGGATGGGGAGGGGGAGGAAGGGGAGAGGAAGGAGGGGGCTCAGTCTGGGAAGGCCTCCTGGAGGAGGTGAGCTCTCAGTAGGGCCTTGAAGGGAGGAAGAGAGTTAGCTTGGCGGATGGGCAGAGGGAGGGCATTCCAGGCCCGGGGGATGACGTGGGCCGGGGGTCGACGGCGGGACAGGCGAGAACGAGGCCCGGTGAGGAGATTAGCGGCAGAGGAGCAGAGGGTGTGGGGTGAGCTGTAGAAGGAGAGAAGGGAGGTGAGGCAGGAGGGGTCGAGGTGATGGACAGCCTTGAAGCCGAGGGTGAGGAGTTTTTGCCTAATGCATAGGTTGATTGGTAGCCACTGGAGATTTCCATGTGTTAGCATTACTTACCCACCCATGCACTGAACTCTCCCATCATGACCATTTTGTCAGACTTGGAAGCCTTCCCAGATTTCTACAGACTCTTCTCTTTGTTGCTACTTACCACTTTTGGGAGATACGATAGTAGTTAATGATGTGGGACAGGGATTGTGCCTGATTTGGGATCTACCCCAGTTCCTAGCACAGTGTTTGGCCCACAGCAAGTGCTTAATAAGTATCATAACCATGTATCAAGCACTTCTGCTATACAGACAGGAGATAGGACATCAGTCTTGAATGCTCCCTGTACATTTAGGGCTGCGGGGGAGAGGACAGGAACTAAGAGAAGCAGCGTGGCTCAGAAGAGAAGCAGCAAGGCTCAGTGGAAAGAGCACGGGCTTTGGAGTCAGGGGTCATGGGTTCAAATCCCAGCTCCGCCAATTGTCAGCTGTGTGACTTTGTGCAAGTCACTGAACTTTTCTGGGCCTCAGTTCCCTCCTCTGTAAAATGGGGATGAAGACTGTGAGTCCCCCGTGGGACAACCTGATCACTTTGTAAAAACCCCCAGAGCTTAGAACAGTGCTTTGCACATAGTAAGCACGTAATAAATGCCATGTCATTATTATTATCATTATTATTATTATTATTATTTTTAAGGACTGTGACCACAAATCCAGCATCTAAGTCATGTCCCTCCATATAAGGGAGTCTCTCCAAAATAAAAGGAGCATCTGTTTCCAAGAGTTGACCTTCATCAGAAGGCCTGGATTTGGCTGCCTTGGCTGACCTGAGAAATTCACCAAGATCTTTAGGCTGCTCCAAAATGTTATGGTTGGCCACATATAATAATAATAATAATGATGATGGCATTTATTAAGCGCTTACTATGTGCAAAGCACTGTTCTAAGCGCTGGGGAGTTTACAAGGTGATCAGGTTGTCCCACGGGGGGCTCACGATTTTAATCCCCATTTTACAAATGAGGGAACTGAGGCCCAGAGAAGTGAAATGACTTGCCCAAAGTCACACAGCTGACAAGTGGTGGAGCCGGGATTTGAACCGATGACCTCTGACTCCAAAGCCCGGGCTCTTTCCACTGAGCCATGCTGCTTCCCTATACAATGTCAGATAATAATAATAATAATAATAAGAGTATTTGTTAAGCTCTTGCTAAGTGCCAGACACTGTACTAGTGCTGGGGTGGATACAAGCAAATCGGGTTGGATAGAGTCCCTGTCCCAAGTGAGGCTCACTGTCTCAATCCCCATTTTACAGATGAGGTAACTGGGGCCCAGAGAAGTGAAGTGACTTGCCTAAGGTCACACAGTAGACAAGTGGCAAAGCCGGGATTAGAACTCATGATCTGCTGACTCCTAGGCCCACAGTCTATCCAATATAGCATGTTGCTTCTCAGATCTTTTCCCCATCACCCCTGGAGTAAAGCAAGGCATTTTTTTGGCATGTCCCCCAATGTTCAACCAATTTTCTGGCACCATACTTGAGGATGAGTGTCCTAAACTATAAGCTCTTCCTCTAGACTGTAGGCGTGTTGTGGGCAGGGAATACGTCTGTTTATTGTTCTAGTGTACTCTCTCAACTGCTTAGTACGGTGCTCTGTATAAGTGCTCAATAAATATGACTAAATGAATGAACGGATGCAGCTCTTTGGAGAGTACAACAGACAGCCAAGCAGCAGAACAACACAAAGACAGCAATAAAAAAATATTACGGTTATTGCGGACAGAAGAATATTATAGTTTTAGGAGCAGCTTTCGGCTTTCAGGATCCCACTCAGGCAGACCGGTGAAGAAAACAATAGTGACAACACCCACAACCTTCCCAACTTTCTAAATATTTGGAATGCCTCGGCTGCCGCTCCAGCTTCTTCCTGCTCTTTTTCAACGGGACAGGATGGGAGGGTTTATGTGGAGGGTGGGCAGTGCTTTTCCTAAGCAGCATGCCTCCATAGTGAAAGTCACTGAGTTGCTAAGGCTACCAAATGTTACTCCATTTCTGGTGAAACAGGATGGGCCCTCCTTGATGGCATGGGTCGGGGACGGTGATAAAGAGGAGGGGAGCAGTCAATTGAACTCTCCCAAACACTTAATACAGCACTCTGCACCCAGCAGGTGTTTAAAAACTATACATCTTTTTATGGCATTTGTTACGCGCTTACTATGGGTCAAACACTGTTCTAACCTCTGGAGTAAGTACAAGTTAACTAGGTCAGACATGGTCCCTGCCCCCATTTTACAGCTGAGGAAACTGAGGCCCAAGGTCACAGAGCAAGCAACTGGCAGAGCAACTGGCAGAGCTGGGATCAGAACCCAGTAATAACAGTGGTACTTGTTAAGCGCTTACTATGAGAAGCAGCGTGGCTCAGTGGAAAGAGCCCGGGCTTTGGAGACAGAGGTCATGGGTTCAAATCCCGCTCTGCCAATTGTCAGCTGTGTGACTTTGGGCAAGTCACTTAACTTCTCTGGGCCTCAGTTCCCTCATCTGTAAAATGGGGATTAAGACTGTGAGCCCCCCGTGGGACAACCTGATCACCTTGTAAATTCCCCAGCACTTAGAACTTTTAGACTGTGAGCCCACTGTTGGGTAGGGACTGTCTCTACATGTTGCCAATTTGTACTTCCCAAGTGCTTAGTACAGTGCTCTGCACATAGTAAGCGCTCAATAAATATGATTGATTGATTAGAACAGTGCTTGCACATAGTAAGCGCTTAATAAATGCCATTATTATTATTATTATTATTATTATGTGCCAGGCCCTGTACCAAGCGCTGGGGTGGATACAAGCATAGGCCCTGTCTCAAGTGGGGCTCGCGGTCTCAATCCCCATTTTACAGATGAGGTAACTGAGGCCTAGAGAAGTGAAGTGACTTGCCCAAGGTCACACAGTAGAGGTCCTTTGACTCCCAAGCCTGTGCTCTAGCCACAAGAATACGCTCCTTCTCATTTGCCTTACCGTAAATAAATGTGGTGTGAAGTGGGAGGCTTGGGGAGGGCAGTCAAGGTGCTACAGAGGCCAAGAGAAATCTCAATAAAAATGACTTCCCAAACAATCCCTGGCACCCAAGTCGGTCCCTGATTATCTTATATCTCTCCCTGTGTCTGGTACTGTGCTGGCAAGTAAGTAAGTGCTTAACAAATGCCACAATTATTATTACCCTAAAGGGCATTTTCAGTTATCATGTGTGAGTCTGCTGTTAAGAGTTGCACTGTTACTGTATAAGGGGCATAGTTCTCAACTTCTCTGAGGATAAACAAACTGTGCAGTGGCTCCATTAGTGGTTTTGCAAGTTTATGCTAAACTCGGCCATTTATTGCTGTTCTTTAGATGGATGACCTATTATTGTATGTATTTGTAATATATTTTACATTTGTTATTAATTATGATGTAATGTTTGGATACCAAGGGCCAATCAGGCCTCGAAAATGTTTATATATTTATATTTCAAAGATATAACGAGCTTTAGACATCTTCCAGTAATTCCAACTTATAGTGTTTTCTGAGCATTTTGACTTCTCAACCTTCCCTCTACTGCCTGCATGGGATTCAGGGGAGCCAATGACCCAGATGAAATGATATCAGTAGTATTTACTTAGAGTCTTTGTGTAAGGCGACAATCTGCAATACACCTGTGGTCGCTTAACAATTACACTCCTACAGTGAGTAAGGGGAACTCTTCTCTCCACAACCTTTGGGGAACAACTCTATCTTTACCCGCTTCCAAGCACAGAGATCAGCTTGAGTTGAAGCTTGAGTTTGGCGGCATTTGCCATGGGAAAGGAATTTAAGTCCTGAATAAAAATAATAATAGTATTTGTTAAGCGCTTACTATATGTCAAGCAATGTTCTAAGCGCTGTGGTCGATACAAGGTACTCAGGTTGTCCCCCGTGGGGCTCACAGTCTTAATCCCCATTTTACAGATGAGGTAACTGAGGCCCAGAGACGTTAAGTGACTTGCCCAAAGTCACACAGCTGACAAGTGGAGGAGCCGGGATTAGAACCCACAAACTTCTGACTCCCAAGCCGTGCTGCTTCTTAACCCCAAGGCAAGAATGGGTTCCAGGATAAATTAGCCTTTTTCATTTTCAAACTAGCGTTATTTAAATTCCATGTGGGAAGAAAGTCTCCTTTGAAGGGCAAAGGGGGAATCATCATTTCCAGGGTGGAGATGGGAAGATTGTGGAAAAGAGGCTAAATGACTAGCCTCGGGGCCACAGTGAGTCATGGGTAGAGACGGAACCCAGTCACCCGCTAGAACAGACCGTGCTGCCCTGCTCTCCAACAGGTTCAGGAACCTGAAAACCTCCCTCCTAATGGGAAACTCAATATTGTCAGTGACGGAGCTTAGAGTCCTTTATAATTGATTTGTGGTCAGGCAGATTCAGATAACCAGAGAAAGCATGAGAAGAAATGTGGCCTGCAGCGTGGAGAGAGCACAGGCCTGAGAGCCAGAAGGATGTGGGTTCTAATCCCGACTCTGCTGCGTGTCGGCTGTGTGACCTTGGGCAAGTCGCTTCACTGGGCCTCAGTTACCTCATCTGGAAAATGGGGATTAATGTTGCGAGCCCTGCGTGGGAAATGGACTGTGCCCAACCTGATTAGCTTGTATCTCCCCCAGCGCTTAGAACGGTGCTTGACACATAGTAAGCACTTAACAAACGCCATCATTACTACTATTATCGGATTCAGAATAAGATCCTTGGAACTTTGGGAATGTTCCCTTGAAGGAACTAAAATGACAGAACCCTGTGCAACCAAACCACTGTGGTTGGGATGTAAATTCCACTGTATTTTGCAATGTGAGTGGTTAGTGCTATTCTCTTTGCCCTATCCAGGACTGCAGGGCTAACCAGAGAAAACTCTCAGCCACCTCAGCTGGACACACTTCTACTCTGCTTCAACTGGGAGCCCCGTGAGGGACTGGGAGCGTGTCCAATCTGCTTACATTGTATTCATTCATTCAATCATATTTACTGAGCGCTTACTGTGTTCAAAGCACTGTACATAGCGCTTGGGAGACTACAGTACAACAATAAACAATAAACCCAATCCCTGCCTACAATGAGCTTACATGGCCCAGCCCTTAGTATGGTGCATGGTGCATAGTAAGCTCTTAACAAATACCCCAATTATTATCATCATTTTTATTATTATTGTTATTACTATTATTACTTTCAATTTCCTCCACCTCTTCTGATAGCTGAATGGGGGACAGCTGAGGTAGTACTAATTATTGTGGTATTTGCTAAGTGCCAGGCACCATACTAAGCATTGTGCTCAGAGCTTAGTACAGGGCCTGGCACAGACTTAAGCACTTAACAAATACCATCATTGTTATACAACATAATCAGATCGGAAGCAGTAGTGGTAAAGTCCGAGGGCAGGTTAAGAGGGGAAACACATAAATTTCCCCAAATTCCCTCCATCGCCAGCATCAATACTTTCCTGCTGCTTCCTCATCTTTCTCCTGCTCCCCACCTGCTCTCTAAATTCACCCCTCTTCCTGTACCTTTAACTCCATCCCCTCTAACCTCCTAAAATTATTTGGTGCTCTCCTTTTCACCTCTCTCACTGCCATGTTCAATCTCTCAGTCTCTGATGGCTCCTTCCCCTCAGGCATCAAGCACACTCTAATCTCTCCCAGTGGTAAAAGACCACTTGTGAAGTTAAAGAGAGGGAATAGTTGGGGCCACCTGTGCTTACTTGAGCTGCCACTGGAAAAAATGCCACCCCAACTGCTCCGAGGTGCCCACAAGAAGTAGAAAGTTGAGTCCAACCAGGTTGAGCTCACAGTTTCGGTGAGTGGGGCTGGGAGAGGAGAGAGCTGAATTTAATCGGAGGAGTAGAGCTGAGCAAAGAGTGACCCCAACATTGTTTTTCGTCCAGGGGTCCCCAGGATGATGGGTCTCAACACCTCAGAGTGAGAGAATATGGTCCAGCAACCCCAGGAGCAGTGGTAATGCAAGCGGGGGTTGCTGAAATTAGAGCAATGATGGAAAAAAATTAAATGCAGAATGGTAAATATGAGAAGAGGTTGAAAAAAAAAGATAGGAAAAAAGTAAACAAAAAATGAGGCAAACCAACCCCAAGATGATAAAGGGAGAAAATAATAATAATAATGTTGGTATTTGTTAAGCACTTACTACGTGCAGAGCACTGTTCTAAGCGCTGGGGGGGATACAAGGTGATCAGGTTGTCCCACATGGGGCTCACAGTCTTAATCCCCATTTTACAGATGAGGTAACTGAGGCACAGAGAAGTTAAGTGGCTTGCCCAAGGTCACACAGCTGACAAGTGGCAGAGCAGGGATTCAAACCCATGACCTCTGACTCCCAAGCCCGTGCTCTTTCCAATGAGCCATGCAGAGAGAGAGAGAGATTGTCTGGGCAAGAGAAAATACCAGAACAGGACTGAAGATAGAAAGTGAATAAAAAATGGTAGGAAAGGAAATGGACAGAATGGGGGAAATAAAAGGAAGAATGAGAAGAGGGAGGATTCAAGTCTCAAGAAATCTGAAGGAAAAAGAAAGATTGGAAGGGCAAGAATAAGCACTTAAGGAAATCAGAATGCAGAGGAAAGAAGATAGCATTTAGTGTACACAGAAGGTAGCAACAGGTGGTAGGGAGTTGGTGGCTATCTAGGTGAGAAGATTAATGAAGGACAATGGAAGAAGGATGGATGGAGGGCACATAGAATAGGAGCTGAATAAGAAAATGGGTGGATTTCAGGGGCAGAGTAAGTCAACACTTACTAAATTTCTAAATAGCATAATTATTATTCTTCTCACTCTGGAATCTAAAGATATTTGTCATGCCTGAGATGAAGAATTTTAAGAATTCACAAAAGCTCGGGCTTAGCTTCTTGTGATTCTTTTATATAGCCTCTTTATTATCATCACAGCATTTTTCTAGATTTTACTGTCGTTCGTTAATTTCAATTGAATACATGCATTTAGGTAGTATCCCTATTTTTAAGTCCCACTTGAAGAGCTGTCCACTAAAAGGCACGTAGTGTCCCACTGACAAGCAGACAATCTGGTTGTTTCAAGAGAAGACACATGAATTTCAGGGATATCCAAACTAATACCTTAGTCGTTGACTTCAACTTTCACCTATAAAGGAGCTGCTGAAAAATCACAAAAATTATCTAATGTTGATTTCACTTCCTTTTCTTCACCCCCTCCCCACCATTCCCATATGGAAATGATAAAATGATGGTATTGGTGAAGCGCTTACTATGTGCCAAGCACTGTTCTAAGCACTGGGGTAGATACAAGGTAATCAGGCTGTCACAGCTGTAATCCCCATTTTACAGATGAGGTAACTGAGGCACAGAGAAGTTAAGTGACTTGCCCAAAGTCACAGAGCTGAAGGCAGAAAGTGAAAATGGCCAAAAGGCAGAGAGAAGGAGGTACAAGGACAGTGGAAACCCTTCGAACTGGGAAAACCGCCTCCGTTAATAGAGAAGAACTGATTTTGACAGGAAAGTAACAGTCATGCACAGACAGCATGAATCCCTGAAGTACTACATTTCTTATAGCTGCATCATTCATTTCAAAAATCTAAATTAGGTGCAGAAATTCTCCCAAAATCTGAAGAGATGGGCAACAAGGAGCACAACTTAGCAAATGTTAATGCAACCTATTCTAGAAACAAGTACTTGCTAAACAGTATTTGGTGATCACTTGGAAAACGTTTACTACCTTGGTGACTAAGAAAATGATCCAAACACACATATATTGATCTTCACTACATGTGGCATTTTGATGGCCACAGACTATGAATCTCAAACCATTCAAACATCCTCACCAGAGACTCCAAACCAGGTTGAGCTTTCTGAGAACACAAATGAATAGTAATAATGAATTGTGGTATTTGCTAAGTGCTTACTATCTTCCAGGCACAGTATTAAGCACTAGGGTAGATACAAGGTAATTGAGTTGGGGACAGTCCCCATACCATATTGGGCTCATCATCATCATCAATCGTATTTATTGAGCGCTTACTGTGTTCAGAGCAATGTACTAAGCGCTTGGGAAGTACAAATTGGGCTCATGTTCTTAATTCCCATTTGACAGACGTAACTGAGGCACAGAGAAGTGAAGTGACTTGCACAAGGTCACACAGCAGACAAGTGGCGGAACCATGATTGGAACCCAGGTCCTCCTGACTCTCAGGCCCAAGCTCTAACCCCTAGGCCACGCTGACCACAACCATTCTTCTTCCTTAGGGACTTTCCTTCTATCAACTATTCTTCTATGTAGTTCCAAGGCTCTGATTTAGGAAGGAGATGCTCTAATCGGTCGCAGATCCAATGAGAACAGGGAGACAGGAGAGCACTCAAAGAGATGACGCTCTTAAAAACAGGCTCCTGTACCAAATCCACTTTACTGATCTTTTGGAAGCTTGGGGAAGCAAGTTCCCTGTAAGGTAAGCTCTTCACAGTCAGGGATCATGTCTACCTACTCAGGGGGTGTCTAGTGTGTTCTGTTATGCCAAGCACTAACACAGTGCTCTGCACACAGTAAGTAGCTCAATAAGTTCCACTGATTGATTGATTCCCATTTTCTAATCCTGACATAGGGTCTGATAGCCCTCCACGGACCCACCCAGGGTCAGAAAGAGAATCCAGGTAGCCCTTCCACCTCCTGCCATCCCGTTCTCCGAAACGGAAGGGTCTATTTTCAGCCCACATCCAGCTCAGAGACCAATCTATCAATCGATCGTATTTACTGAGCACTAGATCAGGTTTGCAAGGAATGACGGCAACATTCTGGTGTTTGGAAAACTGGCACAGTGTATTGGTGCCGCCTCAGCTCTCTGTTCCTTAATGCCGTGGTCCACTCAGTGGAAGGTAGCCCCAAACCCCTTATTATAAGGAGGGGTCAGGGTAAATTATAATGTTGATATCATCCTTCAACCACCTTCCCCATCAACCCTATCCACCTGTTTAGATCAACCTCCAACCCAAATGGTCTAAAATACCTAAAAGGCAAAGGCCTCCGAGGGGTTCAAAGGTCTGTTTTCCTAGCCTACTTCAGAAGGTTCACACAATTCTGTCCACCTCTAGAATAAACCTGGGGGCTTCAGTCGGGATTGATTAAACAACCCAATCAATTTACCTGTTTCTACCCAAGATCTAGGGGCTTTCTTTTCGTTAATTCCAAAACCACTGCCTTCCCAAATCTAGGGCTAAAGGCAACTTTATGATCACTCCTTGGGATCCAGGAACACAGTGTTGTATGTGAACTCTCCATGAATTAAGACTGTTTCTGGAGCTCTTGGATAAATTGCACCCAGGTAATGGGAATTAGGACAGAGGGGTGGTGAGCTACATCCCTTCTAGACTGTAAGCTTGTTGTGGGCAGAGAATTTTTCTGTTTGCTGTTATACTGTATTGTCCCAAGCGCTTAGTATAGGGCTTTGCTCAAAGTAAGCAGTCCGTAAATATGACTGAATGAATGAATGAATCCCCTCCAACAGTGCAAAACTCACACCAGCCCCTCAGAAACACAGGGTAGAACTTTTTTAATCTTCCTTCCTATTTACCCATTCTAGCAGAGTAGTTTGTGAATCAGAACAAGTCAGAAAACATGATAAGGCCTCTGGTGGCCAGGAGTTCACCAGTGCTATCTTCACAGGTATTTGCTCTAAAATGAGATAATACTGATTTCAGGCCCTTTCTCCCCCGCCCCCGCCCCACTGCTTCTGTGTTTATGCTATAAGATGAAAGAGAAAACGTAGAATACTTTGGGATGAAAGAGAAAGTGTAGGCACCCAACATCCTCGGTTCATTAGGAGCACATAAGATGATTGATCCTGGAATGTCCTGCACCCTGACCACTGGGATTCATTGGAAAATTCATTTTCAAATGAGAAGAGGTTATTTCAAAATGCCAAGCTCTGCCCACTCCACTCTGCTGGGATTGTGCCCTTTCAGAGCCTCGGGCAGCATTTCACTCACTGCTTTCTGCTTTCATAAGACCGGAGGGGCTTATGGGCAGGGGTTGTGGGCAGAGATTGTACTCTTCTAACTGTTTAGTACAGTGCTCTGCACATATAAGTACTCTGTAAATAGTACCAGTTGATGAATTGATTGATTAACTAAAGTCATAACTTGTTCAATCACACACATTCACACACATACACAAACACGTTCCCTTCCTCATGAGCATGACTGCAGATAGCTAGTGTATACTGCTCAGGAGCTGAGGGACTCATAACCGGATCAAAGTATTTTACCCCAGTGGAAAGTAAAACATTTATGCTACATAAATTGCTTGAAGATGTTTAACCTACTGTTTGGGACCAGAAATGAGTTTTACTACTTTTTTGCCTAGCAAACCATCCTTAGCAAAAAAAGAAAAAACAAAAACCCTCCAAGCCACATGAGAAACCCAAACTTATTATCAAAAATAAACAACATCAAAAACTCCGAATACAGAACTAAAGCTGGGGAAGCCTGGGAAGTCAAGAGAAGAAAATTCTAAGCCCTCCAGTGGCTTTCCATGGCCCTCAAGATCAAATACCAATTTCTGGCTGTGGTCAGCAAAGCTCTCTACCAGGTGGTTCCCCCCTGTCTCCTCTCAATTCTTAGCAACCCTCAATCTGCACCCCACTTTATAGTTCACCTTCTTTTCTTATAACCTCTTGAACTTGGACTTACCTAGTACTACCTACCTAGGAGTTACCTAGCCTGTAGGTAGTACTACCTACCTAGGAGCCTCTGCCTAATAATGATAATAATAATAATAATGGCATTTGTTAAGTGCTTACTATGTGCAAAGCACTGTTCTAAGAGCTGGAGAGGTTACAAGGTGATCAGGTTGTCCCACGGGGGGCTCACAGTCTTCATCCCCATTTTCCAGATGACGTAACTGAGGTATAGAGAAGTGAAGTGACTTGCCCAAAGTCACCCAGCTGACAACTGGCAGAGCCAGGATTCGAACCCATGACCTCTGACTCCAAAGCCCGGGCTCTTTCCACTGAGCCACGCTGCTTCTCCGAACCTAAGCTATCCTTTCCTCCATAGCATAATCTCCCTCCTCCCCATTTTGCCCATCATACAATAAAGGATAATAATAATGGTAATTGTTAAGCACTTACTATGTAGGCTAAGCACTGGAGAATACACAAGATGATCAGGTCGGACACAATCCCTGTCCCACTGTCTTAACTAGGAGGGAAAACTGATGGGGAAACTGAGGCACAGGAAAATTGAGGGACCTGCCAGAGGTGGAGCGAGGATTAGAACCAAGGTCTCCTGATTCCCTGGCCTGTCGTCTTTCCGTTAGATTGGGCTGTTTCTATATAACATCCCTCTCCTTCTTCAAGTCTCAAGTCCACTTGGGAGATGCATACACCTACTGACTGACAAAAATCTGTTTTTCATGAGTCACTAGTCCTAGGAAAATATCCATTGTTCACTAAGAGGCCGTTCATCTTTGTGTCCCTATCTTTTGGGCTTCTGCCTCTCTAATCCTATGTTCCTATGCCGGTACCCTAGTGAATATGTTCCTGTAGGGGATTTGAATTCCTTTGGCAATTTGTCAAAATGTAACAGGGTAAAAAGATGGAACAGCAATAAAATGGCTGCTTAAATACCACGCAAAGCAAAGACTCTATCTGGGTACTTATTTTTGGTCGTGTTTTCAGAACTCAGCTGTCACATTTACCTCTACCGAGTTCGAGGGATGAAAAATGGTTTTACTTATTCACAGTCATAAAAATTAAAGATTCACCATCCCGGTGGCTGGATTACACGTTTACAATATCGAATAACTTTTTTTTGTCAAAATACACCCACAAAAGACCCACATTATAGTTCTTTGCATGCTAAAACAAGATGCGCACATTGAGTGTTTTGGGAATGGGTTTAGGCTCTCCAGATTTTCACCTAGTTTGGATTTTGAGAATGTGCTTTCTCTACATTTCAATAACTTAAATTCGAGGGTTGCTACGAAATACATCCCATAAAAAGCCATAAAGTTCTTTATATGGTAGAAATGCTGCGGATTTGCAGAACAAATTAACCACCCTAAGAATTTTGCATTTTATTTTTCTTGCCTCTCTTCCTCGCTGGAAAGTAAAGATGTAGTAGTTTTTATAAAAAGCATTTTATGGCCAAATCTACGTTATCAAGTACCTTATTAATACAAACATTTTTTTGATGATGCTCCATATGCCCGAGTCCTCACACAGGATGGGGAGAGGAAGAGGGAAATGCTAAAGACAAGCTGTAAAGCAGAATCCCAGCAGGGCTCACTTAAGCAGTAGTATTCATTCATTCATTCAATCTTATTTATTGAGTGCTTACTGTGTGCAAAGCACTGTACTAAGTGCCTTTGGAAGAATACAATACAACAACAAACAGAGATTCCCTGCCCACAACGAGCTCACAGTCAAGAGGCAGGGAGAGACATTAATATAATTAAGTAAATTACAGATATATATGTGTGATGTGGTTGGGGAGGAAAGATGAATGAAGGGCGAAAGTCAGGGACTTACCAGTATTATCAGCATTCCCTCTAGACTGTAAGCTCATTGTGGATAGGGAATGTGTCCACCAATTCTGCTGTACTGTACTCTCCCAAGAGCTTAGTACAGTGCTCTGCACAAAGTAAGCGCTCAATAAATACGATTCAATAAATGAATGAACTTCCAGAGGTCTCCAGAATTACTTTAAATATGGAATTTTCCCATACTCTCTCAGTGGCCGTGGAAAGCTCCCTCCTTTCGCCAAAATGGTTCCAACTCTAGTTAACCAATCTTTTTGATGAACTAGCACCTCCTTTTCCCTCAGCAAGCCAGAAACAAAAATTTCCATTGGAATCCATTTCCCAAAGACGAGTAGGCAGGTGCGGGGTATTTGCATGGCTAGCTCAACTAAAAGAAGCAGGTGATAAGACTAAGAAGGGTAATGGAGAGTTGGAATGTCTGGCCCTTTGTGAAACATTCCTGATAGAACTAAAAATTCCAGTGAATGAAGAAAAGACCTTTGAAGTTGGAGTTCTGGTGGATTTGGAGAAGAGGGCATTCCAGCCTGGGGAAAATAACTTAAGCAAAGGGTCGGAGACAAGAGAGTAGGGTATACTTAGAAGGTGAACTTGGAGGGAACTAACAACATGAGTTGGGGAATAAGCAGGTGAAGACTGCTTATATGTAAGATGGAGAAATCTGGGGTGGAGCTAGCTTCCCCCTCTCCCTGATCTAAGCTCTCAACCATCTTCAAAGTCCTCCTGAAATCCCACCTCCTCCTGAAAGTTTTTCCTGATTAATTTCCACCGCTCCACAATTTGTCAATCCAACAGCCATCCTCAGCACTCATTTAAGACCATCCTTCACACTTTTATATATATTGATTTACATATACACATACACATTCATTTGTTTCTACAACCATTTGTATCTGTATTTTTCCTCCTGTCCCCTGCAAGTATACTATTTATGTCTCTGTATTCCCCCCATTAGATTTTAAACTCAAGTGCAATACTTCTCTTGTATTCTTCCAATCTCTATTTCTATCATACTGTCTCAGTCAAATACTACTGATGGATTGTCGGGGTAATCAATCCAGTCCCATTTCAGCTACTGGAAATGTGTGGGACCATGTGTGACCATGGGCAAATCTTTTAACCACTTTGTGCCCTTGTTTCCTCATATACAAAACAAGAATAAGATAGATTGTGACCCTTTGTGACACATGAACAGGATTTGACCTGATAATCTTGTATCTACCTCAGTATTCAGCACATAGTAAGTGCATGACAGTCATTCATTCGTATTTATTGAGTGCTTAAGTGCTTAGGAGAGGACACTATACCAATAAATGGACATATTCCCTGCCCACATTGAGCTTACAGGCTGGTAAATATCGTAATTGATCAGTGACTGGACAAAGCCGTGGCATATGAGAATCACTTCACCATGTATTGTCATGAAATAAATAAGTAGAAATGTCATGGAAGATATCGAGAAATCATTACAGGGAAGGGGGAAGTGGAGAAAATGCCTTTTGTGACCCAAAACCCAAGTACAACCCCACATCGAATTAGAGATCTCAATAAAGGAACAATTAATCAGTCCTAAGTATTGAGTGCTTACTGTGTGCAGAGCACTGTACTAAGCGCTTGGCAGAATACAACAGAACAGAGTTGGTGGACATGTTCCCTGCCCACAAGGAGCTTATTGTCTAGAGGATACTGTAAGGATACTCAATATCCAAAGAACCAGATATTGAGTAATATGTGAAGTAATATTGCATTTGTGAAGTAAATCCTTTTATCGGTGAAATGTGAATATACACCTAGCTCTTAGAAGTGGGATTTCGGTGATTTCAAAACGAGCTCTGGCCAGTTAACATTTGTTATATCTCTGATTGGGGAAAAGGGGGCAAGAGAGAGAGAGAGAGGTTCCATCATAAGTCAAAGGCCAGTGCATTTATCTTCCTAAGCTTGAGTCATGCAAACATGCAGCAGAATTAGAGGCAATATCTTTATTGGACTAGCCACAAAATATGAATGTGCTGAGCCAAAAGGGATCTCTGCCTCCTCCAAACCAGTCTGGTAAGATTCTACAAATTTTGCCGTGAACTTAGTGTACTTTCTAGGGATGATTACTGAATTTTCCAGAACCACAGCTAAATGAAATGCAGCATTTTTCTCAATGATCCATGTACCTTATCGTTTGCTTTCCTTTAGTTCTTCCAAACTTAAAAATCATGTTCCTTAACCCTTCATGATTTGTCAGAGTACAAACACAAAAGTAAAAACACTGACTAAAGCTTCTAAAACCTGAAAATTAAAGGGGGCATATTTTAAAAAAGCAAAACCCCCACCACCCTGCCCTGGGGCACCTCCAGGATCCTAAGCTACCACTGAATTTGGGATCTCAGCTGGGAGATACAGCCTGAATCAGTGAGTTCTCCTTAATGTGTTGGAGCTGTGCTTTTAGAGAACTTCACACCAAGGAGCTGTAGTTCTTATGCTTTGACAGATGCCAACGCATATACACAAAAGTGTTTCTTCCTAAACCACACTGGGTTTTATCCAGACAAACACACACTGCAGATAACTTTCCCTAATTCCTCAGCACCATTCTAGCCCAAATGTGAAATGGAAACCCACGTTTGGGCAGAACTGGCTGTATTTCATTTTGCATGTTTATCTTCCCAATTAGACTCTAAGACCCACAAAATGGGGTGGCGAAAGGAAAACCTTATCTTACTTTTTGACTTGTAAACCCAATACCTAGTACAATGCTGAAGCAAACTAAATGCTAAATAAATACCACCATGACCCCCTCAGGAGATCGATTTTAGAGGGTTATTCTTGAAATCTAAAGAGAACACAGCTGATGCTGGTTTTTCCCCACATGCAATGAAGAAGTTTGAAATACCAATTTATAGAAATAAAGAACAGATAATTTACATATTATTACATACAAAAATTTCTTCTTAGTTTGCAAGGATGGCCTTACTGTTGGTGAGATTTGTGTTTAGCCGCCACTCAAGAAAAACAATCCCTTCCTAAATTGTGGTTCACTAGGCTGGTCTGTCTGCTGCAGTGACTTCCAACAGTTCATTAATAAATTGTATTTTTTGAGACTGAACTTTACTATGTATGACTGCACTCTTAATTTTACGTGCTCCACTGCAGTTCTCCACAGAGCGGCTGCTTAGGTATCCTGCTGCCAAGCCCTGTCTTCCTTGGCACTATGCTCATTGTGGGCAGAGAATGTGTCTGTTTATTGTTATATTGGACTCTCCCAAGCAATTAGTGTCCATTCATTCAATCATATTTATTGAGCACTTACTCTGTGCAGAGCACTGTGCTAAGCACTTGGGAAGTACAAGTTGGCAACATATAGAGACAGTCCCTACCCAACAATGGGCTCACAGTCTAGAAGGGGGAGACAGACAACAAAACATGTGGACAGGTGTCAAGTCGTCAGTACAAATAGAATTAAAGCTAAATGCACATCATTAACAAAATAAATAGAATAGTAACTACATACAAGTAAAATAGTGTAATAAATCTGTAAAGTGCTTTGAACCGAGTAAGCACTCAATAAATATGATTGAATGAATGAATGAACGAGTGAATACTGTCTGGCAGAACTGAGCTGCTGTGCACATTGCTTCAATGCTGGTAGGATGATGGCATAACAGGATCTTGTTGATGGTAATCTTGTCCCGCCATTTTATGCTGGCATGAGCCTTAGAAGATGTTGGTGAAACTGCTGGAGGTCTGAATATTTCTTTAATAATGACAATAATTCTATTAATAATGGTTATGGTATTTGTTAAGCACTTACTACGTGTCAAGCACTGTTCCACGTGCCAGGGTACAAGTGCAGTAGATACAAGGTAATCAGGTTGGGCACAGTCTAATTTTATCTATTCAATTTAGTTCTATACACTAGGTCACTCTGTTTCCCAGACCTACTTTTTAGGACTACATCTAGGTCTGACAGCCATTAAGAAGCAGACTTTTTCAACCTTCAAATCTGTATGGAGTTTAATAATAATAATTACTATGGCATTTATTAAGCACTTACTATGTGTCAAGCACTTAATAGATTACATGTTCAATCTACTGCCGGTGTTGATTAAGTAGACTACCCCATTTGCACAGCGCATCTTGCCCATCCTTCACACCATTATATTTCAGTTTACTCTCGAGCTGCTGTTCTTCTGATTCTCAATTTGTCAATGCACTCTGTTAGCAGGTCTGTTTACGTGACACACGTTGCTCTATTTCACTGCTTTAGGCTGAGCTCTGCTCTCCCTGGGAGCATTCCTCCCGCTTACTTTGTCTTTATTTCCTCTCTTTTATACCATTAGGGAGCAACAGCTTTGCTTTGGATCAAGGTATGGTTCCACCCTCCAAACAATACTAGCCCACTAAACCACCATGGCAGGGAAAATGATTTAATGTACTTATTTTTTTTTAATGGTATCTGTTAAGCGCTTACTATGTGCCACACACTGTATTTAGCGCTAGGGGAGACACAAGCTTCTTAGGTTAGACACAGTCCCTGTTGCACATGGGGCAAAATAATTCAAAATAATTAGATCCATATACTTGGTTTTTTCTTTAGCCTGATTAAGTAAGAGAAGTTTGGAGACATGGTATCTTTTTTAAACGTGCTTATATTTATGAATAATAAAAAGCTTGAAGATAATTCCTCAAGGCTTAAGGAACACATGGGTATGAAATTATTTCCGTGTAATACGTATCATAGAGCAGGATATTTTTGCAGTGAGAGGCATTAATCAGAGAACATATTGCTGGGTTTTTTCAAGACCTAAGGAGCAACTCAAGCCTTTCTTAGCATTGTTGGTTAAACACTTATCCATTTCATACCTATTTCAAAAGTTAAATCTAGGTGACATTCACAAAGAACTTTGCTTTCTTGAAAAGCTTTACTGAAGCTCTGATAGAGAATGCTAATAAAGTTCTCTGATGGTCTCTGCCACATATGTCTTATTGTGGAAAACATGGAATATTTTTTGTACTGCATATGTACATTAAAAGGAAAATTGCTGTCAGATGCAGATGATATCCTAAATCACAGACCGCAAAACAACTTAATTCAAAATAATTAGATCCATATACTTGGTTTTTTCTTTAACCTGATTAAAGCACTCTCTGTTTAGCCCAGAATATGATTTTAAAATTCCAAGCAAGCGTTCCATAGATTATATGGTACATAGATATCTATCCCCGATGCATGTCAATTAAGAATTCGGAATATTAATCCAAATGAAGTTTCAGGAGGGAGCTTGCAAAAAAAATTATTGCTGTTAATTAAGGTCCCTTATGTCATGATATACTGTGGTCAGAACAGTGGCAAAATTTCACTGTATAACATTAATCACTATATCTCATGGGGACTTATTTTTCCTATCTTTAAAATGGAAACAATTGAAATTGCTGCCAAGCACATTAGACCAACTAGGAAATTCAGGTTCTAGAACAGACAAAGTATCACAATTAAATTTCCCAGAATTTATTTCATGAATCTGGACTGTAACCTCTGGACCCTAAGCTCACTGTGGGCAGGGAATGAGTCTGTTTATTGTCATATTGTACTCTCCCAAGCGCTTAGAACAGTGCTGTGCACACAGTAAGCGCTCAATACGACAATGAATAATCATATCCAGTTTGAAGACGGTGCTACTGCTGGTGACAGTCTAACGAAGTGTGAGTCTTTTAGACTGTGAGCCCAATGTTGGGTAGGGACTGTCTCTATATGTTGCCAACTTGTACTTCCCAAGCACTTAGTACAGTGCTCTGCACACAGTAAGCGCTCAATAAATACGATTGATTGATTGATTGTGTGAAAATGGTGAGTAGAGCTGATGTGTGACAATCTATACTACACTACTTGCATGCTGTTCTTTGCTGACCTGTTGCAAGTAGAGCCATTTTCATCCATCACTCAATGGGCAGTTACTGAGCACTTATTTACTGAGCACTTATGTGCAGAGCACTGTACTAAGTGCTTGGGAGGGTACAATACAACAGAGTTGGCAGACATGTCCCCTGCCCACAACAAAGTCTTCATCTCTCCCTCTTTCTGTCACAATCTTCTAGTAACTTCTGTTCTGAAAAGCACCTGCTCCTAAGTGCTGTTTGTCAAGTTGGTCTATTTTCTGCTGCTGCTAATCACTGTCCATGATGAGTCCTCCTTATATGAAGTTTTGCTTAATTTTGTCAGTGTCCAAGTCCCAGTCCGGGAAGAATTATACACTAGTTCTACATAGAATGTCGGTTCCATGTGGGACAGGGACTGTGTCTGACCTGATGATCTTATATCTACCAGGTACACAGGACAGTGTTTGATACAGAGTAAACCCTTAACAAACAGCACAGCTATTATTACTATCGATGCCCAACTCACACCACATCTAATTTAGAGCACACTGCATGCACAACAAATTTTGCACATATTAACAGTCATGAAGAAGATGTATTTGGTAATAGAGCTAGTATATACTGAACACACACTGAGTGCACTGTCAATGAACAAAGCGCTCTAGGGAGTACAACTAAAGCATAAAAATAACTGTGCTATTTGTTAAACACTTACTATGTGCCAGGCACTGTACTAAGCGCTGGAGTGGATATGAGTAAATCGGGTGGGACACAGTCTCTGTGGACACAGTCCTACATGGGGATCACAGTTTGAATCCCCATTTTACAGAAGAGGTTACAGGCACAGAGAAATTATATATTATATTTATATGCATTTATATGTGCATATATAAAATATATACGAAAAAGACACTCTTGTCTGCGAAGAGGCTAATGCCAAACATGCACTGAAAGAAATCAATCCAGTGGAATGAAGAATCGCTGGGTTAACCAGGGGAAAATAAGAGGAAGTGGCCTCCCCACAATGTGAACTGAGAATTCCTTACCCAACTGTGAAGTTGGAAAGACACCTTAAATTCCATGGAAATTGGCATCTTCCTAATACATGGCACTATCAATAACAGTTCAAGCTTCATATAACTTATCCAACAATTGTGAGGGGAGAAGAAAAAAAAACCCAAAAGGGCCAGTTTGGACTTTCCAAATTCTATTCTCTGGATTTTCTTTCTCCCAGAGACAGCTGGTTTGGATAAAATGTTCAATGGCGATAGTTTGAGAAACATGTTAAAGTGCCAAAAGCTAAGATTTCCCAATTCCTCTGTCGGAATCAAAATCGCTGAGATGAGAAAACCCTCGCTGGCCATGCTACACATCTGAAGCTCTTGTGCCAATGAGTCTTTCCGAGTTTTGACAGGAAGGAAGACAAGGCAGAAAAATGTTAGCCCAGAGGCCCACAGAGAAGCAAAGATCAACTTGCAGAAACACTTGAGTCAGGATTGATGGAAATGCAAAGACTGACAGGGCTTCTACTGGGTCCAAGGCAATTTATCCAGCCTCGCTGCTCATAGTAAAATGACAGCCTTGTGTACCAACTGTTTTGAATAATCTCGAACGTATCAAAGATCTCCACATGACAAAACATCTCAAGATAGGAACTGAAGATTAATTTTTATTTTCACTTACCGCTTTCAATGCTAAAAGGAAGCAAAGATAATTGGCTGTTTGATAGGATCAAACCATACTTAAGGCAAGAAGGTTAAACATTAGCACTGTGAAATTAAATCTGGAATTTCTAGTGATAGTGTGAAATCTGACGCTGCCTCATGGTAAAAAAACACTTGAAGAGTAAACTTTTCTTTCCGGTCCACCTCATGGCTCTCGCATTATATTTCAGCCATGGCAATAGTCTATAAAATAGGCAAGCCTGGGCAGCACTTTAAAATGGATGTGACTTACTTTCGCTTCAGTCTCTCCTCTGTGAAGAGTGTACAAGTGATGGACCGCACTTTGTGATGAGGACCAAGGATGAGTCAGAACTTGGAAAACGTGGAAATCGTGGCCTAGAGTATCTGTTGTGACCAACAGCATTCCTGGAAGATAAAGGACCAGAAAAAACTTAAGACCTTGTCTGAGGAGAGATCTTTGATGACTCATCTTTCAGTTTTGCAGGTGATCCAAAAGGTCCTTGGATCACCTTCAGGTTCTTGAAATACATCAGCAAAGCATAGTATCGCTATGGGAATTTAGGATCTCTTCACACTCATATTCTATTCTTGGGCCCAAGTATCCCAGAAATATCCTAGACTTTACACCACTGCACTTTTGGGCTCACCAACACTGGCAAGTAAGAAGGCGGAGCAGAAGAGGAAAACAAAGAATGAGGTTGAAAGGGAAAAGATGAGAAAAAGGAAGAAGGGGAAGAGGGAAGACGAGAAGAGGGAGAAAAGGAAAGGTATGGGAAAGGGAGAGAGGAGGGGTAGGAAGGGAAGAGGAGAAGAGGTGACAGAGAAGAGGGAGAGAGGGAAAGAAAGGGAGGAGAAAAGAAGAAAGCCAGAGAAGAAAGGCGAGGGAAGAAAGAAGAGGGAGGAGAAGGGAAGATAGACATACACATTCCCGGAAGGAATGTGTGGGAAAAGTCTAACTTGTTGCCTAAACTGATGACAAAATCAAACACTGAGTACAGAAGAAAAGTATCTTGACTCACTACATTAACTTTATAAAATAGGTCAATAATGTGTGAAACGACAGAGACTGGAAGTGTAAAGAATGACATTCACTTGCAGAAATTATTTGCTTTTTCTCCCCCCTCTGTTCCACACCAATCTCTACTCCATCTTCGGGGCATTTTATGAGCAGGTTTTTTTAGGTGAGCTCACCAACTGTTTATACTAAAAAAAGGAGAGCACTTCGCTTCTATAAAGTCCGACTTTATAGCCGAATTTGAGAAGACTGCAGAAAACAAATTTGACAGTCATTCACATTTACAGCAAATCAATATTACCTTGCTTATCAAAAGTAATGTCGTAAACTACCTCACTTCCAGCACTGAAGGATGTTTAAATAATCTTCAGGGGGAAATCAAGTTACTCGAGAAGTTGTTAAAAGCCACATTAGAAGGCATGGAAATTTTCTACAGATTTCAGTGTCCGAGGAGGTATTTAGGAATACAACCCAGATTAGGGGACGAGGAGAGAAGACAGGGAAGGGGAGACGACAGGACTAGACTACACACTGCTCATGTGGTGCACGTATTTCCTTCTAAAGTTTTTTTAAACCAAAACCCTCTTAGAAAAATGCATTCTTTAGGGGACACCGAAAATACATGTTTCATCTGAAGAGGGAGAGGAAGAAATCCGGGAACCAAGCACTATTTTACTATTTCTCATTGTGACTGCCAAAAGAAGAGAAGCACAGAGCAAGTGCTCAGTAAATACCACTGATTGAGAAACTTTGCCTAGAAGCCCACTCCCTCCTCCTCCTTACAGGACCGAATCTTCTTCCCAACCACACGTCCCTATGCAGCTTCCCAGCTGCCTCTCTCACTATTTACCTTCACTCTCTAAATACTCTCCTCGGCCACTGCTCACACATGGGGAAGGCTGAGGGGGGATTTTCGGGAGGTCCAAAAAGGGAAGATTCCCTGCTTCTCCAATCTTCTCAGAGGGAAGATTGGAGTACCACCAGAGACAGTCCTAGAGAGATGCCTGGGGAGACCGGAAAGCCCGAGAGTGGGAAAGGGGCTTGCAAAGGAAGGGATGACTGAGGGTGGGTGTCTAAAGTAGAAGTGTAGACCAACAGGCAAGGAGATTTATGGGGTTCACTCGAGAAGGTGAATTCTCAGAGGTCTGTAACTACAGCCTGAACTGTCTGGAGACAACAAAGCCCAGACTCTTTCGCACTGCCAGGGATCCTTGATGGATGTTTTCCCTACATTGGGGAAACCCGTGGTGAATGAAGGAAGTTTACATGCCAGAGTTTATACAGAATCCCCAAATAGCATGGTTTAAAGGCGCTCCAGCTGGCAGATGCACGTTGCCCAGACGTAAACCTCTACCTGCTTGAACTTTAAAGCCCGATGACCAAAATAGCAAGCTAATCGTTTTATAAACAATGATACAACTTCAGACAGACAGTCTCTGATTTGATAAGATGTGCATTCAGGGGTCCGTTTTTTCTTAAACTGTAATCTACTCCATATGATTTTTCGGGTCCACCTTGACGGTAGTTGCCTTTTCTGCTCATCTTTTAACTTTGCAAATAACTTTTACGTTGAAAAAGTGAAGAGGTGAAAGGTTACACGCAGCATTTATGGGAAGACCGAAGCTGGTATTAAAATGGAAAGAGAACCTTATCTGATTTGGCTATTTGTTCAACTAATTTAGACTCTGCTTCATGTGGCCACCATTCAATCCCGGGAAGGCCAACATTACTGCATTTTTGGGTGAAGGACACTGGCTTCCTCCAAGCCCGCTTCTGCCTTCTACCCACAATTCTAGGCTAGCCTAAAGCCCCTTTAATAAAATGACCCATTCCCATCCCACAGACACTCTATACAACCAAATGTTTCCCCTTTCATTGTTATTCAAACAATGAATCACTGAGGTCTGAATAAGTCTTCAGCATTTTTTCTTGAGGTAGGATTTTCCATTCCTCTGCTTTTCTCTATTACAGTTTTCAATTATCACAGTTTCACTACTTAGTTTCTCACTCCAACTCTCCACAGCAAAAGAATTTTCCACAGTTTCAAAACACCACAATGGAAACATAATCCCAACAGAGAAGCCTGCGAATTTGACTCTGACAATGCGACTATGTTTTCCTTGTAACTACTCGTCAGCGGCAGATGATCTGCAGTTTCTTCTAAAACCATTTTCAGTGTCTCGCACAGCGGTGGCATTGAGTCAATGAACCAGTGCTTAGTACAGTGCTCTGCACACAGTAAGCGCTCAGTAAATACGATTGAATGAACAAGTCTGCAGTGGCCCAAAGGGCAGAGTAAAACCGTAGTCTTATGAATGTTTTTTTATAAATAATTCTCCAGGATTTCCTGCTTGTTTTTCAGAATGGCATTAATCTCTGTTTAACTGATAACATGTGAAACTAATTCAAATTCTTGCCGATGCACACCCTGACAAGAATTTGTGCGCAACACAGCTATTGACTTCCATGCATCTCATTTCAAATGTTTTGGCTCTTCTCTCTGCGATGTAAATGGTCAGGCAAGCTTTAATTATGGACCGTGCTTGCCTCTGTGGTCCCTCAAATCCTCAGAAGAGGTTAAAGTGTTCAAATTAGAAGAGACTGGCCTCCTCTAACTAAAAAGAAGTGGCGTGAGCTTTGTTTGGGCCCATGGAAACATGTGTTTTCTTTTAATTTATAACTTCCTCTTTTTCATGCTTTTTGTCGGGGAGGGGAGGGCCAACAAGCTTTTTTTCTCTCTCTCTCTTCAGAAAAAGAGTTAAAAAATAACAGGGAAAATATACATAAAAGGAAAAACTAATACAGATGTAGACTGTGGCTTGAGAGCTATTTATGCAATATCAGAAGACTAAACCAGACTCTGGCCAGGCCATAAACTAAACCCACGCCCCAAATGAGGTGCCAAGCCACAAAAAGCATTTGCGTCAACTGGGAATACAAGGAAAAGAAGGACTTCTAATTATAGGGCCTGGAAGCGGAAGCCTAGAATGATTAGGAGTTTAGGCGCTGCTGTATGTTTATCTGGGAGCTTCCTCTCTCTCGCTCTCGGCCGGGGTTTGATAGATGAGGGTTGGCCTACAGGGTGGGACTGAAGTTCCCGATAGTACACGGCGTTCTCCCAAATCGGAGGGAGACAGAGACCGAATCCTAAGGCTCTTGTGGCCTTGTAGGAACATACGTCTTTGCGACTAGGCGTCAGCTGGTAGACCCAGAAGGCAAAATTAGAGAGTAGCAAATTTCCACTGGGCACTGACTACAAAATCGAGGAAATCTGAGTAGTTTAAGCTCCTCCACCACATCCTATTTATAACACCTATTTAACTGGTCGGTTCATTATTCACCCACAAATGGGAGACAAAAGCTATGCCATCTGTGGTATAGGATGTTACAAAAAAGTCTCTTTCAACCCTAGGGTCTATTTCTTCCTATTCCCTCATAGGGATTTTTGTCCCATTCCCTCTTTTACTTGGTAATTTCAATTTGAAAATGCAACAGTTCAACCAAGAGAGTGACTCAAGACACGGGGAGCGTCAAAATGAACCTGGCTTTAAACCAAAATAGCACATCTGAATGGAATTTTTTCTTACTGTATTCATTTCCTCTTGAAGTCACTGATGTGTATTGTTCTGATCGATAGATCGGATTTTAAAATTAGCCTCTTACTAGAAATTCGGTCAGATTTTATTTAAGCAAAACCAAATTACAAAAATGTATCCCTGGCGCTGACAGAAACCCCCTAAACCTTTATGAAATAATATATCGCTGTTCTTCAAATCGGAAGAATAATGCTGCCAAAGCTGAACATTTAATAGACAAATAATGGATCGATGGCCAGCAGGCAAATGAGTTATGTTGACACACCACATTTAATGGTCTGGTTCATGAAATAGCACGCTGAACTGGATGTGCCGATGACTCCAACTCAACAACACCCAAACACATACACACACATCACACCCCCATTATCATCCACACACACATTTCAAATTTCTCTGACCCAAACAAATCTCCTGAAGGGAAGAGAAATGATCAAGTTAAGCGGGTAGAGATGGCCAATTTTCTAACCCTTCAGCCCCTCCTGAAATGTTCCAAACCATTCATTCCCTCATTCAATTGCATTTATTGAGTGCTTACTGTGTGCAGAGCACTGTACTAAGTACTTGGGAAGTACAATTCAACAACATAGACAATCCCTGCCCACAACAGGCTCATCAACACACATATTATCAGAACTCTCTGAAACCCACTTGCCTAGTCTTTTCTACACTAAGGAAGGAGTTAACATGTTTAGCCATCCTAAATGTGTTAGGCAATGAAACATCAACTAAACACTTTGCCCTTTTCCTTTTATTGGTTACAGTGGGTAAAAATGCCAGAAACTAGACATACTTGCTAGTCTCCTCCCAGTAACTAATCAATGCTAAGCAGCTCCCCAAAGAACATAATGGAAATGTTCTTTCTACATTATTGAAAGGAAGATTGCCTAAAATTTGAATACTGCATATTTTAAGATGAAAAATTGAACCTGAAAACTGAGACCATTTGGGGATTGACGAGGTCACTTTGGACCTTTTAAAACCTCTAAGCAAGTTCAACCTCTAAGAAAGTTCACTGTCATTTCTTTCGAGCATTCCTCAGGGAAGTAAGTCTTTGTGAGGTCCATCAATGTTTGCAAGGGGTGAATGGCCCTTCACTAATGAGGATTATACTGGAGTCCCTATTCAAAAATAATGCACGATTCTTAGTCCCTTCAATTGCAGTGCGTTGTGAAGTACGTATAGGAGCCAAGGTAAAGGCCCGTTGCTTACCTTAGAGCGTGCATGTTGCACGGTTGTTCTGAAGTGCTTAAAGCTGTCTTTCTCCTAGCGTGATTTCCCTGTGCTGTGGTACCACGTGTCTTCAAAAGACTGAACGGTTACCCGCTCTTCTGCACATACCATCATCATCATTATTATCATTATTATCATTATAAAGCAGAAATTCCTAACCATGGGCTTTAAGGCACTCAATCAGCTCTCACACCTTCCCAGACTAAGCCCCACTTTTCCTCTGCTCCTCCTCCCCATCGCCCCGGCTCGCTTCCTCTGCTCTAACCACCTCCCTGGCCCACAGCACTTGTGTGTATATGTACATATTTATTACTCTACTTATTTTATTAATGATGTGCATATATCCACAATTCTATTTATTTATATTGATGCTACTGATGCCTGTTTACTTGTTTTGATGTCTGTCTTCCCCTTTCTAGACTGTGAGCCCACTGTAGTGCAGGGATTGTCTCTGTTGCTGAATTGTACTTTCTAAGCACAGTGCTCTGCACACAGTAATCACTTAAATACGGCTGAATGAATGAATACATATCCTTGCTCCTCTCCCGCTTCAACCCAGACCACATGTTTTGCTCGTAGACTGTGAGCCAGTTGTTGGGAAGGGATTGTCTCTGTTGCTGAACTGTACTTTCCAAATGCTTAGTACAGTGCTCTGCCCACAGTAAGGGCTCAATAAATATGATTGAATGAACCTACTCACTGTACCTCATTCTCTTCCCTCTGCCCATCCACCTCCTTCTCTCACACCCTGGATCTCACTCTCCGTTCATATCTGGCAGGCCGCTGCTTTCCCCATCTTCAAAATCCTTCTGGCACGACTTCTCTTCCAGGAGGTCTTCCCTGATTAATCTCTCATCTCCCACCGTATTTCCTCCCCTACTGCTGAACCAACAGTTTCTTATTATCTGGGTAGTTTAGTCCTCCCACCCAAACCCTTAGTTACTTTTCATTCTACCCTCTCCCCTAACATAGCACTTTAAATCACTGCTGGTACCCATAGTGTCTGTTTCCCCAGCTATACTGGAAGCTCCTTAAGGACACAGATCCCATCAACTATTGCTGTTGTAAGGGTTCTGCCCAGTAAATACCGCTGATTGCTTGGTTGGTTGATTGCTTGGTTCTCATCCCACCTTCCCCACTTGCCTGTACTGTGACCTTGGTTAAGTCACAACTCCTCTATGCCTCGCTTACCTAAACTGTAAAATGGGGATGAAATTCATGTTCTCCCTCCTTCTTAGGCTCTGAGACCAATGTGGGACAGTGTCTGTCCCGATTAACCTGTATCTACCCAGCACTTAGAATGGTGCTTGGCACAAACACCATAATTAATGGATTAATGTCACAATAGCCTGTAGTAGGTCTACTACATCAGCTCCAAAGCAATAGCAACAATGAAGCCTATTTTGAGGTTGGCTTTCAGTACGCTCAGTATCGTGTGCTTCAGTGCTATGCATTCTCCAAAATCTTTCCTTGGCGATGATCATTCATTCACACCAGGTGACTGCACCATCCCAGCTGAGCTCTGATCACCATCACCCAAATGCCACTGATCCCCCCCCAACAGCTGCAGGACCTGAGTGCTTAGGATTGTGTCAATCAACCTATCAATCATGTTTATTGAGCACTTACCGTGTGCAGAGCAAAAATGATAATAATGATACTTGCGGTATCTGTAACCACTTATTATGTGCCAGGCACTGTATGAAGCACTGGGGTGGATACAAGATAATCGGGTTGGACGCAGTCCCTGTCCCACACGGAGCTCACGGTCTTAATTCCCATTTTACACATGAGCTAACTGAGGGGCGGAGAAGCACTGTGTTAAGCACTTGGGAGAGGACAACATAAAAGAGATGGTAGAGAGGGGATCTCGCCCTCTTATACAGGCTATCTACCTCAAACGCCATAGAGGGAGTGGGTCAAATTGTCCGAATGCTGTCAGGATGGTGCCCAAAGCTCACAGACCTGGAGGAGGACTGTGATGACAGCAGCGTGGCAGACATCAATCTTTACCCACAGGCTGGCCCCGTTTCCCTCTTGAGCCACTGTTTATCATCATCGATGGCATTTATTGAGTGCTTACTGTGTGCAGAGCACTGTACTAAGCCCCGCCTCAAGGCACTGAAATCAATAACCCCAATTTGCCAGCGCATGTGGCCCAAGGAGCAGAATTTGTTGGGGGCTTCTTTATGCTGTGTGGATTTATGGTGCTTAAAATTTGGTTGAAACAGAATGTTGTTTGTTTTGTTTTATGGCATTTGTTATGTGCTTACTATGTGTCAAGCACTGCTCTAAGCACTGGACACTGTTGCTGTCCCATATAGGGCGCACAGTCTAATTAGGAGGGAGTGGGATTTAATCCCCATTTACAACAGAGGAAACTGAGGCACAGAGACGTTAAATGACTTGCCCGAGGTCACAAGGCAGCGATTACTGGAGGCAGGATTAGAACCCAGGTCCTCTGACTCCCAGTCCTGAGCTCTTTCCACTACTCCAGGCTGCTTCTCACATCAGCCCAAAGTACCCAGAAGCTTGTGTAAAGCATTCAGTAAGCAATTGTGTGCCTCTATGAATGATCATCACATGTGTACAATCGTCTACAAAGATGAGAAGTCTTTGCCATCTTTATCTTCATGTGACCTTTTACTGCTGTTTTTATGATTTTCATATTCCATAAGCCCTCTAAGTCAACACTAGATTGTTCAAAACAGTACCTAATTCAAAGCAACTGCTATTCCCCTAGTGGCTTCATTTCTATCCTTCATTAACAACAAAAAAGAAATCATCCAAGACCAGTTATTTCCAAAATGTTTTTTTTTCCAGTGCCTTGATTTTCACATTAATGAGGTTTTAAAGTATTTTTCTTTCCCTGTGAAAATTTAAATTCATTGCAGGACTATGAAGTGAGGGACACTGAAGAAACACAGAATAACAGGCTTAGGTTTCACTGTACATGGCCTGTGCACCCCTGATTTTAAAAACTTTTCTGAGAGACTACTGAGCCCCTTTGAGTTTAGATTTAAAACAGTTCAAATATTAAAAAATGAAGACATTTTCCTTCAAATACATAAAACCTGCACACTGTTGAAAGGGAAATATCTTCAGAATCAAAAACTCTACCAAACAAGCATACACTATTTACCTAGGGGATCTCCCTGAGATCCCACTTTTCTATAAAAGTGCCGTATTTGAATTGCACTTACTGAATAAAATATGGTATTTTGTACATTCCAAGTACAGGAGTTAAAAGGCATGACCGTTCAAGTGAAAAAAATGAAGTAAACTTGAGTTAACTGTAGTGACAAAGTCTAAATACGGGAGAAAACGAGCATGAAAATAGAATCTCAATAATGCAAATGCTGACTACTCCGTTGGTTGGGCATAGCTACTGTAGCCGACGCACAGGCTGATCGGTTTGACTTGCTCTGAATCCTCCCATTTTGCTATTATGTAAAAAGAAAACAAGCACACTCTAAAGAGAGAAATTCCCCGCTGAAATCAGGTATTAACCTGCAGTTATCAACTTCCTTTCTAGAAAGCCAATCAGCTGGTTGCAGTCCAATGCTCATGAATTATTTCCAGTTCTTGGCCCCAGGATGTATTGTGTATGCCAAATAAAGAGGTGCCTGCAAAACCTTTTGCCCTTTTTAAGGAACTTGGTAAGTGCTTACTATGTACCAGGCACTGTACTAAGCACTGGGGTAGATACAGGCTGGTCAGGTCAGACACAGTGTCTCTGTCCCACATGGAGCTCACAGTCTTAATCTTCATTTTACAGATGAGGTAACCGAGGCCCAGAGCACTGAAGTGACTTGCCCGAAATCACACGGCAGACAAATGGCAGAGCCGGGATTAGAATCCAGGTTCTTCAGATTCCCAGGCCCGTGCTCTATCCACTACACCACACTGCTTCCTCGGCCTGAATTTATACTGCGTATTTTCCGGTTACATTCCCAGCAGAAGCCAGCCCCTCCCTCCACAGCACCAGCAGCAGGAATGGGTGAGGCCTGGAAGTGGGTAATCTACTCCAGTGCCTAGTATAGTGCCTGGCACATAGTAAGAGCTTAACAAGACCATAAAAACGTAAAGGTGAATTATGAATTAAAATATAAGAGACAAAGATGATAATAAATATAAGATGATCACTCATTGGCCAGAGCAGAAGGGTTTCAGGTTCCTCACTTCTCCGCTCAGCCACAAAAGTCACGGCTTGAACTATAATCAGAGCCATGGCCTTCCCAGTGTTCTTACAGTTAAGAAGGTCATCATCATCATCATCATCATCAATCGTATTTATTGAGCGCTTACTGTGTGCAGAGCACTGTACTAAGCGCTTGGGAAGTACAAGTTGGCAACATATAGAGACAGTCCCTACCCAACAGCGGGCTCACAGTCTAGAAGGGGGAGACAGAGAACAAAACCAAACATACTAACAAAATAAAATAAATAGAATAGATATGTACAAGTAAAATAAATATAAATAAATAGAGTAACAAATATGTACAAACATATATACATATATACAGGTCTACTGCTCCTCAAGGTCTTCTTGGGCTGGGGCAGGGGAGAAGGGGAGTCCTGATGGCACTGGTGGAGGGGAAGAGGGGCTTCTTCTCTGCTCAATAGACCAAGGAAGTCCTGAATTATAATAATAATTGTGATATTTATTAAGTGCCAAACACTAAAAGAAGCACCAGGACAGAAAGAAGTTAATCGGGTCAAACATACGGGACTCATGGTTTGGGGTGCAGGGTGGGGTGTGGAGAAATGGTAATTATTATTATTAATAATTATTATTATTATTATTAATACTGTGTGGTATTTGTTAAGTGCTTACTATGTGCCAGGCACTGTACTAAGCACTGGGGTGGACACAAGCAAATGGGCCGGGACACAGTCCCTGTCCCACATGAGGTTCACAGTCTCAATCCCCATTTTAGAGATAAGTGAGGCTCAGAGCAGTGAAGTGACTTCCCCAAGGTCACACAGCAGACAAGTGGCAGAGCCGGGATTAGAACCTGTGACCTTCTGACTCCCAAGCCTGATATCTATCCACTACACCATGTTGCTTCATTTTATGGATGAGAAAACTGAGGCATGGAGAATAATAATAATAATGTTGGTATTTGTTAAGCGCTTATTATGTGCAAAGCACTGTTCTAAGAGCTGGGGTAGATACAATGTAATCAGGTTGTCCCACAAGGGGCTCACAGTCTTCATCCCCATTTTATGGATGAGGGAACTGAGGCCCAGAGAAGTGAAGTGACTTGCCCAAAGTCACACAGCTGACAAGTGGCGGGGCCGGGATTTGAACCCGCGGCCTCTGACTCCAAAGCCCGTGCTCTTTCCACTGAGCCACGCTGCTTCCCAGAAGTTAGGTGACTTGCCCAAGGTGATAGTGCAAGTAAGTGGCAGAGCCAGGATTAGAACCCAGGTCCTCGGCCTCCCAAACCCATGTGTGCTCTTCTCACTAGGCCTTGCTACTTCACTAAGGGGAGCAGTTGAGGGCTCATAGTTACCGTGAAGAAGACAAGAGCCAAAGGAGTACACTGGAGTGCCAGTGCAAACAGAAGAGAAATAAGAATTGAAACTCCTGGGAATACAACATTTAATATGACAGGAGTTGAAGGCATAATTTTTACAAAATGGCAGGGCATAGTTAAGATAATCTTACAAGCCCGCTATGGAAACCACCCCCTTCCACATCTAAAACAAAACAAACAACAAGACTCCCCCAACCCCACAAAAAAATATATAAATATATCTCCTGGCAAGCTTCTCCTGGCTGGATATGCATCTCTAAAACTAGAGAAGAGGTTGTCAGTGGTGGTAATAGTTTGGCCATTGTTGGGGGGCGGGGGCAGAGAAAATCCAAGCCACATATTAAGTTAATCTGTGAAGCATTATAGGCACTTACAACAATCAGGACAAGGTATTTTTCTACTCGTTTGCTATGATCAGTGAGGAAAACTGCAGAAATTCCAAATTAAACTTTTTTACCTATTAACCCAAGGCCACATCACACTTCAGTATACTGCCTTTAAGTAACCAGAGGAATTTCAGGTCTGTTAGAGATGCAGTCAAGCATCCAAAGGGGTACACAGTTTAATCTGTTTTACTGGCGGCCTAACATTCATTTTCCTGTTATTAATGGATGGAAAAGCTCTCTCCTGGCCAAGGAGGGGTAATTATTTAAAATGTAGATGTGTTGCACTTCACGGCTCTCCGCTGCTCAGCTGGCAGAAGTAACGCCTCTGTAAAGGAGATCAATTATTTACCAAATTCAAGAGAAAAAAGCATATTTTTAAAGACATCAGCTTGTTTCGGGGAGCTGAAAGTTAACATGCTTTCCATTTCCCAGTTGATAAAAACCAACGCTTATCTTTAATTTCAAAAGCTGCATAATTAATAACACACCCTACTTGGTTCAGTTGCGCAAATGAAATGCACCACTGTGTGATACATCTGGTAAATATAGAGGTACGTTGACAACACCTGCAGCTTGCCCATCATTGTTATCAGAATCATTTTACTTCATCTAAAACTAGAGATTGGTATTTAATGCAACTCAAATAAACAAGCGGAGCCTAGGTTGGAAACCCCCCACAATGCATGCAACCAGGGAAGCAGCATGGCCTACTGGATAGAGGGAGTCAGAAGGACCTGGGTTCTAATCCCAGCTCCGCCACTTGTCTGCTGTGTGACCCTGGGCAACTCACTTCCCTTCTCAGTGCCTCAGTTAACTCATCTGTAAAATGGGGATTGAGATTATGAGCCCCATGTGGAACCAATTTACCAAGAGTTTAGTACAGTGCTCTGCTCACAATAAAGCACTCAATAAATACAGTTGATGGAATTTACATTCAGGGAACGGTGTCTTCCCTCATCAAGCTTTGGTCCATTGGAGTTCCTTACGGATGATAGGGCTGACGGAGAGAAGTGAGACATTTCAGAGACAAGAGATTGCGATTGGAAATAGAACCCGGGAATCCTGGCGGCAAGGCTTGTTGTGATCAACGACCTTTGAGGTCTTGAGCAGCACGCTGGGTAAGGAGTTCAAAGGTGCGGTGGTATTCAGAAAGTTAGCCTGCTGTTCAACCTAAGTTGGAAAACTCTTCACAAAAATTGGAAAGCCACTCCCATAATCACCAGACCAAGCAGCCTCCTTGCAAAGGCTCGTAATCATATGACAACTCAATTTAAAATGAAGATGCTAGGAATTATTGCAAAGATTAAGCAGCAGGTTAGTGGCGTTTAATGTTCATGCAAAGAATTTCATACGCGTTTTCCAGGGGTTCTGGAAAGCCGTAACTTATTACATGTACGTCTAGGGGAAATCATACTCACTGATACAGTCATTCGCAATACAACCTCATTTCCTAGGAAAATAACCCCACAATATTGACTGGGTATGCCTGTAAAATACAGGGGAAACATGATGTTTAATCTAAACATGTCCAAAACTGAACTCCCCTTCTTCCCTCTCTAACGAGCTCTCCGCTGAATTTACCCATCACAGTTGGCAGTGCTACTATCCTCTCTAACTCAGAAGCCCTCAATCAGAAGTCCTCAATCATGGAATTATCCTCCACTCATCCCTCTCTTTCAGAGTCAGTCCGTCGCCAAATGCCATCTGCTTTTTCTCTAACACATATCCAGGAACTGCTTCTTCCTCTCTAAACAGCTCCCAAGCTGGTCCAGGCACTTCTCATAAGGAGAAGCAGCAGGCCGTAGCGGATAGAGCACGGGGCTGGGCATCGGAAGGCCAGGGGTTCTAATCCCGGCTCCGCCACTTGTCTGCTGTGTCACCTTGGGCAAGTCACTTCACTTCCCTGGGCCTCAGTGATCTCCTCTGTAAAATGGGGGTGGAGGCTGCGCACCCCAAATGGGACATGGACTGTGTCCAGCCCAACTTGCTTGTATCTACCCCAGCACTTAGTACAGTGCCTGGCACATAGTAAGCACTTAACAAATACTGGAATTATTATTATTATTGTCCCATCTTGGCTGCTGCATCAGTCTCCTTGTTGATCTCCCTGCCTAAGTTTCTCCCTTCTTAAATTCAAAGTTCACTCTGCTTCCCAAAATATTTTTCCAGAGTCCCTTTTGACACACATCTCCCCATGCTTCAGAAACCTCAACCATTTGTCCATTCATTCATTCATTCAATTGTACTTATTGAGCACTTACTGTGTGCAGAGAACTGTACGAAGCGCTTGGGAAGTCCATTCATCTCTGCATCAAGCAGAAACTTCTGAATATTCTATTTATTTTATTTTGTTAATATGTTTTGTTTTGTTCTCTGTCTCCCCCTTCTAGAATGAATGAATCAATGAATTGATTGAATCAATCAATTCAATGAATTGCCCACTGTTGGGTAGGGACCGTCTCTATATGTTGCCAACTTGTACTTCCCAAGCGCTTAGTACAGTGCTCTGCACACAGTAAGCGCTCAATAAATATGATTGATTGATTGAATACTAGCTTTCAAAGCACTCTAGCGGCATTTCCCCCCCTTACTTATCACTTTCTTCCCACTCCCACTTCACCCCAGCTCACACTCTGTCCTCCTCAAGCAGCAAGAGCTAGGGGTTAGAGCACAGGCCTGGGGGTCAGGGCTTGGGTTCTAATCCCGGCTCTGCCACTTGTCTGCTGCGTGACCAAGGCACCTCAATTCTCTGTGCCTCAGTTACCT
Source organism: Tachyglossus aculeatus (assembly GCF_015852505.1). Taxonomy (NCBI): domain Eukaryota; kingdom Metazoa; phylum Chordata; class Mammalia; order Monotremata; family Tachyglossidae; genus Tachyglossus; species Tachyglossus aculeatus. The sequence goes on along the minus strand of NC_052082.1, from coordinate 44,171,377 downwards.
TATTTGCCAAACGGCGATAAACATTTTGAAACCCACATGGGTCATGGACTGGGTCCAACCTCATTATCTTGTATCTACTCCAGCATTAGTACAATGCCGGGCACATAGTAAGCACTTAGCAAATACCATAAAAAGCTTTTTTATCCTATCTCCCACCATCAACCTCTTGTTCATGTCCCCTCCTCTAACTTTCCTCCTCTGCCCATTTAGAACTCCCTCCTCCTCCATACCCAACCGTCCACAGTTCTCCCCATGTCTTCAAAGTCCTTCTGAAATCACATCTCTTCCAGGAGGCCTTCCCTCAATTAATTTCTAATCTCTCCACTTTATATTCCTCCAATTGTCACTTCTACCCTATCGTGCCACCTAAGCACTTAAACCCTCTCAGTCTCCCAAATAATGTCTATGCATATGCTTATGTACCTTTTCTTTTTTCCCCTTATCTGCATGGCCTTGTTAGAAGAAGACATGGCCTAGTGGAGTCAGAAGGACCAGGGTTCTCATCCCGGCTCCACCACTTGTCTGCTGTGTCACCTTGGGCAAGTCACTTCACTTCTCTGGGCCTCAGTTCCCTCATCTGTAAAATGGGGATTAAGACTGTGAGCACCATGTGGGATGTGGACTGTTTCCAACCTGATTACCTTGTAGCTACCCCAACACTTAGTACAGTGCTTGGCACTGTAAGGACTTAACAAATATCACACATCATTATTATTATTATTATTTTAGTGCCTTTCTCCTCAGCTAGAATGTAAACTCCTGAAGACAGGGATCAGCATCATTAATTGGACTTTTCTCTCCCAAGCATTTAGTGCAGTGCTCTGCACATTACAGGTGTTCAATAAAAGCAAACGATTGATTCATTCATTCAGTCGTATTTGAGCACTTACTGTGTGCAGAGCACTGTACTAAGCGCTTGGGAAGTACAAGTTGGCCACATATAGAGACGGTCCCTACCCAACAGCGGGCTCACAGCTTAGAAGGGGGAGACAGATAACAAAACATATTAACAAAATAAAATAAATAGAATAAATACGTACAAGTAAAATAGAGTAATAAATATGTACAAACATATATACAGGTGCTGTGGGGAGAAGGAGGTAGGGCGGGAGGGATGGGGGGGAGAAGAAGGAGGGGGCTCAGTCTGGGAAGGCCTCCTGGAGGAGGTGAGCTCTCAGTAGGGCTTTCAAGGGAGGAAGAGAGTTAGCTTGGCGGACGTGCGCATTGATGCCAATTAGTAATCAGAAGTTTGTTTTAATTCTAGCACCTCACTCATCGGATTAACTCTTCCTGCAATATTTTTCCCAACCTATAGAATGGGAGGGTATCTACACATGGAACTGTAAAGTTTAAAGAATTAGTAGAAGAAAGTGTACTTTGAGATATCAGAATAGGAGAATATTGGGGACCATACAGTTATTATACATTGCAAAGTTAAATTAATTAGGTTTCCCCCATTAGAATGTAAGCTTCTGGATAGCGGGGTCCAGGTCTTCTATTATACTCTGTTAAACTCTTGGTGCTCAGCATACTGTAAGAGCTCAATGAGTACCACGATAGATTGATCCATAATTCACAGTTCGTTCACACTGGTGGAAAGTTGACACATGATGATTAAGGAAATTATTCAAGGTCTTTCTCCCATATGACCATTGTAAACGCAGGGTATATTTTGCCATAAATTTGTTTCTATCTGGGGATTGATTTCTTTTTTAAAAAATAACACAGCTCTATTTCCATATTGTTCATAAGTGATAGTGGAAACCCTTTGAGACTCCCAAAATAACCCGACCGACCTCACCACCTCTTCTTTGAAAAGATCATTTGTTTTGTCAATCCCATTCACTTTATAACAAACACTTCTCACCCCAATTCAGTGAGGAGCAAATGATTACAGAACACTAGACTAATACAAAATGCTGAATAATAAGATTATCATTGAACCTTTTCTCAATGCCAAAAATTTATTAAAACCATTTTAACACAATGATAGATGAAACTCTTAATTCACAGTTGTCACCTGAAGCTGACAAATTTAATTTTGAATCACCAAGTTCTGCTACGGCACTGAAGAACTCTTTTGAGCATTACTCATATGAATTATCAGGGTTTTTACTTCTTTATAATGAATGCCTTTACCTACTATAACCTTCCAGACTGTGAGCTCAAGGAAAGGGAATGTGTCTGCTTGTTGTACTGTACTCTCCCAAGCACTTAGTACAGTGCTTTGCACACAGTAAGCACTCAGTAAATACGGTTGAATGAATGAATAACCCCTTTCTTTTTTCTTGCTTCCTTTCTCTCATTGTCAACTGTCATGAAATCTAACTGTGGAAATGGGCAGAATATCACTGTTGTCCTTTTCTCTTATTCATCCATTCATTCAATTGTATTTACTGAGCACTTACTATGTGCAAAGCATTGTCCTAAGCACTTGGGTAGATACAAGTTAACCAGGGTGAACAGGGACTCTGTCCTGGACAGAGTCCCTGACCCAATAAAGATGATTTTGATGATGGTGATGGTAATAATAATAATAAGTTGTGGTATTTGTTAAGCACTTACTATTTTTCAGGCCCTGTACCAAGCGCTGGAGTAGATACTAGATAATGTGGTTGGATACAGTCCATGTCCCTCACGGGTTCACAGTCTAAGTGGGAAAGAGAACAGGTACCGAGGCCCCATTTTATAGATGAGGTAACTGAGGCATGGAGAAGTTGTGTGATTTGCCCAGGGTCAAACAGCAGGCATGTGGCAGAGCCAGGATTAGAACCCAGGTCCTCTGAATCCCAGGCCCATGCTATTTCCACTTGAGTGAGGCTTACAGTATAAGTCATTCCTCATTTTATAGATGAGGAAACAGAGGCCCAGAGAAGGCAAGTGACTTGCCCAAGGTTACATAGCAAACAAGTGGAAGAGCAGGGATTAGAACCCGGGTCCTCTTACTCCCAGGCTCGTGCTCTTTCGTCATATGGAATAAGCAAAATAGCTTCACACACACCACATAAATAAGACTGAGCTTTCGTCAACTATTCCCTGGTAAAAATGTAGTAGATGTCTAGAATGGTACCTTTTTTATGGTATTCGTTAAGTGCTTACTAGGTGCCAGGCACTGTACTAAGCGCTGTGATACATACAAGCTAGTCAGGTTGGATGCAGTCCACGTCCCACATTATTTTATTATTATTATTTCGGCATTTGTTAAGCGCTTACTATGTGCAAAGCACTGTTCTAAGAGCTGGGGAGGTTACAAGGTGATCAAGTTGTCCCACGGTGGGGCTCACAGTCTTAATCCCCATTTTACAGATGAGGTAACTGAGGCACAGAGAAGTCAAGTGACTCGCCCACAGGCACAAAGCTGACAATTGGCAGAGCTGGGATCCGAACCCATGACCTCTGACTCCAAAGCCTGTGCTCTTTCCAGTGAGCCACACTGCTTCTCTAATTTTTTAAAAAATACTATACTTATACTTACTATACTATACTTTAGTACACTATACTAAATTCTCTATACTAGTATATAGCTCTTTTTCCCCAGGAATGTTTGCATCGATTATCTCATTTTATCCTCACAACTTCCTTTTGAGGTAAGGAAAGGCAAACATGGGACTCACAATCCTGAACCCCATTTTACAGATGAGGAACCTGAGGTACTGAGAAGTGAAGTGATTTGCCCAGTGTCACACAGCATACAAGTGGCAGAGCCCGGATTAGAACCCAGGTCCTTCTGACTCCCCCCAGCCCAAGCTCTATCCACTAGACCACAACAGGAATATAACTATCTGTCTTTTGAACTTGAAGGAGACAGCACTGGCGGGGCAGGGAGGAGAAGGGAGGTGGTGATTTTTTTTTAGGGCGGGGGGGAAGAGGTTTAATTGTATTTCATTCATTCATTCAAACATATTTATTGAGCACTTACTGTGCAATTTGTTAAGCCCCTACTATGTGCCAGGCACTGTACTAAGCATTGGGGAAGATACAAGCTAATCAGGTTGGACACACGGGGCCTGTCCCACGTGGGCCTCACAGATTTAATCCTCATTTTACAGCCGAGGGAACTCAGGCGCAGAGAAGTGAAATGACTTGCCCACAGCAGAGACGTGGTGGAGCCAAGATTAGAACCCAGATCCTTCTGACTCTCAGGCCTGGGCTCCCTCCACTAGGCCAGGCTGTTTCTCATTCATTGGTGTGTGCCTGTCACTGAAATGCCCAGTGTAGGGCCCGTGGCCTTGGCGGCTTTGGGCCCGCATAAAGTCTTGCCCCTGTTACGCTGTCAAATTGGTTGCCCGCAGCCCCTGGCTCTGTTTTTACTTTCGCCTCTCTGTTTCAAGACTTTTATGGAGCTTTTGTTCCAACAGAGTCACTCCTTTCCTGCTTTGTTCTGTGCTGGTCTGTCTGAAACAGTTGACTCGGGTTTAATCTGGGATGCGGCACTGTTTGAAGCTTGGCTTTAATTATATCCGCAAATCGCTTTCTCTGCCTTTCTTGCAGATTTCCGTTCAATCGGTCAATCAACCAATCCTATTTATCCAGCACTTAGTGTGTGCACAGCACTGTACTAAGTGCCTGGGAAAGTGCAATGTAACAATACATTGCAACACAATTCAACAGAGGTAACCTGTCTACAACTCTGTTGTATTGTTAGATTGCCGTCTCCCAAACGCTCAGTACAATGCTCTGCTCACAGTAAGCATTCAAACTGTAAACTCATGTGGACGGGGACCAACTCGAACAACTCTGTTGTATTCAATCAATCAGTCAATCGTGTTTATTGAGCGCTTACTGTGTGCAGAGCACTGTACTAAGCGCTTGAGAAGTACAAGTTGGCAACATATAGAGAAGGTCCCTACCCAACAGTGGGCTCACAGTCTAGAAGGGGGAGACAGAGAACAAAACCCAACATATTAACAAAATAAAATAAATAGAATAGATATGTACAAGTAAAATAGAGTAATAAATATGTATATATGTTTGTACATATTTATTACTCTATTTATAGAGCCCACTGTTGGGTAGGGACTGTCTCTATATGTTGCCAACCTGTACTTTGCAAGCGCTTAGTACAGTGCTCTGCACACAGTAAGCGCTCAATAAATACAATTGATTGATTGATTGAATACAACAGAGTTGTTTGACACGGTCCCCGTCCACATGAGTTTACAGTTTGAATGCTTACTGTGAGCAGAGCACTGTACTGAGCGCTTGGGAGAGGGCAATCTAACAATACAACAGAGTTGTAGACGGGTTACCTGGCCATACCGAGCTGACAGTTCAACAAGCGCTTACTGTGTGCAGATCGCTGTACTAAGCACTTGGTAGCGTACCATCTAACAATATAAGAGAGTTAGTAGTCAGGTTCCCTGTCCACAACGTGCTTACAGTTTACCAAATGCTTACAGTGTGCAGACCACTGTACTAAGCGCTCCCCTGCCCACCATGACGGTTCACTTGGGCACCTGCTTGGGTGTCCTGCTGTGGTCCACTGTGGTGCTGACAGCATAGCTTCAATGCGAGCAGGCCGGCTTTGTTCCAGGACTTTGTTTTACAACAAGTATTTAACAAACAGCATTACTACACTAACATCAGGCCATTCTCCCTTTTCAAACTCAAAAGATCAAGTGACTAAAAGCAGAGAAGGAGTGTGGCTCAGTGGAAAGAGCACGGGCTTTGGAGTCAGAGGTCATGGGTTCAAATCCCGGCTCTGCCAATTCATTCAGTCGTATTTACTGAGTGCTTACTGTGTGCAGAGCACTGTACTGAGCGCTTGTCAGCTCTGTGACCTTGGGCAAGTCAGTTAACTTCTCTGTGCCTCATTTACCTCATCTGTAAAATTGGGATTAGGACTGTGAGCCGCCCGTGGGACAACCCGATCACCCTGTAACCTCCCCAGTGCTTAGAACAGTGCTTTGCATGTAGTAAGCGCTTAATAAATGCTATTATTATTATTATTATTATTATTATTATTATTATTAGAGAAGTCGAGAAGCAGTGTGGCCTTGTGGATAGACCATGGTCCTGGGAGTCAGAAGGACCTGGGTTCTCATCCCAGCTCTGCCACTTGTCTGTTGTGTGACCTTGGGCAAGCTATTTCACTTCTCTGTGCCTCAGCTTCCTCAGCAGTAAAATGGGGATTAAGACTGTGAGTCCCATGTGGGACAGGGGCTGTGTCCAACCTGATTTGCTTGTACCCACCCCAGCGCTTAGTACAGTGCCTAGCACGTAGAAAGCACTTAACAAATACCACAATCAGCATTATCATTATTAAAATAAAAAGATGGGCAGAAAGCATTTCAATTTTCTAACTGACTTGGGAACCTGAAAAAGGGGTGGGTGTAATACTTGGAATGACTGGCTTTTCAAATGCCTTTGCATTAACTACCTCCTTTTAGCTTTACTTACATAAATCTCCATCAAGCTCAGTAATTTGTAAGTGCACCTCTATTACCCCTTTTACATAATTTACCCTCATGCTGACTTTAATTACTACAGCTTATTATAAGTCTTCTCACTTTGTTAGCTAAACCACGCTGAGACCTACAAACCTGTAGCCATTTAAGATGTTAACCCGTTGACTTAAAGGCCTTCTCACAGGAAATTCCCTTCAGCACATCCAGTTTTACTTGTGTTACCTGAAGAAGGCGGATTCCACGATGCTTATCATTTGTGTGATTTACTCTGTGAAAAGCCCCAGTGCTGGGGAAGTCTGTAGGAACTGTGTGGCACCACCCGTGTCGACTTTTGCCCCGTTCTTAGCACGGAGCTCCTCGCCCGCTTTGCCAGCCTGTAAATGCTACCATTAAAATATTTGTTTTAATTCTGACCTCAGAGTCACAGCTAATAAACAAGAAAGTCAATGAGAAATTGAAAAACAAACTACACGCAGCTGTCGGCCTGAAAGTTTCACAACTCCGTTTAACGGCATCCTTTAATTCCTCATCTATGAATAGAACCCATACACCACAGATTGCATGCCAGCTAGGCAACCGACCAGCAGTTTTTCTCCGATTCATTTTGCAGTGCTGTTCCATCATGTAAATTTTACAGTATTTTTAACATTTCCCTGGAGATCGCTTTCTGCTCTGGTCTGCAGTTAAGTGTTACTGTTTGCTGGTCCTTTCTTCTCAGACTTCACATTCTACAGTCCATGACATTTTCATAACGCTATCATCCCTAGACTCACTCTCGTAAAAAAACAAAAGCTAAAAGGAATTTCTGTGCAAGTATCAGGGCAAATTGGTACCCCAAAGATCAAGCTGAACAACTGCTGTTTCAGGTCGACGTTTTTAAAATGAAATAAGGTTGAAATCCAATGAAGTGGCTTTCTTGGGGGGCTTCTAATGAGCTTCCTAAAATTAGTTTAAAGAAACATGCTAGCAAGTATTTTTGTTTTGTTTTTTTAATTGGAATCACCAAATTACTTGTGAATATCCCCAGGGGTAAACTGAACAACTAGACTACTGGGGGACCCACATAACCTTAAAACGAAAGAAAAAAATTCAGCAATGTTAAATGGGGAAAAGGCCAAAGACAAATTTGGACATCATATTTTGGAAAAATAATTTCCGCTGATGGAAAACTCCTGAATACTATGCTAGGAGTCACCTTGGCTTCATTGCCTTGACCTTGACTAAGCATACCAATGAAGAAAGTGTTTTCATATTCTCTCACACTTTCTAATCATAGATGTCTTTATTCTTGGGAGAGAAAAGAAAGCCACACCTTGGTCTAAGGCACTTTCAGAAATGGCAAAGGCTGAAAAGCATACCCACAGCCCAAACGCATGTCAGAGTGAAAAAAAGGGATATGGACACAATATTCTCCAGTCAAAGTGGAACTTGGACAGACCTATCAGAGACTTGGAAAGCCAATCAAGCCTCAGTCTTCTGAGGACTATGTGTAATCAAGTGCTTACATAAGCACTTCACTGGATTTCACCCTAATTTCATCTTAAAAACATCGACCTGAAATGGCAGTTGTTCAGCTTGATCTTTGAGGTACCAATTTGTCCTGATACTTGCAGAGAAATTCCTTTTAGCTTTTGTTTTTTATGAGAGCGAGTCTAGAGATGATAGCGTTACGACAATATCAAGGACTGTAGAATGTGAAGTCTGAGAAGTCCTGGCCTAACAGATAAAGCACAGGCCTGGGATTCAGAAGGACCTGGGTTCTCAACCTGGCCTCTAACACTTGTCTCTGCTGTGTGACCTTGGGTAAGTCACTTAACTTCTCTGTCTTTGTTACCCCATCTATAAAATGGGGACTAACTCTCTGAGCCCCATGTGGAACATAGACTGCATCCCAACTGATTAACTTGTATGTACCCAGTGCTTAATACAATGCCTGGTACATAGTAAGCTCTTCACAAATACAATTAAAAAAAAAGAAAAAGCACCGTGCTAAGATCAATCAATCACTCAATCAATTACTGATATTTACTGAGTGCTTACTGTGTGCAGAGCAAGCTCACTGTGGTCAGGGAATGTCACTGTTTACTGTTGTGTTGTACTTTCCCAAACGCTTAGTACAGTGCACACAGTAAGCACAGTACACGGTAATACACAATATCCTGGTATCCCATACACCACACAGTAAGTGCTCAATCAATTAATCAATCAATCGTATTTATTGAGCGCTTACTGTGTGCAGAGCACTGTACTAAGCGCTTGGGAAGTACAAGTTGGCAACATATAGAGACAGTCCCTACCCAACAGTGGGCTCACAGTCTAAAAGGGGGAGACAGGGAACAAAACCAAACATACCAACAAAATAAAATAAATAGAATAGATATGTACAAGTAAAATAGAGTAATAAATATGTGCAAACATATTTATTGATAAACGTATCAATAAATGCGATAGAATGAATGAATGTATTAAGCGCTGGAGGGAGAGTACAATACATCAGAGTTGATAGACACATTCCCTGCCCACAACAAGCTTACAGTCTAGAGCAGGAGACAGACATTAATATAAATCAATAATTTATAATATATAGCTGACAGATCTGAACATGAGTGCTGTGGGGCAGAGGGTGGGGTGAATACCAAATGCCCAAATGTCACAGATCCAAGTGCATTAGAAGACGTTGAAGGGAGACGGAGTCGGGGAAAAAGAGGTCAATCAGGGAAGACCTCTAAGGGTAGAGATACGCACAAGATGATCAATTCCTGTCCCACGTGGGGCTCACGCTTAAGATGCGTCTTACCTCCTTCCCTTCCCCACAGCACCTGTATACATGTATATATGTTTGTACATATTTCTTACCCTATTTATTTATTTATTTATTTTACTTGTACATATCTATTCTATTTATTTCATTTTGTTAATATGTTTGGTTTTGTTCTCTGTCTACCCCTTCTAGACTGTGAGCCCACTGTTGGGTAGGGACTGCCTCTATATGTTGCCAACTTGTACTTCTCAAGCGCTTAGTACAGTGCTCTGCACACAGTAAGCGCTCAATAAATATGATTGATTGATTGATTGATCAAGGTGAACAACACTCTATTTGCTCTCCGAGTTCTTCCAAGGCTAAGCCCCAGGCACTTTCACAGTGAGAGATTAAGCCTCTTTCCAACAGCCTCCTCCAAACGTTCAATACTTCCAATAATTTCCATATTAATACTTTCACCAAAAATTATTTAGGATAACCACGGAGCAAGGCAATTCTCTGTAACAAGTTCTAGAGATTGATCAAACAGTGCAAACTGCCTAGGGGGGGAAATAATAGAAAAAGTTTTCCCCTGCCAGCTTCTATAATATTGTGCAATCTAATTGTAGGAGCAGCAACTGCACTTTCAACTCGCCTTTCATTAAAATAGTTAAACAGGTACAAACAGTTTACAGAAATCTGGGTAATGGTGGTGACACAGAAAAACGCGTCTGCTACTTAATGTAAATTGACATGGGCTCGTCATATAAACTGTGCCTGAAGACACCCCGGCTAAAAAATTTGGGAGGTCACAAATAGAAAGAACACATCATGGGGGGTTATTTAATTTAGGATGTTTACAAAAAAAAAAAAAGAAGCCTCAAGCTCTTAATGTGCTGACGCCGTGCTGCCAGGAACTGGATGTGTACAATCTAAGAGTCGGGAAAAATATCAAATTGCTCAATTCCGTATCGAGGAAAATCGATTACTCCAGAACTCCCTGGAATATGTCTAGACGGAAGGCAGCAGACACGCAAATGTCTTGATCGAGAAGCCAAATTACAGCATTATACTGATGCTATGGAGAAAAGAATTCCCCATATTGATGGGAGGACGTGCTCAACGAAACGAATTGTAAGCGCTCTCGGCTTACCCAGAAAAATCACAGGGTGATTTCTATCCCATTTCCAAAGTAGAGGGATGAAAAATGAGAGGTCTTAAATAGGTCTAAAGAGTATGCATCGGAAACAGAAAATTTGCCGCTCTTTTTAAAGGCCCACGATACCATTCATCAGCATGGTGTAGTGGATAGAGCATGGGCCTGGGAATCAGAAGGTCATGGGTTCTAATTCCGGCTCTGTCAGTTGTCTTCTGTGCAGACTAGGGCAAGTCACTTCACTTCTCTATGCCTCAGTTCCCTCATCTCTAAAATGGGTATTAAGACTGTGGACCCCCCTGTGGTAATAACAATAATAATGATGATGGCATTTATTAAGCGCTTACTATGTGCAAAGCACTGTTCTAAGCATTGGGGAGGTTACAAGGTGATCAGGTTGGCCCATAGGGTGCTCACAGTCTTAATCCCCATTTTACAGATGAGGTAACTGAGGCACAGAGAAGGTAAGTGATTTGCCCAAAGTCACACAGCTGACAATTGGCGGAGCCGGGATTTGAACCCCTGACCTCTGACTCCAAAGCCCGGGCTCTTTCCACTGAGCCACGCTGCTTCTCCAGGGACTGTGTCCAACATGAGTACCTTGTATCTACCCTAGCATTTAGAACAGTGTTTGGCAAATAGTAAGCACTGAACAAATACTATAATTATTATTAATACTATCCTGGATTGGTTACCCAGGCAGAGAAGGATTTCAGCACAATTGGGTGTCAGTGCTTCTGAATGCCACTTTCAACCCGGCAACCTCTAAGACTCAGTTATCTTACTGCTGGAGTGAGTTGAGCCCAACGCCTCCTTTGCACAACAGGATAAAGAGCTTCTTAGGGGCAACTGCTATTGGCCAAGATGCAAATAAATACTGGGTGGCATTGATGCTGTTAATGGGATTGGCCAGATAATGGCATTACTAACACTGGAAAAAAAAAAATCTTCCTTTATCCTGGAAAATAAGGGTTTCTCTCAAAGAAAAAGGGCCCCAGTTATTCCATTGCCTCCCTGCCTGAAGTAGATTTGTTCCACCTGTGTTTGCTAGTTGTACCTTACTGTTGAAAGCTATTGATTAATGACACCTTATTGATATAAAAGATATTGATGCTGATGAAAGAGATTGATATATATTGTACTCTCCCAGGCATTTAGTACAGTGCGCTGCACACAGGAAGTACTCTATAAATCCGACTGAATGAATTATTGAATGAATCTGGATCCAATCCGTATTTATTGAGCGCTTACTGGATGCAGAGCACTTACGAAGCATTTGGGACAGTAAAACACTTATAAGAGACATATTCCCTGCACACAACGGGTGTACTGTCTAGAGGTGGGGACAGACATGAATTAAATAAATAAATTATGGATATATATGTAAGTGCTGTGGGGCCGGGCAGGTGATGAATAAAGGGAGCAAGTCAGGGGCAATGCATAAGGGAGTGAGAGAAGAGGAATAGAGGGCAAAGTCAGGGAAGGCCTCTTGGAGGAGATGTGCCTTTGAAAGGCTTTGAAAGTGGGAAGAGTAGCTGTCTCAATCCAATCACAATCCAATTGAGTATCCCCCCGCCCTCATTTTGGGATAGAGTCTCTGATCCTCCTTTACAATTAATTCCTATTCGTCTCCAAATGAGTTGGATGCAAAAATAAAGACTCCCAAATCACGTTGGCACTTGGACAGTTCTACATGCTATTTTAAAGCTGGCAATATTGTCTCAGCATGAATTCTGCTTCTGAGACCTTCAACGTTCTTTCCCAGGTGGATCCATGCTAGTGACCTGCTCTAATTAACATCCTAACCCATGGCCTAGTGGATAGAGCACAGGCCTGGGAGTCGGAGGGACCTGGGTTCTAATCCCACCTCTGCCACTAGCCTTCTGTGTGACCTTGGGCAACTCACTTCACTTCTCTGGGCCTCAGTTACCTCACTGGTAAAATGTAGATTAAGACTGTAAACCCCATGTGGGAAAGGGACTGTGTCCAACCGGATTACCTTGAATCTATCCCAGAGTATAGAACAGGGCCTGGCACGTAGTCAACCAATCAATCGCATTTACTGAGCGCTTACTGTATGTAGAGCACTATAACAAGTGCTTCGGAGAGCAAAATATTAACAGTATAGCAGACACTGTCCCTACCTAATATGAGTGCTTAATACCAAAAAAAATTAAAGAAAAACTCTAATCTCGATTCAAGCTTGTTTTCTTATTACCTCCTGCACCTGATTCTCCTCCTGTGATTTTCAAGTCTTTGCCTGGATAATCCCTTCTTTGTGGTACAGCGTCTCCCTCCAGATAATGATCCCACGTTCATCCTGCCCATTAGATCACAGCTGAAGATCTACCTCCTCTAGTAAACTTTCCCCTGTTAATTTCACTCTTTGGCCTTTCCACCAATATAATCTGTGACCAGTTCTTGATGAGCGTTCTAATCCCAGCTCCATTTCTTTTCTGCTGGGTGACCTTGGACAAGCCTCTTGATTTCTCTGTGTCGTAGTTACCCCTTCTGCACAGTGGGGATTAACACTGTGAGCCCCACGTGGAACATGGACTGTGTCTAACCTGATTAGCTTGTATCTACCCCAGTTCTCAGTACAGTGCCTGAAACATAGTAAACGTTTAACAAATACCTTTTAAAAGAAGAGAGAGAGAAAAAAAGTGGAATTATTTAACAATAGACATTGATTTGTTTAGAGGTGCTCGGGTAACAATAATAATAATAATGATGATGATGATGGTATTTGTTAAACCCTTACTATGTGCCAGACACTGTACTAAGTGCTGGGGTGGATACGGTAAATCGGGTTGGACGCAGTCCCTATCCCACGTGGGGTTCACCGTCTCAATCCCCATTTTACAGATGAGGAAACTGAGGCCCAGAGAAGTGAAGCGACTTGCCCAAGGTCACACAGAAGATAAGTGGTGGAGCTGGGATTAGAACCCATGACCTTCTAGTGCCTTGAAGTGTTGTATAATAGCACTGGAGTACTCGGCTGAGAGTGGTCATGATGATGATGATGATGATATGGGGGGTGGGTGACAGGAGATGGATTATTGAGGAAGAGGAACAATAGCCCAATGCAGAGATATCAATTTAAGGGGTGGACATAGAGTATAAATTAAAAATAGAAAGTCCAACCTTCACAGATACTAAAAAGCTTTTAACAAAAGGACAGCACTGAGGCTCAAAGTGGTAGAAAATGCCAAGCGTAGATTATAATCTAAAGTTTTCAAGCCCAAGTAAAACTGAACAAAAATATGGAAATAACTATAATATTCCCCCAGGTAATGGAGCGTGTTCTTGTTTTAACACAGAGAGTCATATGCAGAAAAGAAAAATACAGCTTTGCCTGTCAGAACCACTCAGGGTAAGGCTGCTTGGAACTAAACACTATAAAGAGTTTTGACATAACAGATGGGTTGTCAAACTGAGCCGTTACGGTGACTTCAAGTGGCGGTGCAAGTGACATAACCAGTCTAGGTTTGTTTTGCAATTTAACTGTATTTCCAGAATCTTCAGGGCTTTTCATTCATCTTATGCTTTATTAATTATGCCAAGCATTCGATCCCGACTATGTAAATTTTATGCTGATTGTCACCAGACAATCCATCCCCAACAGAGTCCTTACTACCATGGTGGTAGTAAAACAGGGAGAAATGAAGGTTTTTACCATCCCAAAAAAATCGCCTAGGGCATCTGATTAGGTGGATTAGCTCTGGGTGAGCTTGAAAGCAGCTAGCTTATACAGATGTCAAAGATCACTATGGCAACACTGGCAACCACCAGCAGGTCTGTGGCATTGCAGCGAACCAAGAGCCTTACTCTGCTGCCACTGTGGCTTTACAAGTAGAGCAAGCAAGGACATAATAATAATAATGACGATGGCATTTATTAAGTGCTTACTCAGTGCAAAGCACTGTTCTAAGCGCTGGGGAAGATACAAGGTGATCAGGTTGTCCCAGAGGAGGCTCACAGTCTTCATCCCCATTTTACAGATGAGGTCACTGAGGTGCAGAGAAGTTAAGTGACTTGCCCAAAGTCACACAAGTGGCAGAGACAGGATTTGAACCCATGACCGCTGACTCCAAAGCCTGGGCTCTTTCCAATGAGCCACGCTGCTTCCCCATGACTGCCAGGAATGAGGGAATGGAAGTGGTGGAGCTGCACAAACCACCATCACTATAATCAATTCAATTCCTCTGTACAGGTTCTAAATCCGATGGTTGTGACAGGAGACCCCAATATCATTATCAGGTAAACAGTCCAAAAATCCACAGTCTTTGATCCATCCCACTGCTCCCAAACTCTTTTCCAAACTCCTCTAACTCACTGCAATCACATAATAATAATAATAATAATAATGGTATTTGTTAAACGCTCTTTCTATGTGTCAGGTACTGTACTAAGCACTGGGGTGGAGACAAGCAAATCAGGTTGGACAGTCCCTGTCCCACATGGGGCTCACAGTCTTAATCCCCATTTTACAGATGAGGGAACTGAGGCACAGAGAATAATAATAAAAATAATACTAATGACATTTCTTAATTGCTTACTATGTGCCAGGCACTGTACTAAGCACTGGGATGAATACAAGCAAATCGGGTTGGACACAGTCCCTGCCCCACTTAGGGCTCACAGTCTCAATCCCCATTTTACAGAAGAGGTAACCGAGAACCAGAGGTGTGAAGTGACTTGCCCAACATCACGCAGCAGAGAAGCGGCAGAGCTGGGATTAGGACCCATGACCTTCTGACTTCCAGGACTGTGCTCTGTCCACTACGCCATGCTGCTTCTCACTAACCCACTTCCCACTAACCCACTTCGTGATGTCTTATAATCTGTTTTTATTCCCTCTCCATTTTTCCTCCTTCTCCATTCTATGGAGATTGCTCTCACCAGGGTCACCAAATCACCTCTTCAAAACCAAGTCCAATTGACTCTGTTCTATCATAACGCTCCTTGACCTGTCTGTCATGTTAGACACTCCTGACCATTCCCTTCTCCTGGAAATATTATCTCACCTTGGGTTCTGCCTTTGTGGTACTAATCAAGTTCTCGTCCACCCACACCAATTCTCTCACCCTTTTTGCTCCACGTCTTCACTCTTGGGAAGCTAATCCACTTCCGGGGCTTCAGATACTTCCACTACATGGGCAACTCCCAAGTCTACCTCACTAGCTCCAACACAGCCCTGCTATAAAAATCTCATGTTTCCTCTTGCCTCCATGATATTTCCACGAGATACCCGTCTAGCCCTTGAACTTTGATATGCTCAAAGATGAGGTTTTCCTCTTCCCTACTAAATCAACTGCTCCCCTCCTCCTAACCCACAACTGTCTTATCTTTGACTTTTCATTACTTTTTAACCCTTAAATTCAGCCTGTCACTACATCTGCATCCTCAATATTTCTCATCTACACCATTTCTATTCTACCTAAACAGCCACTGCTTGATTTAAGTGCTCATCATCTCGATTATATATATTTGTAGATGATATATATATATATAGACTATTTACACTATATATTCTCTCTGCCATCTTCAGTCTACGCTACATCAGTCAATCATATTTATTGAGTGCTTAGTGTATGCAGAGCAATGTACTAAGCACTTGGGAAAATATAATAGAGCAATATAACGGACACATTCCCTGCCCACAACAAGCTTACAGTGTAGAGGGGGAGACAGACATCAATATAAATATATAAATTAGGGATATGTACCTAAGTGCTGTGGGGCTGAGGGTTGGGGAAGTGAATAAAGGGAATAAATCAGGTTGAGGCAGAAGGGAGTGAGAGAAAAGGAAATGAGGGCTTAGTCTAAGAGTAAGGCCTCTTGGAGGAGATGTGCCTTCAATAGGCTTTGAAGAGGCAGGATGTGGGCTCGAGGTTCGTGGTAAGATGGATGAGATCAAGGTACAGTGAGTAGGTTGGCATTAGAAGAGCAAAGTGTGCAGGCTGAGGCATAGTAGGGGAATAATGAGGTGAGGTAAGAGGGGGCAAGGTGAGTGAAAGCAGATGGTAAGGAGTTTCTGTTTGATGTGGAGGTGGATGGGTAATCACTGGAGGTTCTTGAGGAGTAGGGAAACGTGGACTGAACGTTCGGCAGCTCAGACAATCTTCCTAAAACATTATTCTGCTAACAAGTTTCCAAAGACTACCCATTTCCCTCTGCATCAAGCAAAAACACTGGCTTCAAGGGGTCCTTTAATCTTCCTCTTTTCCTCCTCCCCTCCCTTCCTCTTTTCTTTCTTCTCTTTTTCTCCTCCCCACCTTATTGCCAAACTTAATTCTTATATGACCCCTGTAGTGGTTTCACCAGTTTCAATATTACAAAAAATAATAATAATAGTAATGTGGGGCACCTAGGCAAGTAAATACAGGTTCATTCTTTAGTGATGTTGCTTTTCCAAAGGGCACTGAATGAAACGGACACAAAGGATCGTCAACATGCAGGAATGAATGGGAGGAAATGTTGTTTTAGATCCCAAACGAAAGATCGCTGTGTAACAGCTAGTGTTTGGGGAGTTCTCTTGGGAATTCTCCTAAATTATCACGTGGAACCTGTGAAACCACAAATTCTAACTCAAATGCCCTGTTTCTGTAGGGCTATTTGACAGCCACCTTAGATGCCAATATGTGAATAACATGAAGATGGGGACCCAAAATGTAATACGTGGGCACCATCTGCTCCCCTGAATGTTTCTGAAGTCAAACAGAAAAGATGGATTTCATTAACGATACAAAACATTCCTATCATTTTTGTTCACTTCAAATTTGGAAAGACCAAGAAGTCAGTGATGGAAGAAAAAAAAAAAACAAAACAACTCACCGCTTGTATTAAAAGCCATACAGCAGACTGGCTTCTCATGGGCAGGAAAATGAGCCACAATTCCATCGCTGTCAGAATCTTCACTCACGAGTACCTAAACACACAAAATGCAGACAAAGACAAGTGAAAGATCTCAATTCACAGCTCCGGGGAAAAAACAGTGCAAACATTTCTCTGATTTCAAAAATTGTGTAAACTCCCATCCCAGTTGGGAAGTTCCATAAGCTATCATGATACGGTTCCTAAGGGAAAGTCAGAGTAGCACCCATTTTGGGAGACTGAGAATCACAGTCTCAATCTCCATTTTTCAGATGAGGTAACTGAGGCACAGAGAAGTGAAGTGGCTTGTCCAGGGTCACAAGAAGACAAGTGGCAGAGCCAGGATTAGAACCCGTGACCTTCCAACTCCCAGGCCCATGCTCTAAACACTATGCCATGCTGCTTTTATGCAGAATTTATCCACCATGTAAAAAAACCAAAACATCACCTGCAAATATGATGTGTATATTTTCAATTATTTTGCCCAGGTTATCACTAAAGTTACTGAATAGGAATTTCACCACAATGCATGATCAAAGATTATCATTTAGTGTAACGTAATGAGAAAAAGAACTCCACCTCTTGAGTCCAAGCTAACAAAGTACTGAAAATATGATGCTTTATGTGGATTCAGTGAGAAGTTATGCCATATTATTGTTTCCCTCTTCTTCCCCTGACTTAAAACACTGAGGTCCCTGAGAGTTTAGTTGTAAGAAATATCACTGTCTTTCAGGGAGCAGAAGATTTTACCTAAGAAAACTCAGACCAGAACACATGGGGATTTCTGAACTGTTATTTGGAGGGGAAAAAGAAAGAATTTTTTTAGGCAGTGCTCTTGTGACTCCTGATGTCTGGCGAGAAGACCAAGCAATTTAAACTAATACCAGTTTGCATTTCCACGGAAAGGCAGCTGCCAAAACTACTCTCTGGAACTATTCCTTTCCTCACTGGCCACAGAAAAGGAGCAGCGGCAGCTTAAGAGTCAGCAGACCCTACTCTTCTGAAAGGTGTGAACACATGTCAAAAGGACAACAAATTCGGGGAGGAGAGGAAGAGGGAGACCTGAAGGCAGACTACTGTAAATACGGCCCAGGGAGTTTCATCTTTTATCATGAAAATGCAGAAGTAAGTCTGTATAATGGAATCACCTGCAGTACGTTTTCTATGCCAATGCTTAAACTTGCCTAGCAGTGTGTAATTTTTTTAAGGGTATTTATTAAGCACTTATAGATTCTCAGGCATTCCACTAAGTGCTGGGGTAGATAGAAGCTAATCAGGTTGGACACAGTCCATGTCCCACATGGAGCTCACAGTCTTAACACCTATTTTTCAGATGAGGGAACTGGGGCATGGAGGTTAAGTGACTTGGCCAGGGTCACATTGCAGTTAAGCAGTGGAGCTGGAATTAGAACCCAGGTCCTATGACCCCAAGGCACGTGCTCTTTTTACTAGGCCACCCTGATTTTCCTGTGAACTACTGTATCAGTTATCGGGGTGTTGCACAAATATCGGACCACGAAGGAAAATCTTGTATCAGTGTAATTGGGACTGAGGATGCAACATTATCCTCGTAGGGCCCACATGCACCCAGAGGTAAACTTCACTGCTACTGGAATCTTCTTTAAGAACAAAGAACAACTATACACAAGGGGCTGGGGCCTTCACCTCTTCCTAAAATCTTTTGAAATCAATATAATAATAGTAATTATAACAAATGTTAGCTGCTTACTACATGCCAGGCACTGTAATAAGCACTGGGGTGGATACAAAAATTCGGGTTGGACACAGTCCCTTTCTCGCATGGGGCTCACAATCTTAATCCTCATTTCACAGATGAGGTTACTGAGGCACAGAGAAGTTAAATGACTTGCCCAAGATCACACAGCAGGCAAGCGGCAGGGCAGGGATTAGAACCCAGATCCTTCTGACTCTCATGCCTGCTTTATCTGCTAGGCCATGCTGTTTCTCATTAGGCCATGAAACTGGGCAGGCATGTGATTACACAGAGACCAAGAAGTACTTTACATTTGAAACTAACATAATCTGAAAAATTTTAAACGTGGTTGAAAAGAAAGAAAAAATAAAGGGGGAAAAGGGAGTTGGGGGTACCCAAAATGACTACTTCCCATTCCCCCAAGGTTGACAGTAGAGGAGCAAAGTGTGCAGCCTGGGTTGTTGTAGAAAAAGAGTGAGGTAAGTAGGAAGGGGAGAACTGAGTGCTTTAAAGCTGACTGTAAGGAGTTTCTATTTGATGTGGAGGTGGACAGGCAACCACAGATGGTTCTTGAGGAGTGAGGAGATGTGGACTGGATGTTTTTGAAAGAAAAATGACCCCAGGTGCAAAGTGAGGAGATTGGAGTGAGGACAGACACGAGGCAGGGAGGTCAGCAAGAAGGCTGATGCAGAAATGACGCTAAGTGATGCATAACAGTACTGATGGTGACTACATGTCTTTTGAGGAAGGGAAACTGGAATTTAAATCCATTCTTCCCTCTAGAAAGACACAATTAAAAAGATGACCTTATTCCTGTGCTTCATGAATAAATTTCCCTTCAAGGGATTTCAAAGTAGACTACAGCATCAGTCCTGGACACCGGGTGACAATCAGAAATCATCTCAAAACCTGACAACATCCTAAAAATGTAAAAACCTTCTTTGGCTTTGGGAACTGCCTCCAATGGGGCACGGACGAGGTATTTCCAGAAAAGACTTCTGCTTGCAGTTATTTCAGAAGCTATGATTGGCTACATGTCCTTACATTGAGTCTCAGAACCTCCCATAATGAGGTATGGCAACTCCAAAGCATCACTAAGGGAAAATTTTTGAGAATCAAAATTCAACATTGGAAGATTTTTACATGACTGGCGGATAGGCCTCTAGCTTGGTCTCTTTTCAGCATATCTTACTAAATGTTTCTGCCTCAAAATTCTTGAGCGTTTTTTTTCTGCCATGTACCAAAGCAATCTGGAGCCACACAAACTTCCTAGTCTTGGGAATCACTGGATTAATTTATCATTATTTATTTAAATGCTTCAAAAGGGAAATCGGCTTTAAATGTTTAAAGGAGCTGTGTAGCGGGGATGAATTCATGAGGCCAGGGCCTGACTTATTTTAAATGTTCAGATTACTTGGCAATGTCACATCAGCACCATTATGGTTTTGCTTTCTGTTGTCAGCATTCCATACTGATTCCAGAACCGCTAACCAACGGGTCTGGAGATCTTCCTAAGAGAATTTCAAAGAAACGCTGTTCCCTTTTCTCAATCTGGGTAAACTGTGTGAAATAACTGCAATACATCATCTTTTCACAACTTCTACTTTCAAGTACCTATCCCTCACTGGCGTGTTTGTCGCTCTAAATTAGGTGAGCGAGCACAACTAGTTTGGGAAGAGGTGGGAGGAATAAGGGAGAATGAGGATTTTGGCATTAATCAAGTTGATACTATATACAAGGTAAAATCTGTTATGAATGGTAACACGAATATGCACAGATGTAGGAAAGGAACTCAAAGAAATCTGGTCAAGGATGGACAGACAACAACCCTTTTTTTGTCACTGAGCATTAGAGAATTAGAAATGTTGTCTTCTTGCCTTAGCAATAAGGCCTGATTACAGAGACAGTCATGAAAAAACTACTCTGGATTCAAGTTTTCTACATCCAGTAATGGAGAGTGGAGTTATCCCTGCCAAGATCCAAACTTGCGGTTCCAGAAAATGGAAGTCTTTCAAGCCTGGTCCTGAGACTGCTAAACCATTTGACTTGACAGTAATCAGTTACTAAACCTAAAACTGAGGAATAATCTGGTTTGACTCACTCTGAACATATTCACTCAGGGAGAATTTGCGGAGTAACTTCAAGTGAACTTCCACGAAAATAGCAAATCTCTAAAAGCAGTCAAAAATGTTTCCACTCTTGCTAGGAGGGTCACTCTTTCATTAGAGAAGCAGCGTGGCTCAGAGGAAAGAGAACGGGCTTTGGAGTCAGTGGTCATGGGTTCAAATCCCAACTCCACCGATCGTCAGCTGTGTGACTTTGGGCAAGTCACTTCACTTCTCTGTGCCTCAGTTACCTCATCTGTAAAATGGGGATTGACTGTGAGCCCCCCGTGGGACAACCTGATCACCTTGTAACCTCCCAGCGCTTAGAACAGTGCTTTGCACATAGTAAGTGCTTAATAAATGCTATTATTATTATTATTAACAAAGCAGCCAATGAACAGAGATGCTAGCACTGCTATGAAGTGTAAAATTGATTTTCCAAGTACAGCAATTTAAAGCAAAGTTTGTTTTTAAATAAATTATCTGTAAAGTTAAATACACATGCACCTCTCTCAATTCTTAAAATTGGTCTATTCTCCATGTTAAAAATTGAGTATTCCTTTAATTTTACCATTTTTGAACTTAGTATTTATTTCTGGGTTAATTCAATCAATCAATTAATCATACTTATTGAGCACTTAACCTGGATGATACATTGCATTAAATGCAGGGGAAAGTTCCATAGAATTAGAATTCATTTTCCCTGCCTTCAAGGAGATTACTTTCTATGACTATCCTCTCATATGATCTTCTAAATTAAGGACCCCAGTAGCCCATCTGAAACATTAATTCCCAAACTCCAGGAAGGAGTGAGAGGGGAGGAAGAGTAAGATTAATTCTACTTTAATTTCTATAGAATCATGCCTAATCCAGTTTCCTGTGCAGATAAATTTCCTGGATCTCTACAGAAAAACCCAGGAGAAAAGATAAATCAGAGCCACTACTAATCCAGACCAGTTTACAAGACACTGGAATGATGGCGAAGAATAAAAATTGATTTTAAAAACTGTCATTATTTAGAACTACAATTGCACCATTAATTTACACTGTACTTTACCATCATTTTATTTCACTTTTCCGTGAAATTCCAATTCCAGTTGACAGCAAGTGAGTTTATGTCCACATCCGTAACATTTCTTTATATTAATGTCTGTCTCCCCCTCTAGACTGTAAACTTGTTGTGGGCAGGAAATGTGTCTACCAACTCTGTTATACTGTACTCCTCCCAAGCACTTAGTACAGTGCTCTGCACACAGTAAGTGCTCAATTAATATGACTGATTGATGCTCAGCTACAAAGTTCTGATACCTCCTCAATACCCAATCAATTACTGAGCACCTGTTGGGTGCAGAGCTCTATTCTAATGACTTGGAATAATAATGATGATGATGATGATGATAATAGTGGAAGAGAAGAATAAAATTAGCAGACAGGTTCTCTGACCCCGAGGAATTTACAATCCAGCAGGGGAGATGGAAACGGAGGTTAGTTAAAGATAGGAGGAAAAAGAGAAAGGAGATAAGTATTGGAGTTGGTGCTAAAATTATAGGGTAAGGAAGATATGTACTTAAGTGGCTTGGGAGGTTGACAATTAAGTGCTTAGTTTGGGCAGAGGTGCTGAAGTGGCTCCTGGGGGAATGGAAATTGGGGACAGTAGAGATTAATCAGGGAAGGCCTCCTGGTGGAGGTGTGATTCCAGAAGGTCCCGGAAGACGGGAAAAGCAGCAGCCTGCAGGATGTGAAGGGCGAGGGAGTTCTGGACAGATGAGCGGTGAGAGAGACGAGAACAAGGCACAGTGAGGACAGGTTGGCTTGAGAGGAACAAAGCTTTCAAACTGGGCTGTAAGTGGGAGAGGAGACAGGATAAGGAGAGGATTTGAGCACCCCAAAGTCAAGCGTCAGGCATTTCTGCTTGATACAGAGATGCGTGAGCGGCCAGTGGAAGGTTTCCGAGTGGAGAGACGAGAACAGACCAATGTTACTGAAAAGTAATCCGGGCAGCAGGGTCAAGTAAGAACTGGGTTCAAATCCCGGCTCCGCCACTTGTCAGCTGTGTGACTTTGGGCAAGTAACTTAACTTCTCTGTGCCTCAGTTACCTCATCTGTAAAATGGGGATTAAGACTGTGAGCCCCACGTGGGACAACCTGTTCACCTTGTAACCTCCCCAGCACTTAGAACAGTGCTTTGCACATAGTAAGCGCTTAATAAATGCTATGAAAAAACTGGAAGGGAGATCCTGGAGGCAGTGAGGTCAGTGAGAGCACTGATCCGAGAGTCGAGATGAGATATGGCAAGTGCTTTCACCGGCATAATGACGCTTTGAATGGGGAAGGAGCGGAGGATTCTGGAGATGCTACAAAGGATGCTACTCCTGGAGGGGAAGTAATTTCACAAGGGTTTCGAAGAAGGAAAGACTTGTGAACTGTCGGACTTGAAGGGGGAGGCAGTTCCAGGCATTCATTCAATCGTATTTATTGAGCGCTTACTGTGTGCAGAGCACTGTACTAAGCGCTTGGGAAGTACATGTTGGCAACATATAGAGACGCTTCCTACCCAACAGCGGGCTCACAGTCTAGAAGGGAGAAGGGTGTGGCCAAGAGGTCGGCAGCAGGATTGACGAGGAGGCGGCACAGACAGCATGTTACTTTGAGAGGAACAAAGAGTTCCAGCGGGTATACAATGGGAGACTGAGGGCCTTAAAGCCAATGTGGAGGGGTTTCTCCTTAATGCAAAGAGGAATATGCAAACTCCTGAAGGTTTCTGAGAAGTTGAAAGGCACGGGATGGCACACCTTGCAAAATAATTCTTCCAGGAGGGGAGATGTTTTAGGATGAGCAAGTAAAGAAATACACCAATTTCACCTATTTTAGTACCAGTAAAATTTAGTGAAGGAGGCTGTAAATGAGGGCAAAAGCTGACTATTATTCAAAATTTGAGAATTAGGGAACATTTTGAACAGGTCTAAATAATACCACTATTACTATCATTTTGGTGTGGCTGGAGGAGGAAGTAACAAGGGTCATCTTGGGTGTCAGCAGCATGTTTAAGCTCTACATTTCTCTCTCCAAGACCTGCAGTGTATTTTTTTGAAGAAGCAGTGTTAATATAAACTCAGTGATTTTAGGTTCCTCCCTATGGATTGCACCATTATCGGGATAGGCAATTCCCCAGAACAACATCTAGAGGTTCCTTGCGTATCCTCTCTATGGACTGCCCCATCTTCCAGAGAGTCCTCAGAGTCCCTTCTCAGCCTGCCTGAATGGTCTACTCAGCAACATCACGTTCCCTTCTGCTTTGCCCTGACTTTCTCCCTCTGTTCTTCCCCTTTCCCAGCCCCACAGCACTTGGTACGTATCTCCAACTTTTTTTCAAGTCAATGTCTGTCTCCCTGCCTCAAGACTCTAAGCTTGTTGTGGGCAGGGAATGTGTCTGTTTATTCTTGAATTGTACTCTCCCAAGCGCTTAGTACAGTGCTCTGAATACTGTTAAACGCTCAATAAATATGACAATGAAGGAAAGAATGGGGTCGATACAGTATTTTCCAACAGAAGAGTCTCTACCATTACTGCTTAGCTGAGGTGCCAATGAGTAAGCTCTCCCAATCGTACTACATTCAAGGTCAGCAGAACAACTAGAGAAGCAGCATAGCCTAATGGACAGTGCACTAGCCTGGTAATTAGAAGGACCTGGGTTCTAGTGCCAGTTCTGCCACTTGTCTGCTGTGTGACCCTGGGCAAATCACTTGGCTTCTCTGTGCCTCGGTTACCTCACCTGCAAAATGGGGATGAAGACTGTAAGCCCCAAGTGGGACATGCATGGTGTCCAACCTGATTATCTTGTACCTCCTCTAGCACTTAGGACACGACCTGGCACATAGTAAGCATTTAACAAATACCATAAAAAACCAATTGATAAAAGATAGATCAGCCAGTTTTTTGTCTTCTGTGTAGAGAGATAGAGAAAACACCTAGGAGACCACCCTCTAGACTGTAAGCTGTTTGTGGGCAGGGAACATGTCTACCAACTCTGTTGTATTGTACTCTTTCAAGTACTGAGTACAGTGCTCTGCACACAGTAAGCACTCAAATACCACTGATGGATTGTTTGATTAAGATGATAAAGTTTAGGGAAAACACCGCTTGCTTTCAGGGTAATGTTTCTGATTCTTCTAAATTATGCTTTTTTCCATTTGAGAATTTTCCATGTTGCAGACCAATACTGATGTGCCATTATGACTTCAATTATACTAATCTTTAAAGTCAAATTATACCACTTAACTTATTCTGGTCAAGAAATGACTTTAAATAAAACATGAAAGTAACATGGGTAAAAATGGTCATGAATTCAATCAAATCAGTTCTGTCCTTAATGCAGTTACCAAAGAATGATTCCATTATCATGAAAATCAAAGTAATCAATTCAGCATCAGAATATGATGAATCAAAGTTTATACATCTCTACTGTACCCATGAAGATATCTTCATTAAAGATTCGCTAGCTTTAAACAGCAAAAGTCAGTGTAATGTTGGCTTCAGCCCCTAAGATGAATGTGGAAAAAAAATTATAGCTAAGGTCAAACATCAGTGGAAAGGGGCTAAAAGTGATAAATCTATGACATTAACTACTGCACTCCTTTTAATAGAATCCAGCATAAACTCAAAACAGCCTTGTGCTCAGACTGAACTATTTATCTGAGACAAAAATGTCTTCTTGACAAAAAACAGATCCCCTTTAATAAAAGAAAGGCAGACAATATTATGTTCAGAGGGAATCCCATTGCTGCGCTTTTTTTTTAAGCAAAGTAAATTCTTTGGTGATATATGTACAAATACTAGTTTTATGGAAAATGGATAGAAAAATATCTAGATATATTTCAGAATACGCTTTGTCATCAGAGATGACAAACACTACAAATGCGGCCCGGCAGAAACATACCCATACTTTGAGTAAAAGGTTTTGGTGTTGGACTTCATTTATTTAGTCTTTGAACTGTTGAAAAGCTGAGAGTTGCTATTTTCTTCAGGCATGTTAAGCATCTTCATTTGACTCAACTGCTATAATCTCTTTACCACACGGAAAAGACTCTTTGAAACTGCTGAGGTTCGCAATCACCCTGCCCCATTTCCCCTTCTCTCCCACCTAAGTTAAAAAGAAGCAGTAAAAAATATCCAAACCTATTTGGAAACAGAGGCCAGGGTGCTAGGCGTTCACAGAGTAATTCTATGCACATTTTCTTCCACTGTATCCTACTCTCGAGGTAATATATGAATGAAGTTAATCAATACTCAATTTGTCACCTAGCTCTTTTGTAAAAGACACAAAAGAACATTATCTACGTTTAAATGATCCCATAGCTCTCTGTCAACAATGCTAGATATTTAGCAGATTTATTTGTAGTCACAAAACTGCACCCTGTTGAGGGTTATAACTAGAGACTAAATGTGGGTGGCCTTGTAGATGAATTAATTAAGAATCAAAGGTCAAAAGAAAATATTTTCTTTAAAACTCATAAACCACTAAAGGTTTATGTATTTAATTCCAATGAAAAAGAGAACATCTGTATGGGTTTATTTCTATCCATTTCAGCTAATTAACAGATCTAAATAAATAGCCATTAAGACCAACTGAAAAGTTTGCTAACACTTCATTAAAAAGAAGTTTAAACAAGCACATAAGCCTGGTTAGCATATTTTGGTTTACCACAATGTTACTTGGGGTTCAGAAAAATTATTTTTATTCCTTTTTCAAATAAAAGATGACAGCCAAATCGACTAACTCAAAATGTTTAGGGCTTTCTCTTTTAACTACACTAAAGTTCAAACTTTCTGAAAGTGCCACTGTTTCTTAATGCAAGTACTAATCTCATAAGGAGCCAACATGTGTGAGTCCACCAAACTGTCTTCTCTAATATACTAAAATCATATTTTCCCAATAAACTAATATTTACATGCATATCAGAATTTTTAAAAAAACCTTCTTAGGTATAGAAGAGTGTGTGTGTGTGTGTGTGTACACACCACTCAGAGCTGATACAATTTAAAATTTGGCAATGCTAATTTGTCATTCTACCATACAATGAAAAACTTTACAACTGCCCTTTTATAGATCCAGGCCCACATCAATGGAAGGGCAAAAAAAGCAAAGCATTCCTTCAGTAAATGAGAACTCGCAAATGATACATGCAAAACAGTACGGAACAAACTCCATTTTTATGAACTGAAAAAAAAAATCTGTTAATAGGAAGTTAATTCATTTTCTTTCCAGCACAGGACAGAAGATCTCAACTCAAGCCTCAAATACAGTCATATGCTAGGATCTTTTAAAATATTTCTAGTGTTATATGATTTAAAAATAGAGTCTCTATCTCATTTTAAAGAAATAAGCGAATTTAACTTGTATTAATGGTGAGGGTTATTTAACATATAACTATGTCACCTGGGCAAATAAACATCATTATACTGTTTCTATAATACCTCTTTCCCACCATTAGTGAAGTCCAATAAATCCAACAATGTTATCTACTGACTTTATTGAGTGCCAAACATTGTTCTAAACTCTTGAGCAAGAAGAACTGAAGGAAGCCACAAGTTTCCTGACCTCAAGGAGTTTGCAATCTAATGTGGGCTAAATTCTTTGTAAAGTCTCAAAAAGAACTATTCTGGCCCTTAAAGGAACAGATCAATCATTTCACATCTATGACTGTGCTAGAGTCAATGCTCAAAAGCTGAAAACAAGAAAAAGCAGTGACATTAAGGAAGGATCCATAACAAATTTGTGGTCCTCCATTTTTGTTTTTAATCATTAAAGACAAAAAGGAAAACTGAAGGAAAAAAAACTCCCTTATTTTAAGGTTTGGCACTAAGAAAGATTGAACTAGAAACGACGTGAAACTAAACTCCTTAGTTCTGGAAATCCAAATTCATAATCCCTTCTACCAGCTTTATTTTCTATTCATTTGGTTACACATTTTCCCCGAATCAAACTTGCTCACAATAAAAGCCTAACATGGCATTTGCTTTTTAAATTCTTAAAGAAAGCTGTGAAGCCCTATGTGCTGCATTCAAAACCTACATATCTGACTTCAAAATGGTCAGTAGTGAGTTTTGGAAGATTTTTTATTTTTAAATGCTCAACAAATGTAAAGGACTGTTTGGAAGGATGAGAATGAAAATGGAAAAAAAATTCTAAAGCTTGACGCTTTCCTCAGATTCCTTATTTGATCACTATCCTTCATTTATGCACATAAGGCACAATGGGTGTACAAAAGTTCATTTAGGAAGACTCTTTTTCCTCCGGTAATCCAATACCAAACACTGTTCAAATGTTACTTATGCTTGGGCTTGTTCTAAAACTTGCCCAACAGCAACCTTGACCATTCAACTTTTCTTCAAAAATACTGTGGTTTACTTCGACTATCATGGGCTCCTAATGATTCCTTCTTTGTTTCACATCACACAATTGCATTGGCTTCTAGACTTTGGTCACCAATTTGCAGCTGTAATACCGCGCACTAATGACTGCAATCAGAACAACCCAGTAAATGGTCAATCAGTGTCGATGCTCAGCGAGTGTGAAGGAGGACAAAACCGAAAGCTCACAGTTGATGTTGTCGAACTGTTGTGAAAATGACCATTATGGGCCACAGACATCTGTGATTAGGCCAGTCCTGAATGGCATTCCCTGTCCAGAGAATAATAATAATAATAGTCATAGTGTTTGTTAAGTGTTTACTATGTGCCAGGCACTGTATTAGGCACTGGGGTGGATACAGGCACAGTCCCTGACCCACGTGGGGCTCACAGTCTCAATCCCCATTTTACAAAGGAAGTAACTGAGGAACTGAGAGGTGAAGTGACTTGTCCAAGGTCACACAGCAGACAAGTGATGGAACCGGGGTTAGAATTTAGTACCTTCTGACTCCCAGGACCATGATCTATCCACTAGGCCATGCTATTACTCCGGCTCTTCTTACCTGCCCTTCTCCAACGGTCTCTGTGTCGATAACTGTGATGATTCCTGGAACCAGAGGGCTTCGCCGGCTATTACTATGGGTGGCAACGTCCTCTTCCGTCACGCCTGAAGGAAGTGTCCCTGTCAGCTGAGTCACCACCTTACCAACCATTGTCAGTCCAGTCTTCAGAGTCTGTATCAGTGAGAGGCAAAGGAATAGGTTTTAGAACAAAATGCGACCTTTCGACAAGCATTTACAACTTTAAAATCCCGGCTCACCCAAGGTTTATGAAAGGAGGGATCGATGGAATATTTTATGGATCCTAGTGTGTTTTAAAATATTTTTAAGACATAGGGACCATTTTTGTGGTGCTGGGAGAAACGGCTGATCGAAGATCGACCCCTCAAGCTACTCCTTAGAGCTGTAGGATCAAGAGGCCTTTATCTGGTCATTAAGGGTCTCCATTCACACCCCCTTCTGCCCTTTTCCCACAAATGAGCCACTTTAACAAGAGGCATTCTAAAAGATGGAGGGCATTCAGTGTCAAAGACCTACTGAAATAATCAGCACCTTAACTTTTCACCTGGTCGCCAACTCACTGCCTTAAGGATCACCACTAGCTTTTCTAAATGCTGATGTGGGAACTGCTAACCTGACAGTCTAACCACCAAGACCTAGAAACTTTAAATATGCAGACCATTTCATAAAGATAGTCATTCACAATAATATTCACTCATTCATTCATTCAATCGTATTTACTGAGCGCTTACTGTGTGCAGAGCACTGTACTAACTGTTTGGGAAGTACAAGTATCATACAGAGTAGTCAAGAGCCTTTGACACACTTAGGACAAGAACAAATTAACTTTTCATTTCTTAAGGGAGTGCTTTGGTTAGTTACAACCTAAAGAATTCACAGGATTCTTACTTGTCCCATCCAGAAAAAAACCAGTAGATTAGATGACTGAAACCCAAAGTGGCAGCTAATCGGGTCACTGAAAAAAAATCCCGTATATTTACATGACATATTTCACTAAAGGCTCATGAGCCACTTCCAAGTGAGTAATAGTGTTCCCACTTTATAAATGGAAAAACGGAGGCACAGGGAGTGTTTTAAAGTGTTTTTTACAAGATCAGGAAGTGACTACGTAGAGGAAAAGCAGCATGACCCCGTGGAAAGAGCACAGTACTGGCAGCTAGAGGATTGGGGTTCTATTCCCAGTTTTGCCACTTAGCCTACTGTGCGGCTTTGGGCTAATCGCCTAACCTCTCTGAGTCACAGTTTTCTTCATCTGTAAAATGGAGATAAAGTAGACTGTGAGCCACTCCAGGGGAAAGACAACTGTGTTGTATCTACCCTACCGCTTATCCATGTATCAAGCGCTTTATAAATGCTGTAAGTAGGCATCCAGAAACAGAACATAATAATCCTCTCTCCAGGACTTCAGTCAAATCATATCGAGTGGAATATTTTTAGCTAGACCCCACGCCCCACAATAATTACTCCTTGTGATTCACCTTTAGTGAATACACAAGCAAAATGGCAGTAGATAAATCACGAATTCTGGACCGGAGAGCAAAAGCTAGGTCTTCTGAAAAGGTGTACAGGAGAAGATGAAATACCCACTTCTTTCCATTTCACATTTCTCAAAAAAAAATCCAAAACTTACAAAAGAAATCACCACTACTGTATGCTAATACTTAACTAAAATACCCAGCAATGCTATCTGCTAAATTCAAATAAAAAGGCCCAGCTCACGGCAGGCTGAAACCAAGAAAAAGCCACAAATCAATTGTAACTGTTTTGTTTAGTGCTAAAAACTCAAACTGCAGTGATTAGAAAACACATTAGTGTTCATCAATTAGCAGCCAAACGTTTGTTTCAATAATTCATGAGAAATGACTTACACAAAGTCTGTGAGTGTGTTGTCAGGAAAGCCTCTGAAGGACCACCAGAATTAGGCGCCACACTGTATTGATGGCAGGAGCTGGCCAGGAAGCATGATTAACCTCTCAGATGCCTCAGCTGATGTACTTACTCCATTAATGCTAATGGAGATGCTCCCACTTAAACTGAGCCGCCCCTTTATCAAAGGAATGCCTTTCGGTTTTAAAGTCTTTAGTCCTATATCCTCCCCATTTGCCCATGAGCCTATCATTTCATGCTCTTATACCAATGAATGGGAATAAAACTAAAACAACTGGAGGACACAAAAGGCGGAAGGTAATGCACCCAAGGAAACCGCAAGATGCTGAGAAGTTAATGCAATCGTGTTACGGACAGGCCCTCTATAGGAAAACAATAACAACAACAAAAAAACCCGGAGCAGTGACTCAAAGAATCAAGAAGGGTTTTACTGGTGTTGTTTTTTTCTTCCTTTCTGAGAAGCATTTTGAGTTTCTCATCAGACAAGTGCTATCTTATACAATGCTAAATTGCTCCATTGCCTTTTTGCCATTTTCTCAGTGCACCTTAAGCCCTAAATACATTGGCCAATGATAACTCGATAAAGGAGTAGAAATTTTTGAGCGCTTACTGGGTGCAGAGCACTGACCTAAGCTCTAGAGAAACTACAGGTCCGACTCTTTCCCTGCCAACTCACCCAAACAAGTGACCTTCGGGGAAACTTAAAACACCCAGCAATCTTTTACCCTCACCCAAACTGGCTTCTACAAATGAGTTGCGGTAATTCGAAAATCATATTGTTTTCCTTTCTAATTTTGTAAGTGCACCCAGAAGCTTCTGGGCAGTGGAGAGAAAGATTAACACTATGTAAAGTTCTCATTTACAGGTTTTCTGACTCAGTTCGATTGTACTCTCCCAAGCGCTTAGTACAATGCTCGGCATGCAGTAAACGCTCAATACAACTGATTGATTCCACTTAAAGAGCCCAAAAATCTCAGTCCCTTGGCAAATACATCAACTGCGTATTCTTCTTGCTTCTAACACCGATGAAGTGTTTCCAACAGAATTGAAACCAATTACAGATCTGGGGATCAGAAATATGAAAGCTAGCGAGAATGGGGGATTCTGAGCCCCTGCTTAATAGGAGTGTGAGTGGGCACTTTCTGTCAAGACAAACTCCATCAGATTAGTCAGTAGTGGTGGCTGGTAACTAAGGAATCTAGAGGTTGACAATCAAATGACATTAATTCCCAAATAAATCTTAACTACTCTATTGTTAAGGGTGAAGCCACTGGAATGCTGTATGTCTACCGAGTGATAAGAGAGGTATAAAAACTTGTCCCAGTCCATTAGGATGGAAGTGTTGGTGCAAAACTATCAGGGTCCTCATTCCCTTGGGTCACATGCATATTTGCCAAAACTTCCCTAGTAATCTTTAACCTTTCCCATGCTATATCAGTTGTCCTCCCTTTCCATTAGTGCTAATGGCCTGGCTCTCACATAAGCTGTTAGTTGTCATTAAGAAGTTATCATGTAACAAGAGACAAGAGACCTAGGTTGGGCTAAATCATTCTACCCTGCTGGAGCTAAAAGCACTAAGGCAGAATAAACTTCGGCAACTCTGAGGGGCCTGGGAACCTGGCTCGTAATTTTATGAGAGATATTATATGTGGCAAGATGCAGTACACTCGGGTTCTCCTACAACCTGGGGAAAGTAGGCTCTTAACGAACCCACATGAAAGAAAACCAGGAGATGTTTTCCTTCTCCTGAGGAGAAGGAGAAGAACATATACCTTGACCAGCAGAGCAGGCACGTGCACTGCTATTTCTTCTGACTTCACGTTACACTGTATTCCCGAACAAGGCTTATTCTCTAATCTCTCTAACGGTGTTCTATCCAAAACACATAGGGAAACGGTGCATTATGGACAAGCGGAGTACTCCTCTTTGAAGTAGAATGCAAAGTTTTCCCTCGATAGTTAACGTGCTAAGACAGAAAAGAATAATAATAATGGTATTTGTTAAGCACTGACTATGTGCCAGGCACTGTACTAAGAGCAGGGGTGGATACGAGCAAAGTGGGTTGGACACAATCCCTGTCCCAAGTGGGACTCACAGTCTCATTCCCCATTTTACAGGTGAGGTAACAGACACAGAGAAGTAAAGTGACTTGCCCAGGGTCACACAGCAGGTGGAGCAGGGATTAGAACCCATGACCTTCTGACACCCCGGCAGGTTAGGTGGACCTAATTTTGTTTTGCTCCTTTTAATAAATGATGATAAAACCATCAACACTTAAAAGATGTTGGAAAAGGAAGGAGAGAAGAATAATTTGGAAAGGAAGAGATCACAGTTCCAGTTCCAGATTGGATGTTTATGCCCATTAAGCCCTTAGACAAACTCCACTGCTTGTATTTTTATTCCACAAACTCCACTGCTTTTATTTTTATTCCATCATCTCCTCAAAATACTCAAAATCTTTGCACATTTATGTTTCTCGTTTATCCTCATTACATTACTGGGGTGTTTTTACTAATCTCAATAGCTTGAAACGGGCAAGCGGGGTCTATCAGTGGGGAGGAACTGGAATTATTCTCTCAAGGAGGTGAAATGATTGTCAGCAAATGACTCGTGAAATCAAGACTAGAGCTCAGGTCTTCTGCACACCATGACTGTGCTCTGTCCATTGACTCTGCTGCCAATTCTTCAGGTCTCGTTCTCTCCTCTGTCTTCAAAACAGATTATCTATCACTATTATCACTATCCATCACCCTGACTTCCTCTCTTTGTTCATCTTCCCTCCCATCCCCACAGCACATATGTGTATATCTGTAATTTATTAATTTATTTATGTATATTAATGTCTGTCTCCTGCTCCAGACTGTGAGCTCACTGTGGGCAGAGAATGTGTCTGTTCATTGTTGCACTGTACTCTCCCAAACACTTAGTACAGTGCTTTGAGCACAGTAAGCACTCAATAAATAACGACTGAATGAACTATTATTCTGAATTATATTTAGCTAGCTAAACTGTGCAAAATGCACTGAAGATGAAAATAGCCATCTCGAATTTCTCTGGTACAGTGACATGGAGCTACTTTCAATTGTTCTAGCAGGCAAATCATGAAGTAGGTTCGGATGAGTGGGAAGAAAGATAGTCCCTTGAGAGCCTGGTGCCTGAAAAGGGAAACAAAGAACTAGGAGTATCCCATTAAAATACCAGAAACTTCCCGTTGCTCACAAATAGAGAAGAGCAAACTTGCTTTGAACAAAATAAGACTATACTTCTACCCTGACCTACCTTTACTGTATTCTCCCAAACGCTTAGTACAGTGCTCTGCACACAGTAAGTGTTCAATAAATATGACTGATCTCAACCACCACAAGAGCAAGGAACTAGATGTACTCTACAAAAGGAAATTCAACATTTGGATACATTTGTTTTGTATAATTTCTGCTTCTAAACAGTTCTGGAATCAGAGGTAATAGTAGTAATAGGAGTAAACTCCTGAAACAGTGAGCGCTGAGTACACTTCTCAGTTCCCCTTGGGTGCAATACACTCTTCTAAGCAGTTGGGAAGTACCAAATATGGAAGTGACATGTACAAGGAGCCACGAGAACACCTTTTTTGATACTGCTTTTGGCCACCACCAGGAAACCCACCTATTTTCAAATGTATGTGCTAGGAAGTGAAAGTGGAGCGAGTTCATGTGGGAGACAGGTCAACTGTTGCCCATAAGGACTAAACACCTAGAGGCTGGCACTTAGTACAGTGCTCTGCACACAGTAAGCGCTCAATAAATACGATTGATTGATTGATTGAACTCTCCCAAGCACTTAGTACAGTGCTTTGCACATAGTAAGTATGCAATAAATGCCACTGATTGATTAGGTTCTGCCATTACATCTCACTTAACTGCTCTGTAGCCATAAGCTGATCACTTGTTTCTCCTTACTTAAAATGGAATTTTTTTATTGTGGCATTTCTTAAGCACTTACTATATTCATTCATTCATTCATTCAATCGTATTTATTGAGCACTTACTGTGTGCAGAGCACTGTACTAAGCGCTTGGGAAGTACAAGTTGGCAACATAAAGAGACGATTCCTACCCAACAATATGCCAGGCACTGCACTAAGTGCTGGAATAGAAACTAGCTAGTCAGGTTAGACACGGTCCATATTCCACACCAGGCCACATGGCCTTAATCTCCATTTTACAGATGATGTAACTGAAGCACAGATAAGTAAAGTGCCTTGGTCTCACAGCAGACAAGTGGCAGTGCTAAGATAAGAAGTCAGGTCCTTCTGCCTCTCAGGCTGGGGCTCTATCTACTAGGCCAACCTGCTACTCAGCCTACCTTTGGAGAACTGTAATTATTTTTGGAGAATTCATGACCAACATGCCTGACAGGACTATCATGTGATGTTTCCAAAGAGAGTAAATTAATATTATTTCAAATAACTGACTCCCGATTCTAGACTGAGGCCGCTGTCGGGTAGGGACCGTCTCTATATGTTGCCAACTTGTACTTCCCAAGTGCTTAGTACAGTGCTCTGCACACAGTAAGCGCTCAATAAATATGATTGAATGAATGAATGAATGGAGTTCTTCATAATTTTTCTGTATTGGCTATCTTTTTTCATGGAACTAGTTAAATGCCATGTGCCAGGCCCTATAATCAATTAATCGTATTTACTGAGCACTTACTGTGTGCAGAGCACTGTACTAAGGTGCATGGGTGAGCACAATATAACAGAGTTGCTAAACACATTCCCTGCCCACAATGAGCTTTCAGCCTCGAGACAGAAACAGACATTAATATAACTCAATTATGGATATGGACATAGTGCTATGGGGCTGAGGGAGGATTAATAAAGGGTGGAAATCCAAGTGCATCACTGGGGTAGGTAGAAGATAATCTGGTTGGGCAGAGTCTCTGTCCCATGTCGGGGCTCAAAGTCTAAGTCAGAGGGAGGAAGTTTCAATCCCCATTTTATGGATGAGGTGACTGTGGCACAGAGAAGTGAAATGACATGCCCAGGGTCACACAGCAGGCAAGTGGTGGAGCCAGGATTAGAACCCACGACCTTCTGATTCCCAGGCCCGTGCTCTTTCCATTAGACCACACTGCTTCCCTATTAAGATCAGATTTAGGAAATCAATAGCTGGAGCAGTGCCATAGCCAACGGAAATGAGCATCGTACTGTAAAACGTCACATGCTTTTGGCAGAAAGATATTTCCCGAAAACAGGCATGGGTAGAAGTCTTCCATCCTGAATTTTTACCAGTGTAAAATGAAATAAATTAACTCTTGGAGCCCAGGAACCAAGTATTTCCTAATATGCCAGTGCCTTCACATCTGGTATGAAATGAGAAGCATTTAGTACAGTGTTCCAGCACTTTGAACACGGCTTGGCACATAGTAAGTGCTTAACAAATGTTATTATTATTAATTACCATCTTAAGCACTTACAATGGGCCAAGCACTGCTCTAAGCGCTGGGGTAGATACAAGTTAATCAGGTTGGACACAGTCCCTGTCCCACATGGGGCTCACACTCTTAATCCCCATTGTACAGATGAGATAACTGAGGTCCAGAGAAGTGAAATGACTTGTCCAAGCAGCACACAGCAGACATATGGTGGAGTTGGAATTAGAACCCAGGTCCTTCTGACTCCCAGGCTCGTACTTTATTCGCTAAGCCACACATTACTATTATTATTATTATTAAATGCAAAGATGGGAAAAGCAGACTACTCCTGCAAAAATACTCAGGATAAAAATGCTGATGTGTCAAAGACTGATGTTTACTTTCAAATTAAAGGGCTCTCTGCTCTCAGTGTGGTAGTTTGGGGGCATCCGGAGCAATGGAAATTCCTTGAAATGTTCTCCCAGATGCAACAAATTTGGAACCAACTGAGAACTAAAAAACACAGCGAGAGGAGGAAAGCTCCCCATGTTACATCTAAAAGAGAATTATCAGTCTGATGACAAGGCAGGGTCTCGTAGGAGACTCGTCTTTCTGAACAATAAAAAACAATAAAGGGCAAAAAATGCCATCCAATATAAAAGAAACCACGACTTCTGATGGCGAAAGAGGGCAGATCCTAAACCATTTCACACTGATATGATACCACTGAAGGGGAGGCTTCTGAATGAAAGCTTATTTAAGTAAGCTGCAAGATACATGGCCTCTGATGGTTCGCTAAAAGGGAAGGCAGAAGTCCGAAGGTATCTGGAATGCTCATACCCTAATGGGAGAAGTCATTTTAAGATGCTCACCACTTTATGTGACAAAGACAGAAGACTTGGAACTTGACTATTCAACATCTGTAAGGCAAATGCCCAATAACCTGTCTGAGATAACATCAGACGTTACTGTGGTAGAATGCACTCATTTAAAGGAAACACAACTTCCCAGATGCCTAATCGTTCCTGCTGAAAACATCCACAATTTCCTGTTTAGCCTTCGGAAAATCATAGATGGCTATCTCTTTCTTACAGCAGATCTTACTCTCACCAGCAAATCTGAGGCCCTTCGTTCAGAGGCCACAGTAATACACCAGAAGAACAGCTTTGATTTCTGGAAGCAATCCTGGTGAATCCCTGGATGGAGAAGAGATTGAGTTCTCTAACAGGAACATGCTAGTCAGTGTCCTCTGGTTCAATGCACAACTGAGTTCCAGGAGGTGGGCCTTGGCATCCAAGAGATGTTTAAGCCATTTCACTGGGTTTTTTTAAGGTATTTATTAAGTGCTTACTAGGTACTTGTACTCACTTCTCTTAGTACCCCCATTAGTGATAGTGAGCACAAGTCAAACTCAGCACGGTCAATTGTACAATGATTTAGGATCTCTGGAAAAAAGGTTGATGGGAGAGGTGGAAGAAGTGCAGCCTAGTGCAAAACGCATGGGCCTGGAGTTGGTGGATTTGGGTTCTAATCCCGCCTCCGCCGTGTGTCTGCTGTTGATCTTGTGAAAGTCGCTTCACCTCTCTGTCCCTCAGGTATCTCATCTGTAAAATGGGGATTAAGACTGGGAGCCCAAGTGGGACAGGGACTGGATCCAACCTGGTGATCTGGTATCTACCACAGTGTTTACAACAGTGCTTGGCAGATAGTATGCGATTAGCAAACCGTAATTATGATTATTATGAGCACGATTGGCTTTTTATTATTATTATTATTATGTTAGTCCCAGTTGCTGGGTCTTAACTTGCTGTGGAAAAATTGAGGTTCATGGAATTAAGCAATACTGGATATGCAGTCTATCATTGGATTCTAGGTGGGTCAGAGAAGCAGCATGGCCCAGTGGACAAACCTCCAGCCTGGGAGTCAGAACGTCATGGGTTCTAATCCCAGCTCCACCACTTTGCTGTGTGACCTTGGGCAAGCCACTTCACTTCTCTGTGCCTCAGTTATCTCATCTGTAAAATGAAGATTGAGACTGTGCTCATCCGTAAAATGAAGATTGAGACTGTGAGCCCCATATGGGACAGGGACTGTGTCCAAACCGACTTGTTTGTATCCCCCCCACCCACCCGGCTCTTAGTACAGTGTCTGGCACATAGTAAACGCTTAACAAATACAATAATAATGAACCACTTGCCTTTTTTTCTTTTTTACCAGAATATCTGAATTTGGTTGCTCTGCATTTTTCATGTGGTAGAAAGAGCCCCTTCAAGATCAACATATCAGGCACCTAGACTCGTTCACCAGGAATAACGACTCCAAAGAGAGATTCAACTGGGAGTCTAAGAGGAAGAGGAGGATGGCAATCTTCATCCTGGTCTCAAAAGTGAGGACAGGGTCCTGATGGGCAGTGGTAGGTCGGAAGACAGCTTCTCAAGCTGAAGAGAGCAGCGCTTGGCTAGCAAGGCTTGCCAGTATTCGGGCTGTCTCTCAAAAGTCAAGGTTCTAAAAGCTGTAGCTTGTTCCTTTCAGAAACATATTGTGTCTGTCATCACTCAAGCATAGCCACAGCAAAACAGATTTACTGAATCTGGGTGACTTTCCAAGCCCACTCTACCAGTGCATTAAAAAAAACCCCAAAAAACCAACACGTGTTTGCATCGGTGAAAATAAGAAAATCGGTTTCCATACATTGCAAACGAAAGCAGGATTTTCCTGACGCAGTATCCAAGGGGAACTGGAGGTGGACAGAGTCCTAGGATTTAGGATTCCAGCCCCAGTTCAGGGTCAGGCCAAGGAAGCCAAGGAACCATCTGCAGCCTCCATTTTCCCGTGTCTGTTAATTCTGTTGTGCTGTACTCTCCCAAGCGCTCAGTACACATAGTAAGTGCTCAATAAAAACCATTGATTGATTGATTGATTTTCTCATCTATGAAGAGAGAGACAACTTTCCTTTCAGCCTCACAGAAAAATACTTTAGCTTGATAAGGGGCTAGGGTTAAATGTGAAACACTAGAAAAGTACTTTTAAGCGTACAATTTCCCCACAGTTTTCTACTAAATGTGGGCCATCTGCCCCTCTGGCCAGATCCCGGAAGATCCTAAAGGTTTCATTTAAGCATTCCTAACCAGACTTGCTGAGCTGTATTTGCTTTACATTTTTATATGTTTTACACAAAATAGCATGACCTTGGATTCTCTTTGTGGGTTGATTTTCAACTGTTGTCTTATTCGGTCCAGTTGTGCTTTCTATTACACACAGTCATTCAGCTTCACTTCGTAATCCTTATTATTAGAATTGTTTTGTTGTATACTTCACAAATCAAAAGGATGGTAGTTACAAGAAAAGCTTGTAATCAGCATGAAGTTTGCCAGCCAACATCAAAACAGGCTTTTTTCCTTTCTATGTGAATGTTAAAAAAAATAAAAAATGTCTCGACAAATGCTGAAAGGAAGGGCCCTTGAAATAAAAGCAACTTTGGATATGCTTGTGGTTCAGTTTGAGCCTTTCCAAGGCATTGTTTTCCTTTCACCTCCCAAAATCTTAAGCGCTTAAGATGCAGCATGATGTTGCAGAACATGTAGGATCGTGCAATACTCTGCCCAGTAAATTCTGTTTTGTTTTGCTTTTTATGGTATTTGTTAAGCACTTACTATGTGTCAAGCACTGTTCTAAGTGCTGGGGAAGGTACAAGTTAATCAGGTTGGACACAATCCCTGTCCCACATGGGGCTCACAGTCTAAGTAGGAGGGAGAGTGGTTACTGAATTCCAATTTTGCAGTTGAGGTAACCGAGGCACAAAGATGTGAAGTACCTTGCCAGAGGTCACATGAGAGGGCAGTGACACAGTCCAGGTCCTCGCTGTTTCCAAATGACCCCGGTGTCTTCGAAAATCATACTACTAATAACAGTAATGATTATGGCATTTGTTAAGTGCTTACTTCATGCCAGACACTGGACTAATCACCGGGGTGGATATGAGCAAATCGGGTTGGACGCAGTCCCTGTCCCACATGGGGCTCACGGTTTCAATCCCCATTGTACAGATGAGGGAACTGAGGCCCAGAGAAGTGAAGTGACTTGCCCAAGGTCACACAGCAGACAAGTGGCGGAGCCAGGATTAGAACTCATGACCATGATCTTATGACTCCAAGGCCTGTGCTCTATCCACTATGCCATGCATGCTGCTTCCGTGTGTGGCCAACAGGACAACAGTTCACATGGAACAGTAGAGGTGAAG
Source organism: Tachyglossus aculeatus (assembly GCF_015852505.1). Classification (NCBI taxonomy): domain Eukaryota; kingdom Metazoa; phylum Chordata; class Mammalia; order Monotremata; family Tachyglossidae; genus Tachyglossus; species Tachyglossus aculeatus. Next base: position 44,130,868 of record NC_052082.1, on the reverse strand, counting down.
CGCATCTGTGAGCCATCAAAGACCCCGTTTGATAATTTGATGTCCTCATGAGGAGCCAAAGAATTCTGCTCCGATTTTTACGTTCTTTTCCCACTTGATAACGAGAAGGGACGAGGCAGTCTCAATTCAGTTCGGTGACGAAACCTCATCATCTCTCAGTGCGATCACCTCTCCCCGGGGCTTCTGGGATACTCACTTTGGCCGCGCTAATGACCGTCGCAGTGTACGACTGAATGTTGTCACCACAGGCTCCGCCACGGGACTGATGGCATCGAATTAGCTGAAAGAAAGAAAAAAAAGCAAGTCGGCCCATTAGCATAGTGCTTTATTTATCACGTATGGTGACGGGTGTGTGTTTATCAAATAGCCAAAAGCCCTGCAGAGACACTTAGCCCCCCCTCCCTTTTTTATATAATCTTCTGGGTGCCACCCAGACGGTTGCATGCTCGGCTATGGTTTGCAATTACAAGATGAGTAGTCACTGAGAATTCATAAACTCTCTGAAACGGTGGGATTTGGGGTCTGGCAGTCTCACTACAAATACATTTAAATAAATATAATCAAAGGCTTTAGCCATGTCTACGTAACATTAAATAGTTGACATTCAGAGAATTTGGATGTGGGCAATTTTTCTTCCTCCCAATTCCACCAAGTGGAGAAGCAAAGACAAAAGGAAGGAATTTACTGCATGCCCATTTCCAATTTGGCTTTTGGGTTTAAGAGAGAGAGAAGGGTGTTCGGGGGCAAGGGGAAGGCGGGCGCAAAAACACTGTTGCGTGTTTCCAGCCTGCTTGGCTGTAATTGTCTATATTCCAAGTGAAGCTCTTTTGGCTGCTTTCTACTGTAAAGAGGGCTTTCTGCTGTAAAAGTCAATAAACAAAGTTGGAATTCTTTTCCAATGTGAATCGGTCAAAATTACTGTCTCTCAATTGATCGGTAGAACTTCCTCCCATACAAGGATCTGATCATCATCATCATCATCATCAATCATATTTATTGTGCGCTTACTGTGTGCAGAGCACTGTACTAAGCGCTTGGGAAGTACAAGTTGGCAACATATAGAGACAGTCCCTACCCAACAGTGGGCTCACAGTCTAAAAGGGGGAGACAGAAAACAAAACCAAACATACTAGCAAAATAAAATAAATAGAATAGATATGTACAAGTAAAATAAATAAATCTGATCTTCCATTTTTACTGAAAGAAACAGAAAAGGGAGCTAGAAACATACCCGGGTACGCCTAGGGTGTACAGTCACAGCTTTCGCTCAAATATATGGCGAGGACCACTGAATTACATGAGTTCTAGGGAAAAAAAACTTGGGGGGTTGCTTGGAAAAACCACCATCAACCGGGAAGAGAAATACAGGATTAAGCCTAAAGTTATTGTATCCTAACTTTACCGAATAGTTGTTCTCAGCCTTTCCTGCGATACTAATGGCTCAGCTAAACCTAAGAGCTGATCAGCGAGAAATCTGCCTCATCAACAGTGGACCTACAGGTGTTCGCTGCATTCTAAGCGGGGCTGAGTTTAGGAGGGAATTTGTAGGGTCTGGAGAGTGTTAGATAGCAAAGGCACTACAAAAATTACCACTTTGCTGCCTCCTCCTGGATTTTTCAGCTCATGCTCAGAAAAGCAAGCCGTTTCAGGAACTTAACTCACCAGCTTGTACAGGTAAAGACCACTAAATCTCTTTTTCGGCCTGATTTATGGATGAAAACTGCATTCCGTACGTTGGACTGTCATTTGCTATCCGCCAATTAGCTACGGATGGCCACTGTGAATGCAGTGTGGCTCGAAGACCATTGCAAGAGTCAGGCCTCAATTCGGAAGTGTTTATTCATTCATTTATTCATTCAGTCGCATTTATTGAGCGCTTACTATGTGCAGAGCACTGTACTAAGCGCTTGGAAAGTACAAATTGTCAACGTATAGAGACAGTCCCTACCCAACAGTGGGCTCACAGTCTAGAAAGGGGAGACAGACAACAGAGGGTTGGTTTTTTCATTCACATTTAAAAGGGGGAGGCCCAGAGAAGCGAAGTGACTTGCCCAACGTCACACAGCTGACCAGTGGCGGAGCCGGGATTAGAACCCACGACCCCTGACTCCCAAGCCCGGGCTCTTTCCACCGAGCCACACCGAAAAGGGTTTTTCCTTATAAGAACCGAAACACTGATGAAGGGGGTGAGGATTTAGGCAGCGCTGCCATTCCAAAAAAAAAACAACCAAGGCGGTTCTCTCGCGTTGGAAAGTGTATGCTGCTGCTCGTATCTCAAGCGTTTAATCCAAAATCCGACTCACACACCGAGGATGGGCTGGGATGTAGATGGCCAGCCGGCGACCTCGGAGAGGGAGACCAAGACGACAGACTTTTCAGAGACGCCTGTCTTTAGGGCACCCAAAACTTTCCATTTTATTCAGGTCTCTGTTTGGAAGTTTTTATTCTGAGGACGGCCTTTAGTGCTAACCAAACTTCCCAGTTCAACAATCTGACTCAATTTAACAGCTCTCGTTGTTCACACAATTTCAAAACGTTTAGTAATAGGGATTACAGTGACAGAGTTAGCTGTATTGGGAATTAGGCTTGGTTCTAAAGCACAGGGGCATTTCCAGAGGATGGCACGATGAACAGGGCGGCAGCTTCCATGTCATCTTCACTGAGGTGTCAGCAGTGTCCTTGAATGGACAGAGCACGAAAGGACCTGCGTCCAACCTGATTACCTTGTAATCTACCCCAGCGCTTAGAACAGTGCTTGGCACATAGTAAGCGCTTGACAAATGCCACAATTATCATTATTCTAATCCCTTGTGACCTTTGGCATGTCACTTAACTCCTCTGTGCCTCAGTTCACTCCTTTGCAAAATGGGGATTACGAATGTGAGGCTGTGTACAACCCGATGAACTTGAATCTATCCAGCTCTTAGTACAGTACCTGGCACATAGTAAGTGCATTACAAATACCACAGAAAAAATCAAGTAACTTTAAAGGAGAGGATATCCTTTTGGGGAACAGGAACTTCACACATGTGCAATTCATAAAAATAAGCATAACAATAATTATGGTATTGGTTAAGCAGCGCTTAATACAGTGCTCTGCACACAGTAAGCACTCAATAAATATGATTGATTGATTGATTAAGTACTTACTATTCATTCATTCATTGTCGTATTTACTGACCGCTTACTGTGTGCAGAGCACTGTACTAAGCACTTGGAAAGTACAATTCGGCAACAGAGACAATCCCTACCCAACAATGGGCTCGCAGTCTAGAAGTCTAGACAACAAAACAAAACAAGTAGATAGGCATGTGTCAGGCACTGTACTCAGCACTGGGGTAGATACAAACAAATCAGGCTGGACACCGCCCCTGTCCCACATGGGGCTCACAGTCTTGATCCCCATTTTACAGATGAGGAAAGTGAGGCACAGGGAAGTTAAGTGACTTATCCAAGGTCACACAGCAGTCAAGTGACGGAGCTGGATTAGAACCCATGTCCTTCTGACTCCTAGGCCTGGGCCCTATTGACTAGGCGACCCCCCCACAGCCTCCATATATCAAGGGATCCTGGTTCCCCAATTTGAGGAAGATTGAGATAAGACAGCCCTCCAATCTGCCCACCCTTTAACAGCCCACGGGACAGGATGCCCAGGCCTAGGCAGGACTCTGGATCCCAAGCTCGATATGGGAAAAGAACATGTCAGCCAACTCTGTTATATGATAATTTCCCAAAATCCTAGTACAGTGCTCTGCACACAGTAAGCGCTCAATAAATACAACTGACTGATTGAATGGTTGAATTTATTGGGAAGTTCTTCCGCAAAAGTGAAGCAAGTCCAACATTTAGGTCCAACAACATAAAGCTTGTTTTCCTCACCCAGAAGGCTCAGTGATTTGCATAGTCCCCTCAATAGTATGTGCATAATTTGGTATACGTGAGGATACCTTTACAGCCAAAATGCAATTTATATCCCTATTACTTAGATGTCTCCAGCACTCACCCCAAATGCATTACAGATGTGAACATCTGAAGATATCATTATGTCACTACAGAGAATTGCGGGCCATTTGTCAGCAAAGTCAGGAAAGAGGGATTCAGAAAGGCATAGCTTCAGGGAAACGGTTGAGAAGGGCAAGGGAGACAATAATAGGGAAGTTAGTATGGAACAAAATTCCATTCGTCACAAAGGGAATTTTAGATACAGCCATGAACACCCCGTCCAGGAAACAAACGCTGTCAGTAAAGAGGTTTCGATTTAGTGGCTTTTCAGAGGCTGAAAATTTAATAGCCTTGTGGTTTCCAAAAACAATTAGTTCTGCTTAACAAAAATTTATCAAGAGTCTTTATTTCTGCTTGCCCTATCTTCCTGGAATAGTGGCAAATTATCAAGAGAGAAGCCCAGGAAACAATCTTGAAATCTTTGAGGCCAATTGTATTAACGATCAGGTTCCTGATGCTCAGGGGAAACACGAATCTCTTGAAAATTTTTATTTTCCAAAAAGAATGATAACACTCGTGATTTTTATTAAGTGCTTACTCTGTAAGTCAAAGCACAGTCAAAGCACTGTGCTAAGCGCTGGAGCAGGTACGAGATAAACAGATCCTGCCTCGGCCAACTGTCAGCTGTGTGACTTTGGGCAAGTCACTTAACTTCTCTGTGCCTTAGTTCCCTCATCTGGAAAATGGGGATGAAGACTGTGAGCCCCCCGTGGGACAACCTGATCACCTTGTAACCTCCCCAGCACTTAGAACAGTGCTTTGCACATAGTAAGCATTTAACAAATGCCATCATTATTATTATTATTATTATCAAAAATCCTAAACTATGTATTTTATCCCCTTGAGGAAGGCTGACTCCTCTTATAAAACAGACAGTCTCCTTACCAGGTAATCGAGAGCCTAGGTTTCTGTGTTCTTTTTTCCTTAACGGTGTTCGTCAGAAGCTTACTATGCATCAGGCACCGGACTGATCACTGGGGCAGATACAAGTTAACCAGGTTGGACATAGTCCCTGTCCCACACAACAGTCTTAATCCCCATTTTCCAGGTGAGGTAGCTGAGGCCCAGAGAAGTTAAGAGATTTAACCAAGGTCACAAAATAGACAAATGGCAGAGCTGGGATTAGAAACCAGGTCCTTCTCACCCCCAGGCCCTTATTCTACCCACTAGGCAACACTGCTTCTCTAGGTCTGAACCTGTACCTCTACCACACCCATGCCAGATCTCTTTTATCTGGGCAAAAGCAGATATAGAGAAGCAACATGGCCTAGTGGATAGAGCCCGGGCCTGGGGGTCAGAAGGTCATGGGTTCTAATCCTGGCTCAGCCACTTGTCTGCTGTGGGACCTTGGGCAAGTCACTTCACTTCTCTGGGCCTCAGTTCCCTCATCTGTAAAATGGGGATGGAGACTGTGAGCCCTATGTGGGACAAGGACTGTGTCCAACCTGATTAACTTGTATCTACCCCAGAGTTTAGTTCAGTGCCTGGCACATAGTAAGTGCTTAACAAATACCACGTATGACTAGTAGAGAAGCAGCGTGGCTCAGTGGAAAGAGCACGGGCTTTTGGAGTCAGAGGTCATGGGTTCAAATCCTAGCTCCACCAATTGTCAGCTCCGTGGCTTTGGGCAAGTCACTTCACTTCTCTGTGCCTCAGTTACCTCATCTGCAAAATGGGGGTTAAGACTGTGAGCCCCCCGTGGGACAACCTGATTACCTTGTATCCTCCCCAGCGCTTAGAACAGTGCTTTGCACATAGTAAGCGCTTAATACATGCCATTATTATTATTGCACTTATTTTTGCTATAACACATGCTTTACCATAATCAATGATACTTATGGAGTACTTGAGTGCACAGAGCACTGTATTAAGCACTTGGGAAAGCACAAACAGTGGGTAGACGTAATCCCTGTTAACAAGGAGCTTACAGTGTTTTGGCTTGAATGTGACTGAAATATTAAAAAACATTTTCCCGGCAAAGGGAGCCCATCAATGGCACTCACGCGATGCCCAAAGAAGTGGCTGTGAGCATGTCTTGCCTCTGGCCTGGAACGCCCTCCCTCCTCAAATCCAATAGGCAATGACTCTCCCCCTCTTCAAAGCCTTATTGAAGGCCCACCTCCTCCAAGACACCTTCCCGGACTAAGCCCTCCTTTCCTCTTCTCCCGCTCCCTTCTGCGTCGCCCTGACTTGCTCCCTTTATTCATTCCCCCGACTCAGCCCCACAGCATTTATGTCCACATCTGTAATTTACCGGTTTCTATTAATGTCCGTCTCCCCCTCTAGACTGTATGCTCGTTGTGGGAAGGGCGTGTGTCTGTTTATTGTTACACTGTCCTCTCCCAAGAGCTTAGTACAGTGCTCTGCACACAGGAAGCACTTAATCAATAGGACAATGAATGAACGCACAGTGTCAGGTATGGGGAGTATTAGAGCAGAAGTTTTCCTTAACACAGAGCTCTGCAAGAAACCAACCCCCGCAGTACAGGGAAACTGGGTGTACATTGGCACGAATCATCTAGGTAACTTCCCCAACTCTCTCCATTCCTTTCCCTGTGGAAATTGGTCTCATTTAAATCAGACTCGAAGGCCGAGAGGAGAGTTTTAAGATTGATTTATCTCGTGGCTTTTTCTTTGGGTTTGCTAGTAATGCAACCCTATCAAGTCAGTCAGTCAATTGTATTTAATGGGCTCTTACTGTGTGCAGAGCACTGTACTAAGCACGTGAGAGACTACAACAAAAAACAGACACATTCCTTGACCACAAGAAACTTACAGTCCAGAGTCGATTTAAACTATACGCCCAACGTCGGACTGGAACTCTGTCCGACGTGATCATTTTGTATCTATCCCAGCGCTTAGTACGGTGCTTGGCACTTGACAAATATCACAATTATTATTATATCAGAGCAAAACACTGTACTATACACTCGGGAGAATACAATTTAACAACATCACACCACTTCAATGCCGCTATTACTGAAAGCTTGTATAATGAAACATGGGTAGGTTCTTACATGAAAGAAAACCGAGAAATACTGGTAGTGCCTTACCTTGTTCTCTGCATAAGCAAGCCAGCGGTTTCCGAGAGCAATAGGATTCATGTTTGGCCCTGGACAAGGATAGCAGCCTGAAAGATTCCAGATAACAATATTGAGAAATTTCTTAATGACATTTTAAGAAGAATTTTATGCACTGAGGCCAAGAAAACAACAAAAAAGCATTTCAAACAAAGCATTTCAAAAAGTAAATATCAATCAACAAATGCTTATTTTTATAAGTCGAAGATAAAATTCCAAAGGCAAAAAAACATTATTTTAAGTTAATTGAGTGTAAATATTCATTTTTCCTTATGTTTTGGGTTTTCTTCAGGCCTTGACCAGCCATTCTGGATAGAAGAGTATTTTGCAACTTTTACCCTATCATGTAAACTTTGGAAAGGGTAACAAACCCTCTCCAGTGGAAACTTCCTGAACATTCAATACCATTCTTTCCCCTAATCATTTCCTTGGGCCAAGCCATAAAGGAGTCTAAGGCCTCTAGAAAAATCTCTGAAATTCCTGAAGGGTTTCTAGGAGTAAGAAATTGGGAATCGAGCCGGGGAGGGGGAGTTAAGTAGCACTGTTTAGAGGAATTCTTCTGAAAGGATTGGTGCAGAGGGTAGGAAGCCATATGCTGGAAAAGAGGAAAAAGGCTTAGTGAACAGAAGAAATTTTGGCTGCGGGGAAAGGAAATTGAGGGATAGATACTGCACGGGAATTCCAAAATGCTCAAGTCAAATGCCAAAAGGGGCCCTTGGCAGAAAGAAGTTAGGAAACCTGTGATCTAATGCTAAGAATTTATATTTAGTCTTTTATTTCACCTCTCACACTTCCTGCTCTAATGAATAATGGAAACATGATTCTCTATTTTTCCTTTTTCGTTCATTCACTGTGAGTGTGAGTCTTGCTAATAAAGGTATGATGGACCTGAACGGGAACAGCCTACTTCACTCCCTCCCACTCGTTACCCAATTCCAGAGGGAACTACGAATTCATGCGATCAATTTATTGAGCACTTAGTGTGTGAAGAGCACTGTACTAAGCACTGGGGAGAGTATAATACAACAATAAGACACATTCCCTGCCCACAAGGAGCTTACAGTCTAGAGCTTACACATGGGGCTGCCGAGAGGGATAAATTAGAATCAGGATGCAACTTGGGATGTGTTTACTATGTCTTCAATCCATCCCTAGGAAGTCCAGGGCGTAGTAGTAGTAGTAGTAGTAAGTAGTAGTAGTAGTAGTAGTAGTAAGTAGTAGTAGTAGTAGTAGTAGTAGTAGTAGTAGTAGTAGTAGTAGTAGTAGTAGTAGTAGTAACAGTATTGAGAGTCTACTGGATCACTGAACTGTTCTAAGAACTTGGCTTCCTTTATGGTCTCCTGCCTCCGGCCTCTCCCCTCTTCAATCTGTCTTGCCCAAAAGCTGCATGAAACACCTCCCTTGAAATGCTGATCCGATTGCATCACTCCCATCCTCAAAATCCCCCAACCACCCGTTTCAAGGTTTGCAGCTCTCTATCAGCTGGACCCCTCTGTTCATAACTATAATAATAATAATAACGATGGCATTTGTTAAGCGCTTACTATGTGTAGAGCACTGTTCTAAGCCCTGGGGGGGGGGGGGGATACAAGGTGATTAAGTTGTCCCACAGGGGGCTCACAGTCTTAATCCCCATTTTACAGATGAGGTAACTGAGGCTCAGAGAAGTTAAGTGACTTGCCCAAGGTCACACAGCAGACATGTGGTGGCGTCAGGATTTGAACCCATGACCTCTGACTCCAAAGCCTGTGCTTTTTCCATTGAGCCACGCTGTACTCACCCGAGCATTTAGTAAATTGCTCTGCACACAGTAAGTGCTCAATAAACATACAGTTGAATGAATTTACATACAGAGTTCACTCTCCCTCCAAATCATGTCTTATTCTCCACTTCTCTCCTGGCAGTCTCTTAACTCTTCTCTGTACTCATTTGCCGCTCTGACCTATTTCTCACTCCATTCCACACATCTGTAATATCCTCTTCTTGAACTTTCCAAACCCCTTCCCATCCTTCTAAAACTCCTTCTAAAAAAACCAGCACCTCCAAAAGGTAATCCCTAATTATTCCTGGTCATTTCTTTCCCTCGACACTTGCGTGATGTTTAAATTTAGTATTCATTATTATTTGCTTATTCATTTGGTTTATTATTTATGCCTAGTTTCATGTTATTTCTAAGATACGAAACCATATATCTATGTTTGTCTAATACATGAGTCGATCATTTACTGAGAACTTACTGTACTCAGAGCAGTGAACTAAGCGCTTGAGAGAGTACAATGTAACAGTAAACAGACTGATGCCCTGCCCTCAATGAGCTTACAGTCTAGAGGGGGGACAGACATTAATATGAAGAAACTACAGATCTAAGTGCTGTGGGGCTGCAAGGAGGGATGAACACAGGGTGATGCAGAAGGGAATGGGAGAAGAGGAGAGGAAGGCTTAGTCAGGGAAGGCTTCTTGGAGGAGAGAAGGCTTTATTATATTGGATTATTAGATTACAAACCCCAAGGATCCCATGTGATTGTTTTCCTGACAGGGTCCCTGAGAGCCTAGAACAATGGTATGTCCATGGGTAGGTGCCTGATAAAGACTGTTGATGAGAGCAGTGAATACGACTGACAGGAACAAAAAAGTCTAAGTGGGAATGGGCAAGAGCCTGGGTTTGGGAGTAACAGGTCGTGGATTCTAATTCTGGCTCCGCCACTTGTCAGCTGTGTGACTTTGGGCAACGCACTTTACTTCTCTGTGCCTCAGTTACCTCATCTGTAAAATGGGGATTAAGACTGTGAGCCCCACGTGGGACAACCTGATTACTCTGTATCTACCCCAGTGCTTAGAACAGTGCTTGGTACATAGTAAACCCTTAACAAATGCAATAATAATAATAATAATAATTCCTAGACTAAATAACTAATTAATGTAAGGCGCTTTGGTAATAAAAGCAACACATAGAAACACAGAAGCAGCATAGCCTAGTGGATAGAACGTGGGCCTGTGAGCCAGAAGGTCGTGGGTTTTAATCCCGGCTCTGCCGCTTGTCTCCCGTGTGACTTTAGGCAAGTCACTTCATTTCTTTGGGCCTCAGTTATCTCATCTGTAAAATGAGGATTAAGACTGTGAGCCCCATGTGGGACATGGACTGTGTCCAACCTGATTATCTTGTATCTACCCCATGTCTACAATGTCTCTGTTACCAGAACAAATAAGTAATTAATTAAAACAACTTCCAATCTGTCTTGGGTCTAAATGGAAGAACTCTGAGGTTACTATGGTGGCGTGGCTCGGTGCAAAGAGCATGGGCTTTGGAGTCAGAGGTCGTGGGTTCAAATCCCAGTTCTGCCAATTGTCAGCTGTGTGATTTTGGGCAAGTCACTTTTTTTTAAATGGCATTTATTAAGCGCTTACTATGTGCAAAGTACTGTTCTTAACTTCTCTGGGCCTCAGTTACCTCATCTGTAAAATGGGGATTAAGACTGTGAGCCCCCTGTGGGACAACCTGATCACCTTGTAACCTCCCCAGAGCTTAGAACAGTGCGTTGCACATAGTAAGCACTTAATAAACGCCATTATTATTATTATTGTTATCATTTGAGGAAGGCACTTTTGTTAAAGGGGAAAACTGAGTAAAACTTAATTTGGGAGAATGAAACATCATGGGGAGTAAGGAATGCTTCTGTGACCGTGTATATCGACTTCAACTTTAATTGTTTATTAAGCCCACTACAGTATGTAAAGCATTACACTACATGCTAGAAAACACACAAGTAAAGCAGCAATGAACATGGCTCCTGCCTTGGTTACTTACAAGATAAGCAGGATGCAACATGCAAAGAAATATTCTAAAATTCCTACAGAACAGCAATCACATCATGACCAAACACTGAACCAATCTTCAGAAGAAAAGGCCTTTTGAAACCAAGTTCGAAGTTGTAGGCCCCTACTGACCTAGAATCTTAGTATTTTCAAGGTTTAAAATAGTGTTGAGGTGCCTTCCTCTCTTCCTGAACAATGTCAGGGTTTGTCAGAGTTCGTCAGGTCTCTGGTAGCAGGCCTGGAGCCATCTTCTCCTCCTAACGGAGAAGAAAGCCCAGTCTCTAGGCACGGGAAGATATTGCGAAGAAAAGAAACTCTAATTTGGAGCCGGGGAAAAATGGAAATCAAAAATCAAAAATGAGTCTGCAAAATGTAATCAGATGATTTTGGCTGAAAAATAATGGCAGCTTTTTTCTATTTTCCTACTTCTATTGTTCTATTTTTATTGCTCTTTTCCATTATTTTTCTATTTGTAGTTTCTACTGCTATTCACATAAGATGAGTCTGGGCAAACACCTAGTTCTAAGGACTTTTCCACTTAATAATGTGGAGTAATTTCCCCCAGCTTTGAGAAATGAAGATTGCCTTGCTGGTATTTAGACTGTGTATTTAGACCTTTTAGACTGTGAGCCCACTGTTGGGTAGGGACTGTCTCTATATGTTGCCAACTTGTACTTCCCAAGTGCTTAGTACAGTGCTCTGCACACAGTAAGCGCTCAATAAATATAATTGATGATTGATGATGGTATTTCCATAGCCACACACAGACAAGGAGTCAGGAAGTAATAATGTTACCAATCAATCAACCAATCACACTTATTTAGTGCTTCCTATGTGCAGAGCATGGAACTAAGCATTTGGGAAACTCCAATAAAGCAATATAGTATTATCAATCAATCAATCCATTGTATCTGCTGAGCATTTACTATGTGCAGAGTGCTGCACTAAGCGCTTGGGAGAGTCCAATGAAGTAATATACTGTTATCGAGCAAACAGTCTTATTTACTGAGTGGGTACTACGTGCAGAGCACTGTATTAAGTGCTTCGGAGAGTGCAATACAACAGAATTAGCAAACAGGTTCCCTGTTCTTTGGGCTCATAAGAAAATACCACTGAAATCTTAAACTGCTGCTGACAAACTGGAAAACAAAATCAAAACTAAAAGTTAAAAATTAAAATCACCTCTGTAGCTAATAACATATCGCAAGAGAAGCGGTATGGCAGAGAGGATAGAGCATGGGCCTCCGAGTCAGAAGGACCCAAGTTACAGTTAGAGTTAGAAGGTTCTAACCCCAGTTCCACCACTTGTCTGCTGTGTGACCTTGGACAAGTCACTGAACTTCTCTGAGCCTCATTTCCCTCATCTGTAAAATGGGGATGAAGACTGTGAGCCCCATGTGGGATATGGACTGTGCCCAACCTAATTAGCTTGCATCTTCCCCAGCGCTTAGAACAGTGTCGGATACATAGTAAGCACTTAACAAATACCATTAAACGTTATTTCATAATAAGCTCCCATTTTCCTCTTCTGGAAGTTTGGAGCACTTCAAGGGTAATATCCAATTGTAATGAAAAGCAAATTGTTTTTCTCCCAAAAAGACACAGAGAGCTACAGTCAGCAAAAGCAAAGGCTGACAATGTGACCTGTGCTCCTATCACCATCCAATCCTTACGAGCATGACCCTTTTAAAGATTAACTTTTACTTCCACTGAACACTGAAAACAACTAAAGCAAAAATAGAGGCTTCGCAATCTCGGCCATAGTTCTAATGTGTTTCTCATGAACATGAGCAGAGTGAGAAGGCGGCGCTTACTGTCAAAAGGACCAAAGTTTCCCCGCTGAAACCAAGGTATAGAGAGGTCAGCCGGGAGAAGGGCACTAAATCAAAGTCTTTCCAAGAGCGCAGGCAATCGGGCAAATGCTTAACAAAGCACTAGAAACCATTCCAAATGTAGACAAGGCTGTGTTGGAAAACTGTCCCTGAGTAAGAGGTGAAATGTAGTACCTGTGATTTATTCCGAATCATTAAATGCCCCAAGACCATCTTGGCTCTGTTTTGGAACTCAAACACATAAGGTGCTTATTTTCTTTACAGATATCAGACCAGTTTCACCCGGGATGTCAAGCAACCTTTCCATCTTACACCCACATAAAGTTAGAAGGGGTGGGAGGAGTAAGTACAATTATTTATATGTTCATTCATTCATTCAACTATTTATTGAGCGCTTACTATGTGCAAAGCATTGTACTAAGCGTTTGGGAAAGTACACTGTAGCAACAGACACATTCCTGCCCAAAAGAAGTTCACAGTCTAAAGGGGGAGACAGACATTAATATAGAGACATACAAATATCTATATATCTATCTATATATATATATATATATAAATACAGACAAATGATGTCTAAATGAAAAGCATATGAATTACACTTCACTTGGAAATTAGCCCTCCTAAGGGTCCAAATAACCTTCAAATACAAAGAGCTGTAGGAAAATCAATCAATTGATAGCATTTATTGAGGGCTTACTATTGAGGGCTCAGAGAAGCAGCATGGCTCAGTGGAAAGAGCATGGTCTTAGGAGTCAGAGGTCATGGGTTCAAATCCCGGCTCCGCCAATTGTCAGCTGTGTGACTTTGAGCAAATCACTTAACTTTTCTGTGCCTGTTACCTCATCTGGAAAATGGGGATTAAGACTGTGAGCCCCCCGTGGGACAACCTGATCACCTTGTATCCTCCCCAGTGCTTAGAACAGTGTTTTGCACATAGTAAGCACTTAACAAATACCATCATTATTATTATTATTACTATGTGCAGAGCACTATACTAAGGCCTTGGGAGAGTACACTAGATATTATCACTGCCCAAAAGGGACTTATGGACTTGAGGGGGAGACAGACATTAAAATGAATTACAGATTACAGATGTGCATGTGCTGCGGTTGTGTGGTAAGAAATCAAAGTGTCTGAGAAGTACGGACTCAAGGGCACGGATGCCGTAGAAGGGATGGGGGTGAGGGGGAAAAGGGCTTAGTCGGGGAAGGCGTCTTGAAGGAGATATGATTTAAGTAGGGCTTTGAAGACGGAGAGGGGGTGGACTGTCGGATATAAAGTGGGGAGGGAGTTCAAGGCCAGAGGGAGGACGTGGGAAAGGAGTCGGTGTCGAGGGAGACTAAATCAGGGTACTACACACTGGAGTGAGTACTCTGCCACTTTGCTGCATGACCCTGGGCAAATCACTTCACTTCTCTGGCCCTCAGTTATCTGTAAAATGGGGATTGAAACTGCGAGCCCCACGTGGGACAGGGACTGTGTCCACCCCTATTTGCGCATTTCCACCCTAGTGATTAGTACAACATTGTAAGCTTTTAACAAAAACCACAGTTATTATTACCTTAAAGCCAATGCTGGGGAGTTGCTGTTTGAAGCAAAGGTGATGGGCTCTACAATGACAAGTTTTGAGGAGTGAGGAGATGTGAACTGAGCAGTTTTTTAGAAAAACAATCTGAGCAGCAGAGTGCAGTACGGACTGCACAGGGGAGACAGGAGTCAGGGAGGTCGGCGAGGAGGCTGATGCAGGACTCAAGGAGGGATAGGATTAACGTTTGGCTAGACGTAACGCCAGATCACGTCTGCTAATTCTGTTGTATTGTGCTCTCCCAAGCATGCAGTAGAGTGCTCTGCATGTAGTAAGCGCTCGGTAAATACAATTGATTGATTGAGATCATTTCTCAATAACTGAGCAGAGAATCTATCATTTCATCATATAAATAAATATACTAAGACACAGGGACATACCCATACCCACAGAGTAAAAGCTTTGTTATTCGGCATACTAAGGAAACGGGACTTGTGAATTAGTCAAAAATTTGGTTAACTTGGGTCAGGGTTGTTGTGAGGAACTTGATCCAGAAGTGTTTCTTCTCCACATGGAATATCAATCTCAGGTAAAATGGAAACTTTCACAATTGAAGGGAAAAGGGTATCTTGAGAAGTTTGGCTTGGGGGACTGACTTGCAAGTCATTGGATGGGCCTGTATTTTCATTTTGGTTTCTACTTACTGCAGGAATCTTCTTAGAAATGGTATCGAATTTAAAAACAAGTACCTTGCCAAATTCAGAATCTTCTATAGCAGAAATGTTGGCAGACCCTGGATCTTTTGCTTTTTAATGGTACTTGTTAAGCACATGCTACGTGCCAGGCACTGTACTAAGCGCTGGGGTAGATATAAACTAATCAGGTTGGACAAAGTCCCAGTCAGTCAATCATATATATTGAGCATTTACTGTGTCCAGAGCACTGTACTAAGTGCTTGAGAGACGACAATAGAACAACAGACACATTCCCTGCCCACAATGAGCTTACAGTCTAGAGGGGAAGACAGATATTAATATAAAGAAATAAATAAATTACAGACATGTACCTAAGTGCCGTGTGTCCCACGTGGGGCTCAGTCTTAATCCCCATTTTACAGATGAGGGAACTGAGGCACAGAGAAGTGAAGTGACTTGCCCACGGTCACACAACAAACGGCAGAGCTGGAATTAGAACCCAGGTCCTTCTGACTCCCAGGTTCCTGCTCAATCCACTAGGCTATGCAGATTCTCATGCTTCTCAAAGCTGCATCTGTTAAAAAGGCACCTAAACAAGGAACATGTCTATCAATTCTGGTTTACTGTACTCTCTCAAGCGCTTAATACAGTGCTGAGCACACGGTAATCACTGAATAAATATGACTGATTAAAATGGCACAGCAACACCAATAAGCTGAGCATGGACTTCTCTGAGGAGGTAAAAACCAAATATTTATGACTTTTTTTTTACAGCATCATCTCTCAAAAGGACCTCTGGGAGACTGTTGGAAATTTTTATCGCAAAATTTTACTGTCATCAACTACACGGGGAAGAGAAAAGTCTATGAAAAAGACCCAGGGAATATTATATAGAAAATTCATTCACTCAGTCGTATTTATTGAGTGCTTACTGTGTGCTGAGCACAAGGCAAGAAGTCAGGGAAACAATCCTGAATATAGAATACATAATTGGAAAAAAACCAGATGGAGCTTGAAAGACGAGGAACTCGAAATGATGGGCTACTGGATAGAATTTAGGTAGCCCTGGAGACTAATAAAAAAAATTATGGCTGGCCCATAACTATCATTTTTTTTATCATTCACTGCTTGTAGCAATTACCAGGGCCTTTCTCTGTCTATTGGTGCTACTTCATAATATTTATAATACTATTGCTACTATTATCACTACTATTACTACTAACAATAATAATAACGCTATATGTTAAACATTTACTATGTGCCAAGCACGGTACTAAATACTGGGGTAGATATAAGTTAATCAGGTCAGAAACAGTCCCTATCCCATATGGTAGTAACAGTATTTAATAAGTCCCTACCCTCTGCACATAATGTTGGATCTGAAAATCAGGGTCTATATTTACTAATCCCAATTTTTAGGAAAGTTGTTTTTTGTTGGATTTTCATGACATTCTTTCAAAAGCTTGGTGAACTTGCCAATTCGGGATCACTGAGGATAAAGTTTCAACAGCAGCTTCTGATAAAAGCAAAATAGGAATATTACATCTTAATGGGCTTTGACATTGTTGATACTGGATAATCAGTCATTCAGTTTTATACAGTAATAATACTTATGGTATTTGTTAAGTGCTTACCATGTGCCAGGCACTGTACTAAGCACTGGAGTAGATTCACTCATTCAATTGTATTTATTGAGCGCTTACTGTGTGCAGCACACTGTACTAAGCAAATCATGTTGGACACAGTCCCTGTCCCTCACTGGGCTCACAGTCTTAAACCCCATTTTCCAGATGAGGTAACAGGCACAGAGAAGTTCAGTGACTTGTCCAAGGCTACACAGCAGGCAGGTGGTAGAGATGGAATTAGAACCCACAACCTCCTAATTCCCAGGCCCGTGCTCTAGCCGCTATGCCATGCTGCTTTCCCTACATATGGACATGTGGATATATGTCTTTGACTATATAGAGAGATATAGATATCAGTATCTAAATACTTCCGAGGATTTCCTTTCTAAAATCCAAACTTTCATCAGAAGTCAGTCTGATCACTATCTTTGGAATGCAGAAACTTCCCAATGCCCATAAGCCTTAAAAACCAAATCCCTGCACCCAGAAACAGCAGATGCCACAATTTCAAAGTCTTTATGAGAATTTCTAGAAACATCACGAAAAACAGTTTAACTATCTCCTACCTGCCCACAAAAAGCCGAGGGAGTTTTTCCTACCTTGAAAATACCCAAAAAAGCTAATCATCTCTTCGACCTTTCCCTCCATCTAAGTGCCCCCAAATTAGCTTAAGCCAAGGCCAAACCTATTAACACCTCTTTTGGAAAGCAAGATTAATCAATCAATCAATGGTATTTATTAAGCACAGACTGTGTGCAATACAACAGAGTTAAGAGATACATTCCCCACCTGCAACAAGCTTACAGTCTAGAGGGGGAGACAGACACTAATATAAATGAATAAATTACAGATATAGTCATGGGACTATAGTAATGGGACTGAGGGAAGGATGAATAAAGAGAGCAAATCCAAGTAGTAGACATGTTCCCTGCCCATTGCAAGCTTATAGTCTAGAGAACTACAAAATTAGATACCTAAAACTGAGAAATTACAATTTACCACACTTTGTTGGGATGATTCATTCATTCAATCATATTTATTGAGCGCTTATTGTGTTGAGCTTACAGTCTAGGGGGGAGACAGACACTAATATAAATGAATAAATTACAGATATAGTCATGGGACTATAGTAATGGGACTGAGGAAAGGATGAATAAAGAGAGCAAATTCAAGTGGTAGACATGTTCCCTGCCCATTGCAAGCTTATAGTCTAGAGAACTATAAAATTAGATACCTAAAACTGAGAAATTACAGTTTACCACACTTTGTTGGGATGATTCATTCATTCAATCATATTTATTGAGCGCTTATTGTGTGCAGAGCACTGTACTATTCACCACGCCCTGCCCTCACTTTCCATTTAAGAGCTGTTCCAAAATGTATAAAAGGACCCTAGTGAATGGTGCCAATTCAGGCACCACTCAAGCCCCTCCCTGGGCCCTCTATCCTTTGGACTGCAGGAAGATACTAGGAGAAGCAAGTTGGCAGAGGACTGGAGATTACCCGAGTCTGTGGAGCAGCTTCTGGATCTCCAGGGCCTACCTGCTGCCCCTTATGAGGTGGTTCCCGGGATTCCACAATGTCCCCTGTTAGTCTTATCTATCTAGAACCTATCCCAGTGCTTAGTGCGCTGCTTAGTTCAGGGTAAGCTCTTAAATACCATAATGATAATTCTCTAGCAGTTATTTCCATGGAGTGAAATCGACCCAAAAGTCCACCCCAAAGGGCAGCAGGAGAGTTTCCGAACTCCTCAGTCTCATTCTAGAGCCAGTTAAGCCCCACCGACAGTCTAGAGGTAGCAGAGGTCCAGAAAAGGGTGTCACAAAAAGCGGCATTGCTTCTTAGGTTTTACTGGTCACACTTCTGGCTTACTTTCAAGTTGGCTGTATCACACAGAACCCCGGGGGTAAACACGCAGCAAGCAGTAAGTTGGTCCAGATCAGTCTCTTTCGCCAACTCTTCTTCTGCCTGGTATTCCCTCTCTGTGATGGTCCCTCAAGGCTCAATTCGGGATCCCCTTCTCTTCTCCCTGCTTGCTCCGACCACACTCTGGGTCTGTTGGGCTGGGAATAAAAATCACTGCTGTGCCCCCTCTAGACTTTAAGTTTGTTGCGGGCAGGGAATATGTCTGTTATACTGTTAACCGTACTCCCCCAAGTGCTTAGTACAGTGTTCTGCACACAATAAGTGCTCAATAAATACAACTGATTGGCTGACTTCTTGGCCCTCCTTCACCATCGAGGTCGTGCAAAACATCCTGCAATTATTCATTCATTCAATCATATTTATTGAGCACTTACTGTGTGCAGAGCATTGTACTAATCAATCAATCAATCAATCGTATTTATTGAGCGCTTACTGTGTGCACAGCACTGTACTAAGCACTTGGAAAGTACAAGTCGGCAACATATAGAGACGGTTCCTCCCCAACAAGGGGCTCACAGTCTAGAAGTGGGAGACAGACAACAAAACAAAACATGTACACAGGTGACAAAACCATCAGAATAAATTACAGCCTTGCCTCCCTGCACGCCCTCACACCACTTTCCTCCCTGCTCCCTGCCACTGTCGATTGAACTCAAACCGCTTGCCTCCCGTGGGAAAAATGGTAAGGTCATCATGGGCGGGGAATGTGTCTACCAACTCTGTTTTACTGTACTCTCCCAAGCCTTTAGGACAGTGCTTTGCACTCAGTAAGCACTCCAATACCACTGATTGATGGATTGATCCCAGCCTGACACCTGATTCAACCTCTAGTCTCACCTCTCAGTCCATACTTCACTCTGCTGCCGTCAGGATCACTTTTCTGAAAAAATCATTCTGCACAGATCTCCCTGCTCCTCAAAAACCTCCATTCTTCTCTGCATTAAGGGGGCTTTAACGCACTCAACTGGCTCTCTCTTTCCTACTTATCCACTCTTTTCTCCTATTACACCCTGGCTTGCACTCTCTTCATTTCTCCCTGCTCACTGTAACTCATTCTCATCTCTCCTGTCACCAACCTCCAGCTCACGCTCTCCCCCAGCTTGGAATTCCCTCTCCTTTCATATCCGATAGGCTGCTTTTCTCCCCATGTTCAAAGCCCCTCTGAAATCACATCTCCTGGAAGCCTTCCCTAATTAATTTCTAATCTCTTCACCTTAAATCCTCCGCCAGTCACTTCAGTCCTTCCGCACAGCTTAAGCACTTAAGTGCTCACAACCTCTATAGCACTTCTGTGCACCTGTGATAAACTACATTTCTCCAATCTGCAATTTGCATGTCTGTCTCTCACCTTTTATGTGTTTGTCTTTCGTGCTACACTGCAAGATTCTTGAGGATAGGGATCAAGGGTACGAATGCAGTTTTAATAATAAAAACAATAATATTGGCATTTGTTAAGTAATTATTACATGGTAAGCACTGTACTAAGTGCTGGAAGGGATACAGGATCATCAGGGCCCACATGGAGTTTACAGTCTAAACAGGAGGGAGAAAAGGTACTGAATCCTTAATTTTTTTTATGGTGTTTACTATGTGCCAGGCACTGTACTAAGCCCTGGAGGTAGACAGAAGCTAATCAGTTTGGACACGGTCCACGTCCCACCTGGGACTCACGGAAGTAATCTCAATTTACGGATGAGGTAACTGAGAAATTAAGTGACTTGCCCACGGTTACACAGCAGGTAAGTGGAGAAGCTGTATCCCAGGCCTATGCTCTTCCCACTAGGCCATGCCGCTTCCCTAAGTGTACACTCTCCCAAGCGCTAAGTATACCAAAGGTGCTCAACACATGCTCTCAGTCTGCTGCTCAATCCGTCCCTCTGCTTGTACCCTGATCTCTTTGCAGAGATGATGGCTCGGAAAAGGATGCTTCTCAGGGATCCCCTAGTCCATGCTGCTATGGGAGTTTAGGACAAAGAGGTGAATTGTCCTCTCTAAAGTTTACTGTACCTTTTACTCACTGATCTGCAAACTGAACTCACACCATCTGCTTATGCAATGCTATAGGCATGAGTGACAGGCATAGGGAAAATATGGTATTGGTAGGGATTCCTTTAAGAATTGATTTTTACAGGAAGGATGTGTCCCTGCTACAGATAATGAAAGCAGATCTACTACTTATCAGTTCCTGTCGAGTGGGTAAGAAATATCTTATCTAAAACATTTTTTTTAAAAGTAAGCACAAAGGCTGACTCAGCTACCTCACAAGCAAGTGCACTCTCTACCTCTCTACCCTAGGGACTTCAGGTCTAGATTTATTTTGCAGACTTTGAGGATGACATTTATCATGTTATGTCTTTTGTTTCCTTCATCTTGCCAGAGTTTTGGGTTTCTATTGTAACAGCCTCATCTGTAAATTGCCTGCGTCCACCCTTCCTACGCAACTCAACTATAAATGTTTTCCAGCCGGCACGCTTCACTCCTCTAATGCTAACCTACTCACTGTACCTTGATCTCATCCATCTCGCCGTCGACCTCTTGCCCACGTCCTGCCTCTGGCATGGAACATCCTCCCCTTTCCAATCTGACAGACCATCATTCATCCCACATTCATTCATTCATTCAATCGTATTTACTGGGAGCTTACTGTGTGCAGAGCACTGTACTAAGCACTAGAAAGCCTTTTATGAAGGCTCATCTCCTCCATCATCATCATCATCATCAATCGTATTTATTGAGCGCTTACTATGTGCAGAGCACTGTACTAAGCGCTTGGGAAGTACAAATTGGCAACATATAGAGACAGTCCCTACTCAACAGTGGGCTCACAGTCTAAAAGGGGGAGACAGAGAACAAAACCAAACATACTAACAAAATATTCCCCAAGTAGACCCTCATTTCCTCTTCTCCCACTCCGACCTGTACAAGTGCTAAGTACAGAGCTCGGCACACAGTAAGCGCTCAATAAATATGACTGATTTTAAGCACTCGATACCCAATCCTCAGTCCCACAGCATACATACCTATCCGTAATTTATTTACTTATATTAATGCCTGCCTTTCCCTGTAGGCGGTAAGCTTCTTGATGACAATGGTATTTGTTAAGGGCTTACTATTTGCCAGGCACTGTACTAAGTGCTGGGGTGATACAAGCAAGTCGGGTTGGACACAGTCCCTGTCCCGCATGGGGCTCACAGCCTTAATCCTCATTTTACAGGTGAGGTAACTGAGGCCCAGAGAAGGTAAGTGACTTGCCCAAGGCCACACAGCAGACAAGTAGTGGAAACGGGATTGTGGGCAGGGAACTTCTCTTCCAACTCTGTTATAGTACACTCTCTCAAGCACTTGGTACGGTGCTCTGAACACAGTAAGTGCTCATAAAATACCACTGATTTCATTCATCGGTACACACATGCACCTGCACATATACACACACAACTCAAAGGGTCGCCCGAGAAAAATTTGCTTAAATTTTTAAAGTGCTTGTACAGATCTGAGTGGGAGAAGGGAGGGGGAGAAGAGGAAATGAGGGTCTAGTCAGGGAAGGCCTCTTGGAGGTGATGAGCCTTCATAAAAGGTTTTCCGTGTGGGCTGAGTGATGGAAAGGGGAGGACATTCCAGACCAGAGGTGGGAAGTGGGCAAGAGGTCGACGGTGAGAAGGATGAGATCAAGGTACAGTGAGTAGGTTGGCATTAGAGGAGTGAATGTTGTCTGACACTTTTAGGAGGGCAGGAAAAATAGGCTCTAGGTGCCAGGAGCTTTAAAAGTGAAATGTCTTTCCAAGCCACATGTCCCAGGTTTAAGTCCTCATCCCTGGGAAGGTTGGAGGTACCCTCCTGGCCAGACGCACCTGGGAATCGGGTCGGCGGGAAAGCAGGCCAGAGGTGGGTCTGCTCAAGCCCCAACTTGCAGCTGCCAAAACCACATGTGGGGAGACTCGGCTCAAAATTCCTCACTGGGGGAGGGTCTCTTCAGACCCTGCGGTCCTCACAGTAGAGGCCACTCTCTCACCTAGAGGCTGGGGAACCATAATTATAGTAAAATAACAATGGCATTTACTAAGAGCTTATTATGAGCCAAGCACCAGGCAAAGCACTGGAGTACATGCAAGATAATCAGATCAAACACAATCCCTGTGGCACATGGGGCTCTCAGTCTAAGGTGAGGACACTGAGGCCCAGAAAGGTTAAGTTATTTGCTCAAGGGAACACAGCAGACCAGTGACAGAACCAGAAATAGAACACAGGTCTCCTCACTCCCAACTGAGGGCTCTTTTCACGAGGCTATGTTGCCACCCCAAGCTTCAGTGGACTGCCCTGGGAAGCCTCTCTGCATCTAACAGAAACTCCTGACCATGACCTGACTTTTAAAGCATTCATTCAGCTCCTGGCTTGGAGTTTTTTTATTTATTATTTTATTTATTTATTCACTCTATTTACTCTATTTATTTATTTATTTATTTTACTTGTACATATCTAGTCTATTTATTTTATTTTGTTAGTATGTTTGGTTTTGTTCTCTGTCTCCCCCTTTTAGACTGTGAGCCCACTGTTGGGTAGGGACTGTCTCTATATGTTGCCAACTTGTACTTTCCAAGCGCTTAGTACAGGGCTCTGCATACAGTAAGCGCTCAATAAATACGATTGATGATGATGATGATGATGAGTGCCTGGTACTGTTTTCCCTCTTACCTCTCTCCCATAAGCCTTTAAGAGTTTCTGTTCCCAAAAAAGGCACTCCATTCTGGATTGGAATGGACCACGCTAGTCTAACTGAGCACCGGACTCCCAGCTGAATGCCGCAGTGTCTGTAGCTTTGTTTTTCTGTATCCTTATAATATTTCATCTCTTCGCCTTGCTTTCATAGAGCAGTTATTTGACTATCTGACCGTAAGCCATTCTCTTCACATGTCCCACTCTGGGCAGCTCCATAAAGGGGAGGATTGTTAAACTGAGAAGCACTGTGGTCTAGTGGATAGACCACGGACCCAGGAGTCAGAAAGGCCTGGGTTCTAATCCCGACTCTGCCACTTGTCTGCTATGTGACCTCGGCCAAGTCACTTCACTTCTCTGGGCCTCATTTCCCTCATCTGTAAAATGGAGATTAAGACTGTGAGGACCACGTGGGACATGGACTATATCCAACCTGATTAGGTTGCATCTCTCCAGCACTTGGAGTAGCGCTTAGTACCATTAAAAAGATTCCTCTATGGTTACCATCCGCTTAGAGGTGGTAGTTGAAGCCACATGAACAACTGAGTTTTTCAGTTTGCGGATGGTTTCTCTAGTGCCATCTGATAAATATAACAAAAACTGCAGTAATGGATCATTGGTCCACTGGAAAAGTGATTATTTGTAACCATTTCAGCTCACCTGGAAGATCTGCATCTTGGTGGTAGAGATCCTACAAGAGCTAAGATGATTAATCTTAAAAGAAGCACCAATTCAGAGTGCAACAGATTAGATGGTTTCACACAGATCAGTGTTCATTAATCCCCACCATTGACCTCAGCACATCAGCCCATCAGGAAAGTGGTTTCAGCTTCTGTCCCAATGCAAGTACTGTAAAACAAGCTAACACAATTTGCAAATACAATTGGGATGACAAGATTTTAACAATAAGGGTTGAACCACCCAGATAGGTGGTTGAGATTGACTCAAGGACCCTAAAAAGTACTCCCTAACTAAAAGGAAAATGCTTCAGTAATCTTGATTCTAAATAACCTAAGGTGTGCCAAAACTGATTGATGAAAACTTTATTAAAAAATTCAACAGTCCTTTCTGAATGCTGCCTAGGTGAAGTTTGTGGTTAACGTCATGTCTGTAATTTTCTCAAAGTATTATAAGAAATTGGGGATTAGTGGCTTAACATTTATTATCCACCTTCCAATTTTAATCGCTCACTGAGCAAGCTTGCCCACACGTTCTGAAACGTTGGTAGTTTTAAAGAAGCTCTTCACATTCTCATCTTCTAAATTACTTTGCATCTTCTCAGGAAGGGGTTCAGCCCTCCAATGAGAGTTATCTTAAAAACACTATTCTAATAACTGTGGTATTTGTTAAGCACTTACTATGTGACAGGCACTGTACTAAATTCTGGGGTGGATACAAGAAAATAGGGTTGGACACAGTCCCTGTCCCCCGTGAAGCTTGCAGTCTCAATCCCCATTTTCCAGATGAGGAAACTGAGGCAGTGAAGTGACTTGGCCAAGGTCACAGACCAGTGGCAGAGCAGGGGTTAGAACCCATGACCTTCTGACTCTCAGGCCCGTGCTCTAGCCACTGTGCAATGCTGCTAATCCTAACATGTCACGCATGACCTGAACATCCCTATAGTGGGTCTTGAGCCACATGGCTTAATTATAATTCACTCATTCAATTGTATTTATTGAGCGCTTACTGTATGCAGAGCACTGTACTAAGGACTTGGGAGAGTACAATTTAACAATAAACAGACACATTCCCTGCCCATAGTGAACTTAATAAGATGTAGGCCGCTTAAAAACTCCCTGAATTCATCCTCACAAGGATATCCACGTGGGATCCATATGGACATCCTTGTGGGACTCTCCAGATATCTCCTTCCAACCAAGGATCATTCCCAGTACACAACAGAGGCTAATACCCTAACAATAGTTGTCCCAACTGCCCGATTAGTTCATTGTACAAAAGGCCAGCAACAACAAAGAAATCTGCACAAGGAAACATCTGGGGTCTCGCAACAGGAAAGCGTTCAAGGAGATTTAGAGGAGGAAAAGTGAGCGGGCATTGAAATGGAATGTCCAATACCCTGCCCCACATTCATAATCCACTCATCTGATTCATACTTTGTACCCTCCGATTTCTCATTCCATAGGTGGTCAAAATTTTAAAACTACAATGTGGGATGGAGTTTCTCCTCAGTATTGGCTTCACTCCTCACAATTGGCTTCAAGGCTCTCCATCACCTCACCCCCTCCTACCTCACCTCCCTTCTCTCCTTCTCCAGCCCAGCCCGCACCCTCTGCTCCTCTGCCGCTAATCACCTCACCGTGCCTCGTTCTCACCCGTCCCGCCATCGATCCCCGGCCCACGTCATCCCCCGGGCCTGGAATGCCCTCCCTCTTCACATCCACCAAACTAGCTCTCTTCCCCCCTTCAAAACCTACTGAGAGCTCACCTCCTCCAGGAGGTCTTCCCAGACTGAGCCCCCCTTTTCCTCCTCCCCTCCCCATCGCCCCTGCTCCTTCCCTCTGCTCTAACCCCTACATAACTCCCAAAACAGTAGGATGCCACATTTCTCTTCGACTGACAGAAGTAAAAGTTTGCGCGGCGCTCAATCCAAAAAAAACAAGCTAAAGAAAGTAGCGAAAGACAGATGTGCTATAGTGGAAATGTTGCCACCCATCTCCTTTGACATCATCAATATCTACGCTTAAAAGAAAGGCTGTGGAAGTCTCCTTTAAGTTTATAACACAATGCAGGCACTTTATAACAAAAATTGTATAACTATTGGAAAGTTGGTCATTTACGAGGTATGGGGCATAACCTTAGCATCTTTGGGTGACAAAAATGATAAATCTGCTCCTGGATAGAAGTCTCCTTACTCCTTTATGGTTGAGCATGACTGCTTAAAAACACTTTTTAGAAATGTTCTATTTAAAAGGGCCAGCTACGCCCATGGGGCTCGGTAGCCATAAAACAGATTAAGCAAATGTCTCTGCCCTGAAGACCATAATACCATGAGAAGCAGGCCAGAATCGAACGACCCTGGAACCATGAGCTGCTTCACAAAGTTTGAAGCACCCACATAAGGAAGTCTCATCTCTTCATGGAAGAGTAAATTTTATACAAGTTTCCCCAAGAAGCGGGTCAAAGGTTCTCGAGATTTCCTTTGAGCTACGGCGATTTTGAGAATGATTTATATCCAGGAATCTGTAACTCTGAAGAGACAGGTCATAAACACCAGCCTTTACTGCCAGAAAAAGACACTTGTGATGTCGAGAGGGGAGCGCATGTGATCGCCTGGGCAAGGTTGAACCGTGTCTCACCGCACTTCATTCTTAATCGAAAAGAAACTAAATATGCGGACTGATCTCGGAACGTGGATTTCTTTAGTCTGGTCCCAGGGCAGGCACCGCTTTCTCCTTCCGACCAGAGGTTAAACCTATCCAGACATGTATTAGAGCCCGGGTCCATGGAGTTACGTCCTCCCCTTCAGAAATCACTGCTGGTTTTAATAAGAGAGCAGAGCGTACTGGGAAGGTTGGCTTCCGGGAACCACTGTGAAAAACCAGTATCATTCCAGTTCCTGGATTTGGTCTCCTTTTTTTTCCCATGACATAAGTTGTCTCTTGGGCTGCTAGGCCTGGGGAAAGCTGAAACACCATAATAAAAGCAACAACTATGAAGTCCGGGCAAAATGCTGACAGGTGTCAAAGTAACTAAGGTGACAAGAGAAGCAGCATGGCCTAGTGGAAAGATCACCAGCCTGGGAGTCAGAAGGACCTGGGTTCTAATCTCAGCTCCGCCACTTGTCTGCTGTGTGACCTTGGGCAAGTCACTTCACTTCTCTGTGCCTCAGTTACCTCACCTGTAAAGTGAGGATTAAGATTGTGAGTCCCATGTGGGACAGGGACTGTGTCCAACCTGATGATCTTGTATCCAGCCCAGTGCTTAGAACAGTAACTGGCACATAGTAAGCGCTTAACAAACACCATTTTAAAAAAAATGATAGATCGCCATCTGGATTGGAGGGTAAAATGTGATTTTTTTTTATCTCCTTGATAATGGTTGGCATGTGCGGGACACATTTTCTTCATTCACCTGTCTTACGCACCCAAAGAAGGGTGGATTTAGGCCAAATACCCTTGGCTGAAAACAGACTAGAATACACTGCTTTTCTGCCACATACCATGTGTGCCTAATAAACCAAGTATTTTTTAAAATGGATGGGATTGCTAACCCCTTATACCTAATGACCATTCTGGTCAGTAACCCCCCTCTAGACTGCGAGCTCGTTGTGGGCAGGGAATGTCACTGTTTATTGTTGTAATGTACTTTCCCAAGTGCTTAGTACAGTGCTCTGTGCACAGTAAGCGCCCAATAAATACAACTGAATGAAGGAAAGGGGAAAAGAGGGGAATCAATAGCGTTTATTGAGCCCTTACTCAGTGCAGAGCACTGTACTAAGCGCTTGGGAGAGTTCAATAAAACAGGGTTGGGAGACGCTTTCCCTGCCCACAATGAGCTTACAGTCAAGAGGGGGAGACAGACGGTAATATAAAGTTCCAAACCTCCAACAATAGTGAAAATGATCATTTAAAAACATTTTTTATTTTTTAACTGCAATACAACCACTGTGCAAATTTTCTCCAGGAGCAGTTTGCACTCTGAGTTGGAAGCTCTGTACCCTCAACTCGAATTTAAAGCTCTAACAAAAATGTGATTAACACCCCTGGGTAGGCCCAGCTATACAAACCTCATTTTCTCCAATACCCAAGTGACCTTCAGGATTCTGCAGCTTTGTCTTCTTTCTCTGCATATCCAAAATTTGGACTATGAACACAATTCAAACATCAACTATTTTGCTGCAAATTGTCTAAATCCCATCTATTTTTCCTCTCTCGGTACTATGGGACAGTGTTCTGCACATGGCAAGCGTTCAATCAACAGTATTTCTACTACTAGCCTGCTAGATGACTCCAATTATATCATTTAACTATCAATTTTGCCAAAAATATGAATTGCTAAAGGAAGAAAAGCTACCAAAATATTGTAAACCATGATAGCCCATATAAAAGAACCTATTCTGGTTAGTCTCTTCAGTAAGGTGGCAAAAATCCTCTAGAAGGTATTTTTCACTGATATCAAGTACGCTAGAAAATAGTTCCTCTTAGAAAATTGCTTTAAAACAAAAACCTTTAAGTATCGTGAGAGGCAGCATGGCTCAGTGGAAAGAGCCCGGGCTTCGGAGATAGAGGTCAGGGGTTCAAATCCCAGCTCCGCCAATTGTCAGCTGTGTGACTTTGGGCAAGTCACTTCACTTCTCTGTGCCTCAGTTCCCTCATCTGTAAAATGGGGATTAAGACTGTGAGCCCCATGTGGGACAACCTGATTACCTTGTATCCCCCAGCGCTTAGAACGGTGCTTTGCCCATAGTAAGCGCTTAACAAATACCATCATTATTATCATTTAGTTCACGACGACTGCTGCTATTCAATCGAAACTGCTTTCTCCTCTATCTTTTTAATTGTGTGTGAAAGCCGCACAGTTTTCATTTTGTTGGAAGAATATGAAACTTTTGATTAAAAAAAAGTCACACGGTTGTGTTCACATAGCCCAAAAACACATGGAGATGATCAACAGAAATAGAGAGTTATCACTTCCCTGTGCTTCCCATTTTCTCAGGACATTCTACATTTGTAGTCCTGGCTCATGCCTAAGCACACACTCGCACAAACACGGCATTTATTAAGTGCTAACTATGTATTAAGTGCTAGGGTAAATTCGAATCTATCAGATTGGACGCAGCTTCTGTCCCACTTGGGGCTCACCCCATCTAACAGATGAGGAAACTGAGGCCCAGAGTGTTTAGGTAACATGCTCGAGGACACCCGGCAGGTCAGTGACAGAGCTGGAAATAGAACTGAGGTCTGTTAGGCCCAGCCGAAAGAGCAGGGTTCTAATCCTGGTTTCTCTACTTGACGCCTGTGTGACCCTGGGCAAATTGCTTAATTTCTCTGTGCCTTAGTATCCTCACCTGTAAAATAGCTGTTCTCCCTCCCCTTTAAAACTGTGAGCCCCATCTGGGGAAGCACTGTGTCTGATCTGATTACCCTGTATCTACCCAGGGCTTAGAACAGTGTTTGGCATACAGTATGCATTTAAATACCACAATTATCATCATTATTATTATTATTATTATGGTTCAGTACTATATTTTATCCAGTAGGCCATATACATATCATTAAAATAGGTTATGTAGATGTTCCTTTCTCTGTTAAAATGAAGTTTTAGAATACATTTCAATATGTCAAGGTTTCTGTAGTTCTTTCAGTTAGGTCCAAATCACAGAACCACAAAACTGGTTAAGAAGCAGCGTGGCTTGGAGGATAGAGCACAGGCCATGGAGTCGGAGGACCTGGGTTCTAATCTCACTTCCGCCAGTTGTCTGCTGTGTGACCTTGGGCAAGCCACTTAACTCCTCTGTGCCTCTGTGCCTCAGTTTCCTCATCTACCAAATGGGGATTAAGGCTGTGAGCCCCATGAGGGACATAGACTGGGTCCAACCTATCTCGCATCTATCCCGGCCTGGCATACAGTAGGCTTTTAACAAATACCATTAAAAACAAATAAACTGGAATGGCCTTTTGAAAACCAGCTGGTATGGACCCTGGCTTCCAGGTGGGTCAATGACTCCAATTTCTAGGACAGACTGGTCCCTTTTCTCGCATAAAGATCTCCAAAGATGGATGCTTCCTTGTTAGACTTCTCCGGTATTTTACCACCCCGATAATCCAAAAGCCCTTTCATGGAATCAGCTGAAATCTCCCATTTCTCATCTATTCATTTTTAAACTGCTGTCCTGAAACTAAATCTATCCTAAGACTGTCTGGCAACTCTTGAGTCTGTGATTCAGTTACTTGGTGGAAATCATCTAAACACCGGAAAGGTCTTTTTAGACCTGAAATGGACTCTGAAGTGTATTCTCTAAAATACATAACTCCCAAAACAGCTTCTTCCTTGCATCTTTCCTCAGTATTCAATCAAACGAACAGGACGGTGGCACAAGGAAGTTTACACTCATGATAAAGGGAAAAACTGACACCTATTGGTAACTTTCATATTACTTCTAAACGCACTGTTCAATAAACACGCAACTCAGTCTCATGTCCAGACTTGTACTAATTACATTTTATAGCTCACATTTATAAACTAGAAAACTGATCAGGCAACAATATTAGAATCATTTTCCATTTAATTCCTAAACCCTGTAGCGAGCTCTTTCTAAAGACGCACTTCCATTCTCTTAAGTTAATTTTTTTCAGCCTTATAAAACCACACGGACAGAGTGGCTTAGTGGGAACAGCACTTGACTTGCCTTTGGCACTGTGAACCTCCTCCTTCTCCTGGAAACACTAACAAACCCTGGATTTGACACTCTCCTCTCCTGGTTCTCCTCCTATCTCTCTGGCCACTCCTTCTCAGTCCCTTTCACGGCTCCTCCTCCGCCTCCCACTCCGTAACTCTGGGACTCCCTCCATGTTCAGTTCTATGTGCCCTTCCATTTCACCATCTACCCCATGTCCTTGGAGAACTCATCCACTCTCATCACTTCAACTACTATCTCTACCTAGGTGACTCTCCAAATCTATCCCTCTAGCCCTGACTTCTCTCCTTTGCAGTCTCACATTTCTCCCTGCCTTCAGGACATTTCTACTAGGCTATCCTTCTGACACCTCAAACTTAATGAGTCCAAAACAGCACTCCTTATCTTCTTCCCATTCTGTCCTCTCTCTGATAATCCCATCACAGTAGACAACCTGACCATCCTCCCTGTCTCACAAGCCAGTAACCTTGGCATTATCATCAGTTAATTGCTCTCATTCAACCCGCATATTCAGTCTGCCACCAAATCCCATCAGTTCTACCTCCACATCTCTAGAATCCATCTCTTCCTCTCCATCCAAACTGCTACCATGCTGATCTAAGCACTTTTAAAAAATGGCATTTTTTTAGTACTTACTATGTGTCAGGCACTGTTCTAAGCCTCACAGCACTTATATACATATATGTGTGTATATATATATACACACACACACACATATATATATATATATATATGTAAGTGTATAAGGTTATATATACGTTGGCTTCTCCCAGCAACAAGTTGAAGACAGCACACAGTTGGAGTGGCAAATCAGAACTCCCACTGCAACGCCCCCCTGCCCAAAAAACTGATAAAAGGGGGAAAAAACTGTTTCTCGGGGCCACGGCCAAAACACCTAAGACTTGAACCAGGACATGACGTGGCGCGGGCAGATATACTCCTTGAAACTCCTCCGAAGTACGGACGTGGGGAAGCTAGTGGGATAGGTAGCTATATTTGTCATAAGTCTTGTGTGTGTATGTTTATGCATCTACCCCCTTTTTATTTAGACTAAGCACAGAATTAAGTTTTCCACTGTATACAGTGGTGGTTTGGTTTCACTGCACTTGTCACTGAGCGCCTGATATTAAGGGGAGGGAGATTCCCCGGAGAAGGGCTCATGACCCAGATGAGGAAACTGAGACATATAGAAGTGAAGTGACTTGCCCAAGGTCACACAACAGACAAGTGGCAGAGTCAGGATTAGAACCCAGGTCCTTCTGGCTCTTGCTCTATCCATTAGGCTATCAACCACATTATTTAATCTGGCTGCACTTTCAGTGATGGCAGCCTTCTCCCCCAACTCAAAAAAACCAAAACAAGGTCAGTTTACCTACTCTAGCGTTGCATATTCAGGAGACTGTAAGCTCCCCTATTAGACTGTAACCTTTCTAAGGGCAGACAACTCTTTAAGGGCAGACTGGATCTTATGATAATAATAATAATGATAATAACCATTGTATTGGTTAAATGCTTACTATATGTCATGCTGCTGGGGTAGATTAAAGGTAATCAGGCCCCACACAGGGCTCACAGTCTAAGTAGGAGGGAGAACAGATATTAAATCCCTATTTTTTGCAGTTAGGAAACTGAGGCCCAATTAGGTGAAGTGATTTGCCCAAGGTCACACAGCAGACAAGTGACAGAGTCGGAATTGGAACCCAGGTCCTCTGATTCCCAGGCCTGTGCTCTTTCCACTCTGCCACGCTGCTTCTTATCCGTTCACTGTGTGTTCCTAAAACTATGTAACACTGTGTTGAACTTTGATGCCCGTTGGTCACCTCATTGTGTGCTGCTGACTGGTACGCCCCGCACCTCAGCCTCCTCCTCATCTCACCACTCACAGCTTGTCAAAATCCCCTTGTGACCTCTCTCCCCTTGATCCCCCTCAAATCCCTTCCTTTACCATCCAGCTCCTTGCTGGCAGCTTTTCAGAAAACGAAAACTTTCTCCACACCATTGCCTACCCCTTCTTTGCATTCCGCGCCAACCAACAAAAACTGATTTGATGCTAGTAAGGCATTCAAAACATATAGCTTGGAAAGTTGCAGTCATGCGCTACAGTGGATTACAAGTAAAGACGAAAAAAAAAAGAAATGAAGTCAGTGTGAAATCCCTTCGCGACCTGAGAAACAATAAAAGAGATTTCCCTTCAGCACTCTAACAAAACTAGAACAACCTTCACAGGGGCATGAGGTCCTGAATCAATTTTCATCCTTTTTCCTTTCTTTCCTTCCACTCACTCTCCCATCTGTAACCCCACTTTAAGGGCCGCCCTTCCACCTTGGCCGTGGCTTCCCCTTGGTCTTCATCTAACAAAGTGTGCGTCGGCTCAATGGAAATCACTTAGTTCCTGCAACAACATTAAACACTAAGTACCTATCCACGTCAGCATGTATCTGGGCATTCATACGCATCGTCACCATCATCATCAAAATAATAATAATGGCAAAACCTGTGGTATTTAAGCTACGTTGAGCACTGAGGTAGATGCAGGATAATCAGGCCAGCATGCTAAGTGCCTGAGAAAAACCTCAAAGACTCCCTTATCACACACACTAATTTTCTTTTGGTTTCTTCGGCAGGTTTTGGCTGTGGAAATGTAATAATAATAATAATGATGGTATTTGTTAAGTGCTTACTATGTGCAAAGCACTGTTCTAAGCACTGGGGAGGTTACAAGGTAGTCAGGTTGTCCCACGGGGGGCTCACAGTTTTAATCCCCATTTTACAGATGAGGTAACTGAGGCACAGAGAAGTGACTTGCCCAAAATCACACAGCTGACAGTTGGCTGAGTCAGGATTTGAACCCATGACCTTTGACTCCAAAGCCCGTACTCTTTCCACTGAGCCAATGTACGGAAGGTAGACCTGCGATAGGGACGATGAAAAGTATGGAATAATAATAATAACAATAATAATAATAATAATGATAATGGCATTTATTAAGTGCTTACTATGTGCAAAGCACTGTTCTAAGCGCTGGGGAGGTTACAAGGTGATCAGGTGACTGTGGCCAGGGGGCTCACAGTCAATCCCCGTTTTTTACAGATGAGGCAACTGAGACACAGAGAAGTTAAGGGACTTGCCCAAGGTCACACAGCTGACAACTGGCGGAGCCGGGATTTGAACCCATGACCACTAACTCCAAAGCCCGTGCTCTTTCCACTGAGCCACGCTGCTTCTCAAAATAGAAATAGAAATAGAAGTATCACCCAAACCTCAGTTACCCAAACAACTAAACTGCTGAATCAAGGCTGTTTTTGATAATAATAATAATAATAATAGCATATGTTAAGCACTTACTATGTGCCAAGCACCATTCTAAGCACTGGGGGGGATACAAAGTTATCAGGTTGTCCCACATGGGGCTCACAGTCTTCAACCCCATTTTACAGATGAGGTAACTGAGGCACAGAGAAGTTAAGTGACTTCCCCAAAGTCACGCAGCTGACAAGTGGCGGAAGCGGGATTAGAACCCATGACCTCTCACTCCCAAGCCGAGCTTTTTCCACTGAGCCACGCTGCTGCTTGTGATCATTGCGCAAGAGAGTGCTTAGTACAGTGCTCTGCACACAGTAAGCGCTCAATAAATACGATTGAATGCATGAAAGAGAGTCAAACCCCATTTTGGTTCATTTATTCCAATAGCCTATGTCCCAATTCATCTGGATGCTCTGTTCTCTGCTCCTCCTCCATCCGATCATGCTGTATTCACACATTAATTTCTAACTGGAAAATGCTACCGATACTACAGCACGCTCCCACTATAATGTGGCCGGCTCTACCCGGGATCCCATGCCATTTTGGCCAATTTGAACCTCAAATTTTTATTTGATTTTTTTCCCAGGAAATTTCTGCCCATGCCCTAGTTCTGTGTGGCTGAGTCTTTTTCGGACCAGGCCCTGAAAGTGTGTTCCATCCTAGAGAGTCTCCCAGGAATCTAGCCTACAGATCTCTTTCAACAAAAGTTCTTTCATTTAAGTTTGCACTGAAATCACACTGGCATCAAGCTCCAAAGTAGCAGCAATGGCTTCTAAGAATCAATCCATCGAGGCGTAGTGGATGGAGCGCGGGCCTGAGAGCCAAAGGTCAGGGGTTCTAATGGCAGCTCCGCCACTTGTCTGCTGTGTGACCTTGGGCAAGTCATTTTGCTTCTCTGGGCCTCAGTTACCTCATCTGGAAAATGGGGATTAAGACCGAGAGCCTCAAGTGGGACAGACACCTTGTTCAACCTGATTACCTTGCATCTACCCTAGCACTTAGAACGCTGCTCGGCACATAGTAAGCATTTAACAAATACCACAATTATTATTATTTACTGAGCACTTACTGTGTGCAGAGCACTGTACTAAGCACTTGGGAGAGCACATTATAACAGAGCTGATAGACACGTTCCCTGCCCTGAAACATAAGCAGGTGCTAAACTCATCATTCAAGCAAGCCCCTGTGTCCTCTCACTTGGAAAACACACAATTACGGGATTTAAAGTTGGCTTTCCGTGGCATCTTTTAGACTGTGAGCCCAATGTTGGGTAGGGACTGTCTCTATATGTTGCCAACTTGTACTTCCCAAGCGCTTAGTACAGTGCTCTGCACATAGTAAGTGCTCAATAAATACGATTGATGATGATGATGATGATCTGAATCCCAAGTTATCAACCTTAGTGGGACCGTTCTGAACCTCCAGTCCTACTCTCAGGAGCTCCCCATTACACGAAATCTGTGGCCGAAGGAAAAATGCCTGAATTCCAACAATGTTTGGGCAAGAAAATAAAGAGCTTGGGTACGTACTTGTCACGAAGAATTTTTTTGTGAAAGTGCAGCTGTCAAAAGCGGCGATTTTCTCTTGCAGGACAACAACCAGGATCCTACAATGGAAAGGGAAAAATAAGAGAGGAAGCGGAATGTTATAAATCGATGCCCCTAAAAAAAGGGAAATCACATGCCGACAAACCATGGGAAACGAGCGTCTACCATTCGAATGACAGGAAGGAAAGGGCCCCAGGGTTTCTTATTACAATGGTATTTGTTAAGTGCTTACTATGTGCCAGGCACTGTAATAAGTGCTGGGGTAGATACAAGCTATGGCGTGGCCTAGTGGGTAAAGTACAGGCCTGGGAATCAGAAGGACCTGGGTTCTAATTCTGGCTCCGCTACGTATCTGCTGTGTGACCTTGGGCCTCAGTTCCCTCATCTGTAAAATGGGGCTTGATACTGTGAGTCCCATGTGGGGTAGGGACTGTGTCCAACCCGATTTGCTTGTATTCAACCCAGAGCTTAGTAGAGTGTCTGGCATACAGTAAGCGCTTAACAGATACCATTACCAATATTAGTAGTAATAGTAGTAGTTAATAGTACGCTTTGAGCATCTGCTTGTATAAAGAGCACTGTACTAAGTGCCTGGGTGAGTACAACAGAAAAAGAGACACAGCTCCTGCCCACGAAGAGGTTCCAATTAAATGAGGGAGAAAGGCAGACTGAATTATTTAGAAATAATGGGAACAGGAGGAAGAACAAAGAACCGGTAAGAGCAAGACACTATAGGCACGAAGACTATAAATAAAGCAAGCAGCCAGCACACTTCTCGTAACATAAGGGTGCGTTGGAACAGGAGAGAGGACCCTTCCTATCCCTGGGGAGAGGAGAAGAATTGTTTGTTCCGTGGTAGCAGAAATGAGACGTTAATCCAAAAATAAATCACTTCACTTCAGGTGAGATTTCGGCTGCATTCACTGAAATTCTGAAAAACGCTTCCTTTTGTTACAAATGGTGCAGTTTAACAATCGAATGTTTCTTATTTACTTTTTTAAAAGCATTTTTGCCTGTGGCAGCTCAGAGCTAAGGAATTAAAGATAAAAGGGATTTACGTAACCTGTCACTTAAAATGATCGCTGGATTTCCAAGTGCACGGACAGTGAAAAATATCCGAGAGGACAACTGCCACTCAGTTTGAACTTTAAATGTAAGGATTTGCACAAATGAGGGAGAGATATTTATACTGTAGATCCAATTTTTTTGCAAAATAAACATCTGGCTATGGATGCTTATTTGCCGACACGTTCTTTCCTAGTCATACATCTACAAATAACCAGGCAAATTGGTCCGTCAAATAAGAGAAGAAATCTATGAAAAAAGGAGCCGGCTATTAACTGGTATTCTGATGCTTTAATTCAGTGTTTCAACTGGGAGGAGACTACAGTGACAACAATGAATTTGCAGATTAATTTAGAGGAAAGATTCATTCATTCAATCATATTTATTGAGCGCTTACTGTGTGCAGAGCACTGTACTAAGTGCTTGGGAAGTACAAGTTGGCAACATATAGAGACGGTCCCTACCCAACAACGGGCTCACAGTCTAGAAGGGGGAGACAGACAACAAAACAAAAGATGGGCTAGAGGGAGTTACTTAGGCATGTTTGGATTCTTTTCTGAGTACTTGGGCTTTTAGAGGAAAAAAAACAAACAAACAAGTTTCACTATTCATGTGCAGTTGCACGACATTGACTCCAGCGATGAAAAAGGCCTGAGTTAAAAGAATGCCAGGGGAGAGAGTTAAATAGGAGAGGGAGCAAAAAAGAGTCAAACAACAGAATTCCCCCAAAAAGTGATTTTCAAAGGAGAAACTCAACTTCACCAGTTGGGCTAGTCTAGGTGAGTGTGCTCATTTTGCTGTTGATTTATCAATATAAAGGGAAACAGTACCAGGGAGATACATCTGTTGAGTCAGATTTTTCAAATCAGTCGGGAGTATCTTCCATTAAACAACATGCCATTGGCTTGCTATTATTATTAATATGGTATTTGCTAAGCACTTACTATGTGTCAAGCACTGCTCTAAACGCTGAAGTAGATACAAATTAATCAGGGCAGACACAGCCCTGTTCCACAGGGGGCTAGCAGTATAATAATAATAATATTGGTATTTGTTAAGCGCTTACTTATGTGCCAGGCACTGTTCTAAGTATTGGGGTAGAAACAAAATGATCGGGTTGAACGGAGTTCCTGCCTCACATAGAGCTCAGGCTTAATCCCCATCTTACAGATAAGGGAAATGAGGCACCGAGAAATTAAGTGACTTGCCCAAGGTCACACAGCCAAAAAGTGGTGAAGCCAGGATTTGAACCCAGGTCCTCTGACTCCCAAGCTCATGCTCTTTCCATTAAGCCTAGCTGCTTCTGGTTGATGAGCTTGTAGCTACCCCAGAGCTTAGTACACTGTCCCATAGTAAGTACTTAACAAATACCATGAAAAAGAAGCTAGTGCTGTAAAGTCAAAACCAGAATGTTGTACAGCTGAAACAGGGTGTGAATTTAGAAATGTTGTAAAGGCTATTCATCTTACTTTGAAATGCAAATTCATTCAATCGTATTTATTGAGCACTTAGCTAGTGCTGTAAAGTCAAAACCAGAATGTTGTACAGCTGAAACAGGGTGCGAATTTAGAAATGTTGTAAAGGCTATTCATCTTACTTTGAAATGCAAATTCATTCAATCGTATTTATTGAGCACTTATTGTAGGCAAAGCACTGTACAAAAGACTTTACAAAGCAAAGGACTTAATAATGTAATAAGACTACCTCTAGGTGCTTAAATAGTACAATACCTAAATCAATCTGCCCATAAATGCTATGGGTGATGATGGATACCAGTGCTCCCCAGATTTACAATAGAATTGCCTCCTAAAACTGCATTTTAAGTCGAACCACCTGAACCAGTTTTCTCATAGAAATAATGTAATAGGGGATTGGTTCGTGAACCAAGATCAGATACAGACTTTTACCCAAATGACTCAAAATTGTGTACTCCATTATAAAGAAATAACCTGTTATATAAATATATTTCTACTGAATCAATCGTATTTATTGAGCGCTTACTGTGTGCAGAGCATTGTACTAAGCGCTTGGGAAGTACAAGCTGGCAGCATATGAACCCCCTCCCATCCTCTTACTGCGGGGGTTCCCCAAGGTTCAGTGCTTGGTCCCCTTCTGTTCTCAATCTACACGCACTCCCTTGGTGACCTCATTCGCTCCCACGGCTTCAACTATCATCTCTACGCTGATGACACCCAGATCTCCATCTCTGCCCCTGCTCTCTCCCCCTCCCTCCAGGCTCGCATCTCCTCCTGCCTTCAGGACATCTCCATCTGGATGTCCGCCCGCCACCTAAAGCTCAACATGTCAAAGACTGAGCTCCTTGTCTTCCCTCCCAAACACTGTCCTCTCCCTGACTTTCCCACCTCTGTTGACGGCACTACCATCCTTCCCATCTCACAAGCCCGCAACCTTGGTGTCATCCTCGACTCCGCTCTCTCATTCACCCCTCACATCCAAGCCGTCACCAAAACCTGCCGGTCTCAGCTCCGCAACAGTGCCAAGATCCGCCCTTTCCTCTCCATCCCAACCGCTACCCTGCTCATTCAAGCTCTCATCCTATCCCGCCTGGACTACTGCACCAGCCTTCTCTCTGATCTCCCATCCTTGTGTCTCTCTCCACTTCAATCCATACTTCATGCTGCTGCCCGGATTATCTTTGTCCAGAAACGCTCTGGGCATATTACTCCCCTCCTCAAAAACCTCCAATGGCTACCGATCAATCTGCGCATCAGGCAGAAACTCCTCACCCTGGGCTTCAAGGCTGTCCATCCCCTCGCCCCCTCCTACCTCACCTCCCTTCTCTCCTTCTCCAGCCCAGCCCGCAACCTCCGCTCCTCCACCGCTAATCTCCTCACTGTACCTCGTTCTCGCCTGTCCCGCCGTCGACCCCCGGCCCACGTCCTCCCCCGGGCTTGGAATGCCCTCCCTCTGCCCCTCCGCCAAGCTAGCTCTCTTCCTCCCTTCAAGGCCCTGCTGAGAGCTCACCTCCTCCAGGAGGCCTTCCCAGACTGAGCCCCTTCCTTCCTCTCCCCCTCGTCCCCCTCTCCATCCCCTCCATCTTACCTCCTTCCCTTCCCCACAGCACCTGTATATATGTATATATGGTTGTACATATTTATTACTCTATTTATTTATTTATTTATTTTACTTGTACATTTCTATCCTATTTATTTTATTTTGTTGGTATGCTTGGTTCTGTTCTCTGTCTCCCCCTTTTAGACTGTGAGCCCACTGTTGGGTAGGGACTGTCTCTATGTGTTGCCAATTTGTACTTCCCAAGCGCTTAGTACAGTGCTCTGCACATAGTAAGCGCTCAATAAATATGATTGATTGATTGATTGATTGATATAGAGACAGTCCCTACCCAACAGTGGGCTCACAGTCTAAAAGGAGAAACTCTAATATAGGGTAGGTGAAATGATTTCACTGAAAGTAAAATGGATGTCAACTCTCCCTGGTAACTCTACCTACTTAATCAATCCATCAATTATATTAGTTGAGTGTTTACTGTGTGCAGAGCACTGTACTAAGCACTTGGGAGAGTACGATATAACAGAGTTGGTGGACACATCCCCTGCCCACAGGTTTGCAGTCTAGAGGATCAAAAACTGTTAATTGTTGTATTGAAATTTCCCAAGCACTTAGTACGCTACTCTGCACAGGGTAAGTGCTCCCCCTCGTCCCCCTCTCCATCCCCCCCATCTTACCTCCTTCCCTTCCCCACAGCACCTGTATATATGCATATATGTTTGTACATATTTGTTATTCTATTTATTTATTATTTTACTTGTGCATATCTTTTCTATTTATTTTATTGTGTTAGTATGTTTGGTTTTGTTCTCTGTCTCCCCCTTTTAGACTGTGAGCCCACTGTTGGGTAGGGACTGTCTCTAGATGTTGCCAATTTGTACTTCCCAAGCGCTTAGTACAGTGCTCTGCACACAGTAAGTGCTCAATAAATATGATTGATGATGATGATGATGATGAAGTGCTCAGTAAATACGACTGAATGAATGAATAATCCTGCCTCTGCCCAGGCTTTCCCACTGCATCTAGCCCTGCTCTCTTTAAATACTCGTCTCACTTTCTGTAATCTCTCCTACAGGAACAGGAATTCTCCTGGTCCGAGCAGTGTGAAATGCTGTAGAGACTGGAAGACTGGGAGGAAAGAAGAGAAGGATTACCTCTACTGAGCAGGCCAGAAAAACTCCTGCAACCTGACACTATCAATCAATCAATCAATCGTATTTATTGAGCACTTACTGTGTGCACAGCACTGTACTAAGCGCTTGGGAAGTACAAGCTGGCAACATATAGAGACAGTCCCTACCCAACAGTGGGCTCACAGTCTATTACTCTTTTATTTATTTATTTATTTTACTTGTACATATCTATTCTCTTTATTTTATTTTGTTAGTATGTTTGGTTTTGTTCTCTGTCTCCCCCTTTTAGCACTCAATAAATACGACAATGAATGAGTGTAGGTTTTGGGTTTTTTTGCTTTTTATGGTATTTGTTAAGCACTTATTATGTGTCAAGCACTGTTCTAAATGCTGGGGAAGATACAAGTTGATCAGGTCATACACAGTCCCTGTCCCACAGGGAGCTTGCACTCTAAGCAGGAGGAACAACAGGTACTGAGAAGCAACACGGCCTAATGGATAGAGCACAGGCCTGGGTTCTAATCCCAGTACCACCACTGGTCTGCTTTGTGACCTTGGCAGCATGGCTCAGTGGAAAGAGCCCGGGCTTTGGAGTCAGAGGTCATGGGTTCGAATCCCGACTCCGCCACATGTCTGCTGTGTGACCTTGGGCAAGTCACTTAACTTCTCGGAGCCTCAGTGACCTCATCTGTAAAATGGGGATGAAGACTGTGAGCCCACGTGGGACCACTTGATCACCTTGTATCCCCCCCAGTGCTTAGAACAGTGCTCTGCACATAGTAAGCGCTTAACAAATGCCATTATTATTATCATTATTATTCTCTGGGCCTCAGTTACCTCATCTGTAAAGTGGGGATTAAGACTGGGAGCCCCACGAGGGACAGGGACTGTGCCCAACCCAATTTGCCTGTAGAGTGCTTAGTACAGTGCCTGGAACATAGTAGTCACTTAAATACCATTATCGTTATTATTATTGTTGCTATCACTTAAATACCATTACTATTATTATTATTTATTACCGAGTCCCCATTTTACAGTTGAGAACACTGAGGCACACAGTAAAGTAAGCTGCCCAAGGGCACACAGTTGGCAACAGGTGGCATTGGAATGAGAGGGCAGGTCCTCTGGCTGACAGGCCTGAGCTTTACCCACTAGGCCACGTTGCTTCGGGAGTGTGGCTTCTAGGGATAGTGGCTTCCCAGCTCCATCGGAAAAAGTGTAGCTTTCCCACAACCACACAGCAAATAATGCTCAAAGTCCCTCCACAGACACTTGACCCTGAAGAAAAGGAAAGGAGGAAGTAGTCAGTCAGTCAATCATATTTATTGTTTACTGTACACAGGGCACTGTACTAAGCACTTGGGAGAGCACACTATAATAGACACATTCCCTGCCCACACAGCAGAGCCCACCTGGCTGTTTTGTCGAGAATGCCGATCAAAAACGTCAGACTGGAGCTTTCACGCTGTTTGCTCTTCCTTACTTCACGTCAGAGCTACCCATCTGCCTAGAGGAGAATGACTTGCAGCCCCCTGAACAGAGCACGGAATAAACAGAACCGAACTCCCAAAATGTACCTGCCTCCAAACCTCCCCGTTTACTATCACACTTCCCTGATTCCAGGTTATGGTCATGTAACACTGCAGCTTTCCAGCCACAATGCCAGGGCAGTAGGTTCTGCCATAATGTGATAATTGCATCTTTGAAGAACTTCAAGTTCTAGAAAAACTGCGGTTCAGTCCGAATACCTTGACTGACGCCACTGTGCATAGGCACATCCCATTCTTGCTGCACTAATTCGCCTTGTGCCAATGTGGATTGAGGTATTCACGGTACAGACTTACACTGAACCCTCAAATGCCCCCTAATTCTTTGACAGCGCCCTAGCCAAAGCAGCGTTACCACTGGAGCTGAATTCCGGGTTATGTTCTGCGCCCTCTGCTGGTCCCTGATGAAATATCGCTAGACTCGCACGATTCACTCTCTCTTGCTGTTTGGAACTGAGTGGAGGAAGAAAAAGATGGGGGGGAAAAAAGGAAAGAGAAGGGAAAAAAAGTAAAGAAATATGAAGAAGGAAGGAGTAGCCATAGGAGGAGGCAAAGATGAAAGAGAAGGAAGGAAGGAGGGAGGGAGGGAGGGAAGGAAGGAAGGAAGGAAGGGAGGGAGGGAGGGAGGGAGAAAGAAAGAAAGAAAGAAAGAAAGAAGAAAGAAGAAAGAAAGAAAGAAAGAAAGAAAGAAAGAAAGAAAGAAAGAAAAGAAAAAAAGAAAGAAAAAAAAGAAAGAAAAGAAAGAAAAGAAAGAAAAAGAAAGAAAGAAAGAAAGAAAGAAAGAAAGAAAGAAAGAAAGAAAGAGAGGGAGGGAGGGAGGGAGGGAGGGAGGAAGGAAGGAAGGAAGGAAGGAAGGAAGGAAGGAAGGAAGGAAGGGAGGAAGGGAGGAAGGGAGGGAGGAAGGGAGGAAGGGAGGAAGGAGGGAGGGAGGGAGGGAGGGAGGGAAGGGACAGAGGGAGGGAGGAAGGAAGGAAGGGAGGGAGGGAGGGAGGGAAGGAAGGAAGGAAGGAAGGAAGGAAGGAAGGAAGGGAGGGAGGGAGGGAGGAAGGGAGAAAGAGAAAGAAAGAAAGAAAGAAAGAAAGAAAGAAAGAAAGAAAGAAAGAGAAAGAAAGAAGGAAAGAAAGAAAGAAAGAAAGAAAGAAAGAAAGAAAGAAAGAAAGAAAGAAAGAAAGAAAGAAAGAAAGAAAGAAAGAAAGAGAGGGAGGGAGGGAGGGAGGGAGGGAGGGAGGGAGGAAGGAAGGAAGGAAGGAAGGAAGGAAGGAAGGAAGGAAGGAAGGAAGGAAGGAAGGGAGGAAGGGAGGAAGGGAGGAAGGGAGGGAGGAAGGAAGGGAGGAAGGGAGGAAGGGAGGGAGGAAGGGAGGAAGGGAGGAAGGAGGGAGGGAGGGAGGGAGGGAAGGGACGGAGGGAGGGAGGAAGGAAGGAAGGGAGGGAGGGAGGGAGGGAAGGAAGGAAGGAAGGAAGGAAGGAAGGAAGGGAGGGAGGGAGGGAGGGAGGGAGGAAGGGAGAAAGAGAAAGAAAGAAAGAAAGAAAGAAAGAAAGAAAGAAAGAAAGAGAAAGAAAGAAGGAAAGAAAGAAAGAAAGAAAGAAAGAAAGAAAGAAAGAAAGAGAGGGAGGGAGGGAGGGAGGGAGGGAGGAAGGAAGGAAGGAAGGAAGGAAGGAAGGAAGGAAGGAAGGAAGGAAGGAAGGGAGGAAGGGAGGAAGGGAGGGAGGAAGGGAGGAAGGAGGGAGGGAGGGAGGGAGGGAAGGGACGGAGGGA
The DNA here is from genome assembly GCF_015852505.1 of Tachyglossus aculeatus. Classification (NCBI taxonomy): domain Eukaryota; kingdom Metazoa; phylum Chordata; class Mammalia; order Monotremata; family Tachyglossidae; genus Tachyglossus; species Tachyglossus aculeatus. Next base: position 44,086,901 of record NC_052082.1, on the reverse strand, counting down.
GGGAGGAAGGAAGGAAGGAAGGAAGGAAGGAAGGAAGGAAGGAAGGAAGGAAGGAAGAGAGAGGAGAGAAAGAAGAGAGGAAGGAAAGAAGGAAGGAAGGAAGGAAGGAAGGAAGGAAGGAAGGAAGGAAGGAAGGAAGGAAGGAAGGAAGGAAGGAAGGAAGGAAGTCTTCTGTCACTCTTCTCCTTTCCTTTTCTCTTCTCTCCATTCTCACATGCATCCCTTGTATCCCAAGAGTGAACAACCTCTTTGCTTTCTCAATTAGGAATATTAGTGAAAATTATACTCTTCAAATCAAATCCCTTCTTTTCAGACTTGGGTTTTAGCCAAAAAGCCCAGTCATCCCTGGCACAACACTAGATCACAATGCATTCTTGGAAATAAGCAAAATGTGTTCTGGAAAGGCAGATATGCGCTAGTTTGCCTGAGAAGGGGATAGGGACATTTCTTGAGTTTCGGCAAGATGAAATGATTTTCTTTTCAAGGGAAGTGCTGAATACCATGATACTTTGAAAAGTACTACTTGAACTCTATACTTCCACTGGCTCATATCTGAACCTAAAAAAATCCAGGACAAAAACAGCAGCCTCAGGATTCCTCCAAAATAGCTTCTCGTCTTTGACCAACATTCATTCATTCATTCAATCATATTTATTGAGCTCTTTCTGTGTGTAGCACCCAGTACTAAGTGTTTGGAAGAAAACGGTAAAACAATAAACAGACACACTTCCTGCCCACAATGAGCTTAAAGTCTAGAGGAAACCAAGAGTACCTGGGTCTAGAGGGTTGGATCAGCTGCTATCCACAGGAAATATCACTAATAGTTTGCTTGTCCTGTTGCAAAATATTTAATTTCATTTTGGAAGATTAAATGTAGAGTGATTTATATATATTTGCTGTTACTATTGGAGTGTGGTGTGGTCTGTGGGAATGAGCCCGGTTCTGGGGATCAGGAGACCTGGGATCTAGACCCAGTTCTGGCATTTGTTTACTGTGTGATCTCAGACAAGTCTGTTAACCTCTCTGTTCCACAGGTGTGTGTGTGTGTGTGTCTACATTTACTACCTTCCTTTGCAATACTGACTGATGGTGTTTGTTAAGTGCTTACTATGCGCCAAGCACTGTTCTAAACGCTGTGGTAGATAACCCCCCTTCTAGACTGTGAGCCCCCCTACTAGACTGTGAGCCCGTTGTTGGGTAGGGACCATCTCTCTGTGTTACCGATTTGTACTTCCCAAGCGCTTAGTACAGTGCTCTGCACACAGTGAGTGCTCAATAAATACGACTGAATGTATGAATAGGTGTGTCTGACATTGAAAGCCAATGCCTTGCAGTGGTTTCCTAGCATTAGATCTTTCTTCATCTGATGAAGAGAGATGGAAAACTTACTATTCTCATTCAGCAAGTAGAGGAAGTCTGAAGTTTTAAAGACAGAGTTGTAAAGAAAAGTCCTGGATTTGGACTGTTAAGAGGGCGGCAGCTAATTTGTGACAAATCACTCTACAAATATTCATTAGCACTGACTGAGCCCCTACTAAAAACAATAATAATTGTGGTATTTTTTAAGCGCTTACTCTGTGCCAGGCACTGTACTAAGTGCGGGGAAAGATACAAGCAAATCGGGTTGGGCACAGTCCCTGTCCCCCATGGGACTAATCCCCACTGTACAGGTGAGGAAACTGAGGCACAGAGAAATTATATCATTTTCCCAAGGTCACAGAGCAGACAAATGGCAGAGCCGGATTTAGAACCCAGGTCATCTGATTCCCAGGCTTAGGTTCTTTCCACTAGGCTACACTGCTTCTACTGTGTGCACAGGCCTATTGGAAGTATTTGGAAGCGTACAATGAAATTTAAAGGCACAGATTCCCGCACTAGTGTAGGAATCTGGGCTCTGTCCATGTGTGTGGATGCTTTCACTCATGTGGGACTCAGAACTACAACCTACTAAGTTAAGAAATAAGCTTTACTTCCTTATTCTTGTTTTAGAAATGCTAGGAATGTGACTGATTAATGGAGCTCTTCCCTTCTGGAAAAAAATAGTCACTAGATAAAGGAACTTTGCGGGACGCTAAACACCTCGTAGTTTAGTTTTTAAAAGCGGGGGTATAGCTGCCTCAATAGGACGTTGCGCCTGAGCAGTCGATCGATCGATGGGATTTATTGAGCGCTTCCAAGGTGCAGAGCACTGTGCTAAGCACTTGGGAAAGGACACTGATCCCCGGAAGGCAAATCCCTCAGAGTGAATCTCTTTGCTGAAATGTAATCAAATAGTCTGGGATGACTCATGTAGGCTCTGCCAGAGAGGAACAGCTTTGGGTAGTTAGGGTTGCTATTTGACCTAGTCACCCCTATATAGCAGTCAATCGTATTCATTGAGTGCTTACTGTGTGCAGCGCACTGTACTAAGCACTTGGGAGAGTTCAATATAACAATATAACGGACATATTCCTGCCCTCAACAAGCAACATTTTGTTCTTGCTATTAGATCGCCAAAACAGCTTCCATTTTTAAATGGCTTGACTATCCCCGGATGGTTGAACCAACGTAGAAATAGGATATCAAAACATTCTGTCTTGAATTAAAGCTGCAAACCAATCAAATCCATCCGTTGCATTGGCTGAGCACTCACCATATACAGAACACTGTACTGAGCGCTTGGGAGATTACAATATAACAGAGTTGGTAGTTACATTCCCTGCCCACAACAAGCTTATATGTTTTCTTTTGTGTCAGGAAAATAATTGAGGATTTCCAAGAAAGACCAACTCAAGCTCGAAAAAAAATCTACCTAATCGCTTAAATAGTTAAGCTTTGAATCAGAAAGCTAGGTTAATCACCGGATTTTGCTTTTTGTAAAAGGGACAGAGGAGTCAATATGGTTCCTATTCATCTACTGTAAGGAATAGGGGTGTCTAGTGAACCCACTTCTAGCAGTCAAGAGACAGACCACTAAAGTTGTCTGTCTGGCCAAACTCAGAAAAATCTTGTCTGGTTGTTTTGTCAGTTAATGAAATGAGAAGGTATTATATCCATAAATCAGTAGTATCTACTGAATGCCTACTGTGTGCACTGTACTAGGCAGTTGAATGAGTACAGAACAAGAAAGAGAAAAGTCACAATCTCTGCCATCAGGAAACTTACAATTTAACTGGGGAAAAGGATAACAAAATCATCAAAGAGCAGGAAGGTGTGCTTAAATACTAAATACTTAAATACTAAATACATAGGAACTGATATGGATAAAAGTGTTAAAGGAAGTTGTGGGTGCCTATGTGGTAAGGTGATATGAAAGAGAGAGAGCATACACGGAATTTCCCAAATAAAAATACCCAAATTTATAAGTTGGGAAGCAAAAGGGAATACGAACAGATGGACTGAAAAGAGGAAAGGCTGGGGGAGACTAGTGAGGAGGTTGATAGTCTAATACATATCTGTAATTTATTCATTTGTATTGACGTCTGTCTTCCCCAATCTAGACTGTAAGCTCACTGCGGGCAGGGAATGTGTCTGTTTATTGTTGCATTGTACTCTCCCAGGTGCTCAGTACAGTGCTCTGCACACAGTAAGCACTCAATAAATACGACTGGATGAACGAATAGAGCCGGAACCACGATACGAGGGTGCCTGGACAGGGATCCTTGGCTGTTTAGGTCGAGAAGATGAGATGGATCTGGGAAATGCTGCAGAGGAAAAGCCGCCAGGATTTAGTGGCAGATTGAATGAGATACTTGCAAGAGAACGAGGAGTCGGTTAGCAAGCCGAGAAGATAGCTTAGCTCTCAATGGGAGCAGCTAGGATCGGGATTACCGTTTGTTGCAGTGGAGATCGTAGATGGGCGTCTTGAACTGAATGGATTTGACCATCTCCCCCGTGCGCAAGGAGTGCAGGTCGACACAACAGAATGGGGGACTCGTGCTGGAAGAAAATACAAATTGAACATTTTAAATACGGCTCAACTGGAATCCTTTTTCCATTTGCCTCCACTCTGCACTCCCTGCAAAATTATCCTGTTTAAAGTTAAACAAGCAATATCCACAAAAAAAACTGATTAGCTAAGAAATCTAAATTACCCTGACTAGGGAGGAACCATCTGACAAAAAGGTCCACACTGAAAATCCAGGAGCAACTGAAAATGAGTGCTTTCCTATAGAACTGGGTGCTGAGAGAGAAATCAGTCTATCGATCAAAAGTATTTACTGAGCACATTCTGTAAGCAGAGCACTGTACTAAGTGCTTGGGGGAACACAATACAGTAGAATTGACAGACACAATCCCTGGCCACAAAGAGCTTACCATCTAGAGAGAGAGACAATAATTTTATTTCTTCCGACGAGAAGAGTGAAAAGTCCAGAAGGTAAGAGGGAAGCAACAAATTCAATCAATCGACTGTAAGCTTGTTGTGCACAGGGAATGTGTCGTAATAATACCTGAGGCATTTGTTAAGTGCTTACCTGTGTTCCAGGCATTGTACTAAGTGCTGGGGTGGGTCAAACTCATTCATTCATTCAATCGTATTTATTGAGCGCTTACTGTGTGCAGAGCACTGCACTAAGCATTTGGAAAGTACAATTCAGCAGTAGAAACAATCCCTTCCCACACTGGGCTTACAGTCTAGAAGGGGGAAGACAGACATAATAATAATAATAATAATAATAATGTTATTTGTTAAGCGCTTACTATGAGCAAAGCACTATTCTAAGCGCTGGGGGGGTACAAGGTGATCAGGTTGTCCCTCGTGGGGCTCACAATCTTAATCCCCATTTTACAGGTGAGGGAACGGAGGCCCAGAGAAGTGAAGTGACTTGCCCAATGTCACACAGCTGACAAGTGGCGGAGCCAGGATTCGAACCCATAATCTCTGACACCCAAGCCCGGGCTCTTTCCACTGAGCCACAGTGTTTCTCAAAACATTAAAACAACAAAACAAGTAAACAGGCATCAATATAAATAAATAGAATTATAGATATATACACATCAAAACAAACAGGCATCAATATAAATAAATAGAATTATAGCTATGTACATATATACACAAGTGCTGTGGGGCGGTGACAGCTAACCCACAATCCTCTCTCGAGTTCTTAATACTCTGCACACAGTAAGCACTCACTAAATACGACTGATTGACTGATCGACAATCTTAGAACAGTGCTTTGCACATAGTAAGCGTTTAATAAATGCCATTACTATTATTATTATTATTATCTGTACTAAATGCTCCGGGGAGCATTACAGCCCTTGCATTCAAGGAGTTTACAGTTTTAATAGTGGGGATGAGCAAACGTAAAACATATGTAGACAAAAGGAACTGGAGGAAAAACATTGCTGCCACTGGTGAAAGCGAGAGAATAGGAAAATGAATAAATGAATAAAGAGCGTGTGTGTCATGAGATACGAATAAGCGCTAGCGGGTGGCTGTTGGGACAATACGATCGAGGAGGTGGAAATTAGCTAGTGAATGTGTGCTGCAGGAGGTGGGTTTTCATGGGGGGCTTTGAATATGGGGAGGGATAATAATAATAATAATTATGGTATTTGTTAAGTGCTTACTATGTGCCAAGCACTGTTCTAAGCGCTGGGATAGATACAAGGTAATTAGGGTGTCTCACGTGGGGTTCACAGTCTTAATCCCCATTTTACAGATGAGGGAACTGAGGCACAGAGAAGTTAAGTGGCTTGCCCAAGGCCATACAGCAGACAAGTGGCGGAGCTGGGATTAGAACCCATGCTGGTACATTCTGGCAGTGCAAAATGGGTAAAGACGGAGGAAGGATGTGATCAGTGGGTCAGAGATCAATCGTATTTGATTGATCGTAAGCCACGTAAGCAGCGTGGCTCAGTGAAAAGAGCACGAGCTTTGGAGTCAGAGGTCATGGGTTCAAATCCCGGCTTCGCCAATTGTCAGCTGTGTGACTTTGAGCAAGTCACTTAACTTCTCTGTGCCTCAGTTACCTCATCTGTAAAATGGGGATTAAGACTATGAGCCCCCCGTGGGACAACCTCATCACCTTGTAACCTCCCCAGTGCTTAGAACAGTGCTTTGCACATAGTAAGAGCTCAATAAATGCCATTATTAGTATTATGTAAGCAACATCCAAGTTCATGTTTTGAGAAGCAGCGTGGCTCAGTGAAAAGAGCACGGGCTTTGGAGTCAGAGGTCATGGGTTCAAATCCCGGCTCCGCCACTTGTCAGCTGTGTGACTTTGGGCGAGTCACTTAACTTCTCTGTGCCTCAATTCCCTCATCTGTAAAATGGGGATTAAGATTGTGAGCCCCACATGGGACAACCTGATCACCTTGTATCCCCCCCAGCGCTTAGAACAGTGTTTTGCACACAGTAAGCGCTGAACAAATGCCATCATTATTATTATTATTTACTGAGCACTTTCTGTATGCAGAGCACTCTACTAAGAGCTCGGGAGAGTACTATATAACATACACATTGCCTGTCCACATTAAACTTACAGTCTAGAGGGGGAGACAATGGTGGGAACGGAAGGGAACGAGGCCCATTGAGAAGATTAGCTTGGAAGAAGTGAAGAAAGTGAGCAGGGGGAGAGGTGGGGCATGGACGTGTAAGAAAGAGAGCTGGCCGACGGCCTGAAATCCAGAGCCCCACATGCCCGATGGTCACCCGACTGGCAAGGAGCTCCGATCTCAGTAATCTCAGTTCTTAGACTTTCAACCCCAAAGGAGTGCCCCCCTAGGAGAGCGCCAGCTGCAGTGGACATCCACGGCTCTGCTTCGCTATAACTGCAATGCCTCTTCCTGCCCATCTCGTGAGTCTCCTCAACTGTAAAACTGATAGAAATCTGCTCTATCCAATCTGCCCGTGCCAGCAAACGTCCACGGCTATTTCTCTTTAAGCATCAAACTCCCTGGCACTGGGCTGGAGGCGGGGTGGTGTTAGAATAAAGATGGGAAAGCAGAGTGGTGGATGCGATTTTACAAGCTGGGGGAAGGCTTTGATGTGGCAGTTCTCTTCTACGACACCTTTTTTCCCCTCCGAGAGTGCACTCAAACATAGACTATTTCTACGTCAACGAATATGAAGCTGTGCAAATTACCAGCTGTATACACAGACTAAGTATGGGCATAAAACACGTTTTAAAGAAAAAAGGCCAGTCCCCCTTGCCTATATCTGTTTTATTTTACAGCGGTTTCACGAAACCTGACATTATAATTAGCCACATGTCCTGCAGATCTGAGCTTCAGATGAACCTCTCTGAGCTCTGGCAGAAATAGATAACGATCAAATAAACAGGCCCTAGGTTCCCCAAAATACTGAAGCACTTCCCTCATTCCCATCCTTGTCCCAAATGTTGCCTGATCCTTCTCCCCTCTCTTCTCCCATTATCTTGGACTTGGTTCGAGATGGGAACTCCCCCGACCACTGCAATGTGCAGCTGGGCAGAGGCTTGATGCTAAAACAAAGACCGATCTGAGGCCTTCTGGAGCCGGGATCCTGGAATTCTGTTGAACTCATCCTGATCTGTCGCTGAGAACAAGGGGCATGAGGGAGTGGTCTGCCTTCTGTCTAGAAATGCTTCCATGAGGCATGTTTCTCTCCAGAAAAGCAGTATGGCATGATAGACAGAGCCGGGCCTGAGGGGTCAGAGGGTCGTGGGTTCTAACCCCAGATCCGCCACTTGGCTGCTGTGTGACCTTGGGTAAGTCACTTCGCTTCTCTGGGCCTCATCAGTTACCTTATCTGTAAAATGGGGTTTGAGACTGTGAGGCCCACATGGGACAGGGCCTGTGTCCAGCCTGAATTGCTTGTATCCACCCCAGTGCTTAGTATAGTGCCTGGCACCTAGTAAACACTGAACATATACCATAATTATTATTATCATTCTTGACTGTAGTTCACACGTGCACATCGGCCATTGGCGATCTAAAGAAACCCCAAAGAACATCTTCCAAACCGCCACTAGAGCCCAAGCTCTTTCCCCAGAGGGAACAGGTCCTCTAGATCCCAAGCCTAAAAGGAATGGGTTAATGATTAGGAGGGGGATGACATTTTACCAGGCCAACTGGGTGGGAAACAACAGCTTGTCACCTTCGATTAGCAGCTCATTAAGGCTGCAGCCTGCTGGAAACCACAATTTTGATCATTCTGCTGGCATCCATACAATGTCACAACTGAGATTCTCACTGCGCAAAGCATTTGGTCCAAGTAGACAAAACAATTGCTGTGAGGGCCCGGCTCGCAGGCTGACTGAACGGGCTTGGCAGAACTGAAACCTATTTTTATTTATGGAAAAATCCCTCATGCGCTGCCCTATTAAGGGAAAGACAATCCTTGAAAAATAAGAGACTTCACCAAGTCACACATCCATGGGGGCAGGCAGCATGCTCCTTGCCAGTAATTCAGGGGCTTGCACGCCTGAGATGGCCTTTTGTTCACTGTTTTCCTCTTCGCTCTCAATGCCGTGTTCCCCTCCCTCGGCCAAACAGGACAATTGACACTTTATCCTTCGCCAGGCTGATGAAACTGTTTTCCTTAGCATCAGTTAGGATGTCCCTTGATCAGTGGCCACAATTTCAGAAAGCTGTAACTGGTAGGTCCCAAAAAGCCTGCACGGAACCCCTCTTTTCTTTGCTATTCAATTATGGACCAGTTTGACAGGACCCTCCTCAAAAGCTCGCCCCGTCCCCTTTTTTCTTTTCCCCAGTTTTACAGAGGACGAGAAATAGACGATTACAGAAAGCTAGATTTTAATTTAACTCCAAGTTAGATTTTAATGGAAAATGCCTAAAATCTGCGTTCTACAGTGGGTCCATTCAAAGGAGTTAACATTTTTTTTAAAGGTTCGGGTTTGACAGTTACCCTTCTTGATTCAATTCATATTAAAACTGAATCTGACTAATAGAGTAAAAAAAAAAAAGGCAGGGCATTGGGCTTTTTAGGGCAAAGCTTTAGAGTGGGGCCTGAATTTAAAGCCAGCAAACATCAAGGTTTAGTTACAGGCTGGAAAGATGGTCCATTTATAGAGGAAAAGCTATTTGGGGCTTCTAACCTGAGGACCAGTTTATTCCTTCTGCCCGATACCTACACTCTTATGTGTAAAATAAAGTTATCCTCGAATTTCCATTTCTAACAGAAAATGAAAATGTGCCACTTTTAAACGAATTTCTCCCTACCTGACATCTTCTTTACCTATGAAACGTGCACACCCTATAATTATCCATGAGAACAATCTGTTACTTGCTTTACATCTGACCTAAACTTTGAAAATTGGCAGGGAAGTTATTAAGCCTTTACAGGGGGAAATAAATCCTCAGTTTGATATATTGCAACAACCCAAATGGCAAAATTTTACGTAGTTACTTCATCTCAGTAAAATGGGTTGATTGCACCTCTTTAAAAAGCTAATTTTGGGAAAAAAAAATGTTTCCATTATTGGAAATGAAAACGGTAAATTAAGCAATTAAGAACTTCAAAATGAATTCTTTTTAATGGGATTTCCTCCTAAAAACCCCTAAGGAAAAATATAAAATTGGAACTTAAAGTTCTGTTTATGAGACAAAAATACCTACAAAGAAGAGTGTAAAAAGCTATTTTAGAGCTTGTCTTTTCAAAGCAAGCAGAACTTTCAAATTACACTGAACCTAATCTGAAATCTGCACACCTTAAAAATGGCCAGTGTTACCCTATTAAAGTCTGAAATATCAGTTCTTTGCAAATTTGCTCCTTTTTGTAGTTGCATTTTTTTCCCCCATTTTCACTTTACATGTTTAGCTGCTGCCTCCTTTCCAGATTTTGGCTCAATAAAACATGTTTTGATTCTGATCAAGCAAAGTACCATCCTTGAGTCTCCAGGGCTAACTCTAGAGATGGTGATAATGACGGAATTCCTCACATTGGCTTGAATTCATCTAATTATAAACGTAAAAAGCTGGTCAGTGCTCATATATGAAGCCAATCTGCCTGATTCCACAGGAGAATTGGCAAATTTATCTCCAAAGGGACTTATTTATATCATTGTCATTATCATTATTTATTAAGCAGAGTACACAGAGAAAAACAAAATCTGCCTCTGCTCTCAAGAAGCTTGTAATCACAGAAACGTTGCTTGTCTGAATCAGTGGGCATTGCTGCAAAGGGAAGTGACTTTTTGAGAAGCAGCATGGTGGAGTGGATAGAGCCCAGGCCTGGGAATCAAGAGGTCATGGGTTCTAATCCCAGCTCCACCACTTGTCTGTTGTGTGATCTTGGGCAAGTCACTTCACTTCTCCGGGCCTCAGTTACCTCATCTGTAAATTGGGGATTGAGACTGGAAGCCCCATGTGGGACAGGGACTGTGTCCAACCCAATTTGCTTGTACCCACGCCAGTACCTGGCACACAGTAAGCACTTAAATACTACAATTACTATTATTATTATTATTATTAAAACAATTTTTAAGAGAAAAATCTACTTGGGACAAATCTGCACAGGGCAAGTCGAATGTGCAGACAAGAATTAATGCTTTTGGAGTCACATATCGAACTGCTATTCCTACCTCCAAACATCATATTTGACAGGCAACATTTCTGACTTTTTCCACTTGCTGGTCAGAACAGTGCCTTGCACATAGTAAGCGCTTAATAAATGCCATTATTATTATTATTATTATTTCCCCGGTACTGGGGGCCACTAGCTTCTCTGGTCACGGTTGTCAATTACAGACTCCAATGCTCCACCAAATAAAGAAAACGCTGAGGACAAAACCATTCATTTCTGCATCCTTCCAAGCTGGACTGTAACAAAAAGTGTTAAAAACTCTGCCCTTTCCATTGGCTGGATAACAGTTAAATGTAGTTAGCACTAAGACAAAAGCAAATTCTGTATCCTTTTCAATCTGACATTAGATAAACCCTAAGCGGAACATGTCCAAGGAGAAACGGTATATTAGGGATCAATTTAGGGTACAAGGACCAGATTCATAAAATGAAAGGGGCCTAGACTGATACTCCTGAAGTGCTTTCCAGGAAATCTATCGACAGTATTGTCAAAAGCATGCAAAAATTACATGCTGAAATAAGTTGTGGCTCATACGAAGGACATAATTTTTAATAAAATCAACTAAATTCCTTGGCGGACAGTGACCTGTTTCCTCCATAAAGAGCATTACAAGCCACCAACTATAGTAATGTGGTCACAAAGAGGTTGGGTGTGGGGGAGGCAGAAGGAGAGGAGACAGTTGTGTCAACTTCTTTAAAAAAAAACCCCAAAAACCTCCCATTTAGCTATTTCCAAACAGACATTCAATATTTTTGAAGTGAATGACGAAAATGTGAGTTATGACTCACTTTTCTGTCCCTGATCAAGGGAATGCCAGAAGAATTTGGGGGGACATTTGAAAAAAAAATATTAGGAAAGGGAGAATTTCGTAGGCTTTATCCTCCTCTAGACTGTAAGCTAGTTGGGGTTAGGGAATGTGAATTCCAACTCTGTTATAGTGTACTCTCTCAAGCGTTTAGTACAATGCTCTGCACACAGTAAGCTCTCAATAAATATGACTGAACTATCGATGGATAATAATGATAGCATTTGTTAAGCGCTTACTATGTGCAAAGCACTCTTTTAAGCGCTGAGCACTGTTCTAAGCGCTGGATGGATCAGGTCCTCCTGCCTCTCCTACCAACTTAGGAGTGGGAGTAACCAGTATTGTTGGGAAATGAAATGGGAAATTTGTCGGTAATTTGAGGTTTCAATCTGAACTAGAATTTGAGCAGTCTGCCACTTCAGGAGAGTTGGAACTGGGTTTGAAGATGACAGCGCTGATGGTGGAATTATATCATGAGTTGGAGTCTGGATGAAATGTGCCCTTGAAAGCAAAGAGAATATGGAGAAAAGTGGTGTGGCCTAGTTGAAGGAGCATGGGCGGAGTGGAGCTCTTGGGCGCTAAACACTTCCTTGAGCCTCGGTTTCTTCATCTGCAAAATGGGGATGAATTATCTGTTCTCCCTTCTTCGAATGTGGGACACTGACTAGCTTGGGTCTACATTAGCACTTAATACAGTTCTTAGGACCTAGTAAGTGCTTCAGAAATACAAATAGTATTACTCCTATGTTGGCAGAATATTTTTCTCAAATTAATCTCAGTGCACTTCCAAGAAACTAAACTAACCACTTCCTTCTCTCTCCCTTTATCTTATGTCATCACCTGATTAGACTTTTAGACTGTGAGCCCACTGTTGGGTAGGGACTGTCTCTATATGTTGCAAACTTGTACTTCCCAAGCGCTTAGTACAGTGCTCTGCACACAATAAGCACTCAATAAATACGATTGATGATCATGATGATGAGTAAGTGTTCATTAAATACAATTGATTGATTGATTACAACAAAGATGATGTTCCTGACAATGAGCATGATTTTAACTTCACTGTTTAAGACAAAAGGAATCAGGTCTTTCCTTCTTCTGAAAGTATTAAAGTTTGCACAGCAAAGTCTCAAAGTAATCAACCACCCCTGGAAATAAATAGGATCTCTTGGAGAAACCAATGGGAAATTACTACATTTAGATCTCTGAGCAGATAGCCAAGAGAAACAAATCTATTGTTGCTAAACTGAGGTCTCCGCAACCTGGAGATGAAGCTTGCTCCTTAATGCAGGGGGAAAAGAGAACTTTCCATGCAAGAAAGGAAACACATACCGTTTCTGTACTTTTATTCATTCAATCGTATTTACTGAGCGCTTGCTCTATGCAGAACACTGTATTAAGTGCTGGGGAGAGTACACTCTAAAAATAAACAGACACAGTTCCTGCCCACAAGCTTACAGTCTAGAGGGAGAGACAGATATTAATATTAAAAAACTAATTCCAGATATGGACATAAGTGCTGTGGGACTGGGAGGAGGAATGAATAAAGGAAGCAAGTCAGGGTGATGCAGAAGGCAGTGGGAGAAGAGGAAAGGAGGCCTTAGGGAAGGACTCTTGGAGATGTGCCTTCAATAAGGCTCTGAAGGAGGACAGCGTAACTGTCATTACTCTGTCAGGAAACTGCTCTATCTGAAGAGGCTTCTGTTTTCCCTGAGAGGACCGCTTATTTAAACTGAGAGCAGTCTTCGAAAAGGTGATGTTTCTGGCTCACATTAGCTTGAAAATAGTCTCTCCAGCTTGTTTCATTTCCAAGAACTCACCAATCAGTTTGTGTGTGCATACATGAGGGTTTTATTATTGCTCTCAATTTTCTTAACATGACTCCAAAGGGACTAAAGCTTTAATGCATGAAACAACCCCAAGTGTATGACTGAATCATTTATAGTATTGGTTGTAACAAGGTTAATACCTATATTTTGACCTTAAAATGCCTAGAATTTTTTACGCATTTAATACAAAGCAAACTCCAACTGAAAAGCAGCTAGTCTACTCCCGGGACTCAATACATACCAATCAATCAATCGGATTTACTGAGCATTTACTGTGTACACAGCACTGTGCTAAGAGCTTGGGAGAATACAGTATAACAGAGTCGGTAGAGTAGTTCCCTCCTCACAACGAGCTTACAGACTAGAGGCGGAGAAAGACATTAATACGAATAAATGAATTACGGGTAGGTACATAAGTGCTGTAAGGCTGAGGGAGGGATGAATAAAGGGAGCAAATCCAAGTGCAAGGGCGAGGCAGAAAGTAGTGGGAGAAGAGGAAATGAGGGCTTAGTCAGACCACGAAGCTTACTCTGTAAAATGGTTTTTTATCTAGTTTTCGCCACAGTAGGGGAGGATCTATTTAAGGACTGTAGTCAGTGGCTTATTAAAAGGTAGCAGTAATAATACAACCTAACTCAGAAAACTTTATTTTCTTTCATATTAGCCAAAGTCACTTCTCTACGTTTGTTTTCATAATAATAATACTGATAATAATGGTATTTGTTAAGTGCTTACTATGTGCAAAGCACTGTTCTAAGCGCTAGGGAGATTACAAGGTAATCAGGTTGTCCCACGTGGGGCTCACAGTTTTAATCCCCATTTTACAGATGAGAACTCAAGTAAAGAGAAGTTAAGTGACTTGCCCAAACTCACACAGCTGACAGTTGGTGGAGCCCGGGTTTGAACCCATGACCTCTGACTCCAAAGCCCGTGCTCTTTCCACTGAGCCATGCTGCTTCTCCGTCTGTTAATAAAATGATAATGATCTGCTAATGATCTCAGTATTATTATCATAATTATTATCGTTATTGCCGTGGCATTTCCTAAGCACTAAGTGTCCGGCACTGTACTAAGCCCAGGGGAAGATACAAGACAATCCAATCAGTTGCAGACTTTCTCCCACATGCGGTTCATGGTATGAGAGGTAAATTCTGTGAGGTTTCCCTCCCTAGAGAAACTACTACAACACTACAAGGCAAAGAAAAAATGTAAATCTAATGACAGCAAAATGGTTTGACAAATTAATCCCTTGTAGTTCTTTTTCCCCCCTCTCAGGAATAGCTAACAGGTTCAATCTATTTTGTATAAATTTTAGGAAAACTTGTAATATGCAAAATATAAAACTACTATTAGTTATATTAATTTACTACCAACTCGAGGCTATAAGTTGCAGATTCCAGACTAGATTCTAGGCTCCCTCTAGATTATAAATTCATTGTGGACAGGGAACGGGTCTGCTAACTCTGTGGCTCTGTACTCTCCCAAGCTCTTAAGACAGTGCTCTGCACACAGTAAGCACTTGATAAATATGATTAATGATGATGAAGAGCAAGTGCTCAATAAATACCACTGATTGATTGATTCTGACAAGATAAGGCATTTTATTGTCATATTTAGAAATACACAGGCCTGCAGGGGGTTGAAAGAGCATAAGATGGGCATCATTAGGGAGATGTTGACTTGGGCTAGCTCAGAAGTAATTAATAATAATAATAATAATGATGATGATGATGGTGGTATTTGTTAAGCACTTACTATGTGCCAAGCACTGTTCTAAGTGCTGGGGTAGATCCAAGATAATCAGATTGTCCCATGTGGGACAATCTGCTCCACAGAACAAACAAAAGAAGCAGCGTGGCTCAGCGGAAAGAGCACGGGCTTGGGAGTCAGAGGTCATGGGTTCTAATCCCACTCCGCCACTTGTCAGCTCTGTAACTTTGGGCAAGTCACTTAACTTCTCTGAGCCTCAGTTACCTCATCTGTAAAATGGGAATTAAGACTGTGAGCCCCACGTGGGACAACCTGATCACCTTGTATCCCCCCAGCGCTAAGTACAGTGCTTGGCACAAAGTAAACACCTAACAAATACCATCATTTTTATCATTATTTTTAAAAGATGTGAGCCCAAACCTCACAGAAGTTTACAATCTAATGAGGAGCCAAATAGCCATAAACTGCTGAAGTTACAGGAGCCACAGAAAAGATAAACATGGTAAACATGAATAAATAAATATCGAATAATTAAAGAGTGGGGAATAATTACATGAATGGAGAGTGTAAACTCAGGGATTCTGTCTCCTAACTCTATTGTTCTCTTCCAGATGCTTAGTACAGTGCTCTGCATAGAATACACGTTATTGACTGATATCAATAAATACTGACTGATAGATTGATACTATTAATTGACAGATTAAATAAACTGGCTGATGGGAAGGCCTTGGCCAAGAAAAATGGAGGATTAATCGGGGAACCCTTCTGAGGAGTAATTACTTATGATGGACAAAATGCCCAAAACATGGCTACTCATTAAAACCTAAATTCTAGGGGATAAAAGGAACTTCTCTGTGTCTCAGTTACCTCATCTGTAAAATGGGGATTAAGACTGTGAGTCAAATGTGGGACAGAGATTGTGTCCAGTCTGATCGGTTTGGCACAGAGGAGGCACCTAATACCATTTTAAAAAATCATAAAAAAGGAACAAGGTCTGTTGAAAAAACAAGTATACCCTAAAAATGTTTGCATAGAATCCATGAAAAGCAATTCTTAGGAGAAATCAACTGCAGAGTATACATTAAAGCATTCATCAAGTGCCCACTGAGGAGTGAAGTGAGAGACGGCGTTAGATGTAATCACATTCAGAATGATATTATATCACCTGGATGAAAGAAGAGTAGGTAGAATGACCAGTCTGGTACTTTTAGAATCAGATTTCAAACTGAAGGAAAAACTAGCAGTTGAAAATGTGGAACGTGTTTTCTATTTCCATTAATTGTTTCCACTAGGGCATTCTGTGTAAGGAAAGAGTCTTGCATACTACAACGGAAGGACAGAAGAAGCCAAAGAGATCCTTTCACAAAAGGCAAACCAACCAGTATCACGCTGGCAGTGAACTCCACTACTTTGAATTTTACCCCTTGGAAATTTGTTCCAATTATAACCTGAGGATAATTGGATAAGGTAACTGAGCATTAAGACATAGGAGTACCTAACTCTCCCTTTAGCATCATTTCTGAGTTTGGATCTGAACCCTTTGGGCCCTTTGGTATTCAGCCCCACAGCACTTAAGTCCTTAGTGATTTTTTAATTTATATTAATGTCCCCCCCCCCCCTCTAGACTGCAGGTTTGTTGTGGGCAGGGAAGGTGTTTATCAACTCTGTTGTACTGTAATCTCCCAAACGCTTAGGATAGTGCTTTGAACACAGTAAGTGCTCAATACATATCATTGATTGAGAGTAGAGTTGCTCTCTAGTTCATAGATGATGGTGCTGATGCCAAGATTGTATCCACTAATGTAAATGTCACAGAGAGGAAACCTCGAGCACACTTACTCCAGGAAGATATGCTAGTGGCTCTTAGGTTGCCCCTTGTTACTCAAGGGTGAGCATTACTTCGTCACTAATAGGTAAAAGGGGGCAAAAGGGGGCTCCTACCACCAGCCAAGCATGTGCTTGACTTGATTTTGGTTTGCTCTGAGCCATCCACATTCTCTCGCCCAATTCTTCTCAGCCTAGTAGTAGGCATCTGGAGCATGGGTACCATCAATCAGTGGTATTTACTGAACACTTACTGTGTGCACAGCACTGATATTAAGCATTTGGGAGAGTACAACTGAGTGTGTAGACAAGCTTCATACCCACAAGGAGCTTATAGTCTAGAGGGGGTACAGCCTGGGGTTCTAGAAAGGGTTATGTCTCTAGACTGTAAACCCATTGTGGGCAGGGAATGTGCCTGTTTATTGTTGTTCTGTCCTCTCCCGAGTGCTAAGTACACAGTGCTCTGCACACAGTAAGCCCTCAATAATGAACGAACGAATGAGACCTCACCGTGATACCATAGTTAAGTGCTTAACAAATAATAATAATAATAGCATTTACCATTATTGGTGGGCCTTCATCCGCTCCATCAGCCACTGTTGTCTTGAGCCCATGCAGAGTCTTCCTATTTTGGCTTCACTTTTTTACAGTATGTGGTAAGCGCTTACTATGTGCCAAGCACTGTTCTAAGCACTGGGGTAGATACGTGACAATCAGGTTGAACACATATGGGGCTCACGGTCCAAGTCGGAGGCAGGAGGGTTTAATCCCCACGCTACAGGTGAGGTAACTGAAGCACTGAGAAGGAAAGTGACTTGGCCAAGGTCACGCTGCATGTCTCACTCTCTTCTTTCCCTCTTTTACACTGTCCACAACTGGCATTTCCATTACCGAACCCCATCTAATTGCCAGTACCCTGTAGATTGGAAGTGAGGGTCTCACTCTATTACGCTGAACAGATTGGATCCAGACAACAGGAGGATGGTAGGCAAGGCGAGTCATTCCTCTTCTTTAGTATTCTTCTATTTGCCCGAATTGGAAAAGGGGGTTTCTGGGAAAGCATGGTTCCCCTTCCTCTGGATGGTGAGGTACCTTTGCCAACTAAATCCCGGCTTTATATTCTGCTTCAGAATATAGATTTGATCCCAGGATGGCCAGTTTTGTACAACTATACCAGTTTTGTACAGCATTCTGAAATCCATCCCTCAGTGAATTTAATTGAGAAGGAGTGCAGCCTAGTGGATACAGCGCAGTCCTGGGAGTTTGGGTTTGAATCCAAGCTCTGCCACTTGTCTCCTGTGTGACCTTGGGCAAGTAGCTTCACTGCTCTGGGCCTCAGTGACCTCCTCCATAAAATGGGGATTAAGACTGTCAGCTCAATGTGGGACATGTCTAACCTGATTAACTTGCATCTACCCCAGCAGTTATTACAGTGCCTGGAACAAAGTAAGTGCCTAACAAATTTAAAAAAATAATGCAAAGTGAAACCGAACACACTATATGAGGGCAGTCTCTTTGCCTACTGTCAATATCCATATATTTATTAATTCACCAAACATGGTAGGCTCTACTGCACCTCTGCAACTCAAATAAACACAGTGCTGTTAAGTCCTACCATGGTCAAAAGGTCTCTATTACTACAACTTACTGGTAGAGGCTCTGTAACTGAAGCAGAACTTTGACATATTTGGTCACTGCTTATATAAAGTGATGCCTTATTTATCAAAAAATCTGCTCACAAATGGAAATGTGTGCAAAAAAAAAACCCAATCTGGGAACCATTGTTAAAAACTTGGCAGCTGTTAGCAAATGTGTATTTTATAATAAAAAAAAATCTTACTTTTGCACTACTTTGAAATGATGTCAGGTTGCCTTATTTGATTATACTATTTTGAAGTGCAAGTTAATTTCCAGCAATGCAATCTCAATTCTTTGAAACAAACTTAACTATTAGAATATGTTTGTCACCGTTCCAGGTCTTCCTGAACATGCTGGCTTTCGTGGTTACGCTAACCATCTTCTCTTAAGGAAGTAAGTTTTGCCAATAGCTTCCAAAATGCTAGAGCCCATAGTCTGCATTACACACTGTCAATCTTCTCTTCCTTCCTGGTGCTGAAAATATAATGTCCCTACGATATTTTGCGACACGGAGTGAGTCTTAGGATTTAACACTTAATATTGCAAATTGCTTTGGTGCTAATTTTATTCAGTACCTACCTCAATATCCCCAGGAATATCATAATAGTAATAATGATAATGGTGGTATCTGTTAAGCACTTACTTTGTATCAGGGACTGTACTAAGCGCTGGGGTGGATGCAAGCAAATCGGGTTGGATGCAGTCCCTGTCACACATGGAGCTCGTCATCTTAATCCCCATTTTACAGGTGAGGTAACTGAGGTATTAAGAAGTGAGGTGACTTGCCCACGGTCACACAGCAGACAAGCTGCAGGGCCAAGAATATGATAGATCAGTCTTACATCGCCCAAGAGCTTAGTACAGCGCTCTGCACATAGTGAGCACTCAGTGCCACTGATTGATTTCTCCAGGGTACAGTTAGGGAAATTTGAAGCACAGAGAGGTCAAGAGACTCACCCAAGAAAACTCAGCAAATCCGTTGAAGAGCCTGGTGCTGCCATACTACCAATCTACTGCGTAGTTCACTGAGCTAAAGTGCTTCTGTCATTCATTCAGCATCTCAAAATATTTTTAAAACCAAATCCTACCATTCCCGTTTTAAAAATGGAAAAAACATTTCACTTTTCTGTCAGGCGATAAGAAAACCACACAAAATCAGAGATGGAATGCATCCAACCGTCCTACTAACCTCTAAATCAAATTCCCTTCCTAAAACGCACATAGTCAACAGCCAATATATATCAAGTTCCAAGCCAGGAATCAGAGTGAGCAGCTACATCGTACTAATCAGCAGGCGAGCAATCAACCAATGGGATTTACTGAACACTTACTGGGTGCAGAGCACTGTACTAGGCGCATGAGAAAGTATCCACCACAATGCTTAGTACAGAGCCTGGCATATAATAAGTGCTTAACTAATACCACAATAATTACTATTACTATTCATGGTTCTATCTTATCAATCAATCAATAGCATTGATTGGGCACTTACTAGGTGCACAGCTCTGCATTAAGCACCCAGGAAAGCACAATAAAATTAGCAGAATTAAGCAGAATAATTTAGAAATTAGCAGAGTGAACTCTGCTCTCATGGGGCCTTTGTTCAAGTAAGGGGAGCCCAACACTATCAGTGCTATCTACTGAGCACTTGTTGTGTGCAGAGCATTGTATTAAGCATGGCTTGGAAAGAGTAGGATGCCACAAATTTGGTAGACGCGTTCCCTGACCACAATGAGCTTGCAGTCTAGCGCTTGGAACAGTGCTTTGCACATAGTAAGCGCTTAACAAATACCATCATCATTATTATTATTATTAGAGAGGGAGACAAGACATGAATTTAAATAAATTACTACATTGAAGTGCATCGAGTAGAAGAATGCAATAAGTGTGGGGGGGATGGATGGGGGGAGGGACACGTGACTACTACGACTACTACTACTACTAATTATTATTAGGTACTTGTTAAGCACTATGTGCCAGGCACTGAACTAAGCACTGGAGCGGATACAAGCAAATTGGGATGGACACAGTCCCTGTCTCCATATGAGGCTCACACTCTTAATCCCCATTTACCGGATGAGGGAACTGTGGTCCAGAGAAGAGAAGTGACTTACCCAAGGTCACACAGTAGACGTGCGGTGGAGCTGGGATTAGAACCCAAGTCCTTAGCGCGGCTGAGTGAAAAGAGCATGGGCTTGGGAGTCAGAGGTCATGGGTTCTAATCCCGGCTCTGCCACTTGTCAGCTGTGTGACTTTGGGCAAGTCACTTCGCTGCTCTGTGCCTCAGTTACCTATCTGTAAAATGGGGATTAAGACTGCGAGCCCCCCGTGGGACAATCTGATTACCTTGTACCTACCCCAGTGTTTAGAACACTGCTTGGCACATAGTAAGTGCATAATCATCAATCGTATTTATTGAGCGCTTACTATGTGCACAGCACTGTACTAAGTGCTTGCACTGTACTAAGCGCTTAATAATAATAATGGCATTTGTTAAGCACTTACTATATGCAAAGCAAATACCAACATTATTATTATACTATAGTTTAATATAATAATATATAGTATATTATTATACTCCCAGGCCTGTGCTCTATCCACTAAGCCACGCTGCTTCTCAGTACCTAGGTGACGTCCTGAAGTGGCAGTTGGAGGGAGAATACAAAATTGGGAAGAAGTTCATCAGGGAAGGCCTCTTGGAGGAGGTGGGATTTCAGAGGGGCTTTTGAAGATAGTCATTATCACAGTGTCACTCCAATCAATCAATCAATCGTATTTATTGAGCGCTTACTGTGTGCAGAGCACTGTACTAAGCGCTTGGGAAGTACAAGTTGGCAACAGATAGAGACGGTCCCTACCCAACAGTGGGCTCACAGTCTAGAAAGGGGAGACAGAGAACAAAACAAAACATATTAACAAAATAAAATAAATAGAATAGATATGTACAAGTAAAATAAATAGAGTAATAAATATGTACAAACATATATACATATATACAGGTGCTGTGGGGAAGGGAAGGAGATAAGACGGGGGATGGAGGGGGGACAAGGGGGAGAGGAAGGAGGGGGCTCAGTCTGGGAAGGCCTCCTGGAGGAGGTGAGCTCTCGGTAGGGCCTTGAAGGGAGGAAGAGAGCTAGCTTGGCGGATGGGCGGAGGGAGGGCATTCCAGGCCCGGGGGATGACGTGGGCAGGGGGTCGATGGCGGGACAGGCGAGAGCGAGGTACGGTGAGGAGATTAGCGGCGGAGGAGCAGAGGGTGCGGGCTGGGCTGGAGAAGGACAGAAGGGAGGTGAGGTAGGAGGGGGCGAGGGGATGGACAGCCTGGAAGCCCAGGGTGAGGAGTTTCTGCCTCATGCGCAGATTGATTGGTAGCCACTGGAGATTTTTGAGGACTCTAGAGACAGATGACTCAATGGTCTATGCAAATTACAAGTAGCTTGTGAGTTCTAATCTTGACTCCGGAATATACTGTATGAGCTTGAATATTTCTCTCTGTGAGCCTAACCTAGAAAATAGCGATGATCTAGACTGTAAACTCATTATGGGCAGGGAGTGTGTCTGCTTACTGTTACACTGTACTCTCCCAAGTGCTTAGTACAGTGCTCTGCAACAGTAAGCGCTCAGTAAATATGCCTGAATGACTGAATTAATTAATTCATTCATTCAATCGTATTAATTGAGCACTTACTGTGTGCAAAGCACTGTACTAAGCGCTTGGGAAGTACAAATCGGCAACATATAGCGACGTTTCCTACCCAACAACGGGCTCCCAGTCTAGAAGGGGGAGACAGACAACAGAACAAAACCAGTAGAATGAATATTGACCTACATCATAGGAAACTAACAAAATCCCTCAAGGAATATCAATTCAAAACTACTTATCCCATTCTTATCCTTACACACTGTCAAGAAATGAGACACAATCTTAAAAATTACATTCAACACCTCAGATAAAGGGTTCTGATTTCAACTATTGCAAAGGTCATTAGAATCTTTAGTCATAATCTATTTTTCGCTCCAGAATCACACAGAGCTTCTTTATTAGAATCACCCGATAACACAATCTGAAAGATATTTCCAAAATTGCTTTTGAAAGATGCAATATGCAGACATCACCTTTAAACAAAGTGAAATATGTTTTAAATAATTTCAAGTTCTTCAATACAGAACTATTTTTCTCTACAAGGAATTTTATTATTTTCATTCATGATACTTAACAGATTCATCCAAAATCAGGAAAAGCGGAACAAAGTATTTGAGAAAGTGACACTGTCCAAGAATGTGCACGTATAAGTGAAACACAAAACAGCAAAGACATTTTAAACCTACCACAAATTGCAAGAAGCATGGAAGTAGTTATTTTAAATAAGAAAAAGCTGCGCCAACCTTCGACATGTGTTGCTACATCTAATCCTTTAAATATTATAGGAAAATTTTTGATATGCTGTTAGATATTTTTTGTATACTTAGCTCCACAAGAACAAAATCCAGTTGGCCTGGTTCTTTATTAAGTAATTAAAAATGAACCAGCAAGAAAAATGGAAACATATATAAAGATCTATGTTTGTAATTAGCATTTTTATTATAACACACAATGTTTTTCTTCTTCAAAGCCTTGAAAAAGCATTAGATAGTTAAACTTCACAACATTTCCATCAGGTAGGTTGGTGCTATTAACCACACCGCTTTACAGACGGGGAAACTGAGGAGAAGCAGCGTGGCTTGGTGGAAAGAGCATGGGCTTGGGAGTCAGAGGTTGTGGGTTCTTATCCCGGCTCCGCCACTTATCAGCTGTGTGACTTTGGGCAGGTCATTTAACTTCTCTGTGCCTCAGTTACCTCATCTGTAAAATGGGGATTAAGACTGTGAGCCCCACATGGGACAACCTGATTACTTTGTATTTATCCCAGCACTTAGAACAGTGCTTGGCACATAGTGAGTGCTTAACAAATATTATTATTATTATTATTATTTAGCTTGTTCTAGGCAACTGGGGGTGGTAAAGACCAGCTAGGATCGAAACCTAAGTGGTCCAGTTGACTATTCCTCTTTATTTAATACCCTACATCAAGAAGTACTAAAAATGATGAGAATGATAATAATGACTGCATTAAATATTTACATGACTTGCTGAAGCACACATAGCAAGTCAGTGGTGGAGTTGATGTTCTTACTAAAGTCTTCTGAACCTTAAGAGACCAAGACAACTCTTAATACATTTCATATTACATAATATATTTAATTGTTCTTCATGCTGTGGTCTAGTGGATAGAGCACAGGCCTGGGAGTTAGAAGGACCTGGGTTCGATTCCCGGCTCCAACACTTGTCTGCCCTGTGACCTTGGTCAAGTCATTTCCCTTCTCTGGGTCTCAGTTACAACATCTGTAAAATGGGATTAAGACTGAAAACCCAATGTGGGACGTGGACTGTGTCCAACCTGATTAGCTTGTATCTATCCCAACACTTAGTAAGGTGCCTCTAGACTGTAAGCGCATCATGGACAAGAGAACATGTCTACCAACTCTGTTATACTGTACCATCCTGGGCGCGTAGGAAAGTGCTCTGCACACAGTAATCACTCATTAAATATGACTGATTGATAGTAAGTACTTAACCAATACCATAAAATACATCACAAAAAAATAAACTCAGTTGGTTTAAATTTAGTTGAACCTGAACCTTTCAGTCATTTCACTGGCCAAATATCTATCATCAGAAATTCCTACACAGTTCAGATATGTTGCAGTTCATTATTTAGAAGGTAACAAAACCGTTAGGGGAAACTGAATCCTTATTAAAGAATGAACTTAATATCCACCTCAGCATTAGGTGGCAGGTACTAGGTGCATTTTAAAGCCAGACTCACAGTTTTAAAATGAGTACATCTGTTCAGAGAAATCTGTCTGATCAAGAAAAAAAACGTCTGGCATCATGGACAGTAAAGCAGTGAAGGTATCCTTGTGATTGTGGTCAATTCAAACATACGGAAGTTGGGAGTTGGGGGGGGGGGGCGGGGGCTCTACCCTATTTTAAAAAAACAAAACACACCAGACATTTAAGGATTGATTCGTTTCATCTGGTTCATTTTTCTAATCGCAGAAGCCCATTTTTCAGCCACATTTTTTTCACATAGAGAAGTAAATCCAAGTGCAAGTGTGATCTAGAGGGAAGTGGAAGAAAAGGAAATGAGGGCTTAGTTGGGGAAGGCCTCTTGGAGGAGATGTGCTTTTAAGGAGGGGAGAGTCATCATCTCCATGAAGTAAGCAACTAGGAGTGTAATCGGGGCATAGAAGAATACAATCTGTGCCGGCCTGTCTCCACAATTCCTTTTTAAGCTCCGAGAGGGCAGGAACCATGCACTCTTCTTTGATTGTGTGCCCCAAACTGCCTTCTACTGTGATCTGTATACGGAAGGTACAGTTAATATGTACTTCAGAACGTTTGCTTGTTTTTCTGTCCTTTTAAGCAGTCAATCCCTATGGGAGCCAGTGCAACAAAAATTTAACTATTTCCTTTGAACCCAGCTGCAAGTCGAAAGCTATTTTTGGACTGTCAAGGTTTGCTCTGTGACCTCAATTTACCTCTTCATTTGCCCTTCCAATGCTGCTGATCACAAAGTTAACATAACACTTGGCTATTTGTTGGTTTGTCCTTTAACATATTCATTCCATAAGGAATCTGGGGCAGCCAAACTTTGGAAAAAACAAACAAACCTGGAATTCAGAATCAAGTTTTATAGTACCTTTATATCAGTCAGGTTTGACCCAGGTTAACAGGAAAAATATTGTTTCCCATCCCTGTTTGAATTTTTTTATATGAGGAATATAATTTGTTATTTTCTTTATCTCTGATATTCATCGCAGTCTTCTATATGCAAAATCAATTTAATACTCCCAATAATAATAATAATAACAATACTTAGGGTATTTAAGCGCTTACTCTGCATCAAGCACTATTCTAAGAGCTGGAATTATAATAATAATGATGGTATTTGTTAAGCGCTTACTATGTGCCAAGCACTGTTCTAAGAGCTGGGGGAGATACAAGATAATCAGGTTGTCCCACATGGGGCTCACAGTCTTAATCCCCATTTGTCGTATGAGGTAATTTAGGCTCCAAGAAGTGAAGTGACTTGCCCAAAGTCACACAGCTGACAAGCGGTGGAGCCGGGATTAGAACCCATGACATTAATCAGGTCAGAAACAGTCCCTGTCCCACGTGACACAAAACAGATATGGCAGCCCCTCTCTTCATGGCTACCTCCAATTAATTAATTCAATCGTATTTAATCAATCAATCAATCGTATTTATTGAGCGCTTACTATGTGCAGAGCACTGTACTAAGCGCTTGGGAAGTACAAATTGGCATCACATAGAGACAGTCCCTACCCAACAGTGGGCTCACAGTCTAAAAGGGGGAGACAGAGAACAGAACCAAACATACCAACAAAATAAAATAAGTAGGATAGAAGTGTACAAGTAAAATAAATAAATAAATAAATAAATAGAGTAATAAATATGTACAACCATATATACATATATACAGGTGCTGTGGGGAAGGGAAGGAGGTAAGACGGGGGGATGGAGAGGGGGACGAGGGGGAGAGGAAAGAAGGGGCTCAGTCTGGGAAGGCCTCCTGGAGGAGGTGAGCTCTCAGCAGGGCCTTACTGAGGTATTTACTCAGTAAATACTTACAGGTATTTACTGAGCGTTTACTGTGTGTGGAGCATTGTTCTAAGCGCATGGGAGAGTACGATACATCAGTACATCTAGACTGTGAGCCCACTGTTGGGTAGGGACCGTCTCTATATGTTGCCAACTTGTACTTCCCAAGTGCTTAGTACAGTGCTCTGCACACAGTAAGCGCGCAATAAATACGATTGACTGATTGATTGATCAATAAATAGACACATTCCCTGGCCCAACGACCTTATGGACTAAACAAGCTCACCAGCTTTCCCCTCTCTCCACTTGAAATATAAATATCTGACATTACTCTGCACCCGACAAATGTGCTGCATGACAATGTTGTACAATATACACACAGAAACACCAGGCCCAGAGGTGAAAGAAAGCTGGAACTGGGCACCAGTAAAAGAATCAGTGTCAGAGCACCTATCCTAGCCTGAATTATTCAGAGCAAAATTGAGGGCTTTTTCTACTCCACCGTGGCACAGAGGATGGGCCTCCCCTAACTGCCGTGTGTGCCAAGGCATGGTGTTGGCCCTAATGTGCCAATTTGATCATTCATTCAACTCGATTCAATCATGTTTATTAAGCGCTTACTGTGTGCAGAACACTGTTCTAAGCACCTGGGAGAGTACAACAATAAACAGACCCATTCCTTGCCCACAATGAGCTTAAAGTCTAGAGGCAAGGAGACAGAAATTAAAAGAAATAAATAAATGACAGATATGTACATTAGTGTTGTGGGGCTGGGAGGGGGAAGGATGAAGGGAGCAAGTCAGAGTGACACAGAAGGGAGTGGGAGAAGAGGAAATGGGGGGGAGGGAGTCAGGGAAGGCCTCCTGGAGGAGCTGGGCCTTCAATAAGGCTTTGAAGGGGGGTTGGAGGGGAAAGTCATTGTATGTTGGATTTGAGGCCAATAGCATGGGATCCGAGTTAAAGTGTGCCAGGCAGCATCACTGCAATCAGCTCTGGCAGCGAGTTCTCCTGACGTTGGGGGTGGGGAGTTCAGAAGGCAGGGAAAATTTGATGTGAGCTCCTACTTCTCATGCCCTTTCGGGCAGAACACAGACTCTAGCCCAGCCCGAATACCTATAGTGTGGCGTTCCCCTTGACCCCACAGGACTGCAGAGTAAGCTGGAGTCAGGAGACAAGGTGGCCTTGTCTGGGCCTCAGTTTCCTCATCCGTAAAATGAGAAATTAATTTTTTTAAAAAACTACAGGTGTATGGAGGAGTAAGGCAGTGGGCAGGAGGTGGTTTAATCCCATCCCTCGTCTCCTAAAAATCCAGTTTCGTTTCCATTCCCATATCCTTTTCTCCTCTTTGTTTTTTGCTGGGAGGATGCATTTTCAAGAGATCAAGATCAATCAATCAATCACATTTATTGAGCGCTTACTGTGTGCAGAGCACTGTACTAAGCACTTGACTATAGAGACAGTCCCTACCCAACAGTGGGCTCACAGTCTAAAAGGGGGAGACAGAGAACAAAACCAAACATACTAACAAAAGATCAGTGAGTAGGCTGGTATTAGAGGAGCCAAGTGGGTGGGCTGGGTTGGAGGAGGAAATCAGCAAGGTAAGATTTGAAGGGGGCGAACTGATGGAGTTCTTTAAAACCGGCGGTAAGGAGTTTCTTTTTTCTGCGGAGGTGGTTGGACAACCACTGGAGGTTTTTGAGGAGCGCGGAGATGGGGGCTGAATGTTTTTTAAGAAAAATGATCCGGGCAGCTAAGTGAAGTACGGACTGAAGTGGGGAGAGACAGGAGGCAGGGAGGTCAACGGGATACAGCAGTTGAGGCAGGTTATGATAAATGGTTGGATCAGCATGGTAGCGGTTTGGATGGAAAAGAAAGGATGGATTTTAGCAATGCTGCAAAGGTTGATCCAACAGGGTATAGCGACAGAATGAAGATGTGGGTTGAATGAGAGAGATGAGTCGAGAATAATGCCATGATTACATAGTCTAGCAGGGTTAAGCAGCATGGGGCAGTGGATAGAGCTTGGGCTGGGAGTCATGGGTTCTAGTCCCAGATCTGCCACTTTTCTGCTGTGTGACCTTGGGCAAATCACTTCCCTCATCTGTAAAATGGGGATTGAGACTGTGAGCCCCACGTGGGACAGGGACTATGTCCAACCCTATTTGTTTGTACCTACCCCAGCGCTTATTACAGTGCTTGGCAGAAAGTAAGCACTTAAATACCACAGTTATCATTATTATTATTATTGGCTTGTGAGAGGAAGGATAGTGGCAATGCGATGGAAAAGGCAGGGGGGAAGCCAGAGTTTCGGAGGAAAGATGAAGAGTTCTGTTTGGGACATGGAAAGTTTGAGGTGTTGGTGGGACATCCAGGTAGGGATGTCCTGAAGGCAGGAGGAAATGCAAAACTGTAGCCAAGGAAAGAGTTCAAGGCTGGAGAGGTAAGTTTGGCAATCATCCACATAGAGCTGGTAGCTGAAGCTGTAGGAGTGAATGAGTTCTCCAAGGAAGGGGGCGGGTGGATAGAGAACTGAAAAATAAAATAGAGCTGAGTCTTGAGGGACTCCCACTGTTCATTAATAATGACAATTATTATTATTATGGTATTTGTTAAATGCTTAGTATGTGCCAGGCACTGTACTAAGTGCTGGGGTGGGTACAAGCAAATTGGGTTGGACACAGTCCCTGTCCCACGTTGGCCTCACAGTCTCAATCCCCATTTTACAGGTGAGGTCACTGAGGCCCAGAGAAGTGAAGTGACTGGCCCAAGGTCACACAGCAGACAAGTGGCAGATCTGGGATTAAAACCCATGACCTTTTGACTGGGAAAGAGCCTGAGAGGGAGCGACCAGAGAGATCAGAGGAGAGCCAGGAGAGGACAGTGTCAGTGAAGCCAAGGTAGATAACACTTCCAAGAGAAGGCACTGGTAGCAGAGAAGTTGAGGCAGATCAGGTTGGAGTAGAGACCCTTTCTTTTTGCAATAAGGGAGAAAGTCATGATCAAAGTATAGCTAGGAGGTTGTCTTAGGAGGAGAGAAGCCAGTTGGGGAATAGTAGATAAAGACAGCAGATAAGTAAGGTGCGGCCAGATGGTAGAGAGCTATAAAGGCTATTGTCAAGAGTTTTTATTAATTAATAACAATAATATGGTAAGTTAAGCACTAACTATGTGCCAGACACTGTTCTAAGCACTGGGGTGGATACAGAGAAATCGGGTTGCACACAGTCCCTAGCCCAAGTGGGGCTCACAGTTTCAAGTCCCATTTTCCAGATGAGGTAACAGGCACAGAGAAGTGAAGCAAATTATCCAAGGTCACACAGCAGGCAAGTGAAAGAGCCAGGATTAGAACCCATAACCTTCTGAGTCCCAGGCCCATACTCTATCCTCTATGCAAAGCGCAAGGAACCATTCCAGTCCAAGGCAAACAGCAAATAGAGGCAGGCGAGGAAAAGAGGCTCAGCTTCTCCTCTAGACTGTAAACTCATTGTGGGCAGGGAATGTATCTGTTGTACTCTCTCAAGTGTTTAGTACAGTGCTCCGCACACAGTAATCGCTCAATAAATATGATTGATTGATTACACTTCATTCCTCTCCTCCTGCTTCCTTGCTGGGGTCACCCGGGACTGAACAGAGGATGGCATGTTTGACACGTTTGCCTAATGTCCTGAAAGTACAACCCTTAGCAGTACTTGAGACCTTCAGGCCTACCACCTTCACGTTCCAACGACAACCACGACGAGAAGCGAATCCGGGAACTGCTCGGAAACTGTTCCGATCCGGCCACCATCCGTCAGGAAACTCCATTACCAGCACTCTACGGCAAGTCCTATTTTTTCCCAGAGTTAAAAAAGGAGCATGAGAAAAGTTCACCTGTTAGTGAATGAAAGGCCACAAATGAGGTAAGTTATATATTATTACTCGGTTCCCAACTGCCATCCTTGGGTAATACAAGCATGCCCTTAATTTAAATCGTGGGATTCTAAAAGCAATATTCTTAGTCATGTAGAAGTTCTAAGGAAAATGTATGGGGCAAGTGTGTGGTAGAGCAGAAATCAGAACCCAGCTAAAGATCCTATAAATAGAACTTGCTGTTTTGCCTTCAAAACAAAGCGGGTCTAGAGGAAAAGGCATATTGGTAATAGTAAACAATCTACAGAAACACTTTGCATATCAACAGCAAACCGCATGCCACATTTTAAGGGAAAAACATGGGATTTCCAGAAATGGCAACCCCAGAAGCCTGGCCTGCCTCACTTCGTAAGATCTCTGCAACTGCCAGCTTTCACCAAGCAGGCACACAGGCAAACTCAGCATTGCTTAGAGCCACTTAACGCTTTAGGGTCACAGCTGGTTTTTCTGTTTTACCATCTGTCCAAGTGGGTAAATATGTAAGGCGCAGATTTGAAATCAATCGAAGCATTATTAATAAACATTCTAAAGAAACACCGTTAGTCACGGCACTAAAGTCATAGTCAAACGAGTGAGAAAAAGCTAAAATCAACAGCTCTGGGCATTAGTTTTACCTGAGTTCGTGCTATTTCTGACTGCCTACATTCCTATAAAATCAGTTTTCTGGAATGGTAAGGTTGGTTGTTTAAAGTCTAGGAACCGGTGTCCATAAAGAAGCAGAAAATGGAAAATTCACTTTAACTGGACAGGGAGCAGACTGTTTACCAGCAATCTCAGTCACCAGCTATATAATTTTCATCATGTTGAAGTGGCATTACTAGGATCCTCTTCATTTATTACATTAAAATTAGAAGGAAGCTTATGTGACATTAAAAACTGTTTGTATTTTTAAAAAACCTTTTTAGAACTATATGAATTTCAAGCTGTCCCAAATACTTGTTAATCCTTTTGGTTAAAAATAGTCATCTGCCTCTTTTAACATCATTCTTCTTGAATCCTATAGAATGGTTCTGATGAACAACATTTCTGTTTTTTACATTACACAATACGTTTAGGCAACGTGGTTTTAACTGTTTTTACAAGGCTTGCTTCATAAAGCAAAACTAGAATAGGGAAAAGAAAGGGGGAAATTGGAGCTTTTTTCTGCTACTCGAGGTGTAAAACAAAGGTACTCAGTGGATTATCTTGAAGTTACAGGATGGAAAAAAATATTCAATTATGTGAGTCCAAGAAAACATTCATCACTAAGCCTAACAGCAACTCCTGGAATAGAACACATCTTAAGAGGAAGAGATGGAAAAGGGAGAATTTCCATTTGGAAACACTTCACGATTAGTACAAATGACTAATTGCTTCACCACGGAGATTAAAACATACTTCTAAAAACAGATGAATGTGTAGCAATAGAAAAATAACCTTAGACCAAACATGATTTTGAAACTTGGCCCTCTCAAAAACGAGCTCTCATTCAGACCGAGAGTGGGTCAATTTTACGTGGTTAAGTTTTTTTAAAAAAATACTGAACTAGCTGAAACACACAACACCTGATTATTACCAGTCTATATAAACTGCAATGTAACTATATATTATATTACTCCAAACCCATGTAATTCAGTAACTGAAGCTTAACCATAATTGGATGTTGGAGTTAAATACTGCAGTGACTCAAACTTCCAAGAACTCTCAGCCTTAATTCTAATGACTAAAAGACACCTTCTCTCGTTGAGGAGAAAGAAATTCCTCATGTGCATAAATAATGATGCCCTATTAGACCACCGATGTACACATCTCACAGCTTTGTCTGTAATCACTCTAGAGTCCTCGCTAAGTGGGAGACTGCTCAGATACTTCTCGGGTACGTGTTTTCTACACAACCGAGACTTCAGTCTCACAGGCAGGAGTGAAAGTTAAGGGAGAGACTAGAGAAAATGGAAACCAAGAGGGTATCCAGAGGGACTGCTGAACAGCAGAGTCCCCCCTGAATTGTCCCTGTCACCTCGGGGGGATAGAAAGGCAAAGCAAGACTCTGGGATGCCACAGAAGTCCCATATACTGCCCTGAGGCATTTTCCAAACAGCTGCCTTTCAAACCTTCGTACTGAGAGATGGGGTGGATGAGGGTCTAATAGCATGTCAAAACAGTCTAGGTTCGATTAATGGAATAGCCCTACAGTTGTATGGGAAGCCCGATATGGATCCGGAATTTCCCATTTCTAATCCCGTGATTACGAATTAAATGGTTATAAAAACAAACCTTTACAAACGCCACACCGCCCTGCCTTTCGGAAGGCGCATTTCAACTCTACGTTCTCTTTGTGTTAAGGCAAAACAATTCATTCAGGAATCAAAAACAACTTCTTTACTCCCCATATGAGCACTACAATGCAAAAGAGACAGAAAAACCTCTTCCCTGAGCAGGGCTTCCTGGATCTATGTCACCCTGATTTATAGTAGTTATTCCTAAGGAAGATATAAAAAAAAAGAAACACACAGATGCAAACAATTACTCTATTTTTGTAGGCAACAAGTGAGGTGGGTGGTAACTGAGAAATTTAGAAAAATCCTGTCACAATATTCTGCTTTTTCTTAAGTAACCCTCATCACACAACAAACGCTCACCACATCAGAGAATTTCCAGGGCCCGAAGCGCCACTTTGATTCCAGACCGCTGCAGGCATTAGTGGGGACGTAATTAGGGTAAAAAGTTCAGCCACAGTTCCATGTCTAGAGTGCTGCCAGAAATAAATTTCCTCTCCATTCACTGGTTTCTACTGTACCCTCCCTGAGAACCATATTGAAAACACATTTATCTTTGTAAAGTTTGTTCCTCTTCTAATTAACTTTATGGCGTTTACAGTATTTAATAATTCAAAACGGCCCCAATAGGAGCAGTTTTGCCTGTAATGGTGGAACGCTGCATTATCATTTTTCCTATCCTGCTTCATCTGACAAGTGACTCGGGGAAGATAGACCATTACAGCTGTTTCCACCTATTTCCCTAATGAACATACACTAGGGCCCTCCTCTCCCTTGCCAAGAGAAGTGCAGCTGAAACAAATGAATACTCCCGACAGCAGGTTATGCACCACCTCTGAAAAGCTTGGAGGGAAAGCAGAAAGTCGATTAGATACAGCTTTTGTGTTCACTGCCTTCACTGTAACTTTCGAGTTTCATTTACTCCCCTACTCACCCAACGTTACACCAAGTTTTTTATTCGAGTACTACTTGAAATCAATCAACGGCATTTATCGTGCGCTTACTGAGAGTGGAGCACTGTGCTAAGAGCTTGAGAGAGTACAGTAACAATAATAATGATGGCATTTGTTAAGCCTATGTGCGAAGCACTGTTCTAAGTACAATAGTTGGTAAGTCCAGCCCTTGCCCATAAGGAGCTAACAGTCTACAGTCTTATAGGCAGGTGACTTACTGAAGACTAGGCATCTTAAAAAGTATTTAAATCCCATTCTGTCAAAAAGACCCAAAAACCAACCTACTAAATAGGCTCAAATTAATTTGCCCGTTCTTGAGTGAAATCACTTCCACTATGTGATGGAGGCCCACCTAACCTTACCAAGTGGTTCTCAAGAAAATTTGGTGGTGGTCATTATAGCAGCCACAAGATCTTGGAAGCCACACCATTTTAAAGTTATATAATAATAATTATGGCATTTGTTAAGCGCTTACTATGTGCAGGCACCGTGCTGAGCATAGGGGTGGATACAAGCAAATCAGGTTGGACACTGTCCCTGTCCCATGTGGGGCTCACGGTCTCAATCGCCAGTTTCCAGATGAGGTCACTGAGGCCCAGAGAAGTGAAGTGATTGCCCAAGGCCACACAGCAGACAACTGGCGAAGCCGGGATTAGAACCCATGACTCTCTTACTCCCAGGCCCATGCTGTATCCACGATGTTATGCCTCCCAAGACTTCCCTCTCAGTTCCCACCGTGGCCCTCCCTACCTGGCTCCACTTCTCACTAGATTCTCTTCTGCCAAATATCTTTCCCCTTGTACTGTAATCACCCTTCTTACCACTCACACCCTCTCACCTTCTTTGCCTGCCCTTCCACCCCCACTGAGTTTCACCGGTGATCCAGACCTGTCTCTGGGCAGTCTCCATTCTGGGGAACATTGTCCCACAGGAAGTATCTTGGGATATTCCAGAAAATGTGTCTTCCGGGGTTAAAAACCTCTGCATGCAGTAAGCGCTCAATGAATATGACTGAATCAATGAATGACTGTGTTCACATAGCAAACAGTTCTTCAGACCAAAAGTATGGTATGTGTTAACCTATTGAAGAGATTAACTTGCATTTATTACTTCTCCTAATTAAGGAGATATATTTGCGTGCATTTAACAGAAAGGCTCCAAACTAATCTTTTCTTCCACCCCTCTCCTGTCTAGCAAACAGGGAGAAATCAGGACAGCTCTTGGACTTGTGCCCTTTATGCACTGGATATTCACCCCACCCTCAGCCCCACAGCGCTTATATAAGTATCTGTAATTTATTTTAATGACTGCTCCACCCCTAGACTGTAAACTCCTTGCGGGCAGAGAATGTGTCCACCAGATCGGACACTCTCTCGAGAGTTCAACAGATGCTTGAAACAAGGTAAGCACTCAATAAATATAACTGATTTGACAGGGAAACGAGCTGGCTGAGATTTCTACAGGTCAAGGCAGGGATTGGGAACAGGCAAAGTGCTGAAGGAGGAAGGGAAAACTCTTAAGATGTTGGTACTTCAGAGAAAAGCTGTCACCCTTCTCTGGCCATTATACTTTTCAGGAAACAAGAGTTCTCTCACCCCAATTTCTCCTCCTGGAAGAAACATATATATTATGGGAAGCGGCATGGCCCAGGGGATAAAGCATGGGCTTAGGAACCAGAGGACCTCAGTGTTAATCCCTGGTCCAGCACCTACCTGCTGTGTTTCCTTGGGCAAGGTGCTTGTCTGTGCCTCAGTTGCCTCAACTGCAAAGAAGGATTCACTACCTGTCCTCCCTCCTAATTAGACTGTGAGACATGCAAGACAGGGACTGTGTCTGACCTGATTAACCTGCTTGATACACAGTAAGCACTTAATACGCTTAAAAAAAAATTAGTGCTGATGGCAGAGGAGGGGCAATGAATGTGTCTCCGAAGTGATAAAATTAAAGGCGCCCTCCAAAGCCTTAAGAGTATCCACCAAATCTATTGCACTGTACTCTCCCAGGCCCTTTGTACAGTTCTCTGCACACAGCGCTCAGTAAATACCAGTGATTGAAGTTAACTCTGAAGTAAAACTTAGATTTTTATTAGGCTGGATTATTTACAGCTGCTGCTTTCCTGAGACCAGAAAGGCCGCCATAATGGCTATAAAAAGCAAATAATCTTCCAAAAGCTAGCAAATACACAAAATGTTTTCTTCTGCTGAGATTAAGGAAGGCCTCTGAAAGGTAGCTCATGAAACAATATTCTTTGTAATGGTAACTTTCTCTGGTTTCTTTGCAAACTGTAGGACCAAATGGGTCCCCTCAAAGGCCTGCCCCAGATACAATCAACTATTGTAGAAACACGTGTTTCATTACGTATTTTGGTTAGGTGGTGACGGCAAGATTAGGGAAAGCTCTTTCGAATCACGCGGGTTTCTCTGGAGTCAATGTGATGCAGCGCTGGACGAGACAGCCAAGCATATGAGCCAGTATTAGAAGGCAAATGATTCTTCACGTGAGGTCTGTCAATAATATAACCCCTCTGTTCTTGGAGAACTGACTAGACTTGCTACTCTGGTGAGAGAAGTGAAAGATAAATAAAAACCTTGTGCATACAATATTCAAGTAAAATCAAGATCACTTTGGAAATTCTTATTATAAAAGGTTCACTTACAGTCTCCTCTACAATATATCATGGTGCTGTGAAGTAGGCGGGAAATGAACCTTTTATAACCGGAGCGTGTGCATAGAATATTCAAGCAAAACCAAGATCACTTTGGAAATTCTTCTGTTATCAGACGTTCACTTTCAGTCTCCTCTACAACATATTGTGTGTTGTGTAGCAGGTGGAAAATTAACCTTTTATAACTGGAGCAACCGCCCACTGTTGGGTAGGGACTGTCTCTATATGTTGCAAATTTGTACTTCCCAAGCGCTTAGTACAGTGCTCTGCACACAGTAAGCGCTCAATAAATACGATTGATGATGATGATCTGATTCCTTACATCATCTTAGTTGAAATGTCCACCTTCACTTCCATCCATCCTTCAAGTCGTTACTGGGGCCAAATTCCAAGCCATTTTGCAAACACCTGGTGATTTTCATTTAGTAATAGTTTTTTTTTTCCTTAATGGCACTGAAGAATTTTGCCATAATCCAAGAAAAGGATATTTTTTATAGGAATTGCATCTTCAAACTCCAGACCACTTTCATAAAGCTCTTTATACTCTACTCTACCCACTATCCGTAATTAATTTCAATGTCTATCTCTTCCTATGGACAGTCAGTTCCTTGCAAGCAGAAATCATGTGTAGCAACTCTGTTGTGCTTTCCCAAGCACTTAGCACAATGCTCTGTGCACAGCAAGGGCTCAATAAATACCACTGATTGATAATTAACACTTCTGAAAATAAAAAAAAACAAGAGTTGTTTAAAGCCAACCAATAATGTGCCTCGCTGGTCAAATGCCTTATTTGCTAGAACAGTCCTCAAAACAGAAGGGATAAGAGGTAATGGAGAGAAAAGTGCCGCCTTGGTTATGAGAGAAGTCCTTCTTTATCTGTTTGTTATGTTTACGGAGCAAATCAATCATAATTCATTCCTACATCTCCCCCATAAAAACAAACCTGGGATTAAAACTAATAATGTCTTGCAATTAACCATTTTTTAAAAAGTCGAAGTCTCACAAAATAATTCATCTGTAAGTAATAGTTTACACCAGGTGAGTGGAAAAGAACAAGGAAACTGCCATGAGGTGGAAACTAATAACTGGACAGAAGAGTCAGGTGGGCATTTTCCTCCTAAATGCCAAACATCAGTGTCATTCTTAAGAAATTATTCCGGCCAGGGTTAAATTAACTTTAATAAACACACATGGGAATTTGACCACAAATCAATGGCTTTTAGGAAAACAAACAGTTATCTTGGAAAGGAACCCATCCTAGAAAGAGAGGTCAAAACTAACTGTACACCCATGGAGTTCCACAGAAATATCTGACTGGGCAGAAGGCTGCACTAGGACACTTGCAAGTCAGGGGCTGAACTCCTTTCTACTGAATCCAAAAACTTTGAACAGACTTGCTCTCTGGAG
Organism: Tachyglossus aculeatus; assembly: GCF_015852505.1. NCBI lineage: Eukaryota > Metazoa > Chordata > Mammalia > Monotremata > Tachyglossidae > Tachyglossus > Tachyglossus aculeatus. Next base: position 44,049,730 of record NC_052082.1, on the reverse strand, counting down.
GGAAATTTAAGAAGCTGGGCAATGCCACAATCAATAGCCACGATGAGGGAGAGAACTGGACCCTTGGGATTAAAAGGGCAGAGGGTTTGGGTGGGAAGATAAGGAGTTCTGTTTTGCCATGCACTTTTCTAGGCACTGGGATAGATACAAGCTCATTGTGGCCAGGGAATGTGTCTGTTTATTGTTTTATTGCACTCTCCAACAGCACTCACCACAGAGCAGCTCCGAATCAAATAGAAACCCCTTACCTATGGCTTTAAAGAACTCAATCAGCTCGACCCTCCAATTTTACCTCCCTGATTTCCAATTACAACTCAACCTGGACACTTGGCTTCTCTAGCGCGAGCTTGCTCACTATGCTTCCATCTCATTTATCTTGCCACCGACCCTTTGCCCACATCCTCCCTCTGGACTGAAACTCCCTCTACCTTTAAATACGACAGACCATCAATCCCCCACTACATTGTAAGTTTCTTGTGGGCAGGGAATGTGTCTACTACCACCTCCATTGTATTGTACTCCCTTGGGTGCTTAGTACAGTGTTGCATATCCAGATGTTCTCCGTTTACAGAGTGCTGTACTAAGACCATGGGAACATTATCCTGGTTACAGACATTGTGCCATTCAGGGGGCATCTCGGGACACATCTCTTGGTGGTAGTTTTCTCCTTCCCCAGGGAATATACTCTAGACATGGTCCAACAGTCCTTCAGTCAGAGACAACGAGAAATTATGTATCGCTCTTTGCTTAGGTTGGTGATAAAGCAGTCCAGTAACTAGAGCTCAGGGACTATTTCCGAAAGGGGGAGATCTAGAGATTGTGATTTTCTTGTTGATTCAAATCAGCTTTACGACGACTGCTAAATATGCCTCTCGACATAAGGAGACCAGTCATTACAATAAAGCAGTTCTACTATTCCAGACCATTTAAATAATGAAGAGAATCTGTTATTGCTTCTCTTCCAGAGGGCAAACTAGTGGGGGTGGTTTTGCTGAAGTATACATATATACTTTTTTTTTTTTAGATGGGGTGGTTAAAATAAAGGTCAACGTGTTGGAACAAGTCAGTCAACTGGCAGGTAGCTAGCTATTCTTTAAATCTCACTGAGGCTTTCTGTGTTCCAGATTACCGTGTCATTCATAGCTGTGTATCCTTTGATAAAGTAGATTTCAACCCTGGCAATGAGCAAATCCACTTGCCCCACCCCAGGCCCCTTGGCCAAATAAATTGTCAAAAAGCACAATTAGTAAGATTTAGTTAGTCTTTACATTGCCTAAGCACCACACAGCTCCACATAATCAGCATAGCTTCCTCTAAAGAATTATTGAAAAACATTTGATTTAGAAATTTAGGAGGGTTTCGGTAATGGATTTTTAAATTCTCTCTTTCAACACATAATCTGTCCTTTAAGATGTTCGCATACCCATCAGTACTCTCTTTATGATCTAACTTATTGTCCCTCACACTCTCTTCCACCAGAAGCAGAGTGAGTGTGCCTGTATGGATTTCCACAAAGACAGAATTTACACAGATGTTCATTCCCTTTTGGTTTTCCTTTAATTTGCAAATCTTGTAATCTAAGCCTGAAGTTGACTGAACCAACGTCTAAACCAGCAGAGCAGAATCAGCCAAAAAATGCAATCTGTTTTCCATTTGTGTGTCAAGACTGCATCCTTTTCGGTGGTTGAAAAAACTGTTATTTTGAAATGGTTATACGGAGAAACTGCGAGCCTTTTAGTAGTTTTATGAACTTCAATCTAGATGGAAAATTTGACTTAAAAAAGGAATGGGGGAAATTAGATAGAAAGCCAAACTGTCGTAAGAGTGAGCAACTCTGACCACTTTAAACTCAGAATTTCTCTAATTAAATCAGACAGCCTTTAGAGAAAGGCCTGGATAGAGTCACTCCGCTGAAGATTTGCTCGTTTGAATTTTCGACAGCCTATCTGGTGTGACCTAAACCGTGAAGACATTTCCAAAGGAGGACACGCTCACTTCAGCTTCCTGCAAAGGGCCACCGCCACGATTCAAAGGGTCTTGTTACCTAAAGTTCTAGTCTCCTGGCACCGGTCTCCATTTTCCTGACTTCCTGAAGCTCTGCCCACTGGAACATGCGCTTCCTTAGAGGATATCGACAAATTGCCATTTTCCTATGAGAGGGAGTGCAGGGTTCCCGGCCCACTTGAAATCATTTCCCAGATTCAGTGCTGTGAAAGGCCTCCGATCTGGGCTGACTCTTTAACTAGGCACAACTGAGAGGGATTATGGACCATTTCCCTCTGAGGTTGGGCAAGCCTGGCCACAAAAAGCCAGCTGGAACTATATGACTCCATTTGAAGGGGTTTCTCCACCTGCCACCACCACAGCCCAGGGTGAAACAATCAACACTGACAATAAGTTCTTCTGAGGTAACACCGGTGGGATGGCCTCTCTATGGTCACCAATGACTGCCTTCTTGCCAAATCCAACAGCCTCTACTTCCTCCTGATCCTCCTCTATCTCTCGGGTGCCTTCGACACTGTTGACCACCCCTTCTCCTTGAAACGTTATCTATCCTCGGCTTCAATGACGGTGTTTTCTCCTGGTTCTCCTCTTAGCTCCCTTACCCCTTCTTCTCAGTTACTTGTGTAGAATTCACCCCTGGCTCCCATCCTCTAAAAGTGGGAGTACTTCAAGTCTCAGTTCTGAGACCCCCTTCAATTCTTCAACTATACCCACTCCCTTGGAGAAGTCATTTGCTCCCATGGCTCCAACTACCATCTCTATGCGGACGATTCCCAAATCTACTGCTCTGACCTTGACGTCTTTCCTTCTCTGCTATCGCTCATTACCTCCTGCCTTCAGGACTTCACTACCTGGATGTCCTACCACCACCTCAAACTTAACATGTCCAAAACAGAACCCTTCATCTTCCCACCCAAACCTTATCATCCCCCCATCTTTCACTGTAGACAATAGCCACTATCTTCCCTGTCTCTCAAACCCATAACTTTGGCACTGCCCCCAACTCATCTTCCTCATCCAACCCACGTATTCAGCCCGTCACCAAATCCTGTCAGTTCCATCTTCACATCTTTAAAAGGCACCCCTTCCTCTGCATCCAAACTGCTACCACCATGATCCAACCTCTTATCCTATCTCTCCTTGACTACTGCACCTCGCTGACCTCCCTGCCTCCTGTCTCTCCCTTTTCCAGGCCTTATTTCACTCTGCTGCCCAGATCATTAGTCTACAAAAAGTTCAGCCTCCATCTCCCCATTCCTCAAGAACCTCCAGTGGTTACCCATCCTCCTCACCACTTCCCAAGCACTTAGTACAGTGCTCTGCACACAGTAAGCGCTCAATAAATACAATTGAATGAATGAATGAATGAAATAGAAACCCCTTTTCATCGGCTTTAAAGCACTCGATCAGCTCTCCCCCTCCTATCTTACCCCAACCAAGCCTGCCCACTTCGCTCTTCCAACACCAACTTACTCACTGTCCCCTGATGTTGTCTATCTCACTGTCAACTCTTTGTCCACAGCCTCCCTCCGACCTGGAAGTCCTTCCTCCATATACGCCAGACCACCACTCCTCCCATTTCAAAGACTTATTAAAATTACATCTCCAAAAGGCTTCCCTAAGCCCTCTTTTTCCTGGCTCCCTCTCCCCTCTGCATCACCTATGCCCTTGGATCTGTATCCTTTGAAGCACTTGATATTCACCCTGCCCTCAGCCCCAAGGCACGTAGGTACAGTTCCAAAATGTACTTCAGGGCCTGTCCCCACCTCTACACTGGCATCTCCTTGTGAACAGGAAATGTGTCTACCAACTCCGGTGTACTGTATTTGCCCAAGCGCTTAGTAATCCTGGCTCTGCCACTTGCCTGCTGTGTGAGCTTGGGAAATTCACTTCCCTTCTCTGTGCCTCATCTGTAAAATGGGGATTGAGACTGTGAGCCCCATATGGGACAGGGAGTGGGTCCAACTCCACTTGCTTGTAGAGAAGCAGCATGGCTCAGTGGAAATAGCACGGGCTTTGGAGTCAGAGGTCATAGGTTCAAATCCCGGCTCCGCCAACTGTCAGCTGTGTGACTTTGGGCAAGTCACTTAACTTCTCTGTGCCTCAGTTACCTCATCTGTAAAATGGGGATTAAGACTGTGAGCCCCACGTGGGACAACCTGATCACCTTGTAACCTCCCCAGTGCTTAGAACAGTGCTTTGCACATAGTAAGCTCTTAATAAATGCCATCATTATTACTATTATTATCCACCCCAGGGCTTAGTACAGTGCATGGCAAATAGTGTTTAACAAATACCACCATTGTTAACATTACACTGCTCTGCCCACAGTGAGTATTCAAACACTACTGATTTATTGATTGTTTGATGGGTTGAAGTGAAAGATAATTTCTCAAATACCATTGATTTGTTGGTTGTCTGATAGGCTGAAGTGAAGGATAATTTCTCTGCAGGGAAGGAAAATACTTAACAGAACATACAGGAAAAACAGCCCCAAACTGAAATCATTTAAATATGATGAATATTCCTGCAAGGGAAGTCATTTTTCTGTTAAAGTGGAGATTTTATTTAGTTGAAGACTACTTTGGCTGCTATCTGAGGACTTCTGATTATCAAATGAGTTGTCAAAATGCCAAGAATGTTCTTTAAAGAGAATACTTTTTCCTCTCCCGCATTAAGCATTCTCCTTATGCTTCCCATTTTCTTTTGTTTTCGTTTTCATTGGAAATCCACAAAAGATTTTTCAGGTTGGCCCAATTTGACCAGGGCAGGTCTGACCAACTGTTAAAGACGGCTTCTCCGCGGCCTAAATGAAAACACGGCATTGGGAAAACGCAAAAGGCCTACCCAGTTACAGCCATGAGTACCAAGGTGGGACCAGATGGATCTTCACTCAGGGTCTGAAGATGAAAACTGTGCCCAAGTGTACATTTGATGCAGCCACAGTGACGAGACTGTTATTCTCTCAGTTCAAACCTAATAATTGCCAAATCTATTCCAGGGAGTGGGCTGGGCATCGCCAGGAAAACCGATACGTGTTCCAACAGCAGCCGTCCTAAACTTCCTTTTACTGGAGACGCTTCAGTACTTATCCTCCGGGCGGTAAGGGTTCAAAGCCTGGTATGAACTCTTCCCCACCTGACTCCTATTATAGTCAGCCAGAATCATATGGTTTGAAAAGACAAGCAGCGCTTGGAATATGAACTCCTGAACAACGCTTACACATACAAATAGCATTTCAATCTTCCTCTCCCCCAATTCTCTCCTCGATCCCCTTCGTTCTGTCCTCCGACCCCTTCGTTCCAAAGAAACGGCCCAATCTAGGGTAGTAACCGATGACCTTCTCCTCGCCGAATTTCATGGCCTCTACCCCATCCAAATCCTTCTCATACTCCAACGTTAAATCTTTCATAAACGTAGATTAGCCTTCCCACCCCTTTTCCTCCAAATTGCTGAGCAAGAAATCCTGTATTCAACTAATTCCATAGGCTACAGTGGTCGAATCTGAACGGGACAGATATTTTGTTAAGCAGATTTTTTCTCCTGGAGAACCTGTAGTGGCAAACAAACGTGTGGGGAATGCAACATGTGTGCGGAATGCCCTGCTGTTTCTGGAACCAACAGAAACACTACTTCCACTTCAGAGCAAACACCACTAACCCTTAGGACCAAATGGGAAGCAGTATCAAACAACCAATAAATCAATGGTATTTGAGAAATTATCTTTCACTTCAGCCCATCAAACAATAAATCAATGGTGTTTGAGTGCTCACTGTGGGCAGAGCTGTGTCATGTTAACAATGGTGGTATTTTTTAAACACTTACTACGTGCCATGCACTGTACTAAGCTCTGGGGTGGATAATAATAATAATAATAATGATGATGGCATTTATTAAGTGCTTACTATGTGGATAGGTCACAGGTCTGGGAGTTAGAAGGTCATGGGCTCTAATCCCAACTCCGCCACTGTCTGCTGTGGCCAAGTCACTAGGCAAGTCTCTTCACTTCTCTGGGCCTCAGTTATCTCATCTATAAAATGGGGATTGAGACTGTGAGTTCCAAGTGGGACAGGGACTGGGTCCATTCTGATTTGCTCATATCCACCTCAGCACCTAGTACAGCGTGTGGCACATGATAAGTGCTTAACAATTACCAAAATTATTATTAATTTAACTTGCAAATAGTCATGGCAATCATGGTAACTCTGAGACCAACCAGGGAGGCTCTCTCATCCAAAAAGAAAAAGGTGGTCTATAAACATTTCAGAGCCCAAACTAAATGCAAATTAAGATGAAAAATCAGTTGCTCACTTACACCTCTTTCCTCATCTTTCTTCACCTTTTCACTGTAGATGGCACCACCACCCTCCCTGTCTCACAAGCCCATAGCCTTGACATTACCCTCAATTCATCTCTCTCATTCAACCCACTTAGTCAGTCTGTCACCAAATCCTGTCAGATCAACCTTCACAACATCACTAAAATCCACACTTCCCTGCCATCCACACTGTTACCAGGTTGATCCAAGCACTTACCCTATTCCACCTTGACTTCATCAGCCTCCTTGCTGACCACCCTGCCTCCTGTCTCTCCCCAGTAGAGTCAATAATTCACTCTGCTCACCGGATCATTTGGAAAAAAAATAGTTCAATCCACGTTTCCCCACTCAAGAAGTTCCAGTAGTCGCCCATTCGCCTCCACAAACAAAAACTCCTTACCACTGCCTTTAAAAAAACTCAATTACCTTGTCCCCTTCTATCTCATTTTGCTGATTCCTTCTACATCCCAGCAGGCTTACTTCAGTTCTCTAGAGCTAACCTCGAGCTCATCTACCTTGCCACTTGCTTCTCGCTCAAATCCTGCCTCTGGCCTAGAATGCCCTCCTCCTTCCTACCCAATAGCCGATCACTCTCCCCACCTTCAAAGCCTTATAAAAATTACATCTCCGAGGCTTCCATGAATAAAACCTCATTTCCTCTACTCCCTCTCCCTTTTTGCATCACCCTTGGATTTGTGCCCTTTATTCACCCCACCCTCAGCCCCCTGCACTTATGTAAATATCCATGACTTAATGTCGGTCTCCCCTCTAGGCTGTAAGCTACTTGTGGGCAGGGAATGTCTCTACCGAATCTATTATAGTGTACTCTCCCAAAATGCTTAGTACAGTGCTCTGCAACAGTAAGCATCCAGTACTTTTGATTGACTGACATTGAATGGAGGGAGGGGAGAGGAAGGGAGGAGAATGTCCTCAAGTTTGAAACATTTTCTACGTCATTATTGCACCTGCTTGCTTCCTCCCAACTTCATAAATCTCTGCCATAGGTCTGTGAGATGAAACATTGTAACTACCCAAGTGTTTAAAAATTTTACTCTCTATTGTCTCAAGTTTTGACCTGAAAGAGAGGAAAGGTCCAAGTAGGAAAAAAGTATTGGATGAATATGAGATAACTCTTGCTACAGTCAGCAAGGCAAGACAACTGTTCCTGGTAGAATTAGCCATGAAATAGCTGACTCAATTTCTACAGAAGAAACTTCACATGAGTTTACAGGCCCTGGCGAAGGATTAGGGCAGCAGCTGGGGGAAGCAGAAAAAGCTGAGGCTGAGGTGGGAGATGTGGGTGACGTGTTGGGAGAAGTGAATTGAGAGAGCCAGAGCAGATTATGGTAGGAAAGGCAGGAGAGATAGGAACTGTGCTGTTGAAAAGTCTAGAGGGAGTGAAAAGAAAGCATACACCTCCTTCATTCACTCATTCACTAATTCAATTGTATTTATTGAGTGCTTACTGTGTGCAAAATACTGTACTAAGCACTTGGGAGACTACAATAGTACAACAAACTGAAACATTCCTGCTCACAAGCACCCAGTCTAGAGCAATGAAACACAAAAATATTTAAATGGCATACATGACAAGGAAAAATTCACAATAGGTAAAATAAAAACTTCCCAAAGGCCGAGGGTTGGGGGGTGTCTACCAACTCAAACAGTACTTCCGCAAATGGTTAGTACAGTGCTGAGCACACAGTAAGCTCTCAAAAAAAGATCACTGATTCATAAACTTCAGATCAGAATCAATTGACAAGTTCCCTGTTGATAGCCTCCTCATGATCCAAACTCCCCAATCTCCAGCTCTTCCCACCACCACTTTACTCCAACCCATCAATCATTGGTACTTACTGAGCACTTAGTACAGTGCTCTGCACTTAGTAAGCACTTAGGAGAGAACAATACAACAATCAGTGGACCCGTTCCCTGCCCATAACAAATTTACAGTCTACAGGGGGAGACGGACATTAACATAAATAATTTATACTATATAATTTAAAGAGCAGTACGTAAGTGTTGTGGGGTTGGGGGTGAGGCGAATATCAAATGTCCAAAGGTCACAGATCCAAATGTACAGGTGACACAGAAGGGAAAGAGAGCTTGGGAAGAGAGGCCTTCAGTTAGGGAAGATCTCTTCAGGAAGACGTAACCTTAATAATGCTGTGAAGGTGGAGAGCGTGGAGGTCTGGAGCATGAACTGTACTTTCCAAGCACTTAGTACAGTGCTCTGCACACAGTAAATGCTCAATAAATATGACTGAATGAATGAATCCTTCGTACAGGAAGTGAGGATGGGAACAGTTTCCCAGATTTTCTTTTTGAATCTTGAGATTTTTCTTTTTATAAAATGTATCAATCCTATTTATTGAGTGCTTACTATGTGCAGAGCCCTCTACTAATCACTTGGGAGAGTGTGATACAACAGAATTAGCTGAAACACTCCCCGCCCCCATGACAAGCTTACAATCTAGAGGGAGAGACAGGCATGAATACGAATAAGAAATTTAAGCACTTCGGAGACTACAATAGTACAACAAACTGAAACATTCCTGCTCACAAGCACCCAGTCTAGAGCAATGAAACACAAAAAATATTTAAATGGCATACATGACAAGGAAAAATTTACAATAGGTAAAATAAAAACTTCCCAAAGGCCCGGGGGGGAGGGGGGGCGCGAATATCAAATACGTTAAAAGTATTAGTCCAAATGATGTGCACTTTTCTTTTAGCACAGCGTGGAATTTCAGCACATCATCAGCGCAGCACTGACTTTTGTTACTTTGCTTTCCAGAATAACAACCCAACAGCTCAACCCCACTCCCCGTGAAGTAGCTAGGGCACGTTAGCTTCCTCAAGGAACATCAGAAAGTGACTTCATTCCCTCAACCGCCTAGGAGTCGGGAAGCAGGCGATACGCTTCCTTCAACCCCACCCGAAAGACCTCAGATCAGCTGCTCGCTTCCCTTCGAAACCAGAAATGAAAAATTTCTCTGAGGAGCCTGCAGCAGTAATCTCAAGAACGTTTCTGATATTCTGATGTTTGGCCCACCAAACAGAGCAGTAGGTGGGAAAGCATGATCGACAGACAACGCCAGTCAGAAAGCTGGGGCAAAGAGAGAGGATGTGAATTAAAAGAGATCAACGGGTCAGTCACTCATGAAGCCAGGAAGAGAACTCAGACTGTTCGATTCTAGCATCGTCAATATCGTCAACAGCGTCTCCGGAAGACCTTCTGAATGCAGAATCATGTTCCTAGGAGTTGAGGGAATATGCAGAAAAAGGGGTGATAGAAGAATAAGATATCATTTCATTTCCTAAAAGGGTTGCAATCTAATGGGGAATACAAACACACAAATTCCCAAACACACAACAAGAAAATGAGAAAAAAATCAACATATATGAAATATTCATATTCATTGTGATATTTGTTAAATGATTACTATGTGCCAAGCACTGTAAAAAGCACTGAGGAAAATACAAGACAATCACCTTGAACGCAGTCCTGGTTCCACAAAGGGCTCCCAGTAAGGGGAAGGGAGAACAGGAATCGAATCTCCATTTTACAGACGAGGAAACAAGGCACAGAGAAGCTAAGTGACTTTCCCAAGGTCTCACTGCAAGGAAGTGAACAATAACCCCTTCAAGAACTGTTAACTACTATTAACGTAATGATCTTAATTTTAAAAATTCTGCTTTAATTCTCCTCCCACTGTTTATAAATTATTCCTAATTTTTTTTGTCTGTCCTCTCACTCTCAGATTGGGAATTCCCTGAAAGCTAGAGACCATGTTTAAGTCAAAATCCTTTGACCTTTTTGCACTCCTCATTATGATGCTTTGCACAAGTAAGCTATTAACAAATGCAATGAATAATAAATAATGCATCTCGTCACGTGCCAGATGTTCATAGTTAGTAAATAGAGCACTGGACTCTCAATGTTGTCTTTATGAAGTTCTCCTTCATCAGCCCTCTGTTCCTACAAGGTGTAAGGTATATAAGCTGTGATCTTATACGCAACTGCATGAATCTTTTTTCTAAAATGCTGACTGGAGCCTAGAGCTTCCCTTCTCAAATCCTCCTAAGACTCACCATTGCTAGAAATGAAATAACAGGGAAAGGTTCAACGCAGTGAAACACTGCAATCAATCAGTCATTGAGGGTATTTAATGAGTGCTTACCGTATGAGCTTAGTACAGTGCTCTGCACACAGTAAGCACTCAATAAATATGATTGAATGCAGTGCAGAGCACTATACTAAGCACTTGGGAGAGTAAACTACGATACAAGGCAAGAATTATAATAAGAAAAGCAGAGCACATTACTGCTACGAGGGAACAGTCTGTCAGTCAATCATATTTATTGAGCACTTACTGTGTGAAGAGCGCTGTACTAAGCGCTTGAATATAACAGACACATTCCCTGCCCACAACAAGCTAACAGTCTTGTTTTGTCACTTGTCCACTTGTTGTGTTGTCTGTCTCCCCTTCTAGACGGTGAGCCTGTTGTTGGGTAGGGACCGTCTCTATACGCTGCTGTATTGCACTTCCCAAGCGCTTAGTAGAGTGCTCTGCACACAGTAAGCACTCAATAAATATGATTGAATGCAGTGCAGAGCACTATACTAAGCACTTGGGAGAGTAAACTATGATACAAGGCAAGAATAATAATAAGAAAAGCAGAGCACATTACTGCTATGAGGGAATAGTGCGTCAGTCAGTCAATCATATTTATTGAGCACTTACTGTGTGAAAAGCACTGTACTAAGCGCTTGAATATAACAGACACATTCCCTGCCCACAACGAGCTAACAGTCTTGTTTTGTCACTTGTCCACTTGTTTTGTTTTGTTGTCTGTCTCCCCCTTCTAGACTGTGAGCCCGTTGTTGGGTAGGGACCGTCCCTATATGCTGCCGTTTTGCACTTCCCAAGCGCTTAGTAGAGTGCTCTGCACACAGTAAGCGCTCAATAAATCAATCAATCAATCAATCAATCGTATTTATTGAGCGCTTACTATGTGCAGAGCACTGTACTAAGCGCTTGGGAAGTACAAATTGGCATCACATAGAGACAGTCCCTACCCGATAGTGGGCTCACAGTCTAAAAGGGGGAGACAGAGAACAGAACCGAGGGGAAACAGACATTAAGATAAATAAATATTGCATGTACATAAGTGCAATGGGGATGGGAGGGTGAATGAATAAAGGGAGCAAGTCAGGGTGATGCAGAAGGGATTGAGAGAAGAGGAAAGGAGGGCTTAGTCAGGGAAGGCCTCTTGGAGCAGAAGTACCTTCAACAAGGCTTGGAAGTGGGGGCTCCTCCTCATTGCTCCTCCTCCTCCAGACAGATAATTGCTCTCCCCCACTTCAAAGCCTAATTGAAGGTCCATCTCCTTCAAGAAGCCTTCCCTAAGCCCTCCTCTGCTCCCACTCCCTTCTGTGCCTCTCTTACTTTCTCCTTCATTCATCCTCCCTCCCTTCCCCACAACACATATGTACATATCTGTTATTTATCTATTTATTTACTGATTGATATTAATGTCTGTCTCCCCCTCTGGAGTGTGAGCTTGCTGTGGGCAGGGCTGTGTCTGTTGTTATTCTGTACTCTCCCAAGCGCCTAGCGCTTTCCACACAGTAAGCGCTCACTAAGTGCAATTGAATGAATTGCTCCCGTGAGGGCTGCCCTTGGTTGAGAAGATAGGCTCTCCCCGACAAGGGTGGACCGGAAAGCATGAGGGAGCCACTGTGACCTCAAGTACTTGCCCCAAACCTCGGAGGACTGAGGTGGTGGGAAGCTCGGGGGTTCCATATCTGCAGCCAGCTTCTGACTGACTTGGACCCATATCCAGGAAATACTTTTAACATTCAATGTAAAATTGTTACGGGCAGGGAATGTGACTGCTATTTCTGCTGTACTGTACTCTCCCAACCACTTAGTACAGGGCTCTGCATGTAGTAAGCTCTCAATAATTGCCACACTGATTGACTGATTCAGGAAAAGCGCTTCAGGTAAGGCAGGAAAAGATAAGTGCCCCTGCTTGACTGACTAAACCATTACACCAACTGCACCTTCATGTTATATAACTGGTGGAAGGCTCAAGGCCTTTCATGCCCGGGGATGGATCCCCTGGGCGACCCAAATGAGTAGATACCCTACAGAGATGCCAAGGGAGGCACTTGTATTTCCTTTCACTACTATGTGACCATGTCAATTCCCTGAAAAGGTGGACCACAACATTGCCGATTCCAATGTTCCCAATTTTTATCTCCTTTTTCCATGAATCATCCAGGCACATAGTAAGCGCCTAACAAAAGCCATCATCATCATCATTATTGTTATTATTATTATCCAGGATTTGAGAACTGGAACTCCTGACACTTTCCATTGGTCTCCAGGTCAGAACCACCTTCAGCCGCTAAGGGAGTTAAGCGGCCACCTGGGCAGCCTGCGTGTGCCACCAGCCCTTCTAACTCGGCTGCCGCTTGGCAAAAGCAAGATGATGCTTTTTTTCCTACTCTATGCCTGTGAAACACAGCTGTTGCAGGTTGGCCAACCACTTCAAGCACTTAGTACAGTGCTCTGCACCCAGTAAGCACTCAATCAATACAATGGAATGAACGAATTGCAACCAAACCGAGTCTCCGCCATCAGCTGAGATTGCTCCTGCCAATGCGACTCACTAAAGCTGTTCCTCTTCTGTATATTAATGTCTGTCTCCCCTTCTATCATCATCATCAATCGTATTTATTGAGCGCTTACTATGTGCAGAGCACTGTACTAAGTGCTTGGGAAGTACAAATTGGCAACATATAGAGATAGTCCCTACCCAACAGTGGGCTCACAGTCTAAATGTTAACAGTCTAGACTGTTAACATTTTATATTGTCTGTTATATTCTTATTTTGTACTCTCCCAAGTGCTTAGTACGGTGCTCTGCACTCACTAAGTGCAACACATAAAACTCACTGACTGCCTGCCTCCTCTAAAAGGCCTTTCTCCTACTTCGACTTCTAGTTCATTATTGGGTTAAGAAAACTACCACTCAGTGGATGCTGCAAATTGTTTACAGTCCACGAGCAAGCGTGCTCCAGACAGTCGATCGTACTTATTGAGCGCATACTCTGTGCAGAGCACTGTACTAAGCACTTGAGAAAGTACAATATAACAATAAACAGACACATTCCCAGCCCACAAGCCTACAGTCAAGAATTGCGGAGGGGGGAGACAGACATTCATGCAAACATGTTATTTATATTAATATTTATGGTCTACACTGCAACACGTTACAACACTGGCTGACCACAACTTTCTCAGGGCATTATACGAACTCTTAAGTACGAGCAGTCCTAATGATTTCACTGTCACTAATCTCCGATTCGTAGTGGGGGCTCTATCCAAGAAAACCCCAATGCCAAATGCCAAGTTAATCTCTCTCCACTCCAATTTTGAAAATAATTATTCAATTTGAAATTATAACACTGGTGGGTATTTACACACTGGCTACTTGGAGTCGTTTCCAACATAAAGAAGAGGAAATGGGACGTTGGTTTCACAGATCGTATATCACCGTTTTGGCCCGTGTTTGAAAGCAGCATCAATTTTAGGGAATCACATGGGAACAGTCTACCATATTTGTAAATAAAATCTCTCACACCATTTAGAAATGTGTCCATGACTCAGATGTGTTGTTTAAATAAAAATAAAAAATTTCCCATGGTCAGAACTTTCCAAGATAACACGAATCTAAGTTTACACTAACCCACTGTCCCTACCCTATCCCAAACTTCAATACATGAGAAACATCCTGAGTTGGTTCCGTGGGTGTTTCTGTTTGTTGTTTGTTTTTTTGTTTCAACTGACTCGAGTGTAAAATGCGCTCTCTTTTTGCCTTTTCCAAAAAGCTAAAAACCGTCTTGAAGTGATTAAATAAGTTAGAGGTGGGTATTGCATAATTCACGCTCACGCTAGCGACCCCTGTGACTGGAAGTTGTGTTTATGTGTCAGGAGGCATGGCAAGGAAGCGGTCAAAAATGACGCCAGAGAGATTCAGAGGGGACATAAAGCTTCCTCAATATGTGTTTCCTGAAAGATACCTTTTGGGAAGACTAATGTCACCACATCTCCTCACGATCTAACCACATCCAGGATCGGATCAACAGGGAAGGAATACGGCGTTCTCAGCTGCAGCTGGCGACTCCTAGATAAAACAGCCCGGCAAGATCCAAGATGAGTACATCAAGTTGGGGCCCATAGGCCCGGCGACCTTTTCCGTGCTGGAAACCATCATGCCAGACAGATGACTCCAGACAAGTGGCACCATCCTCCCTTACGGAGCGCAGCGCAAAGAGGAGGTCCGATCCTGTTTTTAGGAGTGGCTGAGACAGCCAACAATTTGTGGTGGAGAGCCAGGAGTGAAGCCAGAACACTCACACAGGGGAGGTCTGGGGGAGCACCAGAGAGATGGCTCAGAGCCTGAAGGAGGGCCAGAGAACAGCTGGAAAAACCCAGGACTTTGATCAGGGGAGATGGGAGGAATGGCGCAAAGCTATTCTTGTGCCTGCAGCGGTCATGCCAGCTCAAGCTGTGATTCCCTGCAGACTTGAAAGTTCAACAGGATGTGACCTGGTCGGGATTAGAATTCCCAGGGTTTGCAGGGAAGGCCTCCAGGGAAACACACCAAAGAAAACGCTACTTCTGACCAACTGCACGTAAGACACTCCTACGCCCAACTCGCAATAATTTGATACGTGCTCACTAGGGGCCAAGAACAGGTATTGAATCAATCAATCAATCAATCAATCGTATTTATTGAGCGCTTACTATGTGCAGAGCACTGTACTAAGCGCTTGGGAAGTACAAATTGGCAACACATAGAGACAGTCCCTACCCAACAGTGGGCTCACAGTCTAAAAGGGGGAGACAGAGAACAGAACCAAACATACCAACAAAATAAAATAAATAGGATAGAAATGTACAAGATAAATAAATAAATAAATAAATAGAGTAATAAATATGTACAACCATATATACATATATACATATATATATACATATATATATATACACACACACACACATATATATATATATATATATATTGAACCCCCATTTTACAGATAAGTGAGGCCCAGAGAATGGTCTTTCAGGCTGGAAGGTCCTGGGGGTCCCTGGAGCGAGCCCTGGGGTAGCGACCAGAGTAGGAACTTGAACTAGCCAGTGGAAAGCCCAATTTCAACTCACCTCCCAGCCGGGACCTCGGTCGGGTTAGGCCCCAAACAAAAGGTCACCTCTGGCTTGCCCTTGCGGCAGAAACCTCAGCCTAAACTTGGCTGTCACCCAATAATAATAATAATAATAACAATAATAATAATAATAATAATAATAATAATTGGCATTTAAGCGCTTACTATGTGCAAAGCACTGTTCTAAGCACTGGGGAGAATACAGGCTGATCAGGTTGTCCCACGTGGGGCTCACAGTCTTCATCCCCAGATGAGGTAACTGAGGCCCAGAGAAGTTAAGTGACTTGCCCCAGATCACACAGCAGACATGTGGCGGAGGCGGGATTCGAACCCATGACCTCTGACTCCAAAGCCCGTGCTCTTTCCACTGAGCCACGCTGCTTCTCTAATAGAAGCCTCAGCCTCGGACCATCCCAACATGACAAGACTGTGAGTTCCGTGTGGCACAAGGACTGTGTTCAATCTGATTAGCTCGTATTTACCCCAAACACTTTTTTTGTATTTACAAATACCATTCAAAAAAAAAAAAGCAACAGGTAAGGCTAGAACATACCTCTCAGGAACACACCTGGAGAGCTTCCAGTAATCTACCAGTCTCAACTACGGGAGGAAGAGTGAAGCAGAGGCCTACCCATTCCATTCTTCTAGCTTGGGCAGTGGCTAGCGAGTGGAAGGTGATCTGCTGCAAGTCAAAACTCACTTGTGATGGGCAGCAGCATGGGACAGAGTTGATGGCGAGACTCAAGTTGACTGCGTTGAAGAAGGAAAGACTTCCGTATTTTTACCAAAAAACTCTCTGGATACACTACCAGAACGAATGCAGGTGGAGGAAGGGGGATCTGGGAGAGATGTGTCCATGGAGACCTTACAGGTCGGAGACGACTCAACGGCATACGGCAAGGCTAGAACGAGGCTAGGTGAGTTGTGGCCTCCCCTTAACTTAGGTAGCCCACCTCCCCAGAAGGGGCCTGTGGCTCTGTTTCTGGGGCTTTAAATAATAATAATAATAATAATAATAATGATAACAATAATGGTTTTCCTTAAGCACTTACAATGTGCAATGCACTATACTAAGCCCTGGGGTAGATACAATTAAATCAGATCCAGCTTAGTCTCTCTCCCTCGTGGAGCTCACAGTCCGAGGGGGAGGTAGAACAGATATTTAATCTCCATTTTACAGATGAGGAAACCGAGACTCATAGAAGTTGAGGTAAATTAAGGTAAAGTCCCTCAGAAGGCAGGTGGAGGAGCTGGCATTCGAATCTGGGTTCTAATTCCGGCTCCACCACTTGTCTGCTGTGTGACCTTGGGCAAGTCCCTTGACTTCTCTGTGCCTCAGTTCCCTCATCATCATCATCATCAATCGTATTTATTGAGTGCTTACTGTGTGCAGAGCACTGTACTAAGCGCTTGGGAAGTACAAGTTGGCAACATATAGAGACAGTCCCTACCCAACAGTGGGCTCACAGTCTAAAAAGTCTAAAAGTCCCTCATCTTTAAAATGGGAATTAAGACTGTGAGCCCTATGTGGGACTGGGATTTTGCCCAACCCAATTATCTTGTATCTACCCCAGTGCTTAGCAGAGAGCCTGACACATATTAAGCATTTAACAGATACCACAATTACTACTATTATTCACCTGGCTCTCGTGATTTCCAGTAGTATGTTCTTTCCACTAGGCCACACTACTTCAGAGCAGTGTCTTTGGATCTTGAACTGCATCTCTGTGTCTTGGACTGCACCTCTGACAGAGGAGAGTCAGTCTCTCTCCCCCAGTTCCCCAGAATCAGCCAGTCAATCGTATTTACTGAGGGCCTACTGTGCTCAGAGCATCATCATCATCATCAACATCATCAATCGTATTTATTGAGCACTGACTGTGTGCAGAGCACTGTACTAAGCGCTTGGGAAGTACAAGTTGGCAACATATAGAGACAGTCCCTACCCGACAGTGGGCTCACAGTCCAAAAGCACTGTACCACAAACTTGGGAAAGTACCAGAGAACTACCAGACATGATGTCTGCCTTCCAGGTGCTTAGAATCTAGCAAGGGAGACACACTAAAACAAAGTGGAGAAGCTTCACAAATGGAAAGCTGACAACCCTGGAACCACCTGTTAGCTCACGTAAAAACCGGGGACACGTCTACCTACACCATTAACATTCCAAGATTTCTTTCCCCCTAAGAAAGCAACGCCAATCAATCAATCAATCAATCGTATTTATTGAGCGCTTACTATGTGCAGAGCACTGTACTAAGCGCTTGGGAAGTACAAATTGGCATCACATAGAGACAGTCCCTACCCGATAGTGGGCTCACAGTCTAAAAGGGGGAGACAGAGAACAGAACCAAACATACCAACAAAATAAAATAAGTAGGATAGAAATGTACAAGTAAAATAAATAAATAAATAAATAAATAAACAGAGTAATAAATATGTACAACCATATATACATATATACAGGTGCTGTGGGGAGGGGAAGGCGGTAAGGCGGGGGGATGGAGAGGGGGACGAGGGGGAGAGGAAAGAAGGGGCTCAATCTGGGAAGGCCTCCTGGAGGAGGTGAGCTCTCAGCAGGGCCTTGAAGGGAGGAAGAGAGCTAGCTTGGCGGATGGGCAGAGGGAGGGCATTCCAGGCCCGGGGGATGATGTGGGCCGGGGGTCGATGGCGGGACAGGCGAGAGCGAGGTACAGTGAGGTGATTAGTGGTGGAGGAGCGGAGGGTGCGGGCTGGGCAGTAGAAGGAGAGAAGGGAGGTGAGGTAGGAGGGGGCGAGGTGATGGACAGCCTTGAAGCCCAGGGTGAGGAGTTTCTGCCTGATGCGCAGATTGAACGCCAATCCCACTTAGCCACCGAAATTCAGGTGGAGATCATTTTATTCTACTTGTTAAGTAGTGCGGTCTATTGGAAAGAGCACAGACCTGAAGTCAGGACCTGGGTTCTAATCCCACACTGCCACTTGTCTGCTGTGTGATCTTGGGCAAGTCACTTCTCTGTGCCTCATCTGTAAAATGGGGATTACGACTGTGAGCCCCATGTAGGACAGTGACTATGTCCAACCCGATCTGCCTGTTCTCACGCCAGCGCTTAGTACAGTGCCTGGCACATAGTAAGAACTTAACAAACCCCTCAATTATTTTTAATATCATTACTGGGTTTTAATCCATGCTCCGCCACTTGTCTGTTGTGTGACCTTGGGCAAGTCGCTTAACTTCTCAGTGCCTCAATTTCTCCATCTGTGAAGTGGGGATTAAATTCTACTCCCTCCTATTTAGACTGTGAGCCCCACGTGGGATATGGACTGTGTCCCACATGATTATCTTGTATCTACCCCAGCGCTTAGTACAGTAAGCACTTAACAAGTATAATAACAATAATAATAAAATTATCCATGCAGTTTCAAGTGAATAAAATCTTCTCTGTATCTTATCCCTAGCTAATTAACAATGTTGCGATCTGCTTCTCAATGACCTCCACGATCCAACCTAGACATAACTGTGCTGTGCGAGTGGGTGAAGCACTAGCACAACACAAAACTGACAAGGAGCTGTGGGCTCCTGAAGGAAGCAATAAACTATTTCCCTTCATCGAGTGGCTGAAATAAATCCAAACCCAAAAGCAGGGCTGCATTAATGAAGCAAATGCTGTGTAGGCTGCATAAATTAAAATCCTCAATTTACATTATCAGATTGGGGTCAGTTTTTTGTTGTTGGGGTGTTTTTTTTTTTTACATATGAAATCTGTAAATTTTTCTTTTTTTAAAATTTCCGACGGGGTAAAGTCAGATCTACATGAAAGTTACAAGGCCTTACAACATGCATCATTGATCCAGGAGCTTCTCAGACTCTAATAGTTTGTTTGGAATTTATTATGGGACTATTCTTTTCTTAGAAGAATTTCAAGGAACCCTCAATTCACAAGATTCCGACAAGTCTGTACAGTCACACTGGAATCGGTTGTTCAAATCTAATCCCTTGGCAGATCTTTTGTGGGCAGTGGAAGGAGGACAGAGGGGAGAAGAGCAGGAATGAGATAAAAGGCAGGGGAAATACACCTTGGGGATTCCAGTTGGCCTCTTTGGACCCCCACCAGGAGGAAAAGAAGAATACAAATTACACACCCAAAGCAAACATTTCCTCTGCCTTTTCCTGAGACCAATTTAATCAGGAATACTGGTAGGCTGTGGATTCTAGTAAATAATGGTTTCACCTCCAGGCAGACTACTTACTGATGACAGGAAATCTTCTCAACGGAGCAGATGGGCCCAGTTCAATGGGTCTTGGGGGAAGGCCTGAGAGGTTTTTTGCTTTTTTGGGTATTATCTGGGTGTGAGGCCACTTGTAACCCCTCCCTTTTTAGACTCAAGTCCACCGCCGCCCCCCATCCCAAACTACTTCATCCAGCACTCCATTCTCTTGTCCCTCTGACCCTCTACTGTCCCTCGCCCTCCCATCCCTGGCCTTGGATCTCCCCACTGTCCTCTTCCTTCACTCCTGTGCTTGGCAGCTGAGTTTTCTGGTGGAAATCCAAATGCTAGGTGGACCTTCCATGTTATAATGCTGCGTTTTCACTAAGTATACAACACTACTTAGTCCCCTCCCTCTCAACTCCTTTGCCTGTTCCATGTTGCCAACTCCCCAGGTCGCCAATGCTCCTACCTTCTCCCTATTCATTAATTCTGCTGTATTTAATGAGAGCTTACTGTGTGCATAGCACTGGACTAAGCACTCGGAAGAGTACAATACAACAATAAACAGACCCATTCCCTGCCCACAACAAGCTTACAGTCTGGGGATAGGGGGCAACAGACATTAATATAAAAAAGTGAATTACAGATATGTAATTTCCCTAACTTCTGACAACCTGATTAACTATTTCATTGACAAGATGAACAGCCATCAGATCAAACTTCTCTAAGAATCCCCTTCTCCTCCTCACTCTCCTCCCATCTGTTACCGCTACCTTCAATCTCTCCTTCTCTGGCTCTTTCCCTCTGCCTTCAAACACGCTGAGTTTTCCTCATGCTGAAAAGATCCCACCGCACACTGCAACTATCTCTCCAGCTCCCTTTCACATACAGACCTCCTTGAATGGGCTGTACATCTTTGCTCTTTCTCTCTCTCTAGTCCCTTTCTGCGCTGGGCAGCAGCAGAGACTCAAGGTTACTGCACCCAAGGAGGCAATGGAAAACCACTTCTGTGTTTTTACCGGGAAAACTCAATGGATCCACTACCAGAACGATGGCAGATGGAGGTGGGGTGTTCTGGGAGAGATGTGTCCGTGGTGTCGCTATGGGTCGAAGATGACTCGATGGTGTAAGACAAGACAAGTCCTTTTCACACCCTTTTCACATTCCTGCAGCGCCCTCACTTTGGACACTAAGCTCACCAAATCAACTGTATTTATTGAGCACTTAACTGTGTGAAGAGCACTGTACTAAGCGCTGGGAAGCGTTTTCCTGGAGGCCTTCCCCCCGAACCCCAGGAATTCTAATCCCGACTAGGTCACATCCCGGTGAATTTACACAACACGACAATATAAACAGACACATTTCCTCCCCACAATGAGTTTACAGTCTAGAGGGGGAGAAAGGCATTGATATAAATCAATAAATTACATATAGGCATATAAGTGTTGTGGGGCTGACAGAGGGGTGAATAAAGGAAGCGAGTCAGGGTGACTCAGAAGACAGTGGGAAAAGAGGAAATGAGGACTAAGTCAGGGAAGGCCTCTTGAAGGAGATGCGCCTTCGATAAGGCTTTGAAGATGGGGAGAGTAATTGTTTGAGAGTACTTTAACAAATACCATGAAAAAAGTGAGGAGAGGAAGACAAGCCACAGAAGGAAACTGAGGAGTGTGGCTCAGGGGAAAGAGCACGGGCTTTGGAATCAGAGGTCATGGGTTCAAATCCCGGCTCCGCCAATTGCCAGCTGTGTGACTTTGGGCAAGTCACAACTTCTCTGGGCCTCAGTTACCTCATCTGGAAAATGGGGATTAAGCCTGTGAGCCCCCGTGGGACAACCTGATCACCCTGTAACCTCCCCAGCGCTTAGAACAGCACTTTGCACATAGTAAGCGCTTAATAAATGCCATTATTATTATTAAGAGTGGTCAGAGAAGTTTAGAAGCAGTAGAGACCAGTGTCTGTAAAACCAAGGCTGAAAAATATCCTGCACAAGAAAGTTTGTCCAATATGTGAAAGAAGCAGAAGCAGAAAAGTCAAGGAGAATTGGGACGGAGGGAGGCACAGATTCATTCTACTAGAAAGAAGTCATTGGGAACTTTGGCTACACATCCACCTTCGCATTCATTCATTCAATGGTATTTGAGTGCTTACTGTGTGCATAGCACTGTACTAAGCACCGTAGTCCGCATCAAACAGAAACTCTTCGACATCGGCTTTAAAGCAGTCAATCACCTGCCCCCTCCTACCTCACCTCACTACTCTCCTACTACAATCCAGCCGAACACTTCACTCCTCTACTCGCAGTACCTCAATTTCGTCTATCTCGCCCACATCCTGCCCCTGACCTGGAACCCCCTCATTCTTCACAGAGAAATTAAGTGACTTCTATTAAAGTAAGCTCCTTGAGGACAGAGACCATATTTTACACTTCTGCAAACTCCCCAAATGCTTAGTCCCAAAAATATATTTACTGATGATATAGCATGAATCCTGGAGGACATGACATGTTATGTGTACAGGTCAGAGTGCTTAGCAGAGTATATTACCTCAACGAGAGAATTAACCAGTCTCCTGGTTAATCATCTTTCTTCCTAATTATCTTTACAAGTAGAGTAATTTCTTGTTTCGAGCAAAATTTCACCCAGTACTAAATTCTGAATCCTTTGATCTGGACTTCTCCTTTCCTTTTCATTTCAGCTCCCTGCTGTACTTCTTCAAGCCTGAATTTCTTCCATCTCATCTTCCTTGGCCCAGCCTACTTCTTTTGTCACAACTGGAATCAAGATACTAGTTTGTGCTTTGTAAAATAATATCAATCGACAGTGCTCTGCACGTAGTAGCGCTCAATATACACGATTGGTTGATGGTATTTAATAATAAGAATAATAATGATGGTATTTGTTAAGCGCTTACTATGTGCAAAGCACTGCTCTAAGCGCTGGGGGGATACAAGGTGATCAGGTTGTCCCACGTGGGGCTCACAGTCTTAATCCCCATTTTTACAGATGAGGGAACCGAGGCACAGAGAAGTTAAGTGACTTGTTCAAGGTCACACAGCTGACAATTGGCGGAGCTGGGATTTGAACCCCTGACCTCTGACTCCAAAGCCTGCACCCTTTCCACTGAGCCACACTGCTTCTCTACTATTTACTGAGCACTTATTGCACTGTACTAAGCACTTGGGAGAGTTATGTTTGCAACTAAGTTGCTCCTGCTTCTCAAATCACTGCCTTGTTGTTATTATGCATCAAGGAAATCCCCTTGGGGCTTAATAAACAGGATACTAAAACAAAGAAATATTCATAGAGGTCCACTACACACCCAAAAGTTCTAAATAAACTAAATGGTTTTGAGGGCAGTTTACCAATTACTGAAACAACAGTCATGCTTTTTTCAGCTTGTGCAGGAGACATCTGCAAGATATATGTGTATACAATAAAATCCTCCTAAAAGGTTCCTGCTTATAAAGTTTGCCTATATGATACACTTAAATGCTTCAGGTTTCTTTTCTTCGGTTTATTTACCTCCAAAATCTTTCCTGTAATCTATTCTTTGGAAATACTTCATGATAGGCTAACGCTATAGTATGCAACAGGAGACACTATTTTAGTCTTGTAGTTTCATTTTAAGCAAGCCATCATTACCACTGTTGTCAAAATAATGAAATTATTTAACGAATGAACTCGCTGTCCTAAAACAAAAGTCACAATTTTAAAAAATCTAATACATGCATCTCTGCGGCGATTGGACAATAATTTTGGCAGGCAACTGGACTAAACTGATGAGTCACTCTGATCACCATCAACAAAGTTTTGCAGGAAAAATAGATGGAAAATTTAAGGATTTTTTTTGCACATAAATCAATTACTTAGGCTAAAAAGATGAGTCTGCCCTCTAACAAACAATTGTAATGCAACCTCTACAACAAACAGTACACATAGTCCTATACCAAAATGTTGTTCATGAGATTATAAACATTCTGACAAGTATACATCACGCACTCTAAACAGTTTAGTAGATTGTAAACAGATCAGCAAAGAAAGTTAAAACAAATAACGCTCATTTCTGGTCAGCCTCTTGGATTTGTTTTACAGCAGCCAGCCCTAGGCTGAGATTACAGTCCCAGGAAAGTTTGGGTTCAAGAAGAAGAGACTTGTTATTTTTGAACCTTCACCCGGACTTTTGTGCAAAGACTTAATGGAAAAGGTGTGTCACAGAATTTGAGTGGTTCCTGGACGAAGACTGGTCTCAGCAGTCTCAACTGCTGGATTATCTTCCAGAAGCAGGTGACTTTTCTTCTAGATATAGAACTGAATTGGTGGAACTGACTGAGGGAAGAAAGATGCAGTTCGGACACCCATACACCTTAATTGAACCTCATCTACCTGCAATTTTGGGAGGGCTTTTATGGCCCAGATTGTAATTGAGATTGATAAAGGAGAGCAACCTTTTCTAAGGAAAGTCCACTCTGAAACCCCCATAAAATATGGGTGGTTTATACCTCTGGACTCTAGAAAAAGGGAGGTGCACTTCACAGCACATTATTTGTCTAGTAATGAATTCCTCTTAATGCACCTATCAAAGACAAAGAAGCACAGAGGAGGTGTAGATTGGCAGATAATAAATTTTCCACATTGTTTTGAAATCAGCTAGTTCAAAACAATTGAACCAGAGATCTCCAATACCGAGAAAACATTACTCAAAATGCAGGCTGTCCAACTCAAACTACATCATTCCACTACCTATCAATATATCCAATTTCTGCATTAAAGTTTGCAGTGTCTTATGGCCTTGAAAATCGCTCTGCAACCATCTAAAGACATCAACAATTATCACCCCATTTTGCAGACAGGGAAATAAAGGCACTCTGAAATTAAGTGATTAACTTAAGGTTCCAAGAGTATTAGGGACAAGAATGAAATCCCACACCCCTTAACTCACTACGCAGAGAAATAGTTAATCACTTAATTTCTGTACAAGAAAATAACTATGCACAGAAATTAAGTGATTAACTTAAGGTTCCAACATAATAAAAGAGTATTAGGGACAAGAATGAAATCCCACACCCCTTAACTCACTATGCAACAATGATCCTGACTAATATTGTAGCTTGTGGGTAATTCAATTACTTCTCACTTACTGTCACTAAATAAAATTCACAGCCTTCCACTGATTTTTTTTTCCAACACAAATTACCATTAGAAGCACACAACTGAAGACTATTCTCTTAAAAACTTAAATAACCTTATGCTATTTTGAAAAACATTCTAAGGTGTCCATCTTTGATCTTTGCCCCCTAAGAGAGTATTTGCATTTGCCCTTCCCAGGGAGCAAAGAATAAAAGGGTAGATGAGGTACTTAAAATGCCACGGTTTTTAACGCATTGATAAAAGAAATCCCTTGAAAAAACAGAAACAAAAAGTCCTTACCCAGAAGATCCAATGCTCTTACACACACCAAGCAGAGGCCTCTTCTCGGAAAAGCTGTCACACTTCTGAGGACCTGTGAGGGAAGAAAAAAGTCCAATTTCAAAGAGAAGCCTCTTGTACGTTTTCTCTCCATATTACCTTCTATCAATTAGTCTGTAAAACGTATTAGCTTGCAATATAAGCTGATTAGCTTGTATCTACCCCAGCACTTAGTACAGTGTCTGGAACATAGTAAACGCTTAAAAATATTATTTAAAAAAAATCATTCTGCCCAAGTTTCAAGTGAATGATGCACTCGGATTTGCACCCTTTAGTCACCCCTCCCTCAGACCCACAGCACTTGTGTACATAACCATAATTTTTTATTTATATTAATGTCTGTCTTCCCCTTGAGACTGTAAGCTCACTGTGGTCAGGGAACATGAACAAGGTTAATTTTCCACTCCTACACATTTTATTAATTGTACTGTTAAAGTGTCTCACATCAATAACTTCACTTTCAACAATAGGTTTATGCATAACTTGAAACTCCCAACCATATTTCCCTTTTTCTCTCCCCCGTCCAAGACCTTTATGGGTTGCACTGTGCCCTTACCAACTTGAAATTTGTTCCCTCCCCAGCACTCGGTACAGGTCTGCACACAGCAAGCGTTCAATTGATACGACTGACCGATGGATTCGATGAGGTGTTTTTCAACTAGTACATCTCCTGGCTTGCCATTTTCATTGTCTCAATTTACACCCCGGGGAATTTTTAAGCTGAAACCTTCGGAGAATTCACCTGAGCTTTCCCAGGCCTGATCTCCTGACCCTAGGATGTTCCTCAATCCAAACGTGTCAGAAGACATGGTAACTCATGGCCTCTTTCTCCCTATTTTAGGGAGCATTTTCTAGGCAGCACATTTCAAGTCTTTCGGCAATCCCAGCCGCCACCCTGAAACCTGAAGTGCTTCTCCCTCTCCTTGCTCACCCTCCTACCCCAAAATGGAACCTCACAAGGTTTACTTTCCCAAAATCATTCTGTTAAACAGCTGCCTTCCTGAAGACCTTTCTATTCTCTCTCCTATAGTTGTACACGACATGGAGGCCACCATCTTTTTCTTATTATTTCAAGAAAAGGTTAAAGACATCATTCGAAAGGTAAGTTTGAACGTTAAAATAAAACCAGCAAGAAACAAAATGACTAAGCCAAAGAGAGCACTCCCAGAAACTCCACTAGAAATGCAATCTTGCCCTTCCTCGGGATTGTCCCCAAGCAAGGGTCCTGCGGTCTTTCGGTTCTATAAAGGCTACTGACAAGCTTCAGTCTCCGAGAAGGTCATGGGCTCTAATCCCAGCTCCGCCACTTGTCTGCTGAGTGACCTTGGGCAAGTCATTTCACTTCTCTGGGCCTCAGTTCCCTCATCTGGAAAATGGGGATTGAGCTTGTGAGCCTCACGTGGGAAAGGGATCATGACTGATGGGATTATACTATAGCTACCCAAGGCTTAGCCCAGGTCTTGGCATATAATAAGCTCTTACCAGACACCACAATTACTTTTATTAGAAAACGCTTATTCCTACAGGAAGATGAAGAAGCTTGGACAGTCTATTCTATACATTTGTCAAAAACTGGTTGACAAATTATCTTCCCAACCAAAATTTATGAACAAGAGCTAAATACATTCTGAGCAGACAAAAAGCCAAATATCTCTTTTGCAATCTGCAGTTTCCTAATTATCCTCCACTGTTCCCCTTAATTCTTCACAGGGAAAGGAAGGGAGCTGAGTTTTTGTGTAGGTGTCACTAGCCTTGAACACTGGCTACACTTGACTAGTTGCTTCACAGCCAATCTGGAGACAATACCCTAGTCAGCAACACGGGTGACAAAATATCACAAGTAGCACAGCCCTGAAAGGCAGCCGGCCACGTGACCTCAGATGTTTCTCTCTCAACTTTTCCAAACCACGAAAAATCTGAGGGGCAAGGTAACTTGAACTCATGTTTGATCAAGCAGAGAAGCTTGGGGGTCTTTCATTTCATTCATTCAGTTCCTTCCCAGACTGAGCCCCTTCCTTCCTCTCCCCCTCGTCCCCCTCTCCATCCCCCCATCTTACCTCCTTCCCTTCCCCACAGCACCTGTATATATGTATATATGTTTGTACATATTTATTACTCTATTTATTTATTCTACTTGTACATATCTATTCTATTTATTTTATTTTGTTAGTATGTTTGGTTTTGTTCTCTGTGTCCCCCTTTTAGACTGTGAGCCCACTGTTGGGTAGGGACTGTCTCTATATGTTGCCAATTTGTACTTCCCAAGCGCTTAGTACAGTGCTCTGCACATAGTAAGCGCTCGATAAATACGATTGATGATGATGATGATGATGATGGGGTGCTTTTTTTCTCCCCAGTGGAAAACAGTTTTCAACTTCCATTCGAACTGAAAATTCTCACGGCAGCACCGGGCACATCAGTCCGAATTACATTAGAGAAGCAGCATGGCTCAGTGGAAAGAGCCCGGGCTTTGGAGTCAGAGGTCGTGGGTTCAAATCCCGGCTCTGCCAATTGTCAGCTGTGTGACTTTGGGCAAGTCACTTAACTTCTCTGTGCCTCAGTTACCTCATCTGGAAAATGGGGATTAAGACTGTGAGCCCCACGTGGGACAACCTGATCACCCTGTAACCTCCCCAGCGCTTAGAATAGTGCTTTGCACATAGTAAGCACTTAATAAATGCCGTTATTATTATTATTATTATTATTATTATTATTATTATTATTATTATTATTATTATTACAGAATCCAAGTTGGATCGTGTCACAGAAGCCAAGAACCCGGGAATCGCTTGCATGAGATAACTTTTCCTGGAAGAGTAAACAGTTCAATTTTTCTTCCTGGGAAATTCTGCACCTTTCATGAACGACGGTTTTGTTCTGAGAAAGCATCCAAACTACATTCTGTTGAAACCTTAGTTTCTAATGCATTGTGTGACGGTAACCCTTGTGAACAAATTAATCAGATCCTACAATTAACAATATGGTTTTTAATCCAAAGTCTCAGTTATATATTAACAGGCCTAGTACATACACTGCATTTAGGTTACAACTTAATTATAACTAAACGTCATCTGTGCAAGGCTAACTCTCCACTCCTACATATTTTGTTAACTGTAATGTTAAAATGGCTCACATCAATAACTTCACTTTCAACAATAGGTTTATGTCAAACTTGAAACTCCCAACCATATTTCCCTTCTCCTCTCCTCCGTCCAAGACCTTTCTGGGTTGCACCTGCACTACATGCACCCATCTATATTTGATGAATGAAACTTTACAAGTCTTTGCAAGGGGAAAAAAAATTGGCAAGTAAAGTCTCTTTGTTTTTTGGTGAGTTTGGTTTGTTTGATTCTTTTTCAAACTGAGCTCCACCTGTTTCTACACACCCTTGAGCTACCCCATGGCCTACTGGCTAGAGCACGGGTTCAAGAGTTGGAAGGACCTGGGTTCTAATCCTGGCTCTGCCACTTGTCTGCCGTGTGACCTTGGGCAAGTCACTTCACTTCTCTGTGCCTCAGTTTCCTCCTCTGTAAAATGGGAATTAAGATTGTGAGCCCTATGTAGGAAAGGAACAGTGTCCAACCTGACTACCTTTTATCTACCCCAGTGCTTAGAACAGTGCTTGACATAGAGGAAGCATTTACACCCATTCAATCGTATTTATTGAGCACTTACTGTGTGCAGAGCACTGTACTAAGCGCTTAGCACTGTACTAAGTGCTTAGCACTGTACTAAGCGCTTGCAAACACCTAATTATAATTCTTCTTTATTATTACTACTCATGTGTATTTCTATGTGTCTCCCCTCCATTTGAGTGTAAGGTCTTTGCAGGTAGGGTACATGACTAGGGTCTAAATCCTTAGTCACTGCACTGTGAACAGAAGACGCTCGACTGTCTCTATATGTTGCCAATTTGTACTTCCCAAGCGCTTAGTACAGTGCTCTGCACATAGTAAGCGCTCAATAAATACGATTGATTGATTGACTGATTACTGCTACTACTCCTCAGGAAGTGAAATCCTAATCCAGCCCATTTGTAGGGCTCACAGTGTAGAGCCTACATTGAGAAAAAATTAGGAAAACACTTGGAGCTGCTGAGAAGGAGCTTTTCTTGATCTGAGAAACTTGAGATTACTTGATTTAATATTGCAACTTTCAAGTTATTCATTCATGTAAACTGATTTTTTTTAATCTTCTCCTTCCCCTGCCACAGTGCTGGGTGGTATTTGTTAAGCACTTACTATGTGCCAGGCACTGGGATAGATACAAGCCAATCAGGTTGGCCACAGTCCATGTCCCACATGGGGCTCACAGTCTTAATCCCCCTTTTACAGAAGAGGTAACTAAGACCGAGAGGAAGTGAAATGACTTGTCCAAGGTCATACTGCAGACAAGTGACAGAACTCGTACTGCGGACAAGTGGCAGAACTGGTATCAAAACCCAGGGCCTTCTGACTGTCAGGCTTATTTTGTAGTCTGGTCAACCCAACCTGAGCCCCACGGGTCTGGGCCTAATTTGGGTTCAATCAAAACCATAAGGCAACCTAGGCCTCACTTCTAGCGGACAGTCCTGCAAGTGGATATGGCAGTTTCAAGGATTCTGCATGTATCAAATCATCATACACACACAGTGATGTTCCAGCCTCCATGGCTTGGGCCCCCTCAGCCACTCCCGGAGTGGGCACAGGAAGAGAAATAAACAAGAAACTGAAATCCAACCCAAGAGAACAATAGACTAAACTAATCTAGACAAATTCGGAAAGAACACCGAAGACTAAAACTAATTAACAGGCTCTTCCAGTGGCAAACAAAACACTTGTTCAGGAGGTATCGCCCCTCAGCTGTCAGCGCTTAACACAGTGCCTTGCACAAAGTAAGCACTTAACGAATACCATAATCATTATTAAGTAGTTACTTAGGATGCGGGAGAGCTCATGGAGGAAAATTCTGAGTCCATGTCAAATGAATTCATTTTCTGACCATCTGAATACCTAGGAAAAAATCATTAGTTTATGCTTTTGCAATCTCATGGACAGGGTAGCTATTAAACTGATTGTTCCGGCAACATACACAGCAACATGAGCTCTGCGTGATGCCTAATGGAATCAGCATCACCACCCCCTTTCCATAGTTCTGGGGAAAATATAATCCTCCAAGTTGTGGAGGATTATTATTTTATATATAAAATGGTGTCTTTTTTTGCATGTGCAATAGACTGATGTGATACACACCTGCTCAACACAGTGTTTAACAGAATGCAGTATGATGACTGAAATGAAAAACAGCTAGCTAAAGCCATCAAATACCAAAAAAAAAAATGGAAATCCCGGTGCAAAGTCCTGTTCTTAAACTCCTTTTATTCTAAACCCTTTTAATTCGGTCCTATAACACTATAACATTTATAAAAAGCTGAAAATCCTGATAAATCACACAATTAAAGTAATGAAAATGGTTCTGCCTACAATAAGATTCCACCTCCTCTATAGCTCTATTAAGCAAAACGATAAAAAAATTCAACAGTTTATATTTCTGTTCATTTGAAGCAGCCAACCCATGTGAAACAGGCACATTTCACATAGAGAAGAAGCATGGCTCACTGGAAAGAGCCCGGGCTTTGGAGTCAGAGGTCAGGGGTTCAAATGCCAGCTCCGCCAACTGTCAGCTGTGTGACTTTGGGCAAGCCACTTAACTTCTCTGGGCCTCAGTTACCTCATCTGTAAAATGGGGATTAAGACTGTGAGCCCCCCGTGGGACAATCTCATCACCTTGTAACCTCCCCAGTGCTTAGATCAGTGCTTTGCACATAGTAAGCGCTTAATAAATGCCATTATTATTAGTAGTAGTAGTAGTATATTCTACATCCGCACTCCCTATAAGCCCTCCCAGGAGCCAACTTTCAGATTGCCCTGAAACAGAGTGTCTTTCTCATAATTCTTTTTAGGATTATCATCATTATTACTGTGGTTTTGTTAAGAGCTTACTACGTGTCAAACACTATACAAAGGGCTGTGGTAGATACAAGATCATCAGGTCCCACATGGGATTCACAGCATAAGCAGGAGAGAGAGGTGTGCAATCCCATCATTGCAGATGAGGGAGCTGAGACACAGAGAAGTGACTTGGCCAAGGTCACACAGCAGGCAAGTGGCAGTTTCAGACACACTCACTGCTTACTCCACTGAGGACTCAAATGAAAGACTCGCTCTCAGGAACAGGGAGGATTCAGGAGATAAATGAAGAGCTACTACAATTTTGGAGAAAGTGTTGTACACCTTGTTCTGCTAATACACACAATTTTATTATGTGTTCTCCCCACAACTCAACTCTGTTCTGATAATAAACACGATCCACAAATTGGCAGGTAGTAAGAAACGGTTGTATGCTTACATGTCAAGGTGTGATGTTGCTACACTCGGCCTCAGCCGCAGTCTATTTTATGCTGCACTGTACAGTCTATTTAATTGTTTTTTGCAATTTTACAGTATTTACTACAAATGAGTGGCGAGGAATTTGTAATGAAGTAAATTGGTCACAGTGGTATCTCTGAACCACCTACTCCCTAACCCGTTCATTTCCCCTGATTCAATAGTTACTCTAACCCGATTTTCCCATGACATGAGGTTCTTCAATAACCCGATCTCCGCGTAACAGCAGAACTTCCTGTATCAGTGTTCTCTACATCAGCAGCTCGCACTTTCTCCCTGCCAAGAACACCCCGGATAACTGACTCAGATTCACGGACACAATTTCACTTTATATAAAAATGTTCCTTTTGTTTCGTATCTTCATGTCAGTATCTCAATTTTCAAAGAACACTTCAAAGATCTATATTAAAGACATATAGGGTGGCCCCTGATGGCAATTAGGTCACAGCAGAGTCGGGTAAGCCCAAATATATCATCTCTATATCTCTGTGTGTGTGTGTGTGTGTGTGTGTGTGTGTGTGTGTGTGTGTGTTGGAGAAAGTGTGCCTGTGTTTCTCCCTAGGTTGCCCCATGTTTAGGTGTAATTCGTGCCACTCTAGGTAAATGTGTGTGTCACTGCTTATAGGTATTTAGGTGTCTCTAGACGTGTATCTACGGATCTGGGTGTGCGCACTTGTGTTTCAGCGAATGTGTCTCTCTAGAGATGAGTTTCTCCACAAATATGTGTGTGTGTGTGTGTGTGTGTGTGTGTGTGTGTGCGCACGCACGAGATTGACAGAAAGAATATCTCTCAACCAATGGCATATATTGGGCACTTTATTGTGTGCAGAACTTTAAGCCCTTGGAAGAGTACAATACAACAGAGCTGGTAGGCATATTCCCTGCCCACTAAGACCTTACAGTCTAGAGGGGAAGACAGACATTAATATAAAATTTTGGATTTGTACATAAGTACTGTGGGGCTGAAGGTGAGGTGAATAGCAAGGGCTTAAAGGGTAGATTCAAGTGCATAGGAGTCGCAGAAGAGAGAGGGGTTAGGGGAAAATGAAGGCTTAGTCAGGGAAGGCCTCTTGGAGGAGATGTGGTATTTAATAAGGCTTTGAAGGTGGGGTGAGTGGTGGTCTTCTCTTGGTGGAAGGCAAGAATTTCTATAACATTTTCCTGGAGTAATTCAGATGAAAGCCTTTGTCCAGCCGCAATAAACACAGTTCTAAGGTACAAGTTATGTTGGCTTGAATTACTAACTGAAAGTTGTTTTGTACCTTATTCCAGAATCTAATTACATAGGAACGGAATCAGAACATATGGTAAAAATTTCCAGGTCATTTTTCCCGCTTGCCGTTCTTTATGAAATATGGCACATTTTGCAAGGAATAGAAAGGCTTGGTGTTGAACCCGAACCTTTGGCTCAAAAAGTTCAAAACCAAGATTTCTTTTTCTAAAGTGGAGCTAAGCCTTCCTTAAAGATCTCACTACTTATTTTTCATTTCAATCCCCTTCCTTATACAGGTCAGCGATATTCCAATATTGCTAGAATTCTTTTTGGCTGAAGTTTGTTTTAAAAGAAGAGGCTTACACTACCACCAAATTTTTGCCTGACCTAAGCAGCATTCTCTTGTCTAATGATCAAAAAGAAAACAACAACAACAACAAAAAAGAATAGCCCACACTTTAGGACCTAGAAAGCATAGATTAAGACTTAGCCACTCTAGGTAAATGTGTATGTCACTGCTTATAGGTATTTAGGTGTCTCTAGACATGTGAATCTACAGATCTGGGTGTGCGCATTCGTGTTTCAGCGAATGTGTCTCTCTAGAGATGAGTTTCTCCACAAATGTGTGTGTGTGTGTGTGCACACATGTGAGCATATGTGCATGAGAGAGACAGAAAGAATATCTGTCAACCAATGGCATATATTGGGCACTTTATTGTGTGCAGAACATTAAACCCTTGGGAGAGTACAATACAACAGAGCTGGTAGGCATATTCCCTACCCAATAAGACCTTACAGTCTAGAGAGGAAGACAGACATTAATATAAAATTATGGATTTGTACATAAGTGCTGTGGGGCTGAGGGCTAAGTTTTGAAAAGTTAATCCAACTGTCAAGATCCCAAACACCTCATCCTTTTTTCTATAGGGACAATATTCAAGAAGCAGCTTGGAAAGAGCTGGGAGTTGGGGCTTAGTGGAAAGAGCGCGGGCTTGGAAGTCAGAGGACGTGGGTTCTAATCCTGACTCCACCACTTGTCTGCTGTGTGACCTTACAAGTCACTTAACTTCTCTGGGCCTCACTTACCTCATCTGGAAAACGAGGATTAAAAGTGTGAGCCCCACATGGGACAACCCGATTACCCTGATCTACCCCAAGCACTTAGAACAGTGCTTGGCACATACTAAGCACTTAACAAATACCATAATTATTATTCTTATTATTAGAAGACCTGCCTTCTGAGTCAGCTGGCCTGGGAGTTAGAAGACCTGGGTTCCACTTCTGACTGCTACTTGTCTGATGTGTGACCTAGGGTAAATCACTTCACGTCTCCACGCCTCAGAGAAATTACTCATCTGTAAAATGGGGACTGTAAACCCTATGTGGGACAGGGACTGTGCCCAACCTGATTATCCTGTATCAACCCTAGCGCTTAGTAATAACAATAATGATGGTGTTTGTTAAGCGCTTACTATGTGCCAGGCACTGTTCTAAGCTCTGGGGTAGATACAGGTGGGACTCACAGTCTTAAACCCCATTTTACAGATGAGGTACCTGAGACACACAAAAATGAAGGGATTTGCCCAAAGTCACACAGCAGACAAGTGGTGGAGTCAGAATTAGAACCCAGGTCCTACTGACTCTGAGGCCTGTGCTCTCTCCACTAAGCCAAGCTGCTTCTTATCCAACTCTGTTGTAGTGTACCAAGTGCTTAGTACAGTGTTCTACACATAGTAAGTCCTCAATAAATACCATTGATAGACAGGTTCTTGTTTGAGGGTAAAACTCATCATCCTTTGGGCAAATGGAGTTTGACAGACAATGGAAACCACATTCGATTAAGGGCAACCTGGGTTCTTCAAAAGGTGAGAGGGCCTCAACTTTGAATATCATAATTTTCAATAACAGTTTACTGAATTTTCTGTTGCCAAAAAAACCCAAACTTCCAGACAAATCAAATTTGAATTGTGAGACTGGCTCTTCATAAAGGCCAGGTGAATTTGCAGTGCCTTAAAATGAGCAAATTCAATGTTCATAATAAGAAGAATGATATAAGAGGCTATGCTTTGCGAGTCAACAAGATTAACAGTCAACCCTGAGATGTTACAGATGGGTACAGTTTGATGCTCACCTGTTCCCTTTAATCACTATTGTAACTTCCTGGATTCTTCCACAGGCCATAAAAAGTTATAAAAGTTGAACCAATCAGTTGTGATGCAACTCTTCCAAAGGTATATATCCTGATGCATGAATACAAATAATTCTGCAAGGTTTTTTTTGTTGTCATTGTTTTTGGTGGGGGTGATGATTATGGTTATGTGCTTACTGTGCACCAGGCACTATAATAAGTAACGGGGTAGGTAAAAAGCTAATCATATTGGACACAGTCCTTGTACTAGTCAATCCCCATTTTACATGATGATGAGAATCAATCAATCGTATTTATTGAGCACTTACTTTGTGCAGAGCACTGTACTAAGCGCTCGGGAAGTACAAGTTGGCAACATATAGAGACAGTCCCTACCCAACAGTGGGCTCACAGTCTAGAATAATAATAATAATAACTATACTAAGCACTGGGGTGGATACAAGCAAATCGAGTTGGACACAGTCCCTGTCCCTCATGGGGCTCACAGTCTCCCCACTTTACAGATGAGGTAACTGAGGCACAGAGAAGTAAACTGACTTACCCAAGGTCACACAGCAGAAAAGTGGCAGAGCTGGTAATAAAACTCAGGTCCTCCGCCTCCAAGGCCCAAGCTCTTTCCACTTGGCCATGCTGCGTCCCAAAATTTCTATAAAAAGCCCTTCCTATATAAAGAAACTTTGGGTATGGCATCTCTCTGTAATGTAAGTTGCCGGCTAATCATAGAAGCTTCGCGTTCAAATTTTACCAAGACTTCTTATAACATCTACCTGCTGCTCCAACAGTTCACTCTCTTGAGGAAAGTCAACTCACAAAATCATGTTAAATTACTTTCATAGAAAATAATGCCATTCAAATCAGTTCATTCCCTGTGGAGTCAGGGCTGATGACACACTGCTTTAAAATTGCTATCCAAGGTGGTGAGGTCTGAGGCCGTATCAGTCCAGTTTAGAACACCAATACTAAAGTTCGCAAAAAAGCTGTCATCCAAAAAAGAACATTCAAATGCTTTTTCAATGTGGCACATATAAAAATCCTTCTTGAGAAACAGGAAAATTATAGAACAGATTTTGTGAACGCAAACAGATTTCAAACTTTGTCACCCCACCCAGCCAGATGGGACACACCATACGCTCAACACACCTGCACAAACTACTTAGCTCTTGCCCAAACTGAGCTTCAATGGTTACTGGTTGGTCGGATGTTAGGATGCATTCTTATTCATGACAGATAATTATTTCCACAGAGAAAGAGAGAAAGAGAGAGAGGCATTTAAAACCACTAAACCACCCAAGCGGTTGCCTATACATGCTATTAGACGTTGGGATTTTCATCCTGTGCAACCTAAAGGTTTCGGTTATTTTACGGTTTCCAGCAAAATACATTTTGCTCCGTCAGCCGCTGAGGTTCCGTGGGTTTGCTGGAATACCCTGGATGAATGAGAACTATCAAACACCAGGGTCTGAAACATGCTAAGGCTGTGATAGTTTAACGACAGAGCACATGAGTTATCACCCTAAAAATAAATCCTGTTCGTTGGAGGTATTGTATTAAGTGGTTAACAGGGCTGAGGGGAAAATGAAAGGTATGGCTGACTTGTGATCCAGGAAAATTTTGTACCAGACATTTACAGAAGCAGAAGTCACTAAAGGAAAGGCTGTGGTTTTTAAAGCAGAAAAGTGACCACTGACAGTGTCTGAGTCTCCTTAAGTTTAAAGAAAAGGCCTAAATAAGAACTGCTGTATCTACCGCCAAGCTTCGCACAGTGGCTGGCGCATAGTAAGCGCTTAACAAACACCAGTAAACAAAACCTGGGTTCTAATCCCAGCTCCGCCACTTGTCAACTGTGTGGCCATGGGCATATCACTTCACTTCTCTGGGCCTCAGTGCCCTCATCTGTAAAATGGGGGAGTAAGACTATGAACTCCATGTGGGACAGGGACTGTGTCCAACCTGATTTGCTTGTATCCATCCCAGGGTTTAGTACCGTGCCTGGCACATAGTAAGTGTCTAACAAATACCACAATTATTATAATTATTATCATCATCACTATAATCATATATATATATATATCATCACTACGATTATCATGACAACAGTAACAACACCTCCACATCAAAGAAAAACTCATCACCATTGGCTTTAAAGTCAATCACTTTGCCCCCTCCTACCTCACCTCACTACTCTCTTACTACAACCCAGCCCATACATTTTGTTCCTCTAATGTCAACCTTCTCACTGTAACTCAATTTCGTTTATCTCACCGCCGACCTCTCGCCCACATCCTACCTCTGGCCTGGCACGCTCTCCCTCCTCATATCAGACAGATAATTGCTCTCTGCCACTTCAAAGCCTTATCAAAGGCACATCTCCTCCGAGACGAAGCCCTCCTCTCCTCTTCTCCCACTCCCTTCTGCATCGCCCTGACTTGCTCCCTTCACTCATCCTCCCTTCCATCCTCACAGCACATTATCTGTAATTCATTTATTTATTTAGGCATATTAATGTCCATCTACCGCTCTAGACTGTGAGCTCACTGTGGGCAGGGAATGTGTTTGTTGATGTATTTTACTCTCCAAGGTACTTAGTACAGTGCTGTGCACACAGTAAGCGCTCAATAAACACCATGATTGGTTGACAACTGCTGGCAGGAGGGTCTAGCTTTCTCATTCAGTCATCATCATCATCAATCGTATTTATTGAGCGCTTACTGTGTGCACAGCACTGTACTAAGCGCTTGGGAAGTACAAATTGGCAACATATAGAGACAGTCCCTACCCAACAGTGGGTTCACAGTCTAAAGGGGGGGGGGGGAGTCGTATATACATATATATACATAAATATAAATTCAATTCAATATAATATATTATATATTATTATATATAATTATGCATTGTATATAATTATATATTATACTTTATTTATATATAATTATTATATTATACAATATATTATATAAATTCAATATAAATATAAATATAAATTCAGTTGTATTTACAACAATAATAATGGAATTTGTTAAGCACTTACTATTTGCTAAACACTGTTCTAAGCGCTGGGGTAGATACAAGCTAATCAGGTTGGATACAGTCACTGTCCCAGGTGGGGCTCACAGTCAAACCCCATTTTACAGATTAAGTAACTGAGGCACAGATGGTATTTGTTAAGTGCTTACTATGTGCCAGACATTGTACTAAGCGCTGGGGTGGATACAAGCAAATCGGACTGGACACGGTCCCTGTCCCACACTGGGCTCACAGTCTTAATCCCCATTTTACAGATGAGGGAACTGAGGCCCAGAGAAGTGAAGTGAGTTGCTCAAGGTCACACAGTAGACAAGTGGTGGAGCCGGGATTAGAACCCAGGTCCTTCTAACTCCCAGACCTGTGTTCTATGCTCCTTGCATTCCCTGCCCAAAAAGAGCGTGTGCTTGAATCAGTTTTGCAGAAGTGTTGATGGTCTGCCCTGAGCCATCCCGCCTTCTCCCCTAGTTCCCCTGTACCCAGGGGGAAACATTGTGAAATTTATCATTTATCTAAATGATAAACAGGAAAAATGGGGGGAGGGTGGGGTCAGAGAACAAAATCTCTCTGAGACCTCCAGGCCAGCAGATACCACTGATCCTCCCTCATTTCCCCAGGCATTGTGGGCTCTCGTTATTCAGAGTGGCTTAGTAAGGGTTCCAAGGATCTTTTCCACTTTCTTGCAAAACCTCAGACAAAACGCCCTCGTGGAAAAACTGGGACCCACCAGCTGCAGTGGGATCCAGTTAGCACACGCCAATCAAAGACTTGTGGGCACGGGAATGTGTCTTCTTGCAACTCTGTTGGACCGCAGTCTCCCAAGGGCTTAGTACAGTGCTCTGCACATAGTAAGTGCCCTTTCTGGGCTCAATACTGGGAGAGAAGAAGGCAAAAGCAAAGAGGAAAAGCAATAACAGTGCCTGACATTGCGAACGACAAATTCCACACAAGGGAGGGCAATCTTTTGTATATGCGCAGTGTGGGCTGCTGGGGGGATGTGAAGGCTGATTTAAACCTGACTATATTTGACTTAGGTGCTCTTTCAATCCGCTTCCAGGGCTCCTGAGAGGGAAAGGTTTCAAGGCCCTTCTCCTGCCTAAGGAAGTAAAAAGAGATGAGTGAATCCTTTAACACATCCACCTATTTAGTCATTTCCTTTTGAGTTTTCTGCCCGAGGAAAGAAAGCCCATTAAGGCATGGTACCTACCAGAACTCTTCTGGAAAGTTCACAGCTTTCTTGGGGTTTGAAATCTGATTGACAAGAACCTCTTTGGAAACCATGTGATCTATCCTAATATACATCAAACTTTAAACTACCTCGAGTCAAAACGGATTGGAAATTGCACGTTTGAAGAGGGGGCTCTTTCAGTAGGAAATGTCAAAAGAGGAAATGCACCATGGGCCACAGACCACTTGATTAGAAGCCGGTAGGTCTGGGTTCAGTGCCCGGGTAGCTAGGGTTTGTTTTTATAATTCATGGCAAACAGCTCCTTGGGTTTCAGTTTAAAGATGAAAATAAAGTGCCAGCTCCATGGTGAACCAGGGTGAAGGCGTAAATGCATTTACTGAAAGGTATCCTGCTTGAAAAGTACTAATTCACCTAACAAAGATAAGTAGTTTCTTGCCCAAAGGATCTTTGTACCCAAAGGGTGTTCTAACATATTTATGAAACCAGGCAGAGCAACTAGGGAGATAGGAGGATTAATACAGCTAAAGAACCTAGTGCTACTTAAGCCACACCGGAGAACTCCAGAGAATGCATAAAAATTGATGATTTCAGATTCCCCCACCCCCCCCAAAATGGCAATTCACCTGGTAAAAGTTGGATTTGCTCCCTTTTTTCACCCCTCCCTCAGCCCCACGGCACACTTATGTACATATCCTTAATTATATTTATTTATAGTAATGTATACCTCCCCCTCTAGACCATAAGCTTGTTCTGGGCAAGGAACATGTCTATCAACTCTGTTAGGTTGTACTCAGGAGTGCTCAGTAAGTGCTCTGCACACAGTAAGCGCTCAACAACTACTACTGATTGATTTATAAAACAGTCTAAGGCAAAAAAAAAGGTATCCCACCACATTTAGGGACAAAAAGACAACCAAAGTATATATTTTTACTTGGACAGGAATGAAATTGGTGAAAGTTTTTCCTTTCACTGCAGGGAATGAGTTATCTCAAATGAACATCTACTCCTAGATTCATTCCAGTCCCACATTCAACAATCTCTTTTTTGCAGCTCTTTGTTAAACAATGTTTGAGTCTCGCTGATGGCAATCAGCAGCTCCATTACAATTCCTTTTATATGGTTCAAATTCATTAGAGCTCATGTGTTAGTTAGTTGCTTCTTATTACAACTTCGCTTTTGTCCGATTCCAGATATTGGTGAATAATGCTCTTTATGAACTTTTAATCAAAGAATCAGTTATACCACCTCATGTAAAAGGAGACTGAGACATGTTTTTAAAAGATTTCACTTAATTTACTGTGAACTTAATTTGAATACTTTTCTGATGTAACCACTATCTTTGTGGAAGGTCTAAATTTAGGCAATTTAGAGTGAACGACGGCAAATTAAAAGGCCAGACGTGAAGCTGCTGGGCTACAAAGCGAGGCTTTTTTCTAAACCTTGTTTTGAAAACCTTCCCTAACCTTGTTAGGGAAGCATCTTGGCTCAGTGGTAAGAGCCCGTGCTTTAGAGTCAGAGGTCATGGGTTCAAATCCCGGCTCCGCCACTTGTCAGCTGTGTGATTTTGGGCAAGTCACTTAACTTCTCTGCGCCTCAGTTACCTCATCTGTAAAATGGGGATTAAGACTGTGAGCCCCCTGTGGAACAACCTGATTACCTTGTATCCTCCCCAGCGCTTAGAGCAGTGCTTTGCACATAGTAAGCACTTAACATATACCATCATTATTATCATTATTGTTGACCAATTTTCATTTATTTTCTCCTTCATTTGTACTGCGCTTGCCTCAGTATTCAGTCAAAGGCTTTAATTTATCAGTGATTCACAGTAAAAAAAATGAATAAATTAAATCAGCCAGTAAATGATTAAGCTAATTTTACTATTGATGCAGCATAAATGAAACTACTGCAAAAAGTGTTTCCCTGAGGGATATTTGTAGACATCCAGCATGGCGATTTGTTAATTTAGTGCCCAGGTGTGTAATTCTGTCCAATACGCAAATTAAGCAAGGTTGTCGTTACTGCTGCTAACTGTCCAAGCCATCAGGTAGCTTCAAGGGAGATTTGGCCATTTGTGTCATTTTTAAATACCGGAAAGGGTAATATGACTACTATGCAGATGTTGTGTGTGAATCATAGAAACACAGCCCCAAAATTTCAAAAACACAATTTTTGCACGTATTTTTATAAAACTTATGCGACTTCTCCAAATTACTTGTTTCTTCAGTCTGTACAATCCATGCTCTATATCTGAACAAAGGCAATAATCATTAGGCCAAGTGAAAATGGACATCATTTGAGCTTTGGAACTACCCATTAGCAAAACTTCCTCCTTGGGACTGTACCAAAATTAGCTAAGTTTCTTTTTTGTTCCTTATTATGTCTTCCTTTTTTTCACTTCAATGTCCACCTAGCACTGTTTTAAGTAGACTGCAAAATGGGCAAAACAAAGATGTTAGTATTGCTCTATTCTCAAAGGCATGGAAATCTTGCCCCATTCTTTGTTCCTCTGATGGGAGGGTGATATGGGGCTGTGGAGAATCTGAGAGAGATAATGGGGCACTTGAAAACCACTGCATTCAGTGCTATTCATTAACAATCTATCACCAAAGCAAAAACACCAAACGGTACTAAATCAGCAGCAAGCTCAACATGATTTCATAGAAGCTCCTGTGAAAGAGTTCTTTTAATAGTTGAGCCCATTCTGTATTTTCTTTGTTCAGTCAATCGCACTTATAATAATAATAATAATAATAGCATTTGTTAAGCACTTTCTATGGGCAGAATACTGTTCTAAGTGCTAGGGAGGATACAAGGTGATCAAGTTGTCCCACGTGGGGCTCACAGTCTTCATCCCCCTTTTACAGATGAGGTAACTGAGGCTCAGAGAAGCTAAGTGACTCTCCCAAGCGTTTTATGCAATGCTCTGCACATAGTAAGCGCTCAATT
Organism: Tachyglossus aculeatus; assembly: GCF_015852505.1. NCBI lineage: Eukaryota > Metazoa > Chordata > Mammalia > Monotremata > Tachyglossidae > Tachyglossus > Tachyglossus aculeatus. The sequence goes on along the minus strand of NC_052082.1, from coordinate 44,007,566 downwards.
AATGCAACAGGAAAAAAAATTGCAGCCCTCACCTCAAAGATGACATTTGGGGAGCATTAAACTGGAATTGATGATGGAGTCCAATACCCAAATTAAGCAGGGTTGCTTTAACACTGTGTAAGCCATCAAGTAGATTTGATGTAGATTTGGCCATTCTGGTCATTTTTAGATATTGGAAAGGAGTAATATTTCTCTTCACTTAATTCACTTACTTCATTGAATCACTACATTATTTCCAATACTGAAAAAACCAAAGCCTCATGGAAGGGCTTTCCATTACGTTTCAAAATATTTCCAGGTTCACATTTCCCAAGAAACGATACCACCGCCTTATAATTTACCTAGCACTTTTCTTTCCAAAAAATCCAAGAGCTTAGCAGGTTTACCTCTGCATCACATGATCATTTGGGTATAGCCAACAAAGTCATCTTTAAACGGAATTGTCACTGAAAATTTAAAATCTTTCATTTTTTCTTATTTGCCTAGATACCTTCCATTTAAAATTCCTGTGGTTATTAGCCCAGTTTTAAAGAAGTGCAACCACAATAATGTGGTCACAGTCACAATAACCAAATGCCGTTGGGCCGAAAGAGTAACAGTAAGCGCTCAATAAATACGACTGATTCATTGATTGAAAGACAGAGTCAAAGCCAGGCAGTTAAACACAAGGCAGGGAGTCTGACGACCCAAGTTCTAATCCTGGTTCATTTTCTGTGCCAATCCTGTGCCACTCTGTGACCTTAGGTAAATTACTTAATCTTACTGTCTCTCAGTTTCTTTTGACACAAAATGAAGGTAATATAGATTTCTTTCACAGGGGTGTTGAAAATAAACTGGCTAATGGACTCATCTTTGTTCCACACAAGGAGTTACAATGGCACTTGAGCCGCCTCACGCAGCTTTCTGTCAGATTCTTTCCCCACTGACATTTTTTGACCATTCCTCTGGCCAAAATCAAAGAAAACTTCAGAAAAACAGAATGCATTGACCCAACTCACAATCTACCTAAGCCACTGGTTTAGCCAAACACTATACTCGACGATCACAAGTCCTCGGGGCCTCAGTGCTGTAAGTCTTATCCCTGTGAAGTTACTACAGCAAAAAGTGCCAGGGGAGGAGCAGAACTAATGTTTTAGGGAAGACGGAGGCTTTCCAATTTAGCAAGCTAAAATGTCAATAGGTTGGTTTGCTCTTCTGGAAACATAATAGCCCCATTTCTGACATACTAGATTTGATTGTAAGCAAATGTGAATTGGCCTACTTTTAGGGATTGCTTGTGTTTTGGTTGAATAATCTCGGTTTTTGAAAGGATTTACTTGTTTATACATAGTTGCTGAAATTTTACAGCAAGCCCTTCTGGGGGGTGCCTCGGAATTTCTGAAACAATATAGTTGAGTAAACTGGACAGCTGGTCTCTGAACTTGATAAAACCACATTTAAGTCGCCTGCGAAGTAGGAGGTGGCCACTGGTACATTAAGGGAAATGCTGAAAGCCCCCAAACTGGAAAGGTCATTTTGAAAAATCTACCCAAAAAATAAGCCCAAGAGGAAAAACTTAAAAGCCAACAAATTTTTCATTCGCCATCCGTGCTAACTTTGGGGGTGACCAGACATGTATGCAGACATTCACATCAGAAAAAGTAACAACAGCTGATATTTAAGTTCATGGGTGGGCTGTTTACAGTATTACAAGTTTTAGAAAATACTTAACATTTTTCCCCAAAAGAAAAAGCAACCTTTGAACATTTTAATAAATCGGCATCACTCTGAGAAGTGATAATGTGAATTCCTTGCTCGGGTAAACTCTAGAATAAATTCATTTTTACACTGCAATATCTAACACCCTAGAGAATGGAGCCACATTTATTCTTGCAAAGATTCTCATCTAGACGCCAGGAGTAATGGCTCAAAAACAGCTCAGCAAACCAACTGCCTTTCAAAGGGTCTCTCCAAACCGGGGGACAGGCCTGCTCTTCCAAGGACTACAACCTATCGGAAAGACCACTTAACAGGGAGTCGGGGATCTAAGTTTGAATCCTAGCTCTCCCACTGGCCCAGTGTAGGACCTTAGGTGAGTCACACTTCTCTATGCCTCAGTCTTCTCATCTGCAGAATGGGGATATGATAGTGGAAAGAAGCAGCTTCGCCTAGTGGATAGAACACCGGCCTGGGATTCAGAAGGACCTGGGTTCTAGTCCTAGCTCCACCTCTCGTCTGCTGCGTGATCTTGGGCGAGTCGCTTCGATTGTCTGGGCCTCAGTTCCCTCATCTGTAAAATGAGGATTAAGACTGTGAGCTCTACGAGGGACGGGGACTGTGTCCAACCCGATTATCTTCTATCTAGCCCAGCGCTTAGAACGGTGTCCGGCACATAAATGCTTAATACCATTATTATTATTATTATAATACCTGGTGCTCCCTTATTCATTCATTCATTCAATCGTATTTATTGAGCGCTTACTGTGTGCAGAGCACTGTACTAAGCACTTGGGAAGTACAAGTTGGCAACGTAAAGAGACGGTCCCTACCCAACAGCAGGCTCACAGTCTAGAAGGGGGAGACAGACAACAAAACAGAACACATTAACAAAATAAGAGAAATAGAATAAATATGTACAAATAGGAGTGAGTCAAGGTCATCTCTTATCAGGTTATCAATCAATCAATCGTATTTATTGAGCGCTTACTGTGTGCAGAGCACTGTACTAAGCGCTTGGGAAGTACAAGTTGGCAACATATAGAGACGGTCCCTACCCAACAATGGGCTCACAGTCTAAAAGGTTATCTTTTATCTACATGGTTTTAGTTGTTGAGTTCAGCATAATGCTTGGCCCACAGAGATAACGGAAAACATTGAACATGTCTCAGTCCTGAAACTTCAGGAGGTGGAACTTGCACAAAGGTATTGATTATAGCGATAGTGATAGCACAACCCAGCCCACATGCTTCACTCCTCTAACGCCAATCTACTCACTGTATCTCGATCTCACCTATGTCACCGCCGACCCCTTGCCCTCTTCCCTACCCCTGGCCTGGAACTCCCTCCCCCTTCATATCTGACCGAACAACCCTCTTCCACTTTCGAACCCTTATTAAAACCACATCTTCTCCAAGAGACCTTCCCCAACTAAGCCCTCTTTTCCCTTTTCCCTCTCCTTTCTTTTTTTTGTGTTTAAAATAGAGGGACACGTTAAAACATATTTATTTACTTGGCTGCTTTTCCAATTTAAGGTTCCAAAAGAAAGAGGCAACTCTTTGCCACGAACCAAAAGGGCAAGATACTGGAAGACAAGTCTTAAATTACAATTGGCATTTAGGGGCTCATTTTATAACATACTATTCTATTTATTTTATTTCGTTAATATACTTTGTTTCGTTGTCTGTCTTCCCCTTCTAGACTGTGAGCCCATTGTTGGGTAGGGACCGTCTCTATATGTTGCCAACTTGTACTTCCCAAGCACTTAGTACAGTGCTCTGCACACAGTAAGCACTCAATAAATATGACTGAATGAATGAATGAATAACAGTGGCTCTCTTGCTTTTGCAAAAGTGATCATAAAGTTGCGGACTGTCAGAGTCAATATGAAGGTTTGGGTCATCCCTCATGTAAGGGAATAATGGAGTCGCGGAAGTTACAGGGTATATTTTCTTGGCTAAAGTTTCCTTCTCAAAATAAAGGATGCTAAAATCTGGATACATCCCATGTTGCTAGGAGACAAAGGAGAGAAGGTTCTGGGGCATATAACACTTGGAAGTAAGTCTTTTAAAGGTAAATTTTAGAAAAACACCTAATGATAAAAGTGAAAAGAACAACTGGACTAGCAGAAAGTGCTAGGAGGGAAGAGGTCTATATTTATGTTTGTGAGCTGTAGTTTAAAGGGCAAACCTCCAGAATTGTTTTTGAATCCTTGAAAACTTGCTCCCCTCACTCATGCTTCATTTTGAACTTATTTAACCCATAAAATGGGGTCTTTAAAGAGAGAGAAAAAATTACACAATGTGGTACAACGTGGCTTCGTGGAAAGAGTCGGGAGTCAGAGGAATGGGGTTCTAATCCCAAGCTCTGTCACTAGCCTACTGTGTTACCTTGGACAAACCACTTAACTGCTCTGTGCCTCAGGTTCTGCATCTGTAAAATGGGAATTTAATGCCTGTTCTCCCTTCTACTTAGTCTGTGAGTCCCGTGTGAGACAAGGACTGTGCATCTCCTGCTTATCGTCGAACTACCCCAGCGCTTAGTACAATGATTGGCACAGAATAAGCACTGAAGAAATACCACAATGATTATTAGTAGTAGCAGTGTTATCATTAAGGTTAACTCCATCCCAATCATATGAAAAAAACTAATATCGGGAAACAATCCAATTTCAGCACTTCAAATTGTGTCATCTTATGGCTTCAAAGTTGAATCAAACTTAAAAGGAGAGACAGAAATAGAAATTTAAGACTGGTGATTTTTCTCAAAAAACATTGCAAAGATTATTTTTTAAAAATTAATTTTGGGTAGGGGTTGTTTGCTGATGTGCACTCCAAAACAAAAAAACATTAATGTTTTTGGATTAAATTAGAAATGACATCTAGATTTTGTAAAGAGGGAAAGTGTCACACATAGAAAGCAGGGAAACAATGTCTTCAATTCTGAAACTATTTTTAATTAATCAATCAGTAATTTCTATCGAGCACTTACTCTATGTATTAAGAAGACTGGGAGAGTACAACAGAGATAGTAGATATGAACTCTATTGTAACAGAGCTTACTATTTCATGAGGGAGTCAGACAAAAATAAATTAAAGGTACGGGCCAGCAGGAGAGTATAATGGTACCTAATAATGAAGTTCAATTAAAAAGATGTCAAATACCTCAATTTCAAAACCAATAAAGCATTGGTTTTTAACCTGTGTACTTATATTCACACAACACACGCATAGGTTTCCACTACAATCACATAGAGGCTATCATTTTTACCAAAGGTGCTACCATCCTTTAAAAAAAAATATAAAATACCTTGACTTCAAAACCAATAATGCATTGGTTTTTAACCTATGTACTTACAAACAACCTACCCACAGGTGTGGCTATCATTTTTACCACAGGTGCTACCATCCTTTAAAATAAAAAAAAAATAGATGTAAATATACCTTGACTTCAAAACCAATAACACATTGGCTTTTAACCAGTGTACTTATACTCACACCACATACCCACAGGTGTGGCTACCATTTTTACCACAGGTGCTACCATCCTTAAAAATAAAAAAGGATGAGAAAGGAAATTGGAGTAACTAGTGGAATACTCCCTGCTCTCCAATTCTGTAAGTAGCCTAGTCAGAGTTAATTGGGATGGGAAGAATATTGATAACAAAGGACTCCTGTAATCAAAATGTGGGTTTAAACCACAGCATTGAACAAAAGGCACAAGAAGACAAGGAGCAATGCTATTACCTGAATAATCTAACCCCCTCTGAAGATCTGGGCTCTGATGACCATTACCTAAATCTGACTGCCCAAAGAAATTCAGCAAGATTCTTCAATTACTCTAGTGCTCTATTCACTATGCCACGCTGCTACCTACTGAGCGCTATGCACAGAGCACTGGACTATGTGCTTGGGAGAATACAGCACTCATTCATTTATTCAATCATATTTATTGAGTGCTTACTGTGTGCAGAGTATTGTACTAAGCACAACCCAACAATAAACAGTGACATGCCCTAAAGTCAGAGTTGTAGACGTGATCCCTGATCATTGGGAACTGTTTGCTAGAATCAATCGTATTTATTGAGCGCTACTGTGTGAAAAGCACTGTACTAAGCGCTTGAATCAACCCAATCCCCATGTCTACATGTGTTTTTAGTTTATTATATATATATATATATATATTTAGTACTATTTCCCCTATCCCTACTCTGTTTTAATGTCTAGGTCCCCCTGTACACTGTAAGCTCCTTGTGGGCGGGGATGCAGACAACTCTGACGCATTATATTTTCCCAACCACTTAGTAGAGTGCTCTGCACCCAATAAATACCACACTGATTGATACTGGACTGACAATAAACCTGAAGAAAATCTAGTTATAGTACGAGCCTGCACCTTAGAAGTTTGGCACGCCAACAGAGCTGGCCATTGGCAATGCAGAACTGGATGATGTCACCTAAATTTAATCTAGGAAATACACCGACAGTGTTGTGCTAAATACACAGAGAAAAAGAAAACCACATCAGCAAAGCCAACAGATGCAACTGATGGGGGGAAAAAAGTGGCATCGGATTTCAGGCCCAACCTATACAGCAGGGAGATGCGATCTGAAGCCTCTCCAAACATCATTTCGGACTTCTTGAGCATTCATTCCATCGCACTGGTGTCACCCACATGCCGCAGTTGTAATCAAATGACAGGGCAGGATTACAAGCAATTTGGCCCTGGAAAGATATCAGCCTCCTAGAAGCACAACTATATTTGCCTCAACAGAGCTTCTTGGAACAGGGAACAAGGGCAGCAGTCATTTTCACCAGACTAGGATTCCCTGGTTTAGGGCACAATAAATCCTTGGTATTTACTGAGCACTTACTACATGCAGAGCACTGTACTAAGTGCTTGGGAGAGCACACTACTACAGAATCAGCAGACACTGCCCCTAAGGGGCTCACGATATGCTCCTCTAGCCAATCAAAGGCCACGGAAATACTTGGGAATCATGCCGGCAGCCAATTCTTGAAAACAAGCTGCCGATCCCAAATCTGCTTAACATTCTTATATCTACAGATGAAAAACTAGGTAACTCCAAGCACAAAGCAAAGAGTAGGAGGACATTAGGGGCTGTCTCGTTGTTCTCCTTGTTAAAATGCAAAGGCGAGAACAGGAATGAATCTCTTTCGGAATGGTTTATTCTTCAGGGGCTCCGAACTCACCGATCTGCGGAGCTGGCAAGATCCGAGCGGCTCGAACGGGGCCATGTCGAACAGAAAAGAGTTCCTGCGCCTCACCGCTGATCTGTAATGCAGGTCACAAAGGAGAAACCATGTTAACCGATTCGGTAAATTGAAGGTTGCTTGGTGTCACTACCACATTATTGCAAGGCTAATCAAAACTTTCCGTTACAGATACGGGATAGTAATCATACACTTAGGGCTAAAAGACGCTCAATATTTACAGAGTTCAACGTGACTCTTCTAGGGGATTGGAAAGTAAAGGAATATAAAAGTCACATGCTGGCTCTGAACCAGAAAAGAAATGGCTACTTTAATTGCTTTAATGGCTACTTTAAAAAAAGAAAAGAAATACATAGTGGCATTTGTTAAGTGCTTACTATGTGTCAAGCACCGTTCTAAGCACTAGGGTAGATACAAGCTAATCAGGTTGGATATAGTCCCTGTCCCACATGGGGCTCACAGTTCCTGATCCCTATTTTCCAGATGAGGTAACTGAGGCCCAGAGAAGTGAAGTGACTTGTCCAAGGTCACACAGCAGACAAGTGGCAGAGGCAGGATTGGAACCCATCTCCTTCTGACCCCCAGGCTTCTGCTCAAACCACTAGGCCAGGCAGCTTCTAAATGACAAGGAGGAGGACTCCAATGCCTTGCTCCCCTGAGAAGCTGCCGCTCCTCCCAACCCCAGCTCAGAAGCAGAGGATCCTGTTGTCAAAATGTCCCATGTGACCCACGCGGAAGTGCGGTTCAGGGGGACGGGGAGTCCAAGTACCATTTCCTGGAAACGGTAGATGGGAAACAACTACTGTTCTATGGATCCCTTGCGCTATTTTCAAACCAGGTGAATTGAGTTGCATTTCTCAGGCACACCGCATTAAAATAGCACGGGTAGCTATCACCTGACTCCTATCTGCAGCAGCATGAACAAGAAAGCAGACCCCATGGGCAGGCGCCCAATAACTTGTGCATTCCCCCAACGTCATGCATACACACCCACACCATCGGGCAAGATATTTTCAACTCTTTGAAACTTCCCTCTGTAGGCACCTCCGGTCATTCTGAGAAATGTAAGCCGCTTCATTTTTCAGGAACAAAACCTCCTTTGATGATAGAACTGAATCTTTCATTAAAGAGTCACTGGATTAAAGTGTGCTGGTGTACTACGTGTGAAAACAACTCCTCTTCAAAGGTAGGAGTTCAGGCTAACACTCAGCTTCATGGCGATAGATGTCTTGAACAGATTAGAGTGGAATTAGTTAACCGAAAACTTTCCAAGCATACAGTAAATGGCACTGCAGTTCTCAATGCATTTTCATAAGTGCCTGGTGTTAGACGTAATGTCAGACTAAGGAAAATGGCCAGAGTAATGAGACTAGTTCCAAATAACCAAAAACTTAAAACAGATGTAATGAGGCTAAACATTCAAACAGCAGCAGGCTGGCAGTCTATATTTTGGAAGAGGCAGCCAAACAAGTAGTTTACAATGCCCAAAATGCACACATTTGAAAACGAAATCCTTAGAAATCTATCGACAGTCAACCAGAATTCCGAACTACTGTTCTTCCTGTAAAATGTTTGCAGGAGTTTCCAGTCGTGGTTATTTTTGGTTCCCAAAAGCATAATATTTGTGCCTCATTAAGTACCAGAAACATCACGTTGTTTATTAAACTTACAACAATTAATATTCTGGACACAAAAACACAGCCCCATGTAGCACTCTGTGATGAACAGGATGTAGTTTTTACCACAATTGTCAGAGTTAGTTCTAAAAATAATAGCACCGCCTCTCACTGCTCATGTGACAAAAAAAAGGAAAAATACTTATGAGACTTCTTGCTCCCTAAACTCCATGGCAAAGCTGAAGATATGCTTCTAATAAAATAATGAACATGGTACAGATCACCTCTCTGTACCAGAAGCAACACAGTCTATTGGAAAGAACCCGGGCCTGGGAGTTGGGGGACTTGGGTACTAATCCTGCCTCCGCCACTTGTTTGCTGTGTGACTTTGGGCAAGTCACTTAACTTCTCTGGGTCTTAGTTCCCTCATCTGCAAAACGGGGATTCGATACCTATTTCCCTCCTATTCAGACTGTGAGCCCCATGTGGGACCTCAGTATCGTGTTGGCACATACTAAGTGGTTACCAAAAACCACAATTATTATTTACATTTCAAAAAACTTCCTGAAATGGCCTATCCCTGTCATTTTACATCGACATATTTCAAACAGTGCATCACTTAAGCAATCCAGTTCTACTACTGATGCACTAATCGCTGCCTCTGCTTACTTCGGTTATTAAATGTTAGTGGCTAGCAGGATAAAAGAGGAGCAGATTATTTACTGCACTACACTAATATGTTTAATTGTGGCTAAAAACTGAATACCTTTTATGTAAACAAGAAAATGAAAAACAAATTTTCAAAAGTTGCTGGGCTTAAATGTGCCTGGATGCCCTTAAGGCCGTATTAACACACTCATAGTATACATTGCCCATGGGCAGGGAGAAATGTATACATCTGTTATGCTTTTCCAAACACACTGGTCCCATTGGATAGTCAATAATATCAATCAATCAATCAATCAATCGTATTTATTGAGCGCTTACTATGTGCAGAGCACTGTACTAAGCGCTTGGGAAGTACAAATTGGCATCACATAGAGACAGTCCCTACCCAACAGTGGGCTCACAGTCTAAAAGGGGGAGACAGAGAACAGAACCAAATATACCAACAAAATAAAATAAGTAGGATAGAAATGTACAAGTAAAATAAATAAATAAATAAATAGAGTAATAAATATGTACAACCATATATACATAATAATAATAATAGTAATAATTGTGGTATTTGTTATGGGCTTAGTACATGCCAGACACTGCACTAAGAGCTGGGATGGATACAAGCAAATTGGGTTGGACACAGTCCCTGTCCTATGTGGGGCTCACAGACTCAATCCCCATTATACATATGAGGTGACTGAGGTACAGAGAATAATAATAATAATAATGGCATTTATTAAGTGCTTACTATGTGCAAAGCACTGTTCTAAGCACTGGGGTAGATACAAGGTAATCAAGTTGTCCCATGTGGGGCTCACAGACTTAATCCCCATTTTACAGACGAGGTAACTGAGGCACAGAGAAGCTAAATGACTTGCCCAAAGTCACACAGCTGCCAAGTGGCGGAGGCGGGATTTGAACCCATGACCTCTGACTCCAAAGCCCGTGCTCTTTCCACTGAGCCATGCTGCTTAGTGAAGTGACTCGCCCAGGGTCACAGAGCAGACACGTGACAGAGCCGGGATTAGAACCCATGACCTTCTGACTTTTAGACTGTGAGCCCACTGTTGGGTAGGGACTGTCTCTAAATGTTGCCAATTTGTACTTCCCAAGCGCTTAGTACAGTGCTCTGCACACAGTAAGCGCTCAATAAATACGATTGATGATGATGATGACTTGCAGGCCTGTGCTCTATCTGCTACGCCATGTCCTTACTAATACTACAACAAAAACAACGACAACAACTTTGAGGAGTGGGAAGGAGTGTTGCTTCTCTCTATCCTTTCTCTTCAAAAGAGTTAGCCGCTCACTCATATTTATTGAGCGCTTACTGGGTGCAGAGCAGTGTACTAAGCGCTTGGAAGAGTACAAAGGGGATCCACTTGCTTCGGACAGAAGCTTCAGGTGAATCCCATTAGACTGTAAGTTCTTTGAAGGCAGGGTCTGTGTCTTTTGCTGCCCAGCCCGCACCCTCCGCTCCTCCACCACTAATCTCCTCACTGTACCTCGCTCTCGCCTGTCCCGCCATCGACCCCCGGCCCACGTCATCCCCCGGGCCTGGAATGCCCTCCCTCTGCCCATCCGCCAAGCTAGCTCTCTTCCTCCCTTCAAGGCCCTGCTGAGAGCTCACCTCCTCCAGGAGGCCTTCCCAGACTGAGCCCCTTCTTTCCTCTCCCCCTCGTCCCCCTCTCCATCCCCCCGTCTTACCTCCTTCCCTTCCCCACAGCACCTGTATATATGTATATATGGTTGTACATATTTATTACTCTATTTATTTATTTATTTATTTTACTTGTACATTTCTATCCTACTTATTTTATTTTGTTGGTATGTTTGGTTTTGTTCTCTGTCTCCCCCTTTTAGACTGTGAGCCCACTGTTGGGTAGGGACTGTCTCTATGTGATGCCAATTTGTACTTCCCAAGCGCTTAGTACAGTGCTCTGCACATAGTAAGCGCTCAATAAATACGATTGATTGATTGATTGATTGATTTTGCTTTGGCGGTACTCTCCCAAAACCTTAGTTCAGCACTCTGCACGGAGGAATTCGGTGCTCAATTCAGATCAGGGATTGGTCGATGGGTGGAGCGTCTCTTCAGGGGACAGGAGCTGTCTATCTATCCTGTCACGTCCTGTACCTCCCTAATAGACACCTGCCGAACAGATGTTGCAGCAGGGGGAAGAAAGTTGCAGCAGCTGTGCGGATGGCAAAGGTCACCGGGCATGCCTCTCAATCCCAGCCTGCCCCTGCCCACACTCTCCAAAGCCTGTCAATCGCATTTACTGAGTGCTTACTGTGTGGAGAGGGCTATACTAAGCGCTTCTACTAATTACAATATAACAGATAAATTCTCTGCCCACAACGAGCTTAAAGTCTAGAGGGTGTCCAAAGCCACCCCGAGTCCTCTGCTGCTCCCCGTATTTTCCGCAGCCCCGTAAAGACTGAGGTGATGATGATGATTATGGTATTCGTTAAGTGCTTACTATGTGACAAGCAGTGTTCTAAGTGCTGGGGGAGATACAATCAATCAATCAATCATATTTATTGAGCGCTTACTGTGTGCAGAGCAGTGTACTAAGCGCTTGATTACAAGGTAATCAGGTTGTCCCATGTGGGGCTCACAGTCTTAATCCCCTTTTACCTCATCTGTAAAATGGGGAGTAAGACTGTGAGCCCCTTGTGGGATAGGGACTGCGTCCAATCCGATTATCTTGTATTATTCATGCACTCACTAATTTAATTGTACTTATTGAGCACTTACTGTGTGCAAAAGCACTGTATTACACTGTATCTACCCCAGCACTTAGTACAGTGCCTGGTGTACAGTAAGCACCAAAGACCACAATGATTATAATTCTCTTCATCTAAGGTGCTTCCCTTAGATGAACAGCTAATAATGAAATGAAACAGTAAGATTTAGACAAAATATTGAAGTTGCAATCCTTGTACTATTCCACCAAAGAACTAATTCAGCTCATCATGCTACCCTGAAAGCATGCCTGGTCCTCAACTTGTGTCCCACCCATTTCAGGCAAAATAAAAAGTCTTTACATTAACTCTGCTGATTCCACCTTCGCTGGAGAAAAACCACACGTTTGTCTTGGCATGCCAAGAATACCATGAAGATTTTCATTTACTACAAGTGATACTGTTTACTTGTTTTGCTATCTGTCTCCCCCGTCCACTCTGAAAGCCCCTTGTGGGCAGGGATTGTCTCTATTGCTGTACTGTAATTTCCAAGCGCTTAGTCCTGTGTTCTGCACACAGTAAGCACTCAGTAAATATGAAACAGCATGGCTCAGTGGAAAGAGCATGGGCTTTGGAGTCAGAGGTCATGGGTTCAAATCCCAGCTCTGCCAATTGTCAGCTGTGTGGCTTTGGGCAAGTCATTTAACTTCTCTGTGCTTCAGTTCCCTCACCTGTAAAATGGGGATTAAGACTGTAAGCCCCCCGTGGGACAACCTGATCACCTTGTAACCTCCCCAGCGCTTAGAACAGTGCTTTGCACATAGTAAGTGCTTAATAATTGCCATTACTATTATTATTATTGAATGACATAATACACCCAAGAGCTTGCGCTGATACAGAAAAATATTTTGAAATCTGCATCTGTCACATTCCCTATAATCATTTTCAAATAAATATGTGTCCCCAGGAGGGTCCTATTTTTGGCTCCTCCGCGCTTGTAGCAAATAAAAAGGGGAAAAAAAGGTCGGCACTAATCATAGTATTCCCTTCCCAACCTTCACGAATTCTTCAGACGGAGCTTTGGAATTCCCCCCTTCATCAGCCTTTATTTGTGTATTCTCTTTAAGAGACAGAAGAGAAAGAGTCTAGTACAATTTATAGATGTTCAACAATTTCCTAACAGAGAATGCTTGATCCAGCGGGATTTTTAGATCCAGAAGAAGTAACAAACTCCTTGCTTCTCTTCAGGATAAAATGGGTGGAATGACCCTTAGATGGTTTTGCCATGTTCAATATGTGAGGATTAAAATAGGGGCAGGGCTTAACCCAACGCAACAACTGAAAAAATGAGGTTTGAGGTCACCTATGTCTCCATGCGGGCTTCCCTGCTGCTGCTGTTTTTCACTAAGCTCCAGCTGAGAAGATTGTTCACTGGTAAGTTTCAGAAACTAAATTAGTCTCAAATTGAGAAACCAATTTGGAAACTGACAATGGACAAAGGACCAAAATAGTGCTTCAAATCATCACCATCTTCATCGGTATTTACTGAGAGCTATGCGCAGAGCATTGAGAAGCAGTATAGTGTAGTGGATAGAGTTTGGACCTGAGAGCCAGAAGGACCTGGGTTCTAATCCCGGCTCTGCCACTTGTCAGCTGTGTGATCTTGGGCAAATCATTTCACTTCTCAGGGCCTCAGTTATCCCATCTGGAAAATGGGGATTTAGACTGTGAGCCCCACGTGGGACAGGGACTGCGTCCAAGCTGGGAACCGGCCCCAGCTCTTAGGACAGTGCTTGGCACATAGTAAGCACTTAATCAATCAATCAATCAATCAATCGTATTTATTGAGCGCTTACTATGTGCAGAGCACTGTACTAAGCGCTTGGGAAGTACAAATTGGCAGCATAAGTATTGGCAACTTAACAAATACTGTCATTATTATCATTACTGGGAGAGCCCAAAGGCTCATTTGAAAGCTCTTTCTCAAAGCAGGGAGGGCAAGTTAAGATGACAGGATCTTCCGGGGCCTCTGGAGAATCTGAGAGAGCCAAAACTTTACTTCTACACCAAAGACGATAACTGTCACGCTGTGAAGCTGATGCCCACTTTGGTCAATCTGGAAATGGAAGCAAAGAGGGAGGAAGAGTCCCTAAGAGCTCTGCGTAGTTCTTGGCCTTTGTTCATGCTGTTGTTTTAATTTCTGATGACAGGTTTTTGTTGTTTGGGGCATAAACCGGATGTACCAGTTTAGGCCACAATAAGGAGAACAAAGAATGATTTGTTCACACTGTAGGGAAAAAATATCTTCTAACCAGAGAAAATGGCTTTCGTATGGTGAAAATATGCAAATGACATACGAACCAAGAAAAAGAGCAAAAAAATGTGAAGTTGAAACCTCACTGCCCGAATCGCAAGCCTCAAGCAGGGTAATAACGAAGCTCAGAGTAAGCAGAACAGGAAGCTGATCAAAATGGGGAAATTTCTGAGGTCGTTTCCACAGTCCAGGAGAGTGACACTATCCCCAAACTCAATCTGCTATGTAAATCATCACGAGGTTTTGGGTCTTCACCAATTTGCTCTATCAAAGCAACGTCGAATTGCTCCGAACTTCCCTCGAGGAAAATAAGAGCCTTGTTTTCATGTTTTCAACTTTAGTTTCTGATAGTTAATACGTCGAAGGCCAGATAAAAATTAACAGGATATCATGCTGCAGAATTAGGGTTCAATCTCGGACTGAATAACTCACTGGCCGAGTTGTCTGCCGTTGATTTTCTAGCACTTAGGGCGACTTGTTTTTCCTCGATTGGGATGCCTGAATGATGTGTACGTAATAATAATGATGGTATCTGTTAAGCGCTTTCTATGTGCCGAACACTGCTCTAAGCAAATCACTGTCACTTCAGAGAAAGCAAGGCTGACTCAAAATAAATACCAACTATAATTTATCTGCTGTGTGAGCTTGGGCAAGTCACTTAACTTCTCTGGGCCTCAGTAACCTCAGCTGTAAAATGGGGATTGAGACGTGAGCCCCAAGAGGGACAACCTGATTATCTTATATCTTCTCCAGAGCTTAGAACAGTGCTGGCACATAGTAAGCGCTTAACAAATGCCATAGTTATTATTATTATTACATAAAAAGGCCATTATTAGAGCAACCCTGATTCATGGCAGATGATGTCATCATTCCCATCTGAATATCCACTATTTTTGTAGCCGTAGAGATAATAAAGGCCCAAGATTGCACTCGCCATTGGAAATCTGGGGCAACAGCAGTGAAAGAGTTACAGGCTCTCTACACAGAAGAGTGTACCTTCTTGCACTTAGAACAGTGCTTGGCACATAGTAAGTGCTTAACAAATACCACAATTATTCTAATCTATCTACCTCCACATTTAGCATTTTAAAAATAAGCACTTAAAAACCCTAATTAAACTGCAAGGGCTGAGTGGACACCAGCTTTAGTCCCACTTTAACATTAACACCTTCAGTAAGGAAGAAAGAGCAGAAAGGTTTGACACATTCGATAGTAAGATACGGAAGGAACAGCACTCAGTTAGTATTTTCTATTAAACAGGCAATTTCCAGGCCAATCAGAATAAGGCTCAGAATGTGACACACAGAAGATAAAGAGCTGAATTTTTAAAGTAAAGCGATTTTCAATGATCCCGATAAACTGAGGCAAAAAAATACCATTTCCTGGTTTGCTTTTTTAAAAATTGAACAGGCAGAAATGTGGCATCAAGATTTTCTTCACCAGATGTGCACTGTTTTATTAATGCACGTTAATGTCTTTCTTTAATATTAATGTCTGTCTCCCCCTCTAGACTGTAAGCTCATCACGGGCAGGGAACATGTCTCCTAACTCTGTTGCATCATGTTCTTCCAAGCGCTTAGTACAGTGCTCTGCACATACTGGAAGACAGAAGAAAGGCTAGAGAAAGGCTTAGAGGCAGGGAAACCGGTGAAGAGGCTGATGCAGTAGGCAAGCCAGAGCCCGGGCTTTGGCGTCAGAGGTCATGGGTTCAAATCCCAGCCCTGCCAATTGTCAGCTGTGTGACTTTGGGCAAGTCACTTAACTTCTCTGCACCTCAGCTACCTCATCTGTAAAATGGGGATTAAGACTGTGAGCCCCACGTGGGACAACCTGATTCATTCATTCATTCAATCGTATTTATTGAGCGCTTACTGTGTGCAGAGCACTGTACTAAGCGCTTGGGAAGTACAAGTTGGCAACATATAGAGACGGTCCCTACCCAACAGCGGGCTCACAGTCTAGAGGGGGGAGACAGACAACAAAACAAAACATTTGAACAGGTGTCAAGTCATCAGAATAAACAGAAGTAAAGCTAGCACATCATTAACAAAATAAAATAAATAGAATAGTAAATATGTACAAGTAAAAATAAATGGAGTAATAAATCTGTACAAACATATATACAGGTGCTGTGGGGAGGGGAAGGAGGTAGGGCGAGGGGAGGGGGAGGGGGAGGGGGAGGGGAAGGAGGGGGCTCAGTCTGGGAAGGCCTCCTGGAGGAGGTGAGTTCTTAGTAGGGCTCTGAAGGGAGGAAGAGAGCTAGCCTGGCGGATGTGTGGAGGGAGGGCATTCCAGGCCAGGGGAAGGACGTGGGCCGGGGGTCGGTGGCGGGACAGGCGAGAATGAGGCACAGTGAGGAGGTCAGCAGCAGAGGAGCAGAGGGTGCGGGCTGGGCTGGAGAAGGAAAGAAGGGAGGTGAGGTAGGAGGGGGCGAGGGGATGGACAGCCTTGAAGCCGAGAGTGAGGAGTTTTTGACTGATGCGTAGGTTGACTGGCAGCCACTGGAGATTTTTGAGGAGGGGAGTAACATGCCCAAAGCGTTTCTGCACAAAAATTGATCCAGGCAGCGGCGTGAAGTATAGACTGAAGTGGGGAGAGACAGGAGGATGGGAGGTCAGAGAGGAGGCTGATGCAGAAATCCAGTTGGGATAGGATGAGAGATTGAACCACCAGGGTAGCGGTTTGGATGGAGAGGAAAGGGCAGATCTTGGCGATGTTGTGGAGGTGAGACCGGCACGTTTTGGTGACAGATTGGATGTGAGGGGTGAACGAGAGAGCAGTCGAGGTTGACACCAAGGTCGTGGGCTTGTGAGACTGGAAGGATGGTAGTGCTGTCTACAGTGATGGGAAAGACAGGGAGAGGGCAGGGTTTGGGAGGGAAGATAAGGAGTTCAGTCTTGGACTTATTGAGTTTTAGATGGTGGGCAGACATCCAGATGGAGATGTCCTGAAGGCAGGAGGAGACATGAGCCTGAAGGGAGGGAGAGAGAGCAGGGGCAGAGATGTAGATTTGGGTGTCATCAGTGTAGAGATGAAGCTCCCCAGTGCTTAGAACAGTGCTTTGCACATAGTAAGTGCTTAATAAATGTCATTATTATGATTATTATATGATGAGCATCAGGATAAGGGTAGAAGCTGTCTGGAAGGAGAAGGGAAGGATCCAAGAAGTGTCGTGGCAGGGAACACCAGTCAGAGTTGGTAACAAGGTGAGGATGTGGAGACTTGGATTAAACTAATTTTGTGGGCTTCAGAGGAAGGGAGAACAGAGCTGTTGTCAACTGTGATAGGAAAGTTAGGTTGAGGAGTACATTGCGGGGGAGATGAGTTCAGTTACTGAACTTAAGATGTCACCAATGTGGCGATATCCTGTAGGTAAAAGTAGTGTGCAGAGAAGATGAAAAATCAGGGGAAGCAAGATAAATTTGGGAGCCATCGGCCTATGGGTGGGAACAGAGGAGCTCCCCAAGGGAATGAATGCAAAATAAAAGGAGTAGGGGACCCAAGACAGACCCTTAAGGAACACCCACAGTTCCACAGCAAGAGGCAAAAGAGGAACCGGGGAAAAAGTCTAAGGAGAGGCCAGAGAAGCAGGCAGACAATCAGGATTAAACTGTGTTAGCAAAGCCAAATCTGGATAGGGTTTCCAGAAGAAAGTGCAATCAACAGTGTTCAAAGCAGCTGAGAAGTCCAGAAGAATTAAGCTAGAGTTGGTGAGGAGGAGGTTGTTTGGTCTTTGATAACCTTGGGGAGTGCAGTCTCAGATTAGTGAAAGCGTCAGAAATCAAACTGCAAGTTAAGTGGAAGGCCCAAGTCACACAGCCGACAAGCAGCAGAGCCGGGATCAGAACCCTCATCCTTGGACTCTCAAGCCCGTGCTCTTGCCACTGAACCACGCTGCTTCCCACTGACTGACTGAGGCCCTCTGACTTGGAGGCCTGTGATCTTTCCACTATTCCATACCGCTTCTCTACTTATTAGCGAATGGATGAATTTCTTGTGGCCTTCCCTGGGAGGCACAGTGGTTGTACTCTCCTCATTTTGGAACTGAGAAAAAAAGACAAAAAGGCTAAAAGACTTCCGCACGGTCGCCTCCATCCAGCCTCTGACAAATAACCTTTCCAATACTCTAAACCAGCACTGTGAATTTAAATGAGCTCTCCCACCTTCTCTTTTCTGGTCTTGGCTCAGATTTATGGATCATTTGTGGTTTTCTGCCCCTGTAATGGGTCGATCGTCTGAGATCCAGGGACGCTCCCATTTATTAAGAACTGTGATTTCGATTTTATAAGATTACGTCGCAAGAGGAGGAGAAAGAGGAGAGGGGTGGAAGGGGAGAAAGAAGGAGAAAGAAACAGAGGCCTATTCCTACCCCAAAGGCACAGGATTCTGTTGGGTGTCACTATCTCTCCAGTGTCTTTGGTGGACTACAAAAGGAGAAAAGAAGGAAAAAAAAGCCACACACACAAACCACAAAAACCACACAAAATGCATTTTTGTGAAGACTAACAACTTAAAGAAGAGATACTTGCAAACCACATAAAGGAGATCCCATCCCATTCTGCTTTTTGGTCTTGACAGTAGACTCAAAATACAAGACTTGAGGCGAAGGGGAAGTGAATCTCAAGAACAATACGAAACCGCAGAACGCAATTACTGAATGAAACTTGTAATCAGGTTTTTATACTTCCAGATTTCTGCCCACTTAGAGGAGCATTTTTATGACTGTTTGAACCTTCCCCTCGATCCCTGGACTCCCTGATTTTTCAGAAAGGAGATCAAAGAAAAGAAGTCTGAACGGGCCACGTTCCTTTTGTTACGCCACACAGCTTTAGACCTTACACTTCGAAACCTCAGCCATTACTTCAGTGCCCAGCGGTTCAGACATCATTCCAGCCCTTTGAAGCAGATCTAATGGTATCTTCCATTTGCCAGTAACACTTCTGTAGTCAAAGATCTTACTCCGAGGGGATGCTAATGTAAAACCACTCAGACCCACACCCCGCTGGAGGCAGACTGGAAAAGGTGTTTAGATGTCAATGTAACACCATTACAGAGAGTGTCAGCTCAGAGGCTGTCATAAACACTTCATAATCACTCAGACACACAAACCGGGGCCTGCCTTTAGCACATTACTTTATTAAGTGCTGAATAGGTGTTCGATTCAATGGAGAGAGAAAGCACAATGCCACAGATAATACAGAGATTGGAAGGCGTGTAGCTTTTTCATCTGTCAAAGAAGTGGCTTTTATTATTATTTCATTTGTCCCATCACGTTATAACCCTCCAGGAGCCTCTGAAGTGGGTCAGCGATGCATTAGACAGTTAAGAAAAGGAAGGAGACGCAGTTGATTTACGCAGCAGTTTTGGTCCTGGAGTAGAGGGAGGTTTTTCCGAAAAGCATTAGAAATTGGAGGTAGAAGGTCACTACTGTGCATTTGGTCAAATCACATAGTTTGCGGTCAATATAAATGCATTCTTTCCCTAACCTAGAGAGCAGAAAGGCTTCCTTTTTTTTTTTTTTTGAATTACTACTGATAAATTCACAACTGTGCCACTTTAGGATGGGAAATGATCAGAACTCCGAAGTGCAACCAGGTCATGTCGGGGTAAAGCTCAAATGGGAAATTGCCAAGGAAAGCACTGAGGACAAGTCAATACACAACACTTCTTTCTCGGAATGTTGCACCGGGTGTTTGCTGAAGTGCTGGGACTTGGAGCTAGAAAACCGATCGAATCTTTTTACGACTTTGGAATTGCTCCTATTATTGAGGTCCTGGGTGACCTAGGTTGCTGTTGTTGTCGAGTCGTGTCCGACCCATACAGACACCATGGACGCATCTCTTCCGGAACGCCTCACCTCCATCTGCAATCGTTCTGGTAGTGGATCCACAGAGTTTTCTTGGTAAAAATATGGAAGCGGTTTACCACTGCTTCCTTCCGCGCAGTAAACCTGAGTCTCCGCCCTCGACTCTCTCCCGGGCCGCTGCTGTCCAGCACAGGGGAGTTTTGACTTGTGGCAGATGGCCTTCCATTCGCTAGCCACTGCCCAAGCTAGGAATAGAATGGGCATGCCTCTGCTCGGCTCTCCCCCCCATAGTCGCGACTGGTAGAGGAATGGAAACTCTCCAGGTGTGACTCTGAAAGGTGAGGCGACCTATAAATGGAAATCGTCTCACCCAGACTAGATAATAAATCTTTGCAATCTAAATGTGGAAAGGGAGTTTCTATCAATCAATCAACGGAATTTTTTTAAGGCATTTATTAAGTGCTTACTATGTGCCAGGGCTGGGGTGGTTACAAGCAAATCGGGTTGGACACAGTCCCTGTCCCACATAGGGCTCACAGTCTCAATCCCCATTTTACAGATGAGGTAACAAGCACAGAGAAGTGAAGTGGCTTTCCCAAGGACACACAGCAGACAAATGGCGGGGCCAGGATTAGAACCCATGACCTTCTGCCTCCCGAGCTTACGCTCTATCCACTAGGCCACTGCTGCTCGATAGATTCTTTGCCCACAGTGAACTTAGGGTCTAAAGGGATCAAGGACCTTTTTATGTTTTAGGAAAATGTGATAACCACTGCACCGTGGAAAATTCCTATCTTTCATGACCTGTTTTTTTTCTTCCCAGTGAGGGACTCCCGGAATTAGGTGGATTAATAACAATCAACTGTCACTGGGAAACTGGGGTGTTACGGTAGGAGAAAATTACAATAGAAATGATCCAAATTGACTAACATCTCTGCCTGTCAAAAAAAATATTTTAAGGTGGCCTAACAATGAACAAACTTAAGTGTCAGGTACTACTGAGTTCAGTTTTATTCTTACACAGGCTCAGGAAACCTAGGGGGTTTCCTCAGGTTCATCTCCCCAGCAATAAAATTCAGACACCTTCTACCAGGGTAGAGAAACAGTTATGTCGTATTTGAATATATGCTGAATTAAAAATGCACTCTACTGAATTGTTGTTGCTAAATAAAGGAGTTTTTTACGCTTTTTCCTTAACGATATTTTCTCTCTGTTGGGGCTCTCGATTTGGGACCTTATCCTGCACACCCTTACCATGCCTCAAAAACGCATCCCAAGTCCTGAATGATGGTCACGGCATTGCCCTGAATTGGTCCCTTTATTCATCTCCTCTCCCAGCCGCATCACAGTTATGTCCTTATCTCTAATTTTATTTATTTACTTCTATTAATGTCTGTCTCCCCCCCCCCAGACCGGAAGCTCGTTTATTTATTATTTAAATGTGTCTGTTTATTGTTATGTAGTCAGAAGTACAGTGCTCTGCACACAGTAAGCGCTCAATAAATACGACAGAATGAAAGAATGAGTGACCGTGGCTATTAAGTCATCTCTACACTCAGTTCTGCCAGAACGCTTGTTTTCATTAGGCATTTTGGCTAGAACATGGTGAGTGCTCACCCTCCAGGATGATGTAGCATCGGAAGAAATGACTGGGTACTCGCAGGTGGCATCAGACAGGGGATTAGTTCTACAATGCTAGTTTTCCTTTCCACGGCCCTTCTTGTTCTTCACCAGGATTTTCCAGAGAGTCACGTCCAGGTATGCGAAAGAGATTACAAGATCACTTGTGCTTTTCATTTTAATTTTTGTACTTATCAAGCGCTTACTGTGCTCAAAGCACTATACTAAGCACTTGGAGGGTATAAAATAACAATAAGCAGTCATATTCCCCGCCCACAGTGAGCTTACAATCTATGGGAGGAGACAGACATTAATAGAAATAAATTACAGACATGTGCATATGTTCTGTGGCGGTCTACAGGTGGAGAGTTTCAAGCCACGCAAATGGCCACCGTGCCTAACGCTAGGAGAGGAGTGGAGTAGGAGACCCCTGAGAAGGAAGAAAAGAGCGGCAGTCGTATGCTCCCGAGGTTGGATTACATTGCTTTCGCTACTAGGCCTTTGTTCTGCTCTGAACGCGTTCCATGTGCAGAACTGAAGCTTGCAAAATGCTATTCCATTTCTGGATTCCTTGAATGGACTTCCGTGCCAGTTTGTGGCAAGAGATCTTTTTAGCTGTGAGACTAGAAGAACCCATCTCGCTGACCCAAAACAAGACCCCACATCATAATACTAAAATCTTATCTCTAACCAAATAAACGACTACAAAGTCGGCTAACTACTGGAGACCAACCCGAGCCAAGGAAATGGAGCTGCTATTTCGCCTACCAAAAGAGGAGATGGGCAGGTATTGAGGTTTTTCTCAGAACGGGTGGGTAAGTGATACCATATGGACGAGCACTTCACTTTGTGGTCAAAAATCTTTCCCTCCCAAGAAGGGAGGCTGGTGAAGGGAAGGGTTTCTAAGATACTTCCAATTCCCTTCATTATTCCTACCCCTTCTATCTCCCCACCTAAGATCCCATATGAGAAGCAGTGTGACTTAGTGGAGAAAGCACGAGCCTGGGAGTCAGGACCTGGGTTCTAATTCCGGCCCCGCCGTTTGTGTGCTGTGTGACCTGGGCAAGTCACTTCACTTCTCTGAACCTCAGTTATCGCATCTGTAAAATGGGGATTAAGACTGGGAGCCCCTCATGGGACGTAGACTGAGTCCAACCTGATTAGCTTGTATCAACCTGGTGGTTAGTACAGTGCCTGGTACATAGTAAGTGCTTAACAATGACCATTTTATCATTATTATTATTAACATTATTAAAGCTGTGTTTTCCTATCAGTGGGCCAAACCAAGATAAGACAAAACAAACCAAGACAGAGGGCCACTTCCCAGCAGCTCAGAGTCCCCAAAGACAGAAACAAAAATTTACCCAGTGATCATTACCCCAGTATGTCCAAATTCCCCAAGGTCCAAGCGGATCCACTCTCAGATCTTGCAAAACTCAAATGGGAAACTTATGCTTTAGTAAGCGCATCAGTCAGCCGACCGAATTTAGTGAGCACTTACTGCGTGCTGAGCACTGTACTAAGCACTTGGGAGAATACAATATAACTGACATTCCCTGCATACAGTGAGCTTACACTCTAGAAGACTAGAGGGGGGTGACTGCCAAGGGATTCCAAATTACAGATCCAAGTGTGGGAGATGATACAGAAAGGGGAGAGGGTTGGGGAAATGAAGGCTTAGTCCAGGAAGGCTTCATGAAGCAGATGTGATTTTAGTCAGGCCTTGAATAATTATGGTATTTGTTAAGGGCTTACTATGCGCCAGACACTGTACTAAGCACTGGGGTGGATACAAGCAAATCAGGTTGGACACAGTCCCTGTCCCACGTGGGGCTCACGGTCTTGATCCCCATTTTGCAGATGAGGTAACTGAGGAACAGAGAAGTTAAGCGACTTGCCCAAGGTCACACAGGAGACCAGAGACAGAGCCAGGATGAGAACCTGTGACCTTCTAATTCCCAGGCCTGTGCTCTAGCCATTACGCCATGCTGCTCCTCCAATCAATCAATCAATCGTATTTATTGAGTGCTTACTGTGTGCAGAGCACTGTACTAAGCGCTTGGGAAGTACAAGTTGGCAACACATAGAGACGGTCCCTACCCAACAGTGGGAGGGGATGGGGAGAGAGTGGTGGTCAGTGGTAATATGAAGGGGAAGGGCTCTGGGCCACAGGAAGGATATGAGCCAGGGGGTCGGCAGCAAGGTAAAAAGTCGAGATAAAAAGCCCACCGCAGGGCCTGGCACATAGTTGGTGACCAACTAATATGACATACAGAAATAGGGGTACTTTTGTTTGCTTTTCAGAAATCCCGATCGGAACTTTGGTTTTTTTTTTAACCCACCCACCTCTTGGGTTTAGAGCTGCCCGAGAGAAGTGAATACCTAGATCATATTTCCTGACTCTGGCTCCTTATAGGCAGGGAACGTATCTGCTAATTCTGTTGAACTGCACTCTTCCAAATAATAATAATAATAATGTTGGCATTTGTTAAGCACTTACTATGTGCAAAGCACTGTTCTAAGTGCAAATACGTAGTAGAGTGCCCTGCGCATAGTAGGTGCTCAGTAAATACCATTGGCTGATTGACTGGAATCAGACTCAGGATTGTCTATGGCTTACCCAATATCCAGAAGTCCATCACACACATACCCTTCGACACAAACTGAAATGCTTTTAATTCCCTAACTTTAAACCACCGCAAACTTGGCTAGAACAGTAGTTTAAAAAAAAAAAAACTCACCGACATTCAAACACAACGGGATGGTTCTCCAGGATCACCTGCTAGTGAGTTTTGATGTGGTGATCCTGTTTACCGGCACAACCAGAGAGCAAAGAACACACTCCTCTGCCGGTCAGTGAGGGGTGAAAAATCAAAGTTGACAAGTTGGTTACGTGCAAGTGGCAAACAAAGTAGGGGGAAATTAGGAGAAGACATCTAACAAATTACAACAAATAGGGAAGCTAAACTGAGAAGAGAGCACCTGACCAGTGGCGAATCAATCAACTAAGCTAACATCTGTAGAGCCATGAGCACTCCCATACCAGAAGTTCTAGTGATTAAGAATCAATTCTTGCCCCAAACATCTACAGGTATCTCGTAAAGACCTGCTTAATAATATTCCAAGCACAAGTAAATCCAGAATGCACTATAAGGTCACCACTCTGACCAGAGGGAGTTAACTTGCTCAGAATCGACCGGGAGACCTGGGACTTTTCCACAGAGAGTTTGAAACCTTCCAGCTGATAGGTTACATTGGTGACATTTTTCCCAACATAGCCTCACTTCTATGTTGAACCAAATTAACTTTCAGTACACCGCAAAGGCATAAAAAAATATGTGTGTATATACATATCCACAGAGAAAGAGTGAACGAGAGAGAGAGATCTATAGACTATAAGCTCATCTCTAGACCGTATACATCTCTAGATTGTTGTGGGCAGGGAAAGTATCTGTTTATTGTTATATTGTACTCTCTCAAATGCTTAGTACAGTGCATTGCACACAGTAAGCTATCAATAAATACATTTGAATGAATGAACGATTGAATATAGGTAGAGATGGCGATACCAGCTTCACATCAAAACCGGAAGTCAATGGAAAACTTCCCTTCCTGGATTTTCCGATAAATAAAAATCTGGCCACTGGTTGGGAACCACTGCCTACAGGAAACTCCCACAACACAGCAATAGGAAGTCAAACTCCATCGTCCACCAGCCCAAATTCTCTCAGCAGCCTACCCAGATGCTTATTAATAATAATTATTATTATCAATCAATCAAATCGTATTTATTGAGCGCTTACTGTGTGCAGAGCACTGTACTAAGCGCTTGGGAAGTCCAAGTTGGCAACATATACAGTCCCTACCCAACAGTGGGCTCACAGGCTAAAAGGGGGAGACAGAGAACAAAACCATACTAACAAAATAAAATAAATAGAATAGATATGTACAAGTAAAATAGAGTAATAAATATGTACAAACATATATACTATACTTATATATATATATACTATACATATATATATGTATATACTATACATATATATATATATACTTTTAGACTGTGAGCCCACTGTTGGGTAGGGACTGTCTCTATATGTTGCAAATTTGTACTTCCCAAGCACTTAGTACAGTGCTCTGCACATAGTAAGCGCTCAATAAATACGATTGATGATGATATACATATATACAGGTGCTGTGGGGAAGGGAAGGAGGTAAAATGGGGGGATGGAGAGGGGGACGAGGGGGAGATTATTATTTTATTATTATTATTATCGTAATTATGTTACTTGTTATGTGCTTACTACATGTCAAGCACTGCTCTAAGCGCTCAGGAAATAATCAGGTTGAACACAGTCCCTGTTCCACATAGGGCTCACACTCAATCTCCATTTTACGGATGAAGGACCTGAGGCCCAGAGAAGTGAAACGACTTGCCCAAGATCACACGGCAGATGTGTGGTGGAGCCGGGATTAGAACCCAGGTCCTTCTGACTCCCAGCCTCATGCTCTATCCACTGCGCCACGCTGCTTCTCTACACGGATTAATGTTAACTTCCCTAGGGAGAAAATGCCACATCAAAAGGTGGGCTTTTAATTAAATGGGTCTTCTCTCTATCGGTATCAGCAGCATCTGTGTGACCTTGGGCAAGTCACTTAACTTCTCTGAGCCTCAGTTACCTCATCTGTAAAATGGGGATTAAGACTGTGAGCCCCCCGTGGGACAACCTGATCACTTTGTACCCCCCCAGCGCTTAGAAAAGTGCTTTGCACATAGTAAGCGCTTAACAAATGCCAACATCATTATTATTATTATTATTATTATCTACTGAGAGCATCTTGCTGGCAGAGCGACTGTGGAAATGGACAACGGAAGTAAAAGATACGGTGACTGCCTTCCAGCAGCCCACACGCTGATGGGAGAGCCAAAAACCCAAATTGCCAACATAAAAGTTGGTCTCCATAAGACAGTAAACAGCAAAGCTTGATTCACAAGCGGGCTCTGGAAGACTTTGAGCAAAAAGTAACTGAAAGGCTTGCAGCAAATCAGATTAGCAAACGCCTATAAGAGGCTTGAATCAGGGCCACAAACACACACACATACACACAAACACACACAAGACAAGGACAAAACGTTATACAGACCTGTTAAAAAAAGCTGTCCCTAGGAGCCCTTAGTACCTATGGCCTGACAATATATAGGGCCAGATGGCTTTGAGACAGCAAAAACTTACAGCTTTGCTTCAGAGTTGCAAAACAAGACCGAATCAGCTCTTGTCTGACATTCACAGATTACAAAATTAACTTTTAAGGAATCTGACCACCACATAGATCCGAATGAGAGACGATGGTCCGAAAGACTCACTTGGGACCTGAAAACCTTTGCTGGGCCATCAACATTTTAACAAAGCTCAAATCAAACTGCATTGAAGTCCAGGACTCATAAATAGTAATAATAATTATAGTATTTGTTAAGCGCTTACTATGAGCACTGTTCTACACACTGGGGTATTTATTTTAATTTGTTAGTATGTTTGGTTTTGTTCTCTGTCTCCCCCTTCTACACTGTGAGCCCACTGTTGGGTAGGGACTGTCTCTATGTGTTGCCGACTTGTACTTCCCAAGCGCTTAGTACAGTGCTCTGCACACAGTAAGCGCTCAATAAATACGATTGATTGATTGATTGATTGGGGTAGATATGAGGCAATCAGGTTGTCCCATGTGGGGCTCACAGTCTTAATAAATTTACATCCTCAGCACTCATGTATATGTCAATCAATCAGTGGTACTGAGTGCTCAGTCAAACATATTTACTGAGTGCTTACTGTGTGCAGAGCACTTTACTAAGTGCCTGAGAGAGTACCATATAACAACGAACAGACCAGTTCCCTTCCCGCAAAGAGCTTACAGTCTAGAGGGGGCTTAGTTGCAGAGCGCTGTAATAAATACTTGGGAGTGTACAGAGTTTTGGTTGTTGTTTGTGCTTATTATATGCCAGACACTGTAATAAGCACTGGGGTCCATGACCCACATGGGGCTGACAGTCTTAATCCCCATTTTACCAATGAGGTAACTGAGGCACAGAGAAGTGAAGTCACGCAGCAGATAAGTGGTGGAGCTAGAACTAGAACCCAGGTCCTTCTGAATCCCGGGCTCTTGCTCTATGCACCAGGCCATGCTGCTTCTCTGCACTGGTAGAAACCTTCCCTGCCCAAAAGGAGCGTTCTCGGTTTAGTTATTTCAACCACCCTAGTTGTGAATATTTTTGTTTGTCTCCCCTATTAGGGCATAAGTGCCATGTGTGTGGGGAAAATGTCACTTTGTTATTCTGCACTGCCCAAGCGCCCAGTACAGAACCACCATAAATCACTGACCAGAGAGTAAACAGGGAAGGCTGAGGCAGAATTTACACCACCTCCGTGTCTGAATTTCAAAATAAGGACACAACAAAAGACCCACCAGATACTCCTGAATTAACACACGAACTCGAAGGCTACCAGAGAAAATAAGACACTACCAGTTTATCATACAAAGCAGACGCAAGCCTCCATAGCAACAATGAACAATCAACCAAGGGCACGTGATTGCATGCTGCATGGGAGAACATTATACGAAACACTTGGGAGAGTAATATGTAAATAATAATAATGTTGGTATTTGTTAAGCACTTACTATGTGCCAAGCACTGTTCTAAGCACTAGGGAGGTTACAAGATGATCAGGTTGTCCCACAGGGGGCTCACAGTCTTAATCCCCATTTTACAGATGAGGTAACCGAGGCACAGAGAAGTTAAGTGACTTGCCCAAAGTCACCCAGCTGACAAGTGGCAGAGCCGGGATTTGAACCCATGACCGCTGACTCCAAAGCCCATGGGTGTAAGAAGCAGTGTGGGCTACTGGATAGAACACAGGCCTGGGAATCAGAAGGACCTAGTTTATAATCCCGCTTCCAGGACTTGTTTGCTGTGTGACCTTGAGCAAGTCACTTCACTTCTCTGTGCCTCGGTTCTCTCCTGTAAAATGGGAATCGGGACTGTGAGTCCCAAGTGAGGCAAGGACTGCGTCCAGACCAATTTCCTTGGATCCACCCCAGCACTTAGTACAGTGCCTGACACATAGTAAGTGCTTACCAAATACCACAATTATTATTAGTAGTAGTATGATTCCTTGTCCTCAATGGGTTTACAAGGGAGACAGACCCTTAAATAAGTTACAGAAAGGAACAAAGTTCCAGGCTGAAAATGTCCATTAAAAAGGAAACAGCACCCTAACGTCCTCAACAAGTAGCAATCCATACCCATCACAAACTAGACTTGCCGTTGGCCTGGTGTAAAGGCTCAGCTCTGGGAATCAGAAAATTGGGGTTCTGATCCAGATACGAACAGGGAGATGCCTCTTGGATATACTCTGTCAGGGAAGAAAAAAACCTTTGCCAACAAAGCACCTAGAATAATCTTCCAAGGAACAAGCCCAGTGAGAATCTTGAAAAAGAACTAACGAAGGACGGTTGGTGCTGGTTGAGGAGGCTTAGGATCAGCATTTGCCACTGCAATTCTGGCTAGGCACAAGTCCTGCGTGACAAAAAACTTGGCATGAACTTCACAAATAACAACAACAGTAACTGTGGCATTGGTTTAGCCCTTACTACGTGTCAAACGCTGTGCTACGAGCTGGGGTGGATACAAGATAATCAAATTGGGCAAAGCCCCTGTTCCATGTGAGACTCAAACTCTGAGGAGGAGGGAGAACAGGTAACTAACCCCCATCTTACTGATGAGGAATCTGAGGCAAAGAGAAATTCGGTGACTCGCCCAAGGTCAACAGCAGGCAGATGATGGATCTGGGATTAGAACTCAGGTCCTCTGACTCCCAGTTCTGTCCTCTTTCCATTAGGCCATGCTGCTTCTAAAAGTTTTTTCCCTGCCCATTTCCATTCCATGCCCCAGCAGGGTGACCGCCAGAAGGAACGAGTGAGTTCCTTTTATTTATTCTGACAGTTTTGACACCTATCTACCTGTTTGGTTTTGTTGTCTGTCTCCCCCTTCTAGACTGTGAGCCCGTTGTTGGGAAGGGACCGTCTCTATATATTGCCAACTTGTACTTCCCAAGCGCTTAGTACAGTGCTCTGCACACAGTAAGCACTCAATAAATACAACTGGATGAATGAATGAATGAATGAGAGTGGAAACTCACTGAGGGTAGGGAATATGTGTTTATTTTTATACTGTACTCTTTGCACACAGTAAGCACTCAATAAATATGACTGAATGAATGAGTGAATGAGAGAGTGGTGTTGTACAGACGACTATCGCTTAAATCAATTCTTCCCACAGGTTATCACTACTGTGGATTCCCAGTCCTGCACCTGATCTGCTACGGAAATATTAGTATTAGAGCGTCAGCTCCTCAAAGGCAGGAATCAAGAGAAGCGGCGTGGCTCAGTGGAAAGAGCCCGGGCTTTGGAGTCAGAGGTCATGGGTTCAAATCCCAGCTCCGCCAATTGTCAGCTGTGTGCCTCTGGGCAAGTCACTTCACTTCTCTGTGCCTCAGTTACCTCATCAGTAAAATGGGGATTGAGACTGTGAGCCCCCCGTGGGACTACCTGATCACCTTGTAACCTCCCCGGCACTTAGAACAGGGCTTTGAACCAAGTAAGTGCTTAATACATGCCATTGTTATTATTACCTCTGTTGCACGATCCACAGACACCTAGTGCAGTGCTCGGCCACGGTGCCACTCCACAAATTGTGTTCAGGATAAAGACGATGTCACTGTGATAAAAACCTAAGAAAGGATCTCTAAATAGGGAGATGTGTATGTGGGTGTCCATTTTTAAGGCACGAGAAAATAAATAGTCTTTGCCGTAAAATACACTCTTCCCGTTTATGCATTTTCACGAAAGCAAAGTTTCCCATGGTGTTATCTGCGACTGGGGTTCGCCGTAATGCCCGGGTTCAAGTTGTCCTTAATTTAATGTGTTAGTGACATCTAATGTCGCAGCTCTGTACTACACTGCCGTGAATTGCCAAAACACCGAATTTTTTCAAACGTCGATAAACCCTACGGGAGACTTCGAAAGTCCCCCTGCGCAGACGGTACTGAGCAGACGGTACAGCTCCCGGCATTAACGTTCTAATAAATGACAAAACGACTTATTTGACTTTTGTCCCACTGAGCATCTCCGGTACGCGCGTTGGGATTTTAGACCGGCGCGGACTGAAGATGAAAACCCATTTTAACAGCTTGCACACAATAGCCTACCTACTGTTAGTGTCAAAACGGTAACTAAGTTCCAACACGGGACCCTCTATCTTGCTTCCCACTTCTAGTGAAAAAAAATCATTCTGTCACTCTTTTCTACTAAACACTAAGTAGCTAAATAAGATAGCTAAAAGAAGCAGGATGGTGTAATGGATACAGCACAGATCTGAGCGTCAGAAGGTCATGGGTTCTAATCCCGGTTCCGCCACTTGTCTGCTGAGTGACCTTAGGCAAGTCACTTCACTTCTCTGTGCACCGGTTACCTCCTCGGTAAAATGAGCCCCACGTGGAACAGGGACTGTGCCCAACCCGATTTGCTTGTATCCGGGCCAGCGCTTAGTACGGTGCCTGGCACAAAGTAAGCGCTTAACAAATACCATCCTTATTATCACCACTCATAGAGGTTACATTAGCCATGGCATAATGCACGTTCTTGGATACATGGGGGCCAGGGAAAGGCAGTGTGGACAGCTTACGATAACCCATTATTATTACTGCAAAGTTAGTCTTCCCTTAATAATAATGTCTATGGTATTTGTTAGGCACTTACTATGTGCCAGGCACTGTACTAAGCACTGGGGTGGATACAAGCAAATCAATCAATCAATCGTATTTATTGAGTGCTTACTGTGTGCAGAGCACTCTACTAAGCGCTTGGGAAGTACAAGTTGGCAACATATAGAGACAGTCCCTACCCAACAGTGGGCTCACAGTCTAGAAGGGGGAGACAGAGAACAAAACCAAACATACTAACAAAATAAAATAAATAGAATAGATATGTACAAGCAAAATAAATAGAGTAATAAATATGTACAAACATATATACATATATACAGGTGCTGTGGGGAAGGGAAGGAGGTAAGATGCGGGGATGGAGAGGGGGATGAGGGAGAGGAAGGAAGTTGGACACAGTCCCTGACCCTGGTGGGGCTCACACTTTAATCCCCATTTTTTTTTTTTAAATGAGGTAACTAAGGCCCAGAGAAACTAAGTGACTTGCCCAAGTTCACACACGGGCAGACACGTGGCGGAGCCGGGAGTAGAACCCAGGTCCTTCTGACCCCCAGGCCTGTGTTTTCTCCACTAAGCCTTGCCGCTTCTCAAGTTGGCAACAGTAGAACAGTGCTTTGCACATAGTAAGCGCTTAAGAAATACCATCATTACTATTATTATTATTAACACCGAAGACTGCAGCCTCCACTGCCGTGATCATCAGGGTGGTTGAGCCGTCCAGCCCGGGCCTGGGAAAGGCATTCGATTCGGCCCTGCTTTAGACACCCATCCCCAGTCGAGTACAAGTGTGTACTCGAGCACTGTGTACAGTGCTCTGCACACAAGCGCTCAATAAATACGATTGGTTGATTGATTGATTGATTGATTGATTGATTGAGAAAGGCCAACTTGGGCCTGTTCTGGCAGTCTCGGCTGCCCATCCATCATTCCCCATTTGCCTCCAACCACATTTGGTTTCAGCTGACTGACTGAGGAGGCGGAAGACAGTGGGGAGAAGAGGGAGACAAAATAAGTTCTACCAGCCGTAGCTCTCCTTGCGACCCCATTTTTCCTTTACTTCATTACTCTACTCTCCCTTTTCCCATTCTTCCTCGCTTTCACTCCCATTGCGCTCACCCCCTTTCAGCTCTGTCCCGATCCCATTTTGAGGCAGGACGTTTTAAATATGCCCCTCCTCTGACATCCAACCGAATGTTTGGAGATCAACCATTTAATACCCTAATGGTACATCCTCGGCTTTCCCGCTAGCAACCCATTACGGTCCTCTTGTCTATTAATTTATCCAAACCTCTCTTGAACCTGATACCTTCTGCCTGCACGACTTCCTGTGGTAATGAATTCCATATGCAAACCACCCACGGAGTAGCTGGAGCTTGAATTACTTTTCTCTCGGAGCATTACTTTGCACTTGCTCGCTTGAAGCTCCTCTGCCATTTTTCAGCCCACTTACTTAGTTTTATGAGGTTTTCCTGAAGTTTATCCCCACCCACATGGCATTTCAACACTCAGAAGAGTCCACAAACCTGGACGTTTCACTACACGGTCCCTTTTTCAGATTACTTATGAAGATGTTAACTTAAACCAGTTTTAGCCCAATCGTTGGCGGGGACCTTCTAGTTAGCGTCTTCAACCCCCACACTGGGAATTTACCCCTAGTTTTGGTTTCCACCTTTTTATCTCATTTTCCACCCAACAGACTAGTCCCCCACCATCCCATCAATTTTTAAAGGCTTTCAATTTGGACATCTGTCCAAGATCTTTTGAAAACCTTTTGCTTTACATCTACCAGGATACAATCTATCTAGATGTTCACGGACCCCGTCAAAAAATTCCAACGGTTGGCTGGAGATACTGTCCTTCTCTCAAAAGGAGATATTTTACTAAGTGTTCATTACTCTTACGCAATTATACATTTTACCAATTTGCAGAGCATGGAAGTGGAACTCGCTGGCCTATTATTCCCAGGACCATATCGAGAACTGTTCTTCTAAACACGGTTTAGAGTGTTTAGAACACTGTTCTTCTAAGCACTGGGGTAGATACTACTTAATCAGACTGTACACGGCCCACGTGCCACATTGTTGGGGGGAGAGGGTGTCACAGTTTTAATCCTCATTTTCCAGATGAGGTAACTGAGGCCCAGGGAAGTGAAGTTACTTGCCCAAGCTCACATAACTGAGAAGTGGCAGAGCCTGGATTAGAATTCAGGTCCTTCTGACTCCCAGGCTGGTGCTCTATCCACTAAATCACGCTGCTTCTCCGTCTGTACTTTGGTTTCACCTCTCCTGTCTTTGTCCTCTCACCCTGAGCAGTAACTCCCTCCCAATCAATCAATGATATTTACTGAGTGCTCGCTCTAAGCAGACTACCGTACTAAGCACTAGAGAGAGAGACCAACAGAGTTAGTAACGATCCCTGTCCTCCAGGATAATGATAATAATAATTATGGTATTTGGTAAGCACTTACTATGTTCCAAGCACTGTTTGTTCTATGCGCTGGGGTAGATACAAGGTAATCAGGTTGTCCCACGTGGGGCTCACAGTCTTACTCCCCATTTTACAGATGAGGTAACTGAGGCACAGAGAAGTTAGGTTAGGCCAAGATTAGAACCCATATCCTCTGACTCCCATGCCCGGGCTCTTGCCACTAAGCCACGCTGCTTCTAATCTTCCCGTCTAATGGATTCCGCCAACTCCTCAAATCTGACAGACCCCAGTGCCCCCCTAAAATCCCCCTTCCTCCAACAAACCTTCCCTGGTTACGTTCCAGCACCCCAAGTCACACAAACCCACCACCCGTCTCCAGCACTTTGGCATTTATTTACACCCATCCTGAACACTTTTGAATATATTCATTCATTCAATCGTATTTATTGAGCGCTTACTGTGTGCAGAGCGCTTGGGAAGGACAAATCGGCAACATATAGAGGCGGTCCCTACCCAACAACGGGCTCGCAGTCTAGAATATTTGTTATTCAACAATGAATATAATGTAAATATTTTTGGTCTGTCTGTCTTCAGACTTAACTGGGGGCAAGGAGGGGAGAGAAAGAAAAAGAGACAGAGATGAAGAGAAGGAGAGAACACACTTGCATTTCTGGGAATCTCCAGAGCTTCCTCTTCTACACCCCTGATATATGTTTTTGGGTCCTGGGGTGAGGAAACAATGACTGATCATTGAGGACATCCAGGCTCCTTTAAAAGAGCCACTCAGTCAGTCAGAAAGTCAATCATATTTAGGGTTTTCTAGCAGCGGCTCTGGTTCTGCTGGCTGGCAGAGAGACTCCAGCTCAGTGAGGCCCCAGGTTGGGTCACTGATCAGTCAGTCAGTCAGTTGTATTTATTGAGTGCTTACTGTCTGTGCAGAGCACGGTACTGAGCGTTTGGTAGAGTAATAATAATAATAATAATGATGGCATTTATTAAGCGCTTACTATGTGTAAGCGCTGGGGAGGTTACAAGGTGATCAGGTTGTCCCACGGGGGGGGCTCAGTCTTAATCCCTATTTTACAGATGAGGTAACTGAGGGCCAGAGAAGTTAAGTGACTTGCCTAAAGTCACACAGTGGACAATTGGCAGAGCCGGGATTTGAACCCCTGACCTCTGACTCCAAAGCCCGTGCTCTTTCCACAGAGCCACGGCTATAACAGAGCTGATAGACACATTTCCTGCCCACAACGAGCTTATGATCTAGAGGGGGAGACAGACGTTACCTGATCAGGGAAGGCCCCTTGGAGGAGATCATCATCATCATCAATCGTATTTATTGAGCGCTTACTATGTGCAGAGCACTGTACTAAGCGCTTGGGAAGTACAAATTGGCAACACATAGAGACAGTCCCTAGCCAACAGTGGGCTCACAGTCTAAAAGGGGGAGATAGAGAACAAAACCAAACATACTAACAAAATAAAATAAATAGAATAGATATGTACAAGTAAAATAAATAAATAAATAAATAAATAGAGTAAAAAATATGTACAAACATAGGAGATGTGCCTTCAATAAGGCTTTGAAGTAGGGGAGAGTCATTGTCTGTCGGATATGAAGAGGGAAGGCGTTCCAGGCCAGAGGCAGGATGTGGACGAGAGGTCGGGGGTGAGCTAGATGAGACTGAGGTACAGTGAGAAGGTCAGCACCGGAGGAGCGAAGTGTGAGGGTTGGGGGGTCCCCAAAGAATGTACATATTTATTACTCTATTTATTTATTTATTTTATTTGTACATATCTATTCTATTTATTTTATTTTGTTAGTACGTTTGGTTTTGTTCTCTGTCTCCCCCTTTTAGACTGTGAGCCCACTGTTGGGTAGGGACTGTCTCTATGTGTTGCCAATTTGTACTTCCCAAGTGCTTAGTACAGTGCTCTGCACATAGAAAGCGCTCAATAAATACGATTGATGATGATGATGATGAGTGTTCCCCTCTGTCTCCGTGAGGCGAACGGCAACAACCCGTGGAGTGAATGGCTGGCCGGGGCCTCTGAGTAGGGCTGACTGGGTCCAAATGGCCGGGGAGCGGTAAACGACAACAGCCACACACTTGCTAGCCTTGCAGGTGGAAGACCAGGAAGCTGGTGCTTGGCTCTTCTAGATCCCTCTGGACCGTGAGCTGGCTGTGGGTGGCGAATGTGTCCGATATATTGTTCTATTGTACTCTCCCAAGCCCTAGTGCAGTGCCCTGCACACAGTCAGCTATCAATAAATACAACTGGAATAGTGCTTTGCACATAGTAAGCGCTTAATAAATGCCATAAAAAAAAAACACCTCACTGACTGATCAGTAATCCAGCCTGGAGCCTCACCCAGCTGGAGTCTCCCTGCCACTGTGCTGGACCCTCCTCCCCCTCCCCACAGCACTTGTATATATTTCTACATATTTATTACTCTCTATATTTTATTGGTACATATTTACCATATTTATTTTATTAATGGTGTGTGTATATATAGCTGTAATTCTATTTATTCTGCTAGTAATGACACCTGTCTTCTTGTTTTGTTGTCTGTCTCCCCCTTCTAGACTGCGAGCCCTTTGTTGGGTAGGGACCGTCTCTATATGTTGCCGATTTGTTCTTTCCAAGTGCTTAGCACAGTGCTCTGCCCACAGTAAGCGCTCAATAAACACGATTGAATGAATGAACTGCTGCTAGAAACCACTGTGCTGCAAGAGACAGAGACAGAGGAGAGAGAATGAGCAGTTGTTGCCAGTGGGTGCAGCCCCCAGATCAGAGCATGTCCATCCCTCCATCGCCACCCCGGCTCTTAGAACAGTGCCTGGCACATAGTAAGCGCTTAACAAGTACCATAATTTTGTTCTGCCATAAAAATGGAAGTGATTGGGTGGGAAAAGCACGCTCCATCCAGAATGCTTCCCTCTCTAAACTGTAAGCTCATGGTGGGCAGGGAATGTGTCTCCTATATTGTACTGTAATAATAATAATATTTCCCAGACTGAGCCGCTTCCTTCCTCTCCCCCTCCATCCCCCCCACCTTACCTCCTTCCCTTCCCCACAACACCTGTATATATGTATATATGTTTGTACATATTTATTACTCTATTTATTTATTTATTTATTTTACTTGTACATATCTATTCTATTTATTTTATTTTGTTAGTATGTTTGGTTTTGTTCTCTGTCTCCCCTTTTAGACAGTGAGCCCACTGTTGGGTAGGGACTGTCTCTATATATTGCCAATTTGTACTTCCCAAGCGCTTAGTACAGTGCTCTGCACATAGTAAGCGCTCAATAAATACGATTGATGATGATAATAATAACAATGGCATTTATTAAGTGCTTACTACATGCAAAGCACTGTTCTAAGCGCTGGGGAGGTTACAAGGTGATACAGGGGGCTCACAGTCTTAATCCCCATTTTACGGATGAGGTAACTGCGACACAGAGAAGTGAAGTGACTTGCCCAAAATCACACAGCTGACAAGTGGCGGAGACGGCATTTGAACCCATGACCTCTGACTCCAAAGCCCGTGCTTTTTCCACTGAGCCACGCTCTACTCTCCCAAGCGCTTATTACAGTGTTCTGCATACAGTAAGCACTCAATAAATATGATTTACTGACTCCATCCAGCTCCCTTTAAGAACGGTTTCTGGTGGGGGGCTGCCGTGGAGACAGTTCGCGTGGCTGGCAGCGGGTTTGGGGGACTCCAGGAGCCCCAGCAGTTAATCCCCTCTAGATTGTAAGCTCTCTGTAGGCAGGAAATGCATCTGTTTACTGTTACATTGTATTCTCTCAAGCGCTTGGTACAGTGCTCTGCACACGGTAAGCGCTCTATAAATACGACTGCATGAATAAATGAATGAATGAATGAATATTGTCCTGGTCACTATCACAGAAAGATGTTTAGTGCTGGGCACAATTTATACTTCACCACACAATACTATGTGTTCCTTACTACCTCATGTTCTTCTCCACATATTCAAACAGATTATTTGAACCTTTATTCAAATATCTTTCCAGGAGTCTGGAAAATTCATGGCTCTCTAATTATTCCTTTCCCCAACAGATGCCCTATTTCAATCCTAATAATAATAACAGTAATAATGATGGTATTTGTTAAGCGCTTACTATGTGCCAAGCACTGGGGGAGCTACAAGGTCATCAGGTTGTTCCACCTGGGGCTCACAGTCTTAATCCCCATTTTACAGATGAAGGAACTGAGGCACAGTGAAGTGAAATGGCTTGCTCAAGGCAACACAGCAGACAAGTGACAGTCAGGATTAGAACCCAGGTCCTCTGACTCCCAAGCTTGTGCTCTTTCCACTAAGCCATGCTGGTTCTCTATGATCCTCCAAGATCTCTGTTCTTGAATTCTCAAGGATCAGAGCTAGTGATTCTTTTAGACTGTGAGCCCACTGTTGGGTAGGGACTGTCTCTATATGTTGCCAACTTGTACTTCCCAAGCGCTTAGTACAGTGCTCTGCACACAGTAAGCGCTCAATCAATACGATTGATGATGATGATGATGATTCTGCCTTAGCATAGATCTATTTCTTTGGTAGCCTGAGATGCACATCATCAGGCCCTGCTGCCCCAAGTACATCCTGATTTTTTAAATGCTCTTTTAGCTATTTCTACCAATATTGTAGTTTGGCCGTTTAGCCTTCCATCACAAGTTACATACACTCTTCACATTTGTAAAGGCAGAAGTTAAAAAAGGCATTGAAAGCCCCTGCCTTATCACACTCATTAGTCATCTGTCTTCTTTCTGCAAGAATTTTCCTGACCATGAACCTCTGACTATTCTAATTAAACTTTTTTTTAATTTTCTTTTATGCCTTGGGTTACTTGCATTGCCTTTTAAGTTTCAGCTTTTCAATATCTTTCCTCCACAAATCATGCTATTTCTTTATTCCCCTCTTTGGTGAGCTGACCTACCTTCCGCTTACAGCTTTCTTACTCACCCTTAAGATTTCTTACGGCTTTCCTAGTTGGCCCTCCACGGCTCCTGTCAGAGCAGTGAAAATTCACTATCTTTCAAGAAAAGCCAAACGCAAAAGGAAAGGGCTAATGTTACACATAAAAATTAAAATAAGCCACACGTATGGATATGGTTGCCCATATTCAAGGAAGACACCACTGACGGTGAAGTTCATCATCATCAATCATCAATCGTATTTATTGAGCACTTACTATGTACAGAGCACTGTACTAAGCGCTTGGGAAGTACAAGTTGGCAACGTATAGAGACAGTCCCTACCCAACAGTGGGCTCACAGTCTAAAAGAGATGGGAAAGGAGGAGGAAAGGAGATGGGAAAGGAGGAGGGAAGGAGAAGGGAAAGGAGGAGGGAAGGAGATGGGAAAGGAGGAAGGAAGGAGAAAGGAAAGGAGGGAAGCAGATGGGGAAGGAGGAGGGAAGGAGAAGGGAAGGAGATGGGAAAGGAGGTAAAGTTCACCATCGTGAGGTGAGGGAAAATGAGGCCGATAAGGCCAGTGCGGGATCCGCCGTCCCAGTCACACTGAGCACACAAAGAGGTGTGTCCTTGTGTCATTTTTAATGTCTGCAGTGCCTGGCACTGTTTTCTCATTTGCCTCTTTGTCTCTCCAAACAAAGCTTTTCCTCAAAAAAAGTTACTCCCTTTCCTGATGACAGAGCTCAGCAGGCCTTCCTCCTCCTCCTCATGACTCCTTGTGAGAGACAGCACCGGGCTGGCCCTTGAAAGGAACCAAGGAAGGCCCCGTTTCAAGATTCCCAAATTCAAATCTAGACTCTATGAGGTGAAACTGAATCAAGGGATACGGAGAAAGAGGCAGCCCAAAGGTAATGTGGATTTATCCCAGGAGAAACCTGAACAGACTGACCTCAAGCCCTGAAAACAGGGCGAGAGGAAAGGGGGACACCGGGCAAACTGACAGGTTGACATCCCAAAACCCAACCCAAGCTGGAGGGATTCCGAGTCACTGAGAGCTTTCAGTCGCCTTTAAAGGGTTGTTCGAAAGGAGGGCAATAGAGGCCGATTTGTCCCCAGAACCACCAAGAAACGTTTCATATACGAGAAATCTTGCCCTCCTCTTATGCTGCCTCAAAGCAGCCAAAAAGCACCATTCCCCTTCGAAAAAGATACCCAAAGGAAGCTAGCCACTGCCATCATCCGTTTCAAGTTCCAAACCTTCCAAACAGGGGCCGTGTCACCGACATTACACAAGGCTGTAAGGGCCTTCATAAGAGTTAAACATTCAACCAACCACAACGTGATGCAAAAGACGCTTTCAAAGAAGCAAAAAAAAAAAATTAGAATTCCTTGATATTTCCCAGACCCTTAACTAAAACAACATTTATTAGTGGCATTTTGAGAAAAGAGGAAAAACTCCGAGCTCAAATCCTAGCTGCGGCGATCTTTAAATGACTAAAAGTTCGTACAGATCTCATAACTTTTATATGACCCACTTTTCCTCGTGTAAAGAAATTCGAAGAAAAGTTCTTATGAGCCTAGAGAAATTCTGAGATGAGAACGGCAGTCGACCCGGGATAGAAGGAAATTAAATCCACGGAAACTTGTAGCTAAATTCTGCCCTCAAGGGGTCTCCTGGGAAACTTTCACATGTTTGTAGCTCGCAAACGTCTCAGGAGAGAAGTTGGCCAGGGACTTGAAGGCCCCAACCGCAAATCACATAACACGAAAGCCCGGCGAGCTCGGTGACTCTTTTGACATTTTAGGAAAATACCTCCGTAGCCCTTCCTGGGCTTCAGCCTCCCGCCCACTTCACCGTGAACTTTACGGTAGATTTATGAGTAACGATTTTTCAAAGGTCACGAGATACCAATCATGGCGAAGGCTCCCTCGGGCCCCGTCGTGACTCCATAAAGTAAAATGAAGACGAAGATTCCTCAAAACATGAAACGCCCGATCCGTGCGTGTTCACCTTATTTGTGGGATCTCTAAGGACGGCTCTGTCGGCTATGTTCTGATTGCACCGAGTGGGTGCTCGATAGATCGTAAATGATAGTGCTGATGACCTCACGCTCCGATGTCAGAAAAACTTTTATAGTCTCGGGGGAAATCGGCTAAATTGTCTTCAGAGGGGTCGGCAACATTTCCACGCAAACAAGCCACCCAGTCCTACAAACCAACATCAGGCTAGGCGCAGCCTGACTTAAAGGTGCTACTTATTACATCCCACTGCACCTTGCAGCCGTCCCATTCATTCATTTAATCGTATATACTGAGCACTTACTGTGTGCAGAGCACTGTACTAAGCGCTTGGGAGAGCACAATATAACAATAAACAGACACGGTCCCTGCCCTCAAAGAGCCTCGTCCCCCTCTCCATCCCCCCATCTTACCTCCTTCCCTTCCCCACAGCACCTGTATATATGTATATATGTTTGTACATATTTATTACTCTATTTATTTATTTATTTATTTATTTTACATGTACATATCTATTCTATTTATTTTATTTTGTTAGTATGTTTGGTTTTGTTCTCTGTCTCCCCCTTTTAGACTGTGAGCCCACTGTGGGGTAGGGACTGTCTCTATATGTTGCCAATTTGTACTTCCCAAGTGCTTAGTACAGTGCTCTGCACATAGGAAGCGCTCAGCACACAGTAAGCGCTCAATAAATACGATTGATTGATTGATTGATTAGAGGGGGAGACAGACATTAATAGAAACAGATAAATCTCAGATAACTATATAAGAGCTGTGGGGCTGGGAAGGGGGATGAACAAAGGGAGCAAAGCGGGGTGACACATAAGGTAGTGGAAGAGGAAAGGAGGGCTTAATCAGGGACGGCCTCTTGGAGGAGATGGGCTTTTAATAGCGACGGCTGTAGCTGTCGAGTTTTCCCATCCCTCCGTGACATCCAGCCCGAGCCGCGGTCTGGCCCTGTCCCCCTCAGCCTGCCTCTTTCCCCTCCCTCAGACCTTCCGGGTTGCTCCTGTAGATGCGTCTCCACATCCCTGAACCACATACTTCCGTTTCATTAAGAATTTAGAAATAAAGTAGTAGTTCTGACAGAATAGGAACTCTTGAAGCGCAGTAGCCCCCTGGTATTGACAGAGGATCGGCTACGGAAACTTCCGCAAATGATGTTAAACCACAGTATCTAGACTTTGAGCCCGTTGTTGGGTAGGGACCGTCTCTATTTGTTGCCGACTTGCACTTCCCAAGCGCTTAGTACAGTGCTCTGCTCACAGTAAGTGCTCAATAAATACGACTGAATGAATGAATGAAAATATCATCTACGCTTACCGCACTGATTTATCCAACAACTCCTGTCCACTGGAGCTTTTCAGGAGATGGGTGAGAGAGCCAAGGATGCATCTCGTGAGCAGATGGGGAGGGGAGGGGAGGGCAGGAGGAGAAGGGGTGGAGGGGGAAGGTGAAGAAGCAGAGAGGTGCCATCCTACCAACAAGCAGTAGGTAATGATAATAATAAAAATAGTAATAATTGTTAAATGCTTACTATGTGCCAAGCAATGTTCTAAACTCTGGGGTAGATACAAGTTAATGAGGTTGGATACAGTCCCTGTCTCCCCTGGGGCTCACAGGGACTGTCTCTATATGTTGCCGACTTGTACTTCCCAAGCGCTTAGTACAGTGCTCTGCACACAGTAAGCGCTCAATAAATACGATTGATGATGATAATGATGATTTTACAGATGAGGTCACAAAAACAACAATAATAATAATGATAGCATTTGTTAAATGCTTACTATGTGCCAAGCACTAATAATAATAATAATAATAATAATAATAATAATAATAATAATAATAATGATATTTGTTAGGCACTTACTATGTTCCAGGCACTGTTCTAAGCGCTGGGGTAGATACAAGGTAATTCGATTGACCCATGGGGGGCTCACAGTTTTAATCCCCATTTTACAGATGAGGCAACTGAGGCACAGAGAAGCTAAGTGGCTTGCCCAAGATCACACAGCAGACGAGTGGAGGAGGTGGGATTAGAACCCACGCCCTCTGATTCCCAAGCTCATGCTCTTACCACTATTCCTCTCCAGGCCCAGACACGACCTCCCCCCAGGCACTTAGCTCCTTTTAATAAAAAAATCAATAAAAACATTGTTAAAAACTTTAAAAGCCGAGTGGGGCAGACAGGAAGGCAGTCCCAGAAGCACGCAGCCAAAGACAGGAAATTCCCAGGGGGAGCAGGGCCTGGTTTGGCCCGCGGGGGATTTTCGGGGTGGAAAGACGCTCTGGGGTAGATACAAGATAATCAGGTTGGATACAGTCCCTGCCCCTCTTGGGGCTCACAGGCATAATCCCTATTTTACAGATGAGGTCACTGAGGCTCACAGAAATCTGGTGACTTGCCCAAGGTCACCCAGCAGACATGTGGCAGCGTGCAGAGAAGCAGCATAGCTCAGTGGAAAAGAGCCCGGGCTTTGGAGTCAGAGGTCATGGGTTCAAACCCCAGCTCCGCCAATTGTCAGCTGTGTGACTTTGGGCAAGTCACAACTTCTCTGGGCCTCAGTTACCTCATCTGTAAAATGGGGACTAAGACTGTGAGCCCCATGTGGGACAACCTGATCACCTTGTAACCTCCCCAGCGCTTAAAACAGTGCTTTGCACATAGTAAGCGCTTAATAAATGCCATTATTATTATTATTATGTGGCAGAGCCGGGATTCGAATCCGCATCCTCTGACTCTTTCCACTACAGCATGTTGCTTCCCCGGCGTCAGCTCGGCTCTGGGGAACTTTGTGGCCGCAGCCCGTGGAGGCGGGGCTGGAGGGCGAGGGTCGTGGCTGGCCTGGACGGCGCCTCCGCCATCTGGGCTAGAGGCCAGCGCTCCTGCAGCCAACGACGGGGGACGACGAGTGCCATCACCTCCGGCTCCTCTGAGGAGACGGACAACTGGACGGTCCTCCCGCCGGCCAGCTGCTCCCAGAGCTCAGGCCGCGCCCTGGGACCCAGCTGGGGTCCGCTGAGCCACGTTTGGCTCCGAGAAGAGCCGGGAAGTTGCCAACCCCTGATCTAGAGTAAGACTGAAATGTGCTTGCTCTCCCAAATTGGAACAAGCTTCCGCTGCAATTTTACTATGAAACCTAGGAAGCCTAGTGGTTAGAGCAGGGGCCAGGGAGTGAGAAGGACCTGGGTTTTAATCCCAGCTCCGCCACGTGCCTGCTGGGGGACGTTGGGCAAGTTACTTTCCTTCCTCTCCCCCTCGTCCCCCTCTCCATCCCCCTCATCTTACCTCCTTCCCTTCCCCACAGCACCTGTATATATGGATATATGTCTGTAC
Source organism: Tachyglossus aculeatus (assembly GCF_015852505.1). Lineage (NCBI taxonomy): Eukaryota > Metazoa > Chordata > Mammalia > Monotremata > Tachyglossidae > Tachyglossus > Tachyglossus aculeatus. Next base: position 43,963,438 of record NC_052082.1, on the reverse strand, counting down.
ATATTTATTACTCTATTTATTTATTTATTTTACTTGTACCTACCTATTCTATTTATTTTATTTTGTTAGTATGCTTGGTTTCGTTCTCCGTCTCCCCCTTTTAGACTGTGAGCCCACTGTTGGGTAGGGACTGTCTCTATATGTTGCCAACTTGGACTTCCCAAGCGCTTAGTACAGTGCTCTGCACACAGTAAGCGCTCAATAAATACGATTGATGATGATGATATATGTTTGTACATATTTATTACTCTATTTCTTTATTTATTTTACTTGTACCTATCTATTCTATTTATTTTATTTTGTTAGTAGGTTTGGTTCTGTTCTCTGTCTCCCCCTTTTAGACTGTGAGCCCACTGTTGGGTAGGGACTGTCTCTATATGTTGCCAACTTGGACTTCCCAAGCGCTTAGTACAGTGCTCTGCACACAGTAAGCGCTCAATAAATACGATTGATGATGATGATATATGTTTGTACATATTTATTACTCTATTTATTTATTTATTTTACTTGTACATATCTATTCTATTTTATTTTGTTAGTATGTTTGGTTTTGTTCTCCATCTCCCCCTTTTAGACTGTGAGCCCACTGTTGGGTAGGGACTGTCTCTATATGTTGCCAACTTGGACTTCCCAAGCGCTTAGTACAGTGCTCTGCACACAGTAAGCGCTCAATAAATACGATTGATTGATTGATTCTCTGGGCCTCAGTTATCTCAATTATAAAATGGGGATTAAGACTGTGAGCCCCATGTGGGACAGCGACTGTGTCCAACCTGATTAACTTGTACCTACCCCAGTGCTTAGAACAGCGCCTGGCACAGAGCTAGAACTTAACAAATACCACAATTATTATTATAATCTTTCTAGGAGTGTAGGCGGGGAGAAATTGGACACAAATTCAACACCCTAGGAAACGCTACTTTACGGATCCAAGCGGCTGTGTACTCACAGGTATGCTCCAGACCTGCATCCCATCACTATATCCAATCATGACCAGCAGAGGTGGTTCATTTCCAGTACTGTGAATTTCCTGAAATTCCATATTCCTCGATGTATCTGCATTGGAATTCAGACAAGAGGCCGATGTTAAGAAAAAGTTTCAGCAGAACAATCTAAGGAAGATGATAGACTTTAAAACACAGTGGGTGGGAATCGAAACCTAAAATTTGCCCGGTTTAAGGGAAAATGAGCTGCTTTAAAAAAAAGTGGGATTATTTTCATCAGTTTGCAAGTATTCCTGTAAGCGATAGTTGCAAAGGAAGCTTGAAGCATGACAGGGAACAAAACCAACTTCAGAGTGTAAGAAAAACGCAAATCTTTCCTCATCTAAATGGAATAAAGTACAACGGGTAGAAAGCACATGAAAATACCTTAATCTTGGCAAATGTCAGTACATTTTTAAATCCAACTATTAAATGTACACAGTCCCTTCCCCACAGCACCTGTATATATGTATATATGTTTGTACATATTTATTACTCTATTTATTTTACTTGTACATATCTATTCTATTTATTTTATTTTGTTAGTATGTTTGGTTTTGTTCTCTGTCTTCCCCTTTTAGACTGTGAGCCCACCGTTGGGTAGGGACTGTCTCTCTATGTTGCCAACTTGTACTTCCCAAGCGCTTAGTACAGTGCTCTGCACACAGTAAGCGCTCAATAAATATGATTGATTGATCGACTGATGGATTGACGGTAGAGGTTGAAATTCTAAATAGCCCTGTAGGAATTTTCAGGTCAAAAAATCATGAAGGCCGGCTCTTGGCATCCCTAGATTTTTTGGTCCAGGGTTTTTTGTCCTAGTCCACCCTCCTGCTGTGACTTTGGCTGCCAGAAACTGTCTCCCCATCCCTTCAGTGGCTACCTCACTCATCCCCGGAAAAGCCCAGGTGGCCAGGAGTTGTTGGATAAATCAGAGCTGAAAGTGCAGCTGAAATTTGCCATTTTACCTCATTGGCGGGAGTTTCTCTAGCCGATCCTCCATAAATGCCAGGAGGATGTTGCACTTCAAAAGTTCCTATTGTTATGTCCGAACTACTACATTATTCTAACCTCTTAATTAAATGCAAGTATGTGGTTCAAGGATTCTGGTTCAGAGTTGCTGATTGTAGAGCAGAAGCAGGCCTCAACCAATGAAGAGGAACACCTTTAGAAAACTGGCCCAACATGTCAGTCACGTGCACATCCAAAAATGAAACCATACCATTTAAATCTGCATTTTCAAATCTGACCCAGACTATTTTCTCCTTCTCTTCTGTAAGAGGTGAGCTGCTGTACGCCTGGAATAATAAACGGAAATGAATCAAAATTAATGTGGCATTCTAGATCTTGCTTGTCCTACAGAACAATCAAATTCGAAAGAGTGATAAAAGATGGAATAGTTATTGCTTTTCTGGCAAACCAAATCCTGAATTCACTCAAACGCCAGTGCCGCAGCAAAAACCAAACTAGAGCTTTCTGCTCTCCTCTCTAATTCTGCCACCCCGAGACTGAGGTAGGCGATTATGTAAAGAACCTGGAAATTAAAAAAAACCAAAACAGAAATTTGGGACACCTTTTCCCCGGTGAAAATTACACAATGGTTTGAACTGATTTTAGAGTGGTCAAGATCAAGAAGGCAATTTACACTATTTATAGACTATTTACAGACTATTTAGACTATTTATAGGAAGTTACCCTTAGTAACAATGCGGAGACATTACAGGGTACAGCAATAGTTTCAGTAGCATATGTGAAACCTAAACAGCTCTATGCATATATTTACAGCTGATGATTTTAGAGCTCGCTCTAATTTTTCTGGGTCATCCTGAGATATGCCTAATAAAAGAAACCCCAAAGACAAATTAAGAAGCAGCAAAAGCCACGTGACACACAGAATGCAGTTCCCCAAGCCCAAGATCTAAATTTTCTCCCTCAAATCATTCCTCACTTCCTATAACCACTTCCAAGGTGTGTTTCCTCATGAGGGAAAAGTACAGCACCTGTATATATATATATATATACATATATATATATCTTTGTACATATTTATTACTCTATTTATTGATTTATTTTACTTGTACATATCTATTCTATTTATTTTATTTTGTTAATCAATCAATCAACCAATCGTATTTATTGAGCGCTCACTGTGTGCAGAGCACTGTACTAAGCGCTTAGGAAGTACAAGTTGGCAACATATAGAGACAGTCCCTACCCAACAGTGGGCTCGCAGTCTAAAATAAACCTAGCCCATCCTCTGGATGGAGATAAGCATACAACTGGCGGTCAGCGGAATTGTGAGCCAGAGATCAACTGCATCCGTAACTTGGTTCAGCAGGCTAAAGAAACACCTTCAAAATTATTATTATTATTACGGTGTTTGTTACAGGTTGGAAACTGTACGGCTCTTTATTTTTCCGAAGCCCTTTCGCATTAATTACATCATTTTTTGTCCTCCTATCATCCTTGTGAGTTAGGCAGGGAGTTATATTATCCCCGTTTCCCACATGAACCGAATCTCAGAAGTGACCGCACAGTGAGCGCTCAATAAATACGATTGATTGATTGATCGATCGATTGACCGGAGGTCACAGCAAGCCAGAGACTAGAAGCCGGGTCTCCGGACTTACTGATTCCTCTCCTTTCCACTGGCCTGGGAAAAGAAATCCCACACCCCGGGGACTCTGGCTCTCACTGCTGGTCCATCGGTGGATCCAGGAACTTCGACCCTAAGCGCGGCACCCCAAAGTCTCTCCGCTAGGCCTCAGAAAAGAGTATATCAGAGAAGCAGCATGGCTCAGTGGAAAGAGCCCGGGCTTTGGAGGCAGAGGTCATGGGTTCGAATCCCGACTCCGCCGCATGTCTGCTGGGTGACCCTGGGCGAGTCACTGAACTTCTCTGAGCCTCAGTGACCTCATCTGTAAAATAGGGATTAAGACTGGGAGCCCCACGTGGGACAACTTGATCACCTTGTATCCCCCCCAGCGCTTAGAACAGTGCTCTGCACATAGTAAGCGCTTAACAAATGCCATCATTATTATTATTATTCTTATATTCCAGAAACTCGATCGGCCCAAATTACTGGGCCCCAGAACTAATGAGAAGTCTTTTTGTTTTTTTGTGTGTGTTTCCTCATGAGGGAAAAGTACAGCACCTGTATATATGTTTGTACATATTTATTACTCGATTTATTTTACTTGTGCATATCTATTCTATTTATTTTATTTTGTTAATATGTTTGGTTTTGTTCTCTGTCTCCCCCTTCTAGACTGTGAGCCCGCCGTTGGGTAGGGAACATCTCTATATGTTGCCTACTTGTACTTCCCAAGCGCTTAGTACAGTGCTCTGCACACAGTAAGTGCTCAATAAATACGATTGATTGATTGATTGGTGTGGGTTAGCGGTTAGACCACCGACCTGGGAGTCAGAAGGACCTGGGTTCTAATCCCAGCCCCGCCACAGGTCTGCTGTGTGACTTTGGGCAAGTTGCTTAACTTCTCTGGGCCTCAGTTACCTCATCTGTACAATGGAGATTAAGACTGTGAAGCAGCTGGGACCATAAACCCATGACTTAAAATTACTGCTCTTCAAAGGAAACCACTACTCTTCTCTGTTCACATGCCTCCTTGTTAAAAAAAACGTAAAATACAGTGTTCTCTTCTAATATATGTATATGTGTTTGTGCATATTTATTACTCTATTTATTGATTTATTTTACTTGTGCATACCTATTCTATTTATTTTATTTTGTTAATATGTTTGGTTTTGTTCTCTGTCTCCCCCTTCTAGACTGTGAGCCCGCTGTTGGGTAGGTACTGCCTCTATATGTTGCCAACTTGGACTTCCCAAGCGCTTAGTGCAGTGCTCTGCACACAGTAAGCGCTCAATAAATACAATTGATTGATTGATTGATTAGTGTGGCTTAGCGGTTAGACCACCGACCTGGGAGTCAGAAGGACCTGGGTTCTAATCCCAGCCCCGCCACAGGTCTGCTGTGTGACTTTGGGCAAGTTGCTTAACTTCTCTGGGCCTCAGTTACCTCATCTGTACAATGGAGATTAAGACTGTGAGGCAGCTGGGACCATAAACCCATGACTTAAAATTACTGCTCTTCAAAGGAAACCACTACTCTTCTCTGTTCACGCGCCTCCTTGTTAAAAAAATGTAAAATAATAACAACAATAATAATAATAATAATGTTGGCATTTGTTAAGCCCTTACTATGCGCAAACCACTGTTCTAAGCACTGGTGGGGGGGTACAAAGTGATCAGGTTGTCCCACGTGGGGCTCACAGTCTTAATCCCCATTTTACAGATGAGGTAATTGAGGCTCAGAGAAGTGAAGTGACTTGCCCAAGGTCACACAGCCTCTTCTAATATATGTATATATGCATATATGTTTGTACATATTTATTACTCTATTTATTGATTTATTTTACTTGTACATATCTATTCTATTGATTTTATTCTGTTACAGCAGACAGACAAATGGGACCACTCTACTAAGTGGGACTACTAAGTACCACTATCTATTATTATAGACTACTCTATAATATATCTATTATTTATTTCTTTTACTTGTACATATCTATTCTACTTATTTTATTTTGTTAATATGTTTTGTTCTCTGTCTCCCCCTTCTAGACTGTGAGCCCACTGTTGGGTAGGGACCGTCTCTATATGTTGCCAACTTGTACTTCCCAAGTGCTTAGTACAGTGCTCTGCACACAGTAAGCGCTCAATAAATACGATTGATTGATTGATTAATATGAGCATGGGCTCTTGGAGGTCAAGCACTTAGTACAGTGCTCTGCACACAGTAAGTGCTCAATAAATACACAAAGCACTCAGTAAATCAATCAATCAATCAATCAATCGCATTTATTGAGCACTTACTGTGTGCAGAGCACTGGACTAAGCGCTTGGGAAGTACAAGTTGGCAACATACAGAGACAGTCCCTACCCAACAGTGGGCTCACAGTCTAAAAGCGCTTACTATGTGCAAAGCACTGTTCTAAGTGCTGAAACTTCCCTAGGCCTCAGTTCCCTCATCTGTACAGTGGGGATTAAGACTGCGAGCCCCACGTGGGACAACCCGATCACCTAGAGAAGCAACGTGGCTCAGTGGAAAAAGCATGGGCTTTGGAGTCGGAGGTCATGGGTTCAAATCCCGGCTCTGCCAATTGTCAGCTGTGTGACTTTGGGCAAGTCACTTCACTTCTCTGGGCCTCAGTGACCTCATCTGTAAAATGGGGATTAAAATTGTGAGCCCCCCATGGGACAACCTGATTACTTTGTATCCTCCCCAGCACTTAGAACAGTGCTTTGCACATAGTAAGCGCTTAACAAATACCAAAATTATTATTATTATTAAAAGGGTCTAAATTCACAATCTAAATACAACTGACTGGCTGACAGCCGAACTGCGTTTACTTTGCAGAGAAAAATGTATTTATTATACATTCGATCTTACATGTGAACCAAACTGAGGTTAGAAAGGAGGAGCCTGGCACAGTGGATGGCGTCTGGGCCCGGGCGTCCGAAGGCCATGGGCTCTGATCCCTGCTTCACCACCTGCCTGCTCCGTAACCTTGGGCAAGTCACTCCACTTCTCTGTGCCTCAGTCACCTCATCTGTAAAATGGGGATTGAGGCGGTGAACCCCTTGTGGTACAGGGTCTGTGACCAACTCGATGTGTTTGTAACCACCTCAACATTTAGTACAGTGCCTGGCACACAGTAGTGCTTAACAAACGCTATTATTATTTCTAGACTGTTCTAGACAGTTTCTAGACAGTTCTAGACTGTAAGCCCACTGTTGGGTGCATATCTATTTATTTGTACATATCTATTCTATTTATTTTATTTTGTTAGTATGGTTAGTTTTGTTCTCTGTCTCCCCATTTTAGACTGTGAGCCCACTGTTGGGTAGGGACTGTCTCTATATGTTGCCAACTTGTACTTCCCAAGCGCTTAGTACAGTGCTCTGCACACAGTAAGCGCTCAATAAATACGATTGATTGAATGATTGATTGATTGGGTAGGGAAAGTCTCTATATGTTGCCAACTTGTACTTCCCAAGCTCTTAGGCAACTGTCAGCTGTGTGACTTTGGGCAAGTCACTTAACTTCTCTGTGCCTCAGTTACCTCATCTGTAAAATGGGGATGAAGACTGTGAGCCCCACGTGGGACAACCTGATCACCCTGTAACCTCTCCAGTGCTTAGAACAGTGCTTTGCGCATAGTAAGCGCTTAATAAATGCCTTCATTATTATTATTAGTAGTAGAGTGCTCTGCACACAGTAAGCACTCAATAAATACGATTGAATGAATGAATTATCCTCTTGACTGTAAGCTCGCTGTGGGCAGGGAATGTGTCTATCGTTGTATTTTACTCTCTCAAGCGCTTAGTACAGTGTTCTGCACATAGTAAAGGCTCAATAATGAACGACAAGGACTGTGTCCAACCCGACTTGCTTGTATCCTCCCCAGCATGTAGTACAGTGCCTAGCACATAGTAAGCACTTAACAAATACGAGAATTATTAGTGACTATTATCGGCAGGGATTTTCTCAGATCTCTTGCTCCTGAGCATGGGGACCGAACTCACTCTTCACACTCCACCCAACTATTAAACGGCACTCTCCTCGTGGTACTTCTTAAGCACTTACTATATGCCAAGCACTGTATTAAGCGCTGGGGTGGATACAGGCAAGTCAGAGAAGCAGTGTGGCTCAGTGGAAAGAGCTCGGGCTTGGGAGTCAGAGGTCATGGGTTCGAATTCCATATCTGCCACGTCTGCTGTGTGACCTTGGGCAAGTCACTTAACTTCTCGGAGCCTCAGTTGCCTCATCTGTAAAACGGGGATGATGACTGTGAGCCCCCCGTGGGACAACTTGATCACCTTGTAACCTCCCCAGCACTTAGAACAGTGCTTTGCACATGGTAAGCGCTTAATAAATGCCATCATTATTATTATTATTATAGTTCCTAGTCGTAGATACAAGTGGAGCTAATCGGGTTGGACACGGTCCCTGTCCCACGTGGGGCTCAGGGTCAATCTCCGTTGTACAGATGAGGTAACTGAGGCCCAGAGAAGTTAAGCGACTTGCCCAAAGTCACACAGCAGACCTGTGGCGGGGCTGGGATTAGAACCCAGGTCCTTCTGACACCCAGGTCGGTGGTCTAACCACTAAGCCGCGCTACTTTTCCCCATGAGGAAACACACACAAAAAAACCTCTCAGGAGTTCTGGGGCCCGGTAATTAGGGCCAAACGCATCAGAGAGAAGCCGCCCTCCTCGCACCATGGCCAACCCAACACAGTCACTTCCATAATTCCCTCTTTTACACAGTCGGCGATGACGGATCAGATCACTGCTTGGCAGGTGGGAGCCCTGGAGCAAACTTAAATGGGGCCGAAAACTTCGGAGACGTGGCCGGCAGCCACTTACCTGGGGCACGACGTCTTGTAAAAAAGTCACGACGCTCTCCATGTACGACTGCTCCCTGGAAAAGGGCATAATGGAGAAAAGTCACCCCGGGAGCCGAGATCACGCAGGCCGGTGAGGAAGTTTGTGAGGAAGCTTGTGAAGGGCCCGTCTAAAGCGTGGCAAGGAGGAGCAGGGTGGCCTAGTGGGGAGAGCACGGGCCTGGGAAACAGAAACACCTGGGTCCTCATAATAATAATAATAATAATAATAATAATGGCATTTATTAAGCACTTACTATGTGAAAAGCACCGTTCTAAGCACTGGGAAGGTTACAAGGCGATCAGGTTGTCCCACGTGGGGCTCACAGTCTTAATCCCCATTTTACAGATGAGGTCACTGAGGCACAGAGAAGTTATTAAGCGCGCTTAATAGTGCTTAATGAAGACTGTGAGCCCCCCGTGGGACAACCTGATCACCTTACTACAGTGCACGTAGTAAGTGCTTAATAAATGCTATCATTATTATTATTATTACTATGTGCAAAGCACCATTCTAAGCGCTGGGGAGGTTACAAGGGGATCAGGTTGTCCCATGGGGGGCTCACAGTCTTCATCCCCATTTTACAGATGAGGTAACTGAGGCACAGAGTAGTTATTAAGCGCTTACTATGTGCAGAGCGCCGTTCTAAGCGCTGGGGAGGTTACAAGGGGATCAGGTTGTCCCATGGGGGGCTCACAGTCTTAATCCCCATTTTACAGATGAGGTAACTGAGGCACAGAGAAGTTATTAAGCGCTTACTATGTGCAAAGCGCCGTTCTAAGCGCTGGGGAGGTTACCAGCTTGTCCCATGGGGGGCTCACAGTCTTAATCCCCATTTTACAGTTGAGGTAACTGAGGCACAGAGAAGTTATTAAGCGCTTACTATGTGCAAAGCGCCGTTTTAAGCGCTGGGGAGGTTACAAGGGGATCAGGCTGTCCCATGGGGGGCTCACAGTCTTAATCCCCATTTTACAGATGAGGTAACTGAGGCACAGAGAAGTTATTAAGTGCTTACTATGTGCAGAGCGCCGTTCTAAGCGCTGGGGAGGTTACAAGGGGATCAGGTTGTCCCACGGGGGGCTCACAGTCTTAATCCCCATTTTACAGATGAGGTAACTGAGGCACAGAGAAGTTATTAAGCGCTTACTATGTGCAGAGCGCCGTTCTAAGTGCTGGGGAGGTTACCAGGGGATCAGGTTGTCCCATGGGGGGCTCACAGTCTTCATCCCCATTTTACAGAGGAGGGAACTGAGGCCCAGAGAAGTGAAGTGACTTACCCAAAGTCACACAGCAGACGTGTGGTGGAGTCGGGATTTGAACCCATTCATTCATTCATTCATTCAATCGTATTTATTGGGCGCTTACTGTGTGCAGAGCACTGTACTAAGCGCTTGGGAAGTACAAGTTGGCAACGTATAGAGACAGGCCCTACCCAGCAACGGGCTCACAGTCTAGAAGGGGGAGACAGAGAACAAAACAAAACATGTAGACAGGTGCCAAAATCGTCAGAACAAATAGAATTAAAGCTCTATGCACATCATTAACAAAATAAATAGAAGAGTAAATATGTCCAAGTAAAATAAATAGAGTAATAAATCTGTACAAATATATATATATATATACAGGTGCTGTGGGGAGGGGAAGGAGGTAGGGCGGGGGGATGGGGAGGAGGAGAGGAAAAAGGGGGCTCAGTCTGGGAAGGCCTCCTGGAGGAGGTGAGCTCTCAGTAGGGCTTTGAAGGGAGGAAGAGAGCTAGCTTGGCTGTATATATGTTTGTACATATTTATTACTCTATTTATTTTACTTGTACATATCTATTCTATTTATTTTATTTTGTTAGTATGTTTGGTTTTGTTCTCTGTCTCCCCGTTTTAGACTGTGAGCCCACTATTGGGTAGGGAATGTCTCTATATGCTGCCAACTTGTACTTCCCAAGCGTTTAGTACAGTGCTCTGCACACAGTAAGCGCTCAATAAATATGATTGATGATGTTGATGATGATGATGTGCAGAGGGAGGGCATTCCAGGCCAGGAGAAGGACGTGGTGGCCTCTGACTCCAAAGCCTGTGCTCTTTCCACTGAGCCACGCTGCTTCTCTAAATTTCTCTAATCCCGGCTCCCGCACGGGTCTGCTGGGTGACCTCGGGCAAGTCACTGGATTTCTCTGGGCCTCAGTCCCCTCAGCTGGGAAATGGGGATTAATACCGTGAGCCCCACGTGTCTGATGAGAATGACGGTATTTGTTAAGCGCTTACTATGTGTCAGACACTGTTCTGAGCCCTGGCTCATCAAGCTGGACACGGTCCCTGTCCCACGAGGGGCTCACAGTCTTAATCCTCATTTTACAGACGAGGTAACTGCGGCACAGAGCAGTGAAATGACTTGCCACGGGTTGTCTGTGTCCATCCTGATTGCCTTCTATCGACCCCAGCACTTAGTAATAATAATAATAATAATAATGTTGGCATTTGTTAAGTGCTTACTATGTGCAAAGTACTGTTCTAAGCGCTTGGGGGGATACAAAGTGATCAGGTTGTTCCACGTGGGGCTCACAGTCTTCATCCCCATTTTACAGACGAGGTAACTGCGGCACAGAGCAGTGAAATGACTTGCCACGGGTTGTCTGTGTCCATCCTGATTGCCTTCTATTGACCCCAGCACTTAGTAATAATAATAATAATAATAATGATGTTGGCATTTGTTAAGCGCTTACTATGTGCAAAGCACTGTTCTAAGCGCTTGGGGGGATACAAAGTGACCAGGTTGTCCCACGTGGGGCTCACAGTCTTCATCCCCATTTTACAGATGAGGAGTACAGCGCCTGACACATAGCAAGCACTTAAATACCATTAAAAAAAGGGCCGGGGGAGCCTTCCAGTGCAGCAAAAGTGAGAAAAATTCCATCCATTCATTCAGTCATATTTACTGAGCACTTGCTGTGTGCAGAGCACCGTACCTATCACTTGGGAGAGTACAATACAACGATACCTAAGTAACTATTATAAGTAACTAAGTAAATATTAAATCTCCAGTGGCTACCAATCAATCTGCGCATCAGGCAGAAACTCCTCACCCCGGGCTTCCAGGCTGTCCATCCCCTCGCCCCCTCCTACCTCACCTCCCTTCTCTCCTTCTACTGCCCAGCCCGCAACCTCCGCTCCTCCGCCGCTAATCTCCTCACCGTACCTCGCTCTCGCCTGTCCCGCCATCGACCCCCGGCCCACGTCATCCCCCGGGCCTGGAATGCCCTCCCTCTGCCCATCCGCCAAGCTAGCTCTCTTCCTCCCTTCAAGGCCCTACTGAGAGCTCACCTCCTCCAGGAGGCCTTCCCAGACTGAGCCCCTTCCTTCCTCTCCCCGTCGTCCCCCTCTCCATCCCCCCCATTTACCTCCTTCCCTTCCCCACAACACCTGTATATATGTCTATATGTGTGTACATATTTATTACTCTATTTATTTATTTATTTTACTTGTACATATCTATTCTATTTATTTTATTTTGTTAGTATGTTTGGTTTTGTTCTCTGTTTCCCCCTTTTAGACTGTGAGCCCACTGTTGGGTAGGGACTGTCTCTATATGTTGCCAATTTGGACTTCCCAAGCGCTTAGTACAGTGCCCTGCACATAGTAAGCGCTGAATAAATACGATTGATGATGATGATGAATAAATATGACTGATGATGATTAAAGGAACTGCCATCTTTCCCCAAGCTCCCAAGCTCGGCCGAGCTGGGACCGTCTCGTCGTCTAATAATCCCTGTGAGCTGGAGCCTGTGGGTGACCTCTGAAGGAACCCACTGTTGACCAGGGGCCAGAGAGTCATTTACTAAAGCGACGGCCTTCCCCCTGACTCACAGCAAGACAACGCCCCAGTTCAGGGCTCCGAGAAGTGGGGCTGATGACTCAGTTGGAGAAATCCTTCCCTCTGAATCATTAATGAACCAAGGCCTCGCTCGGCCAGGTGCTAAACAAGGTGCAGGAGCTGAGTTCGGAGGAAAACTCAAGTCACTTAAGGGTCTCTTAGGGCAGAAATCAAGGTGAGGCTACAAATTTTCATTCGCACTTGGATCTGAAGTCCTTGGGCATTGCGTAGTCACTTCGGGACTTAGGTATGTATCTGCAGGGCTTAGTGGATAAAGCATGAGCCTGGGGGTCGGAAGGTCAGGGGTTCTAATCCTGGCTCTGCCCCTTGTCTGCTGTGTGGCCTCGGGCACGTCCCTTCACTTCTCTGGGCCTCGGTTACCTCATCTGGAAAATGAGCCCTATGCAGCCCAGGGACCGTGTCCAACTTTGTACCCACCCCAGTGCCTGGCACAAAGTAGGCACTTAATAAATACCAGAATTGTCATTATTATTATCTGTAAAGTTTTTACTGATAGCAATGCCTGTCTCCCTCTCTAGCTCATCAACTCTTGGTAGGCAGGGAATGTGTCTACCAACTCTGTTGTACCAGAATTGTCATTATTATTATCTGTAAAGTTTTTACCGATAGTAATGTCTGTCTCCCTCTCTAGCTCATCAGCTCTTGGTAGGCAGGGAACGTGTCTACCAACTCTGTTGTACCAGAATTGTCATTATTATTATCTGTAAATATTTTTACCGATAGTAATGTCTGTCTCCCTCTCTAGCTCATCAGCTCTTGGTAGGCAGGGCACGTGTCTACCAACTCTGTTGTACCAGAATTGTTATTATTATTATCTGTAAATATTTTTACCGATAGTAATGTCTGTCTCCCTCTCTAGCTCATCAGCTCTTGGTAGGCAGGGAACGTGTCTACCAACTCTGATGCACCAGAATTGTCATTATTATTATCTGTAAATATTTTTACCGATAGTAATGTCTGTCTCCCTCTCTAGCTCATCAGCTCTTGGTAGGCAGGGAACGTGTCTACCAACTCTGTTGTACCAGAATTGTCATTATTATTATCTGTAAATATTTTTACCGATAGTAATGTCTGTCTCCCTCTCTAGCTCATCAGCTCTTGGTAGGCAGGGAACGTGTCTACCAACTCTGTTGTACCAGAATTGTCATTATTATTATCTGTAAAGTTTTTACCGATAGTAATGTCTGTCTCCCTGTCTAGCTCATCAGCTCTTGGTAGGCAGGGAATGTGTCCACCAACTCTGTTGTACCAGAATTGTCATTATTATTATCTGTAAATATTTTTACCGATAGTAATGTCTGTCTCCCTCTCTAGCTCATTAGCTCTTGGTAGGCAGGGATCGTGTCCGCCAACTCTGTTGTACTGTACCCTCCCAAGCACTCAGCACGGTGCTCTGCACACAGAAAGCGCTCAATAAATAGCAGTAACTGATATAAAGGAAGTACAGGAACACATCGATAAACTGGGAAAGATCAGAATACTGGAAAAGGAACGAAAACGAAAAACAGAAGGACAAGTTGGAAAAAGGACACAACCAACTTCATCTTAAAGAGACACAAAAAAGTAAATTGACAAAAAAAGTCCGTCTGAAGAATTATTCCTGCATGACAAAATGCCATGGGAAGCAAAGTGGCCGAGTGGAAAGAGCGCAGGCCCGGGAGTCAGAGGACCCGAGTTCTAATCCTGGTTCTGCCACTTGTCTGCTGTGAGACCCTGGGCAAGTCAAGTGCCTTCATCTGTAAAACGGGGAGTAAGACTGTGGGTCCCATGTGGGTCATGGTCTGTGTCTAAACTGATTAGCTTGTATCTATCTACCCCAGCACTCAGTACGGTGCCTGGTACATAGTGAGCAAATAACAAATGCCATTTAAAAGAAAAATCCTCTAGGGATCCTGAAAGTAGTGTTGAACAATAAATGGAATATTTTAGTGTCTAACCTGATTAGCTTGTAACTACCCCAAGCACTCAGTATGTACCTGGTACAGAGTAAGCCCATAACAAATACCATTAAAAAAAAAAATCTTCTAGAGATCCTGAAAGTAGTGTTGGACAATAAATGGAATATTTTAGTGCCTAACCTGATTAGCTTGTAACTACCGCAAGCACTCAGTATCTACCTGGTACATAGTAAACCCATAACCAATACCATTAAAAAAAAAAATCTTCTAAAGATCCTGAAAGTAGTGTTGGACAATAAATGGAATATTTTAGTGCCTAACCTGATTAGCTTGTAACTACCCCAAGCACTCAGTATGTACCTGGTACACAGTAAGCCCATAACAAATACCATTTTTTAAAAAAAGCCTCTAGAGATCCTGAAAGTAGTGTTGGACAATAAATGGAATATTTTAGTGTCTAAACTGATTAGCTTATAACTACCCCAAGCACTCAGTATGTACCTGGTACATAGTAAGCCCATAACAAATACCTTTAAAAAAAAATATTCTAGAGATCCTGAAAGTAGTGTTGGACAATAAATGGAATATTTTAGTGCCTGACCTGATTAGCTTGTAACTACCCCAAGCACTCAGTATGTACCTGGTACATAGTAAGCCCATAACAAATACCATTAAAAAAAAATCTTCTAGAGATCCTGAAAGTAGTGTTGGACAATAAATGGAATATTTTAGTGTCTAAACTGATTAGCTTATAACTACCCCAAGCACTCAGTATGTACCTGGTACATAGTAAGCCCATAACAAATACTTTTAAAAAAAAATATTCTAGAGATCCTGAAAGTAGTGTTGGACAATAAATGGAATATTTTAGTGCCTGACCTGATTAGCTTGTAACTACCCCAAGCACTCAGTATGTACCTGGTACATAGTAAGCCCATAACAAATACCATTAAAAAAAAATCTTCTAGAGATCCTGAAAGTAGTGTTGGACAATAAATGGAATATTTTAGTGGAAAAAAATGTGCCAAAGTAACAACATCTAGGTGATCATGACCCAACCAGCCAGAGGTAACAAAAATAACAATTGTGGTGCTTATTATGTGCTAAGGACTGTACTAAGCACTAGGGCAGAAACAAAATATTCATGTGGGTACAGCCCCTAACAACAACAATGGCATTTGTTAAGCACTTACTATGTGCCAAGCACTGGGCTCACAGTGTAAATAGCAGGGAGAAGAGGCAGTGAATCCCCATTGTACAGATGAGGCACATAGTTTACATAGACTGTAAGCTCATTATGGGCAGGGAACGTGTCTGTTAATGTCCTCTCCCAAGTGCTTAGTACAGTGTTCTGCACATAACAAGCGCACAATAAATATCACTGATTGACTCGCTGATTAAGTGACTTGCCCAAGGACTCAAGGCAAGCAGATGGAGGAGCCGGGCTTAGGACTCCCAGCTCCACGCTCTCTCCACCGAGCCCGCTGTGCCTCTTCAAAATTCTGAAAAATCAAGGGTTGACTTTTTCAATTTGGGGAAACGAAAGAATACGAAAAACAAAAACTATTTAGATGACATTTAGGGAGTCACAGTGCCAAAGTAATTATGAGAATAGAATTGAAAAGCTTCAAAAAAAAAAAGGGAGGTAGAGATGAAAAAATCAGTGAAATAATAACAACTGTGGTATTTGTTAAGTGCTTACTATGTGCCCGGCACTGTACTGAGCAGTGGGGCAGATACCATATATTCAGGTTGGACACAGTCCCTGTCCCACATAGGGCTCGTAGTCTTTCAACAGCAGAGAAAAGGAATCTAGAAATGCAAGATGGGTGTAAAAACCAAAAAGGAAGGGGTGGTCTGGTTTGAGAGTTTTTAACTAGGAGAAATCAATCAATCAATCAATCAATCGTATTTATTGAGCGCTTACTGTCTGCAGAGCACTGTACTAAGCGCTTGGGAAGTCCAAGTTGGCAACATATAGAGACGGTCCCTACCCAACAGTGGGCTCACGGTCTAAAAGGGGGAGACAGAGAACAAAACCAAACATACTAACAAAATAAAATAAATAGAATAGATAGATACAAGTAAAATAAATAAATACATAGAGTAATAAATATGTACAAACATACATACAGGTCCCTACCCAACAGCGGGCTCACAGTCTAGAAGGGGGAGATGGACAACAAAACATATTAACAAAATAAAATAAGTAGAATGAACATGTACAAGTAAAATAGAGTTAACAAATACCAACATTATTATTATTATCATCATCAATCGTATTTATTGAGCGCTTACTGTGTGCAAAGCACTGTACTAAGCGCTTGGGAAGTACAAATTGGCAACATATAGAGACAGTCCCTACCCAACAGTGGGCTCACAGTCTAAAAGGGGGAGACAAAACCAAACATACTAACAAAATAAAATAAATAGAATAGATATGTACAAATATGTGTATGTTATTACCTTGTGTTTCCCCCGGCGCTTGGAACAGTGCTCGGCACAGTTCCCAAGCGCTTAGTACAGTGCTCTGCACACAGTAAGCTCTCAATAAATGAAATGAATGAATGAAATAAATGAAATCAAATAATGAAATAAATGAAATGAAATAATAATAAGAGAAATGAAATAATTGGAAAATATACCAGACAATTAGAAGTCTTAGATACTAAAGACAGTGTCCCTAGAGAAAGCTCTTGGAAATCTTATCACGTCCAACAGTGTGAGAAGCAGCATGGCCTAGTAGATAAAGCACAGGCCTGGGAGACAGAGGACCGGGGTTCTAATCCTGCTTTCACCTCTTGCCTGCTGGGTGGTCTTGGGCAAGTCACTTAGCTTATCTGTGCCTCAGCTACTTCATCTGTAAAATGGGGCTTGAGACTCGGAGCCCCACGTGTGGGTTATGGACATCATCCAATCTGATTAGCTTGTATTCTACCCCTGCACTTAGTACAGCGCCTGGCACATTGCAAGTGCTTAATAAATATCATTTTCGGAAAAAAAAAGACACTGAAAATGTTGGTAGATCGGAGTCTAGAGATTATTTCTATAGGAGTCTTCCTCAGCTTGAAAGAAAGATTGAGGGAAGATTAGAGAAGCAGAGTGGCTCAGTGGAAAGAGCCCGGGCTTGGGAGTCAGAGGTCGTGAGTTCAAATCCCGGCTCCGCCAATTGTCAGCTGTGTGACTTTGGGCAAGTCACTTCACTTGTCTGTGCCTCAGTTACCTCATCTGTAAAATGGGGATGAAGACTGTGAGCCCCCCGTGGGACAACCTGATCACCTTGTAACCTCCCCAGCGCTTAGAACAGTGCTTGGCACATAGTAAGCGCTTAACAAAATGCCATCATCAAATAGCAAGAGTGATTCCAGTCCACATTTCAGGAATCTAGGTCTAATATTTGCTAATATAGGTCTAATTAAGCTGGCTCCTATACTCTGTAACGCCTCCTTCCATTCTCCTTTTTCCTGGGTCGTGTCAGTCTGATTTTGAAAGAAAAATTTACAAAATTAAAGGCTTTCTAAACAACCACCTGATAAACCAAAGAACCCAAAATGGCAGTTTCCCATTGGCTATGGTTTAGTACCGAAGCAACTCCCTCCTGAGCGAGCTAAGAATGAAAATTTACAAGAAATGACAAATCAGACATCATGCTGGCAGAAAGACACCCAGAACTTCATAAGGCAGAATCTTAGACAAGTATTTAAAAAAGGGTCTATAGGGGCAAAGGCATCCAGGAGAACTGGAAAAGAAATAGAAGGTTTCAGTAGAAACCCGAGAAGAGTAGCCTATGTAACTATGTTTGCCAAACGAGACATATTATCGTGGGTTTTTTTTATTTTGGTTTTTTGTTTGTTTGCTTTTAAATTCTGGAAGATCTGTGGAAAATGTATACCGCAGTTTGGAAGTTTAGAGCATTTTAAGTCCGATTTTGACCTAATAGCCATGAGAAGTGAATTAACTTAAAAAAAACAAACCCAAAAACACAGAGAAAACCTCCCCCTGCGCAGAGAATTCTTGTTCCTCAGGAACTTACTACTTCTATCAAGGCCCTCCTAAAGAAGATTTTCCTAGACTCAACAATTACTTCTGATATTTAAATGAAAAGCCTCAGTATGAGTTACTAACAGCGGGTGTAGAAAACAAATCGCTTTTCATCCATCTCAACGAGGTGAATTTTTAAATGCGCTTACGTTACGGCTTGGGGACGAACCACAACTCCACCGGTACAACGGCTCGGTCGACGAGGCGATTCGGAGGCCATGGCTGCTGTCAGGGTGCCTAGTCCCGGGGAAGAGACAGAAAGAGAAAAGAATAACAGGGAAATTCATTCAGTCGCGCTGATCGAGCGTTTCCTGTGTGCAGAGTACTGGATTAAGCGCTTGGGAGAGTACGAGGGCTCAGTTTGACAGATGACTTTGGATAATCCTTCTCTATCAATAACGGCCTTACCTCGTGCAAAATTCCCAACTGTTTACATCGTAATACAAAGTTGAAGGGAAAGTGGGGGAGGGCAGAGATATTTTCAGGAAAAGATGAGGGGAAGGATCAATCAATCAATCAATCGTATTTATTGAGCGCTTACTGTGTGCAGAGCACTGTACTAAGCGCTTGGGAAGTACAAGTCGGCAACACATAGAGACAGTCCCTACCCAACGGCGGGCTCACAGTCTAGAAGGGGGAGACGGAGAACAAAACCAAACATACTAACAAAATAAAATAAATAGAATAGATATGTACAAGATCATCATCATCATCATCAATTGTATTTATTGAGCACTTACTGTGTGCAGAGCACTGTACTAAGCGCTTGGGAAGTCCAAGTTGGCAACATATAGAGACAGTCCCTACCCAACAGTGGGCTCACAGTCTAAAAGGGGGAGACAGAGAACAAAACCAAACACACTAACAAAATAAAATAAATAGAATAGGCATGTACAAGTAAAATAAATAAATAAATAAATAGAGTAATAAATATGTACAAACATATATACATATATACAGGTTCTGTGGGGAAGGGAAGGAGGTAAGATGGGGGGTGGAGAGGGGGGCGAGGGGGAGAGTGAGGTATTCATTCAACAGTATTTATTGAGCGCTTTGTGTGTGCAGTGCACTGTACTAAGTGCTTGGGAAAGTACTATAGAAAATAAACAGATGCATACCCTGCCCCCAACGAGCATATAGTCTAGAGGACAAGCAGCGTGTTTTTATTTACGTTTTTCCTAATTTGTATCCATCCCAGGGCTTAGCACAGTGCCTGGTACTTAGTAAGCACATAACAAATACTACAGTTATTATTATGTAGGCCCAAATTCAGAACTGAGAGTTCGAAAGAGGGGTCACATTAACTCCAGAGCACTGAATGGATCAGCTGGCAAGACCAGAGAAAGCACGGTTGAGAAGGCGGCAGGGGAGGAGGTGTCTTTCCCCATATACCCACTCAAAAACATGAGTGAACCAAAGTAAGAAAGTGTGCTCGAGGTACTCAATCAATCAATCAATCGTATTTATTGAGCGCTTACTGTGTGCAGAGCATTGTACTAAGCGCTTGGGAAGTACAAGGTGGCAACATATAGAGACAGTCCCTACCCAACAGTGGGCTCACAGTCTAGAAGGGGGAGACGGAGAACAAAACCAAACATACTAACAAAATAGAATAAATAGAATAGATAGGTACAAGTAAAATAAATAAATAAATAGAGTAATAAATATGTACAAACATATATACATGTGCTGTGGGAAAGGGAAGGAGGTAAGATGGGGGGATGGAGAGGGGGACAAGGGGGAGAGTGAGGTATTCATTCAACAGAATTTATTGAGCGCTTTGTGTGTGCAGTGCATTGTACTAAGCGCTTGGGAAGTACAAGGTAGCAACATATAGAGACAGTCTCTACCCAACAGCGGGCTCACAGTCTAGAAGGGGGAGACGGAGAACAAAACCAAACATACTAACAAAATAAAATAAATAGAATAGATAGGTACAAGTAAAATAAATAGAGTAATATATATGTACAAACATATATACAGGTGCTGTGGGGAAGGGAAGGAGAAGGACTTTAAAAGAAAAGTCTCAACATGAGTTACTAACAGCGGGTGTAGAAAACAAATCACTTTTCACCCATCTAAACGAGGTGAATTTTTAAATGTGCTTCCGTTACGGCTTGGGGACGAACCACAACCCCACCGGTCCTCGAGGATACACGAGTCACGAGGGGCAAGGGGGATTGGAAAAGAGGCCAGCACTACATTTATCCTCGGCAAGTCAAATGCCTCCCCACAGCACTTGTATATATTTGTACAGATGTATTACGCTATTTTACTTGTACATATTTACTACTCTATTTTATTAATGATGTGCATATAGCTCTAATTCTGTTTATTCTGACGGTTTTGACACCTGTCTACATGTTTTGTTGTCTGTCTCCCCCTTCTAGACTGTGAGCCCGTTTTTGGGTAGGGACTGTCTCTATATGTTGGTGACTTGTACTTCCCAAGCGCTTAGTACAGTGCTCTGCACACAGTAAGCACTCAATAAATACGATTGAATGAATGAATGAATGAATGAATGAATGAAGCTAAAGATCGTTTTCCCTCGGCTAAAAGGAGGCCTGGACCAAAGTCGGTGGCCAGTGAATGCCAATCTCCCTGCCCCCAGCCAAACCTGTTGGCAATTCCCGAAACGGTCAGTGGTGAAACTGGAGACGGGCAAAATTTTATTCATGTGGCCGGTTTCGCCGGTCCAGGAAACCCACAGACCTGGCAAAGGGGGGCAACTCTCAGTCGAGAAGCATCCCATCTTCCCCCTTGAAGGGGGAGGATGGCTAAAGGTCCCTTCCCCTTTGGAAGGGAAGTGTGGCGATGCAGTGTGGCCTACCAGGGAGAGCACAGGCCGGGGAATCAGATTTTAATCCTGGCTCTGCCACTTGTCCGCTGTGTGACCTTGGGCAAGTCGCGTCATTTTCCTGGGCCCCAGTTCCTTCATCTTGTAAAATGGGGTTTAAAACACATGGGGCAGGGTCTGTGTCCAACCTGATTAGCTTGTATCAAACCCAGCGCTTAGTACAGTGCCTGGCACATAGTAAGCACTTATCAAAAAGTGCTTGACTGACTTCCCAGACTGAGCCCCTTCCTTCCTCTCCCCCTCGTCCCCCTCTCCATCCCCCCCATCTTACCTCCTTCCCTTCCCAACAGCACCTGTATATATGGATATATGTTTCAGACTGAGCCCCTTCCTTCCTCTCCCCCTCGTCCCCCTTTCCATCCCCCCATCTTACCTCCTTCCCTTCCCCACAGCACCTGTATATATGGATATATGTTTGTACATATTTATTACTCTACTTATTTATTTATTTATTTTACTTGTACATATCTATTCTATTTATTTTATTTTGTTAGTATGTTTGGTTTTGTTCTCTGTCTCCCCCTTTTAGACTGTGAGCCCACTGTTTAGTAGGGACTGTCTCTATATGTTGCCAATTTGTACATCCCAAGCGCTTAGTACAGTGCTCTGCACATAGTACGCGCTCAATAAATACGATTGATGATAATGATGATGATGATGACTACTCTATTTATTTATCTTACTTGTACATATCTATTCTATTTATTTTATTTTGTTAGGATGTTTGGTTTTGTTCTCTGTCTCCCCCTTCTAGACTGTGAGCCCGCTGTTGGGTAGGGACTGTCTCTATACGTTGCCAATTTGTACTTCCCAAGCGCTTAGTACAGTGCTCTGCACACAGTAAGCACTCAATAAATACGATTGATCGATTGATTGATTGCCTGGCACATAGTAAGCACTTATCAAAAACCATAAAAAAAAACCCCAAAAACGTTTCAGCCGGCTGGCAGAGCTGGGATTCTTGGAGGTCTCTAATAATAATAATAATGTTGGTATTTGTTAAGCGCTTACTACTTGCAAAGCACTGTTCTAAGCGCTGGGGGGAATACAAGGAGATGAGGTTATCCCACGTGGGACTCACAGTCTTAATCCCCAGTTTACAGATGAGGGAACTGAGGCCCAGAGAAGTTAAGTGACTTGCCCAAGGTCACACAGCAGACATGTGGGGGAGGCGGGGGACTCTAAGCTCACTCTGGGCAGGGAACATGGCTGCTAATTCTGTTGTTCTCCCAAGTATTTAGTACAGTGTCCTGCACATAGTAAGTACTCTAAATACTATAAGAAAAAATGACTTTCCAGGCAGCTAGCAGGGCTGGGATGCTTCCAGATCATCCTCATCATCATCAATCGTATTTATTGAGCGCTTACTGTGTGCAGAGCACTGTACTAAGCGCTTGGGAAGTACAAATTGGCAACATATAAAGACAGTCCCTACCCAACAGTGGGTTTCAGATTTCCTCTGGATTGTAAACTCGTTGTGGGCAGGTAATGTGTCTGCCGACTCTGTTGTCCTGTCCTCTCCCAGGCGCTTAGTACACTGCTCTGCACACGGTAAGCTCTCAATAAATAACCCCTGATCGACGGTGAGCCCGGGATCCAAAAGCTCTGCCGAGATGAGCTGGTTTGGGTGTCACGAACTTCCTGTCCAACAGGTAAGAGGCGAAGTGCGGGGGATGAGGGGAAGACACTGATTCATTCATTCAATCGTATTTATTGAGCGCTTACTGCGTGCAAAGCACTGTGCTAAGCGCTTGGGAGAGTACAATACAACAGACTCAACTCCTGCTTATAGCGAGCTCACAGTCTCCACCTAAAAGCGTGAAGGACTTGAACCCAGGGCTCTGGGGGAGGAGAAGGCTGGGGAACCAACCACCTCCTACGTCCCCTTCCCGCCAACATTATTATTAGTATGATTAATACTAATAATGGTATTTGTTCAGCTCTCAGAGAAGCAGCGTGGCTCAGCGAAAACAGCCCGGCTTAGGAGTCGGAGGTCATGGGTTCAGATCCCGGCTCCGCCACTTGTCCGCTGTGTGACTTTGGGCAAGTCACTTAACTTCTCTGGGCCTCAGTTACTTCATCTGCAAAATGGGAATTAAAACTGTGAGCCCCATGTGGGACAACCTGATCACCTTGTATCCCCTTCCCCCACAGTGCTTAGAACAGTTTCTTGGCACATAGTAAGCACTTCATCAATCAATCAATCGTATTTATCGAGCGCTTACTGTGTGCATGCAGAGCACTGGACTAAGCGCTTGGGAAGTACAAGTTGGCAACAAATAGAGACGGTCCCTACCCAACAGCGGGCTCACAGTCTAGGAGGGGGAGACAGGCAACAAAAACAAACCTATTAACTAAATAAAATAAATAGAATAGATATGCACAAGCAAAATAAATAGAGTAATAAATATGTACTAACACATATACATATATATAGGTGCTGTGGGGAGGGGAAGGAGGTAAGGCGGGGGGAGGAGGGGGAGAGGAAGGAGGGGGCTCAGTGTGGGAAGGCCTCCTGGAGGAGGTGAGCTCTCAGTAGGGCCTTTGGCCTCTTCTGCCAAACGGGGAGGGGGACTGCGAGCCCCACGTGGGCCGGGCCAGACCCGATGCGGTTGGAGCCACCCGGGCGCTTAGTACAGTGCCTGGCACATCATCATCATCATCATCAATCGTATTTATTGAGCGCTTACTATGTGCAGAGCACTGCACTAAGCGCTTGGGAAGTACGAATTGGCAACATCTAGAGACAGTCCCCATCAATCAATCAATCATATTTACTGAGCGCTTACTATGTGCACAGCACTGCACTAAGCGCTTGGGAAGTACAAATTGGCAACACATAGAGGCAGTCCCTACCCACCAGTGGGCTCCCAGTCTAAAAGGGGGAGACAGAGAACAGAACCAAACATACCAACAAAATAAAATAAATAGGATAGAAATGTACAAGTAAAATAAATAAATAGAGTAATAAATATGTACAACCATATATACATATATACAGGTGCTGTGGGGAGCATAAATACATACATATTTATTACTCTGTTTATTTATTTATTTATTTATTTTACTTGTACATTTCTATCCTATTTATTTTATTTTGTTGGTATGTTTGGTTCTGTTCTCCGTCTCCCCCTTTTAGACTGTGAGCCCGCTGTTGGGTAGGGACTGTCTCTCTGTGTTGCCAATTTGTACTTCCCAAGCGCTTAGTCCAGTGCTCTGCACATAGTAAGCGCTCAATAAATACGATTGAATGAATGAATGAAAGTGGGGAAGGGAAGGAGGTAAGATGGGGGGAAGGAGAGGGGGACGAGGGGGAGAGGAAGGAATGGGCTCAGGCTGGGAAGGCCTCCTGGAGGAGGTGAGCTCTCAGCAGGGCCTTACCCAACAGTGGGCTCGCAGTCTAAAAGGGGGAGGCAGGGAACAAAACCAAACATACTAACAAAATAAAATAAATAGAATAGATATGTACAAGTAAAATAAATAAATAAATAAATAGAGTAATAAATATGTACAAACATATATCCATATATACAGGTGCTGTGGGGAAGGGAAGGAGGTAAGACGGGGGGAAGGAGAGGGGGACGAGGGGGGGAGGAAGGAAGGGGCTCAGTCTGGGAAGGCCTCCTGGAGGAGGTGAGCTCTCAGCAGGGCCTTACCCAACAGTGGGCTCGCAGTCTAAGAGGGGGAGGCAGGGAACAAAACCAAACATACTAACAAAATAAAATAAATAGAATAGATATGTACAAGTAAAATAAATAAATAGAGTAATAAATATGTACAAACATATATCCATATATACAGGTGCTGTGGGGAAGGGAAGGAGGTAATATGGGGGGAAGGAGAGGGGGACGAGGGGGGGGAGGAAGGAAGGGGCTCAGTCTGGGAAGGCCTCCTGGAGGAGGTGAGCTCTCAGCAGGGCCTTACCCAACAGTGGGCTCGCAGTCTAAGAGGGGGAGGCAGAGAACAAAACCAAACATACTAACAAAATAAAAAAAATATAATAGATATGTACAAGTAAAATAAATAAATAAATAGAGTAATAAATAAGTACAAACATACATCCATATATACAGGTGCTGTGGGGAAGGGAAGGAGGTAAGATGGGGGGAAGGAGAGGGGGAGGAAGGAAGGGGCTCAGTCTGGGAAGGCCTCCTGGAGGAGGTGAGCTCTCAGCAGGGCCTTACCCAACAGTGGGCTCGCAGTCTAAGAGGGGGAGGCAGAGAACAAAACCAAACATACTAACATAATAAAGGAAGCGCCCAGCAGACAGACACGGGGGTTATGATTGTTATTAGCACTATTATTATTATTATTATCGTTATTATTATTAGTACGGGGGGGTGATAAGGACGGTCCCGGGGAGCCCCCGCCCTGCCCCCCCTGTGCCCCTGTCACCTCCTCCGGCCGCCGCCGCCGTCCGGCTCCAGGCTGCACTGTTTGGAATCGCCCCCCCCCCTTCCCGCCCGAGAGTGACGGCCGCCTCCGCCAATCGCCGCGCCGGCCGCGCCCCGGCCCGGCCAATCCGCGGCCCGCTCGTCTCGGAGGGGGAGGGAGGGAGGAAGGCAGCCAATCGCGGGGCGGCGGGGGCGGGCCCTCGGCCCCCTGCCGTCCAATCGGCGGGGGCGTCGGGGAAAACGCCACGGCCACCCGTGGGCCGGGCAGCAAGGGCATTTATTAATTCACTCAATCGTACTTATTGAGCGCTTACTGGGTGCAGGGCACTGTACTGAGCGCTTGGGAAGGACAAGTCGGCAACATCTGGAGACGGTCATTCATTCATTCAGAAGTATTTCTTGAGCGCTTACTGTGTGCAGAGCAATCAATCAATCAATCAATCGTATTTATTGAGCGCTTACTGGGTGCAGGGCACTGTACTGAGCGCTTGGGAAGGACAAGTCGGCAACATCTGGAGACGGTCATTCATTCATTCAGAAGTATTTCTTGAGCGCTTACTGTGTGCAGAGCAATCAATCAATCAATCAATCGTATTTATTGAGCGCTTACTATGTGCAGAGCACTGTACTGAGCGCTTGGGAAGGACAAGTCGGCAACATCTGGAGACGGTCATTCATTCATTCAGAAGTATTTCTTGAGCGCTTACTGTGTGCAGAGCAATCAATCGATCAATCGTATTTATTGAGCGCTTACTATGTGCAGGGCACTGTACTGAGCGCTTGGGAAGGACAAGTCGGCAACATCTGGAGACGGTCATTCATTCATTCAGAAGTATTTCTTGAGCGCTTACTGTGTGCAGAGCAATCAATCAATCAATCAATCAATCGTATTTATTGAGCGCTTACTGGGTGCAGGGCACTGTACTGAGCGCTTGGGAAGGACAAGTCGGCAACATCTAGGGACGGTCATTCATTCATTCAGAAGTATTTCTTGAGCGCTTACTGTGTGCAGAGCAATCAATCAATCAATCAATCGTACTTATTGAGCACTTACTGTGTGCAGGGCACTGTACTGAGCGCTTGGGAAGGACAAGGCAACATCTGGAGACGGTCATTCATTCATTCAGAAGTATTTCTTGAGCGCTTACTGTGTGCAGAGCAATCAATCAATCAATCAATCAATCGTATTTATTGAGCGCTTACTGGGTGCAGGGCACTGTACTGAGCGCTTGGGAAGGACAAGTCGGCAACATCTAGGGACGGTCATTCATTCATTCAGAAGTATTTCTTGAGCGCTTACTGTGTGCAGAGCAATCAATCAATCAATCAATCGTACTTATTGAGCACTTACTGTGTGCAGGGCACTGTACTGAGCGCTTGGGAAGGACAAGGCAACATCTGGAGACGGTCATTCATTCATTCAGAAGTATTTCTTGAGCGCTTACTGTGTACAGAGCAATCAATCGATCAATCGTATTTATTGAGCGCTTACTGGGTGCAGGGCACTGTACTGAGCGCTTGGGAAGGACAAGTCGGCAACATCTAGGGACGGTCATTCATTCATTCAGAAGTATTTCTTGAGCGCTTACTGTGTGCAGAGCAATCAATCAATCAATCAATCGTACTTATTGAGCACTTACTGTGTGCAGGGCACTGTACTGAGCGCTTGGGAAGGACAAGGCAACATCTGGAGACGGTCATTCATTCATTCAGAAGTATTTCTTGAGCGCTTACTGTGTACAGAGCAATCAATCGATCAATCGTATTTATTGAGCGCTTACTGGGTGCAGGGCACTGGACTGAGCGCTTGGGAAGGACAAGTCGGCAACATCTAGGGACGGTCATTCATTCATTCAGAAGTATTTCTTGAGTGCTTACTGTGTGCAGAGCAATCAATCGATCAATCAATCGTATTTATTGAGCGCTTACTGGGTGCAGGGCACTGGACTGAGCGCTTGGGAAGGACAAGTCGGCAACATCTAGGGACGGTCATTCATTCATTCAGAAGTATTTCTTGAGCGCTTACTGTGTGCAGAGCAATCAATCGATCAATCAATCGTATTTATTGAGCGCTTACTATGTGCAGAGCACTGTACTGAGCGCTTGGGAAGTCCAAGTTGGCAACATATAGAGACGGTTCCCTACCCAACAGCGGGCTCACAGTCTAGAAGGGGGAGACGGAGAACAAAACCAAACATATTAACTGGATAAAATAAATAGAATAAATGTGTACTAGTAAAATAGAGTAATAAATACATACAAACATATAGACATCTATACAGGTGGTGCGGGGGAGAGGAAGGAGGGGGCTCAGTCTGGGAAGGCCTCCTGGCAAGGTTATGTTGCCAACTTGGATTTCCCAAGCGCTTAGTATGGTGTTCGGCACATAGTAAGCGCTCAACTCATTCACTCATCCATTCAATCGTACTTATTGAGCGCTTACTGTGTGCACGGCACTGTACTGAGCGCTTGGGAAGTCCAAGTTGGCAACATATAGAGAAGGTCCCTACCCAACAGGGGGCTCACAGCCTAGAAGAATGGATGAATGAAATCAATCAATCAATCAATCGTATTTATTGAGCGCTTACTGTGTGCAGAGCACTGGACTAAGCGCTTGGGAAGGACAAGTTTACAACATTTAGAGACGGTCCCTACCCAACAGGGGGCTCACAGTCTAGAAGAATGAATGAATGAATGAAATCAATCGTATTTATTGAGCACTTACTGTGTGCACAGCACTGTACTGAGCGCTTGGGAAGTCCAAGTTGGCAACATATAGAGGCGGTCCCTACCCAACAGGGGGCTCACAGTCTAGAAGAATGAATGAATGAATGAATGAATGAAATCAATCGTATTTATTGAGCGCTTACTGTGTGCAGAGCACTGTACTGAGCGCTTGGGAAGTCCAAGTTGGCAACATATAGAGACGGTCCCTACCCAACAGGGGGCTCACAGTCTAGAAGAATGAATGAAGGACTGAAATCAATCAATCAATCGTATTTATTGAGCGCTTACTGTGTGCAGAGCACTGGACTAAGCGCTTGGGAAGGACAAGTTGGCAACATATAGAGGCGGTCCCTACCCAACAGGGGCTCACAGTCTAGAAGAATGAATGGATGAAATCAATCAATCAATCAATTGTATTTATTGAGCGCTTACAGTGTGCAGAGCACTGTACCGAGCGCTTGGGAAGGACAAGTTGGCAACATATAGAGACGGTCCCTACCCAACAGTGGGCTCACAGTCTAAAAGAATATATGAAATATATTCTTGAAATATAGTATGAAAGTATGAAATATTGAATGAAAATAAGGCGGGGGGGAGAGATGCACTCAGCTTTCGTTTTGTTCTCTGCCTCCCCCTTTTAGACTGTGAGCCCACTGTTGGGTAGGGACTGTCTCTAGATGTTGCCGACTTGGACTTCCCAAGCGCTTAGTACAGTGCTCTGCACATAGTAAGCGCTCGATACACACGATTGATGATGATATTTGCACATCTATAGGTGTAGATAGACCTATGCCTCTATGTGTTGCCGACTTGTACTTCCCAAGCGCTTATTACAGTGCTCTGCACACAGTAAGCGCTCAATAAATACGACTGATTGATTGATTGATAGACGTGATTAGCCCCTCGCCGGATGATTTGCCCACCTGAGCGCGGCCTGGGGGATCGACGGTCTGTTTACCTTGACTTCTCGCGAGAGCCGGGCCGGCGGTCAGAGCACGTGGACGCGGCGGCTGCCAATCACGCTGACGGGCCAATCACGAGGGAGCCGCTACGCGGGGCTTGTCCCGCCCCCCCTGGCGGCACCTTCCGGTCTCGTGGAGCGGCGCTGCTGCGCAGGCGCGGTCGGAAGGCTGCGGCGGCCGGCGGCCGAAGGGGGCGGTAGAGAGGCTTCCACCTCATTCACTTGTATTTATTGGGCGCTTACTGTGTGCAGAGCACTGTACTAAGCGCTTGGGAAGGACAAGTTGGCAACATATAGAGACGGCCCCCACCCAACATTCATTCATTCATTCATTCAGTCGTATTTACTGAGCACTTACTGTATGCAGAGCACTGTACTAAGCACTTGGGAAGTCCAAGTTGGCAACATATAGAGACAGCCCCCACCCAAAAGCGGGCTCACAGTCTGGAAGATAATAATCAATCTCAATCAATCAATCAATCGTATTTGTTGAGCGCTTACTGTGTGCAGAGCACTGTACTAAGCGCTTGGGAAGTCCAAGTTGGCAACATACAGGGACAGCCCCCACCCAACAGCGGGCTCACAGTTTAGAAGACAATAATGACGATGGCATTTGTTAAGCGCTTACTATCAATCAATCGTATTTGTGGAGCGCCTACTGTGTGCAGAGCACTGTACTAAGCGCTTGGGAAGTCCAAGCTGGCAACATATAGAGACGGCCCCCACCCAACAGCGGGCTCACAGTCTGGAAGATAATGATGATGATGGCATTTGTTAAGCGCTATCAATCACTCAATCGTATTTGTTGAGCACTTGCTGTGTGCAGAGCACTGTACTAAGCGCTTGGGAAGTACAAGTCGGCGACATATAGAGACGGCCCCCACTCAACAGCGGGCTCACAGTCTGGAAGATACTAATGATGATGGCATTTATTAAGTACTTACTATCAATTGTATTTATTGAGCGCTTACTGTGTGCAGAGCACTGTACTAAGCGCTTGGGAAGTACAAGTTGGCAACATGTAAGGACAGTCCCTACCCAACATTCATTCATTCAATCGTATTTACTGAGCACTTACTGTGTGCAGAGCACTGTACTAAGCGCTTGGGAAGTCCAAGTTGGCAACATATAGAGACGGCCCCCACCCAAGAGCGGGCTCACAGTCTGGAAGATAATAATGATGACGGCATTTGTTAAGCGCTTACTATCAATCAATCGTATTTGTTGAGCGCCTACTGTGTTTAGAGCACTGTACTAAGCGCTTGGGAAGTACAAGTTGGCACCATCTAGAGATGGCCCCCACCCAACAGCGGGCTCACAGTCTGGAAGATAATAACGATGATGGCATTTGTTAAGCGCTTAATATCAATCACTCAATCGTATTTGTTGAGCACTTACTGTGTGCAGAGCACTGTACTAAGCGCTTGGGAAGTACAAGTTGGCGACATGTAGAGACGGCCCCCACCCAACAGCGGGCTCACAGTCTGGAAGATAATAATGATGATGGCATTTGTTAAGCGTTTACTATCAATCAATCGTATTTGTTGAGCGCTTACTGTGTGCACAGCACTGTACTAAGCGCTTGGGAAGTACAAGTTGGCAACATATAGAGACAGTCCCTACCCAACAGTGGGCTCACAGTCATGCGTTCACCTCTCCCTATCCACCACTTCCCCCTGGTTGTGGCTTCCCTTTCCCCTCTACCCTGGGTGGATTGGGAATTTGATCAATTTGGATCTGATCGTTCCGTTTATCCTGGACCCCTCTGAGCCCAGCTGTGCCAAGTGTGATGGACTCCATAGCATGGATAGCTAGTCCAGCCCTGTACTGAACTCCTATATAACAAAAGTGATGGTATTTGTTAAGCGTTTTCTATGTGCCAAGCACTGTTCTAAGCGCTGCGGGGTGGGATACAAGGTAATCTGGTTGTCCCACTTGGGGCTCACAGTCTTCATCCCCGTTTTCCAGATGAGGTAACCGAGGCACAGAGAAGTGAACTGACTTGCCCAAGGTCACCCAGCAGACATGTGGCAGTCAAAATTAGAACCCAGGTCCTTCTCTCAGGCCCGTGCTCTGTCCACTCAGCCATGCTGCTTTTCATTCATTCAATCGTATTTATTGAGCGCTTACTGTGTGCAGAGCACTGTACTATGCTGCTTTTATAGGAAGCGCCCAATAAATGACGATGGCATTTATTAAGCGCTTACTATGCACAAAGCACTGTTCTAAGCACTGGGGAGGATACAAGGTGATCAGGTTGTCCCATGGTGGGGCTCACAGTCTTACTCCCCATTTTCCAGATGAGGGAACTGAGGCCCAGAGAAGTGAAGTGACTTGCCCAAAGTCACACAGCTGACAATTGGTGGGGCCGGGATTTGAACCCGTGACCTCTGACTCCAAAGCCCAAGCTCTTTCCACTGAGCCACGCTGCTTAAATAGGATTGAATGGATGAATTGTGAATTGGGCTCCCGAAATTAGGGGAAGGAAGGGGGGAGCGATGGAGACGCATATCGAGTGAAAGTCCTTCCTCTCCCCCTCATGCCCCTCTCCATCCCCCCATCTTACCTCCTTCCCTTCCCCACAGCACCTGTATATATGGATATATGTTTGTACAGATTTATTACTCTATTTATTTATCTTACTTGTACATATCTATTCATTTTATTTTGTTAGTATGTTTGGTTTTGTTCTCCGTCTCCCCCTTCTAGACTGTGAGCCCGCTGTTGGGTAGGGACTGTCTCTATGTGTTGCCGACTTTTGTACTTCCCAAGCGCTTAGTCCAGTGCTCTGCACACCGTAAGCGCTCAATAAGTACGATTGATTGATTGATTGAAAGTCACTGTTCATCATTTAGGGTCTGGAAAACCGAGGGGTGCAGAGGGGCACGTCTAGTAAAGCACTCTTCAAAAACCTCTCTCCCCTTTAACTTTTTTTAAAAAATGGTATTTGTTCAGCACTACGTGCCGCCCGCTGTACTAAGCGCCAAAGTCGACACAAGATCATCGGGGTGGACACATTCCCCGTCCCACCCAGGCCCACAGTCTTGATCCCCATTTTACAGATGAGTTAACTGAGACCCAGATACGCGAGGTTACGCTCTCGAGGTCACACAGCCGACGAACGGCGGAGCCGG
Source organism: Tachyglossus aculeatus (assembly GCF_015852505.1). Classification (NCBI taxonomy): domain Eukaryota; kingdom Metazoa; phylum Chordata; class Mammalia; order Monotremata; family Tachyglossidae; genus Tachyglossus; species Tachyglossus aculeatus. Next base: position 43,931,092 of record NC_052082.1, on the reverse strand, counting down.
AATTAAATCCCAGGCCGATTCCCGGATCTGCTCTCTTTCCACTGGGCCACGCTGCGCCTAGTCTAGGTGTTTGCTCTCTTAGTATTAACAATCACAGACATAATAAAAATAATAATAATAATGGCATTTATTAAGCGCTTATTATCATCATCATCAATCGTATTTATTGAGCGCTTACTATGTGCAGAGCACTGTACTAAGCGCTTGGGAAGTACAAATTGGCAACATCTAGAGACAGTCCCTACCCAACTGTGGGCTCACAGTCTAAAAGTCTAAAACCAAACATACTAACAAAATAAAATAAATAGAATAGATAAGTACAAGTAAGATAAATAAAGCACTGTTCTAAGCGCTGGGGCGGATCCAAGGTGAGCAGGTTGTCCCACGTGGGGCTCACAGCCTTCATCCCCATTTTCCAGATGAGGTAACTGAGGCCCAGAGAAGTGAAGTGACTTGCCCAAAGTCACCCAGCTGACAATTGGCGGAGCGGGGATTTGAACCCATGACCTCTGACTCCAAAGCCTGGGCTCTTTTCCACTGGGCCACGCTGCTTCTCTACATCCTAACGGTATCCATTCTATTTATTTTATTTTGTTAGTATGTTTGGTTTTGTTCTCCGTCTCCCCCTTCTAGACTGTGAGCCCACTGTTGGGTAGGGACTGTCTCTGTATGTTGCCAATTTGTACTTCCCAAGCGCTTAGTACAGTGCTCTGCACATAGTAAGCACTCAATAAATACGATTGATGATGATCCTAACGGTATGCCCAGGAAGAATTACTTTACGGAAGAATTTTCCATCTGAAGCGCCTTTTCTGAATCAAGCCTGCGAAGAACAAAGCAAATCTCCGGGAAAGTGCCAAAACAAGCATATACCCTTCTTGCCGGGCCACCTAATCGTTTTCAGCCTTGACGTGCAAATTTGTCCTACAGTCTAAAAGGGGGAGACAGAGAACAAAACCAAACATACTAACAAAATAAAATAAATACAATAGATACCATTAGGATGTAGAGAAGCAGCGTGGCTCAGTGGAAAAGAGCCCGGGCTTTGGAGTCAGAGGTCATGGGTTCAAATCCTGGCTCTGCCAATGGGTGTCGGGGCAATGCCATGTCCTTCCCCACTTGAGTCAATCAATCATATTTATTGAGCACCTACTGTGTATCAATCATATACAAACATATATTTGTATATATGTTTGTACATATTTATTACTCTATTTATTTATTTATTTTATTTGTACATATCTATTCTATTTATTTTATTTTGTTAGTATGTTTGGTTTTGTTCTCTGTCTCCCCCTTTTAGACTGTGAGCCCACTGTTGGGTAGGGACCGTCTCTAGATGTTGCCAGTTGGACTTCCCAAGCGCTTAGTACAGTGCTCTGCACATTAGTAAGCGCTCAATAAATACGATTGATGATGATGATGATGATCAATCAATCGTATTTATTGAGCGCTTACTGTCACCAAAACCTGCCGGTCTCAGCTCCGCAACATTGCCAAGATCCGCCCTTTCCTCTCCATCCAAACCGCTACCCTGCTCATTCAAGCTCTCATCCTATCCCGTCTGGACTACTGCACTAGCCTTCTCTCTGATCTCCCATCCTCGTGTCTCTCCCCACTTCAATCCATACTTCATGCTGCTGCCCGGATTATCTTTGTCCAGAAACGCTCTGGACATATTACTCCCCTCCTCAAAAACCTCCAGTGGCTACCAATCAATCTGCGCATCAGGCAGAAACTCCTCACCCTGGGCTTCCAGGCTGTCCATCCCCTCGCCCCCTCCTACCTCACCTCCCTTCTCTCCTTCTCCAGCCCAGCCCGCACCCTCCGCTCCTCCACCACTAATCTCCTCACCGTACCTCGCTCTCGCCTGTCCCGCCATCGACCCCCGGCCCACGTCATCCCCCGGGCCTGGAATGCCCTCCCTCTGCCCATCCGCCAAGCTAGCTCTCTTCCTCCCTTCAAGGCCCTGCTGAGAGCTCACCTCCTCCAGGAGGCCTTCCCAGACTGAGCCCCTTCTTTCCTCTCCCCCTCGTCCCCCTCTCCATCCCCCCGTCTTACCTCCTTCCCTTCCCCACAGCACCTGTATATATGTATATATGGTTGTACATATTTATTACTCTATTTATTTATTTTACTTGTACATTTCTATCCTACTTATTTTATTTTGTTGGTATGTTTGGTTCTGTTCTCTGTCTCCCCCTTTTAGACTGTGAGCCCACTGTTGGGTAGGGACTGTCTCTATGTGATGCCAATTTGTACTTCCCAAGCACTTAGTCCAGTGCTCTGCACATAGTAAGCGCTCAATAAATACGATTGATTGATTGATTGACTGTCTCCCCCTTTTAGACTGTGAGCCCACTGTTGGGTAGGGACTGTCTCTAAATGTTGCCAATTTGTACTTCCCAAGCGCTTAGTACAGTGCTCTGCACACAGTAAGCTCCAGGAAAGTGCCAAAACAAGCATATACCCTTCTTGCCGGGCCACCTAATCATTTTCAGGCTTGACGTGCAAATTTGTCCTTAGGGCAGGGTGTCGGGGCAATGCCATGTCCTTCCCCACTTGAGTCAATCAATCATATTTATTGAGCACCTACTGTGTATCAATCATATACAAACATATATTTGTATATATGTTTGTACATATTTATTACTCTATTTATTTATTTATTTTATTTGTACATATCTATTCTATTTATTTGATTTTGTTAGTATGTTTGGTTTTGTTCTGTCTCCCCCTTTTAGACTGTGAGCCCACTGTCGGGTAGGGACTGTCTCTAGATGTTGCCAGTTTGTACTTCCCAAGCGCTTAGTACAGTGCTCTACACATAGTAAGCGCTCAATAAATACGATTGATGATGATGATGATGATGATGATCAATCAATCGTATTTACTGAGTGCTTACTGTGTGCAGAGCACTGGACTAAGCACTTGGGAAGCACAAGCTGGTGACTCTGTCTCCCCCTTTTAGACTGTGAGCCCACTGTTGGGTAGGGACTGTCTCTAAATGTTGCCAACTTGTACTTCCCAAGCGCTTAGTACAGTGCTCTGCACACAGTAAGCGCTCAATAAATACGATTGATGATGATGATGACATATAGAGACAATCCCTACCCAACAGTGGGCTCATAGTCTAAAAGAGCACTGTACTAAACGCTTGGGAGGGTACAATATGAGAGACACGCTACCTCCCCGCAATGAGCTCACAGTCTAGTGGGGGTGACAATCATCATAATAATAATAATGGCATTCATTAAGCGCTTACTATACGCCAAGCACTGTTCTAAGCTTATTGAGCGCTTACTATCTTTCATTCAACTGTGTTTATTGAGTGCTTACTGCGGGCCAAGCACTGTACTAAGCGCTTGGGAGAGGACAATATAACAACAGACACATTCCTACCCACAGCAAGCTCGCAGTCTAGAGGGGGAGAGAGACGATAAATAATAGATGAATAAATTACAGCTATATACAGACGTATACATATGATACCAACTTGTACTTCCCAAGCGCTTAGTACAGTGTTCTGCACACAGTAAGCGCTCAATACGATTGATTGATTGATATGATACAAATATATGCATGCAGAGCACTGTATTAAGCGCTTGGGAGAGGACAATATAACAACAGACACATTCCTACCCACAACAAGCTCACAGCCTAGAGGGGGAGAGAGACGATAACATAAATGATAGATGAATAAATTACAGCTATATATAGACGTACACATATGATACAAATATATACATGCAGAGCACTGTACTAAGCGCTTGGGAGAAGACAATATAACAACAGACAGATTCCTACCCACAACAAGCTCACAGTCTAGAGGGGGAGAGAGATGATAGCATAAATGATAGATGAATAAATTACAGCTATATACAGACCTATACATATGATACAAATATATACATGCAGAGCACTGTACTAATCAATCAATCGTATTTATTGAGCGCTTACTGTGTGCAGAGCACTGGACTAAGCGCTAGGGAAGTACAAGTTGGCAACATCTAGAGACAGTCCCTACCCAACAATGGGCTCACAGTCTAAAAGGGGGAGACAGAGAACAAAGCCAAACATACTAACAAAATAAAATAAATAGAATAGATATGTACAAGCAAAATAAATAAATAGAGTAATAAATATGTACTAAGCACTTGGGAGAGTACAATATAACAGACACATTCCAACCCACAACAAGCTCACAGTCTAGAGGGGGACAGAGAAGATAACATAATAGATGAATAAATTACAGCTATAGAAAGATGTATACATATGATACAAATATATACATGCAGAGCACTGTACTAAGCGCTTGGGAGAGGACAATATAACAACAGACACATTCCTACCCACAACAAGCTCACAGTCTAGAGGGGGACAGAGAAGATAACATAAATGATAGATGAATAAATTACAGCTATAGAAAGACGTATACAGATGATACAAATATATACATGCAGAGCACTGTACTAAGCGCTTGGGAGAGGACAATATAACAACAGACACATTCCTACCCACAACAAGCTCACAGTCTAGAGGGGGAGAGAGACGATAACATAAATGATAGATGAATAAATTACAGCTATATACAGACGTACACATATGATACAAATATATACATGCAGAGCACTGTACTAAGCGCTTGGGAGAGTACAATATAACAACAGACACATTCCTACCCACAACAAGCTCACAGTCTAGAGGGGGAGAGAGATGATAACATAAATAATAGATGAATAAATTACAGCTATATACAGACGTATACATATGATACAAATATATACATGCAGAGCACTGTACTAATCAATCGTATTTATTGAGCGCTTACTGTGTGCAGAGCACTGTACTAAGCGCTTGGGAAGTCCAAGTTGGCAACATATAGAGACAGTCCCAACCCAACAGTGGGCTCACAGTCTAGAAGGGGGAGACGGAGAACAAAGCCAAACATACTAACAAAATAAAATAAATAGAATAGATATGTACAAGCAAAATACAGTAATAAATATGTACTAAGCGCTTGGGAGAGGACAATATAACAACAGACACATTCCTACCCACAACAAGCTCACCTTCTAGAGGGGGAGAGAGACGATAACATAAATGATAGATGAATAAATTACAGCTATATACAGACGTACACATATGATACAAATATATACATGCAGAGCACTGTACTAAGCGTTTGGGAGAGGACAATATAACAGACACATTCCTACCCACAACAAGCTCACAGTCTAGAGGGGGAGAGAGACGATAACATATATAATAGATGAATAAATTACAGCTATATACAGACGTATACATATGATACAAATATATACATGCAGAGCACTGTACTAATCAATCAATCGTATTTATTGAGCGCTTACTGTGTGCAGAGCACTGGACTAAGCGCTTGGGAAGTCCAAGTTGGCAACATATAGAGACGGTCCCTACCCAACAGTGGGCTCACAGTCTAGAATGGGGAGACGGAGAACAAAGCCACACAAACTAACAAAATAAAATAAATAGAATAGATATGTACAAGCAAAATAAATAAATAAATAGAGTAATAAATATGTACTAAGAGCTTGGGAGAGTACAGTATAACAACAGACACATTCTTACCCACAACAAGCTCACAGTCTGGAGGAGGAGAGAGACGATAACATAATAGATGAATAAATTACAGCTATAGAAAGATGTATACATATGATACAAATATATACGTGCAGAGCACTGTACTAAGCGCTTGGGAGAGGACAATATAACAACAGACACATTCCTACCCACAACAAGCTCACAGTCTAGAGGGGGAGAGAGACGATAACATAAATAATAGATGAATAAATTACAGCTATATACAGGCGTATACATATGATACAAATATATACATGCAGAGCACTGTACTAAGCGCTTGGGAGAGTATAATATAACAGACACATTCCTACCCACAACCAGCTCACAGTCTAGAGGGGGAGAGAGAAGATAACATAAATAATAGATGAATAAATTACAGCTATAGAAAAACGTTTACATATGATACAAATATATACATGCAGAGCACTGTACTAAGCACTTGGGAGAGTACAATATAACAACAGACACATTCCTACCCACAACAAGCTCACAGTCTAGAGGAGGAAAGTGACGATAACATAAATAATAGATCAATCAATCAATCGTATTTATTGGGCGCTTACTGTGTGCAGAGCACTGTAGTAAGCGCTTGGGAAGTCCAAGTTGGCAACATATAGAGACGGTCCCTACCCAACAGTGGGCTCACAGTCTAGAAGGGGGAGACAGAACAAAACAAAACATTAACAAAATAAAATAGAATAGATATGTACAAGTAGAATAAATAGAGTAATAAATACGAACAAACATATGTACATATATACAGGTGCTGTGGGGAAGGGAAGGAGGTAAGGTGGAGGGGAAGAGGAAGGAGGGGGCTCAGTCTGGGAAGGCCTCCTGGAGGAAGTGAAGCTCTCAGTAGGGCCTTGAAGAGGACTAAGCGGTTACTATATACTGAGCACTGCACTAAGCACTCCTGTATGCCAAGCACTGCACTAAGCGCTGGGGTCGGTACAAAGTAAATGGGTTGACACAGTCCCCGTCCCACAGCCATCCCCATTTTACAGATAATTGAGGCACAGGGGAGAGAAGCGACTTACCCAAGGTCACACAGCAGGCAAGCGGCGGAGCCGGGATTAGAAATCAGGTTCTTCCGACTCCCGAGCCCGTGCTCTCCCGCGGAGAGGAAGGGAAGGCCACCTGGAGATGTGCTTTTAATGAGGCTGAGCGCCTGAACTGTGACTAGACTGTGAGCCCACTGTTGGGTAGGGACTGTCTCTATATGTTGCCAATTTGTACTTCCCAAGGGCTTAGTACAGCGCTCTGCACATAGTAAGCGCTCAATAAATACGATTGATGATGATGATGAACTACGTAGTCTAGAAATCGGACAGTTGGAGACCAAGCTGATCCTCCAAAAGGGGAAGGGGGCATTGAGAGAAGCAGAACGAACACTTTTCCATCCCATTCACCCAGCTCCAGAAAGCTTCTGCTTTGTCCGTCCCCCTCCTTCCTCGTCCCCCTCTCCATCCCCCCGTCTTACCTCCTTCCCTTCCCCACAGCACCTGTATATACGTATATATGTTTGTACATATTTATCACTCTATTTTACTTGAACATATCTATTCTATTTATTTTATTTTGTTAATATGTTTGGTTTTGTTCTCTGTCTCCCCCTTCTAGACTGTGAGCCTGCTGTTGGGTGGGGGCCGTCTCTATATGTTGCCAACTTGGACTTCCCAAGCGCTTAGTCCAGTGCTCTGCACACAGTAAGCGCTCAATAAATACAATTGATTGATGAGGAGTGTTTCTGGTTATTGTTCAACAATTAACAGTCTTCCCCCAGCACCGACGGGACGGTTCCTTAATATGTGCTTACAACTATCACCGGGTGGGCAGCATGGCCTAGTGGAAAGAGCATCATCATCAATCGTACTTATTGAGCGCTGACTACGTGCAGAGCACTGTACTAAGCGCTTGGGAAGTACAAATTGGCAACATATAGAGACAGTCCCTACCCAACAGTGGGCTCACAGTCTAAAAGGGAGAGCATGGTGTTGGGCATCAGGAAACCTGGGTTCTAATCCCAGGTTTGCTGTATATAACCCTGGTCAAGTCTTCGTTCATTCACTTGTATTTATTGAGCACTTACTGCGTGCAGAGCGCTGTACTAAGCGCTTGGGAGAGTACAACAATAAACAGACACAGCCCTTGCTCACAAAGAGCTTAACTTCTCTGTGCCTCAGTTTCCTCATCTGTAAACTGGGGATAAAATAGTTTGAGAGCTCTCTATGGAGAACTGTGTCAGAGCGGCTGTGTCCAGTCCGATCATCCTCTAGAGTGTAAGCTTCTTGTGGGCAGGGAACCAATTCTGATGAATTGAACTCTCGCAATGGCTTAGTACAGTGCTCTGCACACAGTAAGTGCTCAATAAACACCATCTATTATCACTGTATTTAGCACGTAAACACTTAAAAAGCATAAACTGTAAGAACTGAGTGGACACCAGGTTTAATTCCCAGTTTAATATTAGTTGCTTCAGTAGGCAAGAAAAAGCAGAAAAGGATTGAAACCCTGGCAAATAGGATATGGAAGAATTAACACTCAGATACGATCTTGGGAAGCAGCGTGGCTCAGTGGAAAGAGCGCGGGCTTTGGAGTCAGAGGTCATGGGTTCAAATTCCTGCTCTGCCAATTGTCAGCTGTGTGACTTTGGGTAAGTCACTTCACTTCTCTGTGCCTCAGTTACCTCATCTGTAAAATGGGGATGAAGACTGGGAGCCCCCCGTGGGACAACCTGATCACCTTGTAACCTCCTCAGGGCTTAGAACAGTGCTTTGCACATAGTAAGTGCTTAATAAATGCCATTATTGTTATTATTATTATTATTTTCTACTAAGCAGGCAATATCCCAGGCCAATCAGAAGGGAGCTTAGAATTCAATCTCACATATAATAAAGAGCTGATTTTTCAATTTAAAGCAGCTTTTAACTGATCCCTAAAAAACAGGCATAAAATACCATCACCCATCTCGCTTTTGTTGATCAAACTGCCAAAAATAGGAATGAAGATTTCCTAGGCACATTTGTTTTATGCCTCAGCCACTCTGGTTTTGTCTGAGAATCCAAATTTTACAGTGAGGTCCTCTAGACTGCAAGCTCCTTGCAGACAGGGAATGGAGCTACCAATTCTGTGAGATGCCAACTTGTACTTCCCAAGGGCTTAGTACAGTGCTCTGCACACAGTAAACGCTTAATAAATACAATTGATTGATTGATTGTATAGTGCTTTGCAGAGATCTTACACTGAGCCTTCCTCAAAGGACAAGGTCCACGTCTAATTCCCTCTTGTATACTCTTTCCCAGTGTTTAGTACAGTGTGGCGCACAAATTAGGTACTTAATACTATTACTACTCTGCACCCACTAAGCGCTCAATACCACTGGCTGATGACCTCTCCTGCAGAAACAAAGCTATTTATATATGATGCACACTAGTTTATTTCCACTACTGGTGTAAAGATCTTATTTTACTTTTTGAAGTGTCTTTACTTTTGGAATTACACTTTTTCTTTCCATTTCACTTGTGATTTTGATTGTAATCGAAAAGAGTGATTGCGTCTAAAGTTCTTCCTTTATTTCTTTATCTGTGTGGGTATAATCAGCTGTTTTTCTCATGACTCTAAAAAAAAGTCATCCCTGTTTGTCTTTTATAGCTTCATGACTATGAGTTTGGCTGTTTCCCGTCTTGCATATTTCCGTTATCAACGAGTCAGTCGGCGGTACCTCTTGAGCACCAAACACTTGGGAGAACCCAATGCAGCCGAGTTTTTCAAAAACATGCTAATACCCCATGACGCGCTGGTACTATTAGAAACTCAGAGATGACTAAATGACCAACACAAAAACAAGGCAAAACAAAGTAACGTGTTGTTTTAGAACTCAAACCTGCTGGTAAACTGGTACGCTCTGTTCAGCGGCCACCACTTTGTGAGCTAGGAGCTCTGTAAACATAACCAGACAATAAATCATTGCGTAAGTCCCAGCATTTTGGAGGCAATCATCAAAGAGTGCTTTATTGCCACCAGCCCGGCCTCTGTCACAGAGGAAAAACTCACTCCGAGTTGAATAATGTGGGCCAACTTCATTGCTGGAGCTCCTTGTTCTTAACCTTACAGCAACGCCCGATTACACATAATCCGAGACCTAAAATGCCCCTCGTCCAACTGGATATGCCCTGGAGGATGAAATGACAACGATGAAAGTCGGACACAAATCTCTTGGTGGATATACTCTGGAAATTCTTTCAGACGATTATTCTAGAACAGTTGATTCTTTGTTCTGGGGTTTTCCCGGGCCACTTATTAGGTTTTTGTTTTGTTTTTAAGCATACTAGGTCATTGCATCATTTGACCCTAGCAATGAGGAACCAGCAGGAGATAATAACTACTGTGCAACCCTAATACATCCTACGTAACAGACTACTCCTTCTCCCGTCCCGATACCTAACAACATGGGTTGTCGTAGAAAGAGGGAAATGGTAGAAAGAGAATAATCTCCAAAAGGGGTTTTTCTAAAGACTATATTTTAAAACACAGACCCATCTGTGAGGAAACAGTTTCAGCATTTAGAAATTGATCACGATAGATGAATGGCCCTGTATAGTGGTGTCTTGTGAGAACACGTCTCTTGCTTCGTCACAGCTTAAATACGCTAATCAATAGGATCTACTGGGTGTCTGCGTACAAAGACTGTGCCAAGCGTTTGGAAGAATTTAATAGTGATCCCTGCCCTCACAGAGATTACAATCCAGTAGGGGAAAGACATTAAAAGGAATTACAGATAGGAGGAAGAGTAATTGAGATATGAACAAAAGTGATGCAGGGAGTTATGGATATTTAAATTCTTAGGTGACCCCCAGGAAGCAATATGATTTCAGAGATGTGGTCTGTCAGTTCTGAAAGGGGAGTGAGCAAGAGGTAAAAAAGAGGTAAATATGTGGAGAAGCGGCGTGGCCTACTGGAAAGAGCACGGACCTGGGGAGTCAGAGGACCTGGGTTCTAATCCCAGCTCCACCGCATAGCTGCTGTGTGGCTTTGGGCAAGTCACTTAACTTCTGTGGGCCTCAGTTCCCTCATCTATATAATAAGGATTCTATACCTGCTTTCCTTCCTACTTAGACTGTGAGCAACACGTGGGACCCGTCTTGTATCTACCTCAGTGCTCAGTGAAGTGCTAGACACATAGTAAGCGCTTAACAAATGCCACAGTTGTTATTATGCTAGCTTGAGAAGAACGAAGAGTGCAAACTCTTAAAGTGGGAGAAGAGTGGTTTAACTAGGAATGAGAGAGCTGACTGAGTGCCTTTGAAGTCAGGAGTTTTCTGGCTTTATGCAAAGGGAGAGTGAAGGTTGCCCAACCATTAGCAGTGCTTGGGGAATGGGAAGATGTATGCACTGTGTTTTAGAAAAATGATCAGGACAGCAGAGTGAAGTATCAACTGGAGAGCGGAGAACCTAGAGGGAGGGAGCCAGCAGGAATCAGCGGACGAAATAATCACGTCAGGAGAAAGGAGTGGTCCAGTGTTGAAGGTAACCAAGATGTCAAGGAGAATTAGGACAGAATAAATTCTAGATTTGGCGACATGAAGGACATTGGTGATCTTGGCGAGTGGTCTCAGTGAGGCCAAGGGGGGCAAAAACCGGTTTGTAGAGTCAAGGAAGGAGTTGGAGGAGGGGAACCGGTGGGTGTGCGTGACTCATTTGAGGAGTTTGGACAAGAACAAGAAGAAAAATCTGGGGCCACAGCTAGGTGACCCCATAGGATCCAGGGGTTTCTTTAGGTCGGGGGAGATTTAAGCACGTTTGAAGGCTGTCAGAGTGAGTGGATGAAGATGGCAATCGGAGAAGGAAGAAAGGTGGGTGTGTATGCTTTTAGAAGGTGAGAAGGGATGGGACTAGAGGTGTAGGAGGAGAGGGCAGACTTTCAAAGCGGGCATCTCTTGAGAAGTGGTCAAGAAGGAAGAGAGTGGATGTGAGGGTTGGACAGAGTTGAGAAGGAAAGGGGGAGAACATGGCTTGATCATCAACAAGGTAGTTGGCGTGGTCAGAGGAGAGGGATGGGGGACTTAGGAGCACTGAGTCTTTGGGGAGTTCAAAGGCTAGCATAGTTGACCAAGGCAATGGGCAAGAGAATCACAATAATAATAATTGTAGTATTTAGGCGCTTACTATGTGCTAGGCATGCTACTAAGTGCTGGGGTGGATATAAGCAAATCATGTTGGCCACAGACCCTGTCCCACATGGGGCTCACAGTCTCAATCCCCATTTTACAGATGAGGGAACTGAGGCACAAAGAAGTGAACTGACTTGCCCAAGGTCACACAGCAAAGTCAGGGAGCCGGCGTTAGAACTCATGACCCTGTGACCCCCATTTGTCATGCCGCTGAGCCAAAGAGGGCAGAGTTACAGCATGTAAGGATGAATTGGAAGCAGTCAGATTCAGCGTGGTGACTGGATTTCGGCCAACGGTGCTAAACGGCACGAGCCCAACAGCCAGAAAAGTGTCCCGCGACTGCGGTCTTTTGCAGGGTCTCCGGCAAATTCAGAGGTCAAGGAGAGTACTTTTCACGTCAGACTTGGAAAACAGATTTGGGAGTCTAAAGAGATGCTCCCATTCTGAACAGTGACAAGGTGGCTCAGTGCAAAAGAGCCTGGGCTTTGGAGTCGGAGGTCATGGGTTCAAATCCCGGCTCTGCCACTTGTCAGCTGTGTGACTTCGGGCAAGTCACTTGACTTCTCTGGGGCTCAGTTACCTCATCTGTAAAATGGGAATGAAGACTGTGAGCCCCCCGTGGGACAACCTGATCACCTTGTAACCGCCCCAGCGCTTAGAACAGTGCTTTGCACATAGTAAGCGCTTAATAAATGCCATAAAAAAAAAAAAAGGACTGAGCATGTGAGGTCAGTAAGTGTATAGATTTAACACAGGCTAGTAGCCGTCTCTTGTTTCAAAGATGATGCTGCAGATGGGGAAACTGCATCCATGAGTGAGAATGGAATTGTGGGAGAATCTCTTACATTTTGTCCAGGAAAACAGAGTAGCGCACCGACTCTGGCCCTCGGATTGGGGTAACCCCTTCTGAAACGACGGTTCCGAGGGCACGTCTTTCCACCGGCAACTGGACACCTACTTCAGTCGTTGTTGCAACAAAAGCAGTGGTTTACACCCAGCCATCTCTCGGCCGATTCCTCTATGCCGTTGCCCGACGCCCCCCTAGAAAGAATTCTGGAAATAGAGAAGAGCAAGACTTGTAATAATGACTATCTACCACGAAGATAACCAAGACCTGTTCCCAATAAATGAGGCTGAATCTCCCTATATTTTATGGTAGCAAACTTTACCTGTAACATGTAACAGTTTTACTCCTACAAGAGAACAAAATCTCCAAGGACACCCTGTTTTTAAAAAGTGGGGACGTAACTAGTGATTCTGAAATCGACTGGGAATTTATCATTGCACATTACTGGCAAAAAAAAAAAATCCCTGGGGGACATTGGATTTGTACACGTCACCTTTCAGTTGTCTTTTTTTCTCTTTCATCACCCTTTGGCTCAGGGAGATGACTCAAGAACTGGCTAAGGCTAGTCAAAGAATTTATAAATGAATCTTTTAAATACACTTTATCTTGCTATAAATAAAACAGTATGATACCTCTCTCAACATTGTGTTAAAACTTAAAGAAAAATTAGGCACCTTTAGCTGCCTAACGTTCACACACAAATAATTGCAGCTAGCCTCAAATTGTCATTTTTTTCCCTACTTATAAGCCTTGGTAATTGGGAAACTAATTTTAAAATTATATTTTAATTTTTAAGAAACTTGGTTGACTATGATTTTTCTCAATTTTCTCAGAAGATTGAAATTGATTATTGGCCTTAGGTCCAAATAATAATAATAAATCTTTGCAAATTTCATACAATTCATCCATATCTTTGCAAATTTCATCCATAATAATAAATCTTTGCAAATTTCTTACAATTTTTGCTTTGGCAAAGTCAAGTCAACAAATTTCAGTCAGTTTTCCTATAGGTCAGTACTACTCACATCTCAGTTGACAACATTTCTTCCATCACCACATCACATTCTTTCTGCCCAGATCAGCATTGTTCAAAAAACACTCCCTTAATTCTTCCAACAGCGTTCTGTCCACGATGCGTGGTGCAAATACAAATCATGGGAGAACTGAGTCCATTCTATTACTGATATTTTTTTTACAGATTTCCCCCATGGTCCCTGAAAACACTGTTTACCACAAAAGGAAGCTTTTTGAATTTCAAACCAAAACACAGGCAAAGCATTATTCAGTATTCATCTAGGGAGATCTCAATTGACATTCAGGAGCTGCTTGCAAAATACAGTTTCCCAGACTACAATTCTTATGCCTCATTTAGGTATACGGAAAGGTTGATAAAAAGATGGTCTTGCTGTTTTGGGAGAATAGTTCCCATTATGTTTAAAACCTACATAATGTTCTATCCCGTACCTTTATTAATGTCTAATCAAGACAATAAGTGAGTCTTTGTTCTGCAGACAGAGTAATATTTACTGTGGCTAAAAAGCTCTAAATCCCTTTCAGTGCTAGGTCGTAGCCATAGCAACGTATGAAGAAAAAAGCTAATTTTAGCACTTGGCTTTTTTGTTCTACTCAAAGAGCAGTTCCAAAAATAAAATGACCAGTAAGTATTCCTATTAAATCAGAGCCAACAACATTTAAAATCATTAAGTGATACGTCTAAGCAGCCTCTAGTCCCCCGATGATTATCGTAGCCATAAAAAGCGTTTCTTTCTAAAATCTAGAGTCTCTGGTCCATCCACTACAGAACCTTTCGTATCATTGAGACTGTAGTACTACTTGGCAGAAATTAAAGGCACTACTTTTATCGATGACAACAGACAATGCTTAAAATAAGCCTCATCACCACTTGGGTCTCAAGTCTGCTTCGAGGTTTCATTTCTGTTCCATGTCGGAAGTGAGAACTAAGGCTCTAGTGTGGGGAGGAGGGCGAGGAGATTCTGCCATCTGAACCTACCAAGAACAACCATCTATAAACTGTGTCAAGATTGATTATACAGAGACCAACCAAGTTGGCTATCACTTTGTTTCACTTGGTGGGGTGGGGGCAGGCAGTAAAGCCCCATCACTTTGGGAAGGGCACACCTGAAAAGCCTCTCTAATCAATTAAAGAACAATTCTTAATTGCCATGCGAAAGGTCACTGCTGCAACAAATTCCTGGAGACGCGTTGAAGGGTGAATTGAAGCAGCACCACCCCCACAGCCTCGGCATCCACAATCCTGGGATTTCAAAGTAAAAGAACCAATAATTTGGTGCACAGAGGTATTCCTGGGACGCAAATTCTTGCCCTTATTTACGATATTGGGGTGAAGCTGGTAGTTTCTGCTTGAAAACGTAAACGATTTCATCTCTCTTCCTCTAAGACAGTTAGCAGTAACTAGAAAAGTCGGGGGAGATTTCAACATCAGCAAGGCCATCTATTAAAGATGGTACAGGCTAAGGATATCAATTGGGCTACCTCCTTGGATTTTCTCCGGAAGAAGCAATACCTTCCCAGTCAATACCGCGGGCTTCATGAGTTCTCAACTCTCGCACATTTTCATTTCCAATAACGAGACTACCTTAAAGGAAAGAAAAGCAACGTCAAGAAGCATTCACTGGTTTATTAGGTGAACTGACGTGTAACTCACAGGATCAACGAAAACTGTAACATAAAAATAACTTAAGAAATTGTGTTGCAAGGGAATGGATTAGCAAGAAAAACCTTAAACGTTTTAAGATTAAACATTAAAAGGGGTAATTACCTTAAGCTTTGGCAACAAGAGTACTACAGAAAGGTCAAGATGAAGTTTTCTTCTTAATAAAGGAGGATTCTCACACGAACCTACGTACACCCAAATGATTTCCCGGATACTTCTGACGAGCAACAGTTCACAAAATGCAGCAGAATTATGCATAGTATTTTAATTGAGAGAAAAACAGACATCAAGCTACGTACGCACTGTTTCCAGGTAAATTCCACTTCTGACTTGTGAAATCCCAAATTAAAAAATGATCTTAAAAAGACACTACCATTTCCTAAGGAACACCGAGCGGACCACCGCGGGTCACTATGAAAATACATCACTCTTCCAGTCTGCTTAATAATTTAAAAAGTTTTGAAATTTTCAACAGAAGTGGTTTATACAAAGTCAAGACTAACAGGTGCCGGACTAACGAGCTTTTTAAAAAAGGAGTCGACAGATTGCTAAAATCTACTATTTTTCTTTTTTAAACAATATTTAGTCCCGTGCCGACAATCGCCGTATACAGGCGTCAGTTCGCGGTGAGGAGTACGAACGTCCACACGATTTTACAGCGACGGACGCTGGACGCATCTTCCAAATTCACAGTTATAATACAGGCGAGGACGGGGGGCCAGGATGAAGCTGTCGAAATACCCCAGAGAGGCGTCTACAAAGCGAACGTCCGACTCCGGCACCGGCTTCCAAAATATTTCTCGGCTCGAGAGGTCTCGCCCCGTCGCCTTCCAGCCGCCCCCTCAGCACACGCAGACCGTTTTCCTGTGCTGTTGTAACAAGGGGTGGCCGAGCTTCTTCTGGCCCCTCAGGCTGCGTCGCATGGCGAGCCTGACCGAGTTTTTGCGCTGCGGGGTTGCGGACAGGCTCTCGGGCTGAGCCCCGCCGCTTCGAGTCGGCCCCCCGCGCCTCGGCTTCTTCACGGCGGGCCCGGAGTTGGATTCTTCCAGTGTCCTTTTGAAGTTCCCCGGGGGGGTCCGCTCGACCTCTTGGGCTTTCGTGGGGCCGGCGGCTGACGGCGTCTTGAAGCTTTTAGGGTCCGTGCTGGGGCCCGTGGCCCCCGAAGGGGACCGGCCAACCGACAGGCCGCTCTTCAAGGAAGCCCGGACCCGCCATGTCGCGGGACGGGGGCACCTCTCCTCCGGGGTCTCTGGGCCCTTGGCGCACCGGCCGCGCCCCCCCCGGTGCCACCTCGGCGGGCGTCTCCGAGCGCTTCTCTGAGAAGGCGCTGCTCCGCACCAGAGCGGGAAGATGGTCCTTCGAGCTGAGGCGCGGCCACGCGTCCTCCTCCAAAAACTGAAAAACGAGGAAGGGGAAATCGAATGAGAAACTGCTCACGCTGCGGTTTAAACAAATCCTGGCTTGCGGCGTCCTACAGTTATTCTGCTGGAATCGCGCCTCGGGTAGTTAAAACGCGACAGAGGAATTTTTAACGTTTGAACGAGAGATCCCGTTGACTTTCTCTTACGGCTATTTTAGCGGGTGCTTTCCCTCTCTTCTTGAGCCATGCTGGAGGGGGTTGGTTAGCACGGAGCAAAACGCAGCCGAATATCTCATCACAAAGTCAAACAGGATTTCAGTATCGCTGAAAGTTAAGGAATCTAATCTCCAGAAAAATGGCTTGAAAGAGGGTTGGTTAGCAGAGCAAAATGCAGCCAAATATCTCATCACCAAGTCAAACAGGATTTCAGTATCACTGAAAGTTAAGGAATCTAATCTCCAGAAAAATGGCTTGAAAGTACACTGCATCTAAGTCCCATGTCTTTGGGGTGGGGTTTTTTGGTTGTTGTTTTTTTTTGTTTTTGTTTTTTAATGGAACTTGTTAAGTGCTTACTATGAACCTGGCACTCTACTAAGCGCTGGGGTACATACAAGATAAGCAGTTTGGACATGGTCCATTTCCCCACATGGGGCTCCTAGTCTTAGTCCCCGTTTTAAAAGTGAGATAGACACAGAGAAGTGGAGGAGGCAGGATTAGAACCCAGGTCCTTCTGACTCCCATCCCCGAGCGCTGACCACTAGGCCATGCTGCTTCTCGTGTTTACAAGCATTTAGTACCTTGCTACAATAAGCCATGAAAAGCATGTTAAGGGTATTTCTACCAAAGGAAGAAATATACAGCTATGTGCAATTTTCTATTCTGTTGCCCTCTCTCATGGTAACAAATCTTAGATCCCCAAAAAACCCCAAAACAAAACACAAGTGAAATTAGATTCGCTACTCATCCACCCTTATTCAAAAATTCCGGCAAAAATAGGCCAACAGGGTTCCAACTTGAACCTTACCCCACTTTAAAAGAGTTCTCGAAAGTTTCAAGGAAGGTCTTATGGAATACTATTTGGAGGATAATAACAATAATAATTATTATTATGGTATTTGTTCATTCATTCATTCAGTTGTATTTACTGAGCGCTTACTGTGTGCAGAGCGCTATACTAAGCACATGGGAAGTACGAGTCGGCAACATATAGAGACGGTGTCTACCCAACAGCGGGCTCACAGTCTAGAAGGGGGAGACAGAAAACAAAACAAAACATGTAGACAGGTGTCAAAACAGTCAGAATAGAGGTAGAGCTATATGCACATCATTGATAAAATATAGTAAATATGTACAGGTAGAATAAATAAATATGTAAAAATATATACAAGTGCTGTGGGGAGGGGAAGAGGAGAGTTAAAAGGGGGCTCAGTCTGGGAAGGCCTTGTTAAGCGCTTACTGTGTACCAAGCACTGTTCTAAGAACTGGGGTAGATACAAGGTTGGCAGGTTGTCCCACGTGGGGCTCACCATCTTAATCCCCATTTTACAAATGAGGTAACTGAGGCACAGAGGAGCTAAGTGACTTCCCCAAAGTCACACGGCTGACAAGTGGCGGAGCCGGGATTAGAACCCATGACCTCTGACTCCCAAGCCCGGGCTCTTTCCACCAAGCCATGCTGCTTCTCAGCGTGGAGAGAGGACTATGTGCAGCTCTTAAGGGATGTCAGTAATATCCTGATTTCTTATTAAGTTCTAAGTGCCTTACTTAACCAATTAAACTCTCTCTAACAGGCTGGAATTTGAAAGAAGGTAGGAGGGCGCCTTTTGGGCTATTTCATGCATCTTTTATATTTGGAGTAGCCTGCTGTTGGTCCGCTGAAAAGATCAACCAAGCGATCAATCAATCATATTTATTGAGCGCTTACTGAAGTGCAGAGCAATGTGCCAAGCACTTGGGAGTATACGATAACAAAGCGTCTGGGAATCGGGACACTTGGGCTCTATTCCCAGTCCTTCCTGCGAAGGCTTCCGACCCCACCTGGCTAATAGGAACGAGGTTCGTGACTGATGGTCAGGACGCTGCACAGAGTGGAAGCAGACCAGGAAGAATCTTGAAAAAAAACTAGCTAATGTCAGTGGCAAAAATCACAGAAGCTCGGCAGCAGCACTATGCTGCGGTCGCTTCGGCTATTATCGGGGTTTTTTCTCCGTGCACATCATCAATCGTATTTATTGAGCGCTTACTATGTGCAGAGCACTGTACTGTACTGTACTATGTGCAGAGCACTGTACTAAGCACTGTACATCGCAGAGTGTAGCACCTGCCCACCTACTCTCTCACTGTACTCTATACCCCAATGGAAACATAACTGGCAGGAAAGAGCAGAGTGCAAGTGGCACTGAGCAATCTGCTAGCGCTCTAACCAATTCCTCTCTGCAGGTGCTTGGTCCGGAAAAGGGTCAAGACTCTTCTGTCATCCTCACTTTGAGCTCCAAGCTACTAATATTCATGAAAATAAACATAACAAGGGTAATAACTGGAGCTCACTATATGCCAGGGACTGTACTAAGCACTGGGGAGGATACAAACAAATCAGTTGGACACAGTCCCTTGTCTCACATGGGGCTCACAGTCTTAACCCCCATTTTACAGATGAGGTGACTGAAGCACAGAAGTTAGCTGATTTCCCCAAGGTCACACGACAAAGTGGCGGAGCTGGGATTAGAACCCAGGTCCTTTTGACTCCCAAGCCACCTAGGCCATGCTGCTTCCACAGCAACTTCAATTCTGAAGATTCAGATGTCTGCATCGAATTCAGGGCCAATTCAGGACTTCCTGTTTCTCTAGGGAATACCTAGAATAACAATTAACCTCATACCTACTACCAGAGAAGCAGCAGGGCCTAGTGGATGAAGCACGGGCCTGGGAGTTGGAGGGTCGTGGGTTCTAATCCCAGTTCCGTCACATCTGCCGTGTGACCTTAGGCAAGTCAATTCACTTCTCTGGACTTGTGTTCCCTCATTTGTAAAATGGGATTGAGACTGTGAGTCCCACCTGGGACAGGAACAGTGTCCAACCCGATTTGCTTGTCTCCACCTCGGAGCTGGCACGCTGTAAGCGCTTAAATACCACGGGTCCTAGCCATAGAACTAGCCCGCCATGCTTCCTTCACCAGAATCCTGCATTGGCTCCTTTTTCAAATCAGCCTCTGTCTCCTGCGGGGAGAGAGAAAAGCAGCCACGGCAATGCACGGCTTCCAAAAAACCTAAGAGAGGCTGTGATGGCCGCTGTTGGACTGGACTCTGAGTTGTGGAGAGCTGGAAATTCTCTTCCTCCTCCTCTTTCAGCAACCTGCTGATCGTAGCTTTTGTCCCTCATGCTGTTTTAGTGTCCTATGAATCTGTCAACATTCATTTTATTTTTAGATAGTGAGACTCCCGAGGGACAGGGACTGTGTCTAATTCACACCTGCTCATTTTATTTCCCCTGTGGCATTTGTAAAGCACTTACTACGGGCCAGACACTGTACTAAGCACCAGGGTAGATACGAGCTAGTGGTTGAACACCATCCAGGGCCCATGCGGGGTTTACAGCGTTAATCTCCCTTTTCCGGAAGGGGTAACTGAGGCCCAGAGAATTTCAGTGACTTGCCCAAGGGCACACGGCAGACAATTTGGCGGAGCCAGGATGAGAAGCGAGGTCCTGATTCCCAGGCCCATGTGCTCCATCCGCAAGGCCATGCTGTTTCTCTGTTTTCAAGAAATGAGAAGGTACCGTGAGGAGTGCCGAAAATGGTACTACATCAAGGTGCTTCTGTTGGCAAAGGTTCCCAGCAGGGTTAAGGATGTTCTGGATAATAATAATAATAATAATAATAATAATGGCATTTATTAAGTGCTTACTATATGCGAAGCACTGTTCTAAGTGCTGGGGAAGTTTACAAGGTGATCAGGTTGTCCCACAGGGGGCTCGCAGTCTTCAACCCCATTTTCCAGATGAGGTCACTGAGAAGCAGCGTGGCTCAATGGAAAGAGCCTGGGCTTTGGAGTCAGAGGTCATGGGTTCAAATTGCCACTCCACTAATTGTCAGCTGTGTGACTTTGGGCAAGTCACTTCACTTCTCTGGGCCTCAGTTCCCTCATCCGTCAAATGGGGATGAAGACTGTGAGCTCCCCCATGGAACAACCTGATCACCTTGTAACCTCCCCAGCGCTCAGAACAGTGCTTTGCACACAGTAAGCGCTTAATAAATGCCACTATTACTATTATTTGTTAAGCGCTTACTCTGTGACAAGCACTGTTTTAAGCGCTGGGGTAGATACAAGGTCATCAGGTCGGACACAGTCCCTGTCCCACGTGGGGCTCACAGTCTTAATCCCCATTTTGCGGATGAGGTCACCGAGGCCCAGAGAAGCGAAATGCCTTGCCCGAGGTCACACAACGGGCAGGTGGCGGAGCCGGAATTAGAGCCAACGTCCCCTGACTTCAATAATAATAACGATGGCATTTGTTAAGCGCTTACTATGTGCAGAGCACTGTTTCAAGGCCCGTGCTCTTTCCACTAGAGGCCACGGTGCTTCTCACGCTGCTTTTCCCTTTAGCTCTGAATCTCCGGCATCAGACACATACACATAACTGCATCCTCGTCTGCTTGGGAATACACCATCGAGAGAATCAGAGAAGAGTCTCCCCGGTTTCGAATCCCATTGTCGTCCAACTGTTGGGATGATTATGAGGGAAACGTGAACCATTCATGTGGTCCGAGCAAGGAGAGTGGAAAACAGGCAGCAAATGAGGCATAAGCAAATTCAAGGTTAGCACACCGCCTTGCCTCTCTGCAGCTGGTATGCCACAGAGAGCGGCTAATCAAATAGCAGTAAAGGTCCAGAAACCGGTAATCACGGCTTCTGGCTCGCAGGAACAAAACGTGGGTCTGCATCGGGAATACAAGGTTAGGCAGTTGATGAAATCCCTTTAGAAAAGAAAGCGACAGACAATGGGACAATTTCAGAGTTAACACGATTTATTCTAGACTCTGTTGTGCCGCTTTGATTAAGTATTCAGATCATTATTCTGACACTACAGGAGCGCTGACTTCTCTTCCCCCGTTTTCTCTTTGCATTTTTCCTTTTCCTTCTCTTTTTATTGAGAGTCTGTGGGAATACAGTGCAACTGTTAGCACACGTAGCTGCTTTTACGTGCACCTCAAATTAAGTACTCATTCGCTCTATCTCCTTTGCAGGTTCCTTAAACGAGGTGTGAAGAGGCTACACCTTAAAAAAAATTCAAATTTTAAAACGCTATAGGAAAATCCTTTCAAAATAATGAAGAGTCTCTGGCTATCAAGAGGGCTGTGCCTAGCTCCCAGGCAAAAAAAAAAAATTAAAGTTTCACGCTTCACAATAGGGCATTTCTGACCCTAGAACTCTAAGGCACACCTACGACATTTTCCCAATTCATAAACGCTTCCTAGGTGCGTGGCTCTAGAAGCCTACACCATTGTTGTTAATGTCTTTTTAATAATAATAATAATAATAATGGCATTTATTAAGCACTTACTATGTGCAAAGCACTGTTCTAAGCGCTGGGGAGGTTACAAGGTGATCAGGTTGTCCCATGAGGGGCTCACAGTCTTAATCCCCATTTTACAGATGAAGTAACTGAAGCAAACTACCTACTTACTTGAGAAGTTAGTGCCTGTATGAGGATGAACCCCTTCCAATGTGGACAACCATAAAAAAATGTGCTGTGCAGCTTTCATGCATTTACGTAATATGTGTAATTTATTTATTTATGTATGTATATAAATCTGTCTCCCCCCACCCCCAGAGCTCACTGTGGGCAGGGAACTTGTCCTTTATTGTACTGTACTCTCCCACGCACTTCATACAGTGATTTACAGTCATCGCTCCTTAAAAATGACTGAATGACTGAATATTATTCCATGTCAAATACCGCCATCCCTAGCAGAAAAACAAAAGTGGTTTCTACCACCTCCTCTCACACACCAGTTTGTAAGACCGAGATCTGGTGAAATAGTAAGAGTAATATTGAAATATGAGGCTAGAGTTCCGAAATTAAAGATCAAGACAGTTTTTCCTCAAATGAGCATTCTCTCATCTCACGTATTTCACTGCATTTTCATACAAATCAAATTCATTTCACTTGCGGTTTGAATCGAGACCAAGTAATCACAAGGTCTTGAACATCCAAGTCCTCCTTTCACTGTGCCTGAGGGACAACTATTCAAAGACCTGAAGAAACAATAGATCGATGGTATTTATCAAGCGCTCACTGTACTAAGCGCTTGGGAGAGTTCAATACAACGGAGTTAGTAGACAAGTTCAAGACCCACAACGAAAAGCTGTGTGGCCTAGTGGGTAGACAGCGGGCCCGGGAGTCAAAAGGACCTGGGTTCTAGTCCCGGCTCTGTCGCTTGTCTGCAGTGGGACCTTGGGCAAGTCGCTTAATTTCTCTGTGCCTCAGTTACCTCATCTGTAAAATGGGGATTAAGACGGCAAGCTCCACGTGGGACATGGACTGTGTCCAAACTAACCGCCTAGCATCTACCCCAGAAGTTAGAACAGGGCCTGGACCGTTTTAAAAACAACACACCCCCAAAACCAAGCCTCTGGTCTACATTAATAGAACTAATAATATATAATTTATAAACATGTACATAAGTGCTGAGGGGCTGAGAGTGGGGCAGATCTAGGTATCAAATCATTATTATTAAACATATTTATTGAGTGCTTACTCTGCGCAGAGCACTGCGCTAAGTACTTGGGACAGTACAGAGCCCTGGCCTACATGAAAAAGACATGGTTCCAATTCATAGAGGGAGTCTCCAAAAATTAAGGCTGAGTTATCAAAACTTGAACAGAACACTGTTGGCTATCAACAGGGAAGCTCTATTTTAATAAACTGCTGGCCATATTAACTCTGAAACAGGACAGTGAGGTTCCAGAACATATAGATATGTACCAGGTCTGATTGCTCCACAGGACTAAATCCTACATTATTTGTTGATTTACTTCAGGACACTTAACTTCTCTGTGCCTCAGTTACTTCATCTGTAAAATGGGGATTAAGACTGTGAGCCTGATTGTGGGACAGGGACTGTGTCCAACCTGATTAACTTGAACCTAACCCAGTGCTTAGAACGGTGCTTGACACATAGTAAGAGCTTAACAAGTACCATAATTATTATTATATGTCCCTCCGTCCATTCCTTTCCCTCACCCTGTTCCCCTCTGTTCCCCGTGAGTCTCCTGGATCTTCCCGGCACCTGACCCCCAAGTCCCCTTGGTGACTAGCTTTTCCCCCCCGGCATTTTTTCCTGCGTCTGGATTTTAAAACCACATGACCCCAGCTGCTGCCTCAATCACCATCATTCCACATTTCCTGACCAAACCTGTAGGAAGGGGGGGGACAATGACAGACTAGGGAGGGACGGGAGAAAGTGCTGGGGGGAAAAATATAAGGGAGGGGCAATATTCCCTCCCAAGCCACCGCCACAACTGACTCCATCCCTCTCCACCCAGTCTTGGACTGTACTTTGTTCCTGTACTGCCAGGGAGGCGGGGAAGAGCCGAGGTAAGATACCAACCGGGAACGAGGGAGGAAGTTAAGGGAAGGCGGCAACGGTCAAAGCAACAAAGTTGCTGGGATTAAAGTACGAACAGAGGGAAAAAAAAAATTCTGGGACACAGGGAAGAGGAGAGTACTACTAGAAACCGGGGACGGGAAGGAGATCATTTTTACTTACCTGTAGGATTCGACCACGACATCGGAGCTGGGGCGGGGATGGACCCTATACCTAGTTGCAAATCAGTCTATTGGCCAACGGACTCAAAAACTACCAAAAGCAGCCCTCTGTCAACCGATGCCTAAGAGGTGGCCTCTGAAGAGACCAATTCATTTGAGTGCTAGGCCGAGCTGAACTTTACCTTGACTGGTGGCGTGGAGCACGGCGAGGGAGACGCTGTGCGCATTTCCTGGCTGTTGAAGGAGATGCTGTCTGCCAGGTTCAGATAGAGCTCCTCTTCACTGGTGGAGCTACCCTGATTGTCCACCCCAGGGGAGATGCAGATGACGATAGCGCTGGTGTTATCAGCCCGCAGCATTCGCTCCCTCCAGCGGCCCAGTGCTCGGTTCACCAGCATTTTAGCGCACGACTGTCCGTGCTCTTCCTGTATTGAGAAGAGAAAGGGGGAAGGAGAGCGGGTAAGACTTTGGGGTTTGTGGAAAAGAAAAGCTATTTCGGAGTTCGAGTACCTCCTTCCGGATTTAGAATCGAGGTGACTTTGCAAGTGAAATCAAAGCCCTCTAAGTCAATGAGCCATTCCTAAAACTCAAACACAGGCTGGAGTTGTTATTTTACTTATTAGCTTAATTCATTTGGTCCTCGCGTAATTACCATTTCGATTATCGATTTTGCCTTTGTTCCAAAGTCTCCATCCCCTTAAAAATATCTTTTATCAGTATAGATATACACATGCCTATGGGGCATAATATACACATGCCTATGGGGCATAATATTCATTCATTCATTCAATCATATGGAGAGTACAATACAACAATAATATCTCACAATTTTAAGTCAAAACCCATGAAACTGATTCTTTTTCCTTACATTCACTTAAAACTCTATTGTCCAATGAGAAGTATCTCCTAAGGAATTGGATTTCATTTTGAAGCTTTGTACCCTGTCCCTCAAAACACAAAAGGGGACTGAGAAATATTTAAAGTATTTAAATATTTAAAATAAAAAATAAAATTAAATAAAAATCTCATCAATTATTTCACGATGAGAAACATCATCATGCCTATTTCTATTTCATGCAGGACAAATTACTGCATGAACTGAGAGCTTGTTTTTGAGAATAAACAGATCCCAATCATTTCACTGCCACTAATAATTCCATGGCTGTATTGCCAACTATTGTGTTGTAATAGCCCACAAAGTATTGGCTCCACTGGACATTGGGAGATGCTGTGCCGAAGAGTGGTCAACTGAACAACTATGGATACGGGCCAAAGATTCAATCATTGGTGTGAGGATAAAGGAACTGGAGCCAAAGGGTTTTGTGATCTCTAGACTGTAAGCTTGTTTTAGGCAGGAAACATGTCTACCAACTCAGTTATACTGTCATACTCTACTCTCATAATAATGATAATAATAATAATGTTTGATAAGCACTTACTATGGGTCAAAGCACCGTTCTAAGCGCTGGGGCAGACACAAACGAATCAGGATGGACACAATCCCTGTCCCACAAGGGGCTCACAGTCTTAACCCCCATTTACAGGTGAGGTAATTGAGTTCCAAAAAAGTAAAGTGACTTTCCCAAGGTCACACAGCAGACAAGTGGCAGAGCCGGGATTAGAACACAGGTCCCTCTGACTCTATCCACTAGACCATGCTGCTTCACAAGTGCTTAGTACAGTGCTCTGCACACAGTTAGTGCTCAATTCATACAATTGATTGACGATAATAATAATAATTTGGGTATCTGTTAAGTGCTTACCGTTTGTCAAGCACTGCTCTGGGTGATAGGGTAGATACATGTTAATCAGATCAGACACAGCTGTGGATACAAAAGGGGACCAAGAACTGACCCTTGAGGAACCCCTACAGTAAGGGGATGGGAGGGGGAGGAGAAGCCCGCAGCCCGCAAAGGAGACTGAGAACGAAAGGCCGGAGAGATAAGAGGAGAACCAGGAAAGGATGGAGTCTGTGAAGCCAAGGTTGGGTAGCGCGTTGAGGAGAAGGGGGTGGTCCACAGTGTCGAAGGCAGCTGAGGGGTCGAGGAGGATTAGGATAGAGTAGGAGCCGTTGGATTTGGCAAGCAGGAGGTCACTGGTGACCTTTGAGAGGGCAGTTTGGGTGGAATGTAGAAGCCAGATTGGTGGGGGTCGAGGAGAGAGTTGGCATTGAGGAATTTGAGGCAGCGCGAGGTGGAGGGCAGGGGGAAGAAGGGGAGAGCAAGTTTAGAGACAGCATTACCTCTTACGGGAGGCTAGCTGATCACAAGGGAAGGCTGATCTGTCTACTAAGGACACGTCCACCCTATTGTGGAACCTCTTCAATTCACTCTAAGTACAGTCATCATCATCATCATCAATCGTATTTAGTGAGCGCTTACTGTGTGCAGAGCACTGTACTAAGTGCTTGGGAAGTACAAATTGTCAACATATAGAGACAGTCCCTACCCAACACTGGGCTCACAGTCTAAAAGGGGGAGACAGAGAACAAAACCAAACATACTAACAAAATAAAATAAATAGAATAGATATGTACAAGTAAAATAAATAGAGTAATAAATATGTACAAACATATATACATATATACAGGTGCTGTAGGGAAGGGAAGGAGGTAAGATGGGGGAGATGGAGAGGGGGATGAGGGGGAGAGGAAGGAAGAGGCTCAGTCTGGGAAGGCCTCCTGGAGGAGGTGAGCTCTCAGTAGGGCCTTGAAGGGAGGAAGAGAGCTAGCTTGGCGGATGGGCAGAGGGAGGGCATTCCAGGCCCGGGGGATGACGTGGGCCGGGGGTTGATGGCGGGACAGGCGAGAACGAGGTACGGTGAGGAGATTAGCGGCGGAGGAGCGGAGGGTGCGATCAAGTACATAACTTTGGCGAAGTTAAACCTTGGTTTAATGTAGCAATCCTCTATTTGAAAACAACTGTGCCAATAAAAAAATCGGTGCCAATTTATGACAGTTTACTGAGACCGAGGTGGGTCGTAAACTAAAGCGCTGCCTGTATCCTAAACAAAATTTAGTTCCCTCCCCACGTTAACAAGCGTGTTTGCTCTGTAGGTTTCTAACCCGACCCCCTGCTCAGAAATAGCACAATCAAACGGCTCTTTGGTGGTGTTCTCTCACCGTCAGGTACTTTTTCTCCTCTTTGTCCTGGCACATGGAGATGGCATCCTGAGGGGGGATCATGTTCCACAGTCCATCGCTGCCCAGGATAATGTATCTGTGCTTTTGGGGATCCAGGGTGTGAACGCTGGTATCCGGTTCTGGGGACACAACGAACTCGCCGCTGTAGAAGTCATAGCTCCACAAATCACCTGGTGGGGAGAAAAACAAAACATATTGCTCTATAAAATGGGGGTTCCTAGGACCACCTTAGTGCCGGAGAAAACTACTGAACAGAAAGCGAAGGAAATTCAATTCTTTTCACCCACTGCAGCCCCTGAGGTACCCCAATATTCATGACTTCGACGAGTCAGGAGAAGGACCTGTCAGGTGCGTTTTAATACCTTTTGATTACAATCCATAAAAAGTGGGAAAAATGCAAAGTCATAACTCCTATCTCTTACAAACGGCCCAACTAAAATCCACAAATAAAGTTTTAAGCCCACTGCTGGGTAGGGCCTGTCTCTATATGTTGCCACCTTGTACTTCCCAAGCACTTAGTACACAGAAAGTGCTCAATAAATACGATTGATGATGATGATGATAAGTTCAAAAGATTTAAAAATGACACACAAAAAATAATCTACGGGAACTACCCAAAATCTCAACTCTACAGCCCAGTAATAAATATTGACAAGTCCTCCTCTGAAGCAAAAAATAAATAAAAATAAAGCAAAAAACAGAAAGGCCGAGTCCAGAACTGCTACTTTAAAAACCAGAGCTTTGAGAATTAAAGACCCAATAGAATTTAAAAGCAAAAGTGATTTTCAGTCCTTGGATTTCCATAAGTGTAAATAGGCCTCGCTCCCTTTTAAGCAATTCTGGCCTCTTGATAATCCTAAGGATGAGGTCGCTCTGTGCCCACTTCCTGAGATTGAACTTCCCCATTAGTTCTGTTCGGTCCTATCGGCCAACTGAAATGTGCTCATACCAAACAAAGAATACTTCAAATCAATTACTCCACTTCACTGTGGCAAACACCGCCGCAGAGCCAGCCTCATTAAAGAGCCAATTCACCTTTCCCGCTGCCCAGTGGAGGAACACATGCTACAACTACACGCTAATTAGTACCCAACCCTGTACAGCTCCACTCTGGCCCTGAGCATCTCCCATATGCCGGCACGACAGAGCTCCTCTTCTGCCAAGATCAAAATGAGGATGGAGGCGATTGAGAGGGAGCACGGAGGAAGCAATTAAAGGTTGTAATTGAGATTAAAAGCCTTCGAAAACCACGTCTGGACTAGAGAGCCAACAATGCTGCTGCAGCAGCTTCATATAATTTAGAGAAGCGGCATGGGCCAACGTCTAAATTATGGGCCCATCTGATGGTTACCCTGGGCACAAATGCCATTTAAAAAGGACTACAGTCGGAAGACCTCGCCTTCCAAGATGAAGCTTGTGGGAATTAAGAAGTGGAAACTGCTCAGACCCTGAGCAGAGGAAAGCCTCACTAAACCCCCCTAAAGGGCTGGGGGGCAGGGAGGAGGGATTCCAGTTGGGATTGTGACAATATTTTGTAGACTCACGCTCGACCACGGTGTCGAAGCTGGATTTCGGCAAAAAGAGGCGAGAAGCAGGATATGCCATTTTTCTTGATTTGTCTTCCTACCGGCTTGACCTGGCCTAAGGGAGCTCTGGGTAAACCAGTTCCTCTGCTTCTGGCTCCTGTTCTGAAGAATCTGGGCTTTTCTCCTTTCTATGTTTTTGCCTTTTTCTATCACGCTCCTTCAGTTTTTACCTTTTTCTACCACACTCCTCCGCTGCCTTTGGGGGCCACGTGCACACTGACCCCCCTTCCGTTCGGGGACCCGCAGGACCACAGGGAGAGAGGAAAAGGGGGAGAGGGAGGGAGAGCCTAAACACACTGGCACCTGATTTCTCCTTGCTTTCTAAAATCTGTCTGAAGGAAAGCTGGGTTGACTCAAGAGTCCTGTAATTATCCGGAGGCAAAGCCCTGCAGAAGCGGGGCCAAAGGGCCAGCACAGAGCTGAACTCATCCCTGGATAGGGCACTGCTGAGCTAATCGCTGCAGCTTACCAAATACCATCATTAATGGATTGATTAGAAAATAATGGCATCAACCAATGCAGTTGGGGCTGGCAGCCTGGGGCTAGGGGACTGCACCAATCAATCAATTGTATTTATTGAGCGCTTACTGTGTGCAGAGCACTGTACTAAGCGCTTGGGAAGTACAAGTTGGCAACATATAGAGACAGTCCCTACCCAACAGTGGGCTCACCAGGTGCACATGAAGGGCTCTGGCCATCTGAGATCAGACAGAGCAGCCAGAACATCCTTCAAGAAGTTATGTCCGCTAGCCAAAAGGAAAATGTTGCATCTCTGGGCTCAGGAGATTGGCTAGGTCTTGAAGGCAGTGCCTGGCACATAATCAGTGCTTAACCAATACCCTAATTTAAACGTAAAAAAAAATATTCAGATTCTCCTTCCTGTCTAGAACTGCTCCATAAATGCTTAGCAAAGTCCTGGATTTACTACTACTACTACTACTAATAATAATAATAATAATAATGATGGCATTTGTCAAGCGCTTACTATGTGCGAGGCACTGTTCTAAGCACTGTGGGGGGGATACAAGGTGATCAGGTTGTCCCATGTGGGGGGTTACAGTCTTAATCCACATTTTACAGATGAGGTAACTGAGGCTCAGAGAAGTGACTTGCCCAAGGTCACACAGCAGACATGTGGTGGAGCCGGGATTAGAACCCACGACCTCCGACTCCCAAGCCCGTGCTCTTTCCACTGAGCCACGCTGCTTCGCGCTACTAGGACTGGGAATCAACTAAAAGAGCTTGCACAGCCAAGGGGGAATTTTCTTACTTGATCTTTTTCCAACTTAACAGCATTAGAGGTCCTTTTTATTCAGAAGGGTACATTAGACTGTAAGTCTCTTACGGGTAGGGAACGTGCCTGCTGATTCTCTTGTACTGTACTCTCCCAAGGGCTTAGAATAGTGCTTTGCACATAGTAATAATAATAATAATGATGGCATTTATTAAGCGCTTACTATGTGCAGAGCACTGTTCTAAGCGCTGGGGAGGTTACAAGGCGATCAGGTTGTCCCACAGGGGGCTCACAGTTTTAATCCCCATTTTACAGATGAGGTAACTGAGGCCCAGGGAAGTTAAGTGACTTGCCCAAAGTCACACAGCTGACAATTGGCAGAGCCGGAATTGGAACCCATGACCTCTGACGCCAAAGCCCGTGCTCTTTCCACTGAGCCACACTGCTTCTCGAAGCACTTAATAGATACCACTGATTGATTTGAGGCCTACTAACTGCTGAATACATGGAAAATGAAAATAAAGGTATCTGGATTGTCTGTAAATTTATACTCTCTATACTCTCTATCTTCTAGACTGTGAGCCCATTGTTGGGTAGGGACCGTTTCTATATGCCACCGTGTACTTCCCAAGCGCTTAGTACAGTGCTCTGCACACAGTAAGCGCTCAATAAATACAATTGAATGAATGCATGAGTGAATCCAAGAATGCAGTTATTGTCAAGTAGGAGGGAATGTGAAAGAGCAAAAAAAAAAAAAGGATCAAGGCTTTCTGCTTTTTAATTACTTGCAGAACCAGGTGCTGTACATCTGTTTCTTGCATTTTAAAATATAGAAGCTAGCCATGATTCAAATTAATCATAATAATGGTAGTTATTAAGCCCTTACTATGTGCCAAGCACTGTACTAAGGTCCCACATGGGGCTTATAGTCTAAGGAGGAGGGAGAACAGGTCTCCATTTGGGCGAATGAGGGAACTGAGGCCCAGAGAAGTTAAGTGACTTGCAGAAGGTCGTGGGGCAGGTAAGTGGAGCAGCCAGGGATACAATCCGGAGCCTCTGACCTTCAGGCCTGAATTCTTTCCCCTTGGCCAAGCTGTGTCTCATGATGGGTAGCTAGAACAGCCGAGTACTATCACCTCCGCTGTCACTAACAGTACGTGGCTTTCAATATCCTATAATTCCTTTTTTGAAGATACCAAATGGGCTACATCTAGAGGACGGGGTTACAGTCTAGAGGAGCCGCAACCTTGGCGTTATCAGCTCCGCTTTAGGTTGCAATCAAATTGTAAACCTACGTTTCAGTTTGCCGTATTCTGATACAACATCATGGCAAGAAGTCACTCTTTCACTTCATGCAATCGTATTTATTGAGTGCTTACTGTGTGCGGAGCACTGTACTAAGCACTTGGGAAGTACAAGTTGGCAGCATATAGAGACGGTCCCTACCCAACAGCGGGCTCGTGAAAGTTGTCACTCTGCCCGGAAAAAGGGAGCTACGCTGTATTTTCAAGTTGGAGATATAAAATCGCATCCAGCCACGTGAGAAAAATAGGTCAGATTCTTCCCGAAAGCACCCCAAGCGAGGCGGAGCGTGAACAGGATAAAAACTCATACTCTCACCCAGAAAGAAAGTCTGCCTCCCCAGAAGTCCGTTTTGCTCGGATCCCACCCATATCTTCCCCCCCAAACTCCGGCTTGCACTTGGCCGCTTTGGAGAAGGAGGAAACGAGGAAGAGGGACAACGTCATCAGGATCCTGGCTCTGCCCTTGCGTGCCAGTGGAAAGAATACCTCAGTTGCCTCCCCACGAACCCACCAACGAGAAGCACCAAGAAGAGGCAGGGAGGCTGCAAAATCCAAACGCCCGCTTACCGAGTGCTCGTGCCACTGCTAGGAAAGGGATCTGGTCGATGACCGTGCTCCGCCGCACCGGCCCGTTGTGTGTGAGTCTTGGCCGCTTCCAAACCACCCGGTTCACTCCCGATTTGTTAATCACGCTGAAAGGGAAAAAAACAGAGGGATGAAGAGGAAAGCCCTGGGTTGCTAGAGACGGTGGGCTCGATTTTCCAAGGGCTGACGTACACTACGGCAATGAAACACAACAGTCCCCTAATTGAAACACTTAACGCTCCTCCTAACAGGAGGAGCTTACTAACAGGGAGTAGCAACGTTACACTCGTTTCTTTTTTTACCACTTCACTTGGACAGTATGGTGAGTTTGACGTGTCCTTGAGGGTTTGTGTACGGGAAGTCTGTAATCCCAGGAAGGCGTAAAGTTTTGAACACAAGAAGCAGCGTGGCATAGTTGCTAGAGCATGAGCCTGGGAGTGAGAAGGACCTGGGTTCTAATCCTGACTCTACCACAACTGCCGTGTGACCTTGGTGAGCAAGTCACTCGCTCTGTGCCTCAGTTACCTCATCGGCAAAATGGGGATAAGTGTGTGATCCCCATGGGAAACAGGGACTGGGTCCAATCTGATTAACTTGCATCTACTCCGGAGCTTAGAACAGTGTTTGGCATATAGTAAGTGCTTAACAAGTACCATGATTATTATTATGAAATTATTACTATTATTTGCACATCCTCCTCAGGGCCCCAAATGTTCTCTCCTCATGCAATTTAGCACATCATTAGTCGTTCTTGCTACACGTTGTTGCTGCCACATATTGGTTTGCTGTAATTATGGTCTCCCTCTCCCAGTGTCAGATGAAAATACCCTAAGAATCTGCTTCTAAAAAGTTAGAGGCCTGTTATCAAAACTTTTCCCCAAACTGATATGGTCCAGAATGATGTTGCTTTCATTTTCACTCCCCCAAGGCTGCTCTAGATGGGGAAAAACAGAGCAAAAGGAGAAACCCTAAGGAGACAACATGCATGGCGGCCGACACAAAATCAGCCAAAGATAAGAACTGAGTTAAAGTCGCGGCCATCTGCCTTTAAGCAGCACGGAGGGGGAAATATTGTAAAAGGAAAGAAACGGCTGACCATTTTTTTCCATGGCATTTGTTAAGAACTCCCTATGTGTCACGCACCGTTCTAAGCACCTGGCACACACAATAATCAGGTTGGGCACAGTCCCTGTCCTACGTGGGCCTTTATAGTCTTATCCGCATTTTACAGATAAGGTCACTGAGGCACAGAGAAGCTAAGTGACTTGCCCAAGGTCACACAACAAACAAGCGTCAGAGTCGGGATGAGAACCGAGGTCCTTTCGACTCCCACGCCCATGCTCTATCCTCTAGGCCACCCTGCTTCTCTGTCTGCACGCCACGAGGACACTTGCTCTCACACACTGAGTAGTGGAATTTGTCCAGGAGTCCAAATGCAATGAGTAAAAAGAGCTGGAAGAACGGGCAGGCACGAAAACACTGCCAACCCTCCGCTTTGTAGCAGCCAAGTTCCCACTCTCATAAGAGGATTTAAATATATAAAAAATAGTGCCAAAATGATGCAAGGCAAAAGAAAGTCCGAGGTCATGGTTCTAATCCTGGCTCCACCACTTGTTAGCTGTGTGACTTTGGGCAAGTCACTTAACTTCTCTGTGCCTCAGCTGCCTCATCTGCAAAATGGGGATTAAGACTGTGGGCCCTAATGTGGGACAACCTGATTACCCTGTAACCCCCCCAGTGCTTAGAACAGTGCTTGGCACATAGTAAGTACGCACTTAACAAATGCCATCACCACCAACAAGACTGACACACAATGTTCTGAGCTCTCACGTAAACCACGTGGTGACTGGTTCAGCTATCTGATTTTGTTCAAGGGAGAGGTCAATCTCCCGTTACACTTTCAGCCTCCCTATAAGATGACAAAAATAGGCTTCTCTTTGAAACTGACCTAAAAATCACACCGCTCCAATTAGACTCTAAGTTCCTTGAGGGCAGGATTGTGTTTACCACTTACTGTACTCCTCAACTACGGGCAAATGGATGTTCAGAGAAGGACAAATAATCTTCAAGATGAACAGCCTAAGGGAACCCCACCCCAGGTATGTCAGCTTTGTGGTGTTCTCCCTCAGGTACTTCTGAAATAAACAAAATGCTTCATCTTTCGATTACAAATCTGGTATCTGGCGGAGGAGACTGGAGAATGGGATTATTGGAACAGACAACTCTCTTTTAAAAATGACTTTCCCTTCCTGTGCAGGGAACAGAGATTTGCTTCCACCTGCTGGAGAGAGAAATCAGCAAGATGTTAGGATTCAGATCCAGAGGCTGTCACCAGGGAAACCTGCGGGAATGCGCATCTGGCCGGTTGGAAAACCCGATTTGAACCCTTCTTCCGAGTGAGGAAGTGAAATACACAAGATCTGGCGATCGGTAACTTGATTTGCAGCCTAAAACTGTTGTTTAAATGATCCTTCCTGGACGACGACAAATACTGCTTGAGAGGCAATGGAAGAAAGAACAGGAAAAGACTAATAATATCATCAATAGTATTTATTGAGCACTTACTGTGTGCAGAGCACTGTACTAAGCGCTTAATAATAATAATAATGATAATAATTGCGGTATTTGTTAAGTGCTTACTATGTGCCAAGAACTGTTCTAAGCACTGGGGTGGATACAAGGCAATCAGGTTGTCCTACGTGGGGCTCACCATCTTAATCCCCATTCTACAGATGAGGTAACCGGCACAGGGAAGTTAAGTGACTTGCCCAAAGTAACACAGCTGATAAGTCGGAAAGCCGGGATTAGAACCCACAACCTCTGACTCCCAAGCCCGTGATCTCTCCACTAAGCCACGCTGCTTCTCACAACCCCAACTGAGGTCTTTCCAGGGGAGGGAGATTTCAACTTTCAGAGGTAGCCACACTCTTTGAAAAATAGATGAATTTTTAAAATATATTTTACATACCAAGAATTTTTTCTTTGGACAATGAAAATATTCTTTCATTTCTGTTAATAATTGTCATTGTTCCAGTCATCATGTGCGACAAATCTGAGGACAGCAGTGGCAGAAAAATGACTAAAATGTTCAGTGGAGGGCTAACCCCATTATATGGCTAAGAAATCAAGGATCTCTCTGTCCCATCTCAACTCTCATTCCTGTTCTAGAGGAGAAGGCCTAATTCAGCTAGCTGCCATATTCCAAAGGCAGGCAGGCCCCAATCCAACCTTCGACCGTCGGATTGAAGAGACACCCTTCAGGATGGTGTTGTCTTGAACGCTCTTGCTGGCCCTTTGACATTTACCGTCAGGAGGACTGCAGAGATCTGCAAATTGACCTGCCTTCATTTAACGGGAGAGAAGCAGCATGACCTAGTGGTTAGAGCCCGGGCTTGGGAGTCAGAAGGACCTGAGTTCTAATCCCAGCTCTGCCACTTGTCTGGGCAAGTCACTTCCCTGTGCCTCAGTTACCTCATCCGCAAAATAGGGATTAAGACTGTGAGCCCCATGTGGGACACGGACTTTGTCCAACCTGATTAGCTTCTATCTACGCCAGAGATTAGAACAGAGACTGACACATAGTAAGCCCTTAACAAATACCATAAAAAAAAAAGAAAGTGACAAATATCTCACGATGGGCTGCAGACAGTTAGCACTCAATAAGTACGACTGGATGAATGAATGAAAGCAAACAGGAATTAGGAACATGACAGGGTCAAAGGAACCACTTATTCGACAGAGGAGGAATCCAAAGGGAAAACAGTAGGTTCGGTAGAAACAAACTGAGCTGGAACAAAAAGCAGGGAAAACGGACTTCACAACTACCTGTATATATGTATATATGTACCTGTATATATGTATATATGTTTGTACATATTTATTACTCTATTTATTTTACTTGTACATATCTATTTATTTTATTTTGTTAGTATGTTTGGTTTTGTTCTCTGTCTCCCCCTTTTAGACTGTGAGCCCTCTGTTGGGTAGGGACTGTCTCTATATGTTGCCAACCTGTACTTCCCAAGCGCTTAGTACAGTGCTCTGCACACAGTAAGCGCTCACTAAATACGATTGATGATGATGATGAACTACCTTCCGCCAAGTCCCTCGATTCGCTCTCTTTCCTTCGGCAGTTCCGGTTTGTGGTCCTGTGTCACTTCCACGGCTCTGACGAAGTCATCCTTGGGGTCGTCCTGAACTCCTATGACCACCCCGGAGTCTCCCACGTGGGCCACGTACATCTTTGTGCCCCGGATGATGACGACACTGGCGGTCGTCCCTGACGTGCTGGGGAGACCAGTCATGGTCTTCGGCCATTCTGCTGTAAAGACAAATAAAGAATTGAGTTTTATTATCGTGATTCTGTGCCCAAACAGCCGGTCATTCATTCATTCAAATTCATTGAGCGCTTACTGTGTGCAGGGCAATGTACTAAGCGCCTGGAAAATACAATTCAGCAACAGAGATAATCCCTGCCCACACTGGGATTACAGTCTAGAATGGGGGAGACAGACATCAAAACAAGTAAACAGGCATCAATGTAAATAAATAGAATTATAGATATATATATATAGAGATATATATATATACACACACACATCAAAACAAGTAAACAGGCATCAATGTAAATAAATAGAATTATAGATATATACATAGACACACAAGTGCTGTGGGGCGGGGAGGGGGGTAGAGCAAAGGGAGCGAGTCGGGCCGAGGTGGGAGGAAGGGGGAGCTGAGAAAAGGGGGGGCTTAGTCTGGGAAGGCCTCCTGGAGGAGGTGAGCCTTCATTAGGGCTTTGAGGGAGGTGGGAGTGTGATTGTTTGGTGGATTTGAGGAGGGAGGGCGTTCCAGGCCGAAGGTAGGAAGAGGGCCGGGGTTCACAGTGGGACAGGAAAGAACGAGGCACAGTGATAAGGTTAGCAAGGGAGGAGCAGAGTGTGCGGGCTGGGATGCAGGCGGAGAGAAGGGTCCCAGAAACTAAATATTTATTGATCCTAACACAGGTTAAATGTTTGTGTACTCACCTCCCAGAGAAGGGAAAAGTATTACAACTTTTTGGCTACAGATCGAGAAGCAATGTGGCCTAGTGGATAGACAGAAGGACCTGGGTTCCAGTCCCGGCTCCACTATTGGCAAGTCACTTCACCTCTCTCTGCCTCAGTTACCTCATCTGTAAAATGAGGATTAAGATTATGACCCCCATGTGGGACATGGACTGTGTCCAGCCCAATATGCTTGTATCCACCCTGCGCTTAGGACTGTGCCTGACACATGGTAAAGGTTTAAATTCCACAATTATTATTATTATTATCCAACAACGTGAGAAAAAAACATGTGCACAAATGTTTGGCGTCAGAGTTGGGACTATGTACTAAAATAAGAGTTTTCTTTAGGGCAAAGTTTTTCAAGAACACAATCCCCATATTCAAAGAGAGTTGGCTTCTGGTAAGCAAACAGGATGATCAGATATCACGGCTTCAATTGTATTATAAAAAGTTGGGAAGTTGAATTAAATGAATCCCTAACAATAAAAAAAAACGTAACAAACCTAAAGCTGTTCTCATGTTCATTTCTATTCGGTCTAGCATATTTTGCTGACCAGGGATTATATTTTTATTTTGCGGAGGGCAGGTGTATGCTAAGCAAAGTGTTTCTGCTATAGCCAACTGCTAACCATCTGTTCATATGCTCCTAACAGTAAATCAGAGGTAACTTTCGATCAAGTTGAATGGATTGAATTTAATTTTCAGGTACCTACAATAAATTAGGTTCTGAACAAAGGACAATGAGCTTTTTACCCTGGAGAACACACTGAGTATCCTTGAGCTGCCTAGAAGACCTTTGAATTTTGACATATTTAAATTGTACTACCATTTTAAACAACAAAAGAAAAATACGGTAAGACCTTGTTTTTCCTTTTCCCTAAACCCTGCCTTCCCTTGCCCCCAAATATTCTAGGGCACCTACTAAAGTTAACAAAGGTAACAACGGGCTTATTATTTGAATGTTTTTCTAGTCAAGAGACCAAACTATTCAACATGGTAGAAGTCACCAATGTCAAACCATTCTAAGCAAATTTAAGTTTCCTGCCGGACAAGGCAGCCAAGGAATCTTTGTTGCTCACTCAGTTGTGCCATAATGTTGCTTTCACTTGGCAGCTTGGCAAGGTCATTGCTAGGGAATAAGGACAAGTTCTCCCAAAAATATGATACTGCTTGGATACTGTAGGCCACGAGATCAGAAGAAACAACTGGGGCACATGCATCCGAAGGATGGACAGAGTGAATAACCTAACTCCGGTTTTCCTTAATAAAGGAAAAAACACAACCCTTGCTTTACAAAAGAACGAGGCAAATTTTGAGACTTCCTATGAGATAAAAGTCAAATATGAACAGTGTCTGAAGATTCAAGGAACAAGGGAAATGCAACTCACTAGGAGTCATTTGGAAGAAATAGCTTGTCGGTTTACAGCCTTTAGCAAATAGATTAAATATTTAAAGCGTGTGTGAAGAGTCAGACAGCTGCCTGGAAAAAAATGTGTCAACAGATACCCTTCTTACACATGGAAAACAGGATGTTTGGAAGAACTCCCTGGAAGCTAAATATTCAAGTTAGGAAAGAATGCAAGAGCAATTTTGTGAACTGGGGATTTTCAGAGGTGTAATATTACTAATGCTTTCAGATAGTCTGTGCTTTAGTGGCTCACTAGCCAGTGTCTTTAAGGAACAATAAATCCAAAGGTGCTTCATGGGTGCAGATCCAACAGCATAGGTACTAATAATAATAATTACGGCACTTGTTAAGCACTTACTAAGTGCTGGGATGGGTACAAGCAAATCGGGTTGGACACAGTCCCTGGCCCTCAAGGGGCTCAACAGTCTCAAGCCCCATTCTGTAGATGAGATAATTGAGGCCCAGAGAAGTGAAGTGACTTGCCCAAGGTCACACAGCAGACAAGTGGCAGGGCCGGGATTAGAACCTACGACCTTCTCACTCCCAGGCCTGTGTGCTCTATCCCCTATGCCATGGAATGGGAAGGAATGAGGGAAAAAGCAGGCTAAATCGGGGACGGCATCTGTGAGGCGATGTGATTTTAATAAGGGAGGATATGGGAAAGGGGTCGGAGGCAAGACAGACGAGATTGAGGGCTAGTGTGCTGGCTGGCACTGAAAAGAGAGACGGGTGGGAACTGGGTTGTAGTACGAAATCAGTGAGGCAAGGGAGAAGGGGACAAACTGATTGAGTGCCTTAAAGCCCACTGTAAGAAGTTTCTGTTTGATGTGCAGGCAGAGGGGCAAACGCTGTACGCTGTTAAGGAGCGGGGAAGATGTGGACTGAACGCTTTTTAAAAAATGATCCAAACAGCAGAGCAAAGTATGGGCTGGAGAGGGGAAACACAGGAGGCAGGGAGGTCATTCACTCATTCAATCGTATTTACTGAGTGCTTACTGGGTGCAGAGCACTGTACTGAGCACTTGGGAGAGTACAAAACAATAAACAGTGACAATCCCTGCCCACAACATACTCACATTGCACAGGAGCACAATTACACAGTTAATTCAAACAGTGGCACCAGGCCTGCTCGTCTACTCATTTCAGAAGTAGACTACACAATGCTCTCAATTTCAAACCCCATGACCACCAGGAAGTTGGTGAAATTAAGTTTCTGTTTGTAAATATGAATTTCGCCCACTTCTCCTGTAACTCGAACGGTTGCAGTCATGTGTTTAGGAAGACTTGAACTGTACGCTTACTGGGTCTGGCTCCACACACATGGACACAAATCATCTCTTCTGATTCCATGACACTCTGTTGCCAGAACTGTGTCTCCTAAGGTCCAAATAACGTACTCCCTGATTCCTTAATTGGACACTGCCTAATAAGCCTTAACGGGGGGCAACTATGGTAACCTTAATGATACCTAAAATTCAAAATGGATAAAGGGCTCTTAAGGGCCCCCTCATACCAAGAGAGAATCACCAACTGCAGGCTCCAACAGCAGATTTCTTTTTATGGTATGAGTTAAGTGCCTACTATGTGCCAGGCACTCTCCTAAGGTCTGGGGTAGAGACGAATTCATAAGTTCAGACATGGTCCCTGTCCCATGAGGGGCTCACAGTCTAAGAAGGAGGGAGAACAGGTATTGAATCCCCATTCTGCAGTTGAGAAAACTGAGGCACAGAAAAGTTAATCACATGCCCAAAGTCACACAGCAGGAAAGTGGTGGAGCCGGGATTAGAACCCAAGTCCTCTGACTCCCAGGCTGGTGCTCTATCCATTAGGCCGTGCTGTTTCCCATTCTGAACCTAGCACCAATCTTCAACTGCCCCTTGTGATTGTTGAAGATTATTGTGTGTCCCAACAAAAGCCGCTGACTCTAAAGAGACATACTGCTGAGAACTTTTTTTTAATTACACAAATTTCAGGAAATTATGATTAAAGATTGACACTATATTGGTTCAGCTCTAGGGGGGCCTAATGAGACTAAATCGGGAGCACACGCCTATGTTTTACGGGAGGGTCCTGCTCAATGCTCAGTCTGTTTCCCAGCCTAGAAGTATTTTTAGCACACGGCTTTGAACCTGCTGCCAGCTAGCGAGAAACTGTGCCAAGAGCACTGGGGAGGGTGTGAGTTGTTCAAGAGGGCACGCACGCCTGGGGAAGGAATGAGTGAACGAAGCTCACATCAACAGGCCACTCCTCGCCCCATCTCTCTACCTTACTTTCAGCTCTCCCACAGAGGATATTGAAGGGAGGGAAAGGTCTTTTGGACAGTCAGGAGTCCCGTTTCTCAGGCCCAGAGTGAAGATATTCCCCCTCTAGACTGTAAACTCTTTTTTTATGGTATTTGTTAAGTGCTTACTATGTGCCAGGCGCTGTACTAAGCACTGGGGTAGATATGAGCTAATCAGGTTGGACACAGTTCATGTCCCACATGGGGCTCATAATCTTAATTTCCATTTTACTGTGGAAGTAACTGTGGTCCAGAAGTTAAGTGACTTGTCACGCAGTGAACAACTGGAGGAGCCGGGATTAGAACCCAGGTCCTTCTGACTCCCAAGCCCGTGTTCTAGCCACTAAGGCATGCTGCTATTCCTGCCCATTATCCTTTGTGGGCAGGGAATGTGTTTACTAAGCTCACATCCCATCCAAGAGGCCTTCCCAGATGAAACCCTCTTTTCCCAGGATCACTCTCCCTTCTATGAACTTCAATCTGTGACCTCTGGTCACTTGATATTCGCCCCACTCCCAATCCCACAGCACTTATGTACATAGCCTTAAATTGTGTATTACAAATTACTTATTCAAATTAACGCCTGTTTTCCTCTTTAGACTGTAAACTCTTTATGAGCAGGGAGCGTCTGCTAATTCTGTTGTACTGTACTCTTCCAGGCG
Organism: Tachyglossus aculeatus; assembly: GCF_015852505.1. Taxonomy (NCBI): domain Eukaryota; kingdom Metazoa; phylum Chordata; class Mammalia; order Monotremata; family Tachyglossidae; genus Tachyglossus; species Tachyglossus aculeatus. The sequence continues at coordinate 43,889,384 of NC_052082.1, read as the reverse complement.
CTTAGTCCAGTGCTCTGCACAAAATAAGAGCTCAATGAATACCACTGATTGATTGATTTGGCTCCTGAATAAATAAAAATGTCTCCCCAGATTGCCCAGTGGTTAATAGTGACAATACCACATGATTCCATAAGTGATATGTATGATTTTAGAATTTCTCTCACTTTATTCACAGACAAGTTCATCCAATTTAAAACCTCAATCTAGCTCTGAAACTATACTACAATTACACAAGGATTCCAAGTGAGTTATTTCTTTACCAAGTAGCTAATATTTACATCTCAAACTTCTCTCATATCCCTGCTATTGTTTTATAAATAGATGTAGAAATAATTATATTTAATGAATTTCACCAGCAAGGTGGCCTAATGAACAGAGAACAGGAAGTCAGGGGGACCTGGGTTCTAATTCCAGCTCTGCCACTTGCCTGCTGTGTGACCTTGGACAGGTCATTTAACTTCTCTGTGCCTCAGTTACCACACCTGTAAAATGGGGATTAAGATTGCGAGCCCTAAGTAGAACAGGGACCATGTCCAACCAGATTACCTTATATTACCCCAGCGCTTAGTACAGTGCCTAGCACATAGTAAGTGCTTACAATACCATAAAAAAACTGCATATAAAAGCAAAGTTCAACTAAAATATTAGTATGAAAACACATTATCCAGGTTTCTTCCAGTATGTTTTTTTTTAACTTTTGTTCTGTTCACTATTTAATGGAAACTCAACTAGAACACCTAACTGAATTTCAGATTAAAAAAAAAATCAACAACAAGCAAAACCATAACTTGGATCTTTCTTTGAAGAGAACTGTACCAATCTGAACTAGAGTATTAGTAAATATCTTCCTACACTGAACTCGGGCCGGCTAAACAAAAACCAAGCAAGACTGTAAGCTTGTCTCTAGACTGTAAACTCACTGTGGGCAGGGAACATATCTACCTATTCTGTTGTATTGTACTCTCTCAAGCGCTTAGTACAGTGTTTTGCACACACTAAGTGCTCAATAAATAGCACTGTTGAAACAATACAAATTTCACCTTCCATCCAAATACTCTGGCCATCCCAAAACAACACTGCAATTACAACCCAAACCATTAGCTTTATCCTAATACAGAACACAATCTTTAGAGCCCGATTTAGACAGAATACAAGGAAGAATAGGTGAATGTTGTTTAATTGTAGCAGTCATAAACCGGCAGGACTGACCTTACTACCACAATAAAAACTTTTCATTTCAAACTTTCGATCACAGAATCTTAGCAACCCTAGATGAGAAATTCATTGCCATTGTTTACCAGAGCAGTAAACATTCAGCATGGCAAACTGGTTACCTTAATGGCACTAATGAGCTACAGCTGGAAGCTTCACATCAGACTGCTTAAAAAACAAGCTTTTTTTGTTTTTCCAAAGCCTTCTTGAATTTCAACTGGGGGTGACAAAATTGTAATTATTTTAAAACAGTCTTCCCTTTAATACAACCATTTTTCTCTCAACCAATTTTTTTGAAAACTCAAGGGCTCTCAGGAATGCAACTACTGCATTGTACTGCAGTACAAAACTCACCATTGGCTTTAAATCACTCCATCACCTTTGCCCCTTCCTACTTCACCTCGCTTCTCTCATTCACTCATTCAATGGTATTTATTAAGCACTTACTGTGTGCTGAGTACTAAGTGATTGGGAAAGCACGATACAACAACAAACTGTGACATTCCCTGCCCAAAATAAGCTCACAGTCTAGGAGGGAGGAGACAGACATCAATACAAATAAATATTACAGATACACACCTAAGTGCTGTGGAGCTTGGAGGTGTGGGAGGAGCAAGGGGAGCAAGTCAGGGTGACGAAGAAAGGTCTCTCCTTCTACAACTCAGTCGGCAAACTTCACTCCCCTAGTGCTAACCTTCTCACTGTGCCTCCATCTCAACTGTCTCGCCGCCTATCCCTGCTCCACAACCTGCCTCTGGTCTGGAACACCCTTTCTCCTCAAATCTGACAGACAATGACCCTCTCCCACCTTCAAAGCCTCATGAAGGCCCATCTCCTCCAAGAGGCCTTCTCAGACTAATCCCCACTTTTCCTCATCTTCCACTCGCTTCTGCATCGCCCTGACTTGTTCCCTTTACTCTTCCCCCTCCTAGCCCCATAGCCCTTATGAACATATCTGAAATTTTATTTACTTGCATTTATGTCTGTCTCCCACCTCTACATAGTAAGCTCACTGTGGGCAGAGAATGTCACTGTTTATTGTTGTATCGCATTTTCCCAAGCGCTTAGTACAGTGATCTGCACACAGTAAGCACTCAATAAATACGACAATGAATGAACTGACTCGGGCATCTACTGAACATGGTTTAAAAAGCCAACAGAGACAACAAAATTTGAATGACAATGAGGACCAAAGTGAAATTATCTGTAAACAGTTACTAAAACAGAAAAAAAGAATTTGTGGATTAGGTTAAGAGCTAGGTGTAAGAGCTTACAGAGCATAGGCTGTGGCTTATTTCATTGCTAAGAGGACACAAATACTCTATCATCTCATTTTCCTCCTTAGAATTTCTCACTCCACTCTTACTAAAACATGGCTATTTGATCAAAGTGGCAGATTTGGCTTCGTTTGGTTGGCAATCGTCCTACCAAGGGTTAAATAAAGATGACCAACAGGGCTAACACGGATTGAATGTGAAAGTCATTTGTCTGAGGCCCAGAACTATACGTCTAAGCAATGCAAGGTGGGATGTGCAAGTGGAGCTACACAGAGGTGACTGCAGACTGACAAAAGACCGGGCTGAAATTGGACAAAAAGCTGATAATCGCAAAATCCACAAAATAACATTAACAACCTTTGAGGTTCAAGTGCAATTGTTTGGTACAGCTAGTAATATAAAAGAAAATTAACTGCATATTTTGACAGGCACTTTTCCCCGGGGATCTGACTCTTTAATGCACGACTCCCCCTCCACCTCCCTCCCCCCGCAAAAAAACTTGGCAAGCAGCACAACTTTTCTTTGGTTCTAAAATAGCTTCATCTCAATTAGAGGGAACAAAATCCCTGGGGTGAAACAGGATAAACATGTAAACTAAATTCACTGACCCAGGAAGAAAGGACCTCTAAAAAATGTGGGAAATTCCTCCTCCAAACGTTTTTATTCCATTTACTATATGTTATTTCCAGTCTTAAGAAATATAGTTTCTTCTAATCTCTTCCCTTAAAACACGAAGGCTGCCAAGTCAAGACAACCTGGTAATGATCCATGTATGCTTTTTTAAAAAATATGTATATATTTTTTACAGATATCAGGTGACGCGTTTTAAATACCATTCAAGTTCTTAGAGATCTAATTGTGGTACATAAAACATTTCACCTTACTTGTCCATAAAAGCCTAAAACCTGCAAGAACACAGAAATAAAATGTAAAGAAAGTAGCTTCTACATAAAAACACTGGTCTTGCCTAGAAGTGCCCACTCTTTCTATTAGGAACACTTACTGTTAGAACCATTTGACAGCTCTCGGAAAAATCAGAACATCGTCCTTCAGCCAGAAATCTTTTTACATCACACTCAAGATCTCCTATATGTTCCCACTTAGTGATATGAAAAAAAAAAACAAATTCTTTGTTGAACTCTATTTGTGTCTTCTCTCGCTCCACCAAGTTTCCTTGCCCTTTCAGATAGCCCTTCCAACCTTTAAAATAGAGCAGCTCTAGAACCTACTGCATTTCCCCGCCACCTCTGTTCTTGCACATGAACGAAAACAAATCTAACACTCCTAAGGGACTGGTTTAAAAGTCCTGTTATCAACAATTGACTGGCTGCTCCAAGGGAAAATCAGAGTTCCTGGCAGGAATCCAGGTGAATGCAGACTATAGAAACGGGCTGATTAGCTGCTTTTTTTTCAATATAAAAGTAATAACTGTGACATTTATTAGGCATTTATTCTTCTTAAACAGTGTACTATTAAACACCGTGCTATTAAAACAGTATTTAATAAGGAAACTGAGGCACAAAGAAGTAAAGTGTCCTGCCCGAGGTCACACAGTACGCAAGTGGCAGAGTCAGGATTAGAACTATTACCAGCTATATTGTACTATACTCTCCCAACCACTTAGTACAGTACTCTGCACATGGTAAGCCATCCGTAAATACTAATGATTGATTGATTTCCTGACTCCAGGCTCCTTCCACTAGGCCACTCTGAAATTTAACTCAGTATAATTTTTCAAATTCCACATTTGGTGAATCAGCGTGCTATTCAATCAATTTCTGCCTTTGTTCCCCGACAACTCGAGTGAGCCCGTTGTTGGGTAGGGACCGTCTCTATATGTTGCCGACTTGTACTTCCCAAGCGCTTAGTACAGTGCTCTGCACACAGTAAGCGCTCAATAAATGACTGACTGACTGAATGAATAACCAAAACTTACCAGAGCTACACAGATAAAAACAAACACCTTAAGTTATGTAAAGACTGAACTTGCGACTTTATTCTAACCTACAAACCATGATAAAGAATGTTAGTGAGCATCCTCTTACAGGGTTATGGTACAGTCAATTAAATAGCCTTCATTGACTGTCTACCCTATGCAGAGAACTGTATTAAGGCAGAGGCTAACAGACACTATCCCTGCCCTCAAGGAGTTGACAATCTAGTGGGGGGGAGAGGAGGCAGTGGCGGAGGGAAGAGAAAAAGGACCCAAATGTTTAGGTGACCCAAAAATGCTGAAATGACAGCACCCTGGGGAAATAGGGTGAGGCGATGAGGTGAGATGAGATGAATAAGGGGGAAGGCTTCCTGGAATTATGATTTTAGGAAGGCTCTGAAAGAGTGAGGAGTGGTCTGCAGGATGGGAATGAGGAGGGAGTTCCAAACAGGTGAGCTGAGAGATCAACGATGAGAGAGGAGGCAAGGTGAGGATTGTTTGAGAGGAGCCATGCAAGCCATCTAGAAGGCAGCGTTAGAGGAATGAGGAAAATGGGGGAGTGGGAGAAGTGCTGATTTGAATGCTTTAAAGTCAACGGTCAGTAGTTTCTGCTTGAAGCCGAGTGGAAAACCCTCAGAGGTTTTTGAGGAGTGCGGATGTTTAGAAAATGAGCTGGGAGGCAGAGTGAAGTATGAACTGGAGAGGGGTGAGGCTGGAGGCAGAGGGTTCAGCTGAGGCAAGTCTGGACATGACAAATGCTTAGACCGGCATGGTAGCAGTTCGGGAGGAGAGGAAAGGGTGGATTCTGGAGACGTTTTTAAGATAGAACCGGCGGGATCTGGCGACAGACTGAATGAGTGCAGAAGCTGAAAGAGAGAGGGGAGTCAAGAATACCACGGTTATAGGCTTGAGAGACAAGAGGGAGAATGGTGGTGCTGTCGACACCGATGAGAAAGTTACACGACCTCGTATAAACTTTAAGTGTATTAAAATCGTGATGCATTTCTTTGCCGAAACTATTTTTTAAATTACTCGAACCATCTCAATCGTAGGATCTTTTTCTTGCATTACACTGGCTTCAGTTCAAAAACTGGACTTAAAACTTCAAAGGGTATATTTCAGCTTTACTGCTGCATCATTCATTACTCTGATGAGCATTTATCGGTTATTTTAAATAGTCGAAAAGAAACATGCCTCAGCTCAAAGCCGCAGAGCAAGGTGCTCAAGAGAGATAGAGCCTATTTGTCCGCTCAGCCTTCATGTGCCAAATAGAGCGGATTCTTACAACGTGAGTAAAGTTCCAAACAAGTCCTCCCAGACAACTGTCGGGGATCGTTGCGGGCAGGGAATGTGTCTGTTCTATTGTACCCTCCCAAGAGCTTGGTAACATGCTCTGCACCACAGTAAGCGCTCAATAAATACGACCGACTGACTGGCTCAAGAGCTCCAGGACAAAGTCCTCTCTTCCGACCTGAGAACGTCATCCGACACGGCTGCCGAATTTTCCTTTCCTTCCACTCCCTTCTGGGTCACCCTGACTTGCTCCCTTTATTCATCCCCCCTCCCAGCCCCACTGCACTAACGACCATGTCTGTAATTTCAATTATTTCTATTAATGTCTGTCTCCCCATCTAGACTTTCAGCTCATCGTGGGCAGGGAATGTGTATGCTCTATTGCACATAGTAAGCGCTTAACAAATGCCATCATCATTATTATTATTATTATTATTGTACTGTCCCAAGTGCTTAGTACAGTGCTCTGCACACAGTAAGCACTCAATAAATACAACTATCGGGGCCTCTGCTTCAGGGAAAGCATCCCATCCAAATGTTTCGGCCCCTGTTTTTCCCAGATCCCCGTCACTGTCGCCGGCAAGTTTTTGCGCCTTTTGCACGAAATTTGATACCCTGTTTCCAACGGTTTCTGGATGGCTGCCACTTTGGGGGGTGAAGGGCGATCACATTTTTCCGGGGCCGCGGGGAGAAGGGAAGGGAAGCCGGACAGGGAGGGAAGGAAGGGCGGGAAGAGATTTGGGGGGAGGGCCGCTTACTACAACCACTTTCCTCACACAGAGCTGCACACAGTAAACGCTCAGTAAATACGACTGAATGAAATACCATAATTATTATTGAGAAGCAGCGGGGCTTAGTGGAAAAACCAGGGGCTTGAGAGTCAGAGGATGCGGGTTCTAATCCAGACTCCACCACTTGTCTGCTGTGTGACCTTGGGGTGGCCACTTACCAAATACCATCAATATTATTAAACACCATAATCATTATTCGTATTATCATAAGTACAACTGAGTGATAGAATTGCCAGGGAGAAGTGGGGTGGAGAGGTGACCAAGGGGGGTAGAGGAGAACAATAGTAGTAATAATAATAGTAACAATTTGGTATTTGTTAAGCACTTACTATGTGCGGGGCACTGTACTAAATGCTTGGGAGAGTACACTGTTCTAAGTGCTGGGGTAGGTATAAAGTAATATTAATTTTTTTAAAAGATGGCATTTAAGCCCTTACCCTGTGCCAAGCATTGTACTAAGCGCCGGGGTAGATACAAGATAATAATAATAAAAATGATGGTACTCGTTAAGCACTTACTATGCATCAAGCACTGTTCTAAGCACTGGGGTAGATAAAAGGTAACAATAATAATGATGGGACTTGTTAAGTGCTATGGGTCAAGCACTATTCTAAGCGCTGGGATAGACAGAAGGTAATAATAATAATAAAAACGATGGTACTTGTTAAGCGCTTACTATGTGTCCAGCACTGTCCTAAGCACTGGGGCAGACCTCGACTCCAGGCAGACAGACCCATCCCACACTGCCCTAGGCGCTGCGGCAGACCCCGACTCCAACAGACAGACCCACCCTACACTGTACTAAGCGCTGGGGCAGACGCCAACAGACCCATCCCTGCCCACAACTCATTCCCAGTGCCGAGGGGGAGGCGAACATGACTAGAAAGAAAGAGAGAAGCGAACAAATCGAGGAGAGAAGAGGAGGGAGGCAGCCATGGGGAGAAAGCAGAGAGCCACGAAGCAAGTCAGATAAGCACCGAGAGAAGCAGCGAGGCTTAGGGGCAACAGCCCGGGCTTGGGAGTCCCAGATCGTGGGTTCTAATTCCGCCTCCGCCACTTGTCTGCTGTGTGACCACGTGCAAGTCACTTCACTCCCCTGTGCCTCAGTGACCTCCTCTGGAAAATGGGGATAATAATGATGGTACGTTTTAAACCCTTACACTGTTAAGCGCTGGGACAGCTACAGGGTTATCAAGTTGTCCCACGTGGGGCTCCCAGTCTTCACTCCCACTTAGATGAGGTAACTGAGGCCCAGAGAAGTGAAGTGACATGCCCAAAGTCACACAGCTGACAAGTGGCAGAGGCAGGATTAGAACCCACGACCTCTGACTCCCCAGCCTGGGCTCTTTCCACTAAACCACGCTGCTTTGAGCCCCAATGGGACAACTTGATGACCCTGTATTCATTCATTCAGTCGTATTTATTGGAGTGCTTACTGTGCGCAGAGCACTGTCCTAAGCGTTTGGAAAGTACAATTCGGCAACAGACAGAGACAATCCCTACCCAACAACAGGCTGACGGTCTAGAAGAGGGAGACCACATCTCCCCCAGTGCTTATGACAGTGCTCGGCACAGAGTTCTTAACAAATACCATCGTCAATAGTGTGGCTTAGTGGAAAGAGCATGGGCTTTGGAGTCAGAGGTCATGGGTTCTAATCCCTGCTCCGCCACTTGTCAGCTGTTTGACTCTGGGCAAGTCACTTCACTTCTCTGGGCCTCAGTGACCTCATCTGTGAAATGGAGATTAAGACTGTGAGCTCCAGGTGGGACAACCTGATTGCCCTGAATCCACCCCACCGCACAGAACAGTGCTTGGCACATAGTAAGCGCTAACAAAGACCATCTTTATTATTGTCAGTGCTTAGAACAGTGCTCGGCACAGAGTAAGCACTTAACAAAGACCATTATAATTACTGTCAGCGCTTAGAACAGTGCCTGGCATATAGTAAGTGCTTAACAAATGCCATCAGTATTATTGTCAGCGCTTAGAACAGTGCTTGGCATATAGTACGTGCTTAACAGATATCATTATTATTATTGTCAGCGCTTAAAACAGAGCTCGGGACAGAGTAAGCGCTTAACAAATACCATCATTATTATTCTGTGGGACAGGGACTGTGTCCAACCAGATGGGCTTGTATCTCCCCCAGCGCTTAGTATAGGGCCTGACACACAGTAAGTGCTTAACAAATAGCATCAGTATTATTGTCAGCGCTTAGAACAGTGCCTGGCACACAGCAGACGCTTAACAAAGACCATTATTACTATTGTTAGCGCTTAGAACAGTGCTTGGCACATAGTAAGCGCTTAACAGATTCCATTATTATTATTGCCAGCGCTTAGAACAGTGCTCGGCACAGAATAAGCGCTTAACAAATACCATCATTATTCTTGTCAGCGCTTAGAGCAGTGCTCGGCACAGAGTAAGCGCTTAACAGATACCATTATTATTACTATCAGCGCTTAGAACAGTGCACAGAGTAGGTGCTTAACAAATACCATTATTATTACTGTCAGCGCTTAGAACAGTGCTCGGCACAGAGTAAGCGCTTAACAGATTCCATCATCATTATTGCCGGTGTTTAGAACAGTGCACAGAGTAGGTGCTTAACAAATATAATTATTATTCATTCATTCAGTCGTATTTATTGAGCGCTTACTGTGTGCAGAGCACCGTACTAAGTGCTTGGGAAGTACAAGTTGGCAACATATAGACGGTCCCTACCCAACAGCGGGCTCACAATCTAGAAGGGGGAGCCAGACAACAAAACAAAACATATTAACAAAATACAACGAATAGAATAGAATAAATAGAATCGTAAATATGTATTATTACTGTCAGCACTTAGAGCAGTGCTTGGCACAGAGTAAGCGCTTAATGGACACCATCATCATTACTGCCGGCGTTTAAAACAGTGCACAGAGTAGGTGCTTAACAAACATCATTATTATTACCGTCAGCGCTTAGAGCAGTGCTCAGCACAGAGTAAGCGCTTAACAGATACCATCATCATTACTGCCGGTGTCTGGAACAGTGCACAGAGTAGGCGCTTAACAAATATCATTATTATTACCGTCAGCGCTTAGAGCAGTGCTTGGCACAGAGTAACCGCTTAGAACAGTGCAAAGAGTAGGCGCTTAACAAATACCATCATTATTACCGTCAGCGCTTACGGCAGTGCTCGGCACAGAGTAAGCGCTTAACGGACACCATTATCATTACTGTCAGCGCTTAGAACAGTGCGCAAGGTAGGCACTTAAATATCATTATTATTACCGTCAGCGCTTAGTACAGTGCTCAGCACAGAGTAAGCGCTTAACAGATACCATTATCATTACTGTCAGCGTTTGGAACAGTGCACAGAGTAGGCGCTTAACAAATGTCATTATTATTACTGTCAGCGCTCAGAGCAGTGGTCGGCACAGAGTACGCGCTTAACAGATACCATCATCGTTACTGCCGGCGTTTGGAACAGTGCACAGAGTAGGCGCTTAACAAATATCATTATTATTACCGTCAGCGCTTAGAGCAGTGCTCGGCACAGAGTAAGCGCTTAACAGATACCATTATTATTCCTGTCAGCGCTTGGAACAGTTCACAGAGTAGGCGCTTAACAAATACCATTATTATTACCGTCAGCGCCTAGAGCAGTGCACAGAGTAGGCGCTTAACAAGTACCATTATTATTACCGTCAGCGTTTAGAGCAGTGCACAGAGTAGGCGCTTAACAGATACCATTTTTATTCCTGTCAGCGCTTAGAACAGTGCACAGAGTAGGCGCCTAACAGATCCCATTATTATTCCTGTCAGCGCTTAGAGCAGTGCACAGAGTAGGGGATTAACAGATACCATTATAATTACCGTCAGCGCTTAGAGCAGTGCACAGGGTAGGCGCTTAACAGATACCATTTTTATTCCTGTCAGCGCTTGGAACAGTGCACAGAGTAGGCGCCTAACAGATACCATTTTTATTCCTGTCAGCGCTTGGAACAGTGCACAGAGTAGGCGCCTAACAGATACCATTATAATTCCTGTCAGCGCTTAGAGCAGTGCACAGCGTAGGCGCTTAACAAATACCATTATTATTATCGTCAGCGCTTAGAGCAATGCTCGGCACAGAGTAAACGCTTAACAGATGCCATTATTATTCCAGTCAGCGTTTAGAACAGTGCAGAGTAGGCGCTTAACAGATACCATTATTATTACCGTCAGCGATTAGAGCAGTGAACAGAGTAGGCGCTGAACAGATACCATTATTATTATTCCTGTCAGCGCTTGGAACAGTGCACAGAGTAGGCGCCTAACAGATCCCATTATTATTCCTGTCAGCGTTTAGAGCAGTGCACAGAGTAGGCGCTGAACAGATTCCATTATTATTCCTGTCAGCGCTTAGAACAGTGCACAGAGTAGGTGCCTAACAGATCCCATTATTATTCCTGTCAGCGTTTAGAGCAGTGCACAGAGTAGGCGCCTAACAGGTACCATTATTATTCCTGTCAGCGCTTAGAGCAGTGCACAGAGTAGGCGCCTAACAGGTACCATTATTATTCCTGTCAGCGCTTAGAGCAGTGCACAGAGGAGGCGCTTAACAGATACCATTATTATTACCGTCAGCGCTTAGAGCAGTGCACAGAGTAGGCGCTTAACAGATACCATTATTATTACCGTCAGCGCTTAGAGCAGTGCACAGAGTAGGCGCTTAGCAGGTACCATTTTTATTCCTGTCAGCGATTGGAACAGTGCACAGAATAGGCGCTTAACAGATACCATTTTTATTCCTGTCAGCGCTTAGAACAGTGCACAGAGTAGGCGCCTAACAGATACCATTTTTATTCCCGTCAGTGCTTAGAACAGTGCACAGAGTAGGCGCCTAACAGATACCATTTTTATTCCCGTCAGCGCTTAGAACAGTGCACAGAGTAGGCGCCTAACAGATACCATTATTATTCCTGTCAGCGCTTAGAGCAGTGCACAGAGTAGGCGCTTAACTAATACCATTATCATTACCGTCAGCGCTTAGAGCAGTGCACAGGGTAGGCGCTTAACAGATGCCATTTTTATTACCGTCAGCGCTTAGAGCAGTGCACAGAGTAGGCGCCTAACAGATACCATTTTTATTCCCGTCAGCGCTTAGAACAGTGCACAGAGTAGGCGCCTAACACATACCATTTTTATTCCCGTCAGCGCTTAGAACAGTGCACAGAGTAGGCGCCTAACAGATACCATTATTATTCCTGTCAGCGCTTAGAGCAGTGCACAGAGTAGGCGCTTAACTAATACCATTATTATTACCGTCAGCGCTTAGAGCAGTGCACAGAGTAGGCGCCTAACAGATACCATTTTTATTCCCGTCAGCGCTTAGAACAGTGCACAGAGTAGGCGCCTAACAGATACCATTTTTATTCCCGTCAGCGCTTAGAACAGTGCACAGAGTAGGCGCCTAACACATACCATTTTTATTCCCGTCAGCGCTTAGAACAGTGCACAGAGTAGGCGCCTAACAGATACCATTATTATTCCTGTCAGCGCTTAGAGCAGTGCACAGAGTAGGCGCTTAACTAATACCATTATTATTACCGTCAGCGCTTAGAGCAGTGCACAGAGTAGGCGCCTAACAGATACCATTTTTATTCCCGTCAGCGCTTAGAACAGTGCACAGAGTAGGCGCCTAACAGATACCATTTTTATTCCCGTCAGCGCTTAGAACAGTGCACAGAGTAGGCGCCTAACAGATACCATTATTATTCCTGTCAGCGCTTAGAGCAGTGCACAGAGTAGGCGCTTAACAGATACCATTATTATTACCGTCAGCGCTTAGAGCAGTGCACAGAGTAGGCGCTTAGCAGGTACCACTTTTATTCCTGTCAGCGATTGGAACAGTGCACAGAGTAGACGCCTAACAGATACCATTTTTATTCCTGTCAGCGCTTGGAACAGTGCACAGAGTAGGCGCTTAACAGATCCCATTATTATTACCGTCAGCGCTTAGAGCAGTGCACAGCATAGGCGCTTAACAAATACCATTATTATTATCGTCAGCGCTTAGAGCAATGCTCGGCACAGAGTAAGCGCTTAACAGATACCATTATTATTCCAGTCAGCGTTTAGAACAGTGCAAAGAGTAGGCGCTTAACAAATACCATTATTATTACCGTCAGCGCTTAGAGCAGTGCACAGAGTAGGCGCTGAACAGATACCATTATTATTATTCCTGTCAGCACTTGGAACAGTGCACAGAGTAGGGGCTTAACAGATCCCATTATTATTCCTGTCAGCGCTTAGAGCAGTGCAGAGTAGGCGCTTAACAGATACCATTTTTATTCCTGTCAGCGCTTAGAACAGTGCACAGAGTAGGTGCCTAACAGAGACCATTTTTATTTCTGTCAGCGCTTAGAGTAGTGCAAAGAGTAGGCCCTGAACAGATCCCATTATTATTCCTGTCAGCGCTTAGAGCAGTGCACAGAGTAGGCGCTTAACAAATACCATTATTATTACCGTCAGCGCTTAGAACAGTGCACAGAGTAGGCGCCTAAGAGATCCCATTGTTATTCCTGTCAGCGCTTAGAGCAGTGCACAGCGTAGTCGCTTAACTAATACCATTATTATTCCTGTCAGCGCTTAGAGCAGTGCACAGAGTAGGCGCTTAAGAGATACCATTTTTATTCCCGTCAGCGCTTAGAGCAGTGCTCGGCACAGAGTGAGCGCTTAGCAACCCCTTCATGAGGAGTTTATTATGAGGTGCACGTTGCCAACTTGTACTTCCCAAGCGCTTAGTATAGTGCTCTGCACACAGTAAGCGCTCACTAAATAGATACGATTGATCGAGGAGGAGGAGAGCGGGTTGGGACTGACCGAGCTTCTTCCACATGGCGAGGTGACAGGCTCGGAAGCCCTTTCGGATGGCGGCGCAGACCTGCGCGGGCTCCCCGGAGCGGAAGCCCTTCTGCTTCTTGATGAAGGCCCACAGGTGGTCCCGGGCGAACTGGGCCGCGTCCCGCCCGCCGTGCCCGTCGCACACGGCGAAGAAGGCCACGGACGACGACGACGACGACGATGAGGAGAAGGAGGGCGATGAGGAGGCGTTGGGGGGGGGCCGGCGGCGGCCGTCGTCGTCGTCGTCGTCGTGAGGCGGCGCCCCGGCCTCCCTGTCCGGCTCCACCACGATCTGCGTGACGTCCTCCATGTACTTCCTCCCGCCCTGGTCGGAGAAGACGCTGACCCCCAGCGAGTAAGGCGCCTCCATGATGAGGGGGACCCCCCAGCCGCTCGGCCGGCCCGACGCCGAGCCTCGCCCAGCGACGCCGCCGGTGCGCCTGCGCGCCGCCCGCCCGCGCGCCCCCGCGTGACGTCACGCCGCCCCGACCAATGGCGGCCCGGGGGGAGGCCCGCTCCGCCCGCCGGCCCCGCCCCTTCCTCCTCGCGGCCTCGCGACATCTCGCGAGAACAGGGCGGCCCCGTCGGTTGGGGAGGAAGGGGGCCTGCCTTACCGTGAGGAGAGAGAGAGAGAGAGAGAGAGAGAGAGAGAGAGAGTGTGTGTGTGTGTGTGTATAATGATTCATTCCTTCAATCATCATCATCAATCGTATTTATTGAGCGCTTACTATGTGCAGAGTACTGTACTAAGCGCTTTTTTTTCTCTGTCTCCCCCTTTTAGACTGTGAGCCCACTGTTGGGTAGGGACTATCTCTATATGTTGCCAATTTGTACTTCCCAAGCGCTTAGTACAGTGCTCTGCACATAGTAAGCGCTCAATAAATACGATTGCTAGCTCTCTTCCTCCCTTCAAGTCCCCGCTGAGAGCTCACCTCCTCCAGGAGGCCTTCCCAGACTGAGCCCCTTCCTTCCTCTCCCCCTCGTCCCCCTCTCCATCCCCCCCATCTTACCTCCTTCCCTTCCCCACAGCACCTGTATATACGGATCTATGTTTGTACATATTTATTACTCTAATTATTTATTTATCTTACTTGTACCTATCTATTCTATTCCTTTTATTTTGTTAGTATGTTTGGTTCTGTTCTCTGTCTCCCCCTTTTAGACTGTGAGCCCACTGTTGGGTAGGGACCGTCTCTATATGTTGCCAACTTGGACTTCCCAAGCGCTTATTACAGTGCTCTGCACACAGTAAGCGCTCAATAAATACGATTGATTGATTGATTGATTGATTGTACGTATTTATTACTATTTTATTTGTACATATTTATTCTATTTATTTGGTTAATATGTTTGGTTTTGTTGTCTGTCTCCCCCTTCTAGACTGTGAGCCCACTGTTGGGTAGGGACCGTCTCTATATGTTGCCAACTTGTACTTCCCAAGCGCGTAGTACAGTGCTCTGCACACGGTAAGCGCTCAATAAATACGATTGATTGATTGATTGAGTACCGTACTTCTCCCCTTTCCCGCCTCCCTGTAGTGCAGAGAATCCAGGTACCGTATTTCCCCCCCTTTCCCGGCTCCTTGTAGTTCACGGAATCGGGTACCGTATTTCCCTTCTTTACCGTTTCCCTGTAGTTCACGGAATCCGGATACCGTATTACTCCCCTTTCCCGGCTCCCTGTAGTGTACGGGGTCTGGGTACCGTATTTCCCCCCCCTTTCCCGGCTCCCTGAAATTCACGGTATTCGGGTACCGTATTTCCCCCCTTTCCCGGCTTCCTGGAGTGTATGGAATCCGGGTATCATCATCATCATCATCAATCGTATTTATTGAGCGCTTACTATATGCAGAGCACTGTACTAAGCGCTTGGGAAGTACAAATTGGCAACATATAGAGATAGTCCCTACCCAACAGTGGGCTCACAGTCTAAAAGGGGGAGACAGAGAACAAAACCAAACATACTAACAAAATAAAATAAATAGAATAGATATGTACAAATAAAATAGAGTAATATGTACAAACATATATACATATATAAATAATAACGGCATTTATTAAGCACTTACTATGTGCAAAGCACTGTTCTAAGCACTGGGGAGGTTACAAAGTGATCAGGTTGTCCCACGGGGGACTCACAGTCTTAATCCCCATTTTACAGATGAGGTAACTGAGGCACAGAGAAGTGAAGTGACTTGCCCAAAGTCACACAGCTGACAGTTGGCAGAGCCGGGATTTGAACCCATGACCTCTGACTCCAAAACCCGTGCTCCTTCCACTGAGCCACGCTGCTTCTCCTAATCCGGGTACCGTATTTCTCCCCCTTTCCCGGTTTCCTGTGGTCATGAGGACGATGGCATTCGTTAAGCGCTCACTATGTCCCAAGCACCGCTCTAAGCGCTGGGGAGGATACAAAGTGATCAGGTTGTCCCACTTGGGGCTCAGAGTCTTCATCCCCATTTTACAGATGAGGTAACTGAGGCCCAGAGAAGCGAAAGGACTTGCCCAAAGTCACACAGCCGACAAGCGGCGGGGTCGGGATTTGAACCCACGACCTCCGACTCCCAAGTCCGGGCTCTTTGCACTGAGCCACGCGGCGGTTCACGGAATCCGGGTACCGTATTTCCCCCTTCCTCGGCTCACTGCGGTGTACGGAATCAGGTACCGTATTTCCCCCCCACCCCTTTCCGGGCTCCTTGTAGTTCACGGAATCCGGGTACCGTATTTCCCTCCTTTACGGGCTCCCTGTAGTTCACGGAATTCGGGTACCGTATTTCCCCCCTTTCCCGGCTCCCTGACCTGTACGGAATCCGGGTACCGTATTTCCCCCTTCCTCGGCTCACTGCGGCGCACGGAATCCAGGTACCGTATTTCCCCCCCACCCCTTTCCGGGCTCCTTGTAGTTCACGGAATCCGGGTACCGTATTTCCCTCCTTTACGGGCTCCCTGTAGTTCACGGAATTCGGGTACCGTATTTCCCTCCTTTCCCGGCTCCCTGACCTGTCCGGAATCCGGGTACCGTATTTCCCCCTTCCTCGGCTCACTGCGGCGCACGGAATCCAGGTACCGTATTTCCCCCCCACCCCTTTCCCGGCTCCTTGTAGTTCACGGAATCCGGGTACCGTATTTCCCTCCTTTACGGGCTCCCTGTAGTTCACGGAATCCGGGTACCGTATTTCCCTCCTTTCCCGGCTCCCTGACCTGTACGGAATCCGGGTATCGTATTTCCCCCTTCCTCGGCTCACTGCGGTGTACGGAATCCAGGTACCGTATTTCCCCCCCACCCCTTTCCCGGCTCCTTGTAGTTCACGGAATCCGGGTACCGTATTTCCCTCCTTTACGGGCTCCCCGTAGTTCACGGAATCCGGGTACCGTATTTCCCCCCTTTCCCGGCTCCCTGACCGGTACGGAATCCGGGTACCGTATTTCCCCCTTCCTCGGCTCACTAAGGTGTACGGAAACAGGATACCGTATTTCTCCCCTTTCCCGCCTCCCTGTAGTTCACGGAATCCGGGTACCGTATTTCTCCGCTTTCCCGGCTTTCTATAGTTCACGGAATCCGGGTACCGTATTTCCCCCCCTTTCCCGGCTCCTTGTAGTTCATGGAATCCGGGTACCGTATTTCCCCTTTTCCCGGTTCCTTGTAGTTCCTGGAATCTTATTATTACTCTATTATCTTATATTATTATCTTATTATATATAATATATATATAATATAAATATCATCTTATTTTTTTACTCTATTTATTTATTTATTTATTTTACTTGTACATATCTATCCTATTTATTTTATTTTGTTAGTATGTTTGGTTTTGTTCTCTGTCTCCCCCTTTTAGACTGTGAGCCCACTGTTGGGCAGGGACTGTCTCTATATGTTGCCAATTTGGACTTCCCAAGCGCTTAGTACAGTGCTCTGCACATAGCAAGCGCTCAATAAATACGATTGATGATGATGATGATGATTTTAGTTCACGGAATCCGGATGCCGTATTTCCCGCCCTTTCTCGGCTCCGTGTAGTTCACGGAATCATTCATTCATTCAATCGTATTTATTGAGCGCTCCCCCTCCCCTCCCCATCTCCCCGACTCGCTTCCTTTGCTCCACCCACGCCTTCCCTCCCCACAGCCCTTGGGTATATACGTACAAAGCCATAATTCTATTTATATTAATGCCTGTTTACTTGCTTTGATGTCAGTCTCCCCCCTTCTAGACTGCAAACCCGTTGTGGGCGGGGATTGTCTCGATTGCTGAACTGTACTTTCCAAGCGCTTAGTACAGTGCTCAGCACGCAGTAAGCGCTTAATAAATCATCATCATCAATCGTATTTATTGAGCGCTTACTATGTGCAGAGCACTGTACGAAGCACTTGGGAAGTACAAATTGGCAACATATAGAGACAGTCCCTACCCAACATTGGGCTCACAGTCTAAAAGGGGGAGACAGAGAACAGAACCAAACATACTAACAAAATAAAATAAATAGAATAGATATGTACAAGTAAAATAAATAAATAAATAAATAGAGTAATAAATATGTACAAACATATATACATATATACAGGTGCTGTGGGGAAGGGAAGGAGGTAAGATGGGGGGATGGAGAGGGGGACGAGGGGGAGAGGAAGGAATGGGCTCAGTAAATCATCATCATCATCATCATCATCAATCGTATTTATTGAGCGCTTACTATGTGCAGAGCACTGTACTAAGCGCTTGGGAAGTACAAATTGGCAACATATAGAGACAGTCCCTACCCAACAGTGGGCTCACAGTCTAAAAGGGGGAGACAGAGAACAAAACCAAACATACTAACAAAATAAAATAAATAGAATAGATATGTACAAATAAATAAATAGAGAAATATGTACAAACATATATACATATATACAGGTGCTGTGGGGAAGGGAAGGAGGTAAGATGGGAGGGATGGAGAGGGGGACGAGGGGGAGAGGAAGGAATGGGCTCAGTAAATACGATTGAATGAATGAGATTCTGGGTACCGTATTTTCCCCCTTCTCCGGCCCTCTGTAAATAATAATAAATAATCATATGGTATTTGTTAAGCGCTTACTAGGTGCCAAGCACTGTTGTACATACAAGTAATCAGGTTGTCCCACGTGGGGCTGACAGTCTTCATCCCCATTTTACAGATGAGGGAACTGAGGAGCAGAGAAGTTGAGTGACTTGCCCAAAGTCACAGAGCTGACAAGTGGCAGAGTCGGGATTAGAACCCACAACCTCTGACTCCCAAAACCGTGCTCTTTCCGCTAAACCACTGAAGGTCACAGAATCCCCTCCCGCTTCTGGCCCCGAGTCTCCACCTGGGGCTCTGGCCAGCAAATTGAAGCCCCAAATGCAATATACTCGGTTAAGCTGCCAACGGCTAATTTTAGTGTCTCTGCATTTTGTTCCTCAGTGGAGCAGTGTGGCCTGACATAAACAGCGCGAGCTGGCTAGTCAGTACTCCAAGAATAATTACTATTATTATTATCATTATTATTATTTTTAGGTTAAGTGTGCACGTTTACCTGAAATCAGTCACCGGCCTTGAGGATGGAAGAAAGACGTGGCCAGCTCTCCTCCAGTCCCAGCCCAGGGTACAATAATACTACTACTACTAATAATAATAATTCATTATGTGTACTTATGTGCCAAGCACTGTACTGAACACTAGGGTAAATGCAAAAAGAAGGGAAGCAGCGTGGCTCAGTGGAAAGAGCCCAGGTTTGGGAGTCAGAGGTCATGGGTTCTAATCCCGACTCCGCCGCTCGTCAGCTGTGTAACCTTGGGCAAGTCACTTAACTTCTCTGTGCCTCAGTCACCTCATCTGTAAAATGGGGATGAAGACTGTGAGCCCCATGAGGGGCAACCTGATCACCTTGTATCTACCCTAGTGCTTAGAACAGAGCTTGGCACATAGTAAGCGCTCACCAATTACCATCATTATTATGATGGTTATTATGGGTAGGTCCGTCGGTCCGGTTGGCGCTGCTGGGCCCCGCCCCGCCCCTGCCGTACGTCATGACGCGCTGACGTCAGCGCCGTCGCTCGGAGCCCTGCCCCGCCCCCGTACGTCCCGCCGCGCTGACGTCACGCCCGCCCGGAGCCGCGCTGTCCCCCCCCCCCCCCCCTGCGGTCAGCCCCCTCTCGCTCGGAGCCCCGCTTCCCCCGTCCCCGCCGCCTTCCCAGAGCGGGGCGTGAGGCGTTTCCCCGCCCCCCCCCCGGCCTTCCGGCCCCCCCCCCGCCCTCCGGCTCCAGGTCCCTCGTAGGCCGCAGGCCCCCCCCCGGCCCCCTCAAGGGCCCCCATCGCCCTCTTTCGCCCCCCGGCCCCCTCATCGCCCCACCAAGGGCCCCCCCCCCATCGCCCTCCTTCGCCCCCAGGCCCATCCTAGGCTCCAGGCCTCTCCTAGGCCCCATCGCCCTCCTTCGCCCCAAGGCCCCCCCCCCCATCGCCCTCAGGCCCCTTATAGGCCCCCCCCCCTTCACCGCCCCTCTGCCCCTCATAGGCCCCCCTTCCTCGCCCTCTTTCGCCCCCCAGGCCCCTCATCGGCCCCCCCATCGCCCTCAGGCCCCTCATAGGCCGCCCCTCGGCCCCTCATAGGCCCCCCCCCCCTCGCCCTCCTTCGCCCCCCAGGCCCCTCATCGGCCCCCCTTCATCGCCCCTCGGCCCCCCCATCGCCCTCCTTCGCCCGCAGACCCCTCACAGGTCCCCCCCCTCCATCGCTCCTCGCCCCCCCCCAAGCCCCTCCATCGCTCTCCTTCGCCCCCAGGCCCCTCATAGGCCCCCCCCCCCAAAGCCCCCCATCGCCCTCCTTCGCCCCCAGGCCCCTCATAGGCCCCAGGCCCCCTCATCGGCCCCCCATCGCCCTCAGGCCCCTCAAAGGCCCCCCTCCATCGCCCCAAGGCCCCCCATCGCCTTCCTTCACCCTCAGGCCCCTCATAGGCCCCCCCCTTCATCGCCCCTCGGCCCCCCCAAAGCCCCCCATCGCCCTCCTTCGCCCCCAGGCCCCTCATAGGCCCCAGGCCCCCTCATCGGCCCCCCATCGCCCTCAGGCCCCTCAAAGGCCCCCCTCCATCGCCCCAAGGCCCCCCATCGCCTTCCTTCACCCTCAGGCCCCTCATAGGCCCCCCCTTCATCGCCCCTCGGCCCCCCCAAAGCCCCCCATCGCCCTCCTTCGCCCCCAGGCCCCCTCATCGGCCCGTCATCAGCTCCCCCATCGCCTTCAGGCCCCTCATAGGTCCCCCTTCATCGCCCCTCAGCCCCCCAAAGCCCCCCATCGCCCTCCTTCGCCTCAAGGCCCCCCATCTTCCTCAGGCCCCTCATAGGCCCCCCCCTCCATCGCTCCTCGGTCCCCCAAACTCCCCCATCACCCTCCTTGGCCCCCAAGGCCTCCCATCGCGTCGCCCTCCTTGGCCCCCAGGCTCCCCCCCACCCCCGCCATCGGGCCTCCCCGCAGGCCCCAGGGGCGGAGCGAGGCCCGGGGCGGGGCGGGGGCC
The DNA here is from genome assembly GCF_015852505.1 of Tachyglossus aculeatus. Lineage (NCBI taxonomy): Eukaryota > Metazoa > Chordata > Mammalia > Monotremata > Tachyglossidae > Tachyglossus > Tachyglossus aculeatus. Next base: position 43,868,507 of record NC_052082.1, on the reverse strand, counting down.
GGCGGAGGAGAAGGAGGAGGAGGAAGAGGAGGAGGAGGAGGAGGAGGCCGAGGCCGCTGAGGGAAGATGGCGGCGGTGGAGCTGGAGTGGATCCCGGAGACGCTGTACAACACGGCCATCTCCGCCGTGGTGGACAACTACGCCCGCTCCCGCCGCGACATCCGCTCCCTGCCGGAGAACATCCAGTTCGATGTCTACTACAGGGTGAGGCCCAGGGGGGGCCCCCACCCCCGACCCTCCCTGCCCCCCCTCAGGCCCCAGCCCCCGACTCAATCAATCGATCGATCGTATTTATTGAGCGCCTACTGTGTGCGGAGCACTGGACTGGGCGCTTGGGAAGTACAAGTGGGCAACACGTAGAGCCCCTACCCAACAGCGGGCTTACAGTCTAGAAGGGGAGGGAGGGTCGCCCCGGATGGGCCTCGCTCCTAATAATAACTGTGGTATTGGTTAATCACCTTGGAAACCCCCCAGCGCTTAGAACAGCGCTTGGCACGTAGGAAGCGCTCAATAAACGCCATTATTATTATTACTATTAAGCGCTTCCTACGTGCCAAGCGCTGCTCTAAGCGCCCGGGCGGATACAGGGCCATCAGGTGGGCCCACCGTGGGGCTCGCAGGCCTCACCCCCGTTTTACAGAGGGGAGAAGTGAAGTGACCCTCCCAAAGTCACACGGCAGACGAGCGGCGGAGCGGGATTAGAACCCACGTCCTGCGACTCCCAAACCCGGGCTCTTGCCGCTGAGTTTGGGGGGGGGGACTCATCTGCCTGTGGTGGTGAAATGGGGGGCGAACCGGACCCCCGACGGCCGCGAAACCCGCGTGGGAAGAGAGGCGTGGGGATCAAAACGCTGGTTAAAGAATAATAAAAGGGTGTTTGTTAAGCGCCTCGTTTTATTTATTTATTTATTTATTTATTCATTTATTTATTTTACTTGTACATTTCTATCCTACTTATTTTATTTTGTTGGTATGTTTGGTTCTGTTCTCTGTCTCCCCCTTTTAGACTGTGAGCCCACTGTTGGGTAGGGACTGTCTCTTTGTGATGCCAATTTGTACTTCCCAAGCGCTTAGTACAGTGCTCTGCACATAGTAAGCGCTCAATAAATACGATTGATTGATTGATTGATTGGCCCCGTACTGAGCGCCGGGGTGGATCCCACCGAATGGGGCTGGCCCCAGGGGGGCTCACGGGCCCCATCCCCGTTTTACAGGTGAGGGAACTGAGGCCCCGAGAAGGGAAACGGCTTGCCCAAGGTCACACCCCACAGATAAGTGGCGGAGTCAATCAATCAATCAATCAATCGTATTGAGCGCTTACTATGTGCAGAGCACTGTACTAAGCGCTTGGGAAGTACAAATTGGCAACATACAGTGACAGTCCCTACCCAACAGTGGGCTCACAGTCTAAAAGGGAGAGACAGAGAACAAAACCAAACATGCTAACAAAATAAAATAAATAGAATAGATATGTACAAATAAAATAAATAAATAAATAGAGTAATAAATACGTGCAAACGTATATACATATATACAGGTGCCGTGGGGAAGGGAAGGAGGTAAGATGGGGGGGATGGAGAGGGGGACGAGGGGGAGAGGAAGGAAGGGGCTCAGTCTGGGAAGGCCTCCTGGAGGAGGAGTCGGGATTAGAACCCATGACCTTCCGAGTTCCAGGCCCGGGCGCCAGCCACTAGGCCACGCTTGCTTCCGTAAGAGGTCGAGGGGGCTTCCGCCCTTAGAGGAAAATATTTTCGAGGCCGTTCGGGCCATTTATTGCCGCCTTAATGGATTCCAGCCCCCCCTCCCTTAGTACCCTATTCGGTCGTATTTATTGAGCGCTTATTGTGTGCAGATAGACTACACTGTGAGCCCACTGTTGGGTAGGGACTGCCTCTATATGTTGCCAGCTTGTACTTCCCAAGCGCTTAGTACAGTGCTCTGCACACAGTAAGCACCCAATAAATACGATTGATTGATTGCAAAGCACTGTACTGAGCACTTAAGCATTGCACTAGAAGTGCACTGAGAAGCAGCATGGCCAAATGGCAAGAGTACAGGCTTGGGAGGTAGAGCACGTGGGTTTGCCGTGTGGCCTTGGGCAAGTCATTTTACTTCTCTGTGCCTTGGCAACCTCATCTGGAAAATGGGGATTTACTGTGAGCCCCACGTGGGGCAACCTGATGGCCTTGTTTCTTTCCCAATGCTTAGAGCAGTGCTTGGCACATAGTAAGCGCTCAGCAAATGCCATAATAATAATTATTATTATTGTTACCGAGCGTTTAAGCCCCCCAACTCCTTCCCTCCCTTCCAAAAAACCCAATCCACTAAAGGCATCTCAAGGGTAAGTGTCCTCTCAGTCGGAGACAATCTCCCAGTGTTTAGAGAAGGAGGTGAACTTCCCAAGAATCCAGGCCAGCCTCCCGTTCCCTCTCCCCCCTACACTTGAACGGGAACACTGCCTTTATTATTCAGACTTCTTGTTGGCTGGAGTCAGTCTGAGAGGAAAAGCCTCACTGCCGCTAGCAAGACCATCGTGGTAACTTCATGTGGTGTTCACCTTTGGTGTCTGAAACACCCTTGAAATACTGCATGAGCCCCACCACTCCGTTTTAGATGTTGCAGATTGGTCCTAAGGGAGATGTATTTATTTTTGGCAGTAACCCGATTACACTGATCAATTCCCTCCCAGCCCTTATTTTTTTTTTTAGGAATAAACAATGAATCCGCTACATTTTACTCAATCCAGCTGTTTTCCAGGAAATCCACCAATTATGATGGGTTTTCTCAAGTATTTGTGACATCCATATTGGCTCCGCGTAATATAACTTTTGCTTACAAAATGCACGCAGTGTTCTAACTAGATTCTCTGTCCAATTGCCTTTAGCCTCGTACTGTAATCTGCTTGCTTGTATTGGGGGAGGTTTATACGGTTTAGGATATGCTACCCTGAGGGAGGCTGCGGAGGGGGTATGAGCTAAATTCAGGTTTTCAGTTGGATGGCTCTCCTCAGTTTGGGTAGCCGTGCAGCTTTGTTTAAAGTAATATATCTCTGTTCATTTCAATTCTGTCACCTTTTAAAACGAAAACACTAGGAATTTGCAGCAGTCTTTTCCCCAGTGCAATCTGGAAAGCTGTACTTCACAAATTAGAGAAGCAGTGAGGCCTAGTGGGGGAAAAAAATATCATGGTATCTATTAAGCACTTACCATGTGCCAGGCACTGTACTAAGCGCTGAGGGTTGATACAAGCAAATCGGGTTGGACACAGTCCCTGTCCCACATGGGGCCCATGGTCTCAATCTCCATTTTATAGATGCAGTGATTGAAGCACAGAGAAGTGAAGTGACTTGCCCAAGGTCACACAGCAGACAGATGGCAGAGCCGGGATTAGAACCCATGACCTTCGGACTCACAGGCCCTGCTCTACCCAATGCCCCACACTGCTTCACCACACCAGCACCGGCCTGGGAGTCGGAGAACCTGGGTTCTGATCCTGGCCCAAGTCGCTTCACTTCTCTGTGCCTCAGTTTCCTCAGGATTAAATACCTGTTCTCCCTCCTCCTTAGAATGTGAGCCCATGTGGGACGGGAAGTGTCCAATTTGATTATCTACCTTGGTGCTTAGTGCAGTGCTTGGCACATTAGTGCTATTAGTGTTGGAAATTTCATTACATGATTTCCCTTGACGTTTTCCCTTCAAGACAGATATAATCAATCAGTGGTATTTTTGAGCTCTTACTACGTGCACAGCACTGTACTAAGTGCTTGCAAGAGTACAGTGCAACAGAATTAACAGACATTTCTTGCCCATATTGAGTTTACAGCACAGAGGATGGATTTAATTTAATCATTTTTAAATGTCATATATTGTCAGTAAAGAGCTACTGGGCGTATGGCAGAGTAATTAGATGTTTTATTCACTATTTTGAGACAGGATGTTAGCGTAAGCACATTAGACACCGCATTAATTTCTGATCAGGTAAATAGATCTTACATCACTTCAGAGTCCAGTATTCTAGTTGGAATTTTAAGGCAGCAAGACACGGGGTCAAGTGGAAAGAACATGAGCCTAGAAGTCAGAAGACCCGGGTTCTAATCCAAGCTCTGCCACTTGTCTGCTGTTCACTTCTCTGTGCCTTGGTTTCCTCATCTGTAATTTGGGCATTAAATGCCTGTTCTTCCACCAAGACCACAAGGTATATTTTCCAGGTACCCAGTAGGGATCCTCTAACAGCTTGACAGCGCTCAGTAATTACCGTTGATTGCGTTGGGTGCAGCCTTTGCTGCAGGATTTACCCCAGGATTTACCCCAGATGCCATATCTAAGTTGGAAAACAGTCCCGTCATCAGGAACTCCTCCGGGCCATTCATGGCCCAAACCGGCCGCTGATAGAGAGGTCCTAGAAAGGCTGTCCTGACCGTTGGCTGTAAGGCCCTCAATAGTTCTCTGCCCACCACCTATCCTCACTCCACCCCCACTGCAACCTAGCGCATACTCTACTCTCACACCAATTTACGCACTCTGTCTCACTCATCTCTAACACATTGTCACCCCTTTGCTCAAGCCTTCCTTCCCTCTCGCCTGGAACTCTGTCCTCTTTCACATCTGACACACAACTACTCTCTCCATCTTCAAAGCCCCACTAAAATCACATCTCCAGGAATAGTTCCCTGATTCATCTCTCATCTCCTCACCCAATTTTCCCTCCTTCCTGCTTCACCTATGTATTTAAGTCTGTTCCCCCAACCACTTAGGTACTCACTCAACCCCCTCCCTCCAAGATACCCTCACTTGCTTCCTCACCTCTATTTCATTTCAATGCCCATCTCCCCTCTGCTCCCTTTCCCCCCACCAGATTGTGGGCTCCTTCAAGGCAGGGATCAAGCTTACTCACTCTAATATACTCTCCCAAGCACCTAGAATGGTACTCTGCATAGAGTATGCGCTCAATACTTTTGATAATTAATCCTATTCTGAGTTGTTTTATAATTGAGATTAATCAGAGAAACTTGAAGAAGCCCTAATAGTACTATTTGAAGTCTTGGGTGCAGAGCATTGTACTAAGAGCTTGGGAGAGAACAATAAAATTGGTGGATATGAACCCTGCTCATAAGAAGTTTATAATCTAGTCGGGGAGCCAGACACTAAAATAAATTACAGGTGGATGACGCTAATAGGACATAAAAATATGTAGGTAAATACTTTCATGGGGCAGGGAGAAGGAGGAATACTCAAGTCTTTAGTCGGGCAGTCATATTTGTTGAGTGCTTACTGTGTGTAGAGCATTGTACTAAATGCTTATGATAGTACAATACAACAATAAATGGAAGCATTTGGTGCCCACAGCGAGCTTTCAGTCTAGAGAACGGTCTAGTTGATGTGGTAGTTGAGCGGATATGGTGTGGGGAAATGAGAAATTAATTGAAGACCTCCTCCTGATGAGATGAGTTCAGAAAGGCTTTGAAGGTGGGGAGAGCAGTGATGTGTCCGATGTGACGAGAGAGGGAATTCCAGGCAGGGATGAGGGCGTGAGCCAGTCAGTGGCCGAAGACATTATTAATGTGGTAGTTAAGTCCTTACTGGGTGTCAAGCACCGTTCTAAGCTCTGTAGTAGATCCAAATTAACCGGGTTGGACACAGTCCCTTTCCCACATGGACTGGGAGCCCAGGTAGGAGGGCGAGCATGAGAACGCGGCATCATGAGTGGGTTGGCTTGAGAGGAACAAAACATGTTAGTTGGGCTGATGTAGGAGAAGAGTGGGTAACCTAGGAAGGGAGAGAGGTGACCGAGTGCCTTCAAAGGGTTTCCGACCGTGGAGAGGAAATGAATGACCGTCGGAGGTTTTCGAGGAACGGGGAGAGGTCCGCAGAATGTCAGCTCCGCACAGCAAAATGAGGCATGGGCTGGAGAAGGGAAAGGCTGGGGTCAGCAGGGAGACCGATGCAGTCTCAGGTCAGTACGTCAAGTTCCTGGACCAGCGTGGTGGCCGTCGGATGGAGAGGAAAGGGGCAGATTTTGGAGCTGTTGTAGATGTTCATCCTGTACTCTCCCAAGTGCTCTGTAGAGTGAACTGCACTCAGTAAGCACTCCGATTTTGCGACGGTTGGAGATGTTCATATTGTACTCTCCCGAATGCTTTATATAGTGAATTGCACACAGTGAGTGCTCAAATACCATTCATTTGATGTTTAGAGTGGGCTGGGTTCAATCTCAAAATATATTTCTATAGCGGGAACTGTCCTTTGTGCTTGAAGGTGTCGCTTCTGACGGATGTCTTGTCCAACCAGACTATAATGGAGAAGACCCACATGTTAATTGAAAATCCATTCAGTGTGGTGTGCATCTAGTCAATTGCTGCATTGATGATGATGATAATTCCGGTATTTGTTAAGCGCCTACTATGTACTGGCAACTTGCCCCTTAGGTAGCATTTAAGTTTTGTGGGGATAGGGACCCTGCGTTCTATTTGTATTGTACTCTCCCAAGTTCTTAGACGTAATGTGCTTTGCCCATGGGCACTCTGTAAATCCAGACGATGGCATTACTTGGCAAGTAGGCTTGAGCTAGAGAGATCTCAGTCCGTTGGAGATGTACTTGATTGTAAGCTAGATTGTAAACTCCTTGAGGACAGAGATCATGTCTACTAGCTCTAGTGTACTCTCCCCAGTGCTTAGGTAGAGTACTCCGCAAGGAGTAAGGACACAGTGAATACTTTTGATTGCAGTATTTAATATCAAGTGGAAAAATTAGCTCCCAAGCAATGAAGATGTGGAGTAAAATCTATCCCATTAGCATTGAATCTATTCTCCCATCCACACTGCTTCGCTTTGTGGGGAATTATTTATATTCATTTCAATCTCCCCCTCTAGACTGTAAGGTCATCGTGAGCAGGGAGTGCGCTTGACAATTCTGTTGTATTGTTCTCTCCAAAGTGCTCTGCCCATGATGAGTGCTCAGTAAATACCATTGGTGATGAGGATGAAATGGGGGGATGGCTGCCGTGTGGTGAGCCAAAATAGGCCAATCTCAAACATGGGGGACAGAGGAAGCACTTTTAAGGAGAAACAGTAAAATGTCATCTTGGAAATAAGGCATCACCCCAGAATGTTAAGAGCAACTACAATAAGCAGACCAGCCACCACAGTGCTTTGTGATTAGGGAAGGAGATTCTGGATTGAAGCTTCCAGAAGATCACGAGATCGAGACAAAAAAGGAACACTGCTCCAGGCACTACAAATAGCCCAACTGGGGACAGTGTTAGTAAGCGGTTTGGTAGGGTCCATCGGTCTTGCATTGGTTTTTCAACCATTTTTGCACCCACCGGGGAACTTCGTTGTGTTATCTTCACGTAAATATAGAGCTCTCCTCTAAACTCAAAGAAAATGCCGCTGACAGTGAAATTCATCCATAGGTGCATTCTGAGCCCGTGGGTAGGGATTATCTCTATTGCCGAATTGTACTTTCCAAGCACTTAGTGCAGTGCTCTGCACACAGTAAGCACTCAATAAATATGATCGAATGAATGATCAAATAGGAAGGACGACCTCTCTCTCTTTCTCTCTCTCTCTCCCCCTCTCCCACCCCACCCCCTCCTTTAAGCATTTGGAGGCAGAATATAATACATCATCTTCAGATACTACTAACTCTGTTGCATTGTACTCTCCCAAGTGCTTAGTACATTGCTCTGCATGTAGTAAGCATTCAGTAAATACCAGTGATTGCTTTCGGTTCCATCTGATAAAACAGCTTCCAGATCCTTGGGCAGGTCACTTAACTTCATTTTGCCTCAGTTTCCTCATCTGGAAAATGGAGATTAAATACCTGGTCTCCCTCCCCCTTTGAATGTGAACTCCAAGTGGAACAGGGATTGGGTCTGACCTGATTGTCTTGCTTCTACCCCAGTGCTTAATGGAGTGCTTGGCACACAGTAAGCACTTAACAAATGCTATAACTATTATTACAAATGCTGTTCGAGATCCTATTGTAAAACACTGGGTTAGGTTTTACCTTGCCTTTTTCTGCCCTGTTTAAGTGATTATTTGGAAACTGTCTTTGTCCCTATATTGCATTAATTTAGCATTAAATACATTTTACAAACATTTTACAAATGCATTTAAGTAGTTTTGAGGGGGAAATAAAACATTCTCTATCCTTCCCACAAAAGTAGGCAGCATAGGTACTCTTTCATCATGAGAACCTCAGGATGTCTTTTTTTTTTCTTTTTCCTTACTTCCTTTACTTACTATGTGTAACGTAATCACATTGGACTCAGTCCCTATGCCACCATGTCCCACATGGGACTGACAATCTAAATAGGAGGGAAGAGGATTTAAGGTACATTTTCTAGATGAGGAAACTGAGGCCCAGCGAAGTTGTGGCTTGTCCACTGTCTCACAGCAGACAAGTGGGAGAGCTGGGAGTCGAACCCAGGTCCTCTGATTACCAGATACCACTAGGCCACACTGTTGTGAGCCCTACCTTTCTGCTGAAAAGAGAATTGTACTCGTTCTCAAACCTTAGATGCTTTATAGAGGCACAAGAGAGGAGACTGGATTGCCTTTGTTTCCTTCTAAATCTCAAGAAAAATAATGGAATAACGTTAGATGAGTTCACAGTGGAAGCTGTGTGCTATAAAAACCTTTCAAACAGGCCTGCCCAAATGGCTATTAGGAGAGTAGGAAGGAAGGACTCCATCACTCTCCAAAATGTCCGCTCATTGTGGGCAGGGAACATATCGGTCAACCCTGGGATACCGTACTCTCCCAAAGATTTAGGACAGTGCATCGCACATAGTAAGTGCTTGATAAATATGATTGATTGAGAACGTGAGGTACAAAGGACTGTGTTTTAGTCTGTGCTCCCCAGAATCCACTGGGGCATTTTGGGCAGAGTTTGCATTCCTGGCCAATAGAGGAGAAGCTCCATTTACTCTGTGAACTGGGGCTGAGTTTAAATCGGAAAGCACTTTAGGGAAAAACCTCAGTTTCAGGATTTTTTATTTTATATTATTTTTTTAACTGTCCGTGATGGCTGCTTTTGATCAGTTCTGGGATGAGATCACACCAGAAAATGGTTTCCATGTGGTAAGGCCATTTTGCTTGGGGTAAAAGGGAGCTAGGGTGAGCTCACTGGGGTTATTTTACCCCAGTGATTTTACCAAGGCCCTGCTGAGAGCTCACCTCCTCCAGGAGGCCTTCCCAGACTGAGCCCCTTCCTTCCTCTCCCCCTCGTTCCCCTCTCCATCCCCCCATCTTACCTCCTTCCCTTCCCCACAGCACCTGTATATATGTATATGTGGTTGTACATATTTATTACTCTATTTATTTATTTTACTTGTACATATCTATCCTATTTATTTTATTTTGTTGGTATGTTTGGTTTTGATTTCTTTCTCCCCCTTTTAGACTGTGAGCCCACTGTTGGGTAGGGACTGTCTCTATGTGTTGCCAATTTGTACTTCCCAAGCGCTTAGTACAGTGCTCTGCACATAGTAAGCGCTCAATAAATATGATTGATGATGATGATGATATTTTAGCCTAAAACCTTTCTCATCTCCTTCCCTGAAGCAATGCTATAGCATGCCCAGGTGACCAAGCAAATGGTACCTGGATTCTGGTTATCAGGCGTTCAAGCTTGGAATTTGCAGCCTTAAACCTCAGTGGTTTTAAATATCATATCAATCTCAGTTTTGTGTCTTCTGTTGCCGTTCTTTCCAATTTGCAGTATCGATTAAATTTTGATTTTGGTCATTATTCTTCAGCCATGATTACTGAACTACCAACCAAATCCCAGGTGGAGTTTCTAATCTCATGTCATCCTTGAGTTGCTTTGACTGTAGTAGGATGGTTAAGTTCAGTCCCAGTTTGGTGTCACCAATTTCAGTCATATGAAACAAAAGCTTCCGAGTCTAATAAACAAATCTTTGAGCTTTAATGGTACTCTGCTGAAATGGCACATTGGAAGGTCAGCTTTGTGATTTAATTTCATTAGTCTCTAGGATTGTAGAATATCTTTTTTTGGTCCAGATAGTGCAGTCATTTGTGCAGGCTTCTGGGTCAGTTAGTGGGATATGCAAACTCTTAAATCCATTTATCCCACTCTGTCAACAACCCAATCAACCAATTAGTCATATTTATTGAGCACTTACTATGTGCAGAGCACTGTACAGTACGACATAATCAGGAGACACATTCCCTGCCAGTAACGAGTTTATGTTCCTGGAGGGTAAGACGGACATTAATGTGAATAAGTAATTTAGAATACACTTAACTTCAGCCAGTCATCAGGACTCAAGTGAAGATAGGTCAGAAAACTACAAAACTTAGGGTTTTGAAGAGCATTTTAAGAATTCAAGTGCAGCTGCCACCCACTGAGAACATTCTTATCATTGACCGAAAAGCTTCTGGAATCACAATGCAGCTTCAGATCCCAATGTGGAAATTGGACGTGATCCTCCTTGACCTCCTAGCTGCCTTCGACACTGTCGACCACTCCCTTCTCCTGGAAACATTATCTAACCTTGGCTTCACTGACACTGTTCTCTCCTGGTCCTCCTCCTACCTCTCTGGCCACACATTCTCAGACTCTTTCACGGGCTCCTTCTCTGCTTCCCACCCACTACCTGAGTGAGTCTCTCGAGGCTTACATTCACACCCATTCCCTTTAGAAAGCTCGCTCCCAAGCTTTCAACCACGGTCTCTATGTGGATGATTCCCAAATCTACATCTCCAGCCCTGATCCCTCTCCTTCTCTGCAGTCTCGCACTTCCTCATGCCTTCGGAACATCTCTGCTTGGATGTCCCGCCGACACCTAGACCTTAACATGTCCAAAATGGAACTCCTTATCTTCCCATCCAAACCCTGCCCTTCGCAGGGCTTTCCTGCCACTGTAGACAGCACCACCATCCTCCCTGTCTCACAGACCCATCACCGTGGCATTATCCTTGACTCATTTCTCTTCCGACCCACATAATCAAACTGTCACCGATCCTTTCAGTCCAACTTTCACAAGATCGCTAAAATCCACCCATTCCCCTACTTCCAAGCTGCTACCACATTAGTCCGAGCACTTATCCCACCCCGCCTTGATTACTGCATCAGCCTCCTTGCTGACTTACCTGCCTCATGTCTCTCCCCACTCCAATCCATACTTCACTCTGCTGCTCAGATCATTTTTGTATAAAACAGTTCAGTCCATGTTTCCCCACTCCTCAAGAGCCTCTATTGGCTGCCCATCCACCTCCACAACAAACAGAAACTCCTTACCATCTGCTCTAAAGCTCTGTCACCTTGCCCCCTCCTACCTTACCTCCCTGATTTCCTACTACACTTCACTCATTTAATGCCAACCTTCCCACTGTACCTCGATCTCATCTGTCGTGCCACCAGCCTCTCACCCATGTCCTGCCTCTGAGCTGGAACTCCCTCCCTCTTCATATCTGACAGATGATCACTCTCCCCACCTTCAAAGCCTTATTAAAAATACATCTCGAAGAGGACTCCCCTGACTATGCCCTCATTTCCTCTTCTCCCATTCCATTCTGTGTCGGCCTTGAATGTGGATTTCCACCCTGTATTCAGTCAGGAGATAGGGGTTTTAATCCCAGTTCCGACACTTCCCTGCCGTGTGACCTTTGGTAGTTCTCTGTGTTTGTTTCCTCATCTGTAAAATGTTAAGTACCTGTTCTTCCTTCCCCTCAGCCACACAGTACTTGGGTACACATCTGTAACTTATATTAATTTCTTTCTCCCCTTCTGGACTGTAAACTCACTGTGGGCAGGGAACATGTCTACCAACTCTGTTATATTTGCCTCTACTAATAATAGTTGTGGTATTTAATCTCTTACTATGTACCAAGCACTCTTCTAAGTACTCCAGTAGATACCAGGTAATTTAATTGAGTGCAGTCCCTGTCCCACGTGGGGCCAAAAGTCTTAATTCCCATTTTACAGATGAGGTCACTGAGGCACAGGGAAGTTAAGTGAGTTGCCCAAGGTTACATAGCAGATATATGGCTTAGCCTGAATTGGAACCCAGGTCCTCCAGCACCCAGGCCCCTGCACTTTCCACTAGGCTACACTGCTTCTCTCCCAAGTGCTAAGTACAGGGTTCTACACTTAATAAGCACTTAATAAATATGGTTGATTGACTAGCAGCATATCAGAGAAGCTGCATGGCCCAGTGGGAAGAGCACAGGACTGGGAGTCAAAGGATCTGGGTTCTAATGCGGGCTTTGCCACTGTTCTGTGGGACCCTTGGGTAAGTCACTTAACTTGTCTGTGCCTTTGTTCCCTCATCTATAAAATGGGGTTCAATTGCATTCTCCCTCTCCCTTAGACTTCGAGCCCATAAGGTACAGGGACTGTGCCCAACCTCGTGATCTTTTCCCTACCCCAGTGCTTAGTACAGTGCTGGGCAATAGTAAATGCTTAACAGATACCATGATCATCGTCATCAGGTATAGGGAAAGTGTAAGGGGCAGCGCCAGGGTCTCTCTACAAGTTCTGCAGGCCTTAGAAAAAAAGCAGTCGACGACATCCGTAAATCCAGACTCTGAAAATTGCTCAGTAAAATCGGCCGCTCTGAAAAATGGTTTCCGATCCAGAGAGCCCTTCGTGGTGGCATGGCCGGCCTTGTCGCCTCACGGCGCTCTTTCTAGACCATTCCCTGTCCCCAGGTAAAGCAGGGATGTTTAGTGAGTCCGACTGGACCCTAATCAGTTGATATGATCAGTTGATAATACCCAGGCGTCCTTTGGATTCACCAGTGACCTGAATGCAGGTGTTGAAATATGCTTATGCTCCCCTGGAAAGTATTCAAACAAACCTCTTGTGAAAAGTACATACGGCTGTCCTTTGGGATTTAAAGAGGACACCACTGATTGATGAGATTTTACCCATGAGTGAAAGTAAGGCTAAGAAGACTGACAACCCCTTCCTTGGGCATATCGTGGCCTAGTGGATAGAGCATGGGCCTGCCTTCTAATCCAGCCTCCCCTCTTTTCTGCAGTGTGACCTTGGACAAGTCACTTCACTTCCCTGTGCCTCAGTTACTTCAATTGTAAAATGGGGATTGAGACTGTTAGTCCCATGTGGGGGAGGGACTGTCCAAGCCGATTAGCTTATACTTTGCCCCAGCGCTTAGAGTGTCTGGCACATAGTAAGCGCTTAACAAATACCACGTTTGCCTCATGTAGTGCCTGATATTGTCGCGTGTTGGGTCTCTTGGTGTGGCAGTCTCCTCCAAACCTGTGCTCTAAGAAAGTTGCCTTCTTTTGAATGGCAGCAGTAGACAGACCACGTTGATGAACAGCTGCCTCCCAGCTGCCCTGAGTCATACCACATCATCTAAAACGTGACTTCATTGGGTCTGTAAAATATTTCTTCAGTCCTCCTTGTTTACTGTTCCTCCACTTCAGCTCACCAAACAACCTGGCCCAGTGGAAGGGGAACAGGACAGGCAGGCAATAGATCTGGGTCTTAATTCCAGTTCCACCACCTCCCTGCCATGTGACCTTGGGCAGTTCACTTCCTTGGGTCTGTTTCCTCATCTGTAAAATGGTAGAGAAGCAGCGTGGCTCAGTGGAAAGAGCACGGGCTTTGGAGTCAGAGGTCATGGGTTCGAATCCCGGCTCCACCACATCTGCTGTGTGACCTTGGGCAAGTCACTTAACCTCTCTGAGCCTCAGGTACCTCATCTGTAAAAATGGGGATTAAGACTGTGAGCCCCACGTGGGACAACTTGATCACATTGTATCCCCCCCAGCGCTTAGAACAGTGCTTTGCACATAGTAAGTGCTTAACAAATGCCATCATTATTATTATTATTATTATTAAGTACCTCTTCTTCCTCTCCATTAGAGTGGGGGCCCCAGGTGGCAGAGGTGTGTCTAATCTGATTGTATTCTATGTATCCTAGTGCTTAACATATAGTAAACACTTGAGACCACAGTTATTGTTACTATCATCATTAACATCTCTGGGTATCCTGTGAATTTTCACTCTCACCTATCCTGCCTAACATAGGCCTGGTGTGGTAAGCATTGCTTTGGTGCCCTTGGCCTAACTGCTTTCTAATGAGTAGTTTTTTTTTTTTTTTTTACTAAGCCATTACTCTGTGCAGAGCACTGTACTAAGCACTGAGCAGAGTAATAAAGATAATAAGCATGACCTCTGCCCTCAAGGGGTTTACCCACCTAGTCGGGAAGGCAGGCACTCGGATGAATTACATGTTGGCAGTTGGAGAGATACGGAGGAGGCACAGTGAGTAAGTTAGCTTGAGAGGAGCTAAGCATGTGGGGAAGAGTGCCGATTGGGTGCCTAAAAGCTGTTGGGAAGAAAGTCAACCATTAGTATGTATTGAGCATATACTGTGTGCAGAGCTCTGTAGCTCTGTACTAAGCCCCTGGGAAAGTACATTACAACGTAGTTGGGAAGTGAACATCATCAGTGGTATTTATTGAGCACTTACTGTGTGTAGAGTCTGACACCGCAGAGTGGCCAGACGCATTCCCTGTTCACAAGGAGCTTACGCCTCTCGGGGAAGATGTTCATTGAAGTGGATTAGGGATGGGGGACCATAGTAGAGTATAGGAACATTTACCTAAATATTTGGGGCCGGGGTGAATATCAAAGTGCTGTGATGCCGTTTAATATGAAGAATGGCCTGGAGGTGTTGCTGATGGAACTGTTCAAAAACTCAGAATTGGCATCTAGGGTAAACCATCTGAGAAGGCCGAACCCAACAAAATAAACGGTATTGAGTGCTAACTGTGTACAGAGGACTGTACTAGGTACTTGGGAAACATACCAAATAAGTCAAAGATTCCGTGCCTTTCTTTAACCGATTTTGCAATCTCATGGAGGGAATGAATTGACAGATGTAGGCTTCTTGGACTTTTGGCTTGGTCTGAAAGTCATGGCCATGAGAGAGACACATTTTCTCAAATTTCTTATAGTTGGGCTTACTCTCTTGATCTTGACTTGGGCTAATCACCTGGGCCTGCTTCCTCATCGCCCTCTCCCCTAGACCGTGAGCTCGACGTGGAACAGGGACCGTGTCTGACCTGATTATTTTTCTTCTACCCCAGTGCTTAGTGCAGTCCTCACTTAAATAGATGCCTAACTAATGCCACCATTATTATTGTTATTAGTACCTTGTTGCATGAGGGTTCAGGTTGGGGCTACGAGCGATGGTCAGGGCTGTCACTAAGTAGGGTTTAGTATTTTTTAAGCGTGTCAGGCACTGTTCTAAATTCTGGGGTAGATAACAAGGTAATCAGATTGGACACAGTCCAGGTCCCACATGAAGCTCACAGTCAAAATCCCTGTTTTACAGATGAGTGAAGTGACCTGCCTAAGGCCACACAGCAGACAAGCAGAGGAGCCGAGATTAGAACCCAGGTCTTTTGGACTCCCATTCATTCATTCATTCATTCGTATTTATTGAATGCTTACTGTGTGCAGAGCACTGTACTAAGTGCTTGGGAAGTATGTCGGCAACATATTATTTATTTTTCTAAAAGTGAAACTGTTAAACCCAATGACCAGAGTAGCAGGATTGATCGTTCTGCCCACAAAGGCTTCATTGGAAGGCAGCCCTATCTAAAAATTAGTTTAAAATCTCTTTCAAGAAAGGTAGTACTTTGGGGGCATTTTCATCGTCATGTTTTATAAGCTGACATCCCCCCATTTTCTTGTCATTAAGTGAACATTATCAAAGATATATGGTCTAAAATTAATTTTAACAGTTTTGTTTTGGTTGTTGATATATGAGGAACACAGGCCGAGCAATTGCACAATATGTTTTTAAAACCAAAATCCAAAACAAATTTTATGTCTAGATTTGTCCCTGGTGAGTCATTCAGTTGAAAAGCTGGGGGGTTTTTTCTGTCACAGCCTTCGTTTGAAACTGTTGGTTGATTCTCCTGCCCCAAACCAGAAAAATTTGATTGGAATCCAGGACCCCACCTAGCATAATTTGGACATTTGGGCAGGTTTTATCAAGTGGCCCTGAACTTCTCAACTGAGTTGTTGGCTTGTATTTGGGAACTTGACAGAGAGAATGTGAGGTAACAGCTGGATCGCTTTCATCTTGTTCCCAGTGTGGGCCAAGAGTTTGGTGGTTTTTGTAGGCACTGCTGCAGCCACAGCCTGATGTCTGTTTTCCCTCCAAAGTCTACTTCTTGAAGAAGCAGTGTGGTCTAGTGGATAGAGCAAGGGCCTGGGAATCAGAAGGACCTGGGTTCTAGTCTTTGCTCTACCTCTTGTCTGCTGTGTGACCTTGGGTGAGTCAGTTGACTTCTCTGCGCCTGTTACCTCATCTGTAAAACGGGGATTAAGCCTGTGAGGCCCATGTAGGACAGGCACTGTGTCCAACCTGATTACCTTGTAACTCCCCGAGCACTTAGAACAGTGCCTGGCACATTCTAATCACTTAACAAATACCATTTAAAAAAAGTAACATCCATAGCAATTTCGAAATAATAATTGTTTTTCAAGGGCACGCAATAGAGCAGGACTGTACCTCTCTAGATGGTCGGAAAAGAATGGCAAATTTAAAGGTGGGAAACAAAGATAAGGGGAAGAATCCCACTTAAAATTCAAAGGCCATGAATTCTTGAGAAAGATCAAAGGTACACCAGTTGAGCCATATGCACTGCTGGGTGTTACTTTTAATCTAGTTGGTTTCTTTGAATTTTGGTTTAGCATTAAGGGAGCCATGGAAAGCAACAGGAGGGGAACTTTATTGTCTGGGGCTTTGGGATAAACCTCATAAGTCATTCATTCGTAATGAGGAGAGGTCTGGATTGACTTGTTTGAACCTGGGGAAGAGCAGAGTTTTCATTCATTCAGTGGCATTTATTGAGTGCTTACCATGTGCAGAGCACTATCTGAAAGAAATTGAGAACGTACAGTACAACAGAGTTGGCAGATACATATTCTGCCTGCTAGGAGCTGACAGTCAAGAGGGAAGTCAGCTATTAATATAAATAAATATTTTGTAACATACATAGGTTCTCTAAGGTCGAGGGTGGGGCGACTGTCAAATGCCCAAAGGTCACAGGTCCAAGTGCAGTTTCATAGTTCACAGTTTTGGAATGCATGAGCTTAATGCAATGAAAAACCATTCCTAAATCTTTGCAATTAAGTGTTCTAAAGATGAGAGGAGATGATTATCCTTAATAGAAATAGGGGTTTCAAGGGTTTGGAATTTTGAAGGCTCACGAAGTAACCGTCTCCTTGAACAATGCTCCCTGGTAACACTCAGCTCTTGTGAACTCCTCCAATAAGGGAATCACTGACAATCATTGCTTCTGATACCCCTTCGGATTCTATGCAGGTAGACGTGTGGTCAGAAAGTTGTTCCCTAATTCTTCCCAAAACGCATAGTGAAAACACCCATTGTGGAAGAACAGAGGAGTATAAGCCAAACCATCTGTTTGGATTTCAAAAGCTTGCATTTCTCTTTCTTCCCCCTGCTACTGGCCTTAAATAACCTCCTGCCGTACCCATTCTAGAAAAAGATGAGGCATCGGACAGGATAGTGGAGTAGTATGACCTTATTTTTGGTTAGGGAGAGAGTTTTAGAATCCCTGCAGTGGCCGCAAGTAGGCCTCTTAGGAAATGAAATCTATGAACGGTATTTGAGTAATATTAATAATAATGGCACTTGTTAAGCACTTAGTATGTGTGAAGCACTTTTCAAAGCACTGGGGGGGATGCAAGGTGATCAGGTTGTCCCACGAGAGGCTCACAGTCTTAATCCCCATTTTACAGATGAGGTAACTGAGGCCCAGAGAAGTTAAGTGACTTGCCCAAGGTCACACAGCTAAGTGGTAGAAATGGGATTAGAACCCATGACCTCTGGCTCCCAAGCCCAGGCTCCTTCCGCTGAGCCACGCTGCTTTGTGCAGAGCACTATAGTAATAATAATAATTATGGCATTTGTTAAGTGCTTACTATGTGCCAGGCACTATACTAAGCGCTGGGGTAGTTGCAAGCAAATCGGGTTGTGCATAGTCCCTGTCGTGCAGAGGGCTCACAGTCTTAATCCCCATTTTACAGATGAGGTAACTGAGGTCCAGAGAAGTCAACTGACTTGCCCAGGGCCACACAGCAGACAGGTGGTGGAGTCGGGATTAGGACTCCCAGGGCCGTGCTCTAGCCACTACACCACACTGCTTCCCTATAAAGGGCTTGGGGAGAGTACACTAAAACAGAGTGGGTAGATATATTCCCTGCCCACAAAGTATTTGAATAATAATTGTATTAGTTGAGCGCTTATTATGTGCTAAGCACTGTACTAAATGCGGGGGAAGATACAAGATAATCAGGTCGGACAGTTTTTAATAATGATGGTATTAAGTGCTTGCTATATGTCTAACACTGCCCTAAGTGTTGGGAGAAATTACGAGATAATCAGATTGGACGGAGTCCCTATCCTATGTGGGACTCATGGTCTCAGAGCAAAGAAAACCAGGCATTTTATCCCGATTTTACAGGTGGAGGAAATTGAAGCCGAAAGAAACTAAGTTGCATGCCCAAGGTCACACAACGGGAATGGTGGAGCTGGGACTAGAATTCCTGTCTTCTGATTCCCAATCTAGTGCTCTTTCCACAAGCCCACTCCACCTCCCTCTTTTTTGTGTGTGGGGTTTAAGTAGTGCAGAAAGGAAGTTAAAACAATAGGTTAAAATGTTTTTTTTTTTTTCTATTGGGTACTTTCATTGTCTAAAAGTAGTAGTGAGTTCAGCTGTGTCCAGTTACAATCTTGGTGGCTTGCACCTGTCAACAAAAAGATAAACAATTCCACCATGTTTGGTTCTTGGGATGCAATGCTGTATTTTAACTAGTCATGTACTCTACCTTTTGTGCCAAGTTTTTTTAACTTGGAGATTTTGTGGCACATTCTCGTGGTACAATGAGTAGCGCATTCTTGTGGCAACTCAATTCTCTTATCTGATTTGCCATGTTTGTCACTGGTGTAGGCTTTTGGTATTGTGATTAAAATGGATTTTCAATCTCAGTTTATGTGGTTTCTTTCAGCTTTATCAACAAGGCCGTTTGTGTCAACTGGGCAGTGAATTTTGTGAACTAGAAATTTTTGCTAAGGTCTTGCGAGCAATAGATAAAAGGTAAGTGAGATAAATCATTATTACAAATAAATAATTTTTTTATTATGTATAAAAAATAATGACATTATTACACAAATAACATTTATATTTTGTTTGGGAAAACTCTTGTTTTAATTAGCACTTAACACACCCACGCACGCACAGAAATCCACTGATGTTTTATTTTAAACAAACTCATCTTTGAATTGACAGGGATGTGTTTTAGATGAGGAGCTGATCTAGGCATTGTTTTTACATTTTTTGATTCTTTATTGGGTCCCTTTCATTTTGTTTAAATTGAAGGAAAACTTAGTCCCACACAAACTAGAAAATGTAAAATTTTATTCGTTTTTGTTACTGTTCAGGTAGAATTACATGTCTAGTTATTATCAGATTCACCCAGGACTTCAAAGGATTGAATATCTCTCCCCATTTAAAATGAAAAGTAATGTGGATAGTAATTTGTTAATCAAGTTGTTCTTGTCATTTTCTTTGGGACAAACTATCCAAAGTTTATGTAACTTGAAGACATCAGAGCAGTCAGATTTATTCTCTGATGATCTGAATTGTAGCTCGAAGTTCTAAAGTTTAGGTATTTGGTTGTCAGCGCTGATTCATCCATCTCTGGAGAAGTAAGGAATCACTGTCAGTGAGGCAATCAGTGGTATTTAGGGAGAGTTTAGAGCATTAAGTGCTTAGTATAGTGCTCTGCACATAGTTAAATGCTCAGTAAATGCCACTGATTGATTGTTTGATTGATTGAAGAACCCCTGGCATCTTCCAGGCTAGAAAGCCTCAGGAAGTTTCTCTTGTGTGGGCTCAGATGTTTTTCTTTTTCCTTCTCAAGTTTTAGCTAAATGTAGTAGCATTAGTCTTTATCAAGCGCTTACTGTCAAAATAGCACTGTACTAAGGACTGGGAAAGAAGTACATACATGGGTGAGGTGTAGGCATGGTCTCCAAAGAGCTTACAGTCTGAGAATGAAGTGGGGAGGGTTGGTGACAGATAGGTAAAGGGAATGCAGACAAACAGACAAAACCCTTCCCAGGGTTGGGGCAGTGGTAAATGGGAGTCCCGGTATTGTTGGGGGAAGCTCCCTGTGGGCAAGGAATGGGTGGGTACCAACTCTGTTGGCTTTAAAGCAGTCACCTTGCCCCCTCCTACATCACTTTATTACTCTCCTACAACTCAGCCCCCACACACTTTGCTTCTCCAGTGCTAAGCTTCTCACTGTACCTTGTTCTCATCTATCTCACCGCTGACCTCTAGCCCACATCCTGCCTCTGGCTTGGAACGCCCTCCCTCCCTCTGATCCGATAGACAATTACTCTCCCCGGCTTCAAAGCCTTATTGAAGGCACATCTCCTCCAAGAGACCTTCCCTGATTAAGCTCTTCTTTCCTCTTCTCTCACTCCCTTCTGCATTGCCCTGACTTGCTCCCTTTATTCATTCCCCCCTTTCCAGCCCCACAGCACTATTATACATAGCTGACATTTATTTATTTCTATTAATGTCTGTCTCCCCTCTAGATTGTAAGCTTGTTGTGGGCGGGGAATGTGTCTGTTTATTATTATATTGTACTCTCCCAAGAGCTTAATACAGTGCTGGGCACACAGTAAGCGCAGAATATGTACATTGATTTACTGACTCTGTCATATTGTCCTCTCCCAAGCACTTAGTACAGTGCTTGGCACACAGTAAGCGCTGAATATGTACATTGATTTACTGACTCTGTCATATTGTCCTCTCCCAAGCACTTAGTACAGTGCTCGGCACGTAGTAAGCGTTCAGTGAATATGATTGATTGGGCAGTCACTCCCTCAGAGGTCAGGAATAAGGGGTGTGGCAAGCAGTTCTATAGCTCTTCCATCTGGGAAGCTGAAGAGTTTGGTGGTAAAGTTTTCCCTTTTGAGAGAATTGTTTTGTAATGATAACTTGTGATGTCGAGGCTGAAACTTTTTTCTTAAAAGCAATGCCATATTTGAAAAGATCGTACAGTTTTTAAAAAGTAGAAGTATTTCCAAAATGATAAAAAAAAGTTCTGTGTATGAAAATATCTTTTTTTTTTCCCCTCTTTCAGGCATCTTCTCCACCATTGTTTTCAGGCATTAATGGATCACGGAGTGAAAGTTGCCTCTGTTCTAGCTTATTCATTCAGTAGACGGTGCTCTTACATAGCAGAATCAGATGCCACTGTTAAAGAAAAAGCTATCCAGATTGGCTTTGTTTTAGGTAAATCCCAAATCTGAAGACTATTGACTTGGTGAACTGGAAGAAGTCAGAATTCTTTTCTAGCAGGGACCACCTCCACTGCATTTATATGAAGTGGATGTTTATACCTTAAGGCACTGGTTAGGAGGAATGAAAGTGTCCAGATTAATTTAGAGTAAGGGCTGCCTAGCAGGGGGGTTGGCATAGGTAAGAGAAAGGGATAAAGCCCCTCCAGAAGGCTTAAAGAGAGGACGGAGTGGGATAGGAAAAAGAGCTGTTAGAGAATTGTTTGCTAATCAGATTAGCAGAACACTTACCCTTCCTTACACAGGAGGAACCCATAGACCCCTGGGGAGAGTTTGTACAATTGCCCTGCAGGAATTGCATATAAAACTTGCTCATCAGCCCAAAAAGGACTTTAATCTTTGCTAGATACAAGAATTCCATGACAAGTGCCCGATTTGATTGTTCCAAATTCAGAGAATCAAGAGAGATCGCCCGGTTCATTGTCTCACGTCCAGGAGAATGCAACATTATGCAGTGTCTCTGTATTCCTTTTTGAAACATTTGGACTGCGCTCCCTAGGGAAGATGTGGGTAAACACCATCCCTGGAGATCTTTTATCATGCTGACAGTGGAGAAAAGCTTCCTTGTGTCCAGCCTCCCATTGCAATTTGATCTGTTGGCTGTTGTTCAGGCTCCTGTGTATCTGGAGCGCAGCATTGTCTTCCTAAAGACATTTCCAATTTCTGAAGACGATTGTCACCGTATAAACCGCTTTCCTGGAATAAACAGCCCCGGAATGAACAGCCCCCGTTTCTCAAATCTTCCTTCACTCGATCTAGTTTCCCACCTTTTAAATGACTGTTGACCTCCCTCTGTTCAAATTATTTTTTTCTTCATTTGCCCTTCTAGGAGGTTTCCTTTCCGATGCAGGCTGGTACAGTGATGCGGAAAAGGTCTTCTTGTCCTGCCTTCAGTTGTGTACGTTACATGATGAAATGCTTCATTGGTTTCGGGCCGTAGAGTGCTGCGTAAGGTAGGTGCAAGGTCAGACTGTGAACTCTGGTGATGGTCAACTTGGGTAGTATAAGGAATAGCAAAGTGCCTGATGGACCCCCCCCTTTATGCCACAGGGATGACATGTGAGTTAATTCCTAGCTACTCCCCCAGGAGCAAGTACTTAACATGTTGCAGTGTCCTTGGGGTGTGTTGGTTTAATGCAACATCTATCTTTGATCTTATTTTTCACTGTCGCAAGATGCATCGTTTCGGGTCCCATCCCTGATCAAGTTCTATAGTCTTTGCACACTGATTCTTAATGTCAGGGTCATTTTACTAAGTATCAGTGCAGTCTTCTTTTCGTCTAAACTGTGTCCACCATTTTGTCCCATTACTTCAGTGATATATTTAAATCTGATTTTTTTTTTTCAAGTTTCTCTAATTTTGCCCTGTGACCTGCCTTGGCCCAAGTGTAGTTTGGCCTCTTTCCTGCTTTGTTTATTGCTAATTTATGTGAATAATAATAATAATAATAATTGTCATCATCAATCGTATTGAGCGCTTACTGTGTGCAGAGCACTGTACTAAGCGCTTGGGAAGTACAAGTTGGCAACATATAGAGACAGTCCCTACCCAACAGTGGGCTCACAGTCTAAAAGGGGGAAACAGAGAACAAAACCAAACATACTAACAAAATAAAATAAATAGAATAGATATGTACAAGTAAAATAAATAAATAAATAGAGTAATAAATATGTGCGAATATATATATACAGGTGCTGTGGGGAAGGGAAGGAGGTAAGATGGGGGGGATGGAGACGGGGACGAGGGGGAGACGCCCGGGACTCCGGGCGTGTTTTGTATTGTCGTATTTGTTAAGCATTGACTAATTAATCATTAGCATTTATTGAGCACTTACTGTGTGCCGAGAGTTGGTAGACACGTTCTGAGCCCACAAGGAGCTTACCGTCTAGAGAGGGGATCCAGACATTAAAATACATATCTGATGGAGGAGTGGAAGAGTACAGGGATATGTAATTAAGTGCTGTGGGGCTGGGGCGAATAGCAGTTCGTCAGGGGTACAGATCCAAGTACGTAGGCATCGTAGAAGGGAGGGTGAATGGGGGAAATGAGGGCCTATCCAGGGAAGGCCTCTAGGAAGAGGTGTGATTTTTATTAGGGCTTCGAATGTGGTGAGAGAGATGGTCTATTAGATATGATGGGGAAGTGAGTTCCCGGCCAGAAGAAGGGCACGGGCAAGGTGTTGGCATGGGCAAGGTGTTAGTGTGGGCATTGGTTCAGCAGAGAGACAGGCGAGATGGAGGTGCAGAGGAGTGAAGCGCGTGGATTGGGTTGAAGTGGGAGAGAGCGGGGCTAGTTAAGTGTCTTAAAGCCAAAGGCGAAGGAGTTTTTCTGCTTGCTGCAGAGTTGTGTGGGGAGACATGGACACAGACTGAATGGTCTTTTGGAAAACAATCCAGGCACCAGAGTGAAGTGTGGCCTGGAGTGGAGACCGACAGGAGGCAGGGAGACCAGCCTGAGGAGGCTGATGCAGTGGGTCACAGGGTGATATAAGAGCTTGGATCAGCACGGTAGCAGTCCAGATGGAAGGGAAAGGGTGGATTCTAGAGATGTCCCGAAGGTAGAACTGACAGGATTTGGTGCCAGCGAATATGCGGGTTGGATAAAAGAGAGGAATTGAGGATAATGCCAAGGCTGCGAGCATGGGAATCAGGGAGGATGGTAGTATTGTCAAGAGTGATGGGAAAGTCAGGGGGAGGACAGAGTTTGGGTGGGAAAATGAGGAGTTTTGTCTTGGATACGTTAAGTTGGAGGTATCGGTTGGGCAGCCAAGTAGAGGTGTCCGAAAGGCAGGAGGAAAATCGAGACTGCCGAGGAGAGAGGTTATTGCTGGAGAGGTGGTAAAGGTGGTAGTCGAAGCCATGAAATAAAATGAGTTCTCCAAGGGTGTGAATGTAGACGGAGAATAGGAGACTTCGGGTTGAGCCTTGAGGGATTCCCACAAGACTGTAAGCGCAGTGTGGGCAGGGAATGTGTGTGTGTTGTTACATTGTACTCTCCAAAGCTCTCAGTACAGTGCTGTGCACACAGTAGGTGCGCAATAAATACGATTGAATGAATGAAGAAATAAATGGAGGCAGAGGAGGAGCTGGCAAAAGATAGGGAAGGAGCAGCCAAATAAATAGAAGAGTCAGGAGAGGACCCTGTCCGCGAATCCAAGATTAGAATCCAAGGTGTTTCCAGATGGTCCACTGTGCTAAGTGCTGGGGTAGGTACAGCCCTGTCAGAGCTCACGGGGGAGGCGGTACGGGTATTTCATCCCCATTTTACAGGTGAGGAAACTGAGGCACAGGTCGCACAGCAGGCAAGTGGTAGAGCTGGAGTTAGAACCCTGATCTCGTGACTCCCAACCCTGTGCTCCTTATACTAAAACTCGCTGCTTCTCTACTTCCAATTCATTTGCCTAACACTCTGTGTGCTAAGACTAAGTTATTTTGCCTCATCGCATAGTTTCTCCCTCCCTGACTCTTGAGGAAGAAGTAAAAGATTATTTTTGTAAGCGGCGATAGCGGTAAGCGCCGGGGTAATAATAATAATAATATAATAATGATGATATTTGTTAAGCACTTACTATGTATCAAGCACTCTTCTAAGTACTGGGGTAGATCCAAGGTAATCAGATGTCCCACGTGGGGCTCACATCTTAATCCCCATTTTCCAGAGGGGGCAACTGAGGCACAGAGAAGTTAAGTGATTTTCCCAAGGTCACACAGCAGACAGGTGGTGGATGTGGGATTAGAACCCATGACGTCTGACTCCCAAGTCCACGCTCTTTCCACTAAACCACGAGAGGTGTGGGATTTGAACGCCAGAAGATGCAGACAGGCTCGAGCCCGGAAAGTTTCTTCCCTGAAGTGTGAGCTCGCACACCAGGGTGAGGTCAGAATGCCAGAGATCCCGGCTCATGGAGACGACGGAACTCCGGGGAAGAAGAGAAAGGACCAGAACCAGGCTTGTAAAAACTGTAGTAGGAAGAGGATAAGGAAAGGGGGTTTACAAAAATTCAATGAGTTCCTATTTTCCATAGCATTATGGATGAAATAAATAGAAGAGTTTCGAGTGCCCTTTCTCTTCCTTTCCCCTTCCTGCCCTCCTTTTTTCCTCCTCTTTTTCTTCTGCTTTCCTTCCTGCTAGACTTAATTCCCAAATAATAGCCACACACCGAAGAAACTGGAAAAAAAAAAAGCATATAGGAGGAGAAGTGATAGGTAATCACTTTTACTCCAGGAATATTTTCCCCAAAACACTATGAAGAGCAAGTAGTTTTATATAGAAAGGGGATTAGTTGCCAGACAGTAAGCAAGCAGCATATTCCAAAAGCAGGGTCTGAACATCAGAAAGATTGTCGAGGTTAAAAGTCAGGAACAAAAAAATACTTTGCCTCAGTTCTTCAAATGTGCATCTCCCCTTAGGAGTTCTGAGAACAGTGCTTGCAAGGTGTCCTTAAGCTCTTTGATGGATCCATGTACGCATCCCTCTTTATCCTAGGAATGTGTCCTGAGAAAAGGTAAAACAAGTTAGGTAGCAGATCATCATCAATCGTATTTATTGAGCGCTTACTATGTGCAGAGCACTGTACTAAGCGCTTGGGAAGTACAAATCGGCAGATCACAGAGTGGAGCCGCACAAAAAAAAATTAAGCAAGGAACTACTGAATCATCATTTCACTTGTTTTCTTCTTAGTTGAACATCTTGTATTTTCTTAAGATTGCTTAACAAGATATGCCTATTAAAAAAAAGTTGTGAGTTTATTGACCGGATTCCGGGCAGCATTAAAGATACGTTTCTGGTCATTTGTGTGTTTCATTGCTATTAATGACAGCAGTCTGGATTAATGAGATTTTTCTGCTTGCTTGTAGTCTATAGTTTCGTAGTGTTGTTTTGAGGAGCACAGAGTTCTTTTAGGGATTAATAATCAGAGATAGGTGAGTTGGAAGGAGAGCTTGCAGAGCAGAATTGAACAAAATATTTTGCTTATCCTTAGGCGATAGTAGCAAGGAATAGAGAATCTTTTCTGTGCAGTATATAAAGTTGCAGGGAAATTGCTGCTACTACTTTAAATCCAGCAAAGAACATGTCACCCAGTGAACCCAGGTATATCCAGATTTAGGTGTGTAAATCAGGATACTGTACTACTTTATCTGGGTGCTCTTTTAGGGGCTTAATTAAATTTCCAATGCTGAACCTAAAGAAAAGCAATTCAGCTAAAGGTTTTCATAGCTGAAATTTTTTTTTGTCTCCAGGAATTTACCTCCTGATTTGAGGTACTGGTTTTTATGTGATGCCAGTGGTAGGTTAATCAGAATGTTTTGAACTTTAGCTTTTTAAACAAAAAAGACTTTTAAAAATGAGTCCCACAGCAACAAGCTTTGGTTGGTATAGGTTTTAAAATAACAGCCACACATGCAAGCCATGGCAAACGGCAGGTATGTAACAGGGTTGATAATAGGCTTTTTAATTTTTCTGGCTGTTTATATGCATCATTTCTCCAAATGAGGCTTGAAGATTAGATATTTTGCTTTCATCCAAGCCCCTACTCAGCCAGCACAGTTCAGCCAACTGAAGCAAGAAGAACAAATAGAAATGAGGTGGAAAAGCTGTTGACTTAGTTTTAGCTGTGCTACAGCCCAGAAATCCACAGGTGGCCCAACAAGTCAACCCATCGTTTTTACTGAGGACTTATTTTGTGTAGAGCACTGTTCTGTGCACTTGGGAGAGTACACTACAACAGAGTGGTTGACACATTCCCTGCCCGCAACGAGTTTACAGTCTAGAGGGGGTGACAGACGTGAATACAAATAAATAAATTACAGATGTGAACATAAGTGCTGAGGAACTATAGGAGGGGTGAATAAAGGGTGTAAATTCAAGTGCAAGGATGACACAGATGGGAGTGGGAGAAGAGGTAATGAGGGCTTAGTTGGGCAAGGCTTCTTGGGGGAGATGTGCTTTTAATAAGGTTTTGAAGCTGGGAAGAGCGTACGTCTGTCGGGTATAAAGAGGGAGGGGGGTCCAGGTCAGAGGCAGGACGTGGGTGAGGGGTCGGCGGCAAGGTAGAGGAGATGGAGGTACAGTGATTGTGGGTTGGCAGTAGAAGAGCGAAGTGTGGAGGCTGGGTTGGAGTAGAAAATCAGGGAGGAAAGGTGGGGGAGTTAAGGTGATTGAATGCCCTACGGCCTAACGTTAGGAGTTGCTGTTCGAGGGGGAGGTAACCAGGCAAGCATGAAATCCTTGAGGAGGAAGGAAACACGGACTGACGGTTTTTGTAGAAAAATGATCGAGGCAGCAGAGTGAAGTGTGGACTAGGGTGGGGAGGGGCAGGAGGCAGGGAGGTCAGCAAGGAGGCCGATACAATCATTAAGGCAGGATAGGGTAAATGCTTGGATTAACACGGTAGCAGTTTGGATGGAGAGGAAAGGGTGGGCTTCAGCGATGTTGTGAAGGTTGGGCCTACAGGATTTGGGGAATGATTGACTATGTGGGTTGAATGATGGTGATGATGGTATTTGTTAAGTGCTTACTATTCATTCATTCATTCACTCATTTATTGAGTGCTTACTGTGTGCAAAGCACTGTTCTAAGCACTAGGAGGGGCTACAAAGTAATCCGATTATCCCACGTGGGGCTCAGTCTTAATCCCCATTTTACAGATGAGGGAATTGAGGCACAGAGAAGTCAAGCGACTTGCTCAAAGTCACACAGCTGACAAGTGGTGGAGCCGGGATTAGAACCCACGACCTCCAACTCCCAAGCCCGGGCTCTTTCCATTGAGCCGCGCTGCTTCCAAGAGAGACGAGTCGAGGACAGTGCCAAGATTTTGGGCTTGTTGAGACGGTGGGTGGTGGTTTCGGCACAGTCACGGAGAGGACAGGTTTTGGGTGGGAAGATGAGTTCTGTTTCGGTCATTAATTAGGAGGCTGGTTAGACTAAAGAAAGGACCTTGGGAAGAGTGAGCCAATACATCACCCAAATAGTCCCTCTGGGTCTTTCCTAAGCGTTGCAAATAAAGCCACTGTAGATTATTTCTTCCTCATAAAATGCAATTTCTGATTTTTTTTGAACTGTGATACAAAAAGGTGCTCTCATTTTGCTTATGAACAAGCGGTGATCAGCAATTGAAACTAGCACCGAAAGAGATGAGGAAGTTGAGGAATTCTGCGGGTGAAAGGAGCAGTGTTAAACTTATCAAAAACTTTCACCTTATTTTAACGGCGAGACAGTAGTAATTGGTTAAATGACTAAATATTTCTTATTTCTCATATTTCTTTTTCCTATTTCTTATTCGGTATTTCTTGAGCATCTACTATGTGCCGAGCACTGTACTAGGAATATGGGAGAAGACAATAAAAGTGGATGACATTGGTTCTGTCCTCAGGGAGCTTACAGTCTAATAAGAGGATGTAGGTAGAACACAGATCATACGGTTGCATGAGGAAAAGATAGCTTGTACAGGGTAACAAAAGCAAGTTAAAAAAAAATGAACGATTAAAATTAATAAGTAAAAGGCATAAGTAAATTGATATTCTCTTAAATGCTGAGGGTGGTTGATGGGATGATTTGATAAGTGGGGAAGGCTAGGTAGATGAAATGGGTATATAGGAAGACTTTGTAAATGGAGAGGAATATGATTTGTATTTGAGTGGGGAGGGAGTTCAGTGAAAGGGGAAAGACTTTCATTCATTCAGTTGTATTTATTGAGCGCTTACTGTGTGCAGAGCACTGTACTGAGCGCTTGGGAAGTACAAGTCGGCAACATATAGAGACGGTCCCTACCCAACAATGGGCTCAGAGTCTAGAAGGGGGAGACAGACAACAAAACAAAAAGTAGACAAGTGTCAAGATCGTCAGAACAAATAGAATTTAAACCTAGATGCACATCATTAACAAAATAAATAGAATAGTAAATATGTACAAGTAAAATAGAGTAATAAGTCTGTACAAATATATGTACAAGTGCTGTGGGGAGGGGAAGGAGGTAGGGCGGGGGGATGGGGAGGAGGAGAGGAAAAGGGGGGCTCAGTCTGGGAAGGCCTCCTGGAAGAGGTGAGCTTTCAGTAGGGCTTGGAAGGGAGGAAGAGAACTAGCTTGGTGGATGTGCAGAGGGAGGGCATTCCGGGCCAGGGGAAGAACATGGGCCGGGGGTCAACGGCGGGACCACTGAGAACGAGGTACAGTGACTTGTTAAATAGATTGGAGAGGGGGAAACAAGATCCAGTTAGGAGGCTAGTTTGAAAGGAGCGAAGAGAGCGAGCTGGGGTGAAGCAGGAGAAGAGAGCCAAAAGATAAGAAGGAGCCATGATAATTCAATGGTTAGGAATTTTTGTTTTTCTCAGAGAGAGATGGATAGCCATTGGGGTATTTTGAGGAAGAGAACAATGTATTTTGAACAGCATTGACGAATATCAGTGAATTGGGTTGGGGGGGATAGCTAATCGCAGAATCTGGGAAAAGAGCGCCGTTCCGTCTCAAGAGAATTATAAATAATCTCAACTAATAATGGATTCACTGCCATGAGGTTGACCTTCAGCCAAGACAGACATGGCTCTGTCTTGCAGCTATAATATATCCAGTGGATGAGAGAGCCTTGTACAACGTAACAGGCGAAAACCTAACCTTTGAAGTTGTCTGTGGGATTTTAAACCCCTCGTTCTCTGCCCAAAAAAAACTTTGTCTTTTTAAAAAATTACAGTTGAATTTGAAGAGACTCCAATTTGGCATCCATTTTGGGATTTAAAAATTATAGCGTTGTATTACAGTCTTATGATCCCAGGCATTAGCTCAGTAACACACAGTACTTTTTATGCTTTATCTCATTCCCACCAAGAATTATCTTTGGATGAGAGAATTCTTGGTTAGATTAATCCTCCTGAAATGGCTCTTTTTCTTCATTCTGTAACTGGATTCACATATATTAGTACCACAGCCGTCTGTCTAAGGATGTGTAATAGAGAGCTTGGGCTAGAAAAATATTAGTGATCATAATTGTGGTATTTGTAAAGTGCTTTCTATGTGCCGGGCACTGTACTAAGCACTGAGGTGGATGAAAGCTAGTCAAGTTGCACACAGTCCCTGCCCCACTTGAGGTTCACAGTTTCAATCTCCGTTTGACAGAAGAGGTAGCTGGGTCACAGAGGAAGTGCAGTGACTTGATCAAGGTCACACAGACAAGTGGCGGAGCCTGGGTTACTGCTCGGGCTGTATCCACTAGGCCACACTACTGCTTGTAGATGGCTGGAAGCTGCGGTGAGAGCCTAGGGGGTGTCGGAAAAGATAGGGAAAGACAGATACAAGAAGATTAGGAGCTGTGGGCTAGCAGCCATGGGCCACGTCAGGAGCTGGGAGGGTGGAGGGATTGGAGGGATGTGGGGGAAGACAGGAAAATCACTCAATTGATGTGCAGACCACTGTTCCAAGTGCTCAGCACTGTACTAAGGCAAGTGTAGAAATGCCACAAATAGTAATTGTGGTATTTGTTAAGCACTTTGTGCCAAGCATCGTACTATGCCTTGGAGTAGATACCAAATAATAATAATAATGGCATTTATTAAGCCCTTACAATGTGCAAAGCACTGTTCTAAGCGCTGGGGAGGTTACAAGGTGATCAGGTGGCCCCGGTCACAGTCCTAATCCCCATTTTCCAGATGAGGTAACTGAAGCACAGGGAAGTGAAATGACTCGCCCAAAGTCACACAGCTGACAATTGGCGGAGCCGGGATTTGAACCCACGACCTCCGACTCCAAAGCCCGTGCCCTTCCCACTGAGCCACGCTGCTTTGGGGGCTCCCAGTTTAAGTAGAAGGGAGAACAGGTATTAAATCGCCATTTCGCAGAAGAGGGGACTGAGGCACCGATAATTTAAGTGACTCGCCCAAGGTCACGCAGGAGGTATGTGGCAGAGCCGGATTTAGAATCTAGATTTTCCGGCGCCCAGGCTCTTTCAGCTAGGCAATGCTCCTTCTCAGTAAATGTTTATTGGTATCAGTTGCTGTGCATTTCTGAAGCTCAAGTATTCACCAGATTTTGGGGGTCTATAATGCTGCAATGCAAGTTTTTGTAATTGGACTACCGAGTAGTAACCTAATGGTATGGGCTGACTCAGTGCAAAAGTATTTAACCTCTTTATTTGCAGGCCAGCTAATAGCAGCTTATTACCCTGGTTCCTTTAAATGGTATTTTTTAAGCGGTGGGGTGGAGACAAAATAATCAGTTTGAATACAGTCCTTGTCCCACGGGGGGCTCACGGTTTCAGTCTTCATTTTCCAGGTGGGTTAAGTGAGGCACGGAGAAGTTAAATGACTTGTCCAAGGTCACATATCAGACAAGTGGTGGAGCTGGGATTAGTCAGTCAATCGTATTTGAGTGTTTACTGTGTGCAGAGCACTGTATTAAGTGCTTGGGAGAGGGCAATATAAAGACACATTCCTCCGAACCAGGTGTTTCTGAGTCCCAGTCCCTTGTTCTAGACACTATGTCTTGCTGCCCAGCTCTCTGACACAAGGATTAGCTGAATGCCTTCAGAGCTCTGGGCTAAGGAAAACTCACCTGTTCAAATGCTGCAGCACTGCGTCGGACTGCGTCCAAGATAGGCTCACAGTGTTGGAAGAACAGTCCGTAATTCCCTAAACCGTTGTCATCGGAACTGGTAGTGAAAACACACACTGTGGCAGACCTTAGGACATGGCGTTTGTTTAATTTCCAAATCTGTACTAAGGTATTTGCTTTCTTTTTCTGGGCACAGTGTCATGATGATGCTATTTTAACACTGATAGCTTTTGAACGAAAGTCACGTGCATCCCTTTTACACAATTGAAAGCCGTAGTCAACCGCGAGAGAAGCATGGCCTAGTGGAAAGAGCATAAGTCTGGGATTCAGAGGACCTGGTTTCTGTCTTGGTTCTGCCATTTTTTGGTTTTTTATGGTATTTGTTCAGGGCTTACTCTCTACCAGGCACTGTACTAAGCGCTGGGTTAGATACAAGATAATCAGGATGGACGTTATCCCTGTCCCACTTAGGGCTCATAGTTAGCAGTTGTGATACTGGTTACGTGCTTACTATGTGCCGTTCACTGAACTAAGCACTGGGGTAGAAACAATACGAGCAGACTGGACACAGTCCCTACCCTACCCGGAGCTCACAATCCGAGAGGGAGAAAAAGAATTTTATCTCCACTTTTCAGATAAGTTACGTGAGGTACAGAGAAGTGAAGTGACTTGCCCAAGGTCACACAGCAGACAAGTGGCGGATCCAGATTGAAACTCAGGCCCTCTGATGCCAGGCTGTGCTCTGTCTACTAGGCCATGCTGCTTCTCCGTTGCCTGCTGTGTGTCCTTGGGCAATCAATGAACTTACCTGTGCCTCAGCCTCCTCATCTGTAAATTGGGAATAAAACACCTATTCTCCATCTCAGATTGTGAGCTGGGTAGGGATTGGGTCTAACCTGCTCATATTGTTTCTGCCCTAGTGCTTAGTTCAGTGCCTGGCACAGAGTTAGCACATAACTAATCAATCAATCAATCAATCAATCGTATTTATTGAGCGCTTACTATGTGCAGAGCACTGTACTAAGCGCTTGGGAAGTACAAATTGGCAACATATAGAGACAGTCCCTACCCAACATTGGGTTCACAGTCTAAAAGGGGGAAACAGAACAAAACCAAACATACTAACAAAATAAATAGAATAGATATGTACAAGTAAAATAAATAAATAAATAGAGTAATAAATATGTACAAACATATATACATATATACAGGTGATATCTATCACAACTGCTACCGTAATAACTATTGTTAATAATAATGACTCCAACCCTTAGAAGAATATGACTTCATATTTGCAAAGAAACTACACAACCTCACATAGCGCAATATGAGAAAATATCAATTCAGGGAGGCCCCAAGACATAAAGGTATTTTTCATTTGTACTTTTTAAAAAAGGCAATTGAGGGGGTTGGTGTTGCTGAAAGCTAGGGAGGGGAAGTTTCCATGAAAACAAGGCAAGCAAAGTGGTTGAGAGCTACAGAAAAATATTTGGGAAAAGGAGCTGAGAACCACCAAAAAAGCATTATGAGGCAGGATTCTTGGGGGAGAGGAGGAGGCAAGAACAGGCAGATCATGGATAAAAGAGTAAACAGGAAAGAATGCTGAGAGCTTTGTTCCTTGCAACATTTTTGTGAATTCCAGCCAGTATTTTTATCATTAAGTTCTCTGGCTTAGCCAAAGATTCATTCACTCAGTCGTATTTCACAGTTCACAGTTGCCTGACTTCTTGCTAAAAAGTAAGTGCTTGCTGGAATTTAGGGTGCATATTCACCTTGCAGAATTTAGCTATAAGTACACACAAATTACTTTTTTATGGTATTTAAGCGCTTACTATGTGCCAATTGATCATATTTATTGGGCACTTACTGTACTAAGCACTTAGGGTACAAGGTAACAGAGTTGGTGGACACATTGGTAGACATGTTCCCTGACCACGGGAAGCTTACAGTCTAGCGGGAGAGGCAGACATTAATACAAATAAATTATGGCTATGTAAATAAGTGCTGCGGGAGGAGCGAATAAAGGGTGTGAATCCAATTGCAGGTCTGTTGCAGAAGGGAGTGGGAGAAAAGGAAATGAGGGCTCAGTCGGAGGAGATGTGGTTTTAGTAAGGCTCTGAAGGTGGGAAGAGTGGTCGTCTGTTAGATCTGAACAGGGAGGGTGTTCCGGGGTAGAGGCAGAACATATGGGCGAAGGGTCAGAGGTGAGATAGACAAGATTCAGCGCTTAGAACAGTGCTTTGCACATAGTAAGCGCTTAATAAGTGCCATCATTATTATTATTATTATTATCTAGGTACAGTGAGTAGGTTGGCGTTAAAGGAGCAAGGCGTGCGGGCCGTGCTATAATGGGAAATCAGAGAGGTAAGGTAGGAGGGAGCAAGGCGATTGAGTGCTTTAAAGCCGACGGTAAGGAGGTTTTTTTTGTTGTGGAGGTGGATGGGCCACCACTGGAGGTTCTTGAGGAGTTGGGAAATGTGGACTGAACATTTTTGTAGAAGCTCGATCCGGGCTGGAGAATAAAGTATGGACTGCAGTCTTGAAACACACATTCAAGCGAGCGAGCGTCTTCGATCTATCGGTTTCATAAATACCCTCTGTTTTTCTGGAACGAGAGATTTCAGTGGCTAGAGCCCTGAAGGCAATTAGGGAATGTTCTTCCGACTTCGCCAGGCCGTGTGGGCTTGGCATGCCGGGTCAGCAGAGAAACTGCCGGGGCGGGGGCGGGCGGCCTTTTTAGGGCCAACTACTACCACGGTGCAAGTTTTCCTTAACGTAAAGTTTCCTGAGAACATATTCTGTGCATTATAGGAAAATTGGGGGCACTTGAAGCAGCATGGCCTAATGGATAGACTGAGGGCCTGGGTTCTAATCCTGGCTCCATCACTTGTCTGCTGTGTGCCCTTGGGCAAGTCACTTCCCTTCTCTGGGCCTCCGTTCCCTTATTGTAAAATGGGGCTTAAGACAGGGAGCCCCATGGGAGGACATGGACTGTGTCCAACTTGATTATCGTATCACTACCTTAGATTCAGTACCATGCCTGGCACATAAAAAGCACTTAATGAATACTGCAGTAGTAGTAGTAATAATAGCATTGATTGAGCCCTCCCTGGGTGTATTAAACGCTTAAGAAGTACAAAACAGGGCAGCGAAACATTTACACTCACACAAGGAATTTACACTGTAGTGGGGGAGGCAGACATACGAGTATTTACAGAGTAATTGCAGTGAATGTAAAATTGCATACATGGAGTTACCTAAGTATTGAGGGTAGGTATAAAATGAGGATGCCTTGGGTTGCCGGGAATGAATCAGGGAAGGTATGTTGGAGGAAGTCAGCTTTCAGGAGGGCTTTGAATACAAGCAGACCTGTGGCTTGTCAGATTTGGGGAGAGAGGCTCAATCTAGGGGAACAAGATGAGCAAGAGGACAGAGAAGGGAGAGGCAAGAGTGAGGTTTGGTTGCTTTAGTTTGGAAGGAACGTAGGATAGGGGAGAAAGCCCTTTGGGAACAGAGAACCTATCTACCGGCGCTGTTGTAACATACTCTCCCAAGCACTTAGGACAGTGCTCTGCACATAGTAAGCACTCAATAAATGCAATGATTGAGGAGCAAGTGAAGGGTGTGGTTGTTTAAGACAGGGTGAGGCGATAGCCTCTAAACCGAGCTCTCAGGAAGTTTTGCTTGATGCCCAGGGGCCTGGGGAGCCAGTGGCGGGTTTGGAGGAGAGGAACCATGTGTGTGCTGCCTGGGTAACGCTCCAGCGTGATGATCCACATAGCCGGATGTTGACCAAAGAGGCAGGACCCATAAATGAACCCCGAAGAGACCGGAGTTTGTTCCAAAGTGGTAGCACTTTGGCTGGAGAAGAACAGCTGGAGCCAGGAGATGTTGTTTAGGCCAAATGGGCAAATTTTGGCTGGAATATGAGTTGGAGTTCATTAGTTTGCAAACTCTTTTCTGGGCAGTCGAATCACGATGGCATTTGTCTTCTGCTTCATGTTTGTGATTACCATTGACATTGACCTTTTTTAACCCATGCAGCTTTCCTTCTAGCTGGGTAAATTATCTTTCGATGGCACTGCCCTTCCCCTAAAGAAGCTGAGCTGTCCAGAGAAAGTGGTGGTGGTGTGGAGAGGAGAAGGCTCTCTTAGAAAGATGAACAGTTCTATGTAGTATTTATTATCAATCAGTGACATTTATTGAGCGCTTACTGTGCGTGCAGAGCGTTGTACTAATTGCTTGGGGGGGCTCCCCCCTTCTAGACTGTGAGCCCAATGTTGGGTAGGGACCGACTCTATATGTTCCCAACTTGTACTTCCCAAGCGCTTAGTACAGTGCTCTGCACACAGTAAGCACTCAATAAATATGATTGAATGTAATGAATACACTACAACAGTAGACACGTTCCCCGCCCACAAGGAGCTTACAGTCTACAGGGGGAGACGGGCATTAATATAAATAAATAAATTATGGGTATGTGCATAAGTGCTGTGGGGCTGAGGGACAGGCGAATAAAGGGTGCAAATCCAAGTGCAGGGTGATGAGGAAGGGAGTGGGAAAAGAGGAAATAAGGGTCTAGTCGGGGAAGACTGTTTGGAGGAGTTGTGCCTTCAGTAGGGATTTGGAAGTGGAGAGAGTGAGTGTCATATCTCTCTATATATAGATAGATATCTAGAGAGAGTGCTGGTGCAGAGTAAAAATCATTTTTGCAGTGCATAGAAGTGCAAGAAGTGTTGTTTTGAGACTCAGAAGTAGCCAGTGGAACTTGAGAAAAATACTCATTCCATTTTCAAGTATTTTCGTTTTATGATCTGTGGCCTTATCTTGAGCAAACCAAGAGCCATATGCAGTATTCCAGATGGAGATATTCACCAAACCAATACTACTAATTTTTAGTTAACCCTAACCAATCAATCGATAGTATTTATTAAGCGCTTACTGTACACAGAGCACTATACTTACGCGCTTCGGTGGGTACAGTATAACAGAGTTGGTTCCTTCCTGCTTGCAACGAGCTTACAGCGTTAGAAGATAACCAGTTATCACATAGAAAAGAGAACAGATCTATTTTTTTCCACTCTTAAAACTGCTTAAGTCATTGCTAATTCTGAGTACATGACTTTCTTCAGAAATGTCCTAATGTATCCAGCTATCGTCTTGGTGGTTCCCCGGGCTACTAGATTAGCTATCCCAATTTGGGGTAGTAGTTAGTAAAAAGACATTGTCTTGTCTTATGCTGTCGAGTCGTCTCCGACCCACAGCAATTCCACGGACATATCTCTCCCAGAGTGCCCCACCTCCATCTGCAGTCGCTCTGGTAGTGGATCCATAAAGTTTTCTTGGTAAAAAATACAAAAGTGGTTTACGATTGCCTCCTGCACAGTAAACTTGAGTCTCCACCCTTGACTGTCTCCCATGTCGCTGCTGCCCAGCATGGATGAGTGTTGACATTAGGACAATTTATTTATATTAATGTCTGTCTCTCCGCGCCCCCCATCTAGACTGTAAGCTCATTGTGGGCAGGGAATATGTCTGTTTATGGTTATGTTGTACTCTCCCAAGTGCTTAGTACAGTGCTCTGCGCACAGTACGTGTTCAATAAATAGGATTGACTGACTGATTAGGACTACGTGGCACACACCTTTTCGAGATCGGTTCTGTGTTTCCTTGTAGGTTGCTACATGTCCGAAATGGAAACTGTAAATATCATTTGGGTGAAGAAACATTCAAGTTGGCTCAGTCTTATATGGACAAACTTGCAAAGCACGGTCAGCAGGCCAACAAAGCAGCGCTCTATGGGGAACTGTGTGCATTACTCTTTGCGAAAAGTCACTACGATGAGGTGAGTACTCCTAAGATTTTTTGATATTTGTATTTTTCTGTGCTTGGAATTGTGCCAGCTGCAAGTAACAAGCAGAAGGTACACAAAATTGGCAAAATAATGAGAATGATTTTATCTTACTACAAATATAACTACCGGAGTCAGACAAATGAAAATTGTGAGATCTATATAGAGTAGTCTGAAGATTCAGGGTGTAGTTTTTCATAGCTTACTTGATATAGTTCAGCTTTTTCTTAAACTGCTTTAGGCTTGCTGCATTCATGTGGTTCCTTGCTGTCTGTATATTCTTGGTGATGTGACTTGTGTTGCACTCTGGAACTCCAAGGCATTTTCTTTTCCTCTAGGAGGAAGTCTGAATTTTTTCCATACCATTTAGCTTACTAAATTATTTTCCTCCTACTTCCTCTGACTTTATTGTGGCATTTCTCTGGCTGTATGTTATTAAAGTAAAACTCTGGGTGCTAATAAAAAGCCTTACGTGAGGCTTGATAAAATGTCTGGCTGTCTTTTCTAGAATTGATTTGAAGAGTCTCACAAGTGCACACTAATTATACCATACTCTCAGAACGATGTACTTGTTCTCTTGTTACTAAAATTATGACAACAGCTAACTTGGTTTGAGTTCTGTGCTTTGTAAGGAAAACATGTTCAAGGTTTAAAAGGAAGTTACAAATAGGAGGAGAAGTAAGATGTAAGTTTAAAGTTCTTTTTTAAAACTAGTAGTAAATAAGGGGAGGAGATGGGCCTGATTCAGGAATTATCTATTTAGCTCTTGGAAAATGTTCAGATTGCAGGAATAGGCTTGGACTGTTTCTATTTTGGCCTTGGAAACACATTTGAAAATTTACTATTGAATAAAATGGTCTCATTCAAACTCATAGGATCATAGATGACTGCATACTTTTTTAAAAGATTTGAATAAGATATATTACAGCAGGACTTTTAAATTTCCATCTCATGTTTGGCTTCTCATCACATGTTGTTTGCTGCTCACTTCAGCGTCTACGTAGCATTGATGAATTTTAAGTTTTAGAAAGATTTTGTGGTGCTCTTGGTCAAGATTTTTTTTAAAAAAGCCAAATCATGTTCCTTCCGTAAATATTCTTTTACAGGCGTACAAGTGGTGCATAGAAGCCATGAAGGAGATCACAGTGGGCTTGCCAGTCAAAGTAGTAGTGGATGTTTTAAGACAAGCTTCAAAGGTGAATCAAAATCTTAAATTCTATTCAATTTGCTAATGGTACTTGTCAGGTTTTAATCCCACTTAATTCAAAACAGTCTGTTATAGTTTGTGGCATGGTAGAAGTGTGACCCCTAAGCCCATCTGTCTTAGAGTGAAAATTAGGGATGTTCTAAGGTAACATAAATGGAAAGCAATGTATTCTCATGTATCCCAAGTTACCACATCTAGCTATCTTTCACTTTCAGATATGTTGCTGCTATTGCTCTTAGCAGATATCCGTCTTGGGGTGAATGCGGCAGAAACCACTGTTTCTGTCTCTCACTTTATCCCATGATCTCATTGGGGTGACCGGTTCATTCTCACGAATTTCCATGGGAAACATCGTGCTTCATTGTCATAATTTATCTCCCAGAGTACTTATTAGATGTATCGGTTTTCTACTTCCTTCTTCATTGGTGCATCATTGGATAGTGTCCTGTTGGGACCGTAGAGTTTCGTGATGGAATTCAGTTCCGTGTTGCCTCTGACGGTCTCTTTACGGTGTGTCTTGTAAAAGCCGGTCTCTACCTTAGGTGTTTCAGGCTTATCACTTGATAATGATGCCTGACTTCTTGGGGAGGGGTGTCTTTTAGGGCAAAGGCATCCACATAGAACAATTCCAGAATAAGTCTAGCAAGAATATCTGGTGCTGCCTGTCACCTAACGAGTTGGAAAGTCTCACCGAGGTTTGGAATCATTCACACCCACTACACAGGTCCCTCGTTGCTCCTCTGTGTCTCTGCCTAGGAAAAATCGGATGGCTTCATTCATTCAAGAATGAAGTGAGGCCCGGAGAAATGAAGCCACTTGCCCAAGGTCACACAGCAGACAGGTGGCAGAGCCGGGATTAGAACCCATGACCTTCCGGCTCCTAGGCCCGGGATCTACCCACTGTGCCTTGCTGCTTCTCTAAGCTGAAGAGCTTTTAGACTGTGAGCCCACTTTTAGACTGTGAGCCCACTGTTGGGTAAGGACTGTCTCTATATGTTGCCAAATTGTACTTCCCAAGCGCTTAGTACAGTGCTCTGCACACAGTAAGGGCTCAATAAATACGATTGATGATGCTGATGAAGAGCCGTTACTCATAAGGGCTTGCCTTTTCAGAAGGACTTTCCCTTCATCGGGGAATCTAGTTTCATTTATTCATTTAAAGCTGCGATGTTGACATCATATCTATACGTTCCAGGAAGAAAGAGTGCCGCCCTTTCCGGCTGACAACTGTTCTGTTGTCTTGTAGTGTGTTTTCTTAGCACCGGGTAATCTCTTCTAGGCTTTTAAAAATATATTTGCTCCTCCGTGTGAAGCTGTCTAGTTGGTGGCCTCCGGTCGGTCCGGTTTGGCGTGGGTGATGATGGCGAATTTTAGGGCCCCTTCCCTGGCTCCCTCCACCACTCAGGGTGCACAGTGCAGTTGGTGTACTGTTTGCTTTCACCAGCGCATGCCTGCTTTACTTCCCCTTTAGATCGTCAACTCTTAGAGAGCGGGGATCACATTTTATCGGTCTCCGTGAGTTTGCCAAGTACCTAGAGTGCTCTGCTTCTTCGCCGTTCAGTAAATAGCGTTGGTATCGATTCGCTCAGCTCCACCATCAGATCCACCATCCGCCAGAGAAACAGCATGGCCTGGTCTATCCTACTTATTTTATTTTGTTGGTATGTTTGATCTGTTCTCTGTCTCCCCCTTTTAGACTGTGAGCCCACTGTTGGGTAGGGACTGTCTCTATGTGATGCCGATTTGTACTTCCCAAGCGCTTAGTACAGTGCTCTGCACATAGTAAGCGCTCAATAAATGCGATTGATTGATTGATTGATTGGTGGCTAGAGCATAGGCCTGGGGGTCAGTCGGCTGCTCATTCACTCAGTCGTATTTATTGAGCGCTTACTGTGTGCAGAGCAATTTAATAAGCACTTGAGAGGGCACACGTGACCCGGGGCACGTATACGGAGCAATATACGGGGCAGTATATGGAGCATATACTGTGGGTGCAGAGCACTGTGTTACGCACTTACCCTATTAATTGTGGTATTCGTTAGGCACGTACTATGTGTCAAGCACACAGCGCTGGGATAGATCTAAGATAATCAGGTCCCACTTGGGGCTCACAGTGGGAAGGAAAGCAGGTATAGAATCCCCATTTTCAAATGAGGGAACTTGAGGCCCCGGGAAATTAAGTGACCTGCCCATGATCGTACAGCAGACAAGTGGCCGAGTCAGGATTAGAACCCAGGTCCCATGACTCTCAGGCCTGTGCCCTTTCCAGTAGACCCCACTGCTTCTCCAGTACAATGCAGCAGAGTTAGTAGGAACTCGTCCTGCTCATGAGGAGCATGCAGCCTAGAGGGGGAAGCACAGTAAAATTACGGATAGGTACGTAAATGCCTCAGAGCTGAGGGTGGGGTGGATACCAAGTGCTTAAAGAGTCAGATGCATGTGCATAGCCAACACTGAAGGGAGAGGGAATAGGAGAAATGAGGGCTTAGTCGCGGAAGGTTTCTTCATAATAATAATAATGGCATTTATTAAGCGCTTACTATGTGCAAAGCACTGTTCTA
Organism: Tachyglossus aculeatus; assembly: GCF_015852505.1. Taxonomy (NCBI): domain Eukaryota; kingdom Metazoa; phylum Chordata; class Mammalia; order Monotremata; family Tachyglossidae; genus Tachyglossus; species Tachyglossus aculeatus. The sequence goes on along the minus strand of NC_052082.1, from coordinate 43,826,936 downwards.
AGCGCTGGGGAGGTTACAAGGTGATGAGGTTGTCCCTCAGGGGGCTCACAGTCTTAATCCCCATTTTACAGTTGAGGTAACTGAGGCCCAGAGAAGTGAAGTGACTTGCCCAAAGTCACACAGCTGACAATGGGCGGAGCCAGGATTTGAACCCATGAACTCTGACTCCAAAGCCCGGGCTCTCTCCACTGAGCCACGCTGCTTCTCTTGAAAGATATTTGATTTTAGTAAGGCAAGAATACAGTGTGGCGTTTGAAGAAATGGTTGCGTGCAAGCCAGTGGTGTTGGCCAAAGCCCGAGTTAGCACCAGTTTTCCTTAATAATAATAACAATAATAATTGCATTTATTAATCACTTACTATGCGCAAAGCACTGTCCTAAGCATTGGGGAGGTTACAAGGTGAACAGGTTGTCCCACAGTCTTCACCCTCATTTTACAGATGAGGGAAAGGCCCAAAGAATCAATCAATCAATCAGTCAATTGTATTTATTGAGCGCTTACTGTGTGCGGAGCACTGTACTAAGCGCTTGGGAAGTACAAGTTGGCAACATATAGAGACAGTCCCTACCCAACAGTGGGCTCACAGTCTAAAAGAAGTGAAGTGATTTGCCCAAACTCACCCAGCTGACAATTGGCAGAGTTGGGATTTGAACCCATGACCTCTGACTCCAAAGCCCATGCTCCTTCCACTGAACCACACTTAGTGTAACCCCTGCGTTATAAGAAAACCGGGATCATACTAGGACTGGACAAAATGTATGCATGCAGTTGGTAGGAAAGCCGGGACCCGAAGAAAACAAAATTAAAGATCCATCACTTAAATGAGACCTGTGAGAGAAACAGCTGGTCAGTCATACTTGTAAAAAGCAAACTGGTAAATCAAAGGAGAGTCTGAAGAATTTCCAGTAGTTGAAAAAAAATCCCAAATCCCAGACATACTGGAAAGAACAGACGGAAAAAGTGGCCGTTAGAATAATTCTGAACAGACAATGGAAAGCCACATTGTTTTCCAGCTTATCTAGGACAGTAATATTTACCCTGAACAGCTGTTCACATTTGGTCTTTTTTTGTTGTAACAGAAGTAGGAGAGAGAAAAACCCCTTGTAAGAGTCAGCCTCTTCACATTTGTCTGATAGCTCTCCTGTTCTTGTCCCCTGAGTGGATAAAGCACAGGCTTGGGAGTCAGAAGGACCTGAGTTCTAATCCCGTCTCCGGCACTTATCTGCTGTAAAACCTCTGGGCCTCAATTTCCTCATCTGTAAAATGGGGATTAAGACTGTGAGCCTCTTGTGGGACGGGAACTGTGTCCACCCAATTTTGCTTGTATCCACCCCAGCGCTTAGTACAGTGTTTGGCACACAGTAAGTGCTTAACGAATGCCACAATTGATATTATAATTAGGGATCACGTTTTTCTTTGTTGTTATTGTGGCTTAATTTAATAATAATGGCATTTATTAAGCACTTACTATGTGCAAAGCACCATTCTAAGCGCTGGGGAGGTTACAAGGTGATCAGGTTGTCCCATGGGGGGAGCTCACAGTCTTAATCCCCATTTTACAGGTGAGGTAACTGAGGCACAGAGAAGCTAAGTGACTTGCCCCAAGTCTCATAGCCGACAATTGGCAGAGCTGGGACTTGAACCCATGACCTGACTCCAAAGCCCGTGCTCTTTCCACTGAGCCATGCTGCTTCTCTATGATGACTTGTGTTTTTTTTGTGGGTCTGTTCTCCCACCGACCTTAACTGTGAGCCGCATGTGAGGTGGGGCAGGGTCCGACTTGGGTAACTTGTACTTACCCCAGCTCTTAAAACCCATAGTAGGTGCTTTAACAATTACTATAATCATCATCTTAATAGGTCTCATACAAGATGCATCTCCGGTTCGACTTTATTCTTTTCAAATCTTGTCTCTACCAAATCAGGCTATTTCTTTACCCTCTCGATTAATCTAGGGTAATTTCCACTTTGGGAAGCTTTCCCTTTTACCCTTTGGGCTTCTTTAGAATTCTGTGTTGTCAGTGTGCTGTCTTTTTGTCTTCTTGTCCTTCCTGCGTCCTGTTATAGTATTTTTCTTAACTCTTCACAACAGTCTCTGTGGAAAAATAGCCCGACTTTTCTATTATTTTTTTTTTGGCATTGCTTTCTTTCCATTGGAAAGTGCCACAGTCCTAAAATTCATTGTCTTGGGGTGTTTTTGTTTTTTACCGATTCATTCTCCCTTTTCTTGTGAACTTGAATATAGTCATCTTGTGATTACTGCACTAAATTTTGATCACCTTTAGATCCTAAAACTATTCCTAACCTGTTAGGCAGGATCGGGTCAAGAAAAAAATCTGCCCTGGTTGATTCCTCAGTTCTTCTAAGAAATATTCCAAAGTGCAGTCCATAAATTTACGCGATGACAAGTGATTCCCTGACTTGCTTTTCTGGACATAATTGAGGAAATTTAAGTCACCTGATGAGAGAATAATAATAATAATAATGATGATGGTATTTGTTAAGCAGCAAAGCACTGTTCTAAGCTCTGGGGAGGTTACAAGGTGATGAGGTTGTCCCACGGGGGGCTCACAGTCTTAATCCCCATTTTACAGATGAGGGAACTGAGGCCCAGAGAAGTTAAGTGACTTGCCCAAAGTCACACAGCCGACAAGTGGCGGAGCCGGGATTTGAACCCATGACCTCTGACTCCAAAGCCCGTGCTCTTTCCACTGAGCCACGAAGTCCTCCCACACCTCTTCCTGGTTTGAGGGCCTGTCATAAACTCCTACTGGAATATCATCCATATTGTATCTTCATTACACACTTCATCTGTTGGCCTCCTTTTACTTCCTGGGTTTAGGGCTAATGGAGATATCAGTGGTCATCATCATCAGTTATATTTATTGAGGGCTTACTGTGTGCAGAGCACTGTACTAAGCTCTTGGGAGAGTACAGTACAACAGAGCTGGCAGACATGTCCCCTGCCCACAGTGAGGGTATAGTGTAGACAGGGAGACATACATTAATATAGTCAATTTATAATATAAAATTTATATATTTAATACGCAAGGTATCACCACTTCTCTTTTGATCTTGTGTTTTTCCTGAAAAGTCTCCGTCCCTGTAGTTCTGTAGTCCCATCTCATTCATTCATTCATTCATTCACTCCGTCATATTTATTGAGCACTTACTGTGTGCAAAGCACTGTACACTGAACACTGCACCAAGTGTTTGGGAGAGTACACTATAACCTGTGTTTTATATATTTTACAGCACGTTAGTTACGTTTCATGCATGTTTTCACGGATATGTTTTCAATGTATTTGTATGATACACGCTTTAAGTATGAGCATACTTCAGCAGGAAACAGTTTAAGCAAAAAGCCCAAGACCCTCTAGAGCCCAGGAGTAGCAATTGGGGGTGTACAAAATAACAATAAACAGACACATTCCCTGCCCACAACAAGCTTACAGTCTAGACTATGTGACTGTGGTCCCGAAATAAGCCCTCTGTTTCCTCCTATTTATTGCCCATGTTCCTTCCATTTTGTGTATCGACATTTTGAACAATCTTGGGTTCTCTATTCTCTGTTTCCTTGTCACCCACACTAAAGTTTCATAAATCTCATGGAGGGTTCAGCTCTTCCCCAGATGAGTGGAAACTTCACTTTGATACCAGCTCAGCTGGTCTTCTTCCCGAGACGTCCTTCCCCTTCTTCATGAGAGAAATAATGTCCTGACTTAGGAGCCCCTCGTTCCCTGAGGAGCACATCATTGTCCCGTCGTCTGAAGTATTCTCCCGGACTCCGGTCAAGAGGTCATCTCTAGAACGCTTATCCCTTAAGCGTGGATGTGTAGGACAGTGTGTCCTGCAGCTCCCTTCCTCCTTTATCTGTGTTCCCAGAGCTCTAAAGGCCTTGCTGATATGCTCTGGGTAAAACCACGCACCATGATTCAATTCATGCCTACGTGGATAAGAAGAAATTGTATCTATGCGCCTGTACATTGTGTTGCAAAGAACTGTCATCTTTAGTTCCCCGGATGGTGGCTTACAAGCTGAATTCTTATAAATGCTTCACCTTCCTAAACAGGGCAGGCCTGCATGGTGATATAGCCTTGTCCCCAAATTTACTGTATTTCAGATTTCTTTCATCACTTTTCACTCCTGACAAAAGTTCCTCCTTTATAATCTGAATCCCAGACCAGCCTGTGGCTCTGAAAGTTGCCTAACATGTTTTCTACCTTGTCCATAGGCTTGTGTAGTGAAACGTGAGTTTAAGAAAGCGGAACAGCTAATAAAACACGCCGTGTATCTAGCAAGGTAAGTGAGCTTCATTTAGAGTGTGATTTCCAAATATGTTTCTTTAGCATTTGATTTAGAGTATGATTTCTAAATATGTTTCTCCAGCATTTGATACTAAACTGCGCCTTTATTCGTTTGCAGGGAGCATTTTGGAGCCAAACACCCAAAATATTCTGACACCCTTCTAGATTATGGATTTTATTTACTCAATGTAGATAACATCTGCCAGTCTGTTGCGATTTATCAGGTACGTTCCAGGTGAAAGCATTGATTCAGTCTTGATAAGCTCAGGGATAATGGTATTTAAGTGCTTCCTGCCAGGCACTGTACTAACTGCTGGGGTGGATATATGCAAAACGAGTTGGATATGGTCCTTGTCCCCTGTGGGGCTCACAGTCTCAGTCCCCATTTTCCAGATGAGGTAACTGAGGCCCAGGGAAGTGAAATGACTTGCCCAAATTTACACAGCAGATAAGTGACGGCTCCACGGGGCTGGTTAGTGGCCAGAGAAGCCACCACCCCTCCATACTGGCTACCTTGGGAGTGAAGGTTGTCTTCCCAAACTTCAGAGTACTGGCATGGCTGGGGGTGTTGGTACTAAGGACTCGTAGCCTGCAGCCGGGACGAGCTGAAGAACGACCTCTTCCAAGTAGTGTTGTAGCTACTCTATTTTAGGGTGCTTAATGTGTCATTGTTTAATTTCAGGTTTTTCCCTTGTAATTCTTACTTTCTAGGTACCTTGCCCCCCTGTGGGACAGGGACCGTGTCTTCATTACTTCCCCGCGAAGTGGTTGGCGCAAAAGAAGCCCTTCAGTAATGACAATTTTTAAAATGTTCGAGTCAGGCTCTGTGAAGTGTAACTCCGGTGCAGTAATTGTTTTGCTGCCAATAGACTTTTGACTCTAAGTCACTGGACTTGAGCCAGTCTCGGTGATTTTGAGGCTGGCCAGGTTAGGTACCTTGACATCTGCCTGGTAGGCGGTATCAGAGAATGGTCGTTCATCGTTTGGTTTGGAGATTTGGGTTAGAGGCGTCTCTTCCATGGCCTTGTCCCCATGGATGATTTCATTCTTCAGATGCACCGTATTAGCCGCCTTGGCAGTTTCGAGGCCACTTTTGGAGGCCGTGATTGTTTGGGCACTCCAGGCTCAGAGCATCCTAGACAGCACTCGCTTCCAAATGGGGCTGCTGGGGAAGAAACCCAAGAATAGCAAAGGGCCGGACCCACCGTTTCATAGCTGGCTTCGTCATTCTGCTCCCACGTCCCATAAGTCGTCGTCATCTGGTTTTCCCATTAGATTGTAAATTCCTCGAGGGCGGGAGAAGTGGGTCTTGCTTCTGTTCCATCGTCCCAAGTGCTCAGTCAGTGTTTGGCTATCAGGTGCCCCATAAATGCCAGTGTATAAACACCCGGTGAGAGACGATGTAAATCACTGGCAAAAGTTCAGTCGGAAATAGCATCCTTGAATTTTTAATTATTATGGTGTTCGTTAAGCGCTTACTAAATGCCGAGCGCCGTTCTAAACACTGAATTTGTGCCTTTATTGCTACTCGTGGGCTCTAGAGGATCTTTTTGCTTAAACTGTTTCGTGCTGAAGTATGCTCATACTTAAAGCGCGTATCATACAAATACATTTAAAACATATCCGTGAAAACATGCATGAAACATAACTAACGTGCTGTAAAGTATATAAAACAAAGGTTACAGTGTACTCTCCCAAACACTTGGTGCAGTGTTCAGTAAATTTGATTGGTGAAAACATTGAAGTGCTTTTAGCGGAGCATGGTATTTCAAATTGATTGGAGAGATATTTTAAGCGCGGACATGCTCATCAAAAAAATATTCTTTGGAATATTTCAGACAGCCCTTGATATTCGACAGTCAGTGTTTGGAGGCAAAAATATCCACGTAGCAACAGCTCATGAAGACCTGGCTTATTCTTCCTATGTCCACCAGTATAGCTCTGGAAAGTTTGACAATGCACTGTAAGTATTGTATGCTTCTCTGGCATTCCTCTAGAGCTTTGGAAAGAAATTGCTTTACAAAATCATGTATTCTTCCTGAGCCTACTGGCATACTTTAAATACGCAGATAATTGCTTAATACCAGGTCAGTTTACTTTCAGTTGTTATCCATATTTTTCCTTAAGTAATATATTGTTTGTCATTGTGCTCATTGCCCAGAAAGCTCTGAGTCCAAATATTGTACGCCTAAAGAAATCACATGAAATTCTGTAGTAACTAGAGCAGCGTAGCTCTTCTCTGAGGCTTAGTAAGTATTGCACGTGGTTTTGTACAGTCTAAATACCTTCAGAATAACAAAATCTCCAACTCTGTTTGGATATGTTGCAGATTCCACGCAGAACGTGCTATTGGTATAATCACTCATATTCTTCCGGAAGATCACCTTCTGTTGGCCTCTTCTAAGAGGGTGAAAGGTAGTATTTGTTTGAGATTCAGTTTCAGAGCCAAAGCAATTCGGGGAGTTTTTCATTCTCTTAGGACCAGATTGGGAGGGTGTCTGTTCCTTGGCACTCTTTGCTTCGAAGCATCCCATAGCTATGCGTAACATATATGCCGTGCTTGCTGCCCTTTTTGTCTCGGGTAAATTTTCAGTCGACTAAGTGGTGTCCTCTCCAGCCTTCCTTAGCCACGAAGACAAGTTAGCTTACTCCGCGGCTGTGGATGAAACTCACAGAAGAAGGCAGTTAAGTGGGGCGGGACTGTTCAACCTTTTTTTTGAGTCTCTCCCGAGCACTTAGTATATAGTTCAAGTCTCTGCACACAGTAAGTACACAATAAATACGATTGATTGATCGACCGATCGATCGATATCTGTGTTTAGCATCTGACTGGGCCGTTGGAAATCCCCTGGTGGGGAAAGCTGCTACGCCTAGAATGGAAACTCAGACAGACATAAACCTGTCTTGTGGAAGAAGCTCTTTCCCTCAAAGTGATCCTCTGATTATCTAAAAACTCTACTTTTCCTAAACGGGGTGGACTGAATAACATATATGCCATGCTGGGAAGTATCTCTGGTGGTTTTAGTTGCACTGGTTGAACAGCACTTGGTGAAATAAGCTCATTGCGAGCAGGTATTGTGTCTGTTGTTACACTGTACTCTCCCAAGCACTTGGTACAGTGCTTGGCACACAGTAAGCCCTCAATAAATATGATGGAATGAATGAATGAAATGTTGGGTTTTGCCACATGAATTTCACGTGGTTTCATTAATAAACAGTTGGGCTACCTTTTGATATATATTTAGAGCTTTAATAATTTGCCTTTTTTCTACCTGCTTTGTAAAACAAATTCATGTTTGTTTTCACTGGAAGACAAATTCTGCACAAGGATTTAAACCGTGCAGTGACTGTGTTAAGTGTGGAGTTGCCAAAGTTGTATTTATAGAGAGAAATATTGATCTTAAAGCAAAGTTGTGTAAATTACTTGCATATAACTTGGTAAGTTTATTTCACAGGGTGCCTGTGGAATTTAGATAAAATTAATGAAGTGGTTTTCATGTGGTATGTTTTGTATGCAGACTTTCCTCCAAAAAAGCAGTAATTGTGTTGCTTCAAACTCCCTCGTTATCAAAAAAGCTTGTTGCCCTATTCCTGTCCTATGTCCTATTCAACCTAACCGTTGCCTCAGACCGATGGGCCTGTCAGTTAATGAAAAGGTTCCTCTTGAAGTGTCCCCATCCACAAACTTCTCTGGAAACCTGATGTCTACGGTTGTTAATTTTGTTTTTGAAATGGACTAAGTGAATTTGCTCTCTTTGCGTGCAGCACTCATCCTAGAGGAGATTGCGATTGACTGTCATAATAAGGAAACCGAGCAGAGGCTTCTTCAAGAAGCTCATGATTTGCACCTGTCTTCACTCCAGCTGGCGAAGAAAGCTTTTGGGGAATTCAATGTACAAACAGCAAAACACTATGGCAACCTTGGAAGACTTTATCAGTCAATGAGAAAATTTAAGGTAGTCACTTCCTGCCCTTCAAAGCTGTTGGAGTCTCATCTCCCCCCTGTGCAAAAGTAATGATAAAAATAATCAGTCAGTGGTATTTATTGAGCGCTTAATGTTTGCAGAGCATTGTATTAAGCGCTTGGGAGAGGATGGTGTAGCAGAGTTGATACACACGCTCCCTGCCTGTAACAAGCTTAATAATATTGGTTAAACACTTACTCTATGCCATGTTTAGGGGTAAATCCTGGAGTCCTTAAGAAGGAAGGCTCGCCTTTCAGGCCAGTTTAATTGATCCACTTAAGTGGTGTCTGGTGCACTAAAAAGTTCTCTACTGGCTTGAAAAAAAATGAGCTTGCTTTCCCAATTTTGGGGTGGAATTTGGACAGTGAGAAAAATCTGGATCATTGGATAGGAGCTGTTAAGTGCAAACTTAGGCACCCAGGTGCTCGGTAAATGCTGTTGGTGATGAAAAGTCCATCATCAAGCTTACCGCTTTCTCATTTTTTCACTAGATGTGGAAGTGAGAGAGGTAGCAGTTTTTAAGCACTCACGTGCTATGCTGCGCTTTTACTAGGTCCTCGGGAAGTTTGGAATAAATAAATAAACAAATATTTATAAATAAATATTCATAAATAAATATATAATAATAAAAATAAAAGATGTATAATAATATAACATTTTATTTTATTATTATATTATATGTTATATTATATATTATTATCTTATATCATATTATATTATTATAATATATTAATATAATGAATAATAATGATGAATAAATAAATAAATATAACATGAATAAATAAGAGGCAGGTTTCCTGCCCTCAAGGAGCTTACATTTCTAAAAGGGAGATAAAAAGCCTTTCCACCTAGAGCAGGTTAATGAGCTGTGCATGTTTTTGGTGACGACTGTAGGCTTAATCGCCTGTTGGGTCTTTGTTTTTTCAGGAGGCAGAAGAAATGCACATCAAGGCAATTCAGATTAAAGAGCAACTTCTTGGTCAAGAGGATTATGAAGTAGCCTTATCAGTTGGACACCTAGCTTCTTTGTATAACTACGACATGAATCAATATGAAAATGCTGAGAAACTTTATTTGAGATCAATAGCAATTGGTGTGTTTCTTTAAACTCTTTCGATCCACTGTCCAGGAGAGGAAATGCTTAGTGTGTATTGGAGAGGCTGAGTCAGGTCATGAATGTTTGAATCAGCTTAGAGTTCCTAAGCATAGAAACAGGTCCACAGAAATGCCTTAGAAATAACTAAATTTTACCAAGTAAGATCCACTACAGTAGTTTTAGTAAATTATGGTAAAAATTATGCTTAGTTGGATGACTTGTGACAAAAAAAAGTTTGTTTCTGTGAGGTAGCCCAAATCTTAAAATGTGAAATGATAAACTTGTAGTTTTAAAAGCTTCACTTCTATAAAGAGTTTTTAAAAGCCCCAATGTTGCTTTATATCCAGTAAGGGCAGCAGCACAAGTAGCAATACTGCACAGATCCTAGAGTGGAATTTTATGCCAGGAAATGAGAGTGCGAAAGGGGGAAAAGGTCGGTGGAAAAACAGAATTCCAGATTCTCGGGGGTTAAAGCACTTGTAGCGAGAGCTACTTTAGCTTCCATGTTGTAAGCTTCAGGTTCCCAACCCTCAATTCCTGCTGGTTTCAGCAGTGCTTTTTGAGACACATTTTTCCAAGGAGGGGTAAATCCTAATCTTTAGAGAGGGGTCAGGGATCCACAGATCATTTTCGTCCCCTGTTCCTTTTCAAAATGCCTTGAACAAGTAGCTATGCAGTCGGTTCTGCTAAGACTATTTTTTTTTGTCTGTTTGGGGTTTTTTTTATGGTACCTGTCAAGTGCTTAGTGTGTGCTGAACTCCATACTAAGCACTGGGGTTAGGTACAAGCTAATCAGGTTCACATTGTCCCTGTCCCACATGAGGCTCTCAGTGTAAATAGGACGAAATAGGGTTGTATTTCTATTTTGCAGATGAGGAAACAAGCTTAAAGAAGTTAAGCGACTTGCCCAAGGTCACTCTGCAGACAAGAGGCTGAGCCAGGATTAGAACACAGGCCCGTGCTCTTTCCACTAGGCCACGCTGCTTCTCAGTTCTGCTTTCATAAGGCAATTGGATAGGAAAGCTTTGAAGAATTAGGGGGTGGATCGTCCCACAGTGCAAGACTGTCCGGATAGGACACGATCCGTAAATTGTAGCGCGCAGCTTCGATATAGGAAGAGTCTGTTGAGCACTTGTGCAAACCCGATTTTGCCATAACCTGAGCCTATTCAAGAACCACACCTACCACATTTTAGCAGAACTGACTGAATTTCATATTTAATGCCGTGATTATAGAGGCGAAAAGAAGTGACAAAAGCTTCTGAAAGGAATGCTTTAGGGAAGCAGCGTGGCCTAGTAGGTAGAGAACGGGCCGTGGGAGTCAGAAGGGCCTGGGATCTAATCCCAGCTCTACCGCTTGTTTGCTGGGTGATCCTGGGCCACTTCTCTGCACCTCAGTTTCCTCATCTGTAAAATGGGGATTTAGGCTGTGAGCCTCACAGGAGACAGGTACTGTGACCAACCTGATTAATCCATATCTACCCCAGCACTTAGTTCGGTGCCTGGCACACAGTAAGAGCTTAGCAAATACCATTAAAAAAAAAATGGCCAAAGAGAGAAAAGAAAGGTATACGTTCAGAGAGCCAGGTGGGTACAGAGCTGTAGAAGCTAGTAAAAAGCCAAGTTTACCCTAGGAATACTGGTTAGAGAAGCGGACTCTCATCTCTGGGGGGAAAAGCAGCTTAATTGAATATGAGAGAATCCACTCAAAGAAGCCCTCAACCCTGATGTTTAGTTTGTAAGTAGTAAGGGTAGTATGTAGTGAGCACCCACTTGGTGCAGTGCACTGTACTAGACCTTTGGAAATTTCGGAATATTCTTGCATTCGGGGCAGTTTGTCCCCTGAATGCAACAGGTTGGGTCCACCACGTTGAAAGACAACTTCGAGACATGTCATATGTGGTGATTAGTCTCTGATTTTCCTGAGACATTTGGACAGTTAAAGTCCAATGTATGTTTCAGCACTATTGCCACTCTACCCAAAAACACTTGGATTAGGAGGTTTAAAAGGAAAACGTGAAAATGATCGGCGGTAAAAGATGGAGGGAACCCGGAGAATCCTCTGAGCATGTTAAATTCTTTTCGAGGCAATAAAACCCACAGCATCCACCTTGAGTTACTGGGATCTCCAACCCGAAAATTAGTATCGGACCGACTAACATTGCTGAGACGGCCTGCGTTATTTTCCCTCTCTCTCCTTTTCTTTTAGGGAAGAAACTCTTCGGTGAAGGTTACAGTGGACTAGAATACGATTACAGAGGTCTCATTAAACTGTACAACTCGGTTGGCAATTACGAGAAAGTCTTTGAGTACCACAACATCCTAGCCAACTGGAACCGGTTAAGGGATCGGCAGTTTTCAGTGACCGATGCCCTGGAAGACGTAAGCACCAGCCCGCAGTCCACCGAAGAAGTGGTGCAGTCTTTCCTGATGTCCCAGAACGTCACCGGACACAGCTGCTGAGGGAGCGAGGGAGGACGGCAGTTCACCGATATACCTTTTCCCAGATTTTAGGGGGAAATTCATACTGTGAAATCAAAACCATGGTTTTCCGGGGCTGGAGTTTGCAGCGAAACACTGGTCCAGTCGATTGAAGACACTGTGTGGGTGTTCCCTGTCTCATACAGTGCCCGTAGACATAGGCATGGATGCAGTTCTTTTCCGCATGTTTGGCATGTGTAGTAGTCTGGCTCACATTTTTGACCTAGTAGGAAAAAAAAAAAAAACCACCAGAAAACCCTATGTTGTTCTTTTTTTCTTTTAACAAGTAATTTGCAGAGAGCCTGCAAGGAAAAAAAAAATAAAGCAGCTAACGAGTATGAAAAGAGTTGTTTTCTAATTTGAAAAAATGATCTCACCTACTGGTTTTTAACAAGAAGTAATCCTTCCTTGTGGAGGTATTCAGTCCTGTATCGTCAAAGAATTTGATGAAAAATTGGTGTTTATATGCAATATTTAGAAGTCATGCTTAGGGAGATGTTTTAATTTAGGTTTGGCTGCCTTACTCAAGGGATGTGAGGGAAATCCACTCCAGAAAACTTGCTAATTGTGAACCACACTATAGTGACGGGGGAGAACTGTTCAGTCGTCTGAACTGGACCAGTGTTTATTTGTAAGTAGCAGATCAGCAGTTACGGCTTTAATTTGGTACAGCAATGCGAAAAGCTCCGATAACTCTTCGTAACAGGACCAGGAAACTCGAACAGAGGACCAGCCTTTAGGGAAGGAGGTTATTGGACCAGTGGCTTTAAACTTTAGTCGTTCGTTTTGTCCCCGCTTACGCTTTTACCAGAGGGATGATTTTGTTTAGGTGGGCGACCCGGTGACGGTGCAGAAATCGTTTTCGCGTAATGAGGTTCCAAACAAGGGGTGAAAGTCGGCCGTGGCAGTGACGACATCTCTTTAATTAGGAAGGGGCAGATGTTGCCGTCGGCCAACATGAGATGCTTGAGTGTCGGCCTTGGCCACTTCCTGCCTCCACTTCCTTTTAAAAAGGCATCACCCGTCAATTGAGGGAGTTGCTCGTTCATACTGGCAAATAGTTTTGTAAAAACAATCCAGTTCTATCTCTGGGGACTTGACATTACTGTACAGTATGCAGGGGTCTGGGGAAAAAGTGCCCCAAAAGCACAATAGATCTTTAGTGATGTATTATTTCTAGAGTAAGTAAACAGTACAAGCAGAAACTGAAATCCTCATTTTAGTTGCGAAAGTTTAGTCAGTCGTGAAGATCCCTTAACTGTATGCCTATTTCACTTGCCTGTCTTAATTTCTATTTTTTTTGGAGCTTTTAAAAATTAACAGCCCGGGTTATTTAATGTTGAGGTGAACTACAAATGTCATGTAGCATACACAACTGAACAGGTCATTTGTCTTTACCTCAGTTCTTAGCCTAATGGCTCAAAAGGAACCTCTGTTAGGGTCAGGCTCGCTTTCTCTCCTTCAGCTATTTACAGAGGTTTCCAATTTGTTTCAATTTTGCCCCCTTAGCTGAAGTGTGAGGTGCTATGTATGAATGGGTGTGTTTTATTTTTGCTTCCTTAACCTGGGGGTTGCGGGAAGCAGACGTCTGCTTAACTGTGCTTAGTACAGTGCTCTGCGCACCATAAGTGCTCAGTAAATGCCTTTGATTGTCCTACCATTGACGGTCACCAAGTTGAGTGAAGAAATTAAAGAAATTGGTGATGTCAGACACTTCTTAGAGCTCCTCCTCGCTCAGCGTTTGTTTCCAACTCATGCTCTCAGCGCTCCACAGTTCACGATCGTACCATCTGCCGGAGTTTTGGGGTCGGTGATTTTAGCGGAAGGGAAAACCCACCAAACTTAACATGCTGTTTCATTGAGTTGACCCTTCAAGCTGAGATTTCGAAAGCACCCCTGCAGACTAGCCAGTGGCCCTAGTCGTCATTCTGTTTCTACGAACTCTTGAAAGCAGCTGCCAGTGAGGACCGAAATTCTGCAGTACTCCTTCAAACCGTTTAGCTCCCAAGATAAATGATAGGCTGTGTTTTCAAACGTCCCAAATATATTTTTCAGGATAGGCCACCATCGAATTTTCCCTATGTCCTTTTGTGTGTTTACAAATCTAGACTGTCTCTTTTTCAGAAAGGTGTTGGTGATTCTTAGTTTTTTTAGGGAGTGCGTGTGTATGCGTGTACTTAGATATCTGCGTGCACACACACGCACAGTCTCCTATAATATTCCAGCCTGATGTCCAAAAATCAAAAGTTCAGTTTAGACGTTGACTCCCCGTGCCACGATATTAAAGCTCCGAAGTCTCCAAGGCCTGAGCTCCCAAGGGTGATCATCCCTGCTGGCAAGTCCGTAACCAAAGCAGGTCCAGAAGACTCCCTTTTCCAAGAAAGGAAACAGGGGCAAAGAAGAGAGAGAATGACGTTTTCTTTTAGTAGAAAGGTCTGGTTGAAGTTCAAGATGTGGGTTTTTCCTTCAGTAGGAGAAAGAAGGCCAGATTTGAGGAAGGGTAGAAGGATGGATAAAATTCTTGGCGTCACCCAAGTGTTTGGGAAAGCATTTGAGGCCCAGAATTTCTTGTTTTCAGGTTTTGCAGGTTCGGTCCAGGCTAATCATCGAATGAAGGGACAACAGGGCTTCCCGCCTTTCTCTCGTTACCCTAAAGGTGCTGAAGTTGAGAGTCCAGCAATGGACACTGACCAGCAGCAAACCCCACCCCATCCTGCGGGAAATTGGGGTGGTCAGTCGAGGGTACGGGGACGCCTGTAACTCACAAGCCTCTGTTCTGTAGACACACGCTCACCACTCTTCGTCGTGTAGATACCAATTGTTTGAACTCGTTTTTGCACACAAGGTTGCTTTTAGTTTGTGAAAATGAAGAGGACTTCGAAGGGTTTTTTTGTTGTTGTACTTGTTGGAGTATAACTTATTAGGACAAGTATTACATTTAGTTCAGGCTGATTTAAAGCAAGTGAAAAATGCTGCAATTTTTTTTTTTTTTAATTGATGAAGGTGCCATTGCGCTACTCCTTATGGTGGAAGCAAGTGTTTCTTACGCTTCCTTTTTAGTCCTACATGCTGGCAGAGTACAGAACGGAAAACACATCGTGCCGAAAGTATGATCGAAGCTGTAGGCAAAAACTTTACTTCAGTTGAACATTCAACAGCGTTTTACTTGCCAGAGGAGCTAAATGCCAGTTACCCGTAACCTTCCTCGAATTCCCGTTCTTGGCGACCTGTGTATCATAACGGCCTTTTTACAGTTAGCTCTTTGTTTCTTGGTGACAAATTTATTGCTGGCGACGTGCTTATTTATAAATCCGAATAGTCTCTTAATTTTGTTTTAATTTGGGATTTGGGGTTTTTGTCTGTCTCGCAAAGATAGCCGCGCAGCTCTCTCCCTTGGCTTTGAGGACCCCCATTTTTGCCGGGAAAAAAAGTCATCCGAAAATCCTGAAATCTGGATTAAATTTCCACATCAAACAGCACTAGTCATGCTTTTGTCCCCAAATCTCAGGAATGTTTTAGGCAGTGACGCCCATTTTCCCTGTTAATGATTTTGAAGGAGTATGCTTTCAGATCTCGTTTTAACAATACTGTATTTTCATTGCAATCCTAGGTATCTATAGCATGAGTGGCCTTAGTGAGTTTGTTGAAGTGCACATTTTTTTCAGAAGTAAATTTTAAGAAAAAAATATATACTATATATATAGATCTAGAAAACTTGGTTTGTGGTGCACAAGTTAAGTATTGGATCACTAAACTATTGCAGGTACCATTTGTATAGCATTATTCATTTGTGTATGTTCTTTTTATGGGAAGCTCTGTTGCCATGGTAACTAAAGCTATAATTTAGTTCTACTTTTATGATGTGAATGAACGCTACATTTTAATAAATATTACCATTTCAGTACTATTTTTATACTTCATTGAGCTACAGGGGAGTGAAATAAAATGGGATTCTAAAAAGAGCCATTGCTTGATCTATTAAAAGCAAATTACTGAAAACACCTTCTATGTGAATCCCCTCTAATAGTGCCACAGGAATTTATATAGACATATCTAGGTCTTTACTAAATTTTGAAGACAGTTCTTTGTTGTGTCAAGACTATTTCGCACAGACTTGTAGTGCCCATCCTTATTTGTAACCATCCAACCATACTGAGTATGTTTGTAACCAGCATTGTGATATCTGTAATTGTATTGCTAAAAATTGAATTATTGACCTAATAAATATAGTGTTCCTGCCTTTGGAGTATCTGCCTCAAATTCGGTGGGGGGTTTTTTGGGGAGGAGGTGGTTTGGGGAGGGTTTAAATGGTATTTGTTGAGGGCTACCTAAGTGTCAGGGACTGTACTAAGCACTGGGGTAGATACAAGCTCATCAGGTTGGACACAGTCCGTGAACCTTGTGGGGACCATGATCGTAAATTCCATTTTACAGATGAGGTAACTGAGGCACAGAGAAATTAAGTGACTCGCCAGAGGTTGCACAGCAGATGTGGCAGAGCTGCCTTGAGAACCTGGGTCCTTCTGACTCCGTTAGGCCACGCTGCTTCTCATGGAAATTGTCTGGTCTAGGAGTACCCCGCTGCTTGTGTCTCCCTGCCTCTTTAGGGAGATACGGAATTGTTTTAAAGCTAAACAATTTTACGCATATGTCGAGGCTGTCAGAACTAGACAAAGCCTCCTTTGTAGCCGAGAAAAATGTGAGACATTTTGTGTCACTGAAGGTCCTTGGCGGCATAATTTACCCCTCCACTCGGAATTTGTTTTAGATGGCGAGCTTTTTTCCGCAGTAACTTCTAGAGAATATACTCCTTTCTTCTCGATTCCCAAGAAAACGTCCAGATGGCAAATATTGGAGCAGCCTTTGTTACTTGGAAATTCACTAGAGGCCTTTGTTAAGAAAGATAAGATGAAAATTCTGCAGGAAAGTCTTTTAGTCGGATGCGTACTGTGCCGCAAGCCTGAGCCGTTTCAGGTTTTGAACGTCGGTAATAATAATTATGGTATTTGTTAAGCGTTTACTAGCGTTTACTATTTGCTTGGGTGGATACAAGCAAATCGGGTTGAATGCAGTCTCTGTCCCACGGGCTCACGGTCTCAATCCCCATTTTACAGCTGAGGGAACTGAGGCCCAGAGAAGTGAACTGACTTGCCCAAAATCACACAGCTGACAAGTGGCGGAGCTGGGATTCGAACCCCTGACCTCTGACTCCAAAGCCCGGGCTCTTTCCACTGAGCCACGGTATTTGTTAAGCGCTTACTTTGTGCCAGGCACTGTACTATGCGCTAGGTCTGCCATGTAATAATAATAATAATAATTTTGGTATTTGTTAAGCACTGTTCTAAGCGCTGGGGAGGATACAAGATGATCAGGTTGTCCCATGTGAGGCTCACAATCTTAGTCCCCATTTTACAGATGAGGTAACTGAGGTTCAGAGAGGTGAAGTGACTTGCCCAAAGTCACACAGCTGACAGTTGGCGGAGCCGGGATTTGAACCCATGACCTCCGACTCCAAAGCCTGGGATCTTTCCACTGAGCCACGCTGCTTCTCTATAGTTGTACTTTCCCAAGTGACTGACAGTCATGGCTTTGAATCAATCAATCGTATTTATTGAGCGCTTACTGTGTGCAGAGCACTGGACTAAGCGCTTGGGGAAGTACAAGTTGGCAACATAATAATAATGAATAATAATGATGTTATTTGTGAAGCGCTTACTATGTGCCAAGCGCTGTTCCAAGCAAGCTTGAACTCCCCCGAAAGAAGATGCTCTCTTTAGTACGTGCTCATATTTGACTTGAAGACTCCCCCGCGGCCAGCACTGATGGCGTTTTTTGCAGGACTTTAAATGTCTTCCAGAAGTTGCAGCTCCATATAACAAGGTGTGGGAGGATCAAGGCCACTGTAAATTTGGTTTCTGATCTGCTGTGGTTTTACTCAAATGCTGAGAATGTAGACTGGCTCCATCCAATAAGGAAAAAATGAGGAAAGGGCTGAATAGGGCGTAAAATCAGGAGCCACCTTAATGAGAGGGGAGTGGAAATCTTCCAACAGCTTGGCAGTTTTAGAGGGAAGTTCGGACTCCCAGCTCAGACATATCCAAATCCCAGGGAGCCAGAAAAGCCTTGAAAAAGCTCTGTAATGCTACTGTTTTCACCCGTTTGAAGCGAATCCTTCCAGAAAGTAGTCGTGGAAGGATGTCCCGTTTGACCCAAATTGGACTCCAAGCTAGAGAGCCATTCCTGAATCTGAAGCACTGGTAAGTACTATCAATTAATCGGTGGCATTTTTTCAGTCAATCGGTGATATTTTGTTTTGTTGTTTTATTTTGTTAGGATATTTGGTTTTGTTCTCTGTCTCCCCCTTTTAGACTGTGAGCCCACTGTTGGGTAGGGACTGTCTCTATATGTTGCCAATTTGTACTTCCCAAGCGCTTAGTCCAGTGCTCTGCACATAGTAAGCGCTCAATAAATACGATTGATGATGATGATGATATCCGTGTATCTAGATATTCTAGACTGTGAGCCCACTGTTGGGTAGGGACCATCTCTGTATGTTGCCAACTTGTACTTCCCAAGCGCTTAGTACAGTGCTCTGCACACAGTAAGTGCTCAATAAATACGATTGATTGATATCCATTCATTCAATCGTATTTATTGAGCGCTTACTGTGTGCAGAGCACTGTACTGAGCGCTTGGGAAGTACGAGTCGGCAACGTTGAGAGCCCCGTACTGAGTTTTTCAGAGAGTGCAGTAGAGTTGGTTGACACAACCCCTACCTTCCTTATTTATACTGGACATTGGGGGGAGGTGAGCAGCACAGTGGTGGATATGGAACTAGAGCAAGGTAGGAGTCTCCATCCCCTTTCAGGGTCACACCTGGAGAGTTTCCAGTACTCTACCAGTCTCGACTACGGGAGGAAAAGTCAAGCAGAGGCCTACCCAATCCATTCCTAGCTTGCCCGGTGGCTAGTGAGCGGAAGGCCATCTGCTACAAGTCAAAACTCACCTACGCTGGGCGGCAGCGGCAAGGGAGAGCCGAGGGCGGAGACTCAAGTTTATTGCACAGAAGGAAGTAATGGTAAGCCAATTCCATATTTTTACCAATCAATCAATCAATCGTATTTATTGAGCGCTTACTGTGTGCAGAGCACTGGACTAAGCGCTTGGGAAGTCCAAGTTGGCAACATACAGAGACAGTCCCTACCCAACAGTGGGCTCACAGTCTACCAAGAAAACTCGAAGGATGCACTACCAGAACGAAGGCAGGTGGAGATGGGAGAGATCTGGGGGAGATGCGTCCATTCATTCATTCATTCATTCATTAAATCGTATTTATTGAGCGCTTACTGTGTGCAGAACACTGTACTAAGCACTTGGGAAGTCCAAGTTGGCAACATATAGAGACGGTCCCTACCCAACAGTGGGCTCACGGTCTAGAAGGGGAAGACAGTGAACAAAACATATTAACAAAGTAAAATAAATAGAATATGTACAAGTAAAATAAATAGAGTAATACATTCATTCATTCAATCGTACTTATTGAGCACTTACTGTGTGCAGAGCACTGGACTAAGCGCTTGGGAAGTACAAGTTGGCAACATATAGAGACGGTCCCTACACAACAGTGGGCTCACGGTCTAGAAGGGGAAGACAAGAGAACAAAACAAAACATATTAACAGTGTAAAATAAATAGAATATGTACAAGTAAAATAGACTAATAAATTCATTCATTCAGTCGTACTTATTGAGCACTTACTGTGTGTAGAGCACTGGACTAAGCGCTTGGGAAGTACAAGTTGGCAACATATAGAGACGGTCCCTACACAACAGTGGGCTCACAGTCTAGAAGGGGAAGACAGAACAAAACAAAACATATTAACAAAGTAAAATAAATAGAATATGTACAAGTAAAATAGAGTAATAAATTCATTCATTCAATCGTACTTATTGAGCACTTACGGTGTGCAGAGCACTGGACTAAGCGCTTGGGAAGTACAAGTTGGCAACATATAGAGACGGTCCCTACCCAACAGTGGGCTCACGGTCCACGGCGTCGCTATGGGTCAATCAATCAATCGTTTTTATTGAGCGCTTACTGTGTGCAGGGCACTGGACTAAGCGCTTGGGAAGTCCAAGTTGGCAACATATAGACACAGTCCCTACCCAACAGTGGGCTCACAGTCTAAAAGGGGGAGACAGAGAACAAAACCAAACATACTAACAAAATAAAATAGCTAGAATAGATATGTACAAGTAAAATAAATAAATAATGAATAGAGCAATAATAAATAAATAATGAATGAATGGAGCAATATAAATAAATAATAAATAGAATAATGATAAATAAATAAATAAAGAAAGAAAGAAAGAATAATAATAAATAAATATGTAAGTAAATAAATAGAATAATAAATATGTACAAACATATATACAAGATGACAGCATACGATGAGGAAACCCCATGGTGGGAGCGTGGCTTGTCTCGGTGACCTGTTTGAGGTAACGTATTGAGAAGGCAGCCATCCTCTTTGGGATTTGTGATGGGAAAGGTAGGCCTGGGGTGGAAAACTTGGCATTTGTTTTTGCCACTGCTGAACGGTTCAACGGGCCTACTGCACTGTCGAGGACAAGCCTGGGACTGTTTTTGAAGAGCTCAGAGCAATCAGTCAAAGGCATTTACTGAACGTGCTCCTTGGGAACTCAGCGTTTGGGAGAGTACAGTACAACCTGATCACCTTGTAACCTCCCCAGCGCTTACGACAGTGCTTTGCACATAGTAAGCGCTTAATAAACGCCATTAAAAAAAAAAGAGGAACTTACTGGCGTGAATTTTAATGCCTTGTGAACTCCCCACACTCTCCTCGAAAATATACTTGGCTTCCTGATTTGGTTTTATATCTTTGCCCATCCTTTGAAGGATATTTGGTAAGCGCTTACTGTGGGTCAAGCACTATTCTAAGCACTGGGGTCGATTACCCCGTTTGTAAAATGGGGATTAAGACTGAGAGCCCCATGTGGGACAGTGGCCTGGGACTGTTTTTGAAGAGCTCAGAGCAATCAGTCAATCATCATCATCAATCGTATTTGTTGAGTGCTTACTGTGTGCAGAGCACTGTACTAAGCGCTTGGGAAGTACAAGTTGGCAACATATAGAGACGGTCCCTACCCAGCAGTGGGCTCACAGTCTAAAAGGGGGAGACAGAGAACAAAACCAAACATACTAACAAAATAAAATAAATAGAATAGATATGTACAAGTAAAATAAATAGAGTAACAAATATGTACAAACATATATACAGGTGCTGTGGGGATGGCGTTTACTGAACGTGCTCCTCGGGAACTAAGCATTTGGGAGAGTACAGTACAACAGAGGAGCTTACTGGTCTGAATTTTAATGCCTTGTGAACTCCCCACACTCTCCTCGAAAATATACTTGGCTTCCTGATTTGGTTTTATATCTTTGTCCATCCTTTGAAGGGTATTTGGTAAGCGCTTACTGCGGGTCAAGCACTGTTCTAAGCACTGGGGTCGATTACCCCGTTTGTAAAATGGGGATTAAGACTGAGAGCCCAATGTGGGACAGTAAGTGTGTCCAACCCAGCGCTTAGTACAGTGCCTGGCACGTAGTCAGCACTTAACAAATACCACAATTATTATTACGAGGTAATCAGGTTGGACACAGTACCTGTCTCACTTGGGGCTCACGGTCTAAAGCGGAAGAGGAGAGATTTAATCCCTATTTTACAGGTGAGGTACCAGAGTGGCTTGCCCAAGATCACACAGCAGGCAAGTGACAGAGTCAGGATTAGAACCCAGGTCCTCCAACTCCCAGGCCTTTGCTCTTTCTTCCATCATCATCATCAATCGTATTTATTGAGCGCTTACTGTGTGCAGAGCACTGTACTAAGCGCTTGGGAAGTACAAATTGGCAACATATAGAGGCAGTCCCTACCCAGCAGTGGGCTCACAGTCTAAAAGGGGGAGACAAAACCAAACATACTAACAAAATAAAATAAATAGATAAATCTTTCTTCCAGGCCACGCTGCTTCCCTGCATCACTAGACATGTTACCGACTTGTACTTCCCAAGCGCTTAGTACAGTGCTCAATAAATATGATTGAATGAATGAATTTATTTTATTTGTACATATTTATTCTATTTTATTTTGTTAATGTTTTGTTTTGTTCTCTGTCTCCCCCTTCTAGACCGTGAGCCCCCTGTTGGGTAGGGACCGTCTCTATATGTTGCCAACTTGGACTTCCCAAGTGCTTAGTACAGTGCTCTGCACACAGTAAGCGCTCAATAAATACGATTGAATGAATGAATGAATGAATGAATGTGAAGCACTGTTCTAAGCGCTTCGGGGGTTACAAGGTGATCAGGTTGTCCCACGTGGAGCTCACAGTCATCATCCCCATTTTACAGATGAGGTAATTGTGGCCCAGAGAAGTTAAGTGACTTGCCCAAAGGAGCGCAGCTGATGTGGCGGAGCCGGGATTAGAACCCATGACCTCTGGCTCCCAAGCCAGTGCTCTTTCCATTCATTCATTCAATCGTATTTATTGAGCGCTTACTGCGTGCAGAGCACTGTACTAAGCGCTTGGGAAGTACAAGTAGGCAACACATAGAGACGGTCCCTCCCCAACAACGGGCCCACAGTCTAGAAGGGGGAGACAGACAACAAAACATGTAGACAGGTGTCAAAACCATCAGAGTAAATATTTTATTTGTACAAATTTATTCTATTTATTGTATTTTGTTAATATGTTTGGCTTTGTTCTCTGTCTCCCCCTTCTAGACTGTGAGCCCACTGTTGGGTAGGGACCATCTCTATATGTTGCCAACTTGGACTTCCCAAGTGCTTAGTCCAGTGCTCTGCACACAGTAAGTGCTCCATAAATCCGATTGAATGAATGAATGAATGAAAATAGAATCAATCAATCAATCGTATTTATTGAGCGCTTACTGTGTGCAGAGCACTGGACTAAGCGCTTGGGAAGGACAAGTTGGCAACATCTAGGCATGGTCCCTACCCAACAGGGGGCTCACAGTCTAGAAGAATGAATGAATGAATGAAATCAATCAATCAGTCGTACTTATTGAGCGCTCTCTGTGTGCAGAGCACTGGACTAAGCGCTTGGGAAGTCCAAGTCGGCAACATATAGAGACGGTCCCTACCCAATAGCGGGCTCACAGTCTCCACCGAGCCACGCTGCTTCCTTTTTAGGCTGTCAACTCGTTGTGGGCAGGGAACGTGCCTACCAGTTCTGTTGGACTGTACTCTCTCAAGCGTTTAGTACAGTGCTCTGCTCTTAGTAAGCGCTCCATAAATCGGATGGATGGATGGATGGATAGCAGGAGGCTGCCATTGTGCTCCCGGCAGCCTCCAGGTGGTGCTCCTGCCACTTTTTTCAGTCGTACTTATTGAGCGCTTACTGTGTGCAGAGCACTGTACTAAGCGCTTGGGAAGTACAAGGCGGCAACATCTAGAGACGGTCCCTACCGGACAGCGGGCTCACGGTCTAGAAGGGGGGCTCTGGCAGGCTCAATCCAGGTTTCCGACCTGCTGGGGCTGCCAGGGCTAGGCATGTCCCCCTCTTGTCCCCTTGAGAAGCAGCGTGGCTCAGTGGCAAGAGCCCGGGCTTTGGAGTCAGAGGTCATGGGTTCGAATCCCGCTCCGCCACATGTCTGCTGTGTGACCTGGGGCAAGTCACTTAAATTCTCAGAGCCTCAGTTCCCCTATCTGTGAAATGGGGATGAAGACTGTAAGCCCCACGTGGGACACCTTGATCACCTTGTATCCCCCCCAGCGCTTAGAACAGTGCTTTGCACATAGTAAGCGCTTAACAAATACCATCATCATCATCTCTTAGGGGGGTCTTGAGGACCCTCCCCACCTGTCATCCGAACCATTCTGCCCTCCTTCTGCTCCCCCATCACGTGTTCCCTCAAACTAGATAATAGTGATAATAGTAGCGGTAAGTCTGGAAGCACTTTCCACGTGCCAAGCACCGGAGATGATAATAATAATAATAATAATAATGGCATTTATTAAGCATTTACTAGGTGCAAAGCACTGTTTTAAGCGCTGGGGAGGTTACAAGGTGATCAGGTTGTCGCACGGGAGGGCTCACAGATTTAATCCCCATTTTACAAATGAAGGAACTGAGGCCCAGAGAAGTTGTGACTCGCCCAAAGTCACACGGCCGACAAGTGGTGGAGGTGGGATTTGAACCCATGACCTCTGACTCCCAAGCCCGGGCTTTTTCCACTGAGCCACGCTGCTTCTCGATAATGATCAGGTCTGGCCTGGAATGCCCTCTCTCCCCACATCCGCCAAGCCAGCTCTCTTCCTCCCTTCAAGGCCCTACTGAGAGCTCACCTCCTCCAGGAGGCCTTCCCAGACTGAGCCCCCTCCTTCCTCTCCCCCTCCTCCCCCTCTCCATCCCCCCCACCTTACCTCCTTCCCTTCCCCACAACACCTGTATATATGTGTATATGTTTGTACGTATTTATTACTCTATTTATTTATTTATTTTACTTGTACATATCTGTTCTATTTATTTTATTTTGTTAATATGTTTTGTTCTCTGTCTCCCCCTTCTAGACTGTGAGCCCACTGTAGGGTAGGGACCGTCTCTATATGTTGCCAACTTGTACTTCCCAAGTGCTTAGTACAGTGCTCTGCACACAGTAAGTGCTCAATAAATATGATTGATTGATTGATTGATCATGTCGGGCCCAGCCCTTGCCCCTCGTGGGCTCTCAGTCTAAGAGGGAGGCGAGAAATCAGGTGAGAAAACTAGCCCACAGAAAAGTGACTTGCCCAAGGTCCCACAGCAGGCAAGTGGTAGAGCTGGGATTAGAACTCAGGTCTCCTGACTCCCACTCCACTGGGCCCCACTTCTTTTCATGCTGCTAAACTGGCCGACGCAGCATTTCCCTGAGGGGGAAACAGCCCCCCTAAATAATAATAATAATGATGATGGCATTTGTTAAGCCATCATTATTACTATTATTATTATTATTATTATTATTATTTAGGGGGGCTATTCCTCCGGAGCAGTGGGATCTGGTGAGAAGAGGTGGGGAAGGGAGGAGGGTGGGGTACATTGCTGTCCCAGCTCCTGGATGTTGGTAGGAAAAGACTGTTGCAAAGAGATCCGCCAGACGGACAGTGGTTTCTCAGTGTTTTAATTTTCCCCTCAGTGTCATTCATAAAGGCTCCATCATTTCTCCCCAACCCCCACAATCAATCACTTGGGACGATGAGGGAGTCTGGGGACGTGGGAGGGGAGGAGGGCGAAGGAGAGGTGCTGCAGCCCGGGAGGGCGGTGAGCCAGGCCCTCGGGCCCGCCTGGATCCCGAGCCGGGGCTCCTCGCCGCCGGGTCTTCTCCTTTGCTGCCCTTTTCCTTGGCTTGGCCTTCTCGGCAAGTTCCGATGGAGCCTGAGAGAGGGATGGGCAGCTGGGGATCTCGGCCCCAGACTCTGCTTTTCCAAACCCTCGCTCATCTTCCCTCCTGTCCCTCCCCTTAGGAACCGCCACGGCTGCCGAGCCCAAGGCCTTTGGACGTTGGCAGAGGGGGCCGCCTCCAGATGGTTCAGTGAGGGTTGCGGACGACGTCCGGAACAAGGTAGGGCCCCAGAGCTCCTGACAGCCACCTTAAGCGCAGGCCGTCCCTCCCCGGGACCATTCCCATTCCTTTTCCCCTTCACTCCCCCAGTGACAGCCTTGCCGTTACCCCTCTGGGTCTTCTGGACATGTCCCTTGTCCCTGGAAAGGGTGACCTTTGGTGGCCCGGCCTGCTTCTTGGTCAGCCCCTCCGGCATGGCCTTCCTGTCCCCCTGCAAGCCCCAGGCACTGTAGAGCTTTGACAGGGGGTCGGCCAGCTCCGCCAAGGTGGCTGGCTTCAGAGGGGAGGATGCCACCTGCCAAAGAACACCCCGGGTGAGGGGTCGGGGCTTCGGCCTCCTTCCCTGGGGCTCCCACCTGAAGTGGCTCTCCCGATGGCCCTTCCCTCTGCCGAGAATCCCCAGCTCGAAGGTGCTGCCCAGACGTGAGCGCTCGGGTCTGAAAGTCATCAGCCCACACGGGCGATGGGGAATCGGGGGGTGACGGCGGGAAGTCCTCCCTCTCCCCGGGTTGGATTCCTCCTCGGGTCCCAGTCCGAGCTGCAGGTGTCCCCGGTTGAGGCTGGGAGGCCTAGGTCATGCCCCAAACGATGCCCAGAAGCTGCCGAGGGAAAGCGGGAGGGACCCCATTGCCTTACCAAAAACTTGGCGGCCTGGTTGTTCTTGCTCAATCTGTAGAGTCTGCGCAGCTGCTTGGCATCCAAGTCGGAGAAGAGTGAGACGAAACGCCAAAGCATCCTGCCGTCAGAGGTGAGAAACCTCAGGGACCCCAATCGTGGGAAGGAGGGTCCCTCCCGCCCGGGAGCTCAGACCACGGCCAGGGATTGTATTTCTCTCCCCCACCCCACCAGGAAGCTGGAGGATGAAGAAGCTCCAACAGACTTCATCTTTTCGGTGGTGAAGGGAAGGTACAAGCTGTGTCTGTCCCGAGAGGGCAGTGATCGGAGAGCGGAGTTTGGCCGTTGGGTTGAGATGGTCCTGATCCTCCCCGCCGAGAGGGGTGGGAGCGGGCTGGACTGGGGGACTAGATTGTGCTGAACTCATCTTCCCATCTCTCACTCCCTAACCGAGGGGGTCCCTCCAGGGTCTGGTCTAGACCCCCGCCTCTTATTTTGCACTCACTGCCTCGGGAAACTCATCGGTTACCCCGGTTTCTGCTCCCAAATCTATGACCCCCAAGCCTCTCGCTAGCCCCGATCTCTTTTTCCTTCATGGCAATCTCACGTTTCCTCTTGCCTCCAGGACATCTCCACGAGGATGTCCCATGGTGCCTTAAGTTCAACGTGACTAAAACTAAAGTCTTCGTCTTTCCTCCCCGCTCTTTTTCCTCCACCTAACTTTCCAACACCACCATCCTGTCCTTCCCTTTTAGCACTTAGCAACGGGATTCTCCCCACAGGAGGTGCTCAGTAAATCCCATTGATTGGTATATCAGCCTCCTGGTCAGGGCTCATCTGGGGAATCTGGCCACCCTAGGGTTCAGGGAAAGGGGTGCTCTGCACATAGTAAGCGCTCAATAAATACGATTGATGATGATGATGATGATGACCACCCCGGTAAGTCCCCAAAGGAGCTATGCGTCTCCCCATCCTCCTTGCCTGCACATTCATTCATTCAGTTGTATTTATTGAGCACTTACTGTGTGCAGAGCACTGTACTAAGCACTTGGGAGATTACAATACAACAGTCTAAATGAGAATAGGGCCCTCATCTTCTCAACCCAATATATTTCTCCCCGACCCAAGGGTAACCTCGCAGGTTGGTCCTTTTGCCCCCAGTTTGGCTGCTGAGCGGTGGGAGGAGAGAGGGTGAGAGGACGTACTTTTTCCAGTGTTTGGTTTCCCACGCTCTGCAGTAATGCTGCACGAAAGTGTCGATGTGGTTCCCTAGAACCACTAGACTCTTCTTCATACACCTCACTCGCTTCTCCCAGGGAAGGTCTTTGGGCAGACACAGCTTCCGCAAGAATCTCTTCAGCGGCCTCAGGTATTCTTTGCACTTGGGGGAGAGCGAGTTTTATGAGAGGAGGCAGAACTCAAATCTGGTGAGAAGAGGGTCCTGCAGCCCTTACCGGAGAGGGGAACTGGACCTCTGAGGGCAGTTTAGGTACCTGTCTCCCGGTCCTGGCAGCCAAGTCACTGGCACCCTCCCTGTGGCGGACCGAAACGCTGTCAGAATTGCCTCTGGTCTGTGAAGTCCTGGGAACCCAGCCTCCCACCCTGTCATAGGCCTAGCTGCCTCTCCCTGATGGCGAGAAGGCGCTTGACCATGCCCCTCGGTCTTCTTTTTATGGTATTTGTTAAGTGTTTTCAATGTGCCAAGCACTGAACTAAGCACCGGGGTAGATACAACGCTCTGGGCATATTACTCCCCTCCTCAAAAATCTCCAGTGGCTACCAATCAATCTGCGCATCAGGCAGAAACTCCTCACCCTGGGCTTCAAGGCTGTCCATCACCTCGCCCCCTCCTACCTCACCTCCCTTCTCTCCTTCTCCAGCCCAGCCCGCACCCTCCGCTCCTCCACCGCTAATCTCCTCACCGTACCTCGTTCTCGCCTGTCCCGCCATCGACCCCCGGCCCACGTCATCCCCCGGGCCTGGAATGCCCTCCCTCTGCCCATCCGCCAAGCTAGCTCTCTTCCTCCCTTCAAGGCCCTGCTGAGAGCTCACCTCCTCCAGGAGGCCTTCCCAGACTGAGCCCCTTCCTTCCTCTCCCCCTCGTCCCCCTCTCCATCCCCCCCCATCTTACCTCCTTCCCTTCCCCACAGCACCTGTATATATGTATATATGGTTGTACATATTTATTACTCTATTTATTATTTATTTATTTACTTGTACATTTCTATCCTATTTATTTTATTTTGTTGGTATGTTTGGTTCTGTTCTCTGTCTCCCCCTTTTAGACTGTGAGCCCACTGTTGGGTAGGGACTGTCTCTATGTGTTGCCAATTTGTACTTCCCAAGCGCTTAGTACAGTGCTCTGCACATAGTAAGTGCTCAATAAATACGATTGATTGATTGATTGATACAAGTTAATCAGGTTGGACACCGTCCCTGTGCCACATGGGGCTCCCAGTCTTAATCCCCATTTCAGAGACGAGGCCCAGGGAAGTGAAGTGGCTTGCCCAAGATCACACAGCAGACAAGGGGCAGAGCTGGGATTAGGACCCAGGTCCTTCTGCCCCCCCCAGGCCCGTGCTCTAACCCCGAAGCCACGCCGCTTTTCGGGCTTGGGCACCATTCGCAGGGCCCGCTAGGCAGAGGACCCGAGTCTAGGTGGGAGCGTTCTCTTCACTCACGATTTTGAAGATGTCTTGGCCCAAGCCCTCAGCGGAGTGGATGAGGGAGTCCCCGGCGGGGCTCCGTGCGCTCCTCTCCAGACGGGTCACCTCGGCCGCCTGCGGGGACCGTGTGTGGTCAGGGCCCTCCTTCACAGGAATGGGAGCCAAGCCCCCGAGGCCGGACTGGGGTCTTCCCCAGGAAGCCCCTTGCCCCAGTTCCTCAAAAATCTCCAGTGGCTACCAATCAGTCTGCGCATCAGGCAGAAACTCCTCACCCTGGGCTTCAAGGCTGTCCATCACCTCACCCCCTCCTACCTCACCTCCCTTCTCTCCTTCTCCAGCCCAGCCGGCACCCTCCGCTCCTCCGCCGCTAATCTCCTCACCGTACCTCGTTCTCGCCTGTCCCGCCGTCGACCCCCGGCCCACGTCATCCCCCGGGCCCGGAATGCCCTCCCTCTGCCCATCCGCCAAGCTAGCTCTCTTCCTCCCTTCAAGGCCCTGCTGAGAGCTCACCTCCTCCAGGAGGCCTTCCCAGACTGAGCCCCTTCCTTCCTCTCCCCCTCCTCCCCCCTCCATCCCCCCATCTTACCTCCTTCCCTTCCCCACAGCACCTGTATATATGTTTGTACATATTTATTACTCTATTTTACTTGTACATACCTATTTTATTTATTTTATTTTGTTAGTATGTTTGGTTTTGTTCTCTGTCCCCCCTTTTAGACTGTGAGCCCACTGTTGGGTAGGGACTGTCTCTATATGTTGCCAATTTGTACTTCCCAAGCGCTTAGTCCGGTGCTCTGCACACAGTAAGCACTCAATAAATACGATTGATGATGATAATAGGTGACGGGCCCAAGGTGACCGCAGGTCTGTCCATCTTTTCAATGGCCCGGCCCTTGGCCGCCCTTTCTTCCCTCCCCACCCAAATCCCATGTGCTGTGAGTCAGTTGGGCCTGGTCCTGTTGAAAGGGAAATTCTCCATCGGGGCCCTTGGAAGCAGAGGCCTCCCGCCTGGCGTCTCGCACGCTCCTTCTACTCCAAACTCTCCTTTGTGCTCTGCCTGTCCCCATCTCCCCCGATCCCCATTTCCCTGGCGCTGAGAGCCCATGAATCTTCAACCGGTTCACCTTCTCCGTCTGCCTGTCCCCTTCGGCCCCTGACTCCACCAAGGGCTCCATGTCCGCCCGTCACCTCCAGGTTCCTTAACGGGCGCGGCGGCGGCTCAGAGAGGAAGTGGGGAAGGGCCTGGCTCTAGAACTTCCAGGGAAAACCATGGCAACACGGGAACATAGGGTCTTTCCAGCCTTGGACTGTGGCTCAGGGATCCCAAAGCGTGTTGCCGGACTTGGGGGAGGGAAGCCCAGGTAATGGGGGGCAGCGTTCCTGTGATTCTCGCCGCTGAACCGTGTCAGTTGAGTAGGTACAGTAGGGTGCTGTGAGATCGTGGGAACAGGCACCAGAAATGAAAGACAAAGGGTCTGCCCCCAATCATTCAATAATCAATCAGTTGTACTCTTTGAGTGCCTTCCCTGTCCAGGGAACTGTACTAAGTGCCGAAGAGAGCCCATCGCTTAGTACAGTGCCGGGCGTATAGTAAGCGCTTAACAAACACCATAATTATTATTATTCAACGGAGTAAGTAGACACAGCCCCTGCCCTAGAGCCGCTTTACAATTTAGCGTCACCCTTGCGCTTCACTCATTCACTCAGTCGTATTTCTTGAGCGCTTGCTGCGTGCAGAGCACTGTACTGAGCGCTTGGAAAGTACCATTCAGCAACAAAGAGAGACAGTCCCTGCCCACCGTGGGCTCACAGTCTAGAAGGGGGGAGACAGACATCAAAACAAGTAAGCAGGCATCAATAGCATCAATGAAAATAAATAAAATTAGCGATATATATATACACATCAGAATAAGTAAAAAAGGCATTAATATAAATAGAATTATAGCTATGTGCATATATGCACAAGTGCTGTGGGGCAGGGAGCTAGTCTGGCCGAGGTGGGGGAGAAAAAGGAGCTGAGGAAAAGGGGGGCTTAGTCTGGGAAGGTCTCCTGGAGGAGGTGAGCCTTCATTAGGGCTTTGAAGGGGGTTAAGTGTGATTTTTTGGCGGATTTGAGGAGGGGAAGGGCATTCCAGGCCAAGAGGTAGGACGTGGTCCAGGGGTCGACGGCGGGACAGGCAAGAAGGAGGCAGCCACCACCCTGGCTCAGACTCTTCTCATAATTAGATGACTGTAACAGCCTCTTCGTTGGTCTTTCATGCTAATCGCGTTTAAGTTTACTCCAAGAGAACAGCACCGACAGTAAAATTCATCGTCGGACATGTGGGCAGCTGAAAGGTCAGCGCGAGTCCTGACTCGATCGTGCACACACAAAGATGGCCTTTGGTTGTGTAGCCGTCAGGGCCGGCTTCAGATGGTAGGCTGCCCCCTCCCCTTCTGCGTGACACTGTTGTTACGTTGTGCTGGGTGCGCTTGTCCTCTGGACTGCAAGCTCGTTGTGGGCAGGGAATGTGTCTGTTTATGGTTGTGTTGTATTTGTTCATTCAGTCCTATTTATTGAGTGCTTACTGTCTGCAAAGCACTGTACTAAGCACTTGGGAGCGTGCAATAATAATAATGGTTTTTGTTAAGCGCTTACTATGTGCCAAGCACTGTTCTAAGCGCTGGAATAGATACAAGGTAATCAGGTTGGCCCACGTGGGGCTCACAGTCTTCACCCCCATTTTACAGATGAAGGAACTGAGGCACAGAGAAGTGAAGTGACTGGCCCAAAGTCACACAGCTGACAAGTGGCAGAGGCGGGATTAGAACCCACAACCTCTGCCTCCTAAGCCCGGGCTCTTTTCACTAAGCCATGCGGCTTCTCTTACAACACAGTACAATACAACAACAGACACATATTGTCCACTCCCAAGTGCTTCGTTCCATACTCTGCACACAGTGAGCACTCAATAAATACAATTGATTGAATGACTGAATGAATTTGGCGTAAGGTGGCGATGCCAAGTGGAAGTGTTTTAGACTTTTTAGTCTTTTAGACTGTGAGCCCACTGTTGGGTAGGGACTGTCTCTATATGTTGCCAACTTGTACTTCCCAAGCGCTTAGTACAGTGCTCTGCACACAGTAAGTGCTCAATAAATACGATTGATTGATTGAAGTGTTTGAACCCCTCTGACCCTACAGTGTTTCTCTGGGGGCTTAAGGGGGCACTTCACATCTCTGGCCTCAGTTCCCTCAGCTGTAAAATGGGGATTAAGACTGCGAACCCCACGGGTGACGGGGACCGTGTCCGACCTGATTATCTTGTATCTAACCCCGGCACTTCGAACAGTGCCTGGCGCATAGTAAGCACTTAACAAACACTGTCACCATCATCCTTGGACTCAACGGTGCCCTTGTTCGGCAAAGTGCCGTGGTTGGAAATCGCTCCTAGGAACCATCCATCCGGAACGGAGGGAGGGACAGCTTTCCTATCAGCTCCCTCAGCGCTCGAAGGAGTCTCCCGCTGCCGTGGGGAAACTGCTGATCCAGCCAGAATTTAAGCCGGAACGGAGTTTGTTGTCCCACTCTGGCTGTCGGTAGCATTCTTAGCAATAGTAATAATAATTGCGGCATTTCTGGACTTGCACGAGTGATGACACTTGCCTGATGCGGGAAAGAAGGAACGTTTGGAAGACTGCCAGAATAATCTTTATTGCACGCTGATCGGTAGCTTAATGACGTGCCTGAGCGCGTGTTAAAGTACAGTTTGGTTTCCTGGCTTTTTTTCCTCCCCGAGATAGTTGAATGATGGGCGAGGCCAGGGAGGAGACCAGTGAGAGAAGCCACAGAGCTAGGGAAAGAAAGGGCCTTAATTTGACCTTCCTTTGGGCCACACACAAGGAAAAGCAGCCTTTTTTCTCTTTTTTTTTTTTATATGGCATTTGGAAAGTGCTTATTATGCATCAAACACTGTTCTAAGAGCTAATCTTGTCGCACACGGACTCCGTCCCACGTGGGGCTAAGATTACTTTCTTGACACTTCCTCTGTGGAGACCAGGCAGGTATCTCTGG
The DNA here is from genome assembly GCF_015852505.1 of Tachyglossus aculeatus. Lineage (NCBI taxonomy): Eukaryota > Metazoa > Chordata > Mammalia > Monotremata > Tachyglossidae > Tachyglossus > Tachyglossus aculeatus. The sequence goes on along the minus strand of NC_052082.1, from coordinate 43,794,116 downwards.
ACACACTCAGCACGGTGTTCCGCGCACCGTAAGTGCTCGGTCAGTACCATTGTTAAATTGATTAGTACAGTGCTCTGCACATAGTAAGCGCTCAATAAATACGATTGATGATGATGATTGATGGGAGTTTCAGTCGATTCCGCATTCAGAGCTGAAAGCCCGGTAAAGCCCCGGAGTCAGATCGGCGAGCGTGAATTCAGCAGGAGTGAATCCCCAACATCTAATTCAGTCAGCTGCAGACATGGGCAGCAAGCACAGACAGCAATCCAGGGGGAAATCATCTGCTGCCTCAGGGGAACCCTCGAAATCAGTGATATTCCCGCTCTCGTGCCTTGTGGTTTGGACTCTGTACTCTGAGCTGTCTCTGATGAGAGCCCACTGTTGGGTAGGGACTGCCTCTATACGTTGCCAACTTGTACTTCCCAAGCGCTTAGTACAGTGCTCTGCACACAGTAAGCGCTCAATAAATACGATTGATTGATTGATTGATGAGAGGTGGTCGGGTGTTGGGACGTGCTGGCAACCTGAGAAGCAGCGTGGCACGGTGGATAGGGAGGCAGGAGAACCTGGGTTCTGATTCTGGTTCTGCCACTTGTCTGCTGTGTGGCCTTAGGCAAGCCACTTAATTTATCTGTGTCTCCGTTACCTCATCTGAAAAATGGGGATTAAGACTGTGAGACCCTGTGGGACAGGGACTGTGTCCAATCTGATTAGCTTGGATCTACCCCAACGCTTAGAACGGTGCTTGACACATAATAAGCCCTTAACAAATGCCGTTATTATTATTATTATTTTTGTTACATGGCCTCAACTCCTGAAAATGGTGTCCTGCTGCTCAGACAAACTTAAAAACCACAGGGGGTTTGGGAAGTCCAAACCTCCTTCTTTCAACACTCATTGGGCTGGGTTAGGTTGGACCTTAAAAATCTAGGACAAAGAAGCCCGTTCCACAATTTGGCTCATCTGGGCCAGATTGCGGATCTCTATACTCTGCAGGGCTCTAGGGTTAGGACCACTGGGCTCCACTCTTCTCCATTCCCACCAGTTTTTCTCTTATTGTGTGCAGGGGGTAAAGAATCTCCTTGGCTCCCTCCCGAACTCTGAATGCAAAACACAAATTAGCACCCTCGGAAGTGCGGGAAAGAAATCTGGTCGCCTTACCCTGGACCGAAGCCCAAACTCAAAACACTTGGCTTGGCTACGGGGGAGATTTGGAGTTAGTCGGGGAGTGAACATTTTGCGGCTGCTTGGAAATCTTTTGGTCCTTTGCCTGCTGGAGGACTAAATCCCCAGAGTCAGTTCGACGTGTTTTCATTTGGGGATTTCGATTCGGCACAGTGGAAGAATTAGGAAACATCCTTCCCATGATGGAAGTCTTTTGCGGTATAATACGATCCATATGTTGGCAGGAGTAGATTCAGTGTACGACGAATCAGTAGGGCGTGTATGCGAGGCCTCAGTCAAGGAGTGCAGCTATTGCCTTGCCTCTGCCTCCACTTTCCCAATCTGCATGTTATCTGGTGCTTTTGCAACTTTAAAGAATGAGTATCTCCCCGACTAGACTGGAAGCCCATTGAGGACAGGGATTTTGTCTATCTCTAAATCAATCATATTTAATGAGCGCCTTACTATATGCAGAGCATTGTACTAAGTGCTTGGGAGAGTGCAGTATAACAATCAGCAGACACATTCCCTGCCCGCAATGAGTTTACATTCTAGTCTAGAGGAGGAGACAGACATTTATAAATGTATTTATTTATAAATTTACTTATTATTTATAAATATAAATGGTCTAGAGGGGCCGAACTCTGAACTCCCCAAAGCACTTAATATAGGGCTCTGCTCAGAGCGAGTGCTCTCGCTAAATATTGCCGATCGATAGAATTCGTATAGAAAAATATCAGTAATGATGGCATCTTGGAACCATCTATCCCACAACTCACGAATTTCCATAGACTCAGTGGTTGCTAAAATGTGATTTATACCTAACGCATTTCTTCAAGAGCACAACTACCGCGAAAGAGAAAAGATCGTAATTAAGCGTAAACACGCATGGTTTTACTAGGTTGCCATATAAAGTTGCCATCTTTCTGGACTTGAACCAAAGTCTCCAGATTTCAAGCAATTTCCAGTTTCCGGATTGTCAATGAAAATCTCCAGATTTTCAGTAAATGCCTCGAGTTTTTTTTTTCTCCCTAAATAACGTTTCAAGCGGACTTGATCTCCTTTCTTATGGGAAGATTACAAGCCATCGGGAGTCAGAAGGTCATGGGTTCTGATCCCAGCTCCACCATTTGTCTGCTGTGTGACCTTGGGCAAGTCACTTAACTCCTCTGTGTCTCATCTGTAAAATGAGGATTGGGACTGGGAGCCCCATGTGGGACATGGACTGTGTCCAAATGGATCATCATGTATCGAACCCAGCACTTAGTACAGTGCCTGGCCACATAGTAAGCACTTAACAAATATCATTAAAAAAAAACTCCAAAAACATGCCCACTGAGGCCTGGGTTCAACAAGGGCCTTCATAAGAGTGGTGCAGGTCAAGTAGCAAATTTTAAAATGCTTTAGTTTCTCCTAATTTTCTCATCTTCTTTTAGACTTTTAGACTGTGAGCCCACTGTTGGATAGGGACTGTGTCTATATGTTGCCAATTTGTACTTCCCAAGCGCTTAGTACAGTGCTCCGCACACAGTAAGCGCTCAATAAATACGATTGATGATGATCTTCTGTAAAATTAAGGCTTTTTTTTTTCTCTAAAGGAAAGCTTATCGTAAGAAATGTGATGGCCCACAAACTATCTGAAGCTTCTTGTTATGCCTGGATTCCTGGGCTTTAAGACTGTGAGCCCGCTGTTGGGTAGGGACTGTCTCTACGTGTTGCCGACTTGTACTTCCCAAGCGCTTAGTACAGTGCTCCACACACAGTAAGCGCTCAATAAATACAATTGATTGATTGATTGATTTAAGAGGTCACTGCAATCCCTCTTGGATAGCAATTGGAAAATGATCGCATGCCTGGTGCAAGAATGCTCTAAAGGGGGAGATAGGAAATACGGTGAGCCCACTGTTGGGTAGGGACTGTCTCTATATGTTGCCAATTTGTACTTCCCAAGCGCTTAGTACAGTGCTCTGCACATAGTAAGCGCTCAATAAATACGATTGATGATGATGATGCTACTCAAGGGGAATCATCACCCCCTAGGACTGAAAAGAGAATTTTCTTAGGTGAGCCTGCGCCTTTGAGAGCGCTTAACATAATCAGATAGCCTAAAGTGGGGAAAAGGTTTGAATAGAGTGATTCCTGAAGGAAATACTTTGGAGCTTAAAGTGTTCTTGGATAAAAGCACAAATCCTGAAATGAATGGAAAGAAAGCTTTCCGAGCAGGAGCCGGAATTCAGTCTCTAAAACCGTTCTGAAACAGAGGCAAATCCTGCTCCGCAGTTACGTGGCTTTCGGCCAACGACGACTCCTTGCCTTACGGATAAAGTCTGTGCTGCACTGGGGACTCCAACAAGGAGGGGCTCTGGGGGAGTTGAATAAGCTCCCGTCTGTAGGAAGAGGGGCAGATGAGGAGAGCTTGGAGACTCCCCCCACCCTCCTCCAATAATAATAATGGCATTTATTAAGCGCTTACTATGTGCAAAGCACTGTTGTAAGCGCTGGGGAGGTTACAAGGTGATTAGGTTGTCCCACGTGGGGCTCACAGTCTTAATCATCATCATCATCAATCGTATTTATTGAGCGCTTACTATGTGCAGAGCACTGTACTAAGCGCTTGGGAAGTACAAATTGGCAACATATAGAGACAGTCCCTACCCAACAGTGGGCTCACAGTCTAAATCCTCATTTGACAGATGAGGTCACTGAGGCCCAGAGAAGTGAAGTGACTTGCCCAAAGTCACCCAGCTGACAATTGGTGGAGCCGGGATTTGAACCCATGACCTCTGACTCCGAAGCCCGGGCTCTTTTCCACTGAGCCACGCTGCTTCTCTAATCCCGTCCACTTTCTGGTCCACCGTTTTTTCCGGTCGGCATCGGCAAACGTAGAATTCTGCTTTGTATTTTTTTTGGACCGTGAGCCCGCTGCTGGGTAGAGACTGTCTCTATATGTTGCCAACTTGGACTTCCCAAGCGCTTAGTACAGTGCTCTGCACACAGCAAGCGCTCAATAAATACGATTGATTGATTGATTGATCTGTTAAGGACTTACTCTGTACCAGGCATTCTACCAAGCCCCGGGGTAGATAGTAACAATAATAATTTTGGTATTTGCTAAGCGCTTACTGTGTGCACAGCACAGTTCTAAGCACTGGGGAGGATACAAGGTGATAGAGAAGCAGCATGGCTCAGTGGAAAGAACACGGGCTATGGTGTCAGAGGTCATGGGTTCGAATCCTGGCTCTGCCACTCGTCAGCTGTGTGACTTTGGGCAAGTCACTTCATAATAATAATGATGATGGCATTTATTAAGCGCTTACTATGTGCAAAGCACTGTTCTAAGCGCTGGAGTAGATACAAGGTAATCATGTTGTCCCACGTGGGGCTCACAGACTTAATCCCCATTTTACAGATGAGATAACCGAGGCACAGAGAAGTGAAGTGACTTGCCCAAAGTCACGCAGCTGTCAAGCGGCGGAGTTGGGATTTGAACCCATGACCTCTGACTCCAAAGCCCGGGCTCTTTCCACTGAGCCACACTACTTCGCTTCTCTGGGCCTCAGTTACCTCATCTGTAAAATGGGGGTGAAGACTGTAAGCCCCCTGAGGGACAACCTGATCACCTTGTATACCCCCGGCGCTTAGAACAGCGCCTTGCACATAGTAAGCGCTTAATAAATGCCATTATTATCGGGTTGTCCCATGTGGGGCTCACAACTTTAATCACCATTTTCCAGGTGAGGTAACTGAGGCCCAGAGAAGTTAAGTGACTTGCCCAAGGTCCCACAGCTGACAAGTGGCGGAGGTGGGATTTGAACCCACGACCTCTGACTCCCAAGCCCGCGCTCTTTCCCCTGAGCCACGCTGCGAGCTAATCACGTTGGGCAGCGGTCTCCATCCCACGCGGGGCTCACGGCCTTCATCCCCGTTTTACAGGTGAGGTAACTGAGGCACAGAGAAGTGATGTGGCTAGCCCGAGGTCACACAGCAGCCTTGTGGCGGAGCTGGGATTGGAACCCAGGTCCTTCTGACTCCGGGGTCCGGGCTCTAGCCACTAGGCCACACCGCTTGCATCGGTGACCTCACCCTGCCAGACACAGAAAGGGGACTAAGTGCAGTGCAGTTGAGTCCGTGACTAGTGCTGAGCTTTGTGGGTTCACTCAGGGGGGTTTCAGCCTTATTTTACGGGGTTCAGGTGCAAAACCTGCAAACACCCTCCCTAAGGCTGTTTGGAGGAAACAGGAATGATTTTTAGGACGTTGCACATAGTAAGCGCTTAATAAATGCCATTATTATCATTATTATTATTCTCTGGGCCTCAGTTCCCTCATCTGGAAAGTGGGGATAAGAATAATAATAATAATGGCATTTGTTAAGTGCTTACTATGTGCAAAGCACTGTTCTAAGCGCTGGGGAGGATACAAGGTGATTAAGTTGTCCCACGTGGGGCTCACAGTCAATCCCCATTTTACAGATGAGGTAACTGAGGCTCAGAGAAGTGACTTGCCCAAGGTCACACAGCAGACATTTGGCAGAGCCGGGATTCGAACCTCTGACTCCAAAGCCCGGGCTCTTTCCACTGAGCGAAGACTGTGAGCCCCCCGGGGGACAACCTGATCACCTTGTAACCTCCCCAGCGCTTAGAACAGTGCTTTGCACATAGTAAGCGCTTAATAAATGCCATTATTATTATTATTATTATTTGAATGGCTCATAGTTGGAGGGGAAAAAAAGCATGGAATTTTATGACCTATTGGTCTCAAGGTGCCTAACCAGTAGTACAGAAGCACTGCTGCCTCGGTCTTCCCCATCTGTGTCCTGGGGAGAAGGCAGCTCAAGCAGCATGGTGTAGCGGCTAGAGCACAGGCCTGAGAGTCAGAAGGTCACGGGTTCTAATCCCGGCTCCACCACTTGTCTTCTGGGTGACCTTGGGCAAGTCACTTCACTTTTCTGGGCCTCAATTACCTCATCTGGAAAATGGGGATTGAGACTGTGAGCCCCACATGGGACAGGAACTGTGTCCAACTCAATTGGCTCGGATCCATCCCGGCGCTTAGAACAGTGCCTGCCACATAGTAAGCACTTAACAAATACTATTATTATTATTATTATTATTATTATTATTATTATTATTATTATTATTATTATTATTATTATTACTGAACACTGACTGCTCACTGCCCACTTCATGAGAACTGACACTGCGTAGCCAAGTGGAAAGAGCATAGGCCCGGGGTCAGAAGGTCATGGGTTCTAATCCCGGCTCCACCACTTGTCTGCTGGGTGACCTTGGGCAAGTGTCTTCACTTTTCTGGGCCTCAATTACCTCATCTGGAAAATGGGGATTGAGACTGTGAGCCCCACATGGGACAGGAACTGTGTCCAACTTAATTTGCTCGTATCCACTCCGGCGAGGCTGTTTGGAGGAAACAGGAATGATTTTTAGGATGTTGGTATTATTTGAATGGCTCATAGTCGGAGGGAAAAAAAAGCATGGAATTTTATGACTTATCGGTCTCAAGGTGCCTAACCAGTAGTGCAGAAGCGCTGCTGCCTCGGTCTTCCCCATCTGTGTCCTGGGGAGAAGGCAGCTCAAGCAGCATGGTGTAGCGGCTAGAGCACAGGCCTGAGAGTCAGAAGGTCACGGGTTCTAATTTCGGCTCTACCACCTGTCTGCTGGGTGACCTTGGGTAAGTCACTTCACTTTTCTGGGCCTCAATTACCTCATCTGAAAAATGGGGATTGAGACTGTGAGCCCCACATGGGACAGGAACTGTGTCCAACTCAATTTGCTCGGATCCACCCCGGCGCTTAGAACAGTGCCTGCCACATAGTAAGCACTTAACAAATACTATTGTTATTATTATTACTCTATTTTACTTGTTATTACTCTGTTTTACTTGTACATATTTACTATTCTATTTATTTTGTTAATGATGTGCATTTACCTTTAATTCTATTTATTCTGACGACTTGACACCTCTCCACATGTTTTGTTTTGTTGTCTGTCTCCCCCTTCTAGACTGTGAGCCCGTTGTTGGGTAGGGACCATCTCTATGTGTCGCCAACTTGTACTTCCCAAGTGCTTAGTACAGTGCTCTGCACACAGTAAGCGCTCAATAAATACAATTGAATGAATGAATGAATGAATGAATGAATGAATTATTACTGAACACTGTCTGCTCACTGCCCACTTCATGAGAACTAACATTGCGTAGCCAAGTGGAAAGAGCAAAGGACCTGGGTTCTAATCCTGGCTCTGCCACGAGCCTGCCGTGTGACCTTGGGAAAGTCGCTTCACTTCTCTGGGCCTCAGTTACCCCCTCTGTAAAATGGAGATTAAGACCGTGAGCTCTTTGTGGGATGAGGACTGGGTCCAAACTGATTACCCTGTATCTACCCCAGCGCTGAGAACAGCGCGTGGCACATGGTAAGCGCTTAGCAGATACCATAAAAAAAAGAAAAAGCTAGCGCTGTTCCCAGTGTGTTCTCAGATTATGTAGGGTATCAATCAATCAATCAATCAATCGTATTTATTGAGCGCTTACTGTGTGCAGAGCACACAGTATCCTCCCTGTTCCCACTGAAGCTAGTACACTTATCAACCAGCGTCCTAGCCAGAGAGCAGAGAAATCACCTCCGTCTCTGCTTTCCAAAGCCCTGTTTCTGTACCGCTGAATCGGAGCTCTATTTTTAGGCTGACATTTCATCATCATCATCATCATCAATCGTATTTATTGAGCGCTTACTGTGTGCAGAGCACTGGACTAAGCGCTTGGGAAGTCCAAGTTGGCAACATATAGAGACAGTCCTTACCCAACAGTGGGCTCACAGTCTAAAAGGGGGAGACAGAGAACAAAACCAAACATACTAACAAAATAAAATAGAATAGAATAGATATGTACAAGTAAAATAAATAAATAGAGTAACAAATATGTACAAACATATATACATATATACAGTCCCTGCTGTTAACACATGAGTAGATTTTGCAGGAATCTTTCAGGTCAAAGTCACAGTACTGAATTAAGTTCTTTCATTTCGTACCCCTCCTTCTGATTCTCTTTCGAAAATATGGTATTCGGTTTTAAAGAAAACACTGTTATTAGGCCCTTGGTGGCATGGTTCTCCTTCCACGGCTGAGAAACACAACACCTGCGGGACTTGGATAGAAACCATTTTCGCATTTGGAATTCTGCAGCTCGTTTGAACATTTTCCTTGACTGCTTCCGTCCCACCTCCATGATGACTCTTACGAATAGCCCAGCGAGATGCATTAAAAATGAGAAATGAGATTAGTTTAGTTCACACATCTGTATTTATTGAGCACTGACGGTGGGCAGAGCACTGTACTAAGCACTTGGGAGAGTTTAATAGAACAGTAAACAGACACATTCCCTGATAGCACAGGATCTGGGGCGATTGCCTGCCAATTGGGGGTGGAGGAACCAGTAGAGCAGACAATGCTTCTGACACAGGGTCTACCTGCTGTCCAGGTATCCTGCCTACTGACTGCTGGGAGCACCAGGGATCCAGAGAATCAATCAATCAATCAATCAATCGTATTTATTGAGCGCTTACTATGTGCAGAGCACTGTACTAAGCGCTTGGGAAGTACAAATTGGCAACACATAGAGACAGTCCCTACCCAACAGTGGGCTCACAGTCTAAAAGGGGGAGACAGAGAACAGAACCAAACATACCAACAAAATAAAATAAATAGGATAGAAATGTACAAGTAAGATAAATAAATAAATAAATAAATAGAGTAATAAATATGTACAACCATATATACATATATACAGGTGCTATGGGGAAGGGAAGGAGGTAAGATGGGGGGGGATGGAGAGGGGGACGAGGGGGAGAGGAAGGAAGGGGCTCGAGAAATAAGGAAGTATCATCATCATCATCAGTCGTATTTATTGAGCGCTTACTATGCGCAGAGCACTGTACTAAGCGCTTGGGAAGTACAAATTGGCAACATATAGAGACAGTCCCTACCCAACAGTGGGCTCACAGTCTGAAAGTATGAAGAACACCGTCAAATTTGCGGTTTTTAATGGGAGCACTCTCCGCTTTCAGTGAGAACAACAAATCGGATGCTTTTTTCCCCTCCAGCATTTTCAAATACAGCTCCAAACTCTCCGTCTTTAAATCCCGCTCTAAGCTTTGGGAATTTTCGAGATATTGGGTGGAAAGAATCAACAGCGCTTGGTGACATCTGACTTTAACCCATCACCGTTTTGCCTACGCTGTGAATCCCGACTCTTACACTGCATCTAATATAGTTCTTGTGTAAAGGTCGTGCCGCCTCACTTCTGGAAAGGAATTCTAAGAGCCAGGTGCTTGCCAGGGATGTGTGTTTGCCAAAACTCGGAATCCTTTGCCAAATTAGTCATCAGGTTATTTCTCATCCTAATTGCCCCAAGACATGAACTTCTTTCCTGATCCAATGAGGGCAGCTTTCTGAGGAGAACTCGTTCATTTAGGTAACCCAAATAGAATAATATTGACAAAAATAGTGCGGAAGCAGCGTGGCCTTGTGGATAGAGCAAGGGCCTGGGATCAGAAGGACCCGGGTTCTAATCCTGGCTCCGCCACTTAGCTGCTGGGTGACCTTGGGAAAGTTGCTGAGTTTTTCTGTGTCTGTTATCTCATGTGTCAAATGGGGATTAAAAATGAGTGCCGTGAGGGACGTGGACTTTATCCAACCTGATCATCTTGCATCTACCCCAGCGCTTAGTTCAGTGCCTAGCACATAGTGAGCACTTAAATGCTATTTAAAAAAAAAGAAATGAAGTTCATGGTATGAGTTTTTGAAGTAATCCCCTAACCAGAAGCCCCTGCCGAGACCATTCTGCCTCTGCAGATATTTTGTGTGAAAAAAGCAAGTTTACAAAGAGTGGGTCAGGCTGGCTGGGGATTCTACTCATTCACCAAAACAACCCTCTCCCTCCTCAGAAATCCTCTGCCCTCAAGGCCCTCTCTAAACTAGAAGAGGCTGGAGAAAATCAATCAATGAATCCTATTTATTTAGCACTTAAGGAATGCAGAGCACTATACTAAGTGCTTGGGAGAATACAGTATAACAGCAGCACCTCCTCCAGGAGGCCTTCCCAGACTGAGCCCCTTCCTTCCTCTCCCCCTCGTCCCCCTCTCCATCCCCCGCATCTTACCTCCTTCCCTTCCCCACAGCACCTGTATATATGTTTGTACATATTTATTACTCTATTTTACTTGTACATATCTATTCTATTTATTTTATTTTGTTAGTATGTTTGGTTCTGTTCTCTGTCTCCCCCTTTTAGACTGTGAGCCCACTGTTGGGTAGGGACTGTCTCTATGTGTTGCCAATTTGTACTTCCCAAGCGCTTAGTCCAGTGCTCTGCACACAGTAAGCGCTCAATAAATACGATTGATGATGATGGTTGGGGGCCAATATTCCCTGCCTACAACAAGCTAAATGATGACCTCCTCCAGGAGGCCTTCCCAGACTAAGCCCCCCTTTTCCTCTGCTCCTCCTCCCCTCCCCATTGCCCCGACTGGCTCCCTTTGTTCTACCCCCCATCCCCACCCCACGGCACTTGTGTATATATGTACGTATTTATAATTATAATTCTATTTATTTTTATTAATGATGTGTGTGTCTATAATTCTATTTATAATGATGCTACTGATGCTTGCATACTTGTTCTGATGCCTGTCTCCCCCTTCTAGACTTTGAGCCCGTTGTGGACAGGGATTGTCTCTATTTGTTGCTGGAATTGTACCTCCCAAGCACTTAGTACAGTGCTCTGCACACAGTAAACACTCAATAATCGTATGATTGAATGAAGGAATGATCATGCTCTCCACCATGGCAGCATTCACTCCGGTGCGACTAAACCCTTCCACTTCTACATGGGGACTTAATAGTGGTCTATGCATCAATCAGTAAGCCCTTATTCATATTAATGTCTTTATTCATTAAAGACATGTCTGTTTCCCCTCTGGACTGTAAGCTCATTGTGGGCAGAGAACGTGTCTACTAATTCTGTTTGATTGTGCTCTCCCGAGCACTTAGTACAGTGTTCTGCACATTATAAGTGCTCAATAAATATGATTGATTGATTGTTCCCCTTTCCTACTGGGGGTCCCCAAGAGTCCTGGGGCAGGTACCCAAGGATAATTCTGCCTCTGGTCTCTGCTTTAGGGATATTCATTCAATCGTATTTATTGAGCGCTTACTGTGTGCAGAGCACTGTACTAAGCACTTGGGAAGTACAAGTTGGCAACATTTTTAGGTATATAAAAATCTAAAGCACATCAAATGTGAGTGAAAGTGCAAAAAGACGTACAGATAGATTGGAAGAAAGCTGCCAGAGCACGCTAAAAAAATACCTTTTCACAAATTCAGTGTGAATGGTCAGATTGAGGTAAAAAAGGAGATGACAGCACAGCTAGAGAAATGAAAGGTCAGGCCCCCTGGTCTGAATGCTCTGCCTGCCAACTTCCTGATTTCAGCTTCACCCTGGGCGTAAAACCGAAACTTTCAGAGGCTTTAGGGAAACGTTCCCTTGGCACTCAAGATAAAAGTGGAAATCTCCAGCAGTTTTAGGATGGTAACATGCAGAAACGAAAGTTACACATCATCTTTTCCTTCCAAAGAGAAGCATTGGAGGTACGGGATAGGAAAGGACCTACCAACGAATCATTCTTGCTCATGCTGTAGACCTTTTAGGGATGGTGTTACTCTTCACAAATACTGTGTGCTTATTCAGTGCCCAGAATAACTTTTTTTTCTCCAATTCTGATTTAACTAGAGAGACCCCCTTCTCTAGCTGTAGCCTTCCTGCTGCCCAAAACACAACCCAGGCTCTTCCTTGAATATATTTTCCTTTCTCTTATTCTTCATTCCAGGGTATTATTTTTGGTTAGGAGTGAGCATCTGAAGGGAGTTACTTCACTGCCATTACTTACTCACAGGGGGCTAGAATGTGAACCAATCGTAGCACAAACCTCTCTTCCAAAATATGGTTTGTGGTGGTGCAGTCTGCTCCTTAGAGCCAAGAGGTTAGCAAAATTTTCAGAGTTGTTGAAGTTCAGTGGAGTGAAATATGATGTAATGATAATAATAATTCTGGTACTTGTTAAGCACTTAGTATATGGCAAGCACTGGGGTAGGTACAAATTAATCAGGTTGGACACAGTCCCAGTCCCACATGGGGCTCACAGTCTCAATCCCCATTTGAAAGATGAGGTCACTGAGGCCCAGCGAAGTGATTTGCCCAAGGTCACACAGTAGACAAGTGGCAGAGCCGGGATTAGAACCCGTGACCTTCCTACTCCCAGGCCCATGCTCTATGCAGGTTAAATAAGGGCCCCGATTGAAAGAGCCCAGGCCTGGGAGTTGGGAGACCTGGGTTCAAATCCCGACTCTGCCACTGGCCTACTGTGTGACTTTGAGCGAGTCACTTCACTTCTCTGGGCCTCAGTTTCCTAAATTTCCTTATTTCCTAAAATAAAGATGAATTACCTGTTTTTTCTCTCCTTTAGTCGGTGAGCTCCAAGTGGGACAGACTGTATCCAACCTGCTAATAAAAATAATTGTGGTATTTGTTAAGTACTGTGTGCTGAGCAGTGTTCTAAGTGCTGGAGTAGATACAAGGTAATCAGGTTAGATGCAGTCCCTGTTCCTCATGGGGCTCACAGTTCTTAATCCACTGGATTTAGATGTTTTCAATTTCAAAGAATGGAGTATTTTGGCACTTTAGTAAATTGCCATACAGATCAGGAGGAAAGATGATTCTAATTCTAATGTAGCATTTAAAAATCTCATCAGACACGAACTGCCTTCTTCGGTACATTGAATAATATGCTTAATTTAACCTGGATAAAGTTGAAACGAGCCTTTTTCAATTTGTTTTCCCAACCTGTAACTATTTTAGGGATACTAAATCTTTAGAAAATTTTGACTGGAAATGAAAAATTAAAGCAAAAAAAAAAAATTAGGAGGAAAATGTATCAAGACTAAGAGCTTTAAAGTCAACTGTGTGCTTGAAGGAAAGGACAAGAAATCCTCAATTTATACACGGTGCAGTGGTTTATACTTGCCAAGTGCTTACCATCATTTTCTGTTCCCGTGAGGTAGGTGGACTACATTATTTTCAACTTCCAGATGGAGAAATTGCTCTGAGATAAGAAACCTGGCCAAGGACACCAAATGTCAGTGGCAGACTGAGGAGGGGAGCCTCAACTTCGGAAGAGCTATTCCCTGGCTAGAGTTCTTAATAGGTTCTGTGAATACAGAGGGTTAGGTGACAGCGCCACACAAAGTGTAGTTTCCCATAAAAAAGGATGTAAAGTGCATTGATGTGTTTTCAAGATTTAAAAAAAAATTGGCCAAAACAACATCTGTTATTTACCCAAAAAGATGTCACTGATGATGAAACTCATCCATGGGTGCAGGTGTGAAAATCATCATCATCATCATCAATCATATTTATTGAGCGCTTAGTGTGTGCAGAGCACTGTACTAAGCACTTGGGAAGTACAAGTTGTGTTTGTGATTATTAAACACCAATTTGGTTACATGATTAAATAGGCACGATGTAAATATTTAGTTTCTTTCTACTCAACCAAAAGGCACATGGTGCTAGTAGATTAGGGAGCTATCATTAACATTTGATAGTTCCTTTTTCCTGACTCCTCCTCTCTTGTGCTTCACCTAAGCGCTTGGCTCTGTATCCTTTGAGCACTTGACATCCACCCCACTCTCATTCCCACAACACTCATAGACATATCTGTAATTTATTTATATGACCACCTCTCCTTCCTTCTAAAGTGTAAGTTCCCTGTGGGCAGGAAACGTGTCTACCAACTCTGTTGAATTCTATGTTGAGTGCTTGGTGCAGTGCTCGGCAAACATAGTAAGCGCTCGGTAAATGCCACCAATTCATTGTTAGAGAAAAAGTATGTGGGAATGGGCTTTAATTTCTTTGTTCAAGTCAGACAAAATGCTTCCAAAGCCGAGAGGGAGAGGAAGAGTGAAAGAAGGGGGGATATTTGAGCTAAGGTAACCTTTACATGCTGCTGAAGTAAAACCCATGTTTTCTGGAGGGGAGAGAGCTCAAAAACAGTCGGTTCTACGTGTAACAGCATAATGTGCATCTGCCTAGATATAATGCAATGTGGTGTGAGAGGAAATTGTCGTGTGTGTGGAATTGGACAGCCTGATTATCATAATGTGAGATTTCCTTAATGAGGGGTTCATCACGAACGTGATGCTTGCATTCTAAAACTGACTGTTCTGGCACAAAGTCCAAGATAGCGTCATTGCCAAAGAGTGTTAGAACTGGGAATCCTTGTACTTTTTCCCTTGGGATGCAGAAAGGGTAGCTTTAGCACAATCTCATTCATTCATTCAATAGTATTTATTGAGCACTTACTGTATGCAGAGCACTGTACTAAGCGATTGGGAAGTACAATTCAGCAACAGAGGCAGTCCCTGCCCGCAACGGGCTCACAGTCTAGAAGGGGGGAGGCAGACATCAAAACGAGTAAACAGGCATCAGTAGCATCATTATAAACAGAATTGTAGATACATACACATCGTTAATAAAATAAATAGAATTATAATTATAAATATGTACATATATACACAAGTGTCGTGGGGAGGGGAGTAGAGCAGAGGCAGTGGGTTGAGGGAAGGGGGAGCAGAGGAAAAGTGGGGCTTAATCTGGGGAGGCACCTGAGTTTTCTGAAGTTCTTGCTTGTTGACAACTGTCTTGAAAACTAGTCTTTGGTTGCGAATCTCCAGATATTAAGTAGCTGGTTCACTCAGAGCCCCAAAAGCCTTTTAGACCGTGAACCCTCCGGAGGACAGGGTCCTTGTCTAATTCCCACCTGTGTATTCTTTCCCAGTGCTTTAGCAGAGTACTCTTCATACAGTAAGGGCTGAACTATTACTACCGCTACTATTACTTTTGTCCAAAAGATGGTAGAAGCTTCTGCCTCTCCTCACCAGATTTGGAAATCAGAAGCGTGGCACAGCACTCCTAAGCCTCTGACTCAGACAGCGAATAGAGAAACAAATCGAAAGTATGAAAACTTACAAGTAACCGGAAAGAGTGCGTGTGGGGGGGTGTACCAACTCTTTTTATGGTCACTCCCTCCCTTGGAAATCCCTCTCTCTTGAATCCACCTCCTCTAAGAAAAGGTCCCCATCTAATTTCTCCCATCTTGTCATCCCCAGAGCCGCTTGTGTATTCAGTAGCTGTTCTCCTTCCTGCTTAGACTGGGAGCCCAGTGCGGGACAGGGATTGGGTTTGACCTGATTATCTCTTCTCTACCTCAGCACTTAGGAGAGTGCTTGGGCAAATATTGATATAGCCCTCCAATGTATATCTTGAATCACATTTTTTTTTCCCCACTTTTTTCCATACTCTTGCCAAATGTACCTCCATATGACTTCCTGTCTCCCCTAATAGATTAGGACTGTGTGTCTGGATATCCTGAAAGGCGACACTGGAAAAGTAGGGCAAACACCATCATCTGCACAGGGGGCCCGAATTGGAGATCTTAAAATTTACTTGCCTTAGAACCTTTGGCTTTTCACAGATCTTGAATTCCCTAGCTGACAGCTCAGCTCAGCACACAACCTTTTCATATATTTAAACTAATCTTTAGGGTTGTTTTCCAATGGTGTTTGCATAGCCCTTTCACCCTTGGTTCTCTGAATGAAACTCAAACACAGCATCAGATAGCTGTAGAAGGTAATTTCCGGACAAGTTTCCCATTCTTTGCTATTGGGGTAGAGGACCATAAGGTTTGAGAACTATGGTTAAAAAGCATCGCAGGCTCTTAGGTATGCAGTCGTGGACTTCCATTTAGGCAGATGCGGGGAATGATTGCTCGGAGAAAGTAAAGGCCCAGATAACTGGTATTTGTTAAGTGCTTACTATATGCCAAGCACTGCGGTGGATACAGAATATTCAGATCCCACACGGTTTACAGAGTCTGGGGAAGGGAGAATAGGTATTTACTCTAGACCTTCTAGACCTTCAGATTAAAGGTCTTCAGTGCACTCTCTTGCTGTCATCATTTAAACGGTAATTCTTGGCCCAAGATGGGAGTGTTTCCCTTTGGATGGTACCACGATAAGTCATGATGCCACTCGGTTGTTTGGCTCATGCCATCATTTCAGCGGAAGTGGTGTTTCAGTGTCAATTCATCATGTGCTGTGATTCTGCCCTCTTACTCCAAGGGATATATGGTTTTCCTTCCTGTCAGCTCCTTTTGTTTTAGAGACTGCGGGGAAGATGAAAGGGCTCTTCCTCCCTTCAAGACCTTACTGAGAGCTCACCTCCTCCAGGAGGCCTTCCCAGACTGAGCCCCTTCCTTCCTCTCCCCCTCGTCCCCCTCTCCATCCCCCCATCTTATCTCCTTCCCTTCCCCACAGCACCTGCATATATGGATATATGTTTGTACACATTTATTACCCTATTTATTTATTTTACTTATACATATCTATTCTATTTATTTTATTTCGTTAGTATGTTTGGTTTTGTTCTCTGTCTCCCCCTTTTAGACTGTGAGCCCACTGTTGGGTAGGGACTGTCTCTATATGTTGCCAACTTGTACTTCCCAAGCGCTTAGTCCAGTGCTCTGCACACAGTAAGTGCTCAATAAATACAATTGATTGATTGATTAAGCACCTACTACATGCAAACCACTGTTCTAAGGCCCTGAGAGCTCACCTCCTCCAGGAGGCCTTCCCAGACTGAGCCCCTTCCTTCCTCTCCCCCTCGTCCCCCTCTCCATCCCCCCCATCTTACCTCCTTCCCTTCCCCACAGCACCTGCATATATGGATATATGTTTGTACACATTTATTACCCTATTTATTTATTTATTTTACTTGTCCATATCTATTCTATTTATTTTATTTCGTTAGTATGTTTGGTTTTGTTCTCTGTCTCCCCATTTTAGACTGTGAGCCCACTGTTGGGTAGGGACTGTCTCTCTATGTTGCCAACTTGGACTTCCCAAGCGCTTAGTCCAGTGCTCTGCACAAAGTAAGCGCTCAATAAATACGATTGAGTGACTGTTTGATTGATTGATTGATCGATCCCCCCGCCGCCTCCCCTTCCCCTCACAGCTTCCCCTGAGGAAAGTCCCCGCCTCGTCAGGGATCCACCTGCTGACGGAGAAGCCCCTCGCGCACGATCGCGCGAGATCACAGGCCCCCCGCCCCTCCCCCCCGCCTATCGCGGCCTCCTGCGCCTGCGCACCGCAACGCGTCTCGCGCCCCTCCCGCGCTCTGGGCCTCAGGCCGGGGCGGGCCTCAGGCCCTTCTTTCCTTCTCTCCATTCAGTCATTCGTTCAATCGTATTTATTATTATTATTAGTAATAATAATAATAATAATAATAATATTATTATTAATAATAATGATAATAATGGAATTTATTAAGCGCTTACTACGTGCAAAACACTGTTCTAAGCGCCGGGGCAACACATCTCTTGCCCCTCCCGCGCTCTGGGCCTCCGGCCGGGGCGGACCTGAGGCCCCTCTTTCCTTCTCCCTATTTAGTCATTCATTCAGTCGTATTTATTATTATTAATAATAATAATAATAATTACATTTATGAAGCATTTACTACGTGCAAAGCACTGTTCTAAGCGCCGGGGCAACGCATCTCTTGCCCCTCCTGCTCTCTGGGCCTCCGGCTGGGGCGAGCCTGAGGCCCCTCTTTCCTCCTCCCCGTTCACTCATTAATTCAATCGCATTTATTATTATTATTATTATTAATAATAATAATGGAATTTATTAGGCGCTTACTACGTGCAAAACACTGTTCTAAGCGCCGGGGAAACGCATCTCTTGCCCCTCCCGCGCTCTGGGCCTCCGGCCGGGGCGGACCTGAGGCCCCTCTTTCCTTCTCCCTATTCAGTCATTCATTCAGTCGTATTTATTAATAATAATAATAATAATAATAATTACATTTATGAAGCATTTACTACGTGCAAAGCACTGTTCTAAGCGCCGGGGCAACGCATCTCGCGCTCCTCCCTTACTCTGGCCGGGTCGGGCCTGAGGCCCCTCTTTCCTTCTCCCTATTCAGTCATTCATTTAGTCGTATTTATTATTATTATTAATAATAATAATAATAATGGAATTTATTAAGCGCTTACTACATGCAAAACACTGTTCTAAGCGCCGGGGCAACGCATCTCTTGCACCTCCTGCTCTCTGGGCCTCCGGCTGGGGCGGGCCTGAGGCCCCTCTTTCCTCCTCCCCGTTCACTCATTCATTCAATCGTATTTATTATTATTATTAATAATAATGATAATGGCATTTATTAAGCGCTTACTACGTGCAAAACACTGTCCTAAGCGCCGGGGCAACGCATCTCTTGCCCCTCCTGCTCTCTGGGCCTCCGGCCGGGGCGGGCCTGAGGCCCCGCTTTCCTCCTCCCCATTCACTCATTCATTCAATCGTATTTATTAATAATAATAATAATAATAATAATAATTACATTTATGAAGCATTTACTATGTGCAAAGCACTGTTCTAAGCGCCGGGGCAACGCATCTCGCGCTCCTCCCGCACACTGGCCGGGGCGGGCCTGAGACCCCTCTTTCCTCCTCCCCATTCAGTCATTCATTCAATCGTATTTATTATTATTATTAATAATACTGTTCACTGTTCTAAGCGCCGGGGCAACGTATCTCGCACTCCTCCCGCGCTCTGGCCGGGGCGGGCCTGAGGCCCCTCTCTCCTCCTCCCCATTCACTCATTCATTCAATCGTATTTATTATTAATAATAATAATGGCATTTATTAAGAACGTACTACGTGCAAAACACTGTTCTAAGCGCCGGGGCAATGCATCTCTTGCCCCTCCTGCTCTCTGGGCCTCCGGCCGGGGTGAACCTTAGGCCCCTCTTTCGTCCTCCCCATTCAGTCATTCATTCAATCGTATTTATTAATAATAATAATAATAATGGCATTTATTAAGACCTTACTACGTGCAAAGCACTGTTCTAAGCGCCAGGGCAATGCATCTCGCGCTCCTCCCACACTGTGGCCAGGGCGGGCCTGAGGCCCCTCTTTCCTTCTCCCCATTCAGTCATTCATTCAATCGTATTTATTAATAATAATAATAATGATGGCATTTATTAAGCGCTTACTACGTGCAAAACACTGTTCTAAGCGCCGGGGCAACGCGTCTCGCACCCCTCCCACACTCTGGGCCTCCGGCCGGGGTGGGCCTGAGGCCCCTTTTTCCTCCTTCCCATTCAGTCGTTCATTTTCAATCGTATTTATTAATAATAATAATAATAATAATGGCATTTATTAAGTGCTTACTATGTGCAAAGCACCGTTCTAAGCGCCGGGGAGGTTACAAGGTGATCAGGATGTCCCGGGGGGGGGGGGGGGGGGGCTCAAGGTCCTCATCCCCGTTTTACAGATGAGGTAACTGAGGCCCAGAGAAGTCAAGTTCATTCATTCATTCAATCGTATTTATTGAGTGCTTAACTGTGTGCAGAGCACTGTACTAAGTGCTTGGGAAGTACAAGTTGGCAGAACACTGTACTAAGCGCTTGGGAAGTACAAGTTGGCAACATATAGAGACGGTCCCTACCCAAAAGCGGGCTCACAGTCTAGAAGGGGGAGACAGACAACAAAACAAAAAACATATTAACAAAATAAAATAAATAGAATAAATATTCATTCATTCAATCGTATTTATTGAGCACTTACTGTGTGCAGAGCACTGGACTAAGCGCTTGGGAAGTACAAGTTGGCAACATATAGAGACAGTCCCTACCCAACAGTGGGCTCACAGTCTAGAAGGGGGAGACAGACAACAAAACAAAATACATTAACAAAATAAAATAAATAGAATAAATATGTACAAGTAAAATAGAGTAATAAATATGTACAAACATCTATACATATATACAGGTGCTGTGGGGAGGGAAAGGAGGTAAGGCGAGGGGGATGGGGAGGGGGCTCAGCCTGGGAGCACATAGTAAGCACTTAATAAATGCCATTATTATTATTATTATTATTATTATTATTATTATTATTGTTCCCTGTGCTTCAGTTACCTCATCTGTAAAATGGGGATTGACTGTGAGGCCCCCATGGGACAACCTGATCACCTTGCAACCACCGCAGCGCTTAGAACAGTGCTTTGCACCTGGTAAGCACTGAATAAATGCCATCGTTATTATTATTCTCTGGGCCTCAGTTACCTCACCCGTAAAATGAGAAGCAGTGGCTCAGTGGAAAGAGCAGGGGCTTGGGAGTCAGAGGTCGTGGGTTCAAATCCCGGCTCTGCCAATTGTCAGCTGTGTGACTTTGGGCAAGTCTCTTAACTTCTCTGTGCCTCAGTTCCCTCATCTGTAAAATGGGGATGAAGACTGTGAGCCCCCCCCCCCCCGCAACCTGATCACCTTGTAACCTCCCCAGCGCTTAGCACAGTGCTTTGCACATAGTAAGCGCTTAATAAATGCCATTAGTATCATTATCATTAAAATGGGGATGAAGACTGTGAGCCCCCCGTGGGACAACCTGATCATCACCTTGCAACCACCCCCAGCGTTTAGCACAGTGGTTTGCACATAGGAAGCGCTTAATAAATGCCGTTATTATTATTATTAAAATGGGAATGAAGAATGTGAACCCCCCGTAGGACAACCTGATCATCACCTTGTAACCACCACAGCGCTTTGCACACAGCAAGGGATAAATAAATGCCATCATTATTATTGTTAATAATAAATGCGATCGACTGAATGATTGGCGGAGGGCCCGCGGTCACGTGACCGGGGGTAGCCCCGCCCATCCCCCCGACGGGCGCCGCGCTCCTGATTGGCGGAGGGCCCGCCCATTTCCACCCCTGCGACGGGCACCGCGCTCCTGATTGGGGGAGGGCCCGCGGGCACGTGACCAGGGCGGTCGCCCCGCCCATTCTCCCCCCCCTCGGCCGGGTCCGACGGGCGCCGCGCTCTTGATTGGCGGAGGGCCCGCCCATTTCCACCCCTCCCACGGGCGCCCGCGCTCCTGATTGGGGGAGGGCCCGCGGGCACGTCACCAGAGCGGTCGCCCCGCCCATTTCCACCCCTCGGGCGGGCGGCGCTGCTGATTGGCGGAGGGCCCGCGGGCACATGAACAGGGCGGTCGCCCCGCCCATTCCTCCCCGCCCCTCAGCCGGGTACGACGGGCGCCGCGCTCCTGATTGGCTGAGGGCCCGCGGGCACGTGACCAGGGCGATCGCCCCGCCTATTTGCTCCCTCCCTCCCTCCCCCCCTCCCGCGGGCGGCGCGCTGCTGATTGGCGGAGGGCCCGCCCATCCCCTCACCCCCTCGATCGGGTCCGACGGGCGGCGCGCCCCTGATTGGCGGAGGGCCCGCGGGCACGTGACCAGGGCGGCCGCCCCGCCCATTTCCACCCCTACCCCTCGGACGGGCGGTGCGCTGCTGATTGGAGGAGGGCCCGCGCATTCCCCCCCACCCCCTCGCCCGGGTCCGACGGGCGCCGCGCTCCTGATTGGCGGAGGGCCCGCGGGCACGTGACCAACAGGATCGCCCCGCCCATTCCCCCCCTTCGGCCGGGTCCGACGGGCGCCGCGCTCATGATTGGCAGTGGGCCCCCGGGCACATGACCAGAGCGGTCGCCCCGCCCATTTCCCCCCCCCTCGGACGGGCGGTGCGCTGCTGATTGGCGGAGAGCCCGCGGGCACGTGAACAGGGCGGTCGCCCCGCCCATTCCCCCCCTCCCCTGAGCCGGGTGCGACGGGCGCCGCGCTCCTGATTGGCGGAGAGCCCGCGGGCACGTGACCAGGGCGATCGCCCCGGCCATTTGCTCTTCCCCCACCCCCCAGACAGGCGACGCGCTGCTGATTGGCGGAGCGCCAGCGGGCACGTGAACAGGGCGGTCGCCCCGCCCATTCCCCCACCCCCTCGGCCGGGTCAGACGGGCGGCGAGCTCCTGATTGGCGGAGGGCCCGCGGGCACGTGACCAGAGCGATCGCCCCCCCCCCCCCAATTTTCCCCCCTCCCCTGAGCCGGGTGCGACGGGCGCCGCGCTCCTGATTGGCGGAGAGCCCGCGGGCACGTGACCAGGGCGGTCGCCCCGCCCATTTGCCCCCCCCCTCCCACGGGCGGCGCGCTGCTGATCGACAGAGGGCCCGCGGGCACGTGAACAGGGCGGTCGCCCCGCCCATTTCCACCCCTCGGGCGGGCGGCGCGCTGCTGATTGGCTAGAGGGCCCGCGGGCGCGTGACCAGGGCGGGGGAGGCCCCGCCCACTCTTCGACGCGCGCGTGCGCAGAAGGAGGGCGGGACGGCGGGCGGTGAGACGGACGGGCCGGGCGGCCATTGGCGGGAGCGGGGCGCGGCGCGGGTCAGGTGGCCCCGCCCCCTCCGGGGGCGGTCACGTGACTCGGCATGGAGGAGGCGGCCGCCTGACGCGGGAGTCCTGACGAGACACCTGGGCCCGTCGACGACGAGGAGGAGGACGGAGGAGGACGGAGGAGGACGGAGGAGGACGAGGAGGAGGGCGGCGAGCAGCCCCGGCCCCGGCCGAGGGGATGAGGGCAGGATGGGCGCCAAGGAGTCACGGATCGGATTCCTCAGCTACGAGGAGGCGCTCAGGAGAGGTGAGGGGCGCGGGGCGCGGGGCGGGCGGACCCGGCCCGGCGGCAGAAGGGAGCACCGTCCCGCCCGGACGGGGCCTGTTGGTCAGGCGCTCCCTCTGGGCCAGACCCTGCTCCGGGCGCCCGCTCACCCGCGGCGGCAGCGGCAGCAGCAGGAGAAGAGTAGTCATCATAACGATAATAATACTGAGGGGATCTGTGAACCGCTTATTCTGGGCCGAGCAGTTCTAAGCGCCGAAGCGCTTAGTACAGTGCCCTGCACACAGTAAGCGCTCAATAAATACGATTGATTGATTGATTGAATGACCGGCCGGGGGTCGAGCCGCCCAGCAGCAGCAGCAGGAGAATAGTAGTCATAATAACGATAATAATACTGAGGGGATCTGTGAAGCGCTTATTCTGGGCCGAGCAGTTCTAACCGCCGAAGCGCCTAGTACAGTGCTCTACACACAGCGCTCAATAAATACGATTGATTGATTGATTGATTGACCGGCCGGGGGTCGAGCCGCCCAGCAGCAGCAGCAGGAGAATAGTAGTCATAATAATGATAATAATACTGGGGGTATCTGTGAAGCGCTTATTCTGGGCCGAGCAGTTCTAAGCGCCGAAGCGCCTAGTACAGTGCTCTACACACAGCGCTCAATAAATACGATTGATTGATTGATTGATTGATTGATTGACCGGCCGGGGGTCGAGCCGCCCAGCAGCAGCAGCAGCAGCAGGAGAATAGTAGTCATAATAATGATAATAATACTGAGGGGATCTGTGAAGCGCTTATTCTGGGCCGAGCAGTTCTAACCGCCGAAGCGCTTAGTACAGTGCCCTGCACACAGTAAGCGCTCAATAAATACGATTGATTGATTGATTGATTGAATGACCGGCCGGGGGTCGAGCCGCCCAGCAGCAGCAGCAGGAGAATAGTAGTCATAATAATGATAATAATACTGAGGGTATCTGTGAAGCGCTTATTCTGGGCCGAGCAGTTCTAAGCGCCGAAGCGCTTAGTACAGTGCCCTGCACACAGTAAGCGCTCAATAAATACGATTGATTGATTGATTGATTGACCGGCCGGGGGTCGAGCCGCCCAGCAGCAGCAGCAGCAGCAGGAGAATAGTAGTCATAATAATGATAATAATACTGAGGGGATCTGTGAAGCGCTTATTCTGGGCCGAGCAGTTCTAAGCGCCGAAGCGCCTAGTACAGTGCTCTACACACAGCGCTCAATAAATACGATTGATTGATTGATTGATTGACCGGCCGGGGGTCGAGCCGCCCAGCAGCAGCAGCAGGAGAATAGTAGTCATAATAATGATAATAATACTGGGGGTATCTGTGAAGCGCTTATTCTGGGCCGAGCAGTTCTAAGCGCCGAAGCGCCTAGTACAGTGCTCTACACACAGCGCTCAATAAATACGATTGATTGATTGATTGATTGAATGACCGGCCGGGGGTCGAGCCGCCCAGCAGCAGCAGCAGGAGAATAGTAGTCATAATAATGATAATAATACTGAGGGTATCTGTGAAGCGCTTATTCTGGGCCGAGCAGTTCTAACCGCCGAAGCGCTTAGTACAGTGCCCTGCACACAGTAAGCGCTCAATAAATACGATTGATTGATTGATTGATTGAATGACCGGCCGGGGGTCGAGCCGCCTCCCAGCAGCAGCACCAGGAGAATAGTAGTCATAATAATGATAATACTGAGGGTATCTGTGAAGCGCTTATTCTGGGCCGAGCAGTTCTAAGCACCGAAGCGCTTAGTCCGGTGCCCTGCACACAGTAAGCGCTCAATAAATACGATTGATTGATTGATTGATTGACCGGCCGGGGGTCAGATCCGCCCAGCAGCAGCAGCAGGAGAGTAGTAGTCATAATAATGATAATACTGAGGGTATCTGTGAAGCGCTTATTCTGGGCCGAGCAGTTCTAAGCGCCGAAGCGCTTAGTCCGGTGCCCTGCACACAGTAAGCGCTCAATAAATACGATTGATTGATTGAATGACCGGCCGGGGGTCAGATCCGCCCAGCAGCAGCACCAGGAGAATAGTAGTCATAATAATGATAATACTGAGGGTATCTGTGAAGCGCTTATTCTGGGCCGAGCAGTTCTAAGCGCCGAAGCGCTTAGTCCGGTGCCCTGCACACAGTAAGCGCTCAATAAATACGATTGATTGATTGAATGACCAGCCGGGGGTCAGATCCGCCCAGCAGCAGCAGCAGGAGAATAAAAGTAATAATAATAATAATAATGGTATTTGTTAAGCGCTTATTCTGTGCCCAGCACTGTTCTAAGCGCCGAATGACCGGCCGGGGGTCAGAGCCGCCCAGCAGCAGAAGGAGGAGGAGAATAATAATGATAATAATAATAATAATGATAATAATGGTATTTGTGAAGCGCCTACTGTGTGCCAAGCAGTGTTCTAAGCGCCGAATGACCGGCCGGGGGGCAGAGCCGCCCAGCAGCAGCAGCAGCAGGAGAATAAAAGTAATAATAATAATAATAATGGTATTTGTTAAGCGCTTTTTCTGGGCCCAGCACTGTTCTAAGCGCCGAATCAGCGGCCGCGGGTCAGAGCCTCCCAGCAGCAGCAGCAGGAGAATAGAAGTAATAATAATAATAATGGTATTCGTGAAGCACCTACTGTGTGCCAAGCACTGTTCTAAGCGCCGAATGACCGGCCGGGGGTCAGAGCCGCCCAGCAGCAGCAGCAGCAGCAGCAGCAGGAGAATAAAAGTAATAATAATAATAGTATTTGTTAAGCGCTTATTCTGTGCCCGGCACTGTTCTAAGCGCCGAATGACCGGCCGGGGGTCAGAGCCGCCCAGCAGCAGCAGCAACAGGAGGAGAATAATCATACTGATGGTATTTGTGAAGCGCTTATTCTGGGCCAAGCACTGTTCTAGGCGCCGAAGCGCTTAGTACAGTGGTGCTTTGCACACAGTAAGCGCTCGATAAATACGATTGATTGATTGCTTGAATGACCGGCCGGGGGTCAGAGCCGCCCAGCAGCATCAGCGGCAGCAGGAGAATAAAAGTAATAATAATAATGATACTGATGGTATTTGTGAAGCGCTTATTCTGGGCCCAGCACTGTTCTAAGCGCCGAATGACCGGCCGGGGGTTAGAGTCGCCCAGCAGCAGCAGCAGCAACAGGAGGAGAATAATAATAATAGTACTGATGGTATTTGTGAAGCGCTTATTCTGGGCCAAGCACTGTTCTAAGCGCCGAATGACCGGCCGGGGGTCAGAGCCGCCCAGCAGCAGCAGGAGAATAAAAGTAATAATAATAATGGTATTTGTGAAGCGCTTACTGTGTGCCAAGCACTGTTCTAACCGCCGAATGACTGGCTGGGGGTCAGAGCCGCCCAGCAGCAGCAAGAGGAGAATAATAATACTGATGGTATTTGTGAAGCGCTTATTCTGGGCCAAGCACTGTTCAAAGCGCCGAATGACCGGCCTGGGGTTAGAGCCGCCCAGCAGCAGCAGCAGAATAAAAGTAATAATAATAATAATAATACTGATGGTATTTGTTAAGCGCTTATTCTGGGCCAAGCACTGTTCTAAGCGCCGAATGACCGGCCGGGGGTCAGATCCGCCCAGCAGCAGCAGCAACAGGAGGAGAATAGTAATACTGATGGTATTTGTTAAGCGCTTATTCTGGGCCAAGCACTGTTCTAAGCGCCGAATGACCAGCCGGGGGTCAGAGCCGCCCAGCAGCAGCAGCAGGAGGGGAATAATAATCATAATAGTAATACTGATGGTGTTGGTTAAGCGCTTATTCTGGGCCAAGCACTGTTCAAAGCGCCGAATGACCGGCCAGGGGTTAGAGCCGCCCAGCAGCAGCAGGAGAATAAAAGTAATAATAATAATAGTAGTAATAATAATGATAATAATAATAATGGTATTTGTTAAGCGCTTGTTCTGTGCCAAGCACTGTTCTAAGCACCGAATGACCGGCCGGGGGTCAGAGCCACCCAGCAGCAGCAGCTGGAGAATAATAATACTGATGCTATTTGTTAGGCGCTTACTGTGTGCCAAGCACTGTTCTAAGCGCCGAATGACCGGCCGGGGGTCAGAGCCACCCAGCAGCAGCAGGAGGGGAATAATAATCATAATAGTAATGCTGATTGTATTTGTTAAGCGCTTATTCTGGGCCAGGCACTGTTCTAAGCGCCGAATGTGACCAGCCGGGGGTCAGATCCGCCCAGCAGCAGCAGCTGGAGGAGAGTAATAATAATACTGATTGTATTTGTTAGGACTTACTGTGTGCCAAGCACTGTTCTAAGCGCTGAATGAGCGGTCGGGGGTCAGAACCGTCCAGCGGCAGCAGGAGAATAAAAGTATTAATAATAATAATGGTATTTGTTAAGCGCTTACTGTGTGCCAAGCACTGTTCTAAGCGCCAAATGACCGGCCGGGGGTCAGATCCGCCCAGCAGCAGCAGCTGAAGGAGAATAATAATACTGATGGTATTTGTGAAGCGCTTTTTCTGGGCCAGGCACTGTTCTAAGCGCCGAATGACTGGCCGGGGGTCAGAGCCGCCCAGCAGCAGCAGCTGGAGGAGAATAATAATAATAATAATAATAATAATAATAATAATACTGATGGTATTTGTTAAGCGCTTACTGTGTGCCAAGCACTGTTCTAAGCGCCGAATCACCGGCTGGGGGTCAGAACCGCCCAGCAGCAGCAGGAGAATAAAAATAATAATAATAATGATATTTGTTAAGCGCTTATTCTGTGCCAAGCATTGTTCTAAGCGCCGAATGACCGGCCGGGAGTCAGATCCGCCCAGCATCAGCAGGAGAATAAAAGTAATGATAATAATGATATATGTTAAGCGCTTACCCCATGCCAAGCGCTGTTCTAGCCGCTGAATGACTGGCTGGGGGTCAGATCCGCCCAGCAGCAGCAGCAGGAGAATAAAAGTAATAATAATACTACTGATGGTATTTGTTAAGCGCTTATTCTGGGCCAAGCACTGTTCTAAGCGCCGAATGACCGGCCGGGGGTCAGAACCGCCCAGCAGCAGCAGCTGGAGGAGAATAATAATAATACTAATAATACTGATGGTATTTTTTAATTGCTTACTGTGTGCCAAGCACTGTTCTAAGCGCCAAGTGACCGGCCAGGGGTCAGAAACGCGCAGCAGCAGCGGGACAATAAAAGTAATAATAATAATGGTATTTGTTAAACGCTTACTCCGTGCCAAGCACTGTTCTAAGCACCGAATGACTGGCCGGGGGTCGGATCCGCCCAGCAGTAGCAGGAGGAGGAGAATAATAATGATAATACTGATGGTATTTGTTAAGCGCTTACTCTGTGCCAAGCACAGTTCTAAGCGCCAAATGACTGGCTGGGAGCAGCAGCAGGAGGAGGAGAATACTACTGATGGTATTTGTTAAGCGCTTATTCTGTGCCAAGCACTGTTCTAAGCGCCGAATGACTGGCCAGGGGTCAGATCTGTCCAGCAGCAGCAGGAGGAGGAGAATAATAATTATAATAATACTGATGGTATTTGTTAAGCGCTTACTCTGTGCCAAGCACTGTTCTAAGCGCCGAATGACTGGCCGGGGGTCAGATCCGCCCAGCAGCAGAAAGAGGAGGAGAATAATAGTTATAATACTGATGGTATTTGAAGCGCCTAATGACTGGCCAGGGGTCAGATCCACCCAGCAGCAGCAGGAGGAGGAGAATACTAATAATACTAGTAATAATAATACTACTGATGGTATTTGTTAAGCTCTTACTCTGTACCAAACACTGTTCTAAGCGCCGAATGACTGGCCGGGGGTCGGATCCGCCCGGCAGCAGCAAGAGGAGGAGAATAATAATAATACTAGAATTAATAATAATACTGATGGTATTTGTTAAGCTCTTACTCTGTACCAAACACTGTTCTAAGCGCCGAATGACTGGCCGGGGGTCAGATCCGCCCGGCAGCAGCAAGAGGAGGAGAATAACAATAATAATACTCATGGTATTTGTTAAGCGTTTACTATTTGCCAAGCACAGTTCTAAGTGCCGAATGACTGGCCAGGAGCAGCAGCAGGAGGAGGAGAATAATACTGATGGTATTTGTTAAGCGCTTACTCTGTGCCAAGCAGTGTTCTAAGCGCTGAATGACCGGCCGTGGGTCAGATCCGCCCAGCAGCAGCAGGAGGAGGAGAATAATAATTATAATAATACTGATGGTATTTGTTAAGCGCTTACTCTGTGCCAAGCACTGTTCTAAGCGCTGAATGACTGGCCGGGGGTCAGATCCGCCCCGCAGCAGAAGGAGGAGGAGAATAATAATTATAATAATACTGATGGTATTTGTTAAGCGCTCACTATATGGACAGTGTTTGGCACATAGTAAGTGCTTAACAAATACCATCATTATTATAATAGGCCAAGCACTGTTGCAAGCACCGAATGACTGGCCGGGGCTCAGATCCGCCCAGGAGGAGGAGGAGAATAATAATACTACTGATGGTATTTGTTAAGCTCTTACTCTGTGCCAAGCACTGTTCTAAGCACCGAATGACTGGCTTGGGATCAGATGCGCCCAGCAGCAGTAGCAGGAGGAGAATAATAGTTATAGTAATACTGATGGTATTTGTTAAGCGCTTACTCTGTGCCAAGCACCGTTCTAAGCGCCGAATGACTGGCCGGGGGTCAGATCCACCCAGCAGCAGAAGGAGGAGGAGAATAATAATTATGATAATACTGATGGTATTTGTTAAGCACTCACTATATGGACAGTGTTTGGCACATAGTAAGCACTTAACAAATACCGTCATTATTATAATAGGCCAAGCACTGTTGTAAGCGCCGAATGACTGGCCGGAGGTCAGATCCGCCCGGGCGGAGAATAATAATAATAATAATAATAATACTGATGGTATATATTAAGTGCTTACTCTGTGCCAAGCACTGTTCTAAGCACCGAATGACTGGCCGGGGGTCAGACCCGCCCAGCAGCAGAAAGAGGAGGAGAATAATAATCATAATACTACTGATGGTATTTGTTAAACGCTTACTCTGTGCCAAGCACTGTCCTAAGCACCGAATGACCGGCGGGGGATCAGATCCACCCAGCAGCAGAAAGAGGAGGAGAATAATAATCATAATAGTACTGATGGTATTTGTTAAACGCTTACTCTGTGCCAAGCACTGTTCTAAGCGCCGAATGACTGGGCGGGGGGTCAGATCCGCCCAGCAGCAGAAAGAGGAGGAGAATAATAATCATAATACTACTGATGGTATTTGTTAAATGCTTACTCTGTGCCAAGCACTGTTCTAAGCGCCGAATGACTGGCCGGGGGTCAGATCCACCCCGCAGCAGAAAGAGGAGGAGAATATCAATCAGTCAATCAATCAATCGTATTTATTGAGCGCTTACTATGTGCAGAGCACTGTACTAAGCGCTTGGGAAGTACAAATTGGCAACACATAGAGACAGTCCCTACCCAGCAGTGGGCTCACAGTCTAAAAGGGGGAGACAGAGAACAGAACCAAACATACCAACAAAATAAAATAAATAGGATAGAAATGTACAAGTAAGATAAATAAATAAATAAATAGAGTAATAAATATGTACAACCATATATACATATATACAGAATAATAATCATAATACTACTGATGGTATTTGTTAAACGCTTACTCTGTGCCAAGCACTGTCCTAAGTGCCAAATGACTGGCCGGGGGTCAGATCCGCCCAGCAGCAGCAAGAGGAGGAGAATAATAATCATAATACTACTGATGGTATGTGTTAAACGCTTACCCTGTGCCAAGCACTGTCCTAAGTGCCGAATGACTGGCCGGGGGTCAGATCCACCCAGCAGCAGAAAGAGGAGGAGAATAATAATCACAATACTACTGATGGTATTTGTTAAGCGCTTGCTCTGTGCCAAGCACTGTTCCAAGCGCCGAATGACTGGCCGGGGGTCAGATCCTCCCCGCAGCAGAAGGAGGAGGAGAATAATAATCATAATACTACTGATGGTATTTGTTAAATGCTTACTCTGTGCCAAGCACTGTTCTAAGGGCCGAATGACCGGCCGGGGGTCAGATCCGCCCAGCAGCAGAAAGAGGAGGAGAATAATAATCATAATACTACTGATGGTATTTGTTAAACGCTTACTCTGTGCCAAGCACTGTCCTAAGAGCCGAATGACTGGCCGGGGGGTCAGATCCACCCCGCAGCAGCAGCAGGAGGAGGAGGAATTGGGGTTGGGGGTGTGGGTCGCCTGGGAAAGGGCCCCGGGGGGAGTTGGCGGCGGGGGGTGGGCCTTCCCTGCCCTATCTGAGGCGAGCAGAAGGCTCCTGCGGGGAGGCCCAGGAGGCAGGGCGGCAGCCCCCACAGAGCGGGCTCCCCTGGCAAAGGGAAACGGTCTGTGCCCCGCTTGGGGCAGGGACGGTGTATTGGAAGTGACCCAGGACGCCTCTCTTCCCCCTTTTGCACCCCCTCTGTATACCACCTTCCCCACATCCCAACTGTGGCATTTGCTCAGCGCCCAGAACAGCGCTTGGCACATAGCGCTTAAACAAGTCCCATTGTTATTGTTATTACTGAGCGCTGGAGTCAATCCAAATCGAGCTGGATTCAGTTTCTAGAATAATCTTGATGGTATTTAAGCCCTTACTATGTACCGAACACCTTTCTAAGCGCTAGGGTAATAATAATGATGACATTTGTTAAGCGCTTACTATGTGCAGAGCACTGTTCTAAGCGCTGGGGGTGGATACAAGGTGATCAAGTTGTCCCACGTGGGACTCACAGTCTTAATCCCCATTTTACAGATGAGGGAACTGAGGCTCAGAGAAGTTAAGTGGCTCGCCCAAGGTCACCCAGCAGACAAGTGGTGGAGGAGAGATTAGAACCCCCATCCTCTGACTCCCAAGCCTGGGCTCTTGGCACTAAGCCACACTGTTTCTCAAATATTATTATTATTATTATTATTATTATTATTATTACTGAGCACCGGGGCCGATCCAAATTGGGCAGGACTCAGTCACTAGAATAAAACTTATGGTATTTGTTAAGCGCTTCCTATGTGCCAAGCACTGTTCTGAGCACTGAAATAGATACGAGGTTATCGGGATGTCCCACGTGGGGCTCACAGTCTTAACCCCCATTTTTCAGATGAGGGAACTGAGGCACAGAGAAATGAAGAGACTCACCCAAGGTCACCCAGCTGACAAGTGGCAGAGGTGGAATTAGAACCCATGACCTCTGACTCCCGAGTCCTGGCTCTTGCCATTGAACCACGCTGCTTCTCTGTCCCACATGGGGGTCACCAGCGCAGTCCCCATTTTACAGATGAGAGAATGGAGGCACAGTGAAGTGACTCGCCCAGGTTCACCCAGCAGACAAGTGGCAGAGTCGGAATTAGAACCCATGGCCTTCTGACACCCAGGCTTGTGCTCTGTCCATTCTGCCCTACTGCTGCCCGTCAGCTCCTGCCTGAGAGG
Organism: Tachyglossus aculeatus; assembly: GCF_015852505.1. NCBI lineage: Eukaryota > Metazoa > Chordata > Mammalia > Monotremata > Tachyglossidae > Tachyglossus > Tachyglossus aculeatus. Next base: position 43,761,850 of record NC_052082.1, on the reverse strand, counting down.
GGAGAGAGCCTCAAAAACGGCCTCAAGGTCGTTGTCAGGAGGCACAGCAGCTTTGGACATTGGGGTGGGGTGGGGTTCAAGACCCTTGCCCATCAGTCATATTTATTGAGCGCTTACTGTGTGCAGAGCACTGTCTTGAGCACTTGGAAGAGTCCAAATCTAGCAGAGTTGCTAGAGACATTCCCTGACCACAATAAGCTTCCACTCAGTGGTATTTATTGAGCATTTCCAGTGTGCAGAGCACTGTACTTAGGGCTTGGGAGAGTACAGTATATAATAATAATGATGATGGTACTAGGTAAGCGCTTACTGTATGCCAGGCCCTGTTCTAAGCGCTGGGGTAGGTACAAGATAATCGGGTTGGACACAGTCCCTGTCCCACATAAGGCTCACAGTCTCAATCCCCATTTTACAGATGGGGGAACTGAGGCCCAGAGACGTGAAGTGACTTGCCTAAGGTCGTACAGCAGACGAGTGGTGCAGCTGGGATTAGAACCCGTGACCTTCCGACTCCCAGGCCTGGCTGTATCCACTAGGCCAATAATAAGGATGGTCTGTGTTAAGCGCTTCCTCTGTGCCAAGCACCAAGTGCTTGGGAGAGTCCAGTCTAACAGAGTTGGTAGAGACATTCCCTGCCCACCACGAGCTTCCACTCGGTGGTATTTATCGAACATTTCCATTGTGCGTAATGATGATGTTTGGTAAGCGCTTACTATGTGCCGTGCACCGTTCTAAGCACTGGGGTAGATAGCAGGTTAGTCAGTTTGAGCACAGGCCCCGTCCCACATGGGGCTCACAGTCGTGATCCCCATTTTACAGATGAGGTAACTGAGGCACAGAGACGTTGTAGATACGTTTCCCGCCCACAGTGAGCTTACAGTCACTTGTAAACTCTTCCTTGCACTATCGACAGCAGTCTAGCCCCCGCCCCCAGACCCCAAACACACACACACACACACACACACACACACACGAAATGGTTTCCGTGTGCCACCCGCCACCCCCTTCCCTTGTTTTTCCTTACTCTCTGCTGGGCCGTGGGGGTGAGGACATTGGGAAATCTAAGATTTTTGAGGCGAGAGGAAACTGGATATGTAGGATGTGGTGCCACAAAACCCGTGTCCTGCTCGAGCCAGGAGCGGGCACCATCGGCTTTTACCTTTTGCCGCGCTTTCCTCCCTTTTCCGCTCTTCCGGGAGGAACTTGTACTTCCCAAGCGCTTAGTACAGTGCTCTGCACACAGTAAGTGCTCAATAAATACGATTGAATGAATGAATAAAATGGCAATTGGAATTCCTGCCTTCTGAGGTCGTAGAGCTCCTTATAGAAATGAGCTCGCTGCCTCCCTCAGCAGCGCTGGGCCTGTCACTCGGCTCCAAAACCCAGTCTGTTATTAATATCCCCCAACCCCCCTACTATTTATCGTGCAGCTGCTGCCCATGTTCACTCGTGCACATATTAACTGGAGGTGACGGATAGTCTGTGTGTGGCTTATTTTTCTCATGGCCAGGATTTCTGTCTCGTGTGTTTATGTGTGCTTTGCAGATGTTATTGTAGGGAGGATGAAGAGAACATTTACAGAATAGATGCTAGGTGCTAACGGCTAGTAGGTTTCTAAAAGAGGAAACCAAACCCTCCTCTAGGTCCTGGCTGTAGTAACCGAGGGACCCGTAGGGAGAAGTAGATTCGAGTCCAAGTGGGAAGATGCTTTAACTGGTTTGAGAACCACTTGCAGAAGAATTGAGAAGATCTGGGGTGTCTCTGCGGGCAAAATGTAGTGTTAGAAGAATCAGGATGTGCTCAATGTGTTCTTGTGCTGACCTTAACTATTGTGAAATTCTTACTAAACCTTAGGCAGACAACTTCACTCTCTTTCGCTTTTAACCTCCCCCCCCGCCCCACAATAAATAGAAGTATTTGAAATTCTTGCTGTCTTGAGCCCTAGTACAGTCATTTCCAGGATGCTGCCTGAACCTGACAGGTCCGGCCTCTATTAGACAATGTGCTTATATGACATGACAGAGGAAATCCGTCAAACTGATGTACAGCCTCAAAGTTCAGAAATCTGTTCTATTCAGGCTGGAAGAGATGAAGGTCAATACAGAAGGCAGCAATGAAAAGAATAAAAATAGTTAATATTTTAAGCAAGAGGAATTTTAATGTCCGTCCACCCTCTTTAGACTCCAAGCTCTTTGTGGGCAGGGATTGTATCCACCGACTCTGTATTGTTCTTTCCCAAGCGCTTAGTGTAGTGCTGTAAACCCAACACACACTCAAAAAATACCCTCGATTGGTTGATATGGTTCAAATAGGTCTGTGTATCCCAATTTTTAAAGCAGGGCCTTTCAACCTTTTTTTAGAAATGGTATCCTTTTAGTTTCCTCCCCGTTAAACATCTCCCTACACACTCCCCCTCTCCCCCACTCACACATCCAAAAATACCTCCTGGAGCGAAGCTTTCTCGGGTGGCAGGTAATGTGGAGAAAAGCCCAAGGAATTGAGCCTGTCACTTGCTCCTGGCTTCTGTGTTACCGTTTGCTTCTTGCTGGGCCACAGAATTCCCATTTTCTGTGCCCACGGCCTGCTCTAATAACTGTGTCCCCTGCAGGGTTTGGAAGTATTCTCAGGGGCTTGTGAATTCAGAGTGACAACCACTGCTTTAACACAGTGACCAGGAGTAGGTGTAGGAACAGAGTCCATCAGCACTTTCTCCTCCTCTGACCCCGGTGGTTATCTTTCCACAGGGAGGGATGACTCCCTTTTCGGGCACTTCTGGTGCCTTTTTTTGTTTTGTTGTTTTTTTCTCCCACAGGGCAGTGAGCTGTTCCACGTCTTCAGCCCCAGTCCAGAAATAGTCCGAGAAAGGAGAGCACTCGGATAGGAGTGCTTTTACTTGGTGTGGGTTGCTGAACTTTAGGGGTTCATCATCGTCATCATCAATCGTATTTATTGAGCGCTTACTATGTGCAGAGCACTGTACTACGCGCTTGGGAAGTACAAATTGGCAACATATAGAGACAGTCCCTACCCAACAGTGGGCTCACAGTCTAAAAGGGGGAGACAGAGAACAAAACCAAACATACTAACAAAATAAAATAAATAGAATAGATATGTACAAGTAAAATAAATAAATAGAGTAATAAATATGTACAAACATATATACATATATACGGGTGCTGTGGGGAAGGGAAGGAGGTAAGATGGGGGGGATGGAGAGGGGGACGAGGGGTTCATGGATCGTTACCTGCAATAACGTGGCTCACACAGCTCACACAAATTTAACTTTTGCGCCAGGCCTCATTTGCGTCTGAAAGATGGTATCCCTGCTAATGAGTGCGAAGCTGCTGGTTTTACTTTATTGGCCACTAAGTGAACTTCACTGAATCCCATTTTAGATCTGCTACTTTTCCTAAAATAGTCATCCTTTGGATTTTAGCACTTTCAGGTTAAACGGGTATTTCAAAGAACAGAGAAGTAGCGGACGAAACCTTATCTAGTACGCCTCTTTTTCTGTTTGTACTTTATCAGTGTGATGCAGGAGGCAAATTCAATGAAAGGAATTGAGGAAATAAGTTGAAAGAATAACATTTTTGAATGTAAACCAGAGTTGGCAATTAATATTCTTAGTGCCTCCCTCTTTCCTATAGTAGTGCTTGTGCTTTCTGGAAAATGTCAGCCTTGATATTCCTGTTCAGTTTTGTAACGCTAGAGCTTCAAGAAACTCTCTTGCTTGGGGTAGTAGAAGTTGTCTTTGACAGGACATTTTTCATAAACAAAACAGCAAAGTCTTGTTTAGCGTGACCCTGTCTTTGCTAGATAATGTTTTAACTAATTGCTGAAATATTCCTCGTGATTATCCACTTGTCATGTTGAGGTTTTTCATTTGAGGTTAACGGATTCCAAGTTTTAAATGCATAATGTGGAAGTTAATGTGGTTTGAACTTGCTCTCATATTCCTGGAGAGTGTTGAACACCGGGAAATCCCACCCAGGATTGCTGACGGGGAAGTTTTTAAAAATACATTCCGTAACATTCATTGCCATAACAAATGCTTAACTGCCAGGGATTTTATCTTGCAAAATAGGATGTTGAAAGAAATATAATGGAAATGACAGAACTTGCAAAAGAGGTGAGCCTAAATTGGGACCTAATAGCTGAGAATTGTTGATAACGATCATTAAACTGTTAACACTTGATTCTGGCCTCAAATGATCAAAGTCATGGTGGTGTTTATTTAGCCACACTGGGCTCTCCGTAATAAACACTTGGGAAAGTATAGCAGGGAAAAAAAAAGGTATTTTCCCCATCCACATGCTAGTGAGGGAGGGAGCCATAAAAATATTTACAAGTAGAGGAATCAGAATAATGCAAATTTATAAGTAGGAGAGCAGGGTTCTAATCCTGACTCAGCCATTGACCTCCTGTGTGACGTCAGGCAAGTCACTTAACTTCAGTGAACCTCAGTGCTCAGCACACAGGCTGACTTTTCTCATTGGTAAATTAGGAATTAAATACCTGTTTTCCTCCTCTCCCTCAGACCGTGGGGTAGGAACTGTTTCCGACCTGCTTATAATGGATCTAACCCAGTTCTTTGTACAATGCTTTGCACTTAGCAAGTGTTTAACAAATACCCTAAGTGATTAGTTGTATTTGATAGTTAACTTCGTGTCCAGCACTGTACTGAGGGTTTGGGAGAATACAGTACAATACATATGACAGGCACAAAATTGTTGTTACTTTTACATATATACAGAAGTGAGGAGGCTGTGTCTAAATGTTCGCGTGCTAGAGATGGCTGGCGGATTTACTATACCTTGGGATTTGGGGAACTATTCCAAGAAAATTTGTTGGGAGAGGAGGGGTCTTAGCAGGACCTGGATTATCCTGAGTGTTGTGGTCTGTTGAATTTGGGGAGAAAGGGAGTTCTAGGCCGGGGAAACCGTGTGATCAAGAGAATGGCGGTGGGAGAGTCGAGAGTGAAGCCCAGTTAGTTAACTCTGGAGGAACAAAGAGAGCGAGCTGGAGAGTAGTGGGGGAAGAGAGCAGATGTGTCAAGTGAGTGAATTGGTGGAGAGCCTTGAAGCCAATTGCAAGCAGTATTTGCTTGATGTGGAAGGAAATGGTAGATGCGGGCCCGGCCTCTAAAGGTTGCTGAATTCTGAAGTATTTTTATTCTCAAATTCTTTGAATAGTAACAGCTTTTTATTCTGCATGTATTTTTGGATCGTCTTGAGGAGGGCCAACCTTTGAAAGAGATCTCAGCTTTGAACTTTTCCTGCCTCCATTTGCTTCCTTCATCTCTTGTTTTTCCTTTATCTCCACACCCCCAAGTAATCAGAAACATGACCTAGACTGTAAGCTCATTGTGGGCAGGGAATGTGTCTGTTTACTGTTACACTGTACTCTCCCAAGCATTTAGTACATTGCTCTGCACACAGTAAGCACTTAATACAATTGACTGGCTTAAGCGAACACTTGCTCACTACATCTCTGGGCGGGGTGGGGAGAAGTGGAGTCTCTCTCCCTCTGAAACTAGGGATACAGGGGCCATTTCCTGGTTCCAGCTGAAGTAGATTTGGGAAACCCCTTAAGCCCATACTAGAATTGGAAATTTCAAGCAGGAAGGAAGCAATAATTGTGGTAAAGGTATTTGAGGGCCCTCTAAGGGCAATACACTGCACTAAACGTTTAGGAAAGTACAACAGAAGCATGAGACCTATTCTCTGCCCAAAAGGAAATTACATTATAATAGGAGTAATGGAAGTAAAAATGATACAGCTGGGGTAACCAAAATACCTCTCATCTCATCACGCTATTATCCCTTCCTTCTGACCACCTAAGCATTTGCACCCCTAAGTGCTTTGATACTCCATCCTTACTACCCTTATTTATCTATCCTCTGTCGCATCCCTCCTCTGAAATTTATTTTCGTGTCCAGCTCCTCACCAGATTGTCAGCTCCGGGTAGGTAGTGGTCGTGTCTACCAACTCTAGTAGATTATGTTCTCTGAAGCACTTAGTACTTTGCTCTGCACACAGTAAGCATTGATGACATACTATTGATTTGACTGAATCGAGCGTTCATTCATATACCCGTGAGGGAGGATAAAAATAAATAGGTGTGCTGAGGGGATGATCCGACTTGGGCTCTGGGAGTTAATCTGGGAAGACTATTTGGAGGAAGTGGGATTTTAAGAGGGTTTTGAAGGTGGGGAGAGCTGCGGCCTGTTGGATGGCGCTGGCAGGGAATTCCAGGCCGATGAAATAGCGTGAGGGAGGTTATGGAGGTGGTGAGTCAATAGCAAGGAAGCGCTAGAAGGTTGGCTCGGGGGGAATGAAGAGAGTGAGTCGGACAGGAATGGGTGAATCAGCTGCCTCCTTCAATCAGCTCTCCCCCTCCTACCTTACCTCGCTGGTCTATTACAACCCAGCCCGTGTACTTTGCTCCTGTAATGCCAACCTACTCTCTGTACCTCGGTCTCGTCTATCTCCCCATCAACCCCTGGCCCATGTCCTCCCTCTGGCCTGAAACTCCCTCCCCCTTCGTAGTCACATCTCCTCCAAGAGGTCTTCCTTGACTTAAGCCGTCATTTCCCCTACCTGCCCTCCTTTCCGAGTCACTTATGCACTTGAAGCTGTACCTTTTGAGCACTTCTACTCTTCCCTTTCCCTTAACTGTAACTAATAACTCCTGATTCCCCTTCTAGACTGTAAACTTCTTGTGGGCAGGGATCGTGTCTGCCAACTCGCAATAGAGTCCAGCGGTTGATTGAAGAGGGCTGATGTGCAAGATCGGTGGTGAAGAACGTTAAAGCTGATTGTGAGGAAGGACACGCATAATAAGCTCCCTTTTACTGCCTCTTTGTGTTGTGATCCAGCCACCGGGCATCCTTACAACACCCAACTTTTTAAATATGTTTAAAAAAACCCCAGCAACTCAGACTGCATCCCTTCTCTTTCAATCAGTGGGTACTTATTGAGTGCTTACTGTGTGCAGAGCATTGGACTAAGCGCCTGGGAGAGGACAGTACAACAGGGTTGATAGACGCATTCCCTGCCCACAAGGAGCTCAAAGTCTAGAGGTGGAGGCAGCCATTAATATAAATGAAAAAATAGGGAACTGTACATTGCACACGTTGGAAACCAAACATTTCCTGCTTAAAGCCTCCTTTGGCACCCTTGTGTGTGTGTGTGTGTTGGCCACTTTTCTACAACCAAAGACTGATCAGTTGACTTGAAGGGTTCTTGAGTGAGGAGTTTGCCTTGATGCTTTGGGAATTTTGGATGCTGCCGCTGTGAACATTGTGCGCGGCTGCACATCTGAGCCTCCTCTTGTCTATGAAAGTTTTGAATGGGCAGTTACTGCTGCATTTTCATCCTTTCCCTCCCTTCTCCTCTTCCTCATCCCACACTACCTACCCCGCCCCCCCACATATACCCCATGGGAGCAAGTGAAGGTGACAAGAGGAGGAAGAGGGAAGCAATAGCAGTAGGTTTGAGAAGCAGCATGGCCTAGTGGAAAGAGGACCCGAGTTCTAATCCTTACTCCGCCAACAGCCTTCTGTGTGACCTTGGGCAAATTGCTTTAACTCTGCCTCAGTTGTCTCATCTGCAGAATGGGGATTAAACACCTGTCCTCCCTTCTATTTAGACTGTGCACCCCATGTTGGACAGGAACCATGTCAAACCTGGTTCACTTGTAACTACTCCAGCACTTAGAACGGTGCTCGATCCATAGGTGCCTAACAAATGCCATTTTAAAAAAGATGGAAAGAACCACCCTACACCAAGCTCGTGAAAGATGCAGTTGTATTAAACATTTTTCCAACTACTTATTTGGGTGTTTGGCCAATTTGGAGCCATTTATTAGATTCTTGCTCCCCTTTCCTATTCCTCCAACATTTTTGCAGAGGTAAATTTGACAGCCGATACTTTTTAAAGAATAGAAATGTTTTAACATTACATAAAATAGCAATTGTACAGTCATATTAAGTGTGTGCATGTGAGACTGTGTGTGTGTCTGCCTCTCCCAGGCAATCATAAATCAATGAATATCATTGCTCTCCAGGCTACCTCGGTTCCTTCATCCCCGTAACTCAGTAGATTCTTACTCATCTACAGGATACCTTAGATGACAGTTAGATGAATCATGGAAATGGATTCATTTTCAGCAGTTCTCATTTTGCTAATCCACAAACTCTTTCCCCAACTTTGGCAGTTTTGCCTAACAAATATTTAATTACCAAGATCCCATGTGACTTGAACTTGATTGATTGGCTGATTTATTAATCTTACAATACCTATTAAGGGGGTTTTGCTAATTTAGCAGAGAACAATTCACTACATTAAAACTCAGTTGTAGCAGAGTACCTTTGAATGTTCTGGGTTTTTTTTCTTTTTAGAGAACTTTTTTGACAGGGTAAGGATTTTCTTGATCCAGAGTGGTTCTTCCTAGCAATAATGTGGATAATTTTCAAGACAAGGGAGAGCATCTAATAATCGAAGACCAAGGAGCCCACTGTTGGGTAGGGACTGTCTCTATATGTTGCCAATTTGTACTTCCCAAACGCTTAGTACAGTGCTCTGCACACAGTAAGCGCTCAATAAATACGACTGTAGTGGAATTTGGAGGATCCTATTAAGTAGGAGAAAGATTTTGGCACTGGTGGGTGGGAGAATGTGGAAGGAGGATCCCAGCTCCACCACTTGCCTGCTGTGTGACTTTGGACAAGTCACCTAATTTCTCTGTGCCTCAATTCATCTGTAAAATGGGATTTATTACCTGTTTCTCCTCTTATATCTATAATTCTATTTATACTGATGCTACTGATGCCTGCTTACTTGTTTTGATGTCTGTCTCCCCACCTTCTAGACTGCAAACCCATTGTGGGCAGGGATGGTCTCTCTTTATTGCTGAATTGTACTTCCCAAGCAATTAGTACAGGGCTCTGCACACTGTAAGTGCTCAAATACAATTGACTAAATGAGTGAATAAATGAATAATCCTGAAACTAGCTCCTGGACTTGCAGCCTTCTCAGACCCATATATGAGCTTGAGTGTCCATGACATGCAGAATTGTATTTTTATTTTTATCTTTTGAACGCACGGGATGTGTGAGGCTAAAAACCTGTTTAGGTGGAATGTTAGCCTAGGGTTACTTTGTGGTGACTGGCAGGCAGAAGCTTTAGGAGGTGTCTGGTTTTGGCTTTGATTATTATCGTCAGTCTGTTTAGGTGCATGTCTGTCACTCAACAATATTTGAGCACCTCCCTGTTCACCCACAGTCACAGTCATATTTATTCAGCACTTAGTATGTGCAGGGCACTGTAGTAAGTGCTTGGGAGAGTACAACACAACAGTATAAGACACATTCCCTGTCCCCAACTTCTGTCAACTACTCACTTGTGTCTGTGTCCCTTAGCTACTTAGATATCCACCCCACCCCCTCAGCACTTATGTACATTTCCTTAAATTCTGCTTTTTTCCCTTTATGCAGTGTATTTTGATGTCTCCCTCCCCCACGAGCATGAAAGTTCCTTGTGGGTGGGGATCATTTCTACCAACTGATTGACTCGGAGCACCTTGTGGGTCAAAGTAACATACTAAATGCTGGGAGAGTACAATAGAAGAAGGAGACATGACCCCTGTTCTCCCGAGCTTCCAGTCCAATGAAGTCAGTCAAATTTGAGTGCTCACCATGTGTAAAGCAGTGTTCTAAACGCTTGGGAGAATATAGTATAACAATAAGCAGACACATTCCCTGCCCACAAACGAGCTTACAGTCTAGCGAACGGAGGAGGAGACGGACCCAAAATAAAGATGGGAATGAAGAGAATGAAAAGTTAGACAGGGTGACTCGGTAACGGTATAAATAGCGGAATATTTGTAGGGGGTGATGTACAAAAGTGCCATGGTTGCTTATCAGGGCAAAACTGCCGTGTTGGGAGTTGGGAAGATGTGCTCTGGGGAGCGGAAGAATGCTTGTGGGGTGATGCGACTGCATACCGAAAAGATGCAAAACGTTAGGGTTACCGGAGGAGGGGAGGAATTTCGGGTAAAAGCGGCCGCAAGGATGGGGAAACGTTCATTGTTTTTCTGAGTCCAGTGTGGTTGGTATTGCTTCACTTTCAAACAAGTGCAACCTGAGCCTGAAGTATTGCCTGCTGTCCTCTCGAGGCGGTGCCTTTGAAATCGCCTTCATTTTCTGAGCCTCGTATAATTCGGGCCTTTGACCTGTGCCTTGTGAGCTGCTCAACCTCTGTTCAGGGCTGAGAGCACTGATCTTGTAAACCAGAGGTCGTGAGTTCAATTCTCACTTGGGCCTTTATTTTGAGGAGCACAGGCCTAGGAGTCAGGGGGACCTGGGTTCTAATCCCGGCTCCGCCACGTCTCTGCTGTGCGACTTCTGCCGTGTCACTTCTCTGGACCTCAGTTCCCTCATCTGTAAAATGGGGGTTAAGACTGTGAGCCCCGTGTGGGGCATGGACTATGTCCAACCTGATTAGCTTGTATCTACCTAGCCCAGTGCTTAGTACAGTGCCTACACGGAGTAAGCGCTTAGCGAATATTAAACGAAAAAATCGATCCAACCCATTCCTACTTCAGACCGTCTAGTTTTGTTTTCTCCTGACATTGTTCGGCATCGAGGAGCTCCTGGAGATCAGGAGGAATAACCGGCATGGGAACCCCGACGATACTCATTATCGACAGGGAACGAGTCTGCTAATTCTGTTGTACTCTCCCAAGCGCTTAGAGCAGTCATCTGCACATAGTAAGCGCTTGAATATTATTGAATGATTGATACTCTGCAAGTACGTGGAAGGTTGAAAGTCCAGAGAGGGAGGTACTGTGTAACCTGAGCCAAGAAGATCTGGAACAAGATTTAAGATCTGGGAGCAATAAGATGTAGGCTAGAGGTCCTGTTGTGAGGCTCATACCTTGGTGTTTAGGCCTGTCGGAGAAGAGAATTACCATTTTCTCCCTTATTCATCACAGCTGCAGTAGTTAAGAGAAGGCCCACCATTCACTCTGCCCTGAGGCCTATTCTGGTTCATTTTCACCCTGGGAAGAAATGCATTTGTTGGATGAAACAGTGGTATCACCCAGTCCAGTGTTTTCAAAGCTGTTTTCCTTGGTACCCAAGTGCAAGCGATGAGAACTTCAAGAGAGTTGTGAGCTGAAGCAAAAATAGGATCAGGTGCCTCTAACGCATTAGCCCAACAAAGGACACGTGGTGTGATCAGGTGTGACCAGCTTCTTCTACTGTTCTGGCACGCATAGGTAAAATTTCTCATCAGTGTTGTCTTTATTCTATCTGTATTTATTATATATATACAGAGAGAGAGTGAGAGAGAGGAATTTTGGAATAGACTGAAATTTTTCTTTAGGTTTAATTCAAATGCTCATAGTTGTTGATTTCTGTTAAAAATGATCAACTACAGGCTCTAATAATAGTATAACATTGGTATTTGTTAAGTGCTTACTGTGTGCCAGCTCTGTTCTAAGCGCTGGGGTAGATACAGGACAATTAGGTTGTCCCACATGGGGCTTACAGTCTTCATCCCCATTTTAGAGATGAGGTAACTGAGGCACAGGGAAGCGAAGTGACTTGTTCAAAGTCACCCAGCTGACAAGTGGCAGAGCCGGGATTAGAACCCAAGCCCGGGCTCTTTGCACTAAGCCACGCTGCTTCTCTCTAGGAAGGCTTCTACGCTGCACATGCATGAGCATTCAGTAGTGAAGAAAATTACTATTGTAGCCCCGAGTAAAATCCCAAACTACCGACACTCAGGCTCCTGTGTAACTACAAGCCACATTTTTCCCATCAGGTGCCCTCCCCATCAGACGTACCTCCCGAAGATATCTTTTGAGGCAGGCTTTGAAAGGAGGAAGGGACATGGTTTGGTAGGCTTCCTTGGAGGGGGAAGGATGTGTCCAGGGAATGGTTTGGAGATGAGTGAGCCGAGAGCAAGATCCGGTTGAGGTTAAGTCAGGGAGGGCAAAGAGTACAAGCTGGCCTGTTGCAGGTGAAGAGATCGGGTATGGAAAGGAGGAGACATCCAGTGGAGACCTTTGAATCCTGTGGTCAGGAGTTTAGGGGCGAGAAATGGAAAGCATTGGGGGTAGCTTAAAAGGAAAATGATGTGTTCTGAACAGCGTTTTAAAGAGATGATCCAGGCAGCAGTGTGTTGCTGAAGGCGGGGGCAGTCAGTCATATTTATTGAGCACTTACTGTGTGCAGAGCACTGTACTACCACTACTAATAATAATGATGGCATTTGTTAAGTGCTTACTATGTTCAAAGCAAAGTTCTAAGCACTGAGCACTTTGGAGAGTACAATGATAAACAGACATTCCCTGTCCACAATGAGCTTACAGTCTAGAGGACTACCGATATGGCGGTCAACACAGTAGTCCTGCCAGAAGGTGATTGGGTCTTGAACCACAGTAGTGATCCTTGGCTAAAGGGGAAGGATCTGGGAAATATTTTTCAGGAGAACCGGACAGCTTAGAGATGGACCGAATGCGGGAAATGAAAGAAAGCAGGAGTCAGAGGTGACTCAGAGATGACCAGGTTCTGGGACAGGGAGGACATTGGTGTTTTCACTTCATACGGTTGCTTCTTGCTCTATTTTGTCCTGTCGTCGTTGCTCCTTTACCCCCATGACTGCAGGGAGACCCCAGCAGTGAAAAGACCATTGTTACATGTTGCCGTCAAGAATGGGGATGTGCTTTAGAAGGATTGGGATAACACGAAATAGACCTTATAACAATGCAATGTACAGTAACTAAGAAAGGGTGGTTTTTCCATGTTCACTATGAAGGAGATTGTAAACTCTAAGGCCGAGTCCATGTCTGTTACTTGCATTTTCCCAAAATCTGAATATAGTTTTCTGTGCACAGTAGCAGCATGGCCTAGAGGAAAGAGCCTGGTCCTGAGAGTTAGGGGACCTGAGGACTAATCCTGGCTCTGCCACTTGCCTTCAGAGTGTCCTTGGGCAAGTCTTTTAACTTCCCTGTGCCTCATTTACCTCACCTGTAAAATGGAGGTAAAATATCTGTTCTCCCTCTCTTTTTGACTGTGAACCCCATGTGGGATGGGGACTGTGTCTGATTGGCTTATATTTAACCACTCCAGCGATTAACACAGGGCTTAGCGTATGGTAAGTACTTAACAAATGCCACTATAATAATAATAATAAGGAATTATTATTGTTTGCTTCTAAGAACTATTTAAATGATAATCTCTTCAGCCATATTTGCACACAGAGTTTAATCCAGTACCTTTTTCTTTGAACACAAACAGCGGTACACACATATGCACACATGCATGCACTACATTAATCCTCAGCTTCTTTGCTGTCTAATATCACTAACCTATAGTCTTGTGCTCGAGGAGTATTTCTTTGTCAATTTTCAGTATTCTTTCCCCCAGGCACTGATTTTCTGCTCACTCTGATCCTATATCTCCTTTCATGAATCCCGTGACAAATCCCCTCCCATGACTTCTCCAGAACCCATCATAGAAGGCACTGCATTAGTTTGTGGCCATACAAGCACTTAGGACAGTGCTCTGCACACAGTAAGCACCCAAATGCCATTGATTGATTAATTGAATGAGTTTAAAAGATGTGGGCCAAGATGATTTAATGCAGAATAAATCTTTTAAGGAAATTTGAGGAGTAGATGTTTAGGTGCCTGGAAGCAGGGCAGCTCTGGGTATGCTATCTATAACCTTTATTTTGGAACTTTCCAATAAGGTAGCGTTCTTTAGAAAGCATAAGTGAGCTTGTTTAGACTTTCCATAGGACCCAAGAGAATCGCCAAACAACCCCTTCGGGATTGTTGTTTCACATTCATAAGATCAATCAGAAAGACTGGCAAACACATCTAGGTATGAAAGAAGGAATCACCAGTCAGATCCTGGGCAACAGTCTATTGAATAAATTTGGTTTTGTTGAGGTTTTCGTGTCCAGCATTTTTCACTTTCTAGAAACTGTGTTGAAGAGGAAGGAGAAAGTGAAGAGCAAGAGTTAGTAGCATTGATGTGACAGATGGTTTCGGGGAAGACCAATTGTATTTGTGGCCTTCAGATCAACTTTCAAGTATGGTTTTCATGTAGCATATTGTCCTGTCAAATTTCACCAAATATTAAAACCAGCAGAACCATCAGGACTGGATTTAGTATTGGTTGAAGCTCCTTTTTTTAGTTTGTAGTTTTATGCCTTACCCAAGTATCCCTTAAACTTGAATGCCTTGCCTAAATTCTGTTTGATGGATTTTTTTTTTCCAATGGTATTTGTTAAACGCATAACTATGTCTCAGGCACCGTACTAAACTCTGGGGTAAATCCAAGATGATCAGATTGGACACAGTCCCTGTCCCCCACAGGGTTCACGGTCTTAATCCCCGTTGGACAGATGAGGGAACTGAGGCCCAGAGAAGTGAGGCGACATGCCCAGGTTCACACAGCAGACAGACAAATGGCAGAGTCAGGATTAGAACGCAGGTCCTTCTGACTTCCTTCCATCCAGTAGGCCTCGTTGCTTGAATGGTTGAGGCATTCATCACCTCCCTCAAGGCCCAGGCTGGCCCTGCCGACTCGTTCTGTACCGGGACAGGGAAGATATTGCACAGAGAGGCCGTGCTTCGCCACTCGCAACCCCAGGTGCAGTGACTTGGAGCACTTCCAGCTCAGAGAGCAGTAATCCATTGACCAGATCTAATTCAATTTGCCAAGTGTCAGCTCTGCTCCAGCGAGCCCGGGACAGAACAAGTGCCGAGTCAGTCCAGAGAGCGTCTTCCGGGGAGTAGAGGGCTTCAGAAGCAGGGAAGCTGCTCTGAAAACTCTCTGGATCAGGAAACACATTTGCTGTGGCCGGGACTCGTTTGAGGAACGAACTGTAAGATTCGGGCGCTTTGGGCAAACTCCGCCGCCTGTGCTGAAGTGAAAATGGGATGTTTCTCTTAGTTTAGAGATGAGGGAAGGCCCATTTTCATTTCTTCCTAGAGATTGTTAAACTGTGGGGCAAGACCCTTCAGTATTTTTCTATTTGCCGTGTTAGTATTCAAAACTTAGACTAGGTGCCTTTTCTTTGAGCGAAACCAAATGATACAGACTGTGAGCTCGTTGTAGGAAGGGAATATGTCTGCCAATTCCATTCTGTTGTACTTGTGCTCTGCACAAAGTGATCAATAAATACGATTGTTTTCAAATTTCTATTTGATATCTGAAAGCCCATCCTGGGCAGGGAACCTGTCTGCCACTTCTACTGCATCATACTCTCCCAAGCGCTTAGTCCAGTGCTCTGCACGTTGTAAATGCTCAGTAAATGCCATTGATTGATGTTCGGCATGCTGTACCTATGATAGGCATCTTTAACATTTAATTTTTCCACCAAAAGGTCTTTTAATGAAATGAAGAAGGCTTCTGGCGGAACGTGATTGAAACAGAGGAAAAACGTGAAAGTAGAATTTCTTTAAAGATTTAATATGATGCCGTTCATAAAATCTGAATTTCATTCTTTCCACGGTATGTTGCTAAACTGAAAACATTTTGAGTATAAAACAGCCGAAAGTCAGTGGTGCCTTCTTGTGATTCATGTGCTGCTGTTTTATCTTCAGCAGTGGGTGACTCTTCTTAAGTGTTTCTGTTTTCTTTTAAGTTTAGAAAATGAGTGGTTCTTTCTGCCATTTGGCTACCATTGCCAAATCCGCCTTAATGTTTATACAGCATGTTGATCAAATCTTTAACAGATAAAAAATAAATTAGATGTCATCCCCCGACACTGCAAGGCTGTAGCCATTCGGACTGACTACCTCAGTATTTGTTGAGCACTTACGGTGTGCAGAGCACTGTACTAAGTGCTTGGGAGAGTAATAAGACTACTTGTAGTATTCGTGAAGTGCTTACCATGTGCCATCTAAGCCCTGGGGTAGAGAGAAGCAGTGTGGCTCAGTGGAAAGAGCCCGGGCTTTGGAGTCAGAGGTCACAGGTTCAAATCCCGGCCTCGCCAATTGTCAGCTGAGTGACTTTGGGCAAGTCACTTAACTTCTCTGGGCCTCAGTTATCTCATCTGCAAAAGGGGGATTAAGACTGTGAGCCCCACGTGGGACAACCTGATTACCTTGTATCCCCCCAGTGCTTAGAACAGTGCTTTGCACTTAGTAAGCGCTTAATCAGTCAATCAATCAATCAGTCGTATTTGTTGAGCGCTTACTGTGTGCAGAGCACTGTACTAAGAGCTTAACAAATGCCATCATCATCATAGAAGATGCCACATGGGGCTCACAGTCTGAGGGAAAATGGGGATTGAATCCCCAT
Source organism: Tachyglossus aculeatus (assembly GCF_015852505.1). Lineage (NCBI taxonomy): Eukaryota > Metazoa > Chordata > Mammalia > Monotremata > Tachyglossidae > Tachyglossus > Tachyglossus aculeatus. The sequence continues at coordinate 43,745,526 of NC_052082.1, read as the reverse complement.
TCTGCAGATGAGGGAACAAAGGCACAAAGAAGCTAAATTCCTTGAAACGTAGAAATAGGAGTTGCCCGAAACACAAACGGAAGCAAAATCAGATGTAATGAATCCATTCATTGTCGTGTTTGAGCGCTTACTGTGTGCAAAGCACTGTACTAAGCATTTGGGAAAGTGTTATTATTAAGTGCCGTCAAGTTGTTGCCGATTCACAGCGACTCCATGGATATACTTTCTCCAGAATGTCCCGTCCTCTGCCATAATACGTAACCTTTCTAATGGTTCTTCTGTTATTGTTGTTATGGTCTCTATCCATCTAGCTGCCGGGCTGCCTCTTCCACGCTTTCCCTGGGCTTTTTCTAGTCTTAGTGTCTTCTCCAGAGAATTAGTCCTCCTGATTTGTGTCCAAAATATGCTAATCTAAGTCGAGTCATTTGGCCTTCCAAAGACCACTTTGGTTTAATGTGCTCTAAAATCCATTTGTTAGTCTTTCGGGCAGTCCGTGGTATTCGCAAAAGCCGTCTCCAACACTACTTTTCAAAAGAATCAATGTTCTTTCTATTCTGTTTTTTCACTGTTCAGCTGTCGGATCCAAACATTCATTCATTCATTCAATCGTATTTATTGAGCGCTTAGTACAGTGCTCTGCACACACTGTACTAAGCGCTTGGGAAGTACAAGTTGGCAACATATAGAGATGGTCCCTTCCCAACAACGGGCTCACAGACTAGAAGGGGAAGACAGACAACAAAACAAAACAGGTGAACAGCTGTCAAGTCATCAGAATAAATAGAAGTAAAGCTAGATGCACATCATTAACAAAATAAAATAAATAGGATAGTAAATATGTACAAGTAAAATAGAGTAATAAATCTGTACAAACATATATGCAGGTGCCGTGGGGAGGGGAAGGAGGTACATTGTCACTGGAAATGTGGCATTAGTTACATCAGCACATTTCATGACTTTTTCCAGGCTCTTCATAGCAAGTCTTCCTAACGTGAAATTTTTGGTGTATTTTTTGGCTACTGTTTCCTTTATTATTGATTATCGATCCCAGAAGAGGAAAATTGTCAACTGTGTCAATCTTCCCTCCATCCACTATAAATGTGTTAAAACTTCCATTGTTATGATCTTTGTTTTCTTGACATTCAAATATAGGCCCATCTTTTTTCTCTGTTCCTTAGCTTTTAATAATAAGCCCTTCAAGCTTTCTTCACTTTCTGTTTGGGGGAGTACAGTATAACAATAAACAGACACATTCCCCACTCAGAAAGAGCATACGGTCTAGAGGATGCAGTCTAGATGGGTTCTACTCACAGAAGGAAAATAAATTGCCGATCTCAGAGGTGTCTTCAAAACAACGAGATGATGCAAAAGTGTTATCGTAAAGGATGATGGTGCTATACGGCATAGTGACTGAGGAAAACCTTAAACTCTGCTGCGTAATATTGAGCAATGGCTGAGTTTTTAATGTTGATTTTGTAAGAAGCCGGGCGAGAGCAGATGGTTTCATGCAGATTTAGGAAGAACGTGGTGTGCATCTCTCCCGTACAGATTTTCTTCTTCTTTTGAAGAAGCAGCATGGCCTAGTAGAAAAAGCCCAAGCCTGGGAATTGGAGGAGCTGGGTTCTAATCCTGGCTTTGCCACTTGCCTGCTCTGTGACCTGGATCAAGCCATCTAACTGCTCAGTGCCTCAGCTTCCTCATCTGAAAAATGGGGATTCATTCCCCGTTCTCCTTCCTACTTAGACTGTGAGCAGGGAACTCTGTCCAACCTGATTATCTTGAACCTGCCCCAGAGCTTAGTAAAGTGTTTGGTGCATAGGAAACAGTTAAATACCAAAATTACTATTATTGTTTGGAATTCAACTTGCGTTATTTAAGCACTTTCCTTGTGCCAAGCACTGTACTGAGGCACTGGGGCAAGATAATCAGGTCAGACAAGGTCTAGACTGTAGCTTATAAGCTCATTATGGGCAGGGAATGTGTCTGTTATATTGTTACACTGTATTCTCCCCAGTGCTTGCTACAGTGCTCTGCACACAGTAAGTGCTCAATAAATACGATTGGCTGACCGACAGTTTGTTTATTTATGTATTTATATCAATGCCTGTCTCCTCCTCTAGACTGTGAACTCGTTGTGGGCAGGAATGTGTCTGTTGTTATATCATACTCTCCCAAGGACTTAGTACAGTGCTTGGCACCCAATAAGCGCTCGATAAATATGACTTAATGGCCCCTGCCCCACCGTCTTAAGTAGAAGGGAGAACAGGTATTGACTATCCATTTGCAAATGAGGGAACTGAGGCCCAGAAAAGAGAAGTGACTTGCCTGAGTCACACAGCAGTCGAACCCGGGTCTTTCGACTCCAAGGCCCGTGCTCTTTCCACTGGGCCACACTGCTTCTGCCAGCAGTTGTTGTTCAGCGTTCACAGGCGCGGTCTCATTCACAGCCCCCTCACCCCCCACCTCAGGAGTTCACATGCGGAGGTAGCAGGAAACGCTGAGCACAGCATAATTTGGTCATCCTGTGGTTTCAATTAGCTGTAGCCTTTTTGGTTCTGATTTTCAATTTTTTTTTTTGAAGTTTGAGACATCTGGATAGCTCTGTGGGAGTTAGGGGTTTGAACAGCTTAACAGACATCAAAAAAAAATCAGTGGCCAGCTAGGCGACTGCCTGTTGGGTCATGGCACTTGAGCACAGTGTGCGGGAACCCTACTTTGGTGACTTGGACTGAAAATGGGAGGTTCATGTAAGAAAACTTTGGTCCACCTCACAGCGTGCTGCATTCCCTCGCCGCCCCATTCTCTGCGTGTCGTGCCTTGGCAGGAACTTGAATGGTAGGGTTGAGAGAGTTTGAATAGGCCCTGCCAAAGCCACCATTGCCAGAATCAATTTCTGTATCTTCTTTTTTTGTTTTTTTAATGGTATTAAGCACTTACTGGACGCCAGGCTCTGTACTAAGCGCTGGGGTGGGTACAGGCAAATCAGGCCAGCCCCACATGGGGCTCACAGTTTTCATCCCCATTTTATAGGCGAGGTAACCAAGGGACTGAGAAGTACAGTGATTTGCCCAAGGTCACACATAGGACAAGTGGCAGAGCCAGGATTAGAACCCAGTTTTATTCTGAATCCCAGGCCCAGTCGGCCGTTGCTGCAGGGATAGACTTGTCCCTGCCTTGGAGCGGGGGACTTGAGGACCCTCCCCGCCTATCATCTGGACCATTCTGCCCTGGCTCTGCTCCCCAGTAATGTGCTCCCTCAAGCTAAATAGGAATAATAGAGGTGGTAAGTCTGGAAGCACTTTCTATGTGCCACGCGCTGGGAAGGATTGTCAGGTCGGGCCCAGTCCCTGCCCCACGTGGGGCTCACAGTGCCAGGCCGACAGTAGTCAAATGGGCATATACCCGGACCAGCCTTAGGCTTAGATAGTTCCCAGTCTTCTCGTAATTTCATTTTTCCGAGGTGCGGTAGCTAATCATCATCTCTTATTATTTGTCTCAGGTTTATTTGACCAGAAATAGCAATCTGACCTAGATTGCTCCCCCTCTCCATCCCCCCCGCCTTCCCTCCTTCCCTCCCCCACAGCACCTGTGTATATGTATATATGTTTGTACGTATTTATTACTCTATTTATTCATCTTGTACATATCTATTCTATTTATCTTATTTTGTTAGCATGTTTGGTTTTGTTTTCTGTCTCCCCCTTCTAGACTGTGAGCCCACTGTCGGGTAGGGACTGTCTCTATGTGTTGCCGACTTGTACTTCCCAAGCGCTTAGTACAGTGCTCTGCACACAGTAAGCGCTCAATAAATACGATTGATTGATTGATTGGAGGGAGAATGGGTGTCAATCAATCATTGGTATTTATGGAGCACATACAATAAAGCAGAATTAGCAGACAGGTTCCCTGCCCAGAATGACCATCCAGATATCAAAGAGCAATTTGAAGTCAATCAGTCAGTCCGACTTATGGAGCACTTTGTTCAGAGCACTGTATCTAATCCCCATTTTGTAGGTGGGAAGACTGAGGCACAGAGCAGTGAAGTGATTTCCCTGAAGGCTCCCCAATGCATGCTCCAGTGCTGCTTCTCTCGGGGCAGCTTGCCTGTCAGCAAATCGCAGGCTCACCTATCCCTCTCAGCGAGAGACTCCCATCACTCGGACAGTACCAGTTATTTCAATTCTTAGAAACAGCGAGGCCTAGTGGAAAGAGCACAGTCTTGGGAGTCACAGGACCTGGGTTCTAATTGCGGCTCCATCACTTGGCCGCTGTGTGACGTTGGGCAAGTCACCTAACTTCTCTGTGCCTCGCGTCCTCCATTTATGCAATGGGGATTAAGACTGTGATCCCTTCGTAGGGCAGGGACTGTGTCCAACCTGATTTACAGCTGTGTGACTTTGGGCAAGTCACTTAACTTCTCTGCACCTCAGTTACCTCATCTGTAAAATGGGGATTAAGACTGTGAGCCCTTCGTAGGACAGGGACCGTGTCCAACCTGATTAGCAGCTGTGTGACTTGGGGCAAGTCACTTAACTTCTCTGCGCCTCAGTTACCTCATCTGTAAAATGGGGATTAAGCCTGTGAGCTCCCCGTGGGACAACCTGAACACCTTATAACCTCCCCAGCGCTTAGAACAGTGCTTTGCACATAGTAATCAATCAATCAATCAATCGTATTTATTGAGCACTTACTGTGTGCAGAGCACTGTACTAAGCGCTTGGGAAGTACAAGTTGGCAACATATAGAGACAGTCCCTACCCAACAGTGGGCTCACAGTCTAAAAGGGGGAGACAGAGAACAAAACCAAACATACTAACAAAATAAAATAAATAGAATAGATATGTACAAGTAAGCGCTTAATAGTAAGCACTTAATAAATGCCATCATCATTATTATTATCATCTACTCCAGTGCTGGACAAATATCATAAGCGCTTAGCTGGTGTTATTATTATTATTTCAATATCGCTGTCTCTCTTTTTTCCACATTTGCAGAGGATTACTGAAACAGTCACACTACTTTTGTTAGGCTGCCGGAGTTGTCAACTCTGATATCCAGTTACGGAGCCTTTGTGGATTTATGAGCTCAGTTCTTTAAATGTCATTTGTGTTTTGAACACCAGGTTGCTCAAGGACAACTGTTGGGCTTTCTGTTAAAGAGCCAGTGCCTCCATTTGTCTTTATTTGTTCATCACTTAGAAATTATTCAGCGGAGTGGGATTATGAGGTCTGAAAACGTGTTTCCAGTGTTCATGGTGATTTTTCAGCAGTTCTGGAATGATTGGCTTCAGCTCCTCCTTTATCAATCGGTCGATGGTATTTATTGAGCACTTACCATGTGCAGAGCACCGTGCTAAGCACTTGGGAGAGTACAGTACAACAGAATTAGACACGTTCCCTGCTCAGAATGAGCGTGCGGTCTAGAGGACGCGCTAATGCGATCACAGAATCCTGGTTCTTGATGTACAGCAGACAAGTGGCGGAGGCAGGATTAGAACCCACATCCTCTGACTCCCAAGCCCGAGCTCTTTCCACTAAGCCACGCTTAGAACAATGCTTGGCAGATAGTGAGCGCTTAACAAATGCCACACTTATTATTACGTGACAAATTCTGTTCAGCACTTGTATAGATGTGTGTTCTAGTGTCTGCTGCTTTTGGTGTTTTGGTACAGATTTAGTTCCATTTTGGAGTTTAGCCTTCTTAAGGTAATATTACTGGTGGGTGTGCACATTTGCATATTTTTTAGCCAATGTTGATATTAGCAGTTGCACTAAAGAAAAAGCAAGCAGCTAAATGGGAAAGTTTGTAGGCTAAGGTTTAATATTTATTACTCTAGTTATTTATTTATTTATTTTACTAGTACATATCTATTCTATTTATTTTATTTTGTTAGTATGTTTGGTTTTGTTGTCTGTCACCCCCTTCTAGACTGTGAGCCCACTGTTGGGTAGGGACTGTCTCTATATGTTGCCAACTTGGACTTCCCAAGTGCTTAGTACAGTGCTCTGCACACAGTAAGCGCTCAATAAATATGATTGATTGATTAATATAGTGAAACGATAATGATTTTTAGACAGCCCCTTGACCCAAGCGCTCAAGAAATACAGCTGATTATTGAGTATTGGCTCTAGTGTTGCTGTTTTGTCTTAACAGGTTTAACTTCAGGGTAACCTCCGATATCAGAGTTGGTAAAAGCCATTTCTACCAATCAAAAGCTAAACAACTAACAAGTCTGCTCTCAGTAACAGCATGGTCATGGACCTCACGTACCTTCGTGAGAATCTTGTGTTGCTTAACCAAAAAAACTTCCTTATTTAACATGATTTGATACTTTGTTCTGCTTTGGTTGTTCAGAGTTCTTGTTTTGTGTAATAGTCCTTAAAAATGTTGTCACCGAGGTTAACGGAAGTGCAACAGAGAAAACAAAGTGTAACGTTGTTATTTCTATATTTACTGTTTATGTTTATGGGGAAGTGATAAAGTCGTTCTACAGTTAGGACTCTAATCCCCTTGTATTTGTAGCGAACATTCTGAAAGAGTATTTCAGAAAATTAACACTTTGCTCCAGGACTTATTACTGTGGTCCGAGCTGTGTAATGCAGCTTTTTGGTTTGCGAAAGATAAAATAAAATAAAATAAAAGCCACGTCTTCAGAAACATCAGAGGGGTTTGTATTTACAGTCCAGCAGAGGGTCAGTACCAAGCAGTCAAATGAGCGTGCTGCTTTTCACTGAACCTTTAAATTTGAGTGTCTCGAATCAGCAAGACCTGTTTGGTAAGGTCAACCTGGAAGGCTCCATTAGTCTCGTATTTAGCTTGGGGTGGGGGTGGAGGGGAAGTGGCAGAACCTGAATGCTTATATTTAAAAATTGTATTTTTAACTCCGGTTGAACTTGCACTGGATAGCAATCAGTTCTTTAGTTTCCCTTGCCAACAGGCATATTCATTTTATTGAAGGGCAGAGGGTTTAAGGTGTGTAGAAGGGTGTGTCCTGGAAGTGGGGAGCTTTGGTGGCTGGGGGGTGCAGGGGAAGCGGTTGGGGAGAGGGGGTTCAGTTCCTGGAAGAAAAATAGGAAAATTGCACCAGACTTTTCAGTTAGGGAAGTTGTAGTGACTATTAGATCGTACAGATTCCTCATCAACATGTTGCATCGTTTTGCATATTCTTTCCAAATAAAGAACCCATTCCGGATAGACGTGTTAGATTTGTCGACTGGGTGTTCTGATGTTATTCTAACCATCAGAAACTAGGCAGGCCTCCCTCAGTTTTAATGGGAGCCACCTATTCCCTTTGTTGCTTGGTTGTCATGTCATTTTGAATTTAAGATTGTGTTGCAGGCTGACCAAGACACGGTTTTTTAATTCAAGAGCTGTGGAGAGCAGATAGAGGCAGGACCCCGAAGTCTAGACACGATCCCTGCCCGCAAGGAACTTACCGTGGTCTCGACTGTAAACTAAAGGAGATAAATCAGTTTTTCTTGAAGGGAAGGTTTGTGTCCATCAGTGGGAGGAACATTAGAAAAAAATCAGATTAGAGATTTTAACTGTTGATCTAAAGTTGAGAACATTATTTTGGTAGGGCTACATTTAGTCTGGTCAGCAGTTCCTTTCTGTGTTGCAAGCTTCAGTGTGCTCAAATAACTAGTTAACACTTAAGGGAAGTGTTAAGAATTGTGTCTTTAATATCACTGTACTATGGTTCGGATGGTGGGGTCTCTAGGACTTTTTAATTGTCTGAGAAAAAGATGGAAAAAAACCTCAGAAAAATGAAATCTCCAAATAAGTATCTTGTGGCATCGGGTTGTCCTAAATATTTGAAGATGACAGCATTGATGGTGAAATTGATTCATATCTGCAGGGGCTTAAAAGGCAGATGAACGGCCTACAGTCTTTTTCACATGGTGGGCACATAAAGACTAAATTGAACCGTGGCGCTGATCAATTTTCTTTTGCCAGTACCTGGTGCTGTTTTGCATCTTGCCGTTCCGTTTCACAATCATCTTGAAGTTTCTGATCAAGAAAAGCTACCTCTTTTCTTGATTGGCGCATGCGGGACTCTTTTGTATGCCTCAGCTGTCGCGGCCTTCAGAGGTAGTCTCTGACTAATTCTCACCCTAGCCACAACCTTCTTGATCCTGCCATCCCATCAGTCACTCTAGTACGGATATATTTACCAGCAGCCCTTGACTTCTTATCATTATTACTATTAATAATAATAATACTAGTGATAATCCTAGTTGTAATATTTTTAAAGTGCTCACTATGTACCAAGTACTGTACTAAGCATTGGGGTAATTGCATGATAATCAGATCAATCACAGTCCCTGCCCCACATGGGGGTTTATGATCTGGAAGGGAGGGAGTAGGTTTTTTTTTTTTCACAGTAATTGTTAGTCGTATTTATTGAGCGCTTACTGTGTGCAGAGCACTGTACTAAGCATTTGTTAAGCGCTTACTATGTGTCAAGCAGTCTGACTAATTCTCACCCTAGCCACTACCTTCTTGATCCTGCCATCCCATCAGTCACTCTAGTACGTATATATTTACCAGCAACCCTTGACTTCTTATCATTATTACTACTACTAATAATAACAATACTAGTGATAATCCTAGTTGTAATATTTTTAAAGTGCTCACTATGTACCAAGTACTGTAGTAAGCATTGGGGTAATTGCATGATAATCAGATCAGTCACAGTCCCTGCCCCACATGGGGTTTATGATCTGGAAGGGAGGGAGAAGGGGTTTTTTTTTTTGGCAGTAATTGTTAGTCGTATTTATTGAGCGCTTACTATGTGCAGAGCACTGTACTAAGCATTTGTTAAGCGCTTACTATGTGTCAAGCACTGTTCTAAGCAATGGGGGAAATAAAAGTTAGGGCAAATACAGTCCCTGCCCCACTTGGGGCTCACAGTGTAAGCGTTGGGTAGGGACCGTCTCTATATTTTGCCAGCTTGTACTTCCCAAGTGCTTAGTACAGTGCTCTGCACACAGTAAGCGCTCAGTAAATACGATTGAATGAATTGAGTGCTTACCGTATGCAGAGCACTGTGGAAAGTACATTACCAAAATAGACACATTCCCTGCCCACGGTGAGCTTCCACACTGTACTAAGCGCTTAGTACAGTGCTCTGCACACAGTAAGCGCTCAATAAATACAATTGATTGATTCCAGGGTACAGGAGGTATTCTGCAGTTGGAGAAACTCAGACACAGAGAAGTGAACCGACTTGGCCCACATCACACAGTGGGTAAGTGGTGACGTCCGGATTGGAACCCAGGTCATCTGACTCAGAATTTTACAACTTGTCATTTCAACCTTATAATATTACCCTCCTTTATGAAAGTAGCTACAGTAGTATCGGGGGTAGTCACTTCCAAGGAATCCTGGAAGAAACAGAGAAAGAGGGAAATCGTAAAAGCTGGAGTGGAGTTGGGGTTAGGGACGGAATAATAATATTGGTATTTGTTAACCGCTTACTATGTGTCAGGCACTGTACTAAGTGCTGGGGTGGATACAAGACATTCGGGTTGGACACAGTCCCTGTCTCCTGTAGGGCTCACAGTCTCAATCCCCATTTTCCAGATGAGGTAACTGAGGCCCAGAGAAGCCAAGCGACTTGCCCAAGGTCACAGAGCAGACAAATGCCGGAGCCGGGATTAGAGCCCATGAGAAGCAGCGTGGCTCAGTGGAAAGAGCACAGGCTTTGGAGTCAGAGGTCATGGGTTCAAATCCCGGCTCCGCCAACTGTCAGCTGTCAGCTGTGTGACTTTGGGCAAGTCACTTCACTTCTCTGTGCCTCAGTTACCTCATCTGTAAAATGGGGATTAAAACTGTGAGCCCCTCGTGGGACAACCTGATCACCTTGCAACCACCCCAGTACTTAGAACAGTGCTTTGCACATAGTAAGCGCTTAACAGATACCATCATCATTATTATTATTTTGATGATGATGATGATGATGACCCTCTGGCTCCCAGGCCCATGCTTTATCCACTGTGCCATGCTGCTTCCCAGCAGGATGGGAAGTTTACTTTTAGGGAGGTCCGAACAGGAGAGACTCTCCAGGCAGAGTCACCACGGACTGTTGTCACATCTGTTTTACTTCCGATTTAACATACCTTATTTGCAAGGGTGAGAGCAGCTAGGGGGGGAAGAAAGGTAGGGTCAGGACACGCAGGATGCAGCTTGAGGCCAGAGGTTTCCTTTTTCAAATGTGCATGCACATGGGGTCCGATGGGGGAGATGACCCTAATGTTTCCCCCGCACTCAGCAAGAACCTCCAGTGGTTGCCCTCCCCCTCCTCATCAAACACAAGCTCCTCGCCATTGGCTTTAAAGCAGTCAATCGCCTCGTCCCCTCCCAGCTCACCTCGCACCTCTCCTACTACAACCCAGCCCGCACACTTTGCTCCTTTAGTGCTGACCTTCTCACTGTACCTCACTCTCATCTATCTCGCCGTCCACATCTCGCCCACGTCCTGCCTCTGGCCTGGAGCACCCTCCCTCCTCGTATCCGACAGGCATTTTCTCTCCCCCACCCCTCAAAGCCTTATTGAAGACACATCTCCTCCAAGAGACCTTCCCTGACTAAGCCCTATTTTCCTTCCACTCCTTTCTCTGTCACCCTCATGCGCTCCCTTTATTCGTCCCCTGTCCCAGCCCCACAGCACTTCCACTTATGTCTGTATCTGAAATTTACATATATTAATGTCCGTCTCCCCCTCTGATGATAATAATAATGATGATGATGGCATTTATTAAGCGCTCACCATGTGCAAAGTACTGTTCTGAGCGCTGGGAGGGATACAAGGTTATCAGGTTGTCCCACGTGGGGCTCACAGTCTTAATCCCCATTTTACAGATGAGGTGACTGAGGCTCAGAGAAGTTAAGTGGCTTGCCCAAGGTCACACAGTTGACAAGTGGCAGAGCCAGGATCCGAACCATGACCTCTGACTCTCAAGCCCACGCTCTGTCCACTGAGCCATGCTGCTTCTCCTCTAGCCTGTAAGGTCCTTGTGGGCAGGGGATATGTTTGTTTATTGTAATACTGTACTCTCCAAAGTGCTTAGTACAGTGCTCTGCACACAGTAAGCATTTCAATAATTGACTGACTGACCGACCAATTCATCTAGTTCAGTTGTATGCAGCATCTGGGAGAGTGGACTAGAGCTAAATTGCCCTCTTATCTTCTTCATGCTTCTCCCCTTCTTTGCTCCTGTTTTTTGGGTTTGTTTTTCTTTTTTCCTCCCTCTCCCCTTGTTGCTAGAGGGCCCTAAGTGAGAAGCAGCAAAGCCTGCATGGAGAGAGCATCCTATATTATTTTTTGAATCAATCAGTAGTATTTATTGAGTGCTTACTGTGTGTGGAGAGCACTAAGCGCTCGAGAGAATACAGTGAAACAGAGTTGGTGAACATGTGCCCTGCTCACAAGGAGGTTACAGTCTAGAGGGGGAGAGAGACATTTAAAATAAATAACAGACAGGTACCTAAGGGCTAGGAGGATACCCTATTTATTTATTTATTTATTTTGCCTGTACATATCTATTCTATTTATTTTATTTTGTTAGTATGTTTGGTTTTGTTCTCTGTCTCCCCCTTTTAGACTGTGAGCCCACTGTTGGGTAGGGACTGTCTCTATATGTTGCCAATTTGTACTTCCCAAGCGCTTAGTACAGTGCTCTGCACATAGTAAGCGCTCAATAAATACGATTGATGATGATGATGAAACCCCACAGCAAAATGAGAATGCATGTCTCACGACAATGAGAAATGCACCAGCTCTCTCCGTGAAATACCTGAAATTTGAACGGAGATGAGAAATCTTGTTTTTTGTAAGCCTATCAGCAATAATTTGAGTCCAGATATATTTTGGGAGTTTTGAATTATCGAATTTGCCAGGTTTTCAGAGCCCACTGCACAAGTTGATGAGTGAGCCAAAAGAGAATGGGATAAAAGCACAATTAAAATGCAGGGCCAGAGTTATTTATTTGTTATCCCAGTTTGCCTCTTGCGGGATTATTCTTTAACATATTTTGCTCACAGCTACACACAGGTATCCCCATTCTTAGAAGCCTTCCTTTCTGAATGGAGGTTTTCAGTAATTACTTTGTTCCTTGACAACTTCATAACTACCATCGTGAAGTCACATTGTGGAGTAATGAAAAAAAGTAATAAAATTTCCTCACATAACGAGGGCACAGATTCCTCGGGGAGATATTGAGTGAGTGATTACAGGGAAGGTAATTCTCTAGTTACAGATTAATTATATGCCTGTAAGTTTGATATTGAATCTGCAAAGAGAAGTCATTTTTAAAAAAGACGCCCGTAAAATAACATTAGCAGAATTACTAAAGCCTGGAGTTGAACTGAGGAAGAGCTTAATTTATGGGCAAGACTGGAGAATAGAAAGGCCTTTTCCATTATTAAAATTAGCTTTAAAATAGAGACACAAAGTGGTGAGGATGCTGGCAAGTCCCTGAATTTCACTACTCCTGTTGTGACTACATTAGATTGAGAGCTCTTTGACAGAAGGGAATGTGTGTCTCGCTACTGATGTACTCTTTTAATTGCTTAGTACAACGCTACACGCTCACTAGGCACTCAGTCAGTACCATTGATGGCAAACAGCCGGTGAAAGTGTGGTCTGAAAATTGATTGAATTATTTAGAGAGGGGAAAATTATTCAGTCAGCGTAATTGTTGAGCATGTTCCGTGTTCAGAGCACTGTACTGAATGCCTCAGAAAAAAGTACAGTTGAGTTGGTAGACTCAATCTCTGCCCTCAAGGACTTCACAGAGTAGTGGGAAAGCGAAAATGTGCTGATTTATCAAGGAATTTGGAGGACTGGGGCACTTACTGGGAACGATTAATTCCATCAGTTAACACAGTGGAAGTGATCATTTCATTCCACTTTTCCCCACCACCCAAACATCTGGATTTTTGTTGTGTGGTTTTTTGGGTGTTTTTTAAACTTGGTTAGAAATAGCTCTGGGCCTTGGGCCGTTTTGGCCTCCCATTTTTGTTAATGGGGTTGGTCTCAAACACCCTTACTGAACGTTGTGCTACAAATTCATCTTAGGAAGAGCGTATGTCGTATCTCTTGTAAAGTGCAGGATTAGCAGAAAACACGTAATTTAAAGTGTTTATGAAAGCCTTTCTGTAGAAAAATGGTTAGGTTTTTATTGGACCACTAAATTTTCATTTTCAGATTAGAATGTATTCTTAGTTTGACCTGAACTTTCACTTGCTGCTGAACCATTCTTGGGAAGGTGATAATAACAACTGTGGTATTTATTAAGTGCTTGCTATGTGCCAGGCATTGTACTAAGCACTGGGGTAGTTACAAGGTAATTGGGTTGGACCCAGGCCCTGTCCCAGATAGGACTCACAGTCTCCATCCCCATTTTACAGATGAGGTAACTAGGGCACAGGGTCTCCCAAGGTCACGCAGCAGATAGGTAGCGGAGCTGGGATTAGAACCCAGGGCCTTCGGACTCCCAGGCGGGTGTTCTGTCCACTTGGTCACGCTGCTTCTCTAAGTATAAGAGTGTAAAGTATAAAGCTAGGACCTAGTTTAACATTAACAATGTATTTCTTTAACGTATTCAGGCCTTTATAGTGATCATATCTGTCTGTTTTTTCTTTCCATCTATCCTTATGAGATTGCGTGTACCATCTAGAGGAATATTCTTTGCAAAAATCCATTAGACCCTATGTGTTCTTACCGTGAAGACTAATGCTGTCACTTCTTTATGTGACAGCACAGTCAATGCCAAGACACCAGGCTGTTGCCAGGAGTCCTTTTTCCCAAGCGACAGCAGCCGAGAGAATATTCATTCATTTCCCAGTTTGCTTAGGAGAATTATAAAATGGTCTTAGTTTATGCGCAGTTTATTCTGGGGCTTGCATAGCAAGCAGAACATAGGAAACATTTCAGTTTTCGACCAACTGAAAAATACATGTCGTTGTGCCTTCGGGTCACAGTGTATTTTAAAGAGGAGTGTTCACATGACTGATAGAAATGGCTTGTTTTCTAATCTAGAAGGGTACCTAAAGACATACGTTAAATGAGACAAGGCCAGAACAGGACTCTCAGTGGGAGGGGGGACGCGGGGGGCAGGAGTCCTGCCTTTGTCTTCTGTAGGATTTTCTTAATGGAAATTGAGGCCTAATTTTGCTGAGACAAGGTGTGGGCGGTATGCTTTAGTAGAAGCAACAGCAGGCCGTCTCGTTCATGTTTAATGAAAGATGGCTTTTATTTCCAGGGCTCAGCTTTTGTACAGGGATGTTGGAGAGCAGGTCAACTCTGTTTTCCGTGTCTTGTGTCAGTCTCTTCAGCTGCACTCACAGGGGGAGGATCTCACTGTCAGTATAGTTGTCTTTGTCTTACAGTGTTATAGCAATAATAATGCTGTTGTTAACTCTGTGCCAAACACTCTACTAAATGCTGGGATAGATACAAAACAATCAGGTCAACACAGCCCGTTCCTCATCCTGGGGTTCGCGGTCCAAGTAGGAGAGAGAACAGGTATGGAATACCCATTTTAAAGATGAGGAAACTGAGGCCCAGGGAAGTGGAGTGATTTGCCTAAAGTCTCACAGCAGGCAAATGGCAGAGCTGGAATCAAGCGCTTAATAAAGTGCTCTGCACACAGTAAGCGCTCAGTAAATACAAATGAATGAATTAGAACCCAGGTCCTTTGGCTCCCAAGCTTGGGCTCTAAAGGACAGTTAGATATAGGACAGCCAACCTTTATCAAAGTGACTCACCTTAATGTAAAATGATGCTTTGCATAACGCAGTAGCTCTGTTAATGGATACTTATTTCATGTTTAAGTGGTCTTTTCTGTAGATTCTTATTCCTCCTGTAATTAGCTAAAATCTTTTCAATATTATGACTTACCTTTCTTAATATACCAGCTTTGTTTAACAGCGGTTAAAGGTTTGGGCTCAATATTGGTGTCTATAGGCAGGAGATAATGATAAACCTTTTACTGCTGTTTGAACATACACGTGGATTTGGAAATGCCCCTCTGCTTTAACCTATTCCAAGTGGAGCAGCTTTTTGATCCCATTGCTTCTGGTTTGTGAAGAGGGTGGGTGTGCGGGTGTGTGTATCTGCTATTTGAAGAAACTGATGGAAGCAAATGAGAAGCAGCATCTTAACTCTGGCCTAGTGGGAAGACCGTAGGCCTGGAAGTCAAGAGGACCTGGGTTCAAATCCCGAGTCTGCCAGTTGCTTGCTATGTGACCTTGTGCAAGGCACTTAACGTTTCTGGGCCTCAGCTTCTCAGCTGTAAAATGGGGATTAAGTCCTACTTCCTTCTACTTAAGTCTGAGAGCCCCATGTGGGACAGAGACTGTGTCCAACCTGATAAACTTGTATCAACTCCAGCGCTCAGAGCAGTGCTTGACACATAGTGCGGACTTAACAAACACCATAAAAAAAATGGACTGGCAGTTTTGTTCTCAACATGCAGCAGGTCCAGTTTCTGTTTACAATGGTGAAAAGAAAAGCCCAGGAAAAATTGAGCATCGACTGTCAACGTGATGGGAGTGCTTTCGATTTCTTTGCCTAGGTCATCAGTAAGGACTTAAACTGAACCAACCCCAGGAGAGATCTCTTTGGAACGTTATTCAGTATCATCCCACAGTTTTACACCAAGCTGTTGATGACTTCCTTTTGAGTGTAGTCCTCAAATCATCTAAGCATCCATACTTTCCCAGCCCATCTAATAGAAATGCATGTGGGAAAGAATCAAAAGCCTTACTAAAATCTTTGTAGATAATCAATGCTTCTCTCCTGCTCTCCAGGCCAAGCTCATTGTCATAGAAATTTACCTAGCAAGATTTGCTCTTCTTAAAGGCAAGTTGGTTGAATCCTGGAGTCTCATAGTGATGCTTAAGATGCTTGCTTCATAATTCTTCATAACTTCTCAAGCAGACAGTTCTGTCCCAAATCTTCCTGTTTCTCATTAATAAGATGAGCCTAACATTTGTCTGTCAGAATTGAGGCTCCTTCATCCAAATTAGGGAAGATTTACTCTATCTCTAGACTGTAAGCTCCTTGTGGGCAGGGAATGTGTCTGTTGATTATTATGGTGTGATCTCCAAAACACTTAGTATAGTGCTTTGCACACAATAAGCATCCAATAAATACAATTGAATGAATCTCCAGTTCACTGGATTAAACGCTGATAGGTGAGGGATATTTTGGCTCTATTATTTTGGAGTACATCAGCCCCACAAAAAGCAAGACATTTAAATATGACTAATGCAAACGGCAAGTTTGTATATCACGGTTATTGTCTGTCAGCAACAAACATACATAGTTATTTTAACATAGCCCTGTTGATTTTTTTAAAAATTTAAGCCTTATAAATGTTTATAATTTAATTTAAAAGCATCAGGTTAGGTAGTAAATTGAATCTTGTCATTACTCCTTTAGTTTGCTCACAAACTGGGGTCAGGGGGTGGGAAGTAGTTTCCCTTTCTTTTCAGTTCCCTTATTGCTGAATGGCTTGGATGGGGAATATATCTGTCAACTCTGTTATATTGTACTCTCCCAAGGGCTTAGCACAATGCTCTGCACACAGTAACCGTCCAGGTAATACCATGCGTTGATCAACTGCATAAGCATTTTGGTTTTAGCATGAAACAGTTTCGATAACTAGAGCGTAAGGGATGAAAGGGCAATCACAAAGCTCTAGTTTCAGGTTTTATTGGGCTTTTAGAATGAAAAATTCATTCTCAATCAGATTGAGTGCAAGTTCAGTACAGCTACTTATTGCACAAGGTAATTCGTAGCTGAGGAGGCAGTTTCACTAAAGCTCAGTTAAACTACAAAAGATTTGCATTCAGCCAAACTCCAGGGAAGGTGGAGAAAATGATGCAGTGCTAATCCTCCGTTCAGTTCTTTTTTAAGTGATCGCAAACCTGCCAGCGAAAGTACTCTTAAAAGGGTTTGTCTTCAAAAAAAAATTGGCCCAAGTAGGTTCTTGGAGAGTTGACAGTTTATCCAATCAACTTTTCCTGGGACTGTCCTGAAATCCTTTAGGCAATATCGCGAAGTCCTTCATTAAATTAAAAGGAAACCCCAAAGGAAAAGGAATTATTTTTCTTTTAATGAAGGATTTTAGCATATTGCCCATAATGAGAAGATTGCTTATGGAAACTTACAATACAAACAACTGTAATTCTCAAAAGTCCAAATAGCAAACCACTAAATCCTGTATTTTTAACGTATAACTTGAATAGTGCCATATTGACATTTCGAGGCAGAAGTCTGCAGGAATTACTTTGCTGTCTGGAGCAATCAAACATGAAAATTAAAATCAAAGGGAGCCCGGACTTTGAATAGGACAGTTTGGCCCTCTGTCACCATTGGGTTGTCATTTTGATGGTTATTAATTTCATTTTTCAGGGGGAAGCAGATGAGGTGGCCATTAATCAAATTGTTCAGTGTGATATGACAACCATTGTATATGTCAAATGTGGAAAGTAAGGAGAACTGTCATTTTTACTAATCAATCAGTGGTATTGAGCGTTTCTTGGGTGCAGAACACTGTACTAAGCACTTGGGAGAGTACAGTGTAACAGAATTGGCCGACACGAGCTTACAGAATAAGTTTAGAGTTTAGTGGGGGGCAGACATTAATATGAATAAATAATCTACAATATATAATTTAAAGATCTGTAAATAAGTGCTGTGCAGTTGGGGGGATGGGAGAATATCATATATTCAGGGGTCACAGATCCAATAGTAATAAATCTATCGTATTTATTTAGGACCCACTGGATGCAGTTTCCGCTATTAAACCTTTGGGAAAGTATTACAGAAGCACGAGCCACACTGCCTATCTACAAGAGCTTGCACTTCTGGGAGACAGATGTAAAAATAATTATAATCAATCAAAGATATTTACTGAGCACTTGTGTGCAGGCACTGTACTAAGTGCTTGGGAAAGTACAACAGAGTTGGCAGGCATGATCCTAGCCCTCAAGGAGTTGACATACTGCAGCTGGAACCAGAATAAATCATTGAATGTATGGTGCATATACAAATGCTAGAATAGGCGTAAATAAATACTAGATATGGTTGCTGGGTTAATATGACTGAAAACCCTAATCATCTCTCTCCCCCGGTGTTTAGTACAGGGCTTGGAACATAGTAAGCCCTGAACCCATACCACAATCATTATACAATAAAATACCGATAATTAGGATAACATTTCTAGGGATTGTTCTCTGCAAAAGAAATGCTTTTGGAATCTCACATCCTTCATTTTAAGTGAAAGGGGTGGGAGAGCAGGAGAAGAAGGGAAAGAAAAATGCAACAGTGAAAGAATGAAGGCTGTAGATGGAGGTGGAGTGGATACTTGGTTTCCGAAGCCATACCAAGGACAGCAAAGGATGGATTTGTGGTTTGAAGTACCTAGATCCCAGGAGCCTAACCCTGTCCCTTAGGGGGCTCAAAGTTCAAGTAGGAGAAAGAACAGTATCGAATCCCCATTTGACAGATGAGGGAACTGAGACACGGAGAAGAGAAGTTCCGCGTGGCGTAGTGGTTAGAGCACAGGCCTGAGAGTCAGAAGGTCACGGGTTCTAATCCTGGCTCTGCCACTTGTCTGCTGTGTGACCTTGGGCGAGTCCCTTCACTTCTCTGGGCCTCAGTCCCCTCATCTGTCAAATGGGGATTGAGACTGATGAGCCCCATGTGGGACGGGGACCCCATCCAACCCATTTTGTGCTTAGTATGGTGCCTAGCACAAAGTAAGTGCTTAACAGATGCCATTATTATTACTATTCGCCCAAGGTCACGGAGCAGGTAAGTGGAGCCAGGATTAGAATCCAGGTCCTCAGAAATCCCAGGCCCGTGTTATTTCCACTAGGCCATGCTGCCTCCCGTCTTAGTCCCAGACGGCTGGCTACCGTTAGCTGGCTGCCTGTCTTTACACTTCTTTCTCGGGAGCAGCACACCTTTTCCAGCGGAGTTCATACTTGGTTTCCGAAGCCACACCAAGGACAGCTAAGGGTGGATTTGTGGTTTTGAATAACAATAATAATAATAATAATAATAATAATAATAATAATAATAATGTTGGTATTTGTTAAGCGCTCACTACGTGCAAAGCACTGAAGGACCTAGATCCCAGGAGCCTCATGAATGGGAAACATGACCAGGACTGAATGCAGATTTTGAGTCCTTTCGAAATTGCGTATTTCATTTTTGTTGCCAGCCTTCAAGTGGGATCTTAAGGGATTTGTGGAGAGGGATTTGATGATCCTCCTGAAAGGACTGGTTAATGACCCCAGTTTCAGAGATGGGTCCCAACACCTCTAGGAATCTAGGGAAAAAGCGTTATGGTATTTCTTAAGCGCTTACTATATGCCAGGCACTGTACTGAGCACTGCGGTGGGTACAAGCAAATTGCAGTGTTGTGCAGTGTTCTGCACACAGTAAGCACTCAATCATCATCATCATCAATCGCATTTATTGAGCGCTTACTATGTGCAGAGCACTGTACTAAGCGCTTGGGAAGTACAAATTGGCAACATATAGAGACAGTCCCTACCCAACAGTGGGCTCACAATCTAAAAGGGGGAGACAGAGAATGCTACAAAATAAAATAAATCAATAAATCAATAAATACCATTGTTTGATATTGCCCACTTGTGTGTTTTCTCCCAGGGCTTAGTACAGTTCTTGGTACACAGTGAGTGCTCAATAAATATTATTATTCCTACTACTAATTCAGGTGAGGCTGTTCTTTCCCGAGTATGTTTTGTGTCTGTGGGGCATTTTTCTTTATCCTTTGTACTTCTTTTGGTGCGTTAAGAGGAAAATTCAACTGCCGTAGTTTGCTGCTCGGGCCGTCGGCTTGGCAGCCTTCCCTCATTCTTTTCTCCCAAAGATTAGTTAGGTCTTGTGACTCATCCCGGCTGCAGCTGAAAGGAATGCTGTTGTGAAGGGGATGCGTTCATCAGTTTTGCGGAGGAGTATGCCAAGTATAATCCTTCAGTAAAGTCCCATTAATCATGTGACTTAAGTCATGTAAGCATGTGTAGTCAAGGGAGAAAGGAAGACTGTTCGTGCTTCTTTTTAGTGGATGCTCCGTCCTCGTGCTGGTTTCTAATGGATGATCTGTGATTTCTTTTAGCATCTGTCACCTTCCTGGCAGAGTTCACTCTACCAATTCTGTTGTATTGTCCTTTCCCAAGCGCTTAGTATAGCGCTTGGCACCCAGTAAGTGTTCAGTAAATACCGTGGAGTGATTTTGAACAGAGTTAGGCTCCTAATAAAGCACTTCAAGATAGGTGAAATAGTAAGGGAGAGTCTTGCCCTTCCTAGCTCCCCCGCTGCCCCGCCTTTTGTGGTTTGGTTTCCGCAGTTTTAATAATATAATAATAATAATGGTACTTGTTAAGCACTTAGTATGTGCCAAGTACTGTTCTAAGCGCTGTGGTAGATAAAAGCTAATCAGGCTGAACACAGTCCCTCACATGGGGCTCATGCTCTTCTCCCTGTTTTACTGATGTGGTAACTGAGGCACCGAGAAGTTGTGACTTGCCCAAGGACACGCAACAGACTTGTACACATTTATTCTATTTGTTTTCTTTTGTTAATTTGTTGTCTGTCTCCCCCTTCTAGACTGTGAGCCCACTGTTGGGTAGGGACTGTCTCTATATGTTGCCAACTTGGACTTCCCAAGCGCTTAGTACAGAGCTCTGCACACAGTAAGCGCTCGATAAATACGATTGAATGAATGAATGAACATTTACTTTACTTGTACATATTTATTCTATTTATTTTATTTTGTTAATTTGTTTTGTTGTCTGGCTCCCCTTTCTAGACCGTGAGCCTGCTGTTAGGTAGGGACCGTCTCTGTGTGTTGCCAGCTTGGACTTCCCAAGTGCTTAGTCCAGTGCTCTGCACACAATAAGCGCTCAATAAATACGATTGAATGAATGAATATTTATTTTACTTGTATATATTTATTCTATTCATTTTATTTTGTTAATATGTTTTGTTGTCTGTCTTCCCCTTCTAGACTGTGAGCCCGCTGTTGGGTAGGGACTGTCTCTATATGTTGCCAACTTGGACTTCCCAAGCGCTTAGTACAGTGCTCTGCACACAGTAAGCGCTCGATAAATACGATTGAATGAATGAATGAACATTTACTTGTACATATTTATTCTATTTATTTTATTTTGTTAATTTGTTTTGTTGTCCGGCTCCCCTTTCTAGACCGTGAGCCTGCTGTTAGGTAGGGACCGTCTCTATGTGTTGCCAACTTGGACTTCCCAAGCGCTTAGTACACTGCTCTGCACACAGTAAGCGCTCAATAAATACGATTGAATGAATGAATATTTATTTTACTTGTACATATTCATTCTATTCATTTTATTTTGTTAATATGTTTTGTTGTCTGTCTTCCCCTTCTAGACTGTGAGCCCGCTGTTGGGTAAGGACTGTCTCTATATGTTGCCAACTTGGACTTCCCAAGCGGTTAGTACAGTGCTCTGCACACAGTAAGCGCTCAATAAATACGATTGAATGAATGAATGAATGAACGGACGGGTGGCGGAGTCGGAATTAGAACCCAGGTGCTTCCATCTCGCAGGCCCGTACCCTCTTCCACTAAGCCACGGTTTCCGATTAGAGTGATTACGGTGCCATCTGGGGAATCCATCTTCTTCATCGCTTTGGGAGCACAGTTGGTTGTGGCATTCTGTCGTGTGATGGGGAAGTAACACAGTTCTTCAGGAAAGCCAATTTGTACTTCCCAAGCGCTTAGTACAGTGCTCTGCACACAGTAAGCGCTCAATAAATACGATTGATGATGAAAGAAAATGGGTGGTCTTGCTCTCCATATAACAAGGCTAACGTTTCCTCAGGTGGGCTGCTAAAGTGCCCTTAAATTGTGGTGTGGTATTTAAGCGTCGTATATGTGCGCGAGAAGCAGCGTGGCTCAGTGGAAAGAGCACAGGCTTGGGAGTCAGAAGTCATGGGTTCAAATCCTGGCTCCGCCACTTGTCAGCTGTGTGACTTTGGGCAAGTCACTTCACTTCTCTGTGCCTCAGTTGCCTCATCTGTAAAATGGGTATTAAGATTGTGGGACAACCTGATCACTTTGTATCCTCCCCAGTGCTTAGAACAATGCTTTGCACATAGTAAGCACTTAACAGATACCAAAATTATTATTGTTGTTGTTATTATGTGCTGGAGAAGATACAATTCAATCAGATCTGACACAGTCCATATCCTGCACGGGGCTCACAGACCAAGGGGAAGGGAGAATGGGTATTTAATCCACATTTTACAGAGGCCCAGAGAAGTGAAGTGACTTGCCCTAGGTCACACAGCTGGCAAGTGGTGTATGTGAGCCCCAAGTGGGACAACCTGATCACCTTGTATCCGTCCCAGTGCTTAGAACAGTGCTTTGCACATAGTAAGCGCTTAACAAATACCACCATTATTATTATTATTATTATTATTATTATTATTATTATTATTATTTGGGATTAGAATCCAGGTCCTCTCGCTTTCATTCCCGTGCTTTTTTCTTTTTCTTTTTTTTTTTTTTTTGGACTGGTTTTTTTTCTTTAGGTTGTGTTTTTGTCTCGTCTTGTATTTTTGTCATTTCTCTGCTGCATGATCTTAGGCAAGTCACTTCACTTCTCTGTGCCTGTTAGCTCATCTGTAAAATGGGGATTGAGTCTGTGAACCCCTCAGGGGACAGGAACTGTGTCCAACCTGATCTGCTTGTATCCACCCCAGTGCTTAGTACAGTGCCTGGCACTTAGCAAGTGCTTAAATACCATAATTATAATTATTGTCACTATACAAGGTAATCAAGTCCCCACATGGGGCTCATAGTCTAAGTGGAAGGGAGAATGAGTTCGCCTTTTTGCAGATGAGGGACTGAGGCACAGAGAAGTGAAGTGACTTGCCCAAGGTCACCCAGCAGGTAAGTGGCAGAGCTGGGATTGAAGCAGCGTGGCTCAGTGGAAAGAGCAGGGGCTTTGGAGTTAGAGGTCGTGAGTTCGAATCCCGGCCCCACCACAAGTCTGCTGTGTGACCTTGGGCAAGTCACTTAACTTCTCTGAGCCTCAGTTCCCTCATCTGTAAAAATGGGGATGAAGACTGTGAGTCCCACGTGGGACTTTATCACACTGTATCCCCCCCAGCGCTTAGAACAGTGCTTTGCACATAGTAAGCGCTTAACAAATGCCATCATTATTATTATTATTATTATTAGAACCCAGGTCCTCTGACTCCCAGGCTGGTACTCTTTCAGGAGAGGCAACTTGTCATGGGCCCACAGACCATTTCTCTGCTTAGAAACTCTTGCAGTTTCTTTTGGATTTTTTCCATCAGAAGATTGCTCCTTAAAGCGTACCTGGTAGATACCTCTTCTAATCTACAGTGCTCTCATTTCCACTCTTGCCTCCTCTGGTGCCTATGTAGTATATATGCAGCGTGAGTCCAGCTACTAGAGGGATTATTGGTCTGGCTTGGTGTTGAGCCGGCAGATCTCACTGGGGATTAATATTCCGCCCTAGTAATGCCGAAAGATCAATCGATCAGTCAAAAGACGGCAGCGTCCGATCCTGGTTTGCCGTCAGAAATTTCCGGAAGTTATGCATACGGCCAGGATCCGGGCACGCTTCCCGGGAGAGCTCCGGGGAAACGGAGGAGCGTGTTTGGCAGGTCCAGGAGCCTTCAGGCTTGAGTGTGATGACACCCAGATCTACGTCTCTGCCCCTGCTCTCTCCCCCTCCCTCCAGGCTCACATCTCCTCCTGCCTTCAGGACATCTCCATCTGGATGTCCGCCCGCCACCTAAAGCTCAACATGTCGAAGACTGAACTCCTTGTCTTCTCTCCCAAACCTTGTCCTCTCCCTGACTTTCCCATCTCTGTTGACGGCACTACCACCCTTCCCGTCTCACAAGCCCGCAAACCTTGGTGTCATCCTCGACTCCGCTCTCTCATTCACCCCTCACATCCAAGCTGTCACCAAAACCTGCCGGTCTCAGCTCCACAACATTGCCAAGATCCGCCCTTTCCTCTCCATCCATACCGCTACCCTGCTCGTTCAAGCTCTCATCCTATACCGTCTGGACTCCTGCATCAGCCTTCTCTCTGATCTCCCATCCTCGTGTCTCTCTCCACTTCAATCCATACTTCATGCTGCTGCCCGGATTATCTTTGTCCAGAAATGCTCTGGGCATATTACTCCCTGTGCAGTGCCTGGCACATAGTATGCACTTAAAAGGTACCATCATCATTAATAGACTGCGAGCCCGTTGTGGAGTAGGGACCGTCTCTATATGTTGCCAATTTGTACTTCCCAAGCGCATAGTACAGTGCTCTGCACATAGTAAGCGCTCAATAAATATGATTGATTGATAGAGTCTATTCCCTTCCCACCCGTTCAAAAGCTGGTGTATCCTCCCCTCCCTGGGACCATCGGCGCTATTTTAAGATGAGGCTGGCGCAGCTGAGGTAGAGTCTAGGGGCAGGGGATTGCTTAAGGGCAGAGGCTGTTATGGTCTAATTTTTGCTGCCCCGTGACTGGTGAGACGTTACAGCTCGCCCCACTGCCGTGGCCCAGGACGTGTGAAAGAGTGTAAGGGAGAGGTGAAATCAATCAATCAATCAATCGTGTTTATTGAGCGCTTACTGTGTGCAGAGCACTGTACTAAGCGCTTGGGAAGTACAAATTGGCAACATCTAGAGACAGTCTCTACCCAACAGCGGGCTCACAGTCTAAAAGGGGGAGACAGAGAACAAAACCAAACGTACTAACAAAATAAAATAGATAGAATAGATATGTACAAGTAAAATAAATAAATAAATACGTGCAAACATATACAGGTGCAGCAGTGGGCTCACAGTCTAAAAGGGGGAGACAGAGAACAAAACCAAACATACTAACAAAATAAAATAGATAGAATAGATATGTACAAGTAAAATAAATAAATACGTGCAAACATATACAGGTGCATATGCGCACACAGTAAGCACTCGATAAATATGATTAAATGAAGGAACAAACATTGGCGAAGTAAACACCGGTTTTATGGGGATAAATGACATAAAACAGATATCTAATCAGCCCCGGTGAAAGGCTCCTCTCCCTCCTTCCCTCCCTGTCTTCATCTGGACAGGGGCTTTTGAGAGTTGGGATCAGTAGAGCGGGGAACTCCCTCCCTTCTCATATCTGACAGACAATTACTCTCCCCCGCCCTTCCAAGGCTTAGAGAGGGCATGTCTCCTCCAAGAGGCCTTCCCTGACTGAGCCCTCCTTTCCTCTTCTCCCACCCTTTCTGTGTCGCCCTGACTTGCTCCCTTTATTTGTTCCCCCTCGCAGCCCCACAGCACTTATGTACATATCTGTACATATGTACATTTTAGACTGTGAGCCCTTTTAGACTGTGAGCCCACTGTTGGGTAGGGACTGTCTCTATATGTTGCCAATTTGTACTTCCCAAGCGCTTAGTACAGTGCTCTGCACATAGTAAGCGCTCAATAAATACGATTGATTGTTATCTGTCGTTTATACCAATGCCTGTCTCTCCCTCTAGACGGTAAGCTTGCTGTGGGTAGAGACGGTGTCTGTTTATTGTTATAGTGTATTCTCCCATGGGCTTAGCACACAATAAGCACTCAGTAAATGTGATTGAATGCCTCTGATGTAGACTCCCCTTCCCCAGGGGATTATGGGCATTGACAGCAATACGGTCCAGTTGCCGGAAAATATGGGGTGGGGCAATCATTCATTCATTCATTCAATTGCATTTATTGAGACAATAAGCACTCAGTAAATGTGATTGAATGTCTCTCATGTAGACTCCCTTTCCCCAGGGGATTATGGGCATTGACAGCAATACAGTCAAGTTGCCGGAAAATATGGGGTGGGGCAATCATTCGTTCATTCAGTCGCATTTATTGAGCGCTTACTGTGTGCAGAGCACTGTACTAAGCACTTGGGAAGTACAAGTTGGCAACATATAGTGACAGTCCCTACCCAACAGCGGGCTCGCAGTCTAGAAGACATATTATCAAAATAAAATAAATAGAATAAATATGTATAAATAAATAGAGTAATAAATACGTACAAATATATATACAGGTGCTGTGGGGACGGGAAGGAGGTAAGACGGGGGGTTGGGGAGAGGAAGGAGGTGGCTCAGTCTGGGAAGGCCTCCTGGAGGAAGTGAGCTCTCAGTAGGGCTTTGAAGGGAGCTAATAATCCATTCAGCTGTATTTATTGAGCGCTTACTGTGTGCAGAGCACTGTACTAAGCGCCTGGGAAGTACAAGTTGGCAGCATATAGAGACGGTCCCTACCCCACAACGGGCTCACAGTCTATTAATGATGATGGTATCTTTTAAGTGCATACTATGTGCCAGGCACTGCACTAAGCGCTTGGGTGGATCGAAGCAAATAGGGTTGGACACAGTCCCTGTCCCATGCGGTGCTCACAGACTCAATTCCCATTTTACAGATGAGGCAGCTAAGGCCCAGAGAAGTGAAGTGACCTACCCAAGGTCACACAGCAGACAAGTGGCCGAGCCGGGATTTGAGCTCGTGACCTTCTTACTCCCAGGTGCTTGCTCTATCCACGGTGCTGTGCTGCTTCCCAATCAAAGGTAAGCGCTTACTGGGTGCAGAGCACTGGGAGAGTATAGTGCAACAGAGGTAGACACCTTCCCTCCCCACAGGGAGCTTCCAGCCTAAAGGACCAAAAATCGGAGGCAGCAGGCACAGTGCTTGCCATCGCCCTCGAACTTGGACAGTGCTGGCCTAACAGCAAATCCTCCACTCCTAATCTGAGCCCGGAGCAAGTCACCAGTTAGCTCACGGAATAATAGATCAGAAACTTTTATTATTATGAAAGGATTCTCTCGCCCATGCATCCAGGCCTAATGAGAGTGTCACGTTCATGACAGTGCCAAAGAACTTCAAAATAACGCCTGAAAAAGGATTCCAAAATCTGGCATGCTCATCGTGGGGATTGCAGACAAAGCAGCCGAGGGATCTGCCGAGGTTGTAATTAATCTAATAATAACAGGCATGTCGAGCGTGTTTCCTTTTCAAGTTGCTTCAGCAAACGTCGTTTGCTGGAACATTAGGCAAGCGGCAGGGCTCGGAAACCCAGACGGCAAAGCTGGAAAACACGGTAGCGATGACTTGCCCAAGGTGTGTCAGTGAGTCAGCAGGAGGCAAACAGAATTGGTCCAACACCCATTCCCGTGCACTCGATAGGATCTTAATGAACAGCCCCTTACATTTTATTTAGTTGTGGTTTCTGAGGGTCACACACCTCTTATACAGATTAATTTTCTCTCGCGTGTCCTTGCAACACCCATGGAAGGCAGTCAGGAAACATGTAGTACTTGCCCTCATTTGCAGATGGAAGATTGGGCAAGCCCATTTAATCATTCTTAACTATGTCTCACAGCAGATTCATTCATTCATTCATGCAATCGTAATTATTGAGCGCTTACTGTGTGCAGAGCACTGTGCTAAGCGCTTGGGAAGTACTAGTTGGCAACATATAGAGACGGTCCCTACCCAACAGCGGGCTCACAGTCTAGAAGGGAGACTCCTGAGAATGCAAGTCAGTACAGTGCTAAGCGCTTAGTACAGTGCTCTGCACATAGCGTTCAATAAATAAGATTGATGATATTGTCAGTCCTAGACTCTGAAGAGGTCCATTGTTTCCCTTGGTCAGTCTTAAATCATGTTTTTCCTTGGTCTTGCAGGAAATATATGTAAATGTATATATGTTTGTACGTATTTATTACTCTATTTTACTTGTACATATTTATTCTATTTTATTCTGTTAATATGTTTTGTTCTCTGTCTCCCCCTTCTAGACTGTGAGGCCACTGTTGGGTAGGGACCGTCTCTATATGTTGCCAACATGTACTTCCCAAGCGCTTAGTACAGTGCTCTGCACACAGTCAGCGCTCAATAAATACGATTGAATGAATGAATGAATGAAATTCTCATGTCCACCGTCTTGTTTTTGTAGCTCCTAGCTTTTGAGTCATTTAAAGTCTGACTCATCTTTAGTAGAATAGTATTCTATGGTTAAGGTGCCTTAAACTGGAAAGTCGACATACGGATGCGGCGGTTCCCATTCTCCTAAGATAATAATAATAATGTATCAGTATTTGTTAAGAGCTTACTATGTGCCAAGCACTGTTCTAAGTGCTGGGGAGGATACAAGGTAATCAAGGTTGTCCCCTGTGGGGCTCACTGTCTTAATCCCCATTTTACAGATGAGGAAACTGAGGCACAGAGAAGTGAAGTGACTTGCCCAAAGTCACACAGCTGACAAGTGGAGGAGCCAGGATTAGAACCCATGACCTCTGATTCCCAAGCCCGGGCTCTTTCCACTGAGCCATGCTGCTTCTCTAGATCATAACGTAGAGGATAGAGCAGGCTTGGGAGTCAGAAGGTCATGGGTTCTAATTCCGGCTTCGCCACTTGTCTGCTGGGTGCTCTTGGGCAAGTCACTTCACTTCTCTGGGCCTCAGTTAGTTCATCTGTGAAACGGGGAAGACTGTGAGCCCCGTGTAGGACAGGGACTGTGTCCAACTTTATTTGCTTGTATCCACCCCAGTGCTTAATACCATACCTGAAACATAGTAAGCGCTTAATAAATGCCACAGTTATTACAGTCAAAAAAAATTTGATTAATGTGTGGCAAGCCCCGTTGCTTGGGCAGCCCCCCTCTAGACTGTAAACTCATTGAGGGCAGGGAATGTGTTTATCATTTTGTTGTACTCTCCCGAGCACCTAGTACAGTGCCCTGCACACAGTGAGCGCTCAATAAATACAGTTGACTGGCTGACGGGTGCAGCAGGATTCCAGTAA
The DNA here is from genome assembly GCF_015852505.1 of Tachyglossus aculeatus. Taxonomy (NCBI): domain Eukaryota; kingdom Metazoa; phylum Chordata; class Mammalia; order Monotremata; family Tachyglossidae; genus Tachyglossus; species Tachyglossus aculeatus. Next base: position 43,716,628 of record NC_052082.1, on the reverse strand, counting down.
GAAAATGCAGTCCAGCCTCTCGGTTTACAGTGGAAATGGACCTTGCAGAACAGCTCAAGGGGCCTGCATGAGGGGAGAAAAGGTGCTCAGTGAAACCCATTTCTTCCCCACCCAGCATGAAAGAGAAAATAATAATAAGGGGGAAAAAGGTAAAATGTGGCTCTTGTATTTATAATATGGGTCTCCCAGGTTACATTTGTTTGTCTCTTTGAGAATGGAAGCATCTCGAGGGCTGCATCCTTATTTGTTGTCTCGAGCCTTTGGAACAAACGCTTGCTAAATATGAAGGAACTTAGATTTTAAATCAATCAGGAGTAGGCCTAAGTCACTTAAACTGTCTTTTTGTTTCCTGCTAAAACTATTACTTGGAAAATTTGGAATACGACAACCTTGGATCTGTTAGTGTCTGAAAAGCACCCGGTAGTTGTGTGGAGTACAGGCACTTTATCCGGAAATATCCTGTGACAGGATACTCTCTCCAAAATGGGCGGCAGGTGATTTGATTGGGATTCTTAAATGACTTTGTCTTCCTGACCTTTCTGAGATCAATTATGGAACTTTTTTTTAATGGCATTTATTTAGTGCTTACTATATGCAAAGCCCTGTTCTAAGCGCTGGGGAGGTTGCAAGGTGATCAGGTTGTCCCACGGGGGGCTCACAATCTTCATCCCCATTTTACAAATGAGGTCACTGAGGCACAGAGAAGTGAAGTGACTTGCCCAAAGTCACACAGCTGACAGTTGGCGGAGCAGGGATTCGAACCCATGACCTCTGACTCCAAAGCCCGGGCTCTTTCCACTGAGCCACGCTGCTTCCAACTACAACTTCCAACAACGACAACTCTGTAGTTGTAGCAAACTGAGGCCCTGGAGCACGTCGAAGATTCTGCCACGAGGCGTCAACCAAATTGTTGTCGGAATTGGCAGAAAAACTACCGATGAAACACTTGATCTATTAGCAACAAATGACCGCGGTCTGCTTGTTTTGTAGGACTGAAAGCAGAACTGGTTTTCATTCGCTGGATGTTAGTGGGGCAAATTATAAATAAAGGGTGGGATCTTATTAACAGTCTTAGAGCAGGCTCAGAGGTAGTATTATCCAAGGTGGTATATTTTTAAAAGCCACAGCCTTTGCCTGTTTACAAGACCTGCTATGATGCACTTGTTATTACTCAGAGGGTCAGAGGACACACGATGGTGTAATGAATGGAATAAATTAAAGCAGCGTGGCTCGGTGGAAAAGAGCCCGGGCTTTGAAGTCAGAGCTCATGGGTTCAAACCCCGGCTCTGCCAATTGTCAGCTGTGCGACTTTGGGCAAGTCACTTCACTTCTCTGTGCCTCAGTGACCTCATCTGTAAAATGGGGATTAAGACTGTGAGCCCCCCGTGGGACAACCTGATCACCTTGTAACCTCCCCAGCGCTTAGAACAGAGCTTTGCACATAGTAAGCGCTTAATAAATGCCGTCACTATTATTATTAAAATTAGCATGCTAGAAAGAAGATTGAGTTCTCTCCCCCCGCAAAAAGTACATCTCAGTTCCTTCCCCTCTGTGCTCTGCACACAGTAAGCGCTCAATAAATACGATTGATGGATTGTAATTTATTTTAAATGTGGCCTCCTACACTAGGATTCCCTTGAGGGCAGGGAATTGTACTCTCCCAAGTACCCTGTACGGTGCTCTGCACCCAGGAAATGCACAGTAGACACCATTGATTGATCACAAATAATAATAGAAGAATTAACAGTGCAGTGGGAATGAAGGGGCACTATTTCAAAATGTACTGGCCCCGGCAGGGAGAATCTGACCTGGGAAAAGTTCAAATGAAAGTCATCTGTCCCCCTCCCCGCCACCTCCCTCTCTCTCCTCCCCTCTCGGTGCCAGCAGGCTCTGCTCTAAACACTGGCTACAGCGTTGAGTCCACAGGTGGTCTTCTCAGTCCTCGGAGGCCTGCCGTGAGGGAGGAGAAACTGGACCCCTTCCTCCTTTCTTCCTCCTCTCCCTCCCCCTGTTCTAACCCGGGAAACAGTCACAGTCTTCTAGACTGTGAGCCCACTGTTGGGTAGGGACCGTCTCTACATGTTGCCAGTTTGTACTTCCCAAGCGCTTAGTACAGTGCTCTGCGCACAGTAAGCGCTCAATAAATACGATTGATTCAAACACTGACGTTTGTGTGCCCCGCTGGGGCCAGCGACCCTGTGTGATGCTCATCTGAGTTTGTTTCATTTCCCCCAACTCTCAGTAAAGTGCTTTACAGAAGTACTTACTAAACACTAGTCCTTCTGCTCCAGTCACCAGGTATAATTTCCAGTCTGTACTTCAGCTATTTCTGCCTTAAACTGCAAGCTTGTTGCAGGAAATGTCGCCACCAAGTCTGTTACATTGTCAATCAATCAATCAATCGTATTTATTGAGCGCTTACTGTGTGCAGAGCACTGGACTAAGTGCTTGGGAAGTCCAAGTTGACAACATACAGAGACGGTCCCTACCCAACAACGGGCTCACAGTTTAGAAGGGGGAGACAGAGAACAAAACATGTTAACCAAATAAAATAAATATGTACAAGTAAAATAAGTATTCATTCATTCATCACCATCATCATCAATCGTATTTATTGAGCGCTTACTGTGTGCAGAGCACTGGACTAAGCGCTTGGGAAGTCCAAGTTGGCAACATACAGAGACAGTCCCTACCCAACAGTGGGCTCACAGTCTAAAAGGGGGAGACAGAGGACAAAACCAAACATACTAACAAAATAAAATAAATAGAATAGATATGGACAAGTAAAATAAATAGAGTAATAAATATGTACAAACATATATACAGGTGCTGTGGGGCTATACAGGTGCTGGTATACAGGTACAGGTGCTTGTCCTCTCCCAAGCGCTTAGTACAGTGCTCTGCACAGAGTAAGCATTCGATACTACTAGATATTACTCTATTTTATTTGTACATATCTATTCTATTTATTTTATTTTGTTAGTATGTTTGGTTTTGTTCTCTGTCTCCCCCTTTTAGACTGTGAGCCCACTGTTGGGTAGGGACCGTGTCTATATGTTGCCAATTTGTACTTCCCAAGCGCTTAGTACAGTGCTGTGCACACAGTAAGCGCTCAATAAATACGATTGATGATGATGATACAGTTGATGTATTGGTTAGGACAAGATGCTGTGTGATTTACCTGTCGGTGTCTCCCCTCCGGATGGTTCTGTGTTCCCCTTTCAGTACCAGACTTGGGGTTCAACCACTCCCAAATCAAACAGTGGGATTTGAGCGGTTACTGTACGCTGAACACTACTAAGCGCTTGGGTGGGTTACAGTACAGTGGAGTTAGGAGATGCGATTCCTGCCCCAAAGGAGCTTACAGTCTAGTGGGGGAAACGAGATGTAAATTTAAGGTTGGGTTTCAGTAATTTCCCTCCAAGTATACTGTGTGCATTCTGGGCCTTCGGAAGGACATAATAGAGTTGGAGAAGGGTGGCTCGGTGGAAAGAGCACAGGCTTTGGAGTCATCCATTCATTCAATCGTATTTATTGAGCGCTTACTGCGTGCAGAGCACTGTACTAAGCTCTTGGGAAGTACAAGTGGGCAACATATAGAGACAGTCCCTACCCAGTAGCGGGCTCATAGTCTAGAAGGGGGAGACAGACAACAAAACAACACATACTGACAAAATAAAATAAATAGAAAAGTAAATCTGTACAAGCAAAATAGAGTAATAAATCTGTTCAGACATTCATTCATTCAATCGTATTTACTGAGCACTTACTGTGTGCAGAGCACTGCACTAAGCGCTTGGGAAGTACAAGTTGGCAACATATAGCAGCGTGAGCAGCAGCATGGCTCAGTGGAAAAGAGCCCGGGCTTTGGAGTCAGAGGTCACGGGTTCAAATCCCGGCTCCGCCAACTGTCAGCTGAGTCAGTGGTCATGGGTTCAAATCCCGGCTCTACCAATTGTCAGCTGTGTGACTTCGGGCAAGTCACTTAACTTTTCTGTGCCTGTTACCTCATCTGTAAAATGGGGATTGACTGTGAACCCCCATGGGACAACCTGATCACCTTGTAACCTCCCCAGCGCTTAGAACAGTGCTTTCCATGTAGTAAGCGCTTAATAAATGCCGTTATTATTATTATTATTATTAGGGGAACCTCCTTACGGAGGGGGACCGAGAGGGTAAGAACCCCAGCAACTTGGAGACGTGCAATTTGAAAGGGGGCATAATTTGAAGTATACAGAATCATAGAAGGTTTGAATGAAGAGCTGGTATGGAATTTTTGTGCACCGTATCCCATATCAAAAAGGAAGCACTTTTCCACCAAATTGGTGGAAAGCATGTAGAATTTATAGCAGGAAATTGCACAGGCTAAAAAAATACCAACAGGTTCAAGAGGGGCTTGGATAGAAGCGCAGACAGGCCATCCCTAATGGGATACTAGAGGGAAACGTTAAAGATGTAGAGCCAGAATAGATAAAGAACTAGAAGACCTTTAAGAATTTTGTGGTCTATTTTAAGGTGATAACATTTTTTATTTTATTTTACTTTTTATTCTCCTTATATAGAGCATATGTTAACACTCATCATTTTCAAGTTGGACTGTGAGTCTTTTATTTCCCCATATTATCTGTTCAACCATTGAAACAAAGATTGAAGGTTGAGGGTAGAGTAATTCACCTTTCATTGTTTCCTTAAGGGTAAAGGCCAAAGGGCATTACTGTAACTAGACAGGAACACATAATTCTAATCCAAGGTGGCCTTAAATGTGTGCTTTTTAACTGGATAAAATATCAAAAGAGTAGAGTAGAATTTAAAAAGGTAATCTATTTAAAATCTCGAGAGACTTATTTCATGTTTGAGGGCTGCGTGGTGCAGTTAAACTTTTTTTCCTGACCTCTGATGAGCTGAGCCTCCATTCTGATTTGCCCGCCAGCATGTTTTCCTGGGCTTTGTAGGTGTGCTTCTTTTAATTTAAGTCTAAGAGATATCTTCCATTTGGGAAAAAAAATGCATTTATGAATCAGTCAACCGTTTCGCTCCAGTACATCAGTAATGCGTCTTCTTTTTTCTGGAATGAAGGATTCTCTCCCTTTCTGCTGGGAGGGAAGATTTGTCAAGTGAGAGTGACAGTTATGTTGATGAACAGGTACTTATGTATCTCTTCCCCGTACTTCCCCCTTCTTTGGAAAAATAAGGAAATTGAATATATTAATATCGTTGTTTTTTTTGTTCATGACTCTTTTATGCACCCAACATGTCTTTTCCTCTGAGACACTCGCTTGCCAGTCAGTTCTCATTGTTTTGTCAGTTTGACAAGAAGTGGCAATAATCCGTTAGAATTTTAAAGTAAACGTCACTCATCCACATCTGTTTAATAGTAATGTTGCTATTATTCAGGCACTTCTCAGAAACTCCTTTCTAGGGTAGATTTTTTTTTTCTATTAGAAAATGGAATTTGCAAGTATATATAGAAATATTAGACACTAAGAAAAGTCACCATTGTCATGTTGTGGTAGTGTTTCTTGAGTACCTGCTGGGTGCACTCTCTCTCCCAAGAGACTGTAACCTCCTTGTGGGCAGGGCTTTCATCTACCAACTCTGTTTTGTTTCCCAAGTGCTTAATACAGTGCTATGCACACTACTGTACGCGCAATAATTCCATCGATTGATTGCAGTCCCTAAATCTGAATGCTTGCAAAGTACAAAGCAGAAGTGAATATCCCCTTGCCTACAAATAGTTTTTTTTTTAATGGTATGGTGAGCACTTACTATATGTCAGGCACTGTACTAAACGCTGGGGCAAATATAAGCTAATCAGGTTAGATAAAGTCCATGTCCCACATGAGCTCACGGTAATAATCCCCCTTTTCCAGAGGCGGTAGCTGAGGCCCAGAGAAGTGAAGTGACTTTCCCAAGGTCACACGGCAGCCAAGTGGCAGAGCTGGGATTAGAACCCAGGTCCTTCTAACTTTCAGGCCCATGCTCTAACCACTGGACCACACTGCTTCTCATTAGCATACACTCTAATGGGGGAAATGGGTATGAAAATTATCTACAGATAAAATAAGCAAATTGACTGCACGATTGACCAAGTACAAGTCGACTGTATCATCATCATCAATCGTATTTATTGAGCGCTTACTATGTGCAGAGCACGGTACTAAGCGCTTGGGAAGTACAAATTGGCAACATATAGAGACAGTCCCTACCCAACAGTGGGCTCACAGTCTAAAAGGGGGAGACAGAGAACAAAACCAAACATACTAACAAAATAAAATAGAATAGATATGTACAAATAAAATAAATAAATAGAGTAATAAATATGTACAAACATATATCCATATATACAGGTGCTGTGGGGAAGGGAAGGAGGTAAGGTGGGGGGGATGGAGAGGGGGACGAGGGGGAGAGGAAGGAAGGGGCTCAGTCTGGGAAGGCCTCCTGGAGGAAGTGAGCTCTCAGCAGGGCTCAGCAGACTGTATAAGTCCTGAACATAAAAAAGTATATAAGGGCTAAAGATAGCTGATGAGTTTATACGAAGGCGAAAGTGAAATGATTTTCTAACTGGAATGCCGGTGCCAGGGGCAGATGGCTGTGGCGTTGGAGGGAGAAGGGTCCTTCATGCATTCAGTCGTATTTATTGAGCGCTTACTGTGTGCAGAGCACTGTACTAAGCGCTTGGGAAGTACAGGTTGGCAGCATATAGAGACGGTCCGTACCCAATGGCAGGCTCACAGTCTAGAAGGGTCATGGGGCAGCTCCCTGCCAGGGATAGGGGGGCCTGGGAGAGAGTGCCTCTTCGGAGGCCAGCGCTTAGTACAGTGCTTTGCACACAGCAAGCGCTCAATAAGTACGTTTGAATGAGTGAAAGGACTCCGAGGCAAAGGAAACCTCAGTTAGGTGAGCACGATGCTTAACCCTCGCCAACGAAGACCCTTCCTCCCATTATGCAACCGGAAAGGGCGCGGGCTAAAAGGGGGCGAGAGCGGCCATCAGAGAGGCTGCGGCTATTGGTATCATCCCACCCAGCCGGCTCGGTCCTACCCGACTGAGGCCTGGTGGTTAGAAGGACCCGAGTTCTAATCCCGGCTCTGCCACCTGTCTGCTGTGTTACCTCGGGCAGGTCACTTCTCTGGGCCTCAGTTCCCTCATCAGAAAAATGGGGATTAAGAGTGGGAGCCCCAGGTGATTAGCTTTTAGACTGTGAGTCCACTGTTGGGTAGGGACTGTCTCTATATGTTGCCAATTTGTACTTCCCAAGCGCTTAGTACAGTGCTCTGCACACAGTAAGCGCTCAATAAATACGATTGATGATGATGATTAGCTTGGATCTACTCCAGAGCTTACAGCAGTGCCTGGCACATAGTAAACGCTGAAGAAATACCATTATTATTGTTGTTGTTGTTGTTATTATAGTGTGGCTGGTCTGTTGGAAACACCATGGATCGATTGGAAACCATTTACTCTTCATGAACGTGGTAGAGTTACTGAGAGAACACCAAGTGCCTAGCTGGGTTGAGGGGAGCGACGAGTGAATCCCATCCCTCGAATTCCTACCTTCTGAAGATATCCTATCGCCCCAGAAGAGGTGGCCCGTAGGACTCAATCAGTCGTATTTGAGTGCTTACTGTGTGCAGAGCACTGTAGTAAGCACTTGGGAGAGTCCAACATAATGAAACAGACACATTCCTTGCCCACAATGAGCTTACAGTCAAGAGGGGGAGACAGACGTTAATATAATATATGAAGTAATATAATGTAACATATCTGCTGTGTGACCTTGGGTCCCCCCCGTCTTACCTCCTTCCCTTCCCCACAGCACCTGTATATATGTATATATGTTTGTACATATTTGTTACTCTATTTTACTTGTACATATCTATTCTATTTATTTTATTTTGTTAATATGTTTGGTTTCGTCCTCCGTCTCCCCCTTCTAGACTATGAGCCCACTGTTGGCTTGGGACTGTCTCTATATGTTGCCAACTTGTACTTCCCAAGCGCTTAGTCCAGTGCTCTGCACACAGTAAGCACTCAGTAAATACGATTGATTGATTTTACTTCTCTCATCTGTAAATGGGGATTGAGACTTTGAGCCCTGCATGGGACAGAGACTGTGTCCAACCCTGTTTGCTTGCATCCACCCCAGTGCTTAGTTCAGTGCCTGTAGTAGCATGTAGTAAGCATTTAAATACCACAATTATTATTTTTATCATTACTAATAATAAATAAAGTAGATTCCATGGCAACCACTTCAACTCTCTGATTCCTAAAATGCACTGCCTACTTCCTGGTGTTTTTAAACTAACTCTAATGGAACAAGGGACTGCATTCCCAGTCCCTCTCTTGGCCCTACCTTCCACCCCAGGCCCAGCGGTGGGAACAGGGACAAAGCTCCAGGGGGCAGGGAGGGAGGGAGGTGGCGGGAGTTAGGGAACTCGTGCCCCTCCTCTTTTTCCCCAGTTCACCCAGCCAACATTCCCAAGGCCTGGGCTCCCCCAGGAAAGCGGAGCCACGAGCCAGCGAAAGGGAGATGGAGGAGGGGAGGTGATGCAGCCTCCGTGCCAGCTGGAGAACAAAACATGAAAGCACAAACCCAAATCGTGCACGGTACTCTATAGAGTGTAGCCCGTAGGGAAAGCTGTGAGGGGGAATGAGGGTAGAGAAGCTGCCAGCGATAGGCCCTGCTGAGAGCTCACCTCCTCCAGGAGGCCTTCCCAGACTGAGCCCCTTCCTTCCTCTCCCCCTCGTCCCCCTCTCCATCCCCCCCATCTTACCTCCTTCCCTTCCCCACAGCACCTGTATATATGGATATATGTTTGTACATATTTATTGCTCTATTTATGTATTTATGTATTTATTTATTTATTTATTTATTTTACTTGTACATAGCTATTCTCTTTATTTTATTTTGTTAGTATGTTTGGTTTTGTTCTCTGTCTCCCCCTTTTAGGCTGTGAGCCCACTGTTGGGTAGGGACTGTCTCTATATGTTGCCAGTTTGTACTTCCCAAGCGCTTAGTCCAGTGCTCTGCACATAGTAAGCGCTCAATAAATATGATTGATGATGATGATGATAGGCGAGAGTGGGGTGGGCACTGAAAGGGGAGGCCGGGGGGGGGGCCGGTATGGCTCAGTCCCGAGGAGTTCAAAAGTGCAGAGGTGTTCAAAAGGAGTCAGTCAGCTACCAAGTATTTTATTTGAAGACCAGAAGGCTCCTGTTCAACCAGAGTTGGACACATTCTCCGCTAGACTTCAAAAGTGCAGAGGTGTTCAAAAGGAGTCAGTCAGCTACCAAGTATTTTATTTGAAGACCAGAAGGCTCCTGTTCAACCAGAGTTGGACACCTTCTCCGCTAGACTTCAAAAACTACCACCGCAATTAATGAAACAAGCTCAACTTGTCCTGTTGAATTTTCCCATCGCGTTGTGCAGCGTCGCTCTCCTCCCCGCCTCCGAGGCCCCTCATTTTGGCATTATCTTGGCCCTCTCCCTCTCTGTCAATCCCCATAGCCCGCCTGTCACCAAACCCTGGCGGTTTGTCCTCCGGAGCGTTTCCGGCACCCGCCTCTCCCTCTCCATCCAGGCAACCACCACCAGCACGGCTAGTCCAGCCACTCGTCCAGCGGCCTCTCTACTGCACCGGCCTCCTTTCTGGTCTCCCTGCTTCTCGCCCTTCCCCTTTCCAGTCCATACTTCCCTCTGCTGCTCAGGTCCTTTTTGGAAAACATTGTTGGGCCCGCAACTCCCCACTCTTCAAACAGTTCTAATAGTTACCCGTTCATCTCCACGTCAGGCAGAAAGTAATAAATAGCCTTTGGCTCTGAGGCCCATGAGAAACTGTCTTCCTCCTTCTTGTACCTCAGTTCACAGTCTTCCGTCCCGTTCGAGCTAACCTACCTGGTTCTTATTGCCTCTGCTGCCAACCCCTTACTCGCTTTTCTTCTCTACCTGAAGCTGTCCTCCCTTTCAAAATCCGCCCCCCCCCCCCCCTTTTACACTGTGAGCCCACTGTTGGGTAGGGACTGTCTCTATGTGTTGCCAATTTGTACTTCCCAAGCGCTTAGTACAGTGCTGTGCGCATAGTAAGCACTCAATAAATACGATTGATTGATTGATTGATTGACAGACCACAGCTTCAGACACCTGTAAGAGGCCCTGCTCAATGAATTTCTGATCTCCCCTGTTTACGTTCCCCTAGTGCTTCCCCTGGGAAGCAGCGTGGCTCAATGGAAAGAGCCTGGGCTTTGGAGGCAGAGGTCATGGGTTCAAATCCCGGCTCCGCCAATTGTCAGCTGTGCGACTTTGGGCAAGGCACTTCACTTCTCTGGGCCTCAGCTACCTCATCTGCAAAATGGGGATTAAGACTGTGAGCCCCCCGTGGGACAACCTGATCACCTTGTTACCTCTCCAGCGCTTAGAACAGTGCTTTGCGCATAGTAAGTGCTTAATAAATGCCATTATTATTATTATTATTATAGTGCCTGTTGAGCTCTTCTGCATAATCTAAGCATTTCAGTACTCACAATCTGTAACTACATATCCTACAACTTGTGCACTAACTCACTCATCCTCCTGACTGTAGTTACTTTTCGAGTCTAGCTCCCCTGCTAGATTGTTAACTTCTTAAAGGAAGGAATCAATCTCTACTAATTCTATTATACCCTCCCAAGTGCTTAGCACAGCGCTCTGTGTAAAGTAGGTACTCAGTAAAATACCACTGCTTGACTTCTGCATGGTCTTGCCAAGGTGAGCGCTTGGGAGAGTAAAATACAAGAGTTGTTGAGCACATTCCCTGCCCACTGTGAGCTTACAGTCTAGAAAGGGAGGCAGACAATATTTATAATGTATAATTTAAAGATAAATGCCACAGTGCTCGGCACACAGTAAGCGCTCAATAAATACGATTGAATGAATGAATGAATGAATACCAAATGCTTGAAGCAGCGTGGGTCAGTGGAAAGAGCCTGGGCTTTGGAGTCAGAGGTCATGGGTTCAAATTCCAGCTCCGCCAATTGTCAGCTCTGTGACTTTGGGCAGGTCACTTCTCTGTGCCTCAGTTACCTCATCTGTAAAATGGGGATTAAGGCTGTGAGCCCCCCGTGGGGCAACCTGACCACCTCGTTACCTCCCCAGCGCTTAGGACAGTACTTTGCACTTAGTAAGCGCTTAATAAATGCCATCATTATTATTATTATTGAAGGTCACTCACCCAAGTACGTAGATGATGCAGAAGGGATGGGAAGCCAGGGAAAAGAGGGCTTAATTGGGGAAGGCCTCTTGGAGGAGGTGTGTGTATTTATTTTACTTGTACATATCTACTGTATTTTATTTTGCTAATATGTTTTGTTTTGTTCTCTGTCTCCCCCTTCTAGACTGTGAGCCCATTGTTGGGTAGGGACCGTCTCTATATGTTGCCTACTTGTACTTCCCAAGCGCTTAGTACAGTGCTCTGCACACAGTAAGCGCTCAATAAATACGATTGATGAGAAGCAGCGTGGCTCAGTGGAAAAGAGCCCGGGCTTTGGAGTCAGAGGTCGTGGGTTCAAACCCCAGCTCCGCCAATTGTCAGCTGTGTGACCTTGGGCAAGTCACTTACCTTTTCTGTGCCTCAGTGACCTCATCTGTAAAATGGGGACTAAGACTGTGAGCCCCACATGGGACAACCTGATCACCTTGTAACCTCCCAGTGCTTAGAACAGTGCTTTGTACATAGTAAGCGCTTAATAAATGCCATTATCATTATTACTATTATTATTATTATTATATTGATTGATTGATTGACCTTAATAAGGCTTTGAAGGTGAAGAGAGTATATGGAGGGGGAGGGAGTCTCAAACCACAGGGAGGATATGGGAAAGGAGTCGGAGGTGAAAGACAAGGTGGAGGTACAGCGAGCAAGCTGGCCCTAGAGGTGCAAAGGGCGCGGGCTGGGCTGGAGTAGGAGGCGACTGCGGCAAGGTTGAAGTAACCACATTACAACTCCTCATTTAGTTTGTGGTATGCTCTGAATTACTTTAGCAAAGATTAAAACCAGTTTAGAGATGTTTAACAGTAAATCATCCCAATTTGTATCATAGAACTCTAAGGGGAAATACCCGCAGTACAGTCATTTCTGATTCAAGGAGCATAACTCAGTTGTCTCATGGAATCTGGCAGTACTAAGTTATATCTAGCTCTTGGTGTTATCTCGGTAATGTCACTGCAGTCACTAGGAAACCCATTAGTCGTGATAAGTCGTCTAAATATTTCTTCTTTATATTTTGATAATATGGCAACTGAGGGATTTTATCTTCCATTTAATTTTCCTCCGCGATGCTTACGCCAGTAAATTTCTGTGTACTTTAAGTATGTGTCATTCCAGCTTGTTTCTAGCTAGAACATTATAATTATTCTGATGCCTGACTCTGCTGCCGTATTGGCCAGAGTCTCAAGTACTCAGTGTATAAAGCCACTAATATTCAGTATTTAGTATTTAATTGATCGCTTCATCCCTGTTTCATAGACCTGGCAAAACTAATGCTTAAATGAGTAAAAAGTCACCGGTTCTCTCCTAGAAAGAGAAGACCATGTTTTAAAGCATTTTCCAATATAGTTCACAAATGTGGTTTCCTGGGGACTGAGCTTTAGGAGTTCAAAATTTTTTTCAATTTTTTTTTCCCCTGTTCTGATATCTCTCTTCTCTTTTTTTTTTTAAAAAAAATCACAGTAACAGATGTAGAGTTGAAGCGGCTTAAAGATGCCTTCAAGAGAACTTGCGGACTCTCCTGTTACATGGGCCAGCAATGCTTCATTAGGGAAGTTCTTGGAGATGGAGTTCCACCTAAGGTTGCTGAGGTAATTTTAATTTTCTGTTGCCTTTTGGGGTGGTTGCCTTTGACGCTGGCTCCTATGGTTTTCTTTCAGTCTTCATGTATTTACTCTTATTTCTAGCCTGGTTCCCTCCCTTTTTTTTAAGGGGAAAAGTAAAAGACTCCTCTGTTAGGGTGCCAAAAGCCCTGTGTTTGGGGAGGTAAAGTAGAAGTCCTGAGTAGCTACAAGAAACAGGCCTTTCTGTTGCTGCTGTTCTTCAAGTCCTTAGTACTCTGGGAACTGATGAGAAATCTGAGACTTGTTAGGTCTGTCTTTCTTAGAAAAGAAATGAATTCCTGGATTAAAATGAGTTGTCTTTTGTCACTTAAGTCCGTGAGGTACAGTCTCCGCAATGGAGAGGTTTCTTATAAATGTTGTTTTTAAAAGGCTCTAACCTCCTCTTGTGCCGTGACTCAGCCGATTCTAAGAAGAAAATATTGTGAAGATCTTACCCAATACAACTTGCACAGGCTCATTTAGATTCTCCTCGATACTGTACCCTTCTGGATCATAGCCAGAAACAAAAAGTGCTAAGTTTGTCTAAGGATTGTTGTTTTTTTTTAAAAAAAAAAAACAAAAACAAAGTGCTCTAGTCCCATATGCTAATGGAAACACTCAAGACTGAAACTATGCAGTTTCAGGGTACAATGCAAGAAAAAGAACCATAAATGAGTAATCAATAAGTCATCTTTAGCTCTTAAATGCAGACTCAGTCCATTCCTTGATGTTTATAATTATCATCCCTAGTTCAAGGTTGGGTTGTGCCTTTTCGATTCACGCTGTTCTCTCTAATGAATATCTAGATTTTATGGGCTTGTTTTGGGTAGACGTGTGGTCTTGAGCAGCCTGAAACACTTGCCCTCACTTTCAGTTTTCCTCTGTTGAAGATTTACTCCAGAGGATAACATTTCCCCCCCTAAAGATACGGACACCCTGGCATGGACACAAATCTATTTAATAACCCTGTCTCTCCACTGTATTAACAGGGCTGAGAGACTGAAGTCTTGGGATATTTTGATTCCATTTTTGTGAAATAGCTGAAGAGGGACAAGCAGACCTCTTTTTACGATGCTACTTGGATGCTAAATAATCGTAACACATATAGGAGGATAGGAACCCAAAGTTATCCCTTGCTTCAGCCTGCCCTTTCAGGTTCTCTCTCCTCTAATAGTTCTGGAATTGTTAATCAAGCAATCGTATTTATTGAGCGCTTACTGTGTGCAGAGCGCTGTACTAAGCGCTTGTTAAGTCACCCAAGAGTTGGGGAACTGGAGAAGCAGTGTGGCCTAGTGGACAGAGCACGGGCCTGGGAATCAGGAGGACCTGGGTTCTAATTCCGGCTCTGCCACTTGTCTGCTGCGTAACCTTGGGCAAGTCACTTCACTTCTGTTCCTCAGTTATCTCATCTGGAAAATGGGGATGAAAGTCATGAGCCCCGTGTGGGACGTGGACTGTGTCCGGCCTGATTAGCTTGTTCCGACCCCAGCGTTTGATACGGTGCCTTGTACATAGTAAGCACTTAACAAATACCATGCAAAAATGTAGTTTGGCTAGGGTTTTACTGGCTTTGTCTGGATGGATACGATGGACGTAGAATTTGTTCTCAGCTAAAACAGTGAAATTCTGGTAAGGAATTGCTGGCCCGTTGGCAGAGAAAGCAGACTTGGTCGTTCACCTGCTGAGAACATGGAATGTATACCGAGGTCTTTCTGCAACTCTTGAGAGGTCCGCTACCTACCCATTTTTGTCAGAAGGTCCAGGACAGAGTCAATCAGTCAGTCGTATTTATTGAGCGTTTACTGTGTGCAGAGCACTGCACTAAGCCTTTGTGAGAGTACACTATGTAACAATAAGCAGACACAGTACCTGCCCACAGTGAGCTTACAGGCATTAAGACCGTGAGCCCCATTTGGCAAATGGACTGTGGCCTACCTGATTAGACTGTGTCTAACCCAGTGCTTAGTACAGTCCTTAACACATAGTAAGCACGTAACAAATACCATAAAAAAGTCTTCTAAAGAAATACGAAACACTGTTTTAAGTACGTGCTCCGTGATGTGAAAGTTGGCTACTTCCTACTCCAATTTAATTTGTATTTAGTGAGCCCATCGAGGGTGGAGGAGGCGGGGGGCCCTGGCGGTTTCAAGCGGAGGTTAAAGGGCTTGGCTAACTGGCGAGGCCCGTGAGCGTGGGAGTCTATGAGAAACGAGAAGTAATATCACTAAGTGGAAGAGAGAATAGAGATATTGCAAGTAAGGATGAATTTAAAGTGGCCAGAGTCAGTCCAGGGCCTGGATTTCCACCAACTGTGCTTTATGGCCCAAGCACAGGAAACAGAGGCGACGTAACGCAGTCTCCCCGCTTCTAGACTGTGAGCCCATTGTTGGTAGAAACTGTCTCTATTTGTTGCCAAATTGTACTTTCGAAACGCTTAGTACAGTGCTCTCCACACAATAAGCGCTCAGTAAGTACGACTGAGTGAATGAATGAATGGAAGTGATGTGGCAGTGATCCAGGGCTGGGGATTGGTGGTGGGAGGTGGGTGGAAGGAGACGGAGAACGAGAGTTGAGTTGGATGGAGAGGACAGTGGCGAGGGTATTTATGTGCTGGAGAGAGGACGTTGAGAGAGTTCAAGTGAGACGCGATGGCCTCGGATTAGTGGAAGGGTTCTAAGGAATTGGAAGTCTCTGGGTGGGGAGAGAACAATCTGGGCTGTTAGACTGTGACTGTGACTTTTAGACTGTGAGGCCACTGTTGGGTAGGGACTGTCTCTATATGTTGCCAATTTGTACTTCCCAAGCGCTTAGTACAGTGCTCTGCACATAGTAAGCGCTCAATAAATACGATTGATTGATTGGGCTGAGGATTGAGGTCGGGAGAAGTGGAGGTGAGTAGGCAGGTTAGGAGGTGGTGGCCGGAGAATGGGATCGCAGAATTCGTGAGATTAGAAATTATTTAATGGCCATCAATGATGATCAGTCTATCAGCAGTATCTATCGAGTGTCCTACGTGTGTGCAGACAACTACTGAGTGCTTTAGAGCGTTCAGCAGAACGAGTAGACGTGATCCCTGCCCTCAAGGAGCTTACCTACAGTCCTGGTGGGGTGGCGGGGGGGAGAATTTAAAATGTGGGAGGCCATGTAGGTAAGCGCTCTGGGGGAGCGGGAATGTGAGGGAGTGAGTACCCAAACGCTTGGATGCTGAAGAAAAGGAAAGGTGTTTTGAAAGAGCAGGCTGTTAAAGCTGGGAAGAGAGCTTTAGTGGGGTGGATTTGAAGTGGGGAGTGAGTTCCAAAGTATGTGGAAGGCAAGAGATAGAGAAGTATGTGGAAGGGTGAGGAGAAGCCATGTGTGAAGAGAAGCTGGACGACAGTACTGAAGCCAGTGATAAGGAGCAGGTGACGGGGCAGGTTTAGCTTTGGAGATTTTTGAGGCGTGTGAGAGGAGATGCCCCAAATGACCAGGGCAGCGGCCTGTAGTATAAACTGAAGCAGGGAGACTGATGAGGCAGCAGATAACAGCAGACCGATCGTGAGGTGATGAGAATTTAAGGCAGGCCGAAAAATCTGTTCACGTGAGACTTTTGACACGCTTCCCGGCTAGGCTTTTATTAATAACTAGGCAGGCTTGCATCCGTTCCTGAATCGATTTCCGTTCTGGAGATTTGGCTGCTTCCTTTGCTTTCTCTCTGCTCTTGGTTGTTTTTCCCAGTTCGGTGGTTCTACTTTGATTCCAAGTCAGAGACCAGGTGCTTTCCAGGCATCACCCGAAGAGCCGAGAAAATGGGCACTCGTCTGTATTATGAGCCCCCTTCCTGCTAATGGTTTTTTCTAGCACGATCATGGTATTCAGCTAAATCCTGGACAACCGTGGGTGAGGACTTTAACCCCTTTGAAACTCAAGATGAAGCCCCATTTAAAGTAAACTTTAATTTGGATTTTGGAATACCTTATGTAGTGATGACTGCCAGGGTCTGTACGTCCTGATGAATTTTTTCTTCAGTTCAATATCTAGGCCAAGTTATCACTCAGAAATAGCTGATTTGGCATAAACCAGTGAAACCCAATTTCATTTCCCTTTATACCGTTCTGTCCACAGCCCCATTGTAACTAGCGGGAAGATTAAGCGCTTAGTTCAGTGCTAAGTGCTTAGTACAGTGCTCTGCACACAGTAAGCACTCAATAAATACGATTAAATGAATTCTCGGTTTGTAGGAGTGTGAGAGGTGTAAGGCAGTGGGAAGCCCCTCCAGACAAAGCGATAATAATAACAATAGTCATAATGATAATAAAAAAAGTATTTAAGCACTTACTGAATGTCAGGCACTGTTCTGAACGCTGGGAGAGATACAAGCTAATGAGGTTAGACACAGTCCATGACTGCCATGGGGCTCATAGTCTTAATCTCCATTTTACAGATGAGGTAGCTGAGGCCCGGAGATGTGAAGTGACTCGTTCAAGGTCACAAGCAGACAAGTGGTAGAGTCAGGATTAGAACCCAGGTCCTTCTGACGCCCAGGCTGGTGCTTTATCTACTAGGCGTGCTGATCGAATGTCACCCAAATCCGTAATGTATAGGAGATAACGGAGGCATGAGGGGATCTATATATATATTTTCATTCAGTCATATTTATTGAGTGCTTACTGTCTGCAGAGCACTGTACTAAGTGCTTGGGAAGTACAAGTTGGATATATATGTATCAATATATATCTATATATATCGATATATAAAAATATATATTTAATATATAAAAAATATATATATAACATATATTTATAAGTATATATTTATATATATAAATATATCGATATATAGATATGTATAGATATATTCGCATGTATATGGGCAACTTGTATTCGATCCTTGTGTCCCTTTGGGGGTCTTCACCTCCTTAGTTCTTTTGCACTAAGGAGACTGAATATATGTGTACATGAAGCAGGAGCTCCTGGCTAGGTGGATATTCCAGCCTGGATCTTATAAGAGCCGGGTTTTTGTTTTTTTTTGTTTTTTAAATGGAATTTGTCAAGCGCTTAATATGTGCCCGGCACTATATTAAGCAGTAGGGTAGGCACAAGTTTGTCAGGTTGGACACAGTCCCTGTCCCGGCAGGGGCCTCATAGTCTTAATCCCCATTTTACAGTTGAGGTAAACTGAAGCCCAGAGAATTTAAGTGACTTGCCTGAGGTCACACAGCAGACAAGTGGCGGAGCCGGAATTAGAACCCAGAATCTCCTGGTTAAGAACATCAGCGCTTAGAACAGTGCTTTGCACATAGTAAGCGCTTAACAAATGCCATTATTATTATTATTAACATCGATCAGCCAGTGGTGGCTGCTGCTCCTTCATTCACTTTTAATTCCTTGTACGCACTGCAGTGGACTCTCATCATCATCATCATCATCAATCGTATTTATTGAGCGCTTACTATGTGCAGAGCACTGTACTAAGCGCTTGGGAAGTACAAATTGGCAACATATAGAGACAGTCCCTACCCAACAGTGGGCTCACAGTCTAAAAGGGGGAGACAGAGAACAAAACCAAACATACTAACAAAATAAAATAAAGTTTCCTAAGCCAGCTCCCGTGGGACATCTGTGCTGGGATTTCAGGTCAGCCAACAAGAAGTGACTTGCCCAAAGTCACACAGCTGACAGATGGCGGAGCTGGGATCCGAACCCCTGACCTCTGACTCTCAAGCCTGTGCTCTTTCCACTAGAGCCACGCTGCTTCCCTTAATCCCCATTTTACAGATGAGGGAACTGAGGCACAGTGAGGCGACTCATCCAAGGCCACACAGCAGCCCCTTGGCGGAGCTGGGATTTGAACCCAGGTCCTCTGACTCCGAGGCCCGGGCTCGAGCCCCTAGGCCACGCTGCGTCTCCAATCGTGTTAGAATCGGGAGCAGAAAACGAGCGAGCCATCCCCTCCTCCCCCTTACCTCCTTCCCCTCCCCACAACACCTGTATATATGTATATATGTTTGCACGTATTTATTAGTCTATTTTATTTGTCCATATTTATTCTATATATTTTATTTTGTTAATATGTTTTGTTTTGTCGTCTGTCTCCCCCTTCTAGACTGTGAGCCCGCTGTCGGGTAGGGACCGTCTCTAGATGTTGCCAACTTGCACGTATTTATTACTCTATTTTATTTGTCCATATTTAGTGTATTTTATTTTGTTAATATGTTTTGTTTTGTTGTCTGTCTCCCCCTTCTAGACTGTGAGCCCGCTGTTGGGTAGGGACCGTCTCTAGATGTTGCCAACTTGCACGTATTTATTACTCTATTTTATTCGTCCATATTTAGTGTATTTTATTTTGTTAATATGTTTTGTTTTGTTGTCTGTCTCCCCCTTCTAGACTGTGAGCCCGCTGTTGGGTAGGGACTGTCTCTAGATGTTGCCAACTTGCACGTATTTATTACTCTATTTTATTCATCCATATTTAGTCTATTTTATTTTGTTAATATGTTTTGTTTCGTTTTCTGTCTCCCCCTTCTAGACTGTGAGCCCGCTGTTGGGTAGGGACCGTCTCTAGATGTTGCCAACTTGCACGTATTTATTACTCTATTTTATTCGTCCATATTTAGTGTATTTTATTTTGTTAATATGTTTTGTTTTGTTGTCTGTCTCCCCCTTCTAGACTGTGAGCCCGCTGTTGGGTAGGGACCGTCTCTAGATGTTGCCAACTTGCACGTATTTATTACTCTATTTTATTCATCCATATTTAGTGTATTTTATTTTGTTAATATGTTTTGTTCTCTGTCTCCCCCTTCTAGACTGTGAGCCCGCTGTCGGGTAGGGACCGTCTCTCAATGTTGCCAACTTGGACTTCCCAAGCGCTTAGTACAGTGCTCTGCACACAGTAAGCGCTCAATAAATGCCAATGAATGAATGAATGAATGAGTGAATGTCAGATGCTGCTGGCTTTATAGGCCCCAGTTTCACTTAGTTTCTCCGGTTAATGGAGATATTCTGGGCCATTGTGCACAGAGTATATCTCTGTATGTTATTATTAAAGAGCCTGGGCTTTGGAGTCAGAGGTCATGGGTTCAAATCCTGGCTCCTCCAGCTGTCAGCTTTGTGACTTTGGGCAAGTCACTTCACTTCTGGGCCTCAGTTCCCTCATCTGTAAAATGGGGATTAAAACTGTGAGCCCCCCGTGGAACAACCTGATCACTTTGTAACCTCCCCAGCGCTTAGAACAGTGCTTTGCACATAGTAAGCACTTAACAAATACCATCATTATTATTATTATTATTATTACTGGTGTGATAGTAATAGTAATAATAATAATGGCATTTGTTAAGCGCTTACTATGTACAAAGCACTGTCCTAAGCTCTGGAGCTCTGTTCTAACCAATCAATCAATCAATCGTATTTAGTGAGCACTTACTATGTGCAGAGCACTGTACTAAGCGCTTGGGAAGTATAAGTTGGCAACATCTAGAGACAGTCCCTACCCAACAGTGGGCTCACAGTCTAAAAGGGGGAGACAGAGAACAAAACCAAACATACTAACAAAATAAAATAGAATAGATAGGTACAAGTAAAATAAATAAATAAATGAATAGAGTAATAAATATGTACAAACATATATACATATATACAGGTGCTGTGGGGAAGGGCTTAGAACAGTGCTTTGCACATAGTAAGTGCTCAACAAATGCCGTCGTTATTATTATTATAGTAAGCACTTAACAAATTCTAATGGCATTTCTTAAGTGCTTACTATAATGCCATTATCATTATTATTACTGTTATTATTTAGTATTATTAGTTATTGTTATCACATACTAGAGGCTGTGCTGTTTTGGTGTGGAGAGCAAAGAGTAGCAGTTGACTGGTCTCTGTCCTTGGATTTAGCCCGTCTCATTCCTGTTAGTCATATTTATTGAGTGCTTATTGTGTGCTGAGCACAATACTAAGCACTTGGGAGTGTACAGTATAACAGACATATTCCCTGCCCACAACGAGCTTACAGTCTAGAGGGTGAGACAGACATTACTATAAATAAATCATCATCATCATCATCATCAATTGTATTTATTGAGCGCTTACTGTGTGCAGAGCACTGTACTAAGCGCTTGGGAAGTACAGGTTGGCAACATCTAGAGACAGTCCCTACCCAACAGTGGGCTCACAGTCTAAAAGGGGAGACAGAGAACAAAACCAAACATACTAACAGAATAAAATAAATAGAATAGATATGTACAAGTAAAAGTAAAATCAATAAATTACAGATATGTACATAAGATCGGTGGGGCTGGAAGAGGGGATGAATAAAGGGAATAAGTTAGGGTGATGTAGAAGACAGTGGGGGAAGAAGAAAGGTAGGCTTAGCCAGGGAAGGCCTCTTGGAGGAGATGGGCTTTCAAGAAGGTTTTTAAGGCGGGGAGAGTGCAAAATTCCTGTGCGGGTTGAGGCGGCTGGGATTGTGGGATGGATGTGGTGATCCCCGGCAGGATGGGAAAGGAAAGCCAGTGACCATTTTTTTTTTAATGGCATTTATTAAGCGCTTACTATGTGCAGAGCACTGTTCTAAGCACTGGGGAATTTACAAGGTGATCAGGTTGTCCCACGTGGGGCTCACAGTCTTCATCCCCATTTTGCAGATGAGGGAACTGAGGCCCAGAGAAGTTAAGTGACTTGCCCAAAGTCACACAGCTGACGATTGGTGGAGCCGGGATATGAACCCATGACCTCTGACTCCAAAGCCCGGGCTCTTTCCGCTGAGCCACGCTGCTGGCTGCCATCCCGCTGTTCCGGAGGGTAGGATGGAGGCGGAGGATGGGGATGAAGTCAGGTTAGGACATGGGAGGTGGCACGGGGAGGGTGTTTGCCGGGTTCACATCTCCAAGCCCCAGACCTCCCCGACAATCCCGATCCCACCAGTGTTCAGAGATGGCAACGATTTCCATTTTACATGCAGAGATTTTATAAATCATCATCATCAATCGTATTTACTGAGCGCTTACTATGTGCAGAGCACTGTACTAACCACTTGGTAAGTACAAGTTGGCGACATATAGAGATGGTCCCTGCCCAACAGCGGGCTCACAGTCTAGAACTTGACCTGACAACTTTTTTAAACGATATTCAAGTACTTATTATGTGCCAGGCACTGTACTAAGCGCTGGGGTAGATACAAGCTAATCAGGTTGGAAACAGTCCCTGTGAATCAATCATATTTATTGGGTGCTTGCTGCATGCAGAGCACTTGTACTAAGCGTTTTGGGAGAGTGCAATACAGCATGTAACACCCGTTCCTTGCCCAAAATGAGTTTACAGCCTAGAGGGGGTTCTTCCAGTCTTAATCCCCATATTACAGATGAGGGAACTGAGGCACAGAGAAGTGCAGTGACGTGCCCAGAGTCCCACAGATGGCGGATCTGGGATTAGAACCCAGCCCCTCTGAGTTCCAGACCCATTTTCTTTCCACCAGACCACAGATTTGATTCTATTCCCTGAGTTGTTTTCCTGCCTTTCAACATTTTTCAAGGAGTTGAATTTCACTGCCCATTGTGTGACTGTGTAAAGGGAAAAAAAAATATTCTTTGTCTGTTGGCACAAGGGCAACCACACTTCCCATATAAGTACACATAAATGGACTTTTAGAAATGCACATTATTGACTTCGTGGTTCATAACGGGCAAGTTTTTAGCATAAAGTGACTTTTAAAACAACATCACAGATTCCCAAAACGGGGTTTATGGGGCAAGCGCTGACTTGTCATTAAGCGCAATAGGGCTAGCGAGCGTCCTGTATAAAACATCACATCAAATACGTTATGGAATTAATGCTGCAAGGGGTGTGTTGGGTAAGAAAAATGGTGTTTACTTGAAGCAGAAGTGTACTTGGATACTGAAAAACACTCATAGTCAGTGTCACTATATAGGCATTCATTCAGTCAGTCATATTTATTGAGCACTTAGTATGTGCAGAGCACTGTGCCTATGTGTATACTCTGTTGCTCTGGATTTTGGCAAGCCGTTTCCTTGGTCTGTCCTGTCGTGGACAAAGCAGGCAAGAGAAGAATTCACCTTTTACTTGGACGGCCATGACCAGGCTCTTCACTCCAAATGTGCTTTCCTCAGTCGCTAGCCCTCCAGCACGTCAAGATGAATTTCACTGATGACTGAGCCCACTGTTGGGTAGGGACTGTCTCTATATGTTGCCAACTTGTACTTCCCAAGCGCTTAGTACACTGCTCTGCACACAGTAAGCGCTCAATAAATACGATTGGTGATGATGATGATGACTGCCAAGATTAACCCGGTCTTTTAAGAAACGGTTGAAGTTTGACAGAGTTTAGCCACAAGAGCCACCAAGTATATGAAAAAGTCTCTGTAATGGAAATGGCTCCCATTTGCCCTGAGAAGCAGCATGGCCTAGTGGATAGAGCGTAGGCTTGGGAGGGAGAGGACCTGGGTTCTAATACCATCCCTGCCATTTACTTTCTGGGTGACCTTGGCCAAGTCACTTCACTTCTCTGTGCCTCAGTTTCCTCAACTGTGAAATGGGGATTCAAGACCTGTTCTCCCCCCCCCCCCCCCCACTTAGTACCAGGAGCCCCATGAGAGACGGGACTTGTGTCTGACCTAATTGACGTGTATCTACTTAATAATGATAATGATGGCATTTATTAAGCACTTACTATGTGCAAAGCAATCAATCAATCATATTTATTGAGCGCTTACTGTGTGCAGAGCACTGTACTAAGCGCTTGGGAAGTACAAGTCAGCAACACATAGAGACAGTCCCTACCCAACAGCAGGCTCACAGTCTAGAAGACTGTCTAAAGCACTGTTCTAAGCACTGAGGAGTTTACAAGGTGATCAGGTTGTCCCACCGGGGGCTCCCAATCTTAATCCCCATTTTACAGATGAGGTAACTGAGGCCTAAAGAAGTGAAGTGACTTGTCCTAAGTCCCACAGCTGACAAGTGGTGGAGCCGGGATTTGAACCCATGACCTCTGACTCCAAAGCCCGGGCTCTTTCCACTGAGCCATGCTGCTACCTGACCGCATAGTAAGCGCTTAACAAGTACCATAAAACTACAGACAAGGAAGACAAAGCCAAAGAGTTAAAGGCCGCCAGTAAATAATAATTATGGTACTTAAGTACTAACTATGTGCCTGGCACTGTACTAAGCACAGGAGTGAATACAAGCAAATTGTATTGGCCACAGTCAGTCCCTGTCTCATGTGGGGTGCGCAGTCTCAATCCCCATTTTACAAATGAGGTAACTGAGGCCCAGGGAAGTGACTTGACCACGGTCACACAGCAGACGAGTGACGGAGCCGGGATTAGAACCCATGACCTTTTAACACCCAGGCCCGTGCTCTATCCACTTGGCCATACCGCTTTTCCTCTTTCACCTTAACCCTTGCCCCACCCCGGAGATTTGCGTAAGGAAATCATCATCAATCGTATTTATTGAGCGCTTACTGTGTGCAGAGCACTGTACTAAGCACTTGGGAAGTACAAGTTGGCAACATATAGAGACAGTCCCCATTTCCACCTTTCCTCCTTCTTGCTGTTGGCTTCTTTTTTCATCTTCCCCCATTCCACCGCCCCTGTTTGTCCCGCCTTGTTCTTCTGCCCCACTTCTCCTATCTCAGAGGACACAGATTCTGTTGGTTTTGTAAAAACCCAGCCACCCCCTGTTTCCCCCGGCCCTCTCTCCTTTCCCTCTGGCCCTGTCTCCTTGAAGCTTCTGTGGGGCAAGTGAACAGAAAGTAACATCAATCAATCAATCAATCGTATTTATTGAGCGCTTACTGTTTGCAGAGCACTGGACTAAGCGCTTGGGAAGTCCAAGTTGGCAACATATAGAGACAGTCCCTACCCAACAGTGGGCTCACAGTCTAAAAGTCTAAAACATCCTGGTCTAGTCTACCCTGCTGTGGAACACCACCTCCGGGGGGGCTCAGGAACTGTGCAGGTCAAAGGCTCCTTGCCCTGATCTGCTCCACCCTTATTAAAAATAATAGTAATAATAATAATGGCATTTGTTATGCGGAACAGGCCTCATTTCCTTCTGCTTTCCCTGTAATCTCTGCTGTCTTACACAGGCGTACAACTGGCTGACCACCCCAGGAATATGGCCTCTACCAGCCTCTAGACTGTAAGCCCTTTGTGGGCAGGGAGTGTATCTGTTATATTGTTATGGTGCACTCTCCCAGGTGCGTAGTACAGTGCCCTGCACATAGTATGTGCTCAATAAATATAATTGGCTATTTGCTGATTTAATAATAATAATAATTATGGCACTTATTAAGCGCTCACTATGTGCAAAGCACTGTTCTAAGCGCTGAGGAGGTTACAAGGTGATCAGGTTGTCCCACCGGGGGCTCACAGTCTTCACCCCCATTTTACAGATGAGGGAACTGAGGCCCGGAGAAGTGAAGTGACTTGCCCAAAGTCACATAGCTGATAATCGGTGGAGCCGGAAACATCTGTGCTTACCTGCTAACATCCTCTCTAACGTGCAACAAATTTGGGCTTACCTGTTAACACCCTTTGTTTCATGTTAGAAAGGGTGTTAACAGGTAAGCCCAAATTTGTTGCACGTTAGAAAGGATGTTAGCAGGTAAACACAGATGTTTCAGGCTCCACCAATTGCCGGGATTTGAACCCATGACCACTGATTCCAAAGCCCGGGCTCTTTCCACTGAGCCACACTGCTTCTCTAACTCAGCCCCACCGTGTTAGGAGGCCTTCCCAGACCGAGCCCCTTCCTTCCTCTCCCCCTCGTCCCCCTCTCTATCCCCCCATCTTACCTCCTTCCCTTCCCCACACCACCTGTATATATGTATATATGTTTGTACATATTTATTACTCTATTTTACCTGTACATATCTATTCTATTTATTTTATTTTGTTAGTATGTTTGGTTTTGTTCTCCATCTCCCTCTTTTAGACTGTGAGCCCACTGTTGGGTAGGGACTGTCTCTTTATGTTGCCAACTTGTACTTCCCAAGCGCTTAGTACAGTGCTCTGCACACAGTAAACGCTCAATAAATACGACTGATTGATTGTTGTTATGCCCAGTCCCAGCAAGCAAGTTAATTCTCATACCACTCCCTCCTTCTCTTTCCCTGTCCTTTGCCCCATTTTCCTTCTCCTCCTTCCCCCCCCACCCCCAGTCTTCCCCTCCTTTTTATGGTATTTATTAAGAGCTCATTATGTGTCAACCTGGTCTGGCCGGATACAGTCCCCATCCCCCGTGGGGCTCCCAGACGAGTAGGAGGGACAGCAGGTATTGAGGCCCCATTTTGCAGTTGAGAAAATCGTATTTATTGAGCGCTTACTGTGTGCAGAGCACTGTACTAAGCGCTTGTCCAAGTTCAAGTCCTGTCCAAGTTCACGCAGCAGGCCAGGACTGGAACCTCGGTCCTCCGGCTCCCGGGCCCACGCTCTTTCCACCAGACCACGCCGCTTCTCCCTGTAGCTTTTAGACCGTGAGCCCACTGTTGGGTAGGGACTGTCTCTATATGTTGCCAATTTGTACTTCCCAAGCGCTTAGTACAGTGCTCTGCACATAGTAAGCGCTCAATAAATACGATTGATGAGGATGATTCGGTCATGGTTCCCTGTCCTGGGGCCTTGGCCAAGGTGAAGAGGTGAGACTGAAAGCCTGGAAGGGAAGCGGGTGGGGCGATGTCAGTGTTTGTGATAACAACAGCTCTTACTGTGATTAAAATCACACACACACCCCCAATATCTGAAGTATAGGGGTCAACTGGGAGGTTGGGAGTGAGTTTGGGATGCAAATAGAGGGCAGGAAAATCAATCAATCAATCATTTATTGAGCGCTTACTGTGTGCAGAGCACTGGACTAAGCGCTTGGGAAGTCCAAGTTGGCAACACATAGAGACGGTCCCTACCCAGCAGTGGGCCCACAGTCTAGAAGGGGGAGACAGACAACAAAACATGTTAACCAAATAAAATAAGTATGTACAAGTAAAATAAATATTCATTCATTCATTCATTCAATCATCATCATCATCATGAATCGTATTTATTGAGCGCTTACTGTGTGCAGAGCACTGGACTAAGCGCTTGGGAAGTACAAGTTGGTAACATATAGAGACAGTCCCTACCCAGCAGTGGGCTCACAGTCTAAAAGGGGGAGACAGAGAACAAAACCAAACATACTAACAAAATAAAATAAATAGAATAGATATGTACAAGTAAAATAAATAGAGTAATAAATATGTACAAACATATATACAGGTGCTGTGGGGAAGGGAAGGAGGTAAGGTGGGGGGGATGGAGAGGGGGACGAGGGGGAGAGGAAGGAAGGGGCTCAGTCTGGAAGCCCCAGATTTATGAATATAAATAATCATATTTATTGAGGTCCTTGCTGGGCTCCATGGTAGCCACCAGGACCCAGGAAAACCACTGGGTAGCAACAGGGAAAGGGGATGAAGGGTCAGGAAAGTATTTATACTTTAATTTTTACTTACCCGAAGGTACAGATATCATGTGAGGGTTGGTCCTAACTAGTTGCTTGTAAATCTCCGGGAGAATGTATCTTGTCATACATGTGCCGTAGTCTGAGTCTCAGTGTACCAAGGTATATAGTTGACCCGATTACTCAAGAGTGGCTTTTATGAAAGGAAATTCTGGGGTAATGTCAGGAAGTAAACAGTATTTTAAAGGACCCCACCCGAGACACTCTAAACTACACTTGTCTAACCGGCTTAAGTGTTCAGAAACTTTCAACAAGCAACTGCACATAACTGAAAACAGCTGTCTGTACACCCTGGGATCCTGATTAAGGCATATCATCATCAATCATATTTATTGAGCGCTTACTGTGTGCAGAGCACTGTACTAAGTGCTTGGGAAGTACAAGTTGGCAACATATAGAGACAGTCCCTACCCAACAGTGGGGCATATTTGCTTACTGTGCATTTCAGTTTATGTAATGTCTTTTGACCCAAAGTTTTTTGAGCGGAGAGGGGATTCTGCAGTGGGAATAGCCTTTCAGGAATGTGGGAGCATGTGGAGAAGGCTGCAGGTAGAGCCCGGGTCTGGAAATCAGAAGGACCTGGATTCTAATCCCAGCTCCTCCACTTGTCTGCTGTGTGATTTTGGGGAAGTCACTTCACTTTTCTAGGCCTCATTTACCTCATCTGTAAAATGGGGATAAAACCGTGAGCCCCACATGGGACATGGACTTGTGTCCAACCTTATTAGCTTGTATCTACCCCAGTGCTTAACACCGTGACTGGTACAGAGTAAATGCTTAACAAATACCATTTAAAAAAAAATCTAAACAAAGAAATCACTTTATTTCGATGGATACTTAGGTTGCAGCCCACCAGTTGGTTAGTACATAGTCCTGCTTTTCCTCTCATCGGAAGTGATGTATGATGGTGAACTTTACATCCTCTTCCATTATAGACTTCTGCCAAACTGCATCTAAAGTGCAAGGAGATTGTTCTCTACTTTTATAAGCAAGTCTGTAATCACTGTTTGAAATCCTCAGGTCTTGGGATATCTTTTAAATTTTTAACCACTGCACTATGCTGGCGCACACATTTAAAGACTCGCTTAGTTACTCAAAAACTTGAAAACTTCCGTTATTTCTTCAGCAACTTCATAATCTTATGTGATTCATGATCCTCTATAAGGTAATCTCAAAGTTTTCTGATTCTCCTATATTTCTAATAAACCCTTACATCTATGTGAGATCCTCAGGATTATTTTACGTATTTGTGTATTAAACCCGACATTTTAAAATGAAGCCACGCCAAGAGCAAAGGATCTTCTTCAACGGAAGAGCGAGACAGTAGCCTAAATCACCGGATGACTGGATCTCTTCCGTCCAAGTGAAGAGTTGGCAACCACAGCTCAGAGGGATTGCTTTTAATTAATAGCTGAATGGTCACAGTCAAAAGTGGATTTTGAAATGAACTGATAACTTCAGTGCCAAGTGGCATTCTGCCCCAGGTAATGAAATACCAGGAGCCAAATGCATTTGGCTCTTTTGAACGCAAACTCTCTTTAAAAGTCACCAAAATGGCACCAAAAGATAGGTGAGGGGCAGAGGCTTTCTAAATTTCTTTGAGGCCCATTTAGTTTCAAGCACTTACTGTTTTACAGAGTTGCGTAGTTTTATTTAAATAAAGCCCCTCTTTATGTCCCCCTTTTAGACTGTGAGCCCACTGTTGGGTAGGGACTGTCTCTATATGTTGCCAACTGGTACTTCCCAAGCGCTTAGTACAGTGCTCTGCACACAGTAAGCACTCAATAAATACGATTGATGATGATGATCATCATCAGATTAGATTAGATTAGAGAAGATTAGAGATTAGATTAGATCAGATTAGAGAAGCAGCGTGGCTCAGTGGAAAGAGCCCGGGCTTTGGAGTCAGAGGTCACGGGTTCAAATCCTGGCTCCACCAATTGCCTGCTGTGTGACCTTGGGCAAGTCACTTAACTTCTCTGGGCCTCAGTTCCTTCATCTGTAAAATGGGGGTTAAGACTGTGAGCCCCCCGTGGGATAACCCGATCACCTTGTAACCTCCCCAGTGCTTAGAACAGTGCTTTGCACATAGTAAGCGCTTAATAAATGCCATCATTATTATTATTATGATGATGATGATCTGGGATTGGGTTTCAAGAGAATCAGATATTCACCCAGGAGCAATCAATCAATCAATCAATCAATCGTATTTATTGAGCGCTTACTATGTGCAGAGCACTGTACTAAGCGCTTGGGAAGTACAAATTGGCATCACATAGAGACAGTCCCTACCCAACAGTGGGCTCACAGTCTAAAAGAGCAATGAAGTGTGAACCAGCACATTACCACATTGGAGAAAGGCTGCAAGACCTAAGCAGTGTTACTTGACTGACAAGGTCATCGTCCAGCTGTCAAGTGACTTACCCAAGGACACGCAGCGGCTCAGCGGCAGAACTGGAACAAGAAGCCGGGTCTCTTGACTCGGGCTTGCGAGCTCTTTCCACTTGGCCACCGTAGGATTCAAACGATGAAAAGCCTCCGGCTGCAAACCAAGCAGTGTCTCCTCAACACCTTGTGGACCTTCAAGAGTTTGACCAAGAAGACGACTCTCAAAGGCTACGTGCAGGACTAAGGCGCCCAGGCAACAAGTGCCAGGGTTTCACAGTAAATGCAAACCAAAACGAGGTGACCACCCACATCCAGGACTGCTGTAGATCTCTGAATCAATCATATTCACTGAGCGCAGAGCCCTGCGCTAAGTACAGCGTCTGTTTTCAGTCGTCTTCATTGAGCGCTTCTGGTAGGAAAAGCTCTGTACTAAGTGCTTGGGAGAGTACAATACAGCAGCATGGCTTAGTGGGCTCACTTTTATCAATCAATCAATCAATCGTATTTATTGAGCGCTTACTGTGTGCAGAGCACTGGACTAAGCGCTTGGGAAGTACAAATTGGCAACGTATAGAGACAGTCCCTACCCAGCAGTGGGCTCACAGTCTAAAAGGGGGAGACAGAGAACAAAACCAAACATACTAACAAAATAAAATAAATAGGATAGATATGTACAAGCAAAATAAATAAATAGAGTAATAAATATGTACAAACATATATACATATATACAGGTGCTGTGGGGAAGGGAAGGAGGTAAGATGGGGGGATGGAGAGGGGGATGAGGGGGAGAGGAAGGAAGGGGCTCAGTCTGGGAAGGCCTCCTGGAGGAGGTGAGCTCTCAGCAGGGCCTTGACTTTTAGACTGTGAGCTCACTGTTGGGTAGGGACTGTCTCTATATGTTGCCAACTTGTACTTCCCAAGCACTTAGTACAGTGCCCTGCACACAGTAAGCACTCAATAAATACGATTGATTGATTGGAAAGAGCCCGGGCTTGAGAATCAGAGGACATAGGTTCTAATCCCCACCCTGCCACTCGTCTGCTGGGCAAGTCACTTAATTTCTGGGCCTCATTTACCTCATCTGGAAAATGGGGATTAAAAGTATGAGCCCCACGTGGGACAACCTGACTACCCTGTGTCTACCCCGGCACTTAGTTCAGTGCCTGGCACATAGTAAGCACTTAACAAATACCATGATAATAATAACTATTATTATTATTATCACAAGTGGGCAAGAAATGGAAACTAATGCCTGTGGATGAGGCCTAGTAGAAGGAGCCTGAGCCTTGAGGGCTGTTATCAATCAATCAATCAATCGTATTTATTGAGCGCTTACTGTTTGCAGAGCACTGTACTAAGCGCTTGGGAAGTACCCATCGAATTGTAATCTCCCAAGTGCTTAGTGCAGTACTCTGCACAAAGAAGGGACTCAGTAAATTCCACTGATCCACCTTGAGTTGTGTTTCTGTTATGTATTCAGTCATTCAGTCGTATTTATTGAGCGCTTACTGTGTGCAGAGCACTGTACTAAGCGTTTGAAAAGTTCAGTTCGGCAACAGAGACAATCCCTACCCAACAACGGGCTCACAGTCTAGAAGGGGGAGACAGACAACAAAACGAAGCAATAACATCAAAATAGATAAATAGAATTATAGATATATGAACATCATTAATACAATAAACAGAAAAATAAATATGTACAAAGGTAAAGAGAAGCAGCGTGGCTCAGTGGAAAGAGTATGGCTTGGGAGTCAGAAGTCATGGGTTCACATCCCAGCTCTGCCAATTGTCAGCTGTGTGACTTTGGGCAAGTCACTTCACTTCTCTGTGCCTCAGTTTCCTCATCTGTAAAATGGGTATGAAGACTGTGAGCCCTACGTGGGACAACCTGATGGCCTTGTATCCTCCCCAGTGCTTAGAACAGTGCTTTGCACAAAGTGCTTAACAAATGCCATCATCATTATTATTATTATTACAAGTCAGCAACATGTAGAGATGGTCCCTACCCAACAACGGGCGTACATAGGAAACATTCAGGATCGTGTACTGCCAAGTAATTGGGGTGATCCTTGAAAGGATTTTTTTTAAACCCCAAAAGTGAATTTTGGTGGCCATCTTAAAACAATAATTCCAGTTCACCGGATCATCTCTATATGCTAACAGCTATTGATTTTTCACTTTCCGAAAAGTTAAGTTTCCTGCCTGGCTCCATTAGGTGAAGTCAAGTGCTAGGTGCAGTCAACTCTGTTTTGTGCGAGTTGGGATTTTTTCTTGCAAGAGAAAAGAATTATTAATGTAATTATTGATGGAGACTTTTTTTTAAAAAAGTCTTTGGATAGGGTCACAGTCAGAAAACAATATCTGTGCAACTGGGTGGTGGTAAATACATGACTAATGCAAGGATACTGAAAATGATTAAGGTCTTTTCTACTTTTTTGAGTTTGATTACTGACACAAAATTCCAGCAAAGTACTTTAATGCCAGCACTACTAAGAGAAAGCATTGACTGAAAAAGCAGTCCTAATTTTTGGTTTCGGTTTGTTTAATATGAACAAAAAAACAGAGGTTCGGTTTACCTTAATGTAGATACGAGAAGCTTTTACTCCCAAATTTACTTTAGTGGAACAGCGCAGTGATCATTATTGAGTTGTTATATGTGACCCAGATGGAGGAAATTAAATACCACTTTGAAATTTGGTTTTTCAAGCCATATCCGGACAGTCATATTATTCAGGTTCAATTTTTCCCTTTTAAAAATATAAATTGTAATGCTTTGGGATTTTTTTTACTCTTAAAAGCTATTTTGATAACAATTTCCCCTTAGAGCTCAAAAAACTCCTTGTAACTGTGGTGGTATCTGGCCTCTGATCTCGGCATTTAATGGAACCATTTCAGGGTATCGATTGTCCATTTAAATAATCTCATTCGCTCATAGTGGATTTGCCTAGTAGGATGACTTGAGCCTAGCTTAGAAATGGTTAAGTAATCTTGCAAAGGAAGGGAATCCTCAAAGTGTATTTACTTGAAGAGAAGGAGTGCTAATCATGGAAAAACCAAGCTCCGATTTGGAACAAGGAACATATCTTAACGCGCTTTGAAAGACTTGAGGTAATCATTCCTGTCTGGGATATGGTACGTGAGAAAGTTTAACTGTAGCTGAGTGTAGAATCCTAAACTGATTATGTAGCCATGGAGATGGTCTTCAGTATTTGGCAAGGGGACACCTGTCATTTTTGGAGGAATTTGTATTTATTCATTCATTCAATCAATCGTATTTATTGAGCACTTACTATGTGCAAAGCACTGTATTGAGCACTGGGGTAGATACATGCCAATCAGGCAAGACAAAGTCACTGCCCACACAGGGCTCACAGTCTCAATCCCCGTTTTACAGATGAGGTAACTGAGGCCCAGAGAAGTTAAGTGACTTGCCCAAAGTCACACAGCTGACAACTGGTGGAGCCGGGATTTGAACCCATGACCTCTGACTCCAAAGCCCGTGCTCTCTCCACTGAGCCACAGATATGTACATAAGTGCTCTGGTGGTGGGGTAA
Source organism: Tachyglossus aculeatus (assembly GCF_015852505.1). NCBI lineage: Eukaryota > Metazoa > Chordata > Mammalia > Monotremata > Tachyglossidae > Tachyglossus > Tachyglossus aculeatus. Next base: position 43,683,358 of record NC_052082.1, on the reverse strand, counting down.
ACTTCATATGTCCATAGGTCACAGATCCAAGCGCACAGAGGACGCTGAATAATAATAATAATAATAATAATGATGATGGCGTTTATTAAGCGCTTACTATGTGCAAAGCACTGTTGAAGGGAGAGCAGGTGGGGGAAAGAGGGCTTAATTGGGTAAGGCCCCTTGGAGAAAATGTGATCTTAAGAATAATAATAATAATCATGGTATTTGTTAAGCGCTTACTGTGAGCCACGCACTGTTCTAAGCATTGCTTTGAAGGCGGAGAGATGAACAGGAAGGCTCATTTTATAAAGTAGTTAATTCTTAGAAGTTTGCGACAGAGTCGGCAGTGTGGCCTAGTGGATAAAGCCCGGGCCTGGGTGGGACCTTTGGGCAAGTCACTTCACTTCTCTGTGCCTCAGTTATCTCATCTGTAAAATGGGAACTAAGACTGTGAGCCCCAGGTGGGACATGGACTGTGTCTAGCCTGATTAGCTTGTATCTACTCCAGTGCATAGTACAGTGCCTGGAGCAGAGTAAAAGTGCTTAACAAATACCATAAAAAAATCATTTTAAGAGCGATAAACGTCCATTCAAATATGGGCCTGCATGTCACCATTTTGGTATTATTTCATTACAAGACACCCAGATGAGGGCTAATGTGTGATTGGGACTCCAATTTAGTACTAACATATTTAGCCACCTAACACACCACTTCAAAGCAATGAGCTTTTATTACTTGAGAGCCCCATCAGGCAACGTATCTTTACATCATCATTCCTCTCATGGAATTTATGATAAATGACTTCAGGACAATTGGTTGGGGGAGAAACTGTGGATATTGAGGTGATATATAACTGCAAGATGAAGGCTAGTTTATGAGAAGCATGTGGCTACCACAACGGAAGCCCACGTACGATCATTTTTATTTATAATGTTTATTATCGCAACTCTTGCCTCGAATTTTAATTCTGGTGCTTTTTCAATTGAAAGGTTATTTAAACTGCATCAAACAACTGCCTAGTGGCCTAATTTTAAATGCTCCTTGCATTTGGATTCAGATGGCATTTTCTTAATCCACTCATGCTGTCCTGGAAGGGAATTGAGAGCTGACGCTTACATTAAAAAATGTTTCCATTCAGTAGAATTGTTAATTTAGAATGTCTAATGTCATAACAGTTCACCTTGGAGCATTTAACAGGAAAAGAAGCGACAGAGGATTTTATTCCCTCCCTCTCCCTTCACTCGTAATTAGACATCTTCAAACTCAGCATCCTACTGCCCTTTCGGGGTTCATCCTCAAAGGGTTTAGGTGAAGGGAATGGTTTATTATGCTAAAAGAAAATTTTGCTGAATTCTAAAAATGTCAATGCCTATACACACCCCCCCCCCCCGTTCCCCCTACACACTCAACCACTTTACACACTGTACTGAATTAATGTTTGTTTCTTGTCATCAGAGGATCCAAGAATAAGGTAAAAAGTGTTAGAGTGTGACCAAGGGTGAGAAATTTAATTATGGGACCATTTGGATTAATTCACCCCTGGAATATGCTTAAGTGCACTTTTAACTAAGTCTACATTATGTTGACAAGACTTTGTTTCTGCATCACTCTTCTCTCTGCTCCTCCCAATTTGAAGCCAGGGATTCATCCCCAAGAGGAACCAAGTTTATATTTTAAAATTCACTTCCACCTTCCCTCAATATGAATATTTGTTTCCAATGCACCAAGGTGTGGTTAGCTTAACTTCACTTGTGCTGTGATGGAGCTAATTTAACACTGTTGAATCATGTGTTGCAACCAGATTGGATTGCAGAGTGGGGATGGTGAATTGTATAGTTGGAGATTATACTGAGCAAGGCGACAGATGAAAAATTAATATATGAAAATGTGAAAATACTAATCTCCATAGGAGATTTTATAATCTCTGGTTAATCTTACAAGACCATATTAGGCTATTGAGTGCATCCCCTCTCTTTCCTTATCGGTCTTAACTTTGTTCCAAGGTAGACTGCTGGGAAGAATCCTGTTTCTACGTGTGAACTGTTCAATTTTCCTGCTTGCTCTTGATATGTACTGGAGCGTGGCTTAGTGGAAAGAGCAGAGGCCTGGGAATCAAAGGATCTGGGTTCTAATTTCTGCTCTGCCTCGTCTGTAAAATGAAGATTTAGACTGTGAGCCCTATGAGAAACAAGAACTGTGTCCAACCCGATTATCTTGTATCTGCCCCCAGCTCTTAGCACACTGCCCGGCACATAGTAAACGCTTAACAAATACCACAGAAAATATCTCATTCAGGGCCATGTCTGAAATCAGTTTTGTGCCATTTTGATATTTTGTTAGGTAAGATCTTTGTGGTTTGGTTGTAATTTTTTTCGCCCATGCGTGGTTTTCCTTTCCTTGTCATTACCCTTCCTTTTTTAAAAATAGTATTAGTTAAGGGGTTATTTTGTGTCAGGCGTTGTACGAAGTGCTGCAGTAGCTACAAGCTAGTCAGGTTAGATCTCGTCCAGGTCCCTCATGGAACTCACAGTCTCAATCCCCATTTTACAGACGAGGCAACTGAGACACAGAGAAGTGAAGTGACGTGCTCAAGTTCCCGCGGCAGAGCCGGGATTAGAACCCAGGTCCTCTGACTCCCGAGCTCTTTCCACTAGCCACGCTGCTGCTTACCTTTGGCTTCTTTCTCGAGACTGCCCGGTCTGTGCTTTCGAAGGTGTCTCGACTCCTCTTTGATAATTGATCCTCAGTTGCCTAAATGGCCATGTTCAGAGATGGATCTTGTGAAGCAAGGTAACTGAGAGAAAAAACTGTTGGTTCAATCAAATCTCTGCGTTGTATTTATGACCCGCCTTTATCTTTCCTCCTTTTGTACTGTGGACTTTTAGGCGGTGTGAGGAACAATTCATTGATCGGTTGAGCGAGCAGGCAGTTCCAAAAAGCAAGTGTCCAAAATAATCAAGTTTAGTTTCTTCTGCTGTCTGTGCGGCGTGGTTGACAGACTTCACTGAATTGCACCAATATTTTCTTCCAGGTCTGACTATACTCCTGCCTTGGGATGTTAATTCATGGTGGCCTGTTGACAGTGTAGCTGGAAGAATAAACCGTATTTTTTTAATCTGAATGTATTTCCCCAAAGGATTTGAAGGATTTTAGGTATTGATTTGAAAATGACTGTGAGATTTAAAGGAGGGATGAATGGGAAGTGGGATTTTCTCATTGAAAGTGTAGGGAAGAAGAGAAGGCTAAACCAGGGTAACGGTAGAAAAATTAGAATGAGTGGGCTAAATGGCCTGGGTTCTAATCTTGTGAAGCAAGGTAACTGAGAGAAAAACCTGTTGGTTCAATCAAATCTCTGCGTTGTATTTATGACCCGCCTTTATCTTTCCTCCTTTTGTACTGTGGACTTCCAGGCGGTGTGAGAAACAATTCATTGATCGGTTGAGCGAGCAGGCAGTTCCGAAAAGCAAGTGTCCAAAATAATCAAGTTTAGTTTCTTCTGCTGTCTGTGCGGCGTGGTCGACAGACTTCACTGAATTGCACCAATATTTTCTTCCAGGTCTGACTGTACTCCTCTCTTGGGATGTTCATTCATGGTGGCCTGTTGACAGTGCAGCTGGAAGAATAAACCGTATTTTTTTAATTTGAATGTATTTCCCCAGAGGATTTGAAGGATTTTAGGTATTGATTTGAAAATGACTGTGAGATTTAACGGAGGGATGAGTGGGAAGTGGGATTTTCTCATTGAAAGGGTAGGGAAGAAGAGAAGGCTAAACCAGGGTAACGGTAGAAAAATTAGAATGAGTGGGCTAAATGGCCTGGGTTCTAATCTTGTGAAGCAAGGTAACTGAGAGAAAAACCTGTTGGTTCAATCAAATCTCTGTGTTGTATTTATGACCCGCCTTTATCTTTCCTCCTTTTGTACTGTGGACTTCTAGGCGGTGTGAGAAACAATTCATTGATCGGTTGAGCGAGCAGGCAGTTCCAAAAAGCAAGTGTCCAAAATAATCAAGTTTAGTTTCTTCTGCTGTCTGTGCGGCGTGGTCGACAGACTTCACTGAATTGCACCAATATTTTCTTCCAGGTTTGACTATACTCCACTCTTGGGATGTTCATTCATGGTGGCCTGTTGAAAGTGCAGCTGGAAGAATAAACCGTATTTTTTTAATCTGAATGTATTTCCCCGAAGGATTTGAAGGATGTTAGGTATTGATTTGAAAATGACTGTGAGATTTAAAGGAGCTATGAGTGGGAAGTGGGATTTTCTCATTGAAAGGGTAGGGAAGAAGAGAAGGCTAAACCAGGGTAACGGTAGAAAAATTAGAATGAGTGGGCTAAATGGCCTGGGTTCTAATGCCTGCTCTGCCACTCATCTACTGTGTGACCTTGGGCAAGTCACTTCACTTCTCTGGACCTCAGTTACCTCACCTGTAAAATAATAATAATAATTATGACATTTGTTAAGCACTTACTATGTGCAAAGCACTGTTCTAAGCGCTGGGGAGGATACAAGGTGATCAGGTTGTCCCACGGGGGGCTCACAGTCTTAACCCCCATTTTACAGATGAGGTAACTGAGGCCCAGAGAAGTTAAGTGACTTGCCCAAGGTCACACAGCTGACAATTGGTGGAGCCGGGATTTGAACCTATGACCTCTGACTCCCAAGCCGAGGCTCTTTCCATTGAGCCACGCTGCTCAGGGTTGAGACTTTGAGTCCCTCATAAGAAATGGCCCGTTTCCAGCATGATTAGCTTGTATCCACCCCAGCTCTCAGAACAGTCCCTGGCACATGGTAAGCACTTAACAAATACCATGAAAAAGAAAAATGAAGTCATCAAAACATTGTAGAATCAGCAGACCCTGGTTTTCTTGATATTTTGATTCCTCCGAGTTTATAAGTCTGGAAGATGGCACCTAAATGAAATGTCCTTTACTGCTGACCATCAATCTCTGTTCACGTGACAAATTTTCCTTGGTTCCTGGTTCTGATTGAATTTAGCGTCTGTACATTTTCACAGTGACCTTTTAATTCTGAATCCTTTTCTTGAATATTGCTTGAGAAAGTCCTTGCTCATGCTGACCACTCCTAGGAGTTAAGCAGTTATGCATTTATGCCCATTTATAGGCACCCTCAGCACTTATTTGTGTATGTATAATTCAGCTGTACGTTTACCTTTTCCAGTATTTCATCTTGCATATTCGTTCTACTCATCCTCCTGCTCACATTCTTTTTAAAGATTTGATAGTGATCTTTGTCCATTAAACTGGAAGCTCCTTGTAGGCAGAAAATCTGTTTCTTGCTTGCATCCCCTGTGCTTTCCCAAGAGCTTAGTACAGTGCATTACCCTCAGAAAACACCCATTGAATATCAGTATTACTCAATCTTTCCCAAAGGCCCAGCAGGCACTCAATAAATATCTTTATCGATCTTCTTACAGAATAAATTGGAGGATTTCACAAAAGGCAAAAACGTTTTTTTATGGTATGTAAGAGCCTGCTATGTGCCAGATACTGTACTAAGCGTTGGGGTAGGTACAAGCTAATCAGATTGGGCACAGTCCCTGTCCCATACGTCCTACGTGGGGCTCACAGCTTTAATCCCCATTTTACAGATGAGGTAACCGAGGCCCAGAGAAGTTAAGTGACTTGCTCACGGTCACCCAGCGGACCTATGGCAGAGCCGGGATTAGAACCCAGGTCCTTCTGACTCCCCACCAGCCCTTGTGACTCCTCAGCCTTCGCTCTATTCCTTCTCTGTCACCCAGTATGGTTCCTGTATTTCTGTTCTATTTTTGCCTTTTTGAAAATCTTTTCCTCCATATCTCTTCCCATTTTCCTTCTTTCCCTCTCCCTTCCATTCCCTAACTCATGCCAGGTTTTTTTGTGGGGGGGTTAGGGCACTCTTGTGTCTTGTGAAGTAGGAAGAGTTTATCCCTAATGAACTTCTGTCACATAGACATAACGCATGGCAGCGACATCTTGTTTTCTCTCTCGTCAGTGGAGAAATAATGGATGGAGGGGTGACCTCTCCAAAGGTCACAATCAACAACTTAATCCTTTTCATTCCTTTCCTTGGAACCAAGGAGAGGAAGATGGAGCTCTCTCTGTGGGCACCTTTTTCTACGTGCACCAAGCATTTGGACAAAAGCCACACAAAAGAAAGCAATATCTAAAGTGCTTTTTAATAGGAATAGGCATAGAAATAGCTTCCACAGTTGAGTTTGTCAGTTTAGTTTCCTCACCTCCAAGTTATTCCTTGTTCTGTGTTGCCCTTCTGCCTTTCTACATCATGTCACGTGAAATAACAAACCAGTATGACCAGAAGAACTATTATCTTCTTATTTCTGTCCTCCTTGTAATGAGTGCCCTTCAGTTTAGGTTTTAGACTTTTAGACTGTGAGCCCAATGTTGGGTAGGGACTGTCTCTATATGTTGCCAATTTGCACTTCCCAAGCGCTTAGTACAGTGCTCTGCACGTAGTAAGCGCTCAATAAATATGGTTGATTGATTGATTGATTTAGATTGAAGCTTGTAAACTTTCCCAATATCATCCAGTGTGAGATGCAGTAATAGGATTTATAAAACATGGCAGTTGTCTGTGACTGCCCAATTGAAAAACCAACTTGGTGTAAGTATCTATTGAGGATGAACCCAACCCTGCGTACTTTTTCAGTCCAACTGAAAAAAGCTTAAAGAAAAATGATCTTGTAAGCAGAGCTATTTAAACCTGCTTTTTGACCGAATAACTGATTTTTGGGGGGGACAGATTTAGTGAGCAAATACTCCTAATTATTTAGCCTTTAAAACATAGCAGTTAAAAATATTTTCCTCCTCCTGTTTTCACATGTTTGAAAATCTTGGTAAGGGTCTGCTGGGAGAATATATTTCTTTGCTTATCAAATTTCTATTCAAATTAGGAATGCAGCCCAATTGTGACTGTTGTTTTTTTTAAAATATATCAAAGGAGGCAGGGGAAATTGCTTTCCTGTCCTGAGTGCATTCATTACCTAAACATTGGTTTGTCTTTGCTTGAAAGCCTTTATAATGTCTGTGTTTGGGTTTGGGAGATTTAGTTGACCAGGGAGAGTTGTAGTTTAACTCCTTGCTTCTGTGGGCCTAAGGTGTGTGGGTCACATTCTCTGTCCAAGGTTTCCAGACGAGGGAAGGCAGGTTGAGCCTGGGATTCACTGCGAGGGTCCTTCAGTCGTATTTCCTGCAGTTGTATTTATTGAGCATTACTTTGTGCAAAGCACCAGAGTAAACGTGTCCTGAGTAAGCAGTGCCATTTGGCGTGGCGTGAATTTTAACACAGTGGTGCTGAGCTTTATATGAAGCTTTAAAAATAGTTCTTTAAGCAATTCCTAGCAGTGATTTTCCAGGAAGAGTTTTGATGCCACAGATCCACTACTTCTGCGTTGGATGTTTTGCTTTGCGACTTAACTTAATGGGAAGCTAGATAATAATAATGATAATAATAATAATGGCATTTATTAAGTGCTTACTATGTGCAAAGCACTGTTCTAAGCACTGGGGAGGTTACAATCAATCAATCATATTTATTGAGCACTTACTATGTGCAGAGCACTGTACTAAGCGCTTGGGAAGTACAAATTGGCAACATATAGAGACAGTCCCTACCCAACATTGGGCTCACAGTCAACAAGGTGACCAGGTTGTCCCTCAGGGGGCTCACAGTCTTTATCCCCATTTTACAGATGAGGTAACTGAGGCACAGAGAAGTGAAGTGACTTGCCCAAAGTCACACAGCTGAACCCACGACCTCTGACTCCAAAGCCCTTGCTCTTTCCGCTGAGCCACGCTGCTTCTTCGATGTGTATTGTATACATAATATTTTAATGTTCCAGAGGTTATTCGTCCTTCTGGGCAGCCATCTGATGTAGGCTTATTGGATGAAGCCACTCTCCTTTTGAACTGGGTGTATGTATCTGTTTATGGACGTATACAGTTTGGGAGAAAGCATCACAGAAGCAGGCATTGATTTGATTTCTCTTCAGCTATAACTCTGATGCTGTTGAGCAGAGTCACATAAAAGCATCAGGCAAGTGGCAGAACAAGGATCAGACCCCAGGTCCTTCAATCAATCAATCAATCAATCAATCAATCGTATTTATTGAGCGCTTATTGTGTGCAGAGCACTGGACTAAGCGCTTGGGAAGTACAAGTCGGCAACACATAGAGACAGTCCCTACCCAACAGTGGGCTCACAGTCTAGAAGGGGGAGACAGAGAACAAAACCAAACATACTAACAAAATAAAATAGAGTAGATATGTACAAGTAAGATAAATAAATAAATAAAGAGAGTAATAAATATGTACAAACATATATACATATATACAGGTGCTGTGGGGAAGGGAAGGGGGTAAGATGGGGGGGATGGAGACTCTCAGGCTCTTTCCACTAGGCCACACTGCTTCTCATCATTTGTCCGACAATCTCACCGTGTACCTCGACGGTCACATCTTTGATTCGTAGCATGCTTCCCCATGATTTCACACATAGTTCCTCCTCACATCTTCGTTTAGAATGTGGACCTTTTAGAAATGCTGTCCTCTTGCTCTTTTTGTTATTCATAGTGCCTTTTCTAACTCCAAAGTTCACGGCTCACAGTTTATCCCTGTGGATAATCTGTGACTGGGAAAAATTCTGAGTGTGAGCCCTATGTGGGATAGGGACTGTGTCCAACGTGACTTGTATCTTCCCCAGTGCTTAGAACGGCACTTGGCACCTAGTAAGCACTAAAATAGGTACTGTAATAATAATATTTTATTTTATTTTATTTTATTTTTAATTTAATTTAATTTTATTTTGTTAGTATGTTTGGTTTTGTTCTCTGTCTCCCCCTTCTAGACTGTGAGCCCACTGTTGGGTAGGGACTGTCTCTATATGTTGCCAGCTTGTATTTCCCAAGCACTTAGTACAGTGCTCTGCACTCAGTAAGCGCTCAATAAATACGATTGATTGATTGATTGATTGATAATTATTATTGTATGAGAGGAGATACTATTTTATGTTAGTTAAAAAGTTCATTTTGCAAGGAGCTGTTTCAAGACACTGCAGTAATTATGAATTCTGTTGCAACAGGGTTGTTGTGTTGTCAGAAACTCCCTTTGCTACCACACCTTTCTCTCAACACCCCCCCCCCCTTTTTGTATTCACAATTGCTAGAATAGATTTCATTAGAGCCAAACTTGCTAAATCTGAGCCGCCTTATTCTATGCCAGCATTTTCCAGAAGAGTGTTTGGTTGGCTTTTAAAGAGAAATTCAACAGCCTAATCTGTTTTTGGTTTTGTTTTCCAGTATTGAGCTATTGGATTGAGAAATCAAAAAAGACAATGTGCTAAGTGCAGCAATGCTTTCACTGACAATAACACTCAACGTTGCATTGCCTCATAGATGCATGGGCAAAGGAAATTAATCCTAGGTTCACACGAGTGCCTTCAGAATGTAATGGGATTTTTGTTATAAAACTCCAGAAAACTGTCACAAATTCTCAGATATGTGCATTGGTACACTGATACGTTGTTTCATGGGCGGAGAAGATAAAGATTTGAAGATCAGATCAAATAGCTCAGCACATAATGAGGAGGGGACGTGTCTGCTAATTCTGTTGTACTCTCCCAAGCGCTCGGTACAGTGAAATGCACACGGTAAGCCCTCAGTAAATCATCAATCGTATTTGTTGAGCGCTTACTATGTGCAGAGCACTGTACTAAGCGCTTGGGAAGTACAAATTGGCATCATATAGAGACAGTCCCTACCCAACAGTGGGCTCGCAGTCTAAAAGTGGTAAATACCACTGATCAGTTGGGCAGAGCTCCCTATTCAGAGCAATGGTGCACTGATTTGTCACAGTTAAAGCCACCCAGGTCAAGTGTTACGGATTTCAGGGAAATTCATTATTCAGGTGGTAGTTGGAAAAGATGTCTAAAAAAACTACTGTGTATAATAATAATGATGGTATTTTGTTAAGCGCTTACTATGTGCAAAGCACTGTGTATATTTTCTGTTGTGAAATGTGATGTGAGCCATGTGAAATGAGCATAATAATGATGGCATTTATTAAGCGCATACTATGTGCAAAGCACCTTTCTAAGCGCTGGGGAGGTTACAAGGTGATCAGGTTGTCCCAAGTGGGGCTCACGGTCTTCATCCCCATTTTGCAGTTGAGGTAACTGAGGCATAGAGAAGTGAAGTGACTTGCCCAAAGTCACACAACTGACAATTGGCAAAGCTGGGATTTGAACCCATGACCTCTGACTCCAAAGCCCGTGCTCTTTCCACTGAGCCACACTGCTTCCTGAATCAATCAATCAATCAATCAAATCAATCGTATTTATTGAGTGCTTACTGTGTGCAAAGCACTGTACTAAGCGCTTGGGAAGTACAAGTTGGCAACATATAGAGATGGTCCCTACCCAACAGTGGGCTCACAGTCTAAAAGGGGGAGACAGAGAACAAAACCAAACATACTAACAAAATAAATGACATCCAAAAGATTTGGAAAAGGTCCAAAATGTCCCTTCCTTCTGTGGTTATCATTTTCGTTGCAATTTTGAATCTATACGTGGGTTTTGAGTTTATCGGATGGCTTTTTCACCTCTTGCTTAGTTTCACACCTGTGATTAAATATTCACAGATTGAGACTGAGCCCTCAAAAACACATCTGTGATGTTTGTTTCTTTTTACTCATTTCTGACATTTGTTCAACAGTTTGGGCCCCCATTAAGATATTCTGTGCATATTTTGGAAAACGGCAGAAGAGAACCTTGAAGGGAAGGTCCTTCCTTGTGGGTTGGGGGGGACCCATAAACTTGGGTATAGATAGCGGATATCTCATGTTCTCATCCAAAAACCTGTATCTGTTTCTGAAGTATATGTACTTCTCCAATCCTCAGATTGCTAAAACTTTTTCTCAGGTCAGTTTTGACCAGATCATTAGCAACTATGTGGATTTTCTCTGAGAGGAAAAACTGTTATTGATTGTGCCAAATAGTCAATTCTCCAATTAGAGGGCAGTTATAGTCTAGAACAAAGACACAGTAAGGGGAACAGTACAACCTAGAAGAAGGAGCACAGACCCAGAAGATGCTAGACCTGGGTTCTCATCCTTGCCAAGCCACTTGCCTGCTGTGTGACCTTGGGCAAGTCACGTAATTTCTCTGTGCCTCAGTTTCCTCATCTGTAAAAATGGGGATTCTTTGCTGTTCTGCAAACTTAGACTGTGAGCCCCGTGTTGGGCAGGGACTGTGCCCGGTTATCTTCTATCTACCCCAGTTATGTTGCCAGCTTGTACTTCCCAAGTGCTTAGTACAGTGCTCTGCACACAGTAAGCGCTCAATAAATACAATCGATTGATTGATTGATTGCAGGGCTTGGCAAATGACACAGTTTTCAGTAAGGAGAGCCGTGTCATCATTTGAGCCACAATGCATGCGCACAAACATTTCTTCCAACATCCCATCACATTCTGTTTTCTGTATGCTTGTTCTTTGAAGATTGTTTCCTAATTCCTTAACAGAATCCTGGTGAAAATATGAAGGAAAAACACTTGAGTAGAAAAACTGACTTTAATCTTGTAAACATTGCTGCCTTTGCTAGAATTAGTGTAAACATCTACTCTTTTGTGATAGAGCAAAACCAAAGAAGATAAGTAACCCAAGTTATTAGGGCACAGGATTATTCTGTTTTCCAGGAAGCTTTTCTTTCCCTACTGACTTTCTGGTGAGCAAGCAGGTATCCCAAACATTTGAATTCAGCCTTTGTAATTGATTATTATGCTCTTCTTCTAGCACTCTTTGGCTATAGGGCCAAATATTGTGATAGATTATAGCTGCAGAGTTTACCATGGGTTAAGCACTTACTGACCTATAAAATTAACAGGGCATTTTGTGTAGCCATTGATCTTAGAAATGTTGCAGATACAATACATTCTAATCCCATCTTTTCTCAAAAGAGAAATCTAGTCCCTCCATTGGCTGGCTTTTAAGCTGTGAAGAACGACATTAACCCAATAGACTTTGATGCTTGGAACAAAGATTTATTAGAGGTTTTGTATAATTACTGTCCAGTCTTTGTTTATGCAGAGTGCATGTACAGAGGAGCTTAGGAAGAGAGGAAGAGGTGGAGGGGCACACACAAAAAGTACATGAATATTTTACAGGTATCAATTAGTCTTGAATAAATCCATATGCTAGGATGAAACTGTTTCATTTGGCTGTTTCAGGCATCTGTCCTTCTATGTAGCTATGAAGAAGTGTGTGTGTTTATAATCTACGCAATACGGGTTATGAGGGAAAGTTCTTTGAACTTGAACTGGAATAAATTAGAAGGAAAGAAGTAGTCGAAGACTAAAAGGGAAAAAAAGGATGGATTTCGATCAGCAAGGTTTCGGGGTTTGAGTCTTATGATCTTGTGACAGGTTGTATCTGTCAGAGCTGGAGTTGTGTCCTGGAGCTGGTTCTTTAAATCAGTCAATCAGTGGTATTTATTCATTCATTCAATCAGTCGTATTTATTGAGTGCTTACTCTGTACTGAGCACTGTACTAAGCACTTGGGGAGTATAATGCACCAAAGAACAGACACATAGCCTGCCCACATATGCAAACCACTGAAATAAGCGTTTGGGAGAGTACAACCAAATTAGCAGATATGTTCCCTGCCCCCAATGAACTTACAGTCTAGAAGGGGAGACAGACATTAATATAAATAAATGAGGCAGTTATCATATTACTTATTGTTTATTAAATGATCTGAACTATGATGGTATATTCTCATCAAATTATCAGATGATATAAAATTTGCATGTAAATAGTTGGGAAATATACTGAATCAAAAACCTCATTGTACTGCGGTTATTCTTCTTAGTTTCTTATCTAACACCTTTTCATTTTTGAGAGTTTAGAGAAATATCTGTCTTGTTTTTCTTTGTCACTGAAGTAGAAGACTCAATTGCCAGATCTCAATTGCCTTTTTGATTCCAGAGTCAGTTCCTCTTGACCTAAAGCCTTTTTACAAGCAGCAGCAGTTCTCTGAAAGGAACTTTTTCCTTCTTAGTACCACTCAAGGTGAAAGGGAGGAGTTGATTTTCCCGAAGATCTGACAACCATCTCTGTACTTCAAACATGGAAGAGGAAATGGCTATGCAGTTAGTTTTCTGTTTCAGGGTAGATGTGACATTGCATTAACAACAAGTGTATTCTGCTAGAAGAAACTAACAGAATAACCCCAACTTAAAAAGATGCAGGAAAGTGAGCTATTTCTGTTGTCACACTTGCTTTCACAAATTGGTTTACCATTCTCATCTCTTCCTTCCCTTACACCTAGGTGATTTACTGTTCATTTGGTGGAACATCTAAAGGGCTACACTTCAATAATTTAATTGTTGGACTTGTCCTCCTAACAAGAGGCAGAGATGAAGAGAAAGCAAAATGTAAGTACCACTATTGCTTTGCCAACAGTTCCCCAACTCTATGATGAACATTTTTACAGTGTCTGTGAAAGTTGAATCACTTGATCTTTGCTTTACAACATAAACACGAATTAAGAAATGTACGTTGTTGTATTAAATAAATATCTTGAGCATTCTCGGCAAGTGGTTTTCAATTGTGATTGTTTGAAAATCGGTATTGAAACCTTTTTCATCACAGCTGGCCAAAATTGTGGAGAGTAAGAATGGTAGTTATAGAATACTAAAGCGTTATGAAAAGCATTGTGGCCGAGTGGATAGAGAGCATAGGCCTGGGAATCAGAAGGACCTGGGTTCTAATCCCCGTTCCGTCATTTGCTGTATGACCTTGGGCAAGTCACTCAATTTCTCTTCACCTTAGTTACCTCACCTGTAAAATGGGGATTAAGATTATGAGCCCCATATGGGACAGGGACTGTGTCCAACTTGATTAGCTTGCATCTACGCCAGCGCTTAGAACAGTGCAAATTGAAAAGCTTTCCAAAATACCTTCTTTAATTAGTTGCAGTGTAATGGGAAGAAAATCTGAATTGAAAGATGCTCCTTTGGCAAACATATGACCTCGGCTTCTTAACCCACTTTAGTCTCAAAGATGCCAGTGCTTAGCAAAAAATAGGTCACACTCTGACTCTTAATTTGCCATTCAGAGATTACGAATTACTTAAAAATTAGAGCCTTTGGAATAGTGCAGCAATTGCATAACAAATTCAAATCTCTCTTTTTTTTCTTGTAGACATTTTTAGTCTGTTTTCTAACGAATCTGGAAGCTATGTCATCCGGGAAGAAATGGAGAGAATGCTCCACTTGGTGGATGGAAAAGTCCCAGATTCACTCAGGAGATGTTTCTCTGAGGTATTTCTTTCCACGCGGCCCCCGGGACGTCTACTCACTGTCAAGATCTGAACTTCGTACCCTCCAGTTGATTCTACTTTTGGGTGAACTGTAGACCCCACCTAGATGGGGTTTATTGAAATAAATCTTTCTTTGGACTGATGTACAGGGAACTAACTGATCATCATATTAGATCACCTTGGGAGAGTTGAATGAGAGGCAGTCCTTGCCAACGAGAAGCTCACCCTTTAATGGAGGATTCAGACACAAAATAATGGTCCCCGGGACCCCTTACCCCCTCCATCTAAGAAGCTGTGTGGCTTAGTGACTAGAGCATGGGCCTGGGAGTAGAAGTACCTGGCTTCTTCCTGGCTCCACCACTTCTCTGCTGTATGACCTGGGACAACTTATCTAACTTTTCTGTGCCCTCAGTTACCTCATCTGTAAAATGGGGATTAAGACAGTGAGCCCTGTGTGGACTGTGTCGTGTATCTACCGTAGCGCTTAGTACAGTGTTTAGCACATAGTAAACACTTAATACATTATTATCCCCTAATGGTCTCCTCTGTTTCTTTGAGGGTGAGAGGAGGAAGGTGGCGAACACTGGTCCAGCCCTGTCACAGACCCCAGAACTAGTCACCACTCTTCTTTGGGCCTCAGTTACCTCATTTGGAAAATGGGGAGTAAGATTGGGAGCCCCATGTGGGAAGGGGACCGTGTCCATCCTGATTAGCTTGAATCTATCCCAGCAGTTAGTACAGTGCCTGGCACATAGTAAGCACTTAACAAATACCATCATCACTGTCATCTTTAAACGCTTCTGCATCCCCCTACCTGTAATTTATTTTAGGCCACTTGCCTCGATAGTCTATAAGCCATCTCAGAGCCGGGATTGTGTCTACTAACTGTAGTGTACTCTCCCAAGAGCGTAGTTCAGTGTTCTGCACAGAGTAAGCACTCAATAAAATATTTACTATTGATCCTATTTTTTAAATTATGACTTAAGCACTTAGTGACAAGCACTGTTCTAAGTGCTGGGGTGGTTACACATTAATCCTCTGGACTGTAGGCTCGTTGTGGCCAGGGGACGTACCTGCTAATTTAGTTGTATTGTCCTCTCCCAGGCGCTTAGGACAGTGCCCTTTCCGTAGTAAGTGTTCAATCAGTACTATTGATTGATTGATTCTAGTGAGTCCTATGTCTTTCAGTTTCTTCCTAAATTTCAAAATGCCTTTCCCAGTTTCTCTTGGCCAAAGCCACATCCCTCAGCATAGTCACTTTGGAACCCTAATAAGCAGTTCCCAGTTTCCATACTTACTACCTTTGGCTTCCTGCTGGGAATAGCAACAGTTGTGAGGGAGAAGTCCTTTGAAACCCAGAAAACTAGCCCAAAATGCCTTTAGCGTCACCTTTTGAAGTTACTTCTGCAAAGCCTTGAACAGTGGAAAAGTACTTGGATCTGATGGCATTCCTACACGAAAGCGAGCATTAAGGAGAAAAACCTAATGCTTAAATACCCGTGCTACCTGAACTGCTTCCCATCTGACCAGTTGACACGGTGGCATTCCCAAGATGACGGTGGCATTCCCAAGATGAAAAATCTCTCATCTGTGCCATATCATTCTTGGGAGTCCTTAATAATAATGATGGTGGTATTTAAGCACTTACTGTGGGCCAGGCTCTGTACTAAGCGCTGAACACTGTTCCTCCTGATAGGCCATATGTCTGCCATCCATGACTCACTACCTGGTGAGTCAACAGAGCAGCCATGCAGCCAGTTGGGAGGAGGGACTTCCACCTTTTTCATTGCAAGTGGACGGTCGGGGAACCACATTTCCCTCCCTTGAGTTTGGAAAAACCTCTAACTTTTGCCACGAGAGTCTGGAAGCCCGCGATTTGGATATGCCACCCTTCCATGTCCACCACACACCTCTCCCCACCTCTGCTGCAAGGGAAGGACACAGTTACTCCACAGCATGATTGAACAGCCACCAGTTAATAAGTGTGACCTATAGTCTATGAGCTACTTATCCGTAAATGAAGACGTGCGATGCTATCCAAGTTCCAGAGGTAGCCAGGGAAAGCCCAACCGGCTCGAAACAGCAGGTAACGTCCTTCATAAAATCAGGGCTACCGAAAACTCTGTACTCTGGTAGACAGAAATTGAATGTGGATGCTGAGCCCATCGTTGGCATTGGAAACGGTGATCTGTAGGTAAAAGCACGTCTGAGACGAGGAAGACTTGGCACATTCAGCGGCAAAAAAAAAAATGTAGGCTACCCTGCTTACTCTTCCTTTGTTTTATTTTCAGGGTGAAAAGGTGAACTATGAGAAGTTTAGAAACTGGTTACTTCTAAACAAAGACGCTTTCACTTTCTCCCGATGGCTCCTCTCTGGAGGTGTATATGTAACACTCACAGATGATAGTGATACCCCAACTTTCTACCAGACTCTGGCTGGAGTCACCCACTGTAAGTAAAAATGTAGTTTCATTGTGATCTTCTTATTAGGAAGGATAGTGAAGACTAAGACTCTCAGACTAAGCCCCCCTTTTCCTCAGCTTCCCCCCACCCTGCAACCCATCGTCCCAATTTGCTCCTTTTTCTCTACCCCTCCCGCCCCCCAGCCCACAGCACTTGCGTATATATGTACATATCTGTAATTCTGTTTATATTAATGCCTGTTTACTTGCTTTGGTGAATATGTATAATTCTATTTATTTATAATGATGGCATTTATTAAGCGCTTACTATGTGCAAAGCACTGTTGTAAGCACTGGGGAGGTTACAGGGTGATGAGGCTGTCCCATGTGGGGCTCACAGTCTTAATCCCCATTTTACAGATGAGGGAACTGAGGCCCAGAGAAGTGAAGTGACTTGCCCAAAGTCACACAGCTGACAAGTGGCGGAGCCGGGATTTGAACCCATGACCTCTGACTCCAAAGCCCATGCTCTTTCCACTGAGCCACGCTGCTTCTCAATGAGAAGCCACGCTGCTTATCAATTTATATTGATGCTGTGGATGCCTGTTTACTTGTTTTGATATGTCTCTCCCCCCACCCCCTTCTAGACTGTGAGCCTGTTTTGGGCAGGGATTGTCTCTCTGTTGCTGAACTGTACTTTCCAAGCGCTTAGTACAGTGCTCTGCACACAGTAAGCACTCAATAAATACAATTGAATGAAGGAGTGATTGGAGGAATAATAATGTTGGCATTTGTTAAGCGCTTACTATGTGCCAAGCACTCTTCTAAGTGCTGGGGGGGATACATGGTGATCAGGTTGTCCCACGTGGGGCTCACAGTCTTAATCCCCATTTTACAGATGAGGGACCTGAGGCTCAGAGAAGTTAAGTGACTTGCCCAAGGTCACACAGCAGAGATGTGGCAGAGCTGGGATTCGAACCCGTGACCCCTGACTCCAAAGCCCGTGCTCTTTCCACTGAGCCACGCTGCTTCTCAGGAATGACTTCTGCTAGGGAATGAGTGGGGCTGTTGATACATTTGGATAGTTGTTTGGAGATGTAGCACAACCAAAATTGTACACTTGTGTGTGTGTGTGTGTTTTTATGTGTCAGTTTTTTCGTTCACTCTTGGGAGGGAGTAATGGAGTTCTCAACAATGACTTGCTTAATTGACCCCGCTTCAGAAATCAAATAAGTTGTGGGAATGTGAGTTTCAGCATGGATTCATCTAACTGATTTCCATCGTGCAAAACTCCCTGTGCCCCTTCTCGAATAAAGGGAGTGATTAGTAGCCATTTATGTCCTGTCTCAATCCACTATTGGTGCGATCTCATTTCTTACTACCCATTCAGCATCTTTGGTAAACTGGAGAGCTGGGAGAAATTGGAAATCCAGTCTCCTCCTATGAGTATATAGTGAATTAGTCACTGCTACTGTTGATTGTAATTGTAATTACTCTCTGAGAATGAGAAGTTAGCTGGTTTGCTAAGATAAACGTCTTGTCTGCATGTGCCTTATGAGTACTTGCCATTCCGTCTGGAAAAAGTCTTGATTTTATAAATAAAGACAGAGAAGATAGGTCTGGAAACTAGCCAGTTACCATTGAAAATGGCTCAAAAATGTTACTGTTTTATGACTCTCTTCTTCTGAAAATCCATTCCATGCTTTTTTTTCGAGTGGGTCTCTTTCATTTTGGGAAATGTTTCAAGTTGATTATTTTCAAATTTCACTATTTGTAATGGGATTCAAAATTGCCTTAGTGGTGACACTTTGGATGTAGACAACATCCGAGTTGGGGACGGTTTCTGAGCACACAGTTCAGTCAGTTCACACGAGCCTTGTATTCCTGAAGAACCTCAGGTTCACCAAATATTGCCTCGTAATTCTCTTGCCCGGTCCGACACCACGTGATTGTGCGTAATAGTTTCTTCCACTACTACATCCCTTTGCAGGCATGTGTTGCCTGGAAACATTCCCGAACTCTAAAATTGCATTGCATACCTGTATATATGTATATATGTTTGTACATATTTATTACTCTATTTATTTTACTTGTACATATCCATACTATTTATTTTATTTTGTTAGTATGTTTGGTTTTGTTGTCTGTCTCCCCCCTTTTAGACTGTGAGCCTGCTGTTGGGTAGGGACTGTCTCTATGTGTTGCCAGCTTGGACTTCCCAAGCGCTTAGTGCAGTGCTCTGCACACAGTAAGCGCTCAATAAATACAATTGATTGATTGATTCCATCGAAGATATTGCTAAAACATGTTAAAACAGAACTGACTGTGATAGTTGCTTCTATTTAATGCTATAAACCAGGAACATATCATGTGATGTTTTTGGTATAGTCTTTGTAGTTAAGGAATTTATCATCTTTTGTGGACTTTTTTTTTCTTTTCTGAAAAATCAAGATCAATCAACCTTATTTATCGAGTGTTTACTGTGTGCAGAGCACTGTACTTAATGCTTGGAAAAGTACAGTATAACAGAGTTGGTAGACCCATTCCCTACCCACAGTGAGCAGACAGTCTAGAAGGAGCGCATTCTAATAATTGGGCAAAGGATTTATGCATTAAATTTGTTTCTCAGTAGTAGCAGAAGTATCTATTAAGTGTTTAGTATGAGCAGAGCACCTCACTAAGCACTGGGAAAGCGTAACAGTTGACAATTAGACATGAACCTGTCCCTTGAGGGGTTCCCAATATAATTCTTAGGCTGTAAGTTCGTCCTTCTTCCTCTAGATTGTAAGCTCATTGTGGGCAGGAAATGTGTCTGTATATTGTTGTATCGTACTCTCCCAAGTGCTTAGTACAGTGCTGTGCACACAGTAAGCACTCAATAAATGCGATTGAATGAATGAATGAATGAATCCCCACTGGGATGATAGAGAGCAGGATGGGATAGGGGTCACCTTGATGGGTGGGCCCCGGGTGGCGGGAAGGGAAGGCAGTTGGCTCGATCAATCAATCAGCAGTATTTATTCATCATCAGTCGTATTTATTGAGCACTAACTATGTGCAGAGCACTGTACTAAGCGCTTTATTGAGTGCTTACTGTGTGCTAAGCACCTGGGAGAGTCCGAGAGCACCCGAGGAGGCCAGGCTGCAAATGCCGCGGGTTTCGCTTCGGCTCCAGAGGCGACGAAGGGCCGAGATGACAGAGCATTGGCTTTTATCTCCTGGCCCGGCGGGCACGGAGAAGCCAGGGGCAGATAAAGCTGCCCTCAGCCACAGTGGTTGGGGACTGAGGGCATTTCGCTCAGCTGAATAGCATGTAGAAGTTAAAGAAGAAACGGTGAAGAATATCTATTCTATTTATTACATATCTATTCTATTTATTTTATTTTGTTAGTATGTTTGGTTTTGTGCTCTGTCTCCCCCTTTTAGACTGTGAGCCCACTGTTGGGTAGGGACTGTCTCTATATGTTGCCAACTTGTACTTCCCAAGCGCTTAGTACAGTGCTGTGCATACAGTAAGCGCTCAATAAATATGATTGATGATGATGAAGAAGTGTAAAGAAGAGTTCTTCTTTGCCGCTTGGTACCAAGAGCTATTTATCGATAAATATTTTTCTTTTTATTAGTAGAGTATTCTGGATCGCTGTTAAATCTAGCCTTCCCCTTAAAACAGACACATGGATGCAGGCAAATATGCTAAATAGTGATAATCCCAAATATTCAAAAATGGGATTGCCGGGGAAATTCACCTCTGGGTGAGGTTTGACTGAAAAGGCCAATGTGGAATCCACTGTCCTGGTCATATTGTGCACTCACAAAGGGCGTTTCCTGTTGTGGTGTCAGCCCATAGACTCGCCACACTTTTAAATCATTTGTAGTTAATAGACTTCTTCACATTTGCCTTTGAGCAATGTTCAGTGTGGTGGACCCCATTTGGAATTCCATCGCATAGTTCTGTTTCCTAGGTGAGGACTGATTTTTGAATTACATTTCTGTTTTAGAGATTGTTAATGATAATGTCTCAGGGAAGATGGGGCTTTTTTGTTCTCTCTTCACTGTAATTGATAAATCCCTGTAGCCCGGTCTCCAAACGGTGTGGGAGTTACATCCTTCAGGATCCCCATTTTAGGGAGAAGTAGCTTCGTAGTAAGCCTACCGACTGATGCTTACTACCGATAGTTTTTCTTTTTTTCCATCATTGCATCACAGTCTCTCCAGGCATATGTATGTTGTCGGAAGTGCTGCCATAATTCCCCGAAGGTATCCTAGCCAAAGCTCAGCGGGAAAACACCTTAAATAGGAGAACTGACTGCAGAGTGAAAACGCCTCAAAGGGGAGAACTGATTCTGTGTCCATAGTGGTGATGGTTTATTAATAAACATGTCTGCTGCATGACCTTGGGTAAGTCAGTTCACTCTGTGCCTGTTACCTCATCTGTAAAATGGGGGTTAAGACTGTGAGCCCCAAGTGGGACATAGACTGCGTCCACCTCATTTTGTTGAATCTACCCCAGCGCTTAGAACAGTGCCTGGCACAGAGAAAGCGCTTAACAAATACCATAAAAAACCCCTGAATTATTGGTAGGCTCTTAGATACCTGTTTCTCTGTAAAACGAAACACCGATTCCTTTAAAAAGTTGAACAAAATGATTCCGACTAATAATACAGGCCCATCTGAAGCAGAATACTAGAAGGAACCTGGGCAACCTCATTAATTGGGAAAGCTAGTAAAGGGAGTTTGCTAAATTTATATATTCCTTTAAATTATCTGAATAGCCGTATAAGGAATATGTTAAATAAAGTGTTTTTGTTATTTATAAAAGCAGGTGAGGGGATTGGGAATGAGTTGTACCTGGCATGTAAAATCAGAGCTAAGTTAGGTGGCTGAAATGAAATACGGAAGGTGGATGATGAGAATTTCCTTATGACAGAAAACAACGTGAATAAAATAGATGGAAAAATAGCTGCTGTCTGTTTGTCACTAGAGTGACAACGAGCTTCACTAAATAATTCCGGGCACCTCCCTGCCGATGCCTTAATGGAATTTATATTACATTAGTAACGGTACCAAAAGGACTCAGGAAATTGGCAAAATCTCTAGAGTGGCTGAGGATTTCAGCAGGCGATCATTCATTCAGTCATATTTATGGAGCGCCTGTTCATTCATTCAATTGTATTGAGTGCTTACTTGGGAGAGTACAATACGCCAATAAACAGACACATTCCCTGCCCACAATGACCTTACAATCTAGGGACGAGCCAGCAGTCTAGATGTGTTCTTCCTTGCTCCAGAGCCTTGTATGTGCCCTTCCCAGGTCCCTGAGAAAACAGTTACCATTTCTAAGCCGTGAGATTCAGCCACAGGGGCCAAGGTGGAGGGAGGCTGGCCATTTAAAAATCAAAGTACCAGCTGCAGTGATAATGATCATAACAATAATTATGGTATTTAAGCGCTTACTATGTGCCAGACTCTGTTTTAAGCACTGGGGTAGATCGAAGGTTATCAGGTTGGACACAGTCCCTGTCTCACATAGGGCTCTCAATCTTAATCCCCATTTTATGGATGGAGGGAACTGAGGCCCAGAGACGTGAAGCGACTTGCCCAAGTTCACGCAGCAGACAAGTGGCAGAGCCAGAATTAGAACCCATGACCTTCTCACTCCCAGGTGTCTGGTGCTGAATCAGTACTGGACACGGGGCAGACGGGCTGAAAAATGGATAAATGGTCCTCCCTATTCTGCAGTATTTCTTATCCTATAAGATGAACTTGTTGACCTTTTTTGTACCGTAGAGGACTTAAAGTGTCTTTTGTTTGATCAGTAAACCCAGCAGCATTGAAGTAATACACAATAGAACGATTTTCTTCTGGCAGAGCAGGAAAGCAAGTGTAATTCATGAGGATCAGTGGCCTTCTTTCGATCTTCCCACAGACGTTTTGCCTATCCTCTCATGTCTTCACAATGTCACCGGGACGTTGGTTCCGTTGGTGTTGGACTGCCGCAGTTTTAAGAAAGTGTACTGTGAAACTTAAAAAAAATCTCCTCTGCTTTCTAATGGCCGTGGAACCCAACCAAATTCATCATCAGTCAGTGGTAGTTAACTAGCACTTACTTTGTGCAGAACACTGTGCTGAGCATTTGGGAGATTAGTACAGTAGAGTTGCTAGATGCAGTCACTTGCCCCTTCGCACTGGGTCCCACCTCCAGGGCCGGCAGTCCTACTTAACATTCCCTCTCCCCATCACTATTAACTCCTTAATTAAAATTAAGAAATGAACTTGCAGAGCTTAATGACATACTAACCAATATAAGCCGCCACTATGAGAACTCCCTAAAGTAGCCACTGTCACATTTATTGAGCGCTCACTGTGTGCACTGTGTGTACTAGGCGCTTGGGAGAGGACACTATAGCAATGAACAGACACATTCCCTGCCCACAACGAGCTTACAGTCTGGAGGTGGAGACCGCTATTAATAGAAATAAATAAATTACAGATATGGACATAAGTGCTGTGGGACTGGGAGGGGGGATGAATAAAGGGAGCCAGTCAGGGTGACCCAAAAGGAAGTGGGAGAAGAGGAAAGGAAGACTTAGGGAAGGCCACTTGGAGGAGGTGGGCTTATAATAAGGCTCTGAAGGAGGGGAGAGTAATTGTACATCGGATATGAGGAGGGAGGCAGGTTGTGGGCAAGAGGTCGGTGGCGAGATAGATGGGAATGTGGTACAGTGAGAAGGTTAGCCTTAGAGGATTGCAGTGTGTGGGCTGGGTTGTCGTAAGAGAGTAGAGAGATGAGGTAGGACGGGGCAAGGTGATCGAGTGCCTTAAAGCCAGAGTTGAGGAGTTTCTGGACTCTGATAGGCGTTTTCTTGAAGGGCTGTTGAATTTCATCAAGCAAGATTTTTCATGTGAATCCATGGTAAGTCCATCCAAAATAAAAAAAGCAACAGCTCCACACACTCCAAAACAATTTAAAAACACAAAACAACTAGATTGACTTCTGTTATGGTAATAGACAAGAGGAAAAAAAAAGATCAGGGTAACTTATTACTACCGTGCTTAAGAATTGCTGGCCCAAACTATGTAAATATCTGCTTAAAAATAATCCTTTAACTAGGAAGCCAAAAAATGCCGCTTCAAATCAAAAGGTCTTGCTCATTTGGCATTTTGTTTTGAATCATATTCCTAAAAAAAAACCCCAAAATGTAACCTATTGGTGTCTTATCAATGGGAGAAACATCACAGCACGGTGGATAGGACAAAGGCCTGGGTCATGGTCATGGGTTCTAATCCCAGCTCTCCCATTTATCTGCCGTGTGACCTTGGGGATGTCA
Organism: Tachyglossus aculeatus; assembly: GCF_015852505.1. Taxonomy (NCBI): domain Eukaryota; kingdom Metazoa; phylum Chordata; class Mammalia; order Monotremata; family Tachyglossidae; genus Tachyglossus; species Tachyglossus aculeatus. The sequence goes on along the minus strand of NC_052082.1, from coordinate 43,659,308 downwards.
CTTCTCTTCTCTGTGCCTCAGTTTCCTCATTAGTACAGTGGGGATTGAGACTGTGAGCCCCACGTGGGACAGAGACTGTGTCCAACTCAGTTTATTTGTATCCACCCCAGCCCTTAGTACAGTGCCTGGCACATAGTAAGTGCTTAACAAATACCATAATTAAATACCATAATCCGTCACTTGCAAACCCATGCTTGGCTTCTGCTTTTTTCTGCTGCTGCCCTGTTCTGCTGTGTGCTAGATTCAGAAACATTTGGTACATTAAACTTTTCAAATGGGACGTCGAAAGTGAAAGTTCCCTGTGATTAACACAGTGAAAGATATTCACGTTGGTTTTTAAAATGGACAGGAAACATTCATTGTGAAGCCTCAGCACCTCCATTTAAATTAGTTAAATGAGCCAAGATATCCAGGCAATATGAGAGAATTCTAATTTTTCACTCGTAAATGACATTTACGTTAGAGTGCAGATGCCTTTAATTACTTTCCTACACACAATTATAAAATGCATTTGGAAGTCACAGCAAGTTGCACGCGTTGCCATTTTTAATCAAATGGTGTTCCATTTCATTTCATTATAAATATAGTTCAGTGATAGCTATTTCAGTCTAATTTTAGGAGAATAATTTACTGGCTTGATTTGCTGGGAATTTAGGTTTTACTCTGACACTATATATATATTCTTGTGAATTCAGTGCTGCGGTTAGTTTTAGCTTTTTGGGTAACTGTACAAGGCACTAACTCAAGCCAGAACTTCTCAGGACTTAATCGTAAGAGGAGCGTCGTTGGGATTGTTTGAGAATTGACTTAGATTATGTTTTAATTTGTTTTTTAATTATGTCAAATGGGATGCTCTATATGACTTATTTATTTGGCAGATACTGACTGTTTTTGATGCTGCGATAATTAAAGCCGTCTGCACGCAACATAAATGTTATGTATGGGATATTGCTTATTTACATTTGATATTCAAATAGCCTAGAGAATTTCAAGGAGCACTCTTCAGGCACCTAGGTATCAAAAATAGGATATGAAAATAATTAACATTTTAGATACGCTTTTGGTAAAAAAAATAATGTCTACATATTTTAGGGAGCTGGTTCTGACAGTGGCATTTTCTACAAGGACCCCGAGGAAGAGGGGTTTATTTTGGGCGCAGGCAATTTTGGTCATTTTGTCTTTTAGAAGCAAATTTTATGTGTGTACCGGCGGGTTGGGGGTGGGCACTGTTTCACATTGCTGTCCTTCAGATTCCAAGATGAAGTCACTGGTGAGATTTCATCCATGTATACCAATATATCTTAAAGTATCTGATGTGTGCAACCATCAAATTGAGAGCGAAAACAAGTCCAGAGGTATTGTGGCACGGGTGTGCCATCATCCTCTGCCTTTTGTCTGTCACAAATTCGCTTTTCCAATTTCCCTTTTGTCCCCCAGGCTACTTCAAATGATTACTTTTTTATCATACTTTTCCTGAGTTTCCAAGAAGAATTATTATGCAGCTGCGTAAGCACAAACAGTAAAATGAGCTTAACAAGAAATAGTCAGCAAGAAACTGAAACCATTGTGCTCTAGGGATTTTTCTGGTGGGGATTTAACCCAAAAGTTGAATCTTAATCGTCTTTCCCAGAATCAACCGTGTATATGGAAAAACACCGAACGGGGAAGCGGAGTGGTCTAGTGGATAGAGCCTGCGCCTGGGAGTCGGAAGGACCTGGGTTCTCATCCCGGCTCTGTCACTTGTTTGCTGTGTGACCTTGAGCAAGGCACTTCACTTCTCTGTGCCCTCAGTTACCTCATCTGTAAAATGGGGTTTAAGACTACGAGTCTCATGTGGGACAGGGACTGTGTCCAACCTGATTAGCTGGTATCTACCGTACAGCTCAATACAGCGACTGGCACATAGTGAGCACTTGCCCAATCCTATTATTATTATGTCTGTACCCATTATTTCTAACCTTGTTTAGGTGCCCAGCCCTTAACAAATACCATTATTATCATTGTCATCATTATTATTATTTTGTTAGGAGTCTAGATTTAAGGAGAGTGGGCAGAACGAACCCAGAATTGTTCTCTGTATCTCACACCACCAGGACGAGGGGCAACCATTGAAGCTTGAAGCTGACCATTGAAGCTTGAAGCTGGTAGGTCCAAAACAAATGAAAGGAAACAGTTCTTCACACAGCAGATGGTCAGGATGCGGAGTCCTTTATCACAGGAGCTTGTGCAAGCTGAAAATATCATTAGGCTTAAGGGAAGTATAAATAAATTCATGGATGAAAGGCCCCAGATGAACATGAGATGCATTTTTCAGGTTTAAGAACTTGTATAATTCTGTGGGTAATTATCCGGTGTTATTCATTTTTCAATTCAGATAAGAACTGGGTTTTCGATGTTAAGAATCTTGGTTTCTATTTTGGTTTTGGTTTTTATGATTCATATGCAGCAACGTCTGTGTGACAAGTGTTACTTGGGTGCCATTACTCCTTTCTGTGGTTTGCAAGGAAACAAATGGCTAAATGGCTGTTCCTGTCGCAGCTCCCCATGGACGCTCGGAGCAATATTAAGGCAACTCTGCCCGTTGGACTCCGGCATCAATCTCAGTCGAGATCAGGAGCGAGGAGAGGGATAGAATTAAAAAGAAAAGGAAGAAAGAAAGAAAAACGACTGCCAGTTACTCAAGGGAACCCCCAGACACTTTATAAAATGGAAAAACGCCTATCCTCCGGGGGAAAAGAAATTGTGACATTGTGACCAAATTGCTAAGTACATTTTTATTCTGTTGACATCAAGTGGAAATATTGACAATTCATTGCGCAACTCGGCTAAATCAGTGTAATTTACCATGGCAGAAGTCGAGTGGGTTCAGGAAGTGACAAGTACATTTTGGCAATGCAAATAATAAGGAAAACTTCAACTTCAACCTTCATTTAATATATATATGTATATATATGTGTGTATATATATGTGTGTGTATATATGTATATATATGTGTGTGTATATGTATATATATGTGTGTGTATATGTATATATATGTGTGTATATATGTATATATGTGTGTATATGTATATATGCGTGTGTGTATATGCATATATGTGTGTATATATGCATATATGTGTGTATGCATGCATATATATATGCATACATATATAAGCATATATGCATGTATATATGCATGTATATATGTATGTATATATGTAAATATGTGTATGTATATATATGTGCATGTGTGTGTATAGATGTATCTATGTATGTGTGTATATATGTATGTGTGTATGCACATATGTGTATGTATATATGCATATATATGTATGCATGTATATATGTATGTATATATGTATGTGTGTATGCATAAATTTGTATGTATATATATATATATATATATATATATATATATGTATGGGAGAAGAATCAGGTTAAAGCCTAAATATGCATAGCCTAGTAACAGGTTACTAGTGGGGAAGTTAGAAATGGAGAAGAAAAAGTTGGACATTTGTGATTTGTTCTTGGGTTATGCGAAGACTGTGACACAATTTTCTACTGATGTAAGAATGTGTCTGTTGTACTCTCCCGAGTGCTTAATAAAGTGCTTTGCAAACAGTAAGCACTCAATAAATGACTGAATGAATGAATGCATTAAGCACTTACTGTGTGTCAAGCACTATTCTAAGGGCTAGGGCATATGCATGATACTCAACTTGGACAAAGTCCCTGTCCCACATGAGGCTCACAGTCTTAATCCCCATTTCACTGGTAAGGTAACTGTGGCCCAGAGAAGTTAAGTGACTTGCCCAAGGTCTCACAACAGACAAGTGGCAGAGCCGGAATTACGCTGCTTCTCTGTTCTATTTATCAATGACTGCACTAGGATACTGATAATTGAACCGGTTAATTACTTTCCATTTGCATCTTTTTAAGTGTGTGGCCCAAGTATGAATGCCCAATTGTATATGCAGTTCATCCATAGACAGAGAAGTTGATATTGCTTTGATCATCCATTTATGAACCCATGAAGAACAGGAACTGTTCACTTAGTACACTAACCGTGCACTTAGTACAGCGCGTGGCACAAAGTAACTGCTTTACAAGTCCTATAATTATTCTTCATAACCAATAGGTCAGATGGCCAGGAGAGCTACTATCCCACTTTTTCTGTGTTTCCTTTTCCCACTGCCACAGGCAGACCACTGGGTTGGTTGGAACTTTGCCATAGTCTCATGTTTGTCTTTTGGGAGGTTTATCAACAGGAATCTGTTTTTGTTTTCTGTTTTCCTGGAAGTGGGAAGTCTTACCATTTCATCTGCTTTTTTTTTTCTTAAGACAATCTGTATCATTCCGAGCAGTTCCCGTTCTGTGGTGTTTTATGAGGGAAATTTGGGTATTTTTCTATATACTTGCGTTCTGTACCCATGCTACCATCTTGCAGTACTGTCATGTCCTGGGCAAGAGTATTTTTGTAGTTTCGAGACTTTGCACATTAAAGTTCACACTCTCCCCTCATAGTCGTGTATTTTAATAGAGTACCTGCCCAGTAAGCTTGTCTTCTGAGGCTAAATCTGCATTTCACTATTTCCAAATCCTCTTACGGAGGCTGGGTCTTGCTTGCTTTAAGCAGTTCTGAGAAGGTCATCGGGAGCCCTGCTGTTTACTTCAGAGGGCTCGAGAGCTGCGATTTGTACAAAGTACTCTGATTTCGTGACTGGATTATTTTTTGGTAGTGGCCCGACCCTGTGGAGTTGAAGAGCATTTTGTGTAGCAGGGACAGATGTAAGGTGGGACTTGATGATGGTAGAAGAAAGTTCTAGCCAAGTGGTAGGTACAATGTTAAGAATATGGTATGCTTCTTCTGTTGTGAACCTGAGAGAATTGTACCTATAGGTGGGTGAAATCCTCTTTTTTTTTTTCCTAACAGAGTATGCAGTTAAGTGTTTGTCGCTAGATTTCCAGTTTAAAGCCACTTAAGTACAATTGAAAATTCAACAGTCGGGGCCTCTTGACTGGTAGATTTTCTTTAAATGAAGATAAAGTTATTTCCTTTTCCAAATTCATTTTCAATTGTGGGGCAGCAAGAGTGGCATTGAGCTATGACTTGATTAACTATTGCTCTTAAAAAATTTCAGCAAACCCCTTCACCTGTAAGGAATCTGCCATCCTCACATAATCATTCTCATAATCCCAAAGTCCTTTTCATAGTGTTCATTCAGTCGGATTTATTCAGTGCTTGCTTTGTGCAGAGCACTGTAGTAAGCGCCTGGAAAGTGTATTTCCATTGATTTTTAATGGACTCTCAGTTCTGAGAGTACAGTACTGATTTTCTTCTGAAACTATCCTAAACTGCCCCATTAGGGGGTAAACCCCTTGGGGGCAAGGACCCTGACATTATTTTGCTTTTGTTTAGCACAGTGCTTTGCACCAAGTGGGTGCTCAAGTAATAGTACCATTAGTTTTTGCTCTCCCAACTCCAGGTATTTGATGTGCAGTTGGGGGATTTTACCATGATGGCACAGCATGGTAATCAGACTTGTCTTTTCTCCTCACAGTGTAATTCATGGCTCAGTGTTTGGAAAATCTCTTCCCTCTGTCTCCATTTCTTGAACTAGAAAACAGGGGTGCTTTAGAGAAGTGGACTCGAAGGATTTAAGAGGGTAAACGTTTGGGGCAACAGTAATAGTTTGTTTGAAAATGCTATCCAAAAAGCTACATGTCTATACCATGGAGGAATTAGGGAAACTGTCATTACTAGCACACTGTTTAGATAGTGCAGCTTTTCTAAACTGTGTCCCTAATGCTGTCATTTCAAAATACCTTTCTCCCTATCTAATAAATTCCAATAATCTTAGTTGAGGTGGACACTTCAATTAGATGAAGTAAAACATGCTTAAATAGATGGCTGTCTACTTATAGAATGGGTCCAATTCAAAAAGCAATTTTACCTTGACTGCCACTCATAATAAAAGCAAGTAACATTATAGTCCTCTACCGTAGCTCCGAAGGATAGATGCGTTGAGAGTTTGCAGTGTTATAAATAAGTTCGTACTTAAAGAACTCGATTATGATTTGGATGTTTTTACCAAATGGAAAATCATCATTTTTTTTTCCTGCAGTTTTGCTGTTGAAGCATTAATGAATATTGTCTATCTTTTATTTACAGCTACTTTAGGTCAGGTTTTTCTGGTACTATACACCTGTTTTTCGGATAGAAGATGCCGTTCAGTTTACATTACAAACCCAAAAGAATTGCAGTAGTACATTCTGCAGGGACCCCTGTACTTGAGAGATAATTACTTTCAGTTGGGCTTATGGAACCAAAGGTCGCAGTCGTTATTCCTAAATTTGCATTGCAAGGCTGGGAGTCTGAGTGTGTTCATGTGGTCGTAGGGTTGCTTTCCCCTCCTACAAAGCTTTATTGAGGGCACATCTCCTCCTCTAAGAGACCTTCCCTGACTAAGCCCCCCCTTTTCCTCTTCTTCCACTCCCTTCTGCATCGCCCTGACTTGCTCCCTTTACTCTTCCCCGTTCCCAGCCCAACAGCATTTACGTACATATCTGTCATTTTTTAATTTATATTCCTGTCTGTCTCTCTCCCCCCTACCTCCCCAAGACTGTAAGCCCGTTGTGGGTGAGGAAAATGTTTGTTGTTGTAGTGTACCCTCCCAGGCATTTAGTACAGTGCTGTGCACAAGTAAGCACTCAATAAATATGATTGAATTGAATGTTTCAGGGTTAAAACTACCATTATTTGCTGTTTTACCAGTTCTAAAATTTTGAATCATTTCCCATTCAATATACAATTAATAGCTAAAGAACAATCAAAATTCCTTATTGGGTCAGTCCATCGTTCTTAGTGACCTCTCTCAAATCGTGGCACCAAAGGATGTGACCTCCACTTGTATCTACCCCAGTGTTTAGGACAGTGCTTAACAAATAGTAAGGATAATAATCCTGACACATTCCTCCTTCCTTCCCTGTACTGTGAATTGATCCAATCTTTTCTTGAACCCGTTGATATTTTGGGGCTGCACAGCTTCCAGGGTAATCAATTCCCTGGGAATTCCAAAGAAATTTCAGAAAAGAAATAGTGACCCACACGTTGAAAAAATGAAACGTGAATGTAAGATGTTGCCTGTTGAAAACTACATCATAGAATGAATGAGCCAGAGCTTTCTAAAGGTAGAAATGTGAAGTATTAATTTGGAGATTGTGATAGAAACAAAATATACACCGTTTGTCAGCTTCATACGTATGCCTTTTTTATTCTTCTAGAAGTGATGAAAAGGAAACAATTCATTTATTTCAGTATCCTTGATTTTCACAACACAAGTTCGCAAAAGGCAGAATAAATATCAGGTGAAAATAGTTCTTTTGAAGGCCAAAGTAACACAAGCAATTAAGATGCTACAAGAGAAGCCTAATACTAAATACCCATTTCATAACTTCATGTAGGTTTGATCTCCTTAATTACTCTTAGGGATTAATTATTGCTATTAACCCTTTAAATTCACACATGGATCTTTTCCCACTTTATAACCACATGACACTGAGGCCATCAACCCTGTGTGAAAGCAATCAGTGATATTTATTGAGCGCTCACTATTTGCAGAACACTGTACTAAGCGCTTGGGAGAGTACAGTACCACAGAAGTAGCAGACACATTCCCTGCCCATAACAAGCATACCATCTTTGAGGAGCAGCGTGGCTCACTGGAAAGAGCCCGGGCTTTGGAGACAGAGTTCATGGGTTCAAATCCCAGCTCCGCCAATTGTCAGCTGTGTGACTTTGGGCAAGCCACTCAGCTTCTCTGGGCCTCAGTTACCTCATCTGTAAAACGGGGGTTAAGACTGTGAGCCCCACGTGGGACAACCTGATCACCTTGTAACCTCCCGAGCGCTTAGAACAGTGCCTTGCACACAGTAAATGCTTAATAAATGCCATCATTATTATCTTTGGGTTTGAATTTTTGGGACGACTCCGTGGTACAGGGGGAGGGAGCTCCAAAACAGCAATGTGTATATTTGTGTGCTGATTCATTCATTCATCATCATCATCATCAATCGTATTTATTGAGTGTTTACTATTTGCAGAGCACTGTACTAAGCGCTTGGGAAGTACAAATTGGCAACATATAGAGACAGTCCCTACCCAACAGTGGGCTCACAGTCTATTCTTATTTATTGAGTGCTTACTACATGCAGAGCACTATACTAAACACTTGGGAGAGTGCAATAAAACAAGAAGCAAATTCCCTGCCCTCAGTGAGCTTACTGTCTTCTCACCTTTTACCCAAAATCAGTTCAGGCGCTTAGAACTACAGCCGAGATCCTAGAGGATGAGAGGTTCTGAGAGAGGAAGTGCCCACGGTAATGCCCAGGTCTTGACCAGACCAAAAACATTGTCATTCATTCAATCAGTCATCATCAATCGTATTTATTGAGCGCTTACTATGTGCAGAGCACTATACTAAGCGCTTGGGAAGTACAAATTGGCAGCATATAGAGACAGTCCCTACCCAACAGTGGGTTCACAGTCTAAAAGGGGGAGACAGAGAACAAAACCAAACATACTAACAAAATAAAATAAATAGTGGTATCTACTGAGCGCTTACTGTACTAAGCGCTTGGGAGAGTCTAGTACAGCCAAGTTGGTGGAGGCATTCCCTGCCTAAAACAAGCGTGCAGCCTTGAGGCAATCAATCTTGTGGCAATCAAGACTCAGGTCTCCTCTTCATTGAGTCAATAGTAGGAAGTCAGTCAGTCAACTGTATTCAGTAAGCACTTACTTTGTGCAGAGCACTGTATTAAGCAGTTGGGAGAGTGCGATATAACAATGAACAGGCACATTCCCTGCCTACAATGAGCTTACAGTCTAGCGGGTGCTTTGGTCCTACTAGGCCAACCCATCAGCATCCAGAGCAAAATAACTTGTTTTGGCAATCCTTGTGACTGATTTATCTTTCTTTTTTTTAAATAGAATTAGTCAAAATAACTAATGTGGCATTTTACTGCTCCTTCTCCCGAGGATTCACTAGGGTACACTCAGATTTAGAAGATACTTAGAGCTGAAGAGCGAAAGGTAGAGGTTTTATCTTCTCTCTTGTAAACGTAGCTTCAGCATCTAAAACCTTGGTAGATCTTTCAGACCTGTTTGTTTGTATTTTTAAATCAATGGTATTTGAGTGCTTACTATGTGCAGAGCACTGTGCTAAGCACTCGGGAGAGTAGAATACAACAGAGTTGGTATTCCCTGCCCACAATGAGCTTAAAGTCTAGAGGAAGAGACAGACATTAATATAAATAATTATGGATATAATAATAATAATAATGGTATTAAGCGCTTACTATGTGCAAAGCTCTGTTCTAAGCAATGGGGAGGTTACAAGGTGATCAGGTTGTCCCACAGGGGGCTCACAGTTTTAATTCCCATTTTACAGATGAGGGAACTGAGGCACAGAGAAGTTATGTGACTTGCCCGAAGTCACACAGCTGACAGTTGTAGGATTTGAACCCATGACTTCTGACTCCAAAGCCGGTGCTCTTTCCACTGAGCCACGCTGCTTCTTATGGATATATACATAAGTGCTGTGGGGCTGAAGGAGGGGTGAATAAAGGGAGCAAATCCAAGCGCAAGGGTGACACAGAAGGGAGAAAAAGTAGTAAGGGAAGGCTTTTTAAGTAATAATAATAATAATTATGGTACTCATTAAGTGCTTACTATGTGCCAACAGAATATCAAGGGGATGTAGTGGCCCCCACCTCAGAAAGTCTGGTGTCTCTGATGAATCTTCCCAGTATTGCAATCTCATCAGTCCCCTCAACACTCATGTATTTACTAGTAATTGCATTAAGCGCTTAAACTGTTCAAAGTACGAAGCACTAGGAGAGAATATGCAGGTGGGAATCAGACATGGTCCCCGTCATCCGAGGGCTCACAATTTAACTACTTATATTTATATTATATAAATTACTATATATTATAATCGCAATTTAGCTACTTATATTTATTCGCTTGTATCTATCATTTTCTGGTATGTGTATTCATCTGCTTATATTAACTACCTCCAGTTGAACTCCTTAAGGGCAGGAAGTCACCCCTTTTATTTCTCTTGTCTGTTCCCTGAGCACATAGTGCTCACATAGTCCCCACAGCACTTGTGTATATTTGTACATATTTATTAGTCTATTTATTTTATTAATGATATGTATATAGCTATAATACTATTTATTCTGATGGTATTGACACTTGTCTACTTGTTCTGTGTTGTTGTCCTTCCCCCCCTTCTAGACTGTGAGCCCGTTGCTGGGTAGGGACCGTCTCTATATGTTGCCGACTTGTACTTCCCAAGCGCTTAGTACAGTGCTCCGCACACAGTAAGCGCTCAATAAATACGATTGAATGAATGGATAGTGCAGTGCTATGCACCAAATAGACACATTTGACACTGCAACATGTACTCTTGGATCGGATCACATTTATTTGAAGCTGGGATTGATAGTATTTTCTGATAGCTGTGGCCTTTAGCCCCCAAGTCAAAATGCCATTTCTCACCACAGCTGAGGGATATGTCCATTTAAATAAGTCTGGAGCCATTAATTGATTAAAAAGGGAGCCAAACATCAATTTTGCAGGATCACATCCTTGAAGGTAGTCTTTATTTGGTGTCAAGAGGACAGGAATGGCCAATCCTGAAGGCCCCCAAACCAAAAACATAAAGAGTCATTTTAAAAAAGGTACTCAATTCAGAAATTCTGTAGACTGTAAAGACAAAGGCACTTGTCTTTAAGTACTTATTATATGTTCGGCATTGTTCTGAGCTCTGGGGTAGATATGAGTTAATCAGATTGGACACAGTCCCCATCCCACATAGGGGTCACAGTCTTAAATAGTCTCCCTTGCGCTTAGTAGAGTGCTGTGCACAGACTAAGCACTCAAAGACAGTTGGTCTAGTTCTAGACTGTTTCACCTCTGTTTATATAAAAAAAAAGATACTTCATTTTCATGTGGAACTTAGACTAAGAAATGAAGGATAACAGGAATTAATAAACTAAATTGGTTGATTATGTATGGATTTTCCCAGAGTAATGCTGGCGATCCTTGGAATCTCATGCAATTTGCTTCTGAAGTCCACCTGGGTCCAAGTAGCTGAAGCTAAATCCGATTAGGAAGCTGGCGTAGATTTAAAGGCTCAGAGCATCTGGAAAATAAGATCACCCGTGGCTCTGCTTAATATAGAAAGCTTTCTTATCAAATAGGTATTTGTGAAACACTCACTTCACTGTAATCTAAGTCCTAGTTGCATGTAAATTGTTACTCATATAGTAATGTGAAGGGGATAAAAATGTACCCTGTTACCTCTTTTTGAGGCTATCAAGTTTGTCAAAATGTTTGCCTTAAATGAGCTTAAGATTGAGTTATTGCTCTGTCTTTTCAGAAAAACTCAAAACTTCCTTTTAGCAGTTGCCACTAATTTAGAACAGAAAAGATGGTTTTGCAATAACCGAGAGGCACAGATCTGGTTAGTATTCTGTTCTGTGATTTACTTGAAGATTCCTTTTTTTTTTTTTTTTGGATATGTTGTACTTTAAAAAGCTAAACTGAGTGATCTGAAGTAACAATAAAATGTAAATGCTATTTACGTAGCCCCTTCATTTTTGGAAAGTCCAAAATGCGATTGACTTAATGCTCATAGTTCATGTACTTCCACATTTTAGACTGTGAGCCCACTGTTGGGTAGGGACTGTCTCTATATGTTGCCAACTTGTACTTCCCAAGCGCTTAGTACGGTGCTCTGCACACAGTAAGCGCTCAATAAATATGATTGATTGATTAGAGGAGCCACCAGATTTCCTACATCTCATCTTGAGAAGCAACATGGCCTCATGGAAAGAGCACGTGCCCGGGAGTCAGAAGACCTGGGTTCTTCTCCCGGCTCTGCAACCCTGTCTGCTGCTGTGTGACCTTGGGCAATTCAGTTCACTTCTCTGTGCCTGCGTTATCTGTAAAATTAGGATTAAGACTGTGAGCCCTATGTGGTGCCGGGACTGTGTTCAATCCAATTATCTTGTATCTACCCCGGCGTTTAGTACAGTGCCTGGCATATAGCAAGCACTTAACAAAATGCTACAGTAATAATAATTATTATTATTATTGTTCACTGAAATACTAGGGAATTGAGAGGATTTTTTGAAATTAATTTTCACGTCCCTAAAATGAGACACCAGGCCACCTGTACACATCAGAGCATTGTGACTTGGGGACCCACTAGCATCGAGAAGCAGCGTGGCTCAGTAGAAAGAGCCCGGGCTTTGGAGTCAGAGGTCATGGGTTCGAATTCCGACTCCACCACAAGTCTGCTGTGTGACCTTGGGCAAGTCACTTAACTTCTCTGAGCCTCAGTTACCTCATCTGTAAAAATGGGGATTAAGACTGTGAGCCCCACGTGGGACAACTTGATCACCTTGTATCCCCCCCCAGTGCTTAGAACAGTGCTTTGCACATAGTAAGCGCTTAACAAATGCCATTATTATTATTATTATCAAGTAAGCAATGATTTGGTGTTGTTTCCACTAAACTGCACAGAGAAGTTGAGCTTGAAAGTCTTACTTTTCCAGTCTCCAGGCTGCTGGCCTTCTTGGAGAGGGGATTTTAAGGATCATTTTTGCAGTGCAGTATTAGGTTCCAGACCCAACTAAAGACCTACAGCTCAGCGGTGATGTCCAACCTTCTCTGAGTGGAAGAGCCAAACTCTCCCTTTATTGCACCCACTAATTGGCACCTTCGTCCCCGCCAATTCCGGACACACAGACACAATCGTCGTTGCACCATTTCTGAAATTCCACTGTATTAGATTCTGCTACATTGGTAAAAGGGATATATAAGCAAGTCAGATGCAAACTATACGGCAAGCTGCACGGCCTAGTGGAAAGAGCCTGGACCTGGGAATCAGAGGACCTAAGTTCTAATCATCATCATCAGTCGTATTTATTGAGCGCTTACTGTGTGCAGAGCACTGTACTAAGCGCTTGGGAAGTACAAGTTGGCAACATATAGAGACAGTCCCTACCCAACAGTGGGCTCACAGTCTAAAAGGGGGAGACAGAGAACAAAACCAAACATACTAACAAAATAAAATAGAATAGATACGTACAAGTAAAATAAATAAATAGAGTAATAAATATGTACAAACATATATACATATATACAGGTGATAATAATGTAATAATAATAATGATAATGTTGGCTTTGCACATAGTAAGCGCTTAACAAATATCATCATCATTATTATTATTCATTCATTCATTCAATCGTATTTATTGAGCGCTTAGTGTGCTGAGCACTCTACTAAGAGCTCGGGAAGGGCAAGTTGGCCACATATGTTGCCACCTCCCCAGCGCTTAGAACAGTGCTTCGCACATAGTAAGCGCTTAACAAATATCAAAATCCCACCTCTAGCACTTGTCTGCTCTGTGGCCTTGGGCAAGTCATTTGACTTCTCCGTGCCTCAGTTGCCTCACAGGATTTAAGACTGTGAGCCCCGTGTGGGACAGTGACCGTGCCCAACCTGATTTGTTCGTACCCACCACAGCGCTTACTATGGTGCCTGGCATACAGTAATCACATAACAAATACCAGAATTATTATTTTCGTATTGTACGCTCCCAAACACTCAGTCCAGTGCTCTGCACATAGCGCTCAATAAATACCGTTGATTGATTGATCTATAGAAAGACCAGCATGGCAAGCTACAAATCAAAACAGGAGAGCCTGTTTGGGGCAGATACATCATAAGGATTGAGAGAGAGCAGGAAGAAGTTAACAGGGCACCAGGGGCTGCAAACTTCAAACGTCAGCACAACAATTGCTTTTCCAAATTCCTTGTGTGTGCATTGTGTAGTCAGGACTGTGGATTCTGCTTTGGCATCTCAGCTACTTATGCATCCATAACACTAAATGCCTTGTATGGGTACTCCCATACTTCCATATTTTTCCACTTGAAGAGGAAAATACGTGTGAAATTTAATGCATCTAAGGCCAAAAATGTATCATTGTTCTGCCTAGCTCTCTCTTCCTCCTCTTTTATGGGAGGATGGCACTCTGTATTTGTGTTGAGTAAACGTGAATTTACCATCTATCATGGCTTTTTTTTTTTCTTAGTGTAGCCTGGAATACTTTATTTCACACTTATGACAGCAAAGTATAAGATTAAAATGCCTGCTACAAATGTGATAACGTTTTCTACGTCATATTAAAAGAGCTTTATTAGTGGGGCGGCAGCCTTCTCAACGTCTCAATTTCAAGCTTTTGTCTGCACTTGAACGTTTCATCTTTCAGAATCTCTTTTCTTATAACATTGGGGGTAATTGGTTTCATTTCATTGTGTGGTTTTTGGACGCAATGAATTGGAAGGTTTTTAAGGTCCCATTTTCAGGTGTGGGGAGAACAGAATGTTTCCTTTAGGTGGTGTTTTCCTGCTTAGATGTTAGTCCTGAGGAGCTGACGATATTCAATCTGTCTCTTTCGCAGTAGAAGAATCTGACATCATCGATCTCGAGAAGCGCTACTGGCTGCTGAAGGCTCAGTCCCGGACCGGCCGCTTCGATCTGGAGACATTTAGCCCTTTGGTTTCACCGCCTATTCATCCGTCGCTGAGTGAAGGTAAGCGACCCTCCATTTACAGCCAGACTTGCTCTGTTCCTGCCCCATCGGCATCCTCGAAAAGGCTTTTTATTAACCTCATTTCTAACGGAGGCTTCATAACTCTAAAAACCTGCCAAAAGAAATACCATACTCTTACTTTTTGGATGATAACTTTTGTTTTTCCCCACTGCTGAGTACAACAGAAGTTGAGGGTAGAGACAATCTCAAAAGAACACTAGGAAAATACCCTCCTATGTGACGGATTTTTTCAGGCAGGAGTGAAGAAGTTGCATTGCTCTACTTGGACTCATCTGTGTGTGAAATGCAGTTCTTCACATGGCTCCCACCATAGTTTGACAGTACCTCAGTATTTTGGTAACATAACATTCTGTGAATCTTCATCCAGTAAGCAGCTGAATTGAACTTTTTCTCTTATTTTCTCCCCACTTTTCTCCATTGCCCTGGAGAAAGGGGTTGTGAATGAAAGTGTAAGGACTGATCCGGAAGAAAGGTCCTGTGATTCTCCTTCATTTTAACCTCACCTGGACATCTCGGATGCTACTACACTAGTACCCTTACTGTTAGTTCTTGCTTTCTCCAAGGAATTAGCGTTAGGAATTACTATTTAGGTTTAAGCCACACTAGAAAAGTCTGAAACGTTATTTAGCTGGGTACTACCAATCAGTACAATTATTGCAGTACAATCAATTATTGCACATTTGCTTAGCTGAGGAACAAACTTGTACATGTATTGCACATTCCAAGATGGTGCCCCAGAAGTTTTGGAATCCACTTAAAAATGGACTCCACCCCACTCTTGAGAAGCAGCATGATCTAGGGGACTCAGAAGGACCTCGGTCCCAATCCCAGCTCTGTCACTTGTCTGCTGTGTGAACCTGGACAAGTCGCTTAACTTCTCTGGGCTTCAGTTCCCTCACATGTAAAATGGGGATTGAGACTATAAGTCCCACATGGGACATGGACAGTGTCCAACCTGATTAGCTGGTATCTATCCCAGTGCTTAGACCAGTGCCTGACACATAGTAAGTGCTTAGCAAATACCATTTAAAAAAAAAAAAAGAGTTCTTAAATCTACACCAGATTGGGGAGCTCCATAATTAGACCATTCTGATGGACCAAGTTCAGCAAAGACCCAAAGAAGCCATTACACGGGAGAGTTTTGCATCCTGGGCCAGCACATCATCTTCAAAACTACGACGGGCTAGTCAGTAGGAAATTGGAAAGCGAGGTGACACGTTTCTAATCATGCACATACATGTCTGTTGAATATCACGAAATCTGACCGGCTAGACATGGTATGTCGTGATGCTTTCGTATCTTACAGGTTTGTTTAATGCCTTTGATGAAAACCGTGACAATCACATAGACTTTAAGGAGATCTCCTGTGGGTTATCAGCATGTTGCAGGGGACCCTTGGCCGAAAGACAAAAATGTGAGTGTGTGAAGTCCACAAATTGAGGAGAAAGCTGACTTTGCTCCATTTGAAAAGTCATATGATTTTTCCTTTTACTTGAATTTCAAGAAGCTTGTCAGGTGAAACCAGCTCTCCGTTGATTTTCTTGAGAAGATGTGCAAACAGAAGGCAGTTAATACATGCTATTGATGATGAAGCTGAAATACGTATATTTGGGTTTTGATAGAATAATAATGATGGAAAGCGGCTTGCAAATTGTCATGGATGGCATTGCTCAGGTTATAGGAATTGTTTCTACAAGGTATTTTTTAACCAATTTCTTTTCATTCACATATTCCTTTTTATTATGGAGCAGTTTGAAATTTTTTCAGTAAGGTTGATTTTTGTAACGGAATTTGATTTTAAATGGCTAGCATCACTGGGTTATATTGCCTTGATGGATTTCAAAATTTCGAAACGTTAGGGTAGTATTTCTTGGTTAATCTGTAGGATAAACATCTGAGTTAAGCATAAGACCTAGAAATGCTTATATTCCTTGCATGAATAATGTCCTATTGGGAAAATAAACTTTATAATCGAAGCAGTTTTATTGCAGATTAAAATGAGATGTATTTAACCAGCAGGATTAGCAGAAAAGCTTATTTGAATATATTTTATTAGTAAGAATACATTACATTACTAAATCTTAACCCTCTTTAAGAAACCACATCTATTTGTGTTTCATTTGAACCTAACTCAGATTATTTCTGTGCCTTATAAACAGCAGTTTTACAAATTTTGTGTAGCGCTGGGTGGATCTTCAATTTAAATAATATCAATGATGATAAATACAATTGATTTAGTAACTGATTCATGATTTGGAAGTGAGGATGAAAGAATTCTTTTAACTTGGTCACTTGAGTCTTTATCACGTTTTCAGAGCAGGGATTCATTGCTACAATTTAGCTTTTTGGTACCCTTGTTTAGGGATTAACCCAGATCCTGGCAGGACACTTTATTCAATATTCTACTGAATTATTTTTTCCATCTTTAACAAACGAGGCTAATTTAGTAATTTCCAGGAGAGCACCTCCCTTTCTATTGGGAGAATTCATTTCTTCGTTCCTTAAGGAAAGCCTCTTCTGGTCTTAATTTTAGTAAAGCGTTTATGAAACCCATTTACTAGAATAAATGACTTGGAGACAGCAATTAACAAAAATACCAATGGCATAGGCACAAAGCCTATGAATTTTCATGTGCTGAAGCGGAAACTGTTTTTGACAACTCTCCTGTGTCCAGGCATAGGAGTGATAGGAAAACAAGGTTTACAAAACAAAGTTTATACAGGTATAATGGGAAAATAAAGTTCCTCATTGGAGACATTGCTGAAGCTGGATGAATTTTCTTCTAACTTGGGTATTTCAGGCTGTTTGCCCCAGTCGCAACTGGATTGGAGCATTACAACTTTCTGAACAATTGTCCAATGAAGAACTTTAAAAATCAGCATCATCGAAGTTATAGCTGCTGTTGGCTCCTAGATTGTAAGCCCCATACAGAGACTCAGTCCACCCTGATAACCCTTTTTTCTACCATAGCAGTTCAAACAGTGCCTGGCACATAATAAACACCTAACAAGTATCATCATTATTATTACAATTGTTAAAAATAACAAACTTGTGTTGTGGAAGTAGGATTCAACTCTTTCACTTTGCAAGGAAGAGTTAGCTTAAGCAAGAAAGAACAAACCAAATCTTAAAATAATGAACTAGGCCTGAGACGGTGATGTATTTAAAAAAAAAAAATCTGTTAAGACCACCTTTCTTCACAGTAGAGTGCTAGATTGACTATTCAGTAACAGCCCCATGGAACAAAGCGTATATTGTCGATTCTAAAGAAAACTAATTCTTGCTCTAATTTTGTTTTTCATCAGTTTGCTTCAAAGTATTCGATGTTGATCGTGATGGAGTTCTCTCTCACACTGAACTGAGAGATATGGTGGTTGCGCTTTTGGAGGTCTGGAAGGATAACCGCACTGATGATATCCCTGTAAGTTCTCTTTCCCTAATCTGCTGCCGCAATATTCCAGTTGAGAGCAGAGTTGTGAATAATGGGGTCTGGAGTAAAGGAATCCACCCTGGTATTTTATTATTATAAATGATAATGTATTTGTTAAGCGCTTACTATGTGTCAAACACTGTTCTAAGCGCTGGGGTAGATACAAGCTCATCAGGTTGAACACAGTCTCTGTTCTATGTGGGACTCACCGTCTTAATCCCCCTTTTACGGATGAGGTAACGAAGGCACAGAGAAGAGAAGTGACTTTCCCAAGGTCACATAGCAGACAAATGTTGGAGTCAGGATTAGAACTCAAGTCCTTCTGACTCCCCAGACCATGCTCTATCCACTGGGCCTTGCTGCCTCCCCTGAAGCATTTTGATTCTTCTCTGTGTTTGCAGTTAAGGATGTACAATCCATATGGGTGTTCCCTCTCCCTCCTCCTCCCTTATGGGCCCACGAAAAAAAATAGTACAATTGAAGATCACTCACTGTTTTCTAATTTTTTTTGTTATTGTCTTAAAGGAATTGCACATGAAATTGTCTGACATCGTTGACAGCATTTTGAATGCCCACGACACCACGAAGGTGAGACTTTCTGGGGGGTTAATTCTTCGTGACTGCATTAAAAACTGGGGATAAAAAGCCATCTGCCGTCTTTCACATTATCAGGGTGTTATGGGGATCTGGAATGAAACCAAAGGGAATAGGGATGCTGGCCCAGCTAAAATGGAAAAGAGCTTCCCCAAAGAGGGAGTCCTGCGTAGAAGTTAGTTGTTTAAAATGGTTTAAAACAATAATAGTTCCTTGTTTTTCACTCTAGTGCCTTTCTCCCACCAATCTCAGAATGCTTTACACCCTTATGTATTATACAGGCGTATATACAGATATTGATACCTGTATATTGGGTATGTAATCATTTATTTTGATTTTACCCCCACTTCTCACAGTATTGGAGAGGGGACAGGTGCTAAACTCTTAACTGTATCATGGCAGAAGTGGAGAACTTGAGAGAGGTGGTTTAAAAATGATTTGTCAAGGCTTCCAAGTCCTTGCGTCGAAGGCTTAAGAATCCCTCTACTCTGCCATACAGCTTCCCCTATAAATAAACAGTTTTACTGGAAACCATCCAACGTTTTCCATCTCAGAAAATGTGTTTTCTAGCTCATCACCTCCCAGTGAGCAAGTGTTAGAGATTACACCTCTGGAAAAATAATCCAAACTATGAAGTTGTCCGTATTCAAGATGACACCACTGACAGAGCAATTGATCTGTAGGTGTGAAAGCAACTGAAAAGGCTGACGCAGAGCTGATGGTGTGCATAAAAATAGTCCCCCCGTGCTATTTGTAGGGCTCGGCGCTGTTTTCATTTTGACTTCTAACAGGCCTCTCTCATAGCTTCTGCTCAAAAAGAGCTACTCCTTTGAGTTCCTGGTCCCAACTGAGGAACTGAATCTTGAAGCTCTTCGTAGAGTATACCCTCAAATCATCAGAGAGCCCAGCGGAATTGTAGACATCTTAATAAATGCTCTTATTGTTATCCAGGAAGGGTGGAGAAAAGCAAAGCATCGTTTGTTCTGTCACGACCTGGAATAATAAGGGCAGTTCAGGCATGGAAAAGGTACAGCATGTTATAATTAAAATTCTTAGGGTGATAGAGAAGCCTCTGAGTGATAATGAAAGAATAAAGGTCAGGAGGCATCCTATGTGATCATTAGGAATGTAGACATGTGGCTCAGTGGCAAGAGCCCGGGCTTGGGAATCAGAGGATGTGGGTTCTAATCCCAGCTCCACTATTTGGTTGCTGTGTGACCCTGGGCAAGCTGCTTAACTTCTCTGTGCCTCAGTTATCTGTAAAAAATGGGGATTAAGACCGTGAGCCCCACGTGGGACAACCTGGATTACCTTATATCTCCCCAGCGCTTAGAACAGTGCTCGGCACATAGTAAGCACTTAACCAATGCCATCATTATTTATTTAAGTCTTGCCACTGTTCGTTACTAACGCCAGGGAGCTTCCATCCCTTCTGTTCATATCCAGGACACACATTCATTCTCTAATTCAACAGGGAGAAATTCCCCAGGGGCTCTCTCTTCTTTTTTTAAATCTACATTCAGATAGTGCTACTTCCATTTTTAGAAGCTATCGTTGTATAAATTCCCAGGATGAGTTTTGTGTTCGAGAATTATCAGCTGGTGACATCTCGGGGGCCAGTACACAAAGCCTCCTCTCAACGGGCTGTTGCTACAGACATTTCATCTGCAAGATAAACCTAGGTATATACCTCAGGACAGAACCCAAGGGACTCCAGTGTGGCTATAAACCCTTAATGAGTTTTTGCATGTTGTCACCGTAGAAAAATGGAAAGTTTGAATAGCTTTGCAAAGTGATAACCCAGAGCAAAATAGTTCTGATACCTTTTAATGGCATGGAACCATTCTGAGGGGAAGAGC
The DNA here is from genome assembly GCF_015852505.1 of Tachyglossus aculeatus. NCBI lineage: Eukaryota > Metazoa > Chordata > Mammalia > Monotremata > Tachyglossidae > Tachyglossus > Tachyglossus aculeatus. The sequence goes on along the minus strand of NC_052082.1, from coordinate 43,638,754 downwards.
TAAAATAAAGGCCAAGAGCTTCCTGGATAGGCAGTCGTCTTAGGCTGAACAATGATGGTGTGAAAAATTTGCCATCAGAAAATAAAGGCCTTCAAATTAGCGAAACAGTTCATCAAACAGACACCATGGTCACAGAAACACGGGGTGTTATTTTGTATTCCTTTTCTAAATAAAACCCTTTCAAACAGCATCTCTGCTGTACTGCATTCATATCCATGTCCCCTCTCCCGATTTATTTTTCCCTCTGTAAATTTAAACATTCGGTCAAATAATGAATCTGCATCTCATTTCGAGGCATGAGCTTTCTTAAGTATCTTGCTATAAGTGGTTCTCATCCAAGAAACTTACTAAACACACATGCTAAGTGATTCTTAAGCAACACTATGTCCATTTTTGTATGTACGTATATAAAGTCAGTGGTCGAATTTGTGTGATATTAAAAGGGTAATTGATTACCCTCTTGTTGCTCATTATGTTTGCTGCAGTCCAAAATGTTCATCTGTTGTACCAAATGTTAAATACAGTAGAATTGCGAGTTTTAAATAGCTGTTAACCTTTTCAATCGATACTAAACTTCTAACAGTATTTATAAATTGATTCTTCAAGACAGGAAGGTTTGTTACATGGCACGAGGCGGTTTGGAAAGACATGTCCTTTTTCTGTTGTTAACCAATATTTCCTACACAGGTCTTTTGGATATTAAAACTCATTCCACTGAGTTTATTATTTACATAATAAACTGAAATTAATCAGAGCATGTATTGCCTGAAGACCCATTAGACTATCATGTGATGATTAATTTTCTCATTTATTCTCTCCAGGAATCATAGTTTTGTGCAGTGTCAGAAATCAGTTTCTTTTGGTTTTTCAGGGGAAAAAAATGAGACATTTTTAAAGTAGGAAGAAGGAAAATCTCTCCTGCCATTTGTCTACGGAGGCACTTTTACTAAACCATCAAAAATGACTGAATGAGGCCAATACTGAAGTATCTTTTAGATTAAATCATTGTCCATAAGAAAGCTCTGCTATATATAAAGATGAAAAAAAATACTAAAGAAAGAGATTAGTGGCAGTTATTTGAACCCCTGAAGCAGAGAGCAGATTCTTATGGGGAAAAGAGACCATTTCTAAAATAATAATAGTAGTAATTGTGGTATTTGTTAAGCACTTACTATGTGCCCGGCACTGTACTGAGTGCTGGGGTGGATACAAGCAAATCAGGTTGGACACAGTCCCTGTCCCACAATGGGGCTCACAGTCTCAATCCCCATTTTATAGGTGAGGTCACTGAGGCACAGAGAAGTGAAGTGACTTGCCCGAAGTCACACAGGAGGTAAGTTATGGAGCCAAAATTAGAACCCAGGTCCTCTGCCTCCTAGGCCAATGCTTTATCCACTAGGCCAAGGTGCTTCTCATAAAACCATGTACCCAAGTTATAAACTATGTATCTACAGATACATCAATCAATCGTATTTATTGAGTGCTTACTGTGTGCAGAGCACTGTACTAAGCGCTTGGGAAGTCCAAGTTGGCAACATATAGAGACAGTCCCTACCCAACAGTGGGCTCACAGTCTAAAAGGGGGAGACAGAGAACAAAAACAAAGATACTAACAAAGTAAAATAAATAGGATAGATATGTACAAGTAAAATAAATAAATAAGTAGAGTAATAAATATGTACAAACATATATCCATATATACAGGTGCTGTGGGGAAGGGAAGGAGGTAAGATGGGGGGGGATGGAGAGGGGGGCGAGGGGGAGAGGAAGGAAGGGGCTCAGTCTGGGGAGGCCTCCTGGGGGAGGTGAGCTCTCAGTAGGGCCTTGAAGGGAGGAAGAGAGCTAGCTTGGCGGATGGGCAGAGGGAGCACTGTACTAAGCGCTTGGCTTACAGATACATAGACTGTGAGCCCGCTGTTGGGTAGGGACCATCTCTATATGTTGCCAACTTGTACTTCCCAAGTGCTTAGTACAGTGCTCTGCACACAGTAAGCGCTCAATAAATACAATTGAATGAATGAATGAATAGATCTCCGTGTATCTATATGGATATCTATAAATCTATTTAGATAAATAGATAAAATTCAAAGTAATCAATCATTGGCATTTATTGAGCTCTTGGTATATGCTAGAGAGGCAACATGGAGCAGTGGAGAGAGCCTGGACCGTGGGAGTCAGAAGGACGTGAGTTCTAATCCCAGCTCTGCCACTTGTCTGCTGTGTGACTTTGGGCAAGTCACTAAACTTCTCTGGGCCTCAGTTCCCTCATCTGTAAAATGGGGGTTGAGACTGAGCCCCATGTGGGACAGGGACTGTGTCCAACCTGATTTGCTTGTATCCATCCCAGCCCTTAGTACAGGGGGAAGTGCCTAAAAATTTCCACCATTATTATTATTCTTTCAATCGTATTTATTGAGCGCTTACTGTGTGCAGAGCACTGAACTAAGCGCTTGGGAAGTACAAGTTGGCAATATATAGAGACGGTCCCTACCCAGCAATGGGCTCACAGTCTAGAAGGGGGAAAATAATAATAATGATGGCATTTATTAAGCGTTTACTATGTGCAAAGCATGGTTCTAAGTGCTGGGGAGGTTACAAGGAAATCAGGTTGTCATCATCATCATCAATCATATTTATTGAGCGCTTACTGTGTGCAGAGCACTGTACTAAGCGCTTGGGAAGTACAAATTGGCAACATATAGAGACAGTCCCTACCCAACAGTGGGCTCACACGGGAGGCTCACAGTCTTAATCCCCATTTTACAGATGAGGGAAGTGAGGCCCAGAGAAGTGAAGTGACTTGCCCAAGGTCACACAGCTGACAATTGGCAGAGCTGGGATTCGAACCCATGACCCCTGACTCCAAAGCCCGTGCTCTTTCCACTGAGCCACGTTGCTTCTCTACTCATTATTATTGCGTGTATAGTACTATACTAAGTGCTTGCTAGATGATAATAATAATAATAATTATATAATAATAATAATAATAATGGCACTTATTAAGCGCTTACTATGTACAAAGAACTGTTGCAAGCACTGGGCACTGTTATAGATATGATTTTCTGCCATCAAGGAGTTTACAATTTAATGGAAGGAGTTTACAGATGATGGAGAATAATAGGGGAGTTAGAGATAGCGACCATGAATACATTTTCCCTGTAGGCGACCAAATACACTGATGCTTGTACATTTGCACATATGGTGGAAATACCACGAAATTGCACCCCATAAGCGTTCACGTATTTATAGTAAATATGAGCCACACAATCCCTCTAGCGATCAGTGCACTTTGTAAATTTGTACCTAGTTAACCTCCTGAGTATCTGGGGGTAGAGGGAGAGGTTGTCTGTTCTGTGCTTCCAGAAAATCCCTTCGTCAGTCAAGGCTTCAAGCTACGTAACTGACACTTTGGGAAATGATCAGAATGAGTGAATTTTAGTCGGCTAGTTCATTCGATCATATTTATCGAATGATTATTTTCCCCCTCTCCATCCCCCCCATCTTACCTCCTTTCCTTCCCCACTTCACCTGTATATATGTATATATGTTTGTACATATTTATTACTCTATTTATTTATTTTACTTGTACATATCTATTCTATTTATTTTATTTTGTTGGTATGTTTGGTTTTGTTCTCTGTCTCCCCCTTTTAGACTGTGAGCCCACTGTTGGGTAGGGACTGTCTCTATATGTTGCCAATTTGTACTTCCCAAGCACTTAGTACAGTGCTCTGCACACAGTAAGCGCTCAATAAATACGATTGATGGTACTTATGAGAATTGAGCGCTTACTGTGTGCAGAGCACTGTACTAAGTGCTTGGAAAGTACAATTCAGCAAAAGACAGAGACAATCTGTACCCAACAACGGTTTTGTTTGTATCGATGTCTCTCTCACCCTCCTTTATTCATTCATGCGTTCTATTGTATTTATTGCACTCTTACTGTATGCAGAGCACTGTACTAAGCGCCTGGAAAGTACAGTTCAGCAACAGAGACAGTCCCTGCCCACAGTGGGCTCACAGTCTAGAAGGAGGGAGACAGACATCAAAACAAGTAAACAGGCATCGTTAGCATTAATATAAATAGAATTAGGGAGATATGTTCACATCAGAATAAGTAAAACAGGTGTTAATATAAATAAATAGAATTATAGATAAGGAACATACATACATACACAAGTGCTGTGGGGCAGGAGGCTAGGGCAGAGGGACGGAGTGGGGGTGATGAGGAGAGGAGGAAGAGCAGAGGAAAAGGGGGGCTAAGTCTGGGAAGGCCTCTTGGAGGAGGTGAGCTCTCAGTTGGACTTTGAAGGGGAGAAGAGAGCGGGCATTCCAGGCCAGAAGTAATTAATTAATAATGGCATTTATTAAGCACTTACTATGTGCAAAGCACTGTTCTAAGCGCTGGGGAGGTTACAAGGTGATCAGATTGTCCCACGTGGGACACACAGTCTTCATCCCCATTTTACAGATGAGGTAACTGAGGTACAGAGAAGTGAAGTGACTTGCCCAAAGTCACACAGCTGACAGTTGGCAGAGCCGGGATTTGAACCCATGACCTCTGACTCCAAAGCCCGGGCTCTTCTCCACTGAGCCACGCTGCTTCTCTAAGTAGTACATGGGCCAGGGGTGGACGGTAGGACAGGCGAGAACGAGGCCCAGTGAGGACGTTAGCGGCGGCAGAGGAGCGGAGGGTGCGGGCTGGGCTGGAGAAGGGGAGAAGGGAGGGGAGGGAGGAGGTGGCAGTGGTTATCACTGTAATTATTATTGATGTTGTTGGGATTATAATCATTGTTATCATGATTGCTGTGTATGTATCTGTAATTTTATTTATAATAATAATGGTAATTGTGATATTTAAGTGCTTACTATGTACTAGGCAGTGTCCTGAGCGCTAGGGTAGATACAAGCAAATCGAGTTGGACAAAGTTCCTGTCCCCTGTGGGGCTCACAGTCTCAATCCCCACTCCACAGATGAGGCAGCTGAGGCACAGAGAAGTGCAGTGATCCGCCTAAGATCGCACAGCATCCCTTTGCCCTGGGCGGCCGGGCGGACAGATGGATGGAAAGACAGACCTTAGGACGGACGGACGGACAGACAGACAGATGGACATTAGGACAGACAGATGGACGGAAGACAGACCTTAGGACAGACGGACGGACAGGCAGATGGACATTAGGACAGACAGATGGACGGACGGACAGACAAGCTTTAGGACGGACAGACAGACAGACGGACTTTTTGCAGTATAATTATTGAGGCAAATGTCAGTATTTTCGCTGACAGCAAAGGTTTAAACAACCCCTCATGTGACACCTACCTCTGCGTTGTAAATCGTCCCTACTAGTTTCGGCTTCCAAATCAATCAATCGTATTTACTGAGCCCTTACTGTGTGCAGAGCACTGTACTAAGCGCTTGGGAAGTACAAGTTGGCAACATGACTACTACTTTGATGCTTTCAGTATGTTCTTCTAAGGAAATTTTGCGTTTAAAAAAAAGAGTGTAATTTGGAGATGACTGCATTTGCGTCTCTAACCAGTTAAATACTTTGTCTTTGGCATAATGCGGTTTTTGATATATAGTCCCTCACTGGAAATGTTTTAAAATGATGTTTTTTAGCTTGAAATAGAAAAAGGAAATGATTCGTGCCCACACTGAAATAGTTGTAATACCCGATAAACACCGTATCTTTTCATATTTTAAATGGGGCTTAATGCAGGCTGCATGGCCTATTATTCATTGTTTGATATTCAGTATTTTTGTTAAGAAAAAGCTTTCAGTGCTCACGGTTAATTACTTATTTTCCCTTTGGGAACAAGGGTTTTATAGGTTTTCTAATCCAGTTGTGCTGTTTTTCCAAAAAAAAAAGTGAGAGCCCACTAGAAACAGCTCATTTTTCATTTCCTCCTCTTTTTTTTTCACAGATGGGGCATCTCACTCTAGAGGACTATCAGATCTGGAGTGTGAAGAATGTTCTTGCCAATGAATTCTTAAACCTCCTTTTCCAGGTATTTTCTTTCATTCATTCATTCAATCGTATTTACTGAGCGCTTACTGCGTGCAGAGCACTCTACTAAGCGCTTGGGAAGTACAAGTCGGCAACATATAGAGACGGTCCCTACCCAACAACAGACTCACAGTCTAGAAGGGGGAGATGGACAACAAAACATGTAGACAGATGTCAAAACTGTCAGAATATAAAGAATTATAGCTCTGTGCACATCATTAGCAAAATAGAGTAGTAAATATGTACAAGTAAAATAAATAGAGTAATAAATCTGTACAAATATATACAAGTGCTGTGGGGAGGGGAAGGAGGTATGTAGGGCGGGTGGGGATGGGGAGGAGGAGAGGAAAATGGGGGCTCAGTCTGGGAAGGCCTCCTGGAGGAGATAATAATAATAATAATAATAATAATAATTTTGGTGTTTAAGTGCTTACTATGTGCAAAGCACTGTTCTAAGTGCTGGGGAGGATAAAAGGTGATCAGGTTGTCCCATGTGGGGCTCAGCCTTAATCCCCATTTTACAGATGAGGTAACTGAGGCACAGAGAAGTGAAGTCACTTGCCCAAAGTCACACAGTTGACAAGTGGGGGAGCCGGGATTTGAACCCATGACCTCTGACTCCCAAGCCCCTGCTCTTTCCATTGAGCCACGATGAACTCTCTTCTTTCCTGAAAACATAATGCATCAGGCCTTTTGTCTCCATAGTTCTTCAACCTTTCTTTAGAAGTTGGGTTTACTAAAGAGGGAGTAATAGAATTTAAGAAAGTCCACGCGAAATATTTTTCTTTATTCATCTCACATTAGCATCATCTTATTGCATAGCCCACTGTGTAATTTACACGGGTGCACCAGCTTGGAAAGATGCAAGGCATAATAATAATAATGATGGCATTTATTAAGTGCTTACTATGTGCAAAGCACTGTTTAAGCACTGGGGAGGTTACAGGGTGATCAGGTTGTCCCACGGGGGGCTCACAGTCTTAATCCCCATTTTACAGATGAGGTAACTAAGGCCCAGAGAAGTGAAGTGACATGCCCAAAGTCACACAGCTGACAGTTGGCGGAGCCGGGATTTGAACCCATGACCTCTGACTCCAAAACCCGGGCTCTTTCCACTGAGCCACGCTGCTTCTCTGTAGGCAAGACATGCAAGAAGCAGCATGGCCTAGTGGACAGAGCACGGGCCCAGGAGTCAGAAGGTCATGGGTTCTAATCCCGGCCCTGCCACTTGCCTGCTGTGTGATTTTGGGCAAGTCACTTCACTTCTCTGAGCCTCATTTATCCCATCGGTAAAACGGAGCTCAAGTCTGTGAGCCCCATGTGGGACAGGGACTGTGTCCAACCTGATTGGCTCGTATCCAGCCCAGCGCTTACTACAGTGTCTGACACATAGTAAGTGCTTAACATAACTTATTATTATTCTTGCCTGAAGTTGCCCAATGCCCCACTTCTCCAATCCTCTCTTTTGTTTTTCAGTCAATCAATCAATCAATCAATCGTATTTATTGAGCGCTTACTGCGTGCAGAGCACTGTACTAAGCGCTTGAGAAGTACAAGTTGGCACCATATAGAGACAGTCCCTACCCAACAGTGGGCTCACAGTCTAGAAGGGGGAGACAGAGAACAAAACCAAACATATTAACAAAATAAAATAAATAGAATAGATATGTACAAGTAAAATAAATAAATAGAGTAATAAATATGTACTAACATATATACATATATACAGGTGCTGTCATCAGTTGCTCAACCACAAGGGCACAAATGGAGAAATTCCCACAGCTGCTCTTGCCCTGCAGAGCCTCACTTATCAGTAGGCCAAATCTGCTACCATTGCCATTGATGGGCATATTTTCTGTGGTTTCCATGTGGAAAATTAGTTCCCTTGCTCTTGTAGGACTGTGGTTGGGGCATTGTTTGTTTCGGTAACTGTGTTTGTTAAGCACTTACTGTGTGCTAGGCACTGAACTAAGCGCTGGGGTAAATTCAAGCTAATCAGGTTGGTTACAGAGTCCTTGCCCCCTCCTACCTCACCTCCCTTCTCTCCTTCTACTGCCCAGCCCGCACCCTCCGCTCCTCCACCGCTGATCTCCTCACCGTACCTCGCTCTCGCCTGTCCCGCCATCGACCCCCGGCCCACGTCATCCCCCGGGCCTGGAATGCCCTCCCTCTGCCCATCCGCCAAGCTAGCTCTCTTCCTCCCTTCAAGGCCCTGCTGAGAGCGCACCTCCTCCAGGAGGCCTTCCCAGACTGAGCCCCTTCCTTCCTCTTCCCCTCGTCCCCCTCTCCATCCTCCCCATCTTACCTCCTTCCCTTCCCCACAGCACCTTTATATATGTATATATGTTTGTACATATTTTTTACTCTATTTATTTATTTATTTATTTATTTTATTTGTACATATCTATTCTATTTATTTTATTTTGTTAGTATGTTTGGTTTTGTTCTCTGTCTCCCCCTTTTAGACTGTGAGCCCACTGTTGGGTAGGGACTGTCTCTATATGTTGCCAATTTGTACTTCCCAAGCGCTTAGTACAGTGCTCTGCACATAGTAAGCGCTCAGTAAATACGATTGATGATGATGATGATGATGATGATCTGGGTCTTACAGTCTTAATCCCCATTTTGAAGATTAGGGGACTAAGGCCCAGGTCACACAGCAAAGAAGTGGCAGAGCCAGAATTAGAACCCAGAACTTCTGAGTCCCGGGCCCCTGCTCTTTCTACTAGGCCACACTGCTGTGGAGTTTTTTTCCCCGCATTGGTCTAAACAGGTATGCTAGCAGGTATGACTTGTTAGCATCCGGTATTTCTTTTTCTTCTCTTTTCTCTGGCATAAGAAACCAAAAACTGCTAGGATTAAAATTTATATTCATCTGAAGTGCAGTCTCTGAGAAGATCAATGACTGTAAGAGTGGTTTAATACCCATCAGGATCTCCTATTTTTGAAGAATTTGAGACTGAGGTTTGCTAACAATACCGCCTTTTTTTTTTAGGTTGCAACTTGACTGAAACAGCTGCGCTAGGATAAATGCAAAATCAGGCCCTTCCTGGCAGTTAATGACTGATTAGCTCTTATTCAGAACAAAGAATAAAATCTCACAAGCCTGTAATATCAATTTAAATCAATCAGTTACCCTAAATGTGGTTAAAATCTCCAGCTGGAATTCAAATTTATGGCTTCATAAAACTATACAAAAAATGTTGTAAATCACCACCAGTCAGAGAAATGCTTTGAACTGACCATTCGTCTGCCAGTTTAATCTCATTTACAGTCATATCATTAGTGGAACATATATGTATGTGTCGGTCTATGTAATCGACTGCTTCGCCCCTTATATTAAGTAGTTTCCGTCCTTCGGTTTATATTTCAGCCTGTGGATCATCCCGGCCTTATAATGTAACACAGCTGGTTGACGTTCTCCCCTCAACTTCTCATTTCCCATCCTCTTTAGCAGTTGCAACACTTTCCAGTACTACAAATCCCTTTAACAGGTGTAAACTGCTGGTATTATGTGGAAATTCTCTGATACTGGCTGCATCTTTTACCTGGACAAGCATTGCTCTACCTGTAAAAACCAGCCACTGGTCTAGTTTTCCTGGACAAATAAGAACTGAACGATAACTATTTGTTAAGCAGTTACCAAGTGCCAAGCACTGTGCTAAACACTGGAGAAGATAGAGTGCAACTAAATCAGGCATAGTACCTGCCCCACACGAGGCTCGCGATCTAAGGGGGCGAGAGAACGGGTAGATGAGGAAACTGAGGCACACAGCAGTTCAGTGGCTTTTCGCAGCGGGTGGCAGAGCGAGGAGTAGAACCCAGGTCTCCTGATTCCCAGGTTTATGCTCTTTCAATCAATCAATCAATCGTATTTATTGAGCGCTTACTGTGTGCAGAGCACTGTACTAAGCGCTTGGGAAGTACAAGTTGGCAACACATAGAGACAGTCCCTACCCAACAGTGGGCTCACAGTCTAAAAGGGGGAGACAGAGAAGAGAACAAAACCAAACACACTAAGAAAATAAAATAAATAGAATAGATATGTACAAGTAAAATAAATAAATAGAGTAAATAAATAGAGTAGATAAATAGAGTACTTTCCACTAGGCCACATGCCTTTTCAGTGCCAGATGAGTGAGTGGAAATAAAATAAATAGAATAGATATGTACAAGTAAAATAAATAAATAGAGTAAATAAATAAATAGAGTAGTTAAATAGAGTACTTTCCACTAGGCCACATTGCTTTTCAGTGCCAGATGAGTGAGTGGTGAAAGATACCGTTCCATTTAGGTATTTTTTGATGTATGTAATATGATGTAATTTTCCTACAATTTCCTACCGAACCACCTGAGTTCCTCCAGGGGTCAGGAACGGTTGAAAATTTTCTGTATGTACTTTCTGAAATGAGTGGCTTGAGGCATTACTTTATTTTCAAGGTCCTAATCTTGACCCTGTTTATTATTATATAATATTATAATCTGTCAATCAACCTTTCGTAAGAACAATATCCTGAAGACAACACCACCACCCCCGCCCCACCCCTCCAACCTTTCACTGGAAGGCAGTCTTTACTTTGCATCATCTTTCTCCCTGCTTTATGTATACTTTCATCAATATAGAAGGCAGATTTTTGGAAAAGAGGTAACAGCACGGGAGGATCTGAGCACGTCGGCTGAGTGTTTGACATTCGCCACATACCTTAGCTGGAAAATGAGAGAAGTTTATTAAGTTAATACGTATAAAGCACATCTGAGCCCCAGGATAAATATCAATCAATCAGTGGTATTGAATGCTTACCATGTGCAGAGCTCTGTACTAAGTGCTATGCAGCATTATTATCAGTAGCTCTCGATTTGTTGAGAGAATTGCAAGCTTTTAGGTCAAGATAGTTTTAGATTGAAAGGGAAAGAGTAATATAAGCCAATTTTGAGTTTGCAAATTAATTAAGCACTCTGAAAGAGGTATGTTTTTCCCCATTTCACAGGGTGAGTTTCGACGTTAGTTTCCATTTGACTTGCTCGCTTGACTAGAACCAAGGCCAAAATTTCCACCCCAGTTGCCTTTCTAAAGTTTTTCTGTGTGATCTATTTGGCCAAAGTCACTTCAGATCCATAGCTTTGTGTCAGACGTGGTCTCCATTCTTTTGCCCCATTAGATAGATAGTTTAACCTGATTATAACGGTTTTCCTTTTCCTTATTTTCCTCTAGGTGTGCCATATAGTCTTGGGTTTAAGACCAGCTACTCCAGAAGAAGAAGGACAAATAATCAGGTGAGCTTATACTAAAAATATGCAGTGTCAGTTATATCTTAAGATTCTAAAAGAATCCTCCATTTAAAATGCCCAGTGTCATCCTGCATACTTTCTGATCTGGAGTATTTATGCACCAGTGACTTGAGTATCGGAAAGCAATTTTGAAGTGGCTCTTTGCATTGTTTTTTCTGAAACGGAAATTTCTATCATTTTAAATCATTTTAAAACTCCAGAGTAGAATAGTAGCAAATAGATTTGGGGAAAACGTGAATGTTGTTCAGTTGTTTTCATGGCACATTTGAACACTAAGTAACAGGGGTGAACCTTTGAGAATCAGCTTTGAAGTCTGTTCTTGCAGGTGATTTTTCTGGACAAGTGGTTCAACTGTGCTATTAAAAAAATAAACTCCTCTTCTTATTTTAAGCACAGTGTTACCCATTCCTAGACTGTCTTTCTCTAAACCTTTCAACTCCCTGTTCTCCCTGGCTACTGTCTCTTATTTTCTCTTTCTGAATCTCCCTATTTGTAGCTTTCAAATGGTAACACGTGGTGCCTGACTAGTATGATCTCTGATTTTAATTCTCAGTAAACAAAATAAAATTAAACTCAGAATATGCAAGAATGAGATATTGTAAAGTGATTGTCACCTGGAGTTTTTGTGGCTTATTTCTTATAATATGGCATATTCCTTATGGCACTGTATTCCATTAGAACCCATTATATGTGGCTCAGTGGAAGGAGCCCGGGCTTGGGAGTCAGAGGTCATGGGTTCAAATCCCGGCTCTGCCAATTTTCAGCTGTGTGACTTTGGGCAAGTCACTTCACTTCTCTGGGCCTCAGTTACCTCATCTGTAAAATGGGGATGAAGACTGTGAGCCCCATGTGGGACAACCTGATCACCTTGTAATCCCCAGCACATAGTAAGCGCTTACTAAATGCCATTATTATTATTATTATTATAACAAACCATAATGATGCGTAAAATATTTGTTTGTATGTTTAGTTATATGTTGTTTAGTCTATTTATTGTACTTTTGCTGTAATTTTCCTACAAGTGCTCACAGCATGTTACCTAATTTACCTGCTAGCTATCTTAGAAAAAATCCTAATATAATATAAATATTAAAAAATCCTAATATAATTGTGTATTACCACTTCTGATTCCTGAACATCCCAGTGGCTGAGGGATTTCTCCTTTTTGGCAGGGAATGTGTGTTTATTGTAATATTGTACTCTCCTGAGTTCTTAGTACGGTGCTTTGCACACAGTAAGTGCTCAATAAGTACAATTGAGTGAATGAATGGAAAAATTCCTCTAAGAGGAAGAGTCCAGTTAATACTAGGTCAAGTTACATGTAGAAAGAATTGCTTCCTGAACTAGGGGGTGTGAAATTTACAGTTTTCATTTCTAAGCGAGTGTTGATAATTGAGTATCTGGCCCAGATTCCTGGTGGTAACAGTGGTGTCCCATTAATGATAATGGAACTAGAAAACTCCCGCCTAAAGAGAAATATGAAAAAAAAAATCAATTAACCGCATTCTTTTCCACCTTTCAGCACTTATTGGTTTATTGCTATTGTAGTTCCCTGCGTTCTAACGGACACAAAACGTTTGCTTGTATTTGTTCACGTAGGGGTTGGCTCGAACGAGAGAGTAGGTACGGCCTGCAGCCAGGACACAACTGGTTTATCATCTCTATGCAGTGGTGGCAGCAGTGGAAAGAATATGTCAAATATGTGAGTACGACCCGAAACCTCAGACATGATGAATTCCTTAGTGTCTCCCCTTCATTGGATAAGCAAATTTTTATGTTTTGGATATTATGCTACTTGAGCCTACGTAGATTTCAAGAACTGGAAGAGTGGAAAACTTTTTTCTGAATTTTTGAAAAAAGGAAATCTCAAGAATAGTGTTAGGAATGAATATCCTCTCTTTTGAAAGACCCAGTTGATTTATAGAACCGTTTCCAAGTGGCAGCAGGCATCTGGATTGTGCAGTTCTCTCTTCGCATATAATAATAATAATAATGGTATTTGTTAAGCAAGTTCTGTGTGTCAAGTACTATTCTAAGAACTAGGATAGATACAAGCTAATTGGATTGGACACGGTCTCTATCCCACCTCGGGCTCACAGTCTTAATCCCCATTTTACAGATGAGGTAACAGAGGCACAGAGAAGTTAAGTGACTTGCCCAATATCACAGAGCAGACAGAGGTGGGATTAGACCCCAGATCCTTCTGACTCCCAAGCTTGAGCTCTACCCACTAGTCCATGCTGCAATAAATGTTACCGCTACTAAGACGTCATCATCCTCCCTGAGTTAGTACCATCAAGGCAGAGGTTGCATTTCCGAAGGCCCTAGCATTAAGGAAAGCTCACCTTAGAGAATTCACCCCATGAACGCCCTGCACATACTCCCAGCTCTTTCCTCCGGCATCACATTTTCACAAGAACCAAGCCTTTTTTTCCAAAATCGACAGTAAATCTTGCATTTATGGGAGACCTGACCTTAATGCCAAAACCCAGATTTTTTGGTTTCCCAGGTTAATATGACTCTTACTCAATAGTAATGATGTCATTTATTAAGCACTGATGTTCCAAGTAATAATAATTATAATGGCATTTGTTAAGAACTTACTATGTGCCGGGCACTGTAGTAAGTGCTGGCGTACATACAGGCTAATCGGATTTGACACAAGGGGAAAGATACAGGATACTATACTGTATCCCCCTTTTAGACTGTGAGCCCACTGTTGGGTAGGGACTGTCTCTATATGTTGCCAATTTGTACTTCCCAAGCGCTTAGTACAGTGCTCTGCACATAGTAAGCGCTCAGTAAATACGATTGATGATGATATAACCCTTGGTCCACAAGGGGCCCACAGTCTAAGGGAAGGAGATGAGGAAACGGAGGCACAGAGAAGTTAAGCAACCTGCCCAAGGTCACAAAGCAGCCACAATACAGAGCAGCATTAAGAACCTGTGTCTCCTAACTCCCAGGCCCAAGCTGTTTCCACTAGGCCACACTGCCTCTGTACATAATGGATTAGTTGGGGTCACTGGATTGACCGAAAGTGAGAACTCATCAGAGGACAAATATTGTGGCAATGGAGCGAGCAGTGACTGGGAGAACGGATGAAGAAAAAGCCAGAGGATGCCTTCAGAGTACTGAAAGTTAGTTTGGATTTATCGTGCCGCAAAATACACGTCACCAGGCGACCACCAGCTTGCGACGGCCAACTCCGGCCAACCTAGTGGAGCAGAGCCAGACCCGATGGGGTCTGCCATCTTCCAGAATCTGAGGCAGTTGCAAAAATGCCTCCCCTCAGGGCTACCCTTCTCATACATATTTATTTTATTTTGTTAGTATGTTTGGTTTTGTTCTCTGTCTCCCCCTTTTAGACTGTGAGCCCACTGTTGGGTAGGGACTGTCTCTATATGTTGCCAATTTGTACTTCCCAAGCGCTTAGTACAGTGCGCTGCACACAGTAAGCGCTCACTAAATACGATTGATGTTGATGATGATACTTGGCTCGTCAGAAAGCCTCCATTGAGGACAGGTTCGCCAGTACAGCATGCTGAATTAACTCCGGGGAGAAGGAACCTAAACCGTGCTCTTAAGAGCCTGACAATCAATCAGTCATATTTATTGAGTGCTTACTGTATGCCAGGCACTGTAATAAGCAGTTGGGCCAGGCTGTTACTACTCTCCTCTGACACGTTGGTCTTCGGTTCCGCGTTGCATCCTGTGCCCTCGCGGGATTCCTACCTTTAGAGGCAGGAGATAAGAGGATGGAGATGTCAGACTACATGCCCATCTGTAATGCTCAGTCAGTCAGTCGATATTTATCGAGTGCCTGTCTTGTGAAGAGCACTCTATTTATCACTTGGGAGAGTACTAAGGAATTAGTAGACATAATCCCTGCCATCAGTAATTTTGCACAGTCGAATGAGGAAGAGACACCCTAAAATAAATTACCTCTAGGAGAAATAATAATAATAATAATGGTGGTATTTGTTAAGCGCTTACTATGGGCAAAGCACTGTTCTAAGCGCTGGGTGGCTTACAAGGTGATCAGGTTGTCCCACTTGGGGCTCACAGTCGTAATCCCCATTTTACAGATGAGGGAACTGAGGCACAGAGAAGTTAAGTGGCTTGCCCAAGGTCACACAGCTGACAGGTGGCGGAGTAATTGTGTGAAGAGATGAACCGAAGTGCGATGTAATAGAGTAAGGATATATTTGTTTACAAGTTCTGTGAGGGCTCTGAGTCCTTATAATTTATAATGGTATTTGATAAGCACTTACTGTGGGCCAAGCACTGTACTAAGCGCTGGTGTGGATACGAGCAAATCGGGTTGGGCACGGTCCCTGTCCCACATGGGGCTCACAATCTCAATCCCCATTTTATAGAGGAGATAACTGAGGCCCAGAGAAGTGAAGTCACTTGCCCAAGCTCACACAACAGGCACATTGCGGAGCCAGAATTAGAACCCATGACCTTCTGGCTCCCAGGTCTGTCCTCTATCCACTATGTCATGCTGCTTTTCTACTTGAGGGCTCTAGAATGTATACTTGTTACAGGCAGGGAATATGTCTCCTAATTCTGTTGTATTGTACGCTCCCAAGTGCTTAGTACAGTGCTCTGCACATAGTAAGTGCTCAATAAATGTGATTGAGTATTCAGGTGGTGTACATGAAGTAAGCACTCAATAAACATCTCTGGTCATGATGATGATGGTGTGGCAGTTGAGGGATATAATGTGAGGAGAGTAGAAATTAATCAGGGAAGGCCCCCTGGTAGAGATTACCATTTTTATATTTGTTAAGGACTCACTATGTGCCAAGCACTGGTCACAGATGTGATTTCAGGAGGGCTTTGAAGATTGGCAGAGCAGTAATCTGTCAGACGTGAAGGGAGAAGGAAATTCCAGGCAGGAGGGAAGATTGGGAGCAAGAGGATGGTGGAAGAGATAAGAAGGAGGGAGTGTGAGTTGATTAGCTTGAGAGGAATGAAGAGCGCAAATTGGGTATGGTAGGAGAAGAATGGAGAGGCAGGAGAATGGACAGCGGATAAATATTACTCTATTTATTACTCTATTTTACTTGTACATATCTATTCTATTTATTTTATTCTGTTAATACGTTTTGTTTTCTTCTCTGTCTCCCGCTTCTAGACTGTGAGCCCACTGTTGGGTAGGGACCGTCTCTACATGTTCTAATAATAATAATAATTGGCATTTGTTAAGCGCTTACTATGTGCAAAGCACTGTTCTAAGCGCTGGGGAGGATACAGGCTGATCAGATTGTCCCACGTGGGGCTCGCAGTCTTAATCCCCGTTTTACAGATGAGGTAACCGAGGCCCAGAGCAGTTAAGTGACTTGCCCAAGATCACACAGCAGACATGTGGCGGAGGTGGGATTCGGACCCATGACCTCTGACTCCAAAGCCCGGGCTCTTTCCACTGAGCCACGCTGTTGCCAACTTGTACTGCCCAAGCGCTTAGTACAGTGCTCCGCACACAGTAAGCACTCAATAAATATGATTGATTGATTGATTGTCTGTTTGATTTGGGGAGGAAGGGAAACGTTTGAGGTTTTGAGGGGTAGAGAGATGTGTGCAGAATGATGTTTTTAGAAAAATGATCCAGGTAGCAGAGTGAAGTATTGGCTGCCTGGGTGAAAACTTCGAAGTCTGCTTATGTGGTTGTCCTTGCAAGTTAGAGGCTAAATGATAATAATGATGGTATTTTTTAAAGCGCTTAGTATGTCGAGCACTTTATTAAGCTCTGGGGTAGATATAAGATAGTAAGGTGAAACACAGCCCCTGTCCTACATAGAGATCTCAGATTAAATGGGAAGGAGATCAGGTATTGAAGCGCAGAGAAGTTAAGTGACTTGCTTAAAGTCACACACCATGCAAGTTGCAGAGCTGGGACTAGAGCGCAGGTAAATCATCATCATCATCATCATCAATCGTATTTATTGAGCACTTACCATGTGCAGAGCACTGTACTAAGCGCTTGGGAAGTACAAATTGGCAACATATAGAGACAGTCCCTACCCAACAGTGGGCTCACAGTCTAAAAGGGGGAGACAGAGAACAAAACCAAACATACTAACAAAATAAAATAAATAGAATAGATATGTACAAGTAAAATAAATAAATAAATAAATAGAGTAATAAATATGTACAAACATATATACATATATACAGGTGCTGTGGGGAAGGGAAGGAGGTAAGATGGCGGGGATGGAGAGGGGGACGAGGGGGAGAGGAAGGAAGGGGCTCAGTCTGGGAAGGCCTAGGTAAATGATAAACTAGCTTCTCTTCCTGGAAAATAAAGTGTGAGAACTTGTTCAGGAGGGTTTGTTCAGTGGTAAATTCCATTATAATCCTATTTGAAGAACCATACTAATTAGAAAAAGGGGATAACTTAAGATAGTGATTTCCCTCTACTAAGACCATCAAAATGGATGCACCATTAATTAGTGAATTTAGCGTAGCTTTCCTGTTGGCTCAGTAACTTAGGAATGGTTGGGTTAATAGGTATTTAGACTGGCTTGAGATTCTGGATAATTAAAGTTTCTCATCTTGTCCTTACTTATTGAGCCAACGGGTACCTTACCAATCGAGAATTTTGCTTATTAACTTTATTGTGACCTATATGAGTCATTCGTTTGCCGGAGGGAAATTTTAGGATTCACAGAGTGGCATAGTATTTGGAGGGGGAATTGGG
Source organism: Tachyglossus aculeatus (assembly GCF_015852505.1). Classification (NCBI taxonomy): domain Eukaryota; kingdom Metazoa; phylum Chordata; class Mammalia; order Monotremata; family Tachyglossidae; genus Tachyglossus; species Tachyglossus aculeatus. The sequence goes on along the minus strand of NC_052082.1, from coordinate 43,620,750 downwards.
TGGAAAGAAAGCAGATCGGGACAGCCTGCGCTTTTAAGTTGGCAGTCAGGTGATTCCTGTTTAAGAAGTACATTTATCCCAGGCTTGCTGAGATCCACTCAGACTTGAATACTTGATTGTTTCACTGCTCATAGGGCTCTAATTGTTGTTTTCCTTTTATAACAATTCAGGCTTTTTTTGGCCCGGTGAAATCTCCCTGTTGAATTATAAAAAGGGGAGGATTGGAGAAATCTCTTTTGTTCTGCTCCATTGTGCTCTGTGTGTGTTTTCCCTTCTGTTTGAAAACTGTAGCAAAGTATTTCTTTGTATCAGCAGGGATTTCGACTAACATCTCGCCTAATTTCCGTTTCACATGTTAGAATATGAAAATGACATTCCTTGAGATATTTAGGTAACTCATACTAAGTCCTCCAGAAAAGACTGAAGCTGAAACACTGAGGGTTTAGATTTGAACACGGTTTATGAACATTTTCTATACTAATGAGTCTTTTCACTCATTTAGTCATATTTATTGAGTGCTTACTATGTGCAGAACACTGTACTAAGTGCTTGGGAGAGTACAGTACAACAATAAACAGACACATTCCCCGCCCACACGAGCTTCCAGACTCGAGCTGGGCAGAAAGACAGTACATTTAGAAAAGCACAGTAAAGGAAAAACTGTGAAGAAATGGCTCCACCACTTGTCAGCTGTGTGACTTTGGGCAAGTCACTTAACTTCTCTGTGCCTCAGTTCCCTCATCTGTAAAATGGGGATTGACTGTGAGCCCCTGTGGGACAACCTGATCACCTTGTAACCTCCCAAGCGCTTAGAACAGTGCTTTGCACATAGTAAGCGCTTAATAAATGCCATTTTAAAAAATATATAAAAAATGATTTCTTTTTTGTTTCCTGGGAAACTTAAATTTTGAACCCGACAAACCATGGGCAATTTGCATTCTAGTAAGAAGACCAGCTCCCCTCAGAATGGAAGCCATCAATCAGTCAGTCATATTTTTTGAACACCTACTGTGAGGAGAGCAGTGTACTAAGGGCCTGGGCAGGATCAATATAATCAGGAGGCAGGGGATGTGACAGATGAATGGACAGAGTTCACTCAGTCATATTTATCGAGCATTTACTGTGTGTGGAGCACTGTTCTAAGCGCTTCGGAGAGTACAATACAACGATAAACAAACACTTTCCCCGCCCACAACGAACTAATGGTCTAGAGGTGTTGGGCGTTTGGACTTCTAAACTGTGAGCCCACTGTTGGGTAGGGACCGTCTCTAGATGTTGCCAACTTGTACTTCCCAAGTGCTCTGCACACAGTAAGCGCTCAATAAATACGATTGAATGAATGAATTTGGATGGAGAAAAAGGGTCAGAGCCAGGAAATGTTGTGGAAGAAAAATCAGTGAGATGCTGCAGCAGACTTTATGTGGGAGTGAAGGAGAGGTAGGAGTCAGTGAAGGGGTAAATGGGAGAGGAAGCTGCCATTTTTGCCATTTAGCTCCTTTCTACCTCAGGGAGACAAAGGTGCACACTACTTTCTGCCCAGCTTCCTGCACAGTGGGATGCAACGCATCACTTTTGTGATGCCAACTGAGAGGGCGGGTAGCCATGTGGCACACAAACCAGAGGTTGCCAGTCCCTAATATGATCAATCGATCAATGGAGTTTATTGCACATTTATTACTGGTAGAGCACTAAGCGCTTCAGGAAAGTACGGTCTAGTAAAGTTGGGAGCGAGGTTCCGTGCCCAGAATAAAGACGCTTGGCTTAAAGGATAGAGCCCAGGCTGGGGAATCAGAAGGACCTAATTTCTAATCCTGGCTCTGCCATTTGTGTGCTGTTTGACCTTAGGCAGGTCCTTTCATTTCTCTGCGCCTCAGTTACCTCATCCGTAAAATGGGGACTGAGTGTGAGCCCCCTCGGGGGACAGGGGCTGTGTCCAACCTGATTAAATTGTATTTACCCCAGTGCTTAGAACAGTGCATGACACATAGTAAGTGCATAACAAGTACCATTATTATTATCATTATTGAGGAACTCACAATCCACAGAGGAGCTTACGGTCTTATAGAAACTTATCTAATCCAACTGACGTTTTCCATCGTATTGACCAGGCTTGTCATTTCATTGTCCTCATGGCCTGGACCGCTTGAGCAAATGGTCAAAAATATTCAACATCCTGTTGAGCCCAAGCGTAATTTCATAATGCATTGCATGCTTGCTTTTACTAAAATTGTGAGCCAGCAATTTCTACTTGCCTTCCACACCGAGTTAATAAATTGTTCTGAAGAGCCAGAACCCAATAGAGAAACCATCCCATTTGCTCGGGAAGTTGAAGGAAACTCAGTTCTGGGAAAATACTTCCGCAACACCTATTTTCTCGGAGTCGTCCTTGGCATTGTCACTCACCTCTTGGAGACACTGTGAAGTGTTGAGTTTAGGAGTTGGAATTAGAGTTATTGCTCCTATAGTGATGCTTTGACCTTGTTTAATGGGATTTGTTAAGAGCTTAGTATGTGCCAGGCACTGATCTAAGCGCTGGGGTGGATACAAGGTAATCCCTGTGTCTCATGGGACTCACAGTCCTAATCCCCATTTTACAGATGAGGCCCAGAGAAGTGAATCGGTAGTAAAGAGGCCCAGGGAATTGTCCGAGGTCACAATCAGTCAATCAGTCGTATTTATTGAGCGCTTACTGTGTGCAGAGCACTGTACTTAGCGCTTAGCACTGTACTAAGCACATGTCTGTCACACAGCAGACATGTGGCAGAGCCAGGACTAGAAGTCAGGTCTATCTGACTCCCCGGGCCGTGCCTATCCACTAGGCCACACTGCTTCTCTGCGTTGCATTGGGCTGAGATCCGTCACCCAAAGGGATGGGTTATCAATCCTGGCTAATTTCATTACTATGATCTTTTCTAGCTTTTGGCATCCTCCTTTGCAAAAGTAGGAATGTCCATTTCCTGACCGTAATTTGTGTTTCATTCTACCACCCCAACAACTTCTTGTGGTTTTAGGATGCTAACCCTGTTGTGATCGAGCCTTCATCTCTTTTGATGGGGGGGAAAAACCCACTCCCCACAACAGCTCACTCTGTGGAACCGGGTGAAGACAAAACAGGCGGTGCTGGCCTTGATTGTTTGAGTACTACGGAAGAGAAGTTTTCCGACGATATTTCTTCTGCGTCTGAAGCCTCAGAATCAGCTAGCAGCAGTAAGCAGATTCTTTTATTTCCATCGAAGTATTGTTTAGGTTGAATCTCCAGAACATCTGTAGCTGGAAAGCGCTGAAATAAGGAGCATTCGTAGTGAAATCGCTGGTGAGACATAGATGAAATAATGGAATTAGTATAATGCTATTTGTGAAGCGCTTATTCTCTGCTAAGCGCTGTACTAAGTGCTGGGACAGATGCAAGCTAATCAGGTTGGACGCAGTCCGTGTCCTAAATGCCCTGCTGAGAGCTCACCTCCTCCAGGAGGCCTTCCCAGACTGAGCCCCTTCCTTCCTCTCCCCGTCGTCCCCCCTCCATCCCCCCATCTTACCTCCTTCCCTTCCCCACAGCACCTGTATATATGTATATATGGTTGTGCATATTTATTACTCTATTTATTTATTTATTTATTTATTTTACTTGTACATTTCTATCCTATTTATTTTATTTTGTTGGTATGTTTGGTTCTGTTCTCTGTCTCCCCCTTTTAGACTGTGAGCCCACTGTTGGGTAGGGACTGTCTCTATGTGTTGCCAATTTGTACTTCCCAAGCGCTTAGTACAGTGCTCTGCACATAGTAAGCCCTCAATAAATACGATTGATTGATTGATTGATTAAATGGGGCTCACAGTCTTAGTCCCCATTTTACAGATATGGGAACTGAGGTACAGAGAAGTGAAGTGACTTATCCAAGGTCACACAGCAGACAAGTGGCGGCACTGGGATTAGAACCAGGTCCTTTTGACCTCCAGGCCTGTTCTCGATCCACTCGGCCTCACTGCTTTAAATAGGTTTGAGGGTTTCATTGGAAAAAATGTATTTTTCTAGTCCAACTTGATTCCTCTCCCAATTTGAGGTCTGTTCTTTCCTTTTGAGACTCCAACAAAAACCCGCCATTTGGGGGGCCACTAGTATACTAGATTCCACTTCACCTTCCTGTTTATTTCCACTGAAGTAATATATATAAGCATAAGGACGCACAACTGACCTTTAGGTTCAGAAGCCCCTTGAAAAACAGGGACTTTTTGCGGGGGGGCAGGGGGATGACAAGTAAACCATAATATAAAAAACTGTGGCTCATTATTGTGAGGGAGTACGGTGGAGAAAAGGTAATGCTTTCATGTGTGATCGTGAAGATGAAGTGCACTAATATTCAGAATAAGTATTTGGTAAAATTGTATTTACTCTTGTTTTACTGAGGTTTGGGCCAAGATCTGCCAACTTTCTTCTTTCCATATCTAAAGAAAAAAGTCCATTTTTATGGTCTTTTCGAATCGATGCCATTAATCCCAGTTGGGGAAACTCATTTCTTCTGGGCGGCCAGGAGGGGTTGGAATAGATTCTGTTGGGGTCTCTGTGGGTGGGCTTTCTTTAGCAGCAGCCCTAGTTTTGTTTGTGTTTTTCAATGATATTTATTAAGCATGTACTATGTGCCAAGCACTGTACTAAGCGCTGAGGTCGATCCAGACTAATCAGGTTGGACACAGTCCATGTTCCACATGGGGCTCGTAGTCTTAATGCCCATTTTACAGATGAGATAACTGAGGCACAGAGAAGGAATTGGCTTTGCCGAGGTCACACAGCAGACATGGAGAGAAGCGGGATTAGAACCCAGGTCCTTTGAGTCCCTGGCCTGTGTGCTATCCATTAGACCAGGCTGCTTCTCTATTGTACTTTGGACTATCAGTGGGAGATTCTGGTCTGTGGCTTTTCCTTCCCCTTTAACAATAATAATAATAATAATGATAGCATTTATAAAGCACTTACTATGTGCAAAGCACTGTTTTAAGCGCTGGGGAGGTTACTAGGTGATCAGGTTGTCCAACGGGGTGCTCACAGTCTTAATCCCCCTTTTACAGATGAGGGAACTGAGGCACAGAGAAGTGAAGTGACTTGCCCAAAGTCACACAGCTGACAGTTGGCAGAGCTGGAATTTGAATCCATGAACTCTGACTCCAAAGCCTGGGCTCTTTCCACTGATCCACGCTGTTTTTCCTTTGGCTTTGAGATTTCCACTACCTGTAGTCAATCCATCAGTGGTATTTATTGAGCACTTACCCGTGTGCAGAGTACTGTACTAAGCGCTCGGGAGACTGTAATACAACAGAATTAGCAGTCACGTTCCCTGCCCATAATGAACTTAAAGCCTAGAGGAAATGTAAACTCAGTCTTTTTCTAAATTCTTTCCTCATTTGCAGCCCATGCCTCTCCTTCTGGTTCTCTGACAATTGCAAATCGTTTGAGTTTCCCATAAATCAATCCAAGGATGTTCTCATGCCCCTTAAAGACCTTCCAGGTGTTTGTTTTCCCTGGTTTTTGATGAGTGTTCCAATCAATCCAATCAATCAATCATATTTATTGAGCACTTACTGTGTGCAGAGCACTGTACTAAGCGCTTGGGAAGTACAAGTTGGCAACATATAGAGACAGTCCCTACCCAGCAGTGGGCTCACAGTCTAAAAGGGGGAGACAGAGAACAAAACCAAACACATTAACAAAATAAAATAAATAGAATAGATATGTACAAGTAAAATAAATAAATAAATAGAGTAATAAATATGTACAAACATATATACATATATACAGGTGCTGTGGGGAAGGGAAGGAGGTAAGATGAGGGGATGGAGAGGGGGAATAGTGTTCCAGTGGTGCAATAGGAATAGTTCAGGCCTTTATTCAAGGATTGAGGGGCAGGGTATTTTCATAAGATTAATGACTGCTAAGGAGGAGTTGATAGCTTGTGTTACTCTGAAGGTTCATTAACTCCAAGGAGTCATTAATCTCGAGGAAGAAATGGCCATTTGAGTGCCATTTCCAGTGGTAGAGAATGCCTTTTTCTTTCGAACACATTTTGTACGACTACTTTGCTGACCCAAGCCACCACAGCATTCAAATATGGCAGAGAAGGACCAGTCTGAAATCTCGAAAATGTCGGTGACCACCTCAGTAAAATTTGGTCAACTTTTGTGATCATGTACGTTCACTTGGCTTTCTCTTTTTAAGCTGAGAGGCGCAAAGATGCCTTTAAACGCTTTCAACACTATTTTATCCTCTTGTATGACACCAAAGCCGGGATGTAAAAAGCAATTCAAGGCATGTTGTGTTGAAATAGCTTAGTGGTGGTGCAGAAATTAGGGAGGAAGTAGGGCTAGGGCTTGGGGGAGGAGAGAGCCAAGCAACTAGGAGCCTCATGGCCCTGGGGTGACAACAGGGAAGATTAGTAAAGTGCTTGGCACATAGTAAGTGCTTAACAAATACAATTATTGTTGTTAGTATTACTGCATTGCTCTGCACGCGAAAGGCGCTCAATAAATGCGATTGAATGAATGAAGGCACCCTCAGAACACCTGATGGTCATTCCAAATAAAAGAATTTTGTTTGGAACTGCACCTCTCAACCGCAGGATGTCTCTGCCCTTCATTTCATTGCTCTAGGTCAGCAGCAGAGATGATGGATGCTCCTGCAATAAGGGTCCTATTTTTGCTCCCGCTTAATAAATGCTCTTACAGGATGACATCCTTTAAAATCCACCACCATGAAACTGAAACATATAAATTTTCTCCAACTTAGACCTGTTTGTAATCTCCGGTCCTCCCCTCTCCCCTTTTTTATGATATTTGTTAAGCACTTACTATGTTTCAGGCTCTGTTCTAAGCCCTGGGGTAGATACAAGGCAATCAGACCAGATTCAGTCCCTGTCCCACATGGGGCTCACATTCTGTGTAGGAGGGAGAACAGGTATTGAATCCTCATTTTGTAATGTAGGAAACTGAAGCCCAGTGAAGTGGTTTGCCCAAGGTCACACAACAGGCAAGTGGTGGAGCTGGAATTAGAACACAGATCCTCTGGCTCCCAGCCCGTGCTTTAACCACTAGGCCCCAGTGCTTCCCCAAGACCCTTCCCCTAGAGCCTTTCCACTAGAGAATCAGAGCAGGAGTACTTCCCAAGCGCTTAGTACAGTGCTCTGCACACAGTAAGCGCTCAATAAATACGATTGATTGATTGATTGATGGATCGGGATAGGAAGAGTGAAGGGGAAATGCCAGCTCAAGTTTCCCTTGGGGCAGAAGGAAGCAATAGGTAGCCCTCATTCAGTAATAGTCATCTGTCCTTCTGAGATGCTAATCCTCCCAAAATGAATTCCAGATAGAGAATGAATACTTTCTTTTCCTCCACAGCTTTCCTTTATTCCAGCACTCCTGCGGCAGATATGTGTTTTGCTAGGCAACATAACACTTCTGACAACAACAATCAGTGTTTGCTCGGAGCCAATGGAAACATTTTACTACCATTCAACCCACAAAAACCAGGGGCCATCGATAACCAGCCTTTGGTAACCCAAGAACCAGTGAAGGTAAATTAGAGTTTTTACATTTTACCTGAAAACATTTGTCCTCTCAAACTGTCTAAATTTGTATTTTAAAATGCTAGTGCATAGGACTCAATAAATTACTAGGCCTAGATATCTTGGGAAGTGTATGCTTAGTCGATCAGTGGACCACTTATTGAGTGCAAAGCACTGCAACTGTTCATTCATTCGTTCGTTCATTCACTCGTATTGAGCGTTTACTGGTGCAGAGCACTGTACTAAGCGCTTGGAAATAATAGTACAATTCAGCAACAGAGACAATCCCTGCCAACAATGGGCTGTTAAGCGTTTGGGAGGGAACAAGCAAGAAAGGTTGACTTGCCCGGTTCTCGAGATGCTTAACGTGCTTTTCATGACTTAACCTTCCGGGAAAGACAGTAGAATTTCTAATATTCTCAGCCACGTACAATATAGTGATCCCAGGACATAGCTGCAACCTTTGGGAAGTGGAAAGGGGAATACCCTTTATAGTTCGGTGTTAGGAAAAAGGAATCACGTAATTTTATGGTCTAGTAAGAAAGAAAGTGATCCTAGCCAAAATGATATCTCTGGTTTCCAGAAATTCAAGTTTACATAATTTTTTCCCAATAACTTTCCTTGGTAGTTTATTTTGGAAGCCAGAGCTTTCCCCAAAAAACTTGCGTCTTTTCAAGACAGTCAACCACGTGTAGTAATCCCTCCCTTTTCATTAAGAAAATGAAATTAAGTGAACTGCAAATCCAGGCAGCGACACCTCAGTTCCAGTGTTGGTAGAGCTGGCTTTTCCAAATCCAAGGCTTCAGTCATCCTCAGGCAATCACATTCCATTTCTCCCAAGGCAACTTCATTAACCCTGGAAGGCGGACGGTTGAAACGAATTCCACAGCTAATTCACGGGAGAGACTATGAAATGGTGCCAGAACCAGTATGGAGAGCTCTATATCACTGGTATGGAGCAAACTTGGCCTTACCCAGACCAGTAAGTATAGCCATCATCTAATAATAGCCCTTCCACGTCAGTTATCTCATTTCATCTTCACAACATCCCATGAGGTGCGAAGAAGCTTTTACAGATGAGGGAACCGAGGTCCTTAAAAATTAAATGGCTTGCCATGGTCACACAACAGGCCAGAGTCAAGGTGGGGTGTCAGTAGTCTTCCACTGTTGGGCGAATGTCAGTCATAGAAATAGCCTCTACTTTCCCCTCCAAATATTGGCAGGTGTATTTTCAGCTCCCTGACTCAGACTTTATTCCCACTAGACTCTTTCTTTGGCTCTATATAATTCTATTCAACCAGTAGACGCAATGGGGGAAATTCATGGTGAAGTTAAAGGTGCCTTTCTGTGGCTTTTCTTTATGAAAGTGTACAAGAGGCTTACCAAAGAGTGTTTTAAATTCTTGTTCCTAGGAAGTAAAGAGGTTGGCTGCACAGGAACCTTTTGAATTGCAGTTATTGCCCTGACTAGGTTGATAAGAGTATCTTTATCGTTGGTAAACGGATGGATAAAACGAAGATTATCTAAAAGAGAAATTTATATATATATGGGTATTCATTAATAAGTATGCATTTGCTCATAAGGTATCTTGTCACATAATACACACATTTTATTACAAAACTATTTGCTTAGTGCTGTCTGTTCTGTCAGAGACATATTATGTAGTTTTGGTTCAGCATTTGCCAAATTCCTAACAAGTTTTTATCCAAAAAAATAATCTTAAACTCTGATAAAAGGAAATTAGTTTGTTTTACAGGTGTGCATGTTTCCCCCAGGCAGTTCTTTTTCATTGTTTCATTTCTTAATAATAATAATAATAATAATAATGGCATTTATTAAGCGCTTACTATGTGCAAAGCACTGTTCTAAGCGCTGGGAAGGTTACATGGTGATCAGGTTGTCCCATGTGGGGCTCACAGTCTTAATCCCCATTTTACGGATGAAGTAACTGAGGCCCAGAAAAGTTAAGTGACTTGCCCAAAGTCACACAGCTGACAAGTAGCAGAGCCACTTGTGTTGTTTATTTGTATTGTTTCAATTGTATTGTTTGTATTGTATTGTTTCATTTCATCAATTGGTTACTATCTGGGGTTGGATGAATTCTAGCCTGAATTTCCTGTGGATACTTGAGAACAAGTTGAAAGGCTTATAAATTGAATCAGTCAGTCATATTTGTTGAGCTCTTAGTGTGTGGAGTGAACCATACAAAGGATTTGGGCAAGTACAATGTAACAGAAGTGGTAGGCGTGTCCCCTGCCCACCAGAAGTGCTTCAAATGGCATTGAGAAGCAGCGTGGCTCAATGGAAAGAGCGCGGGCTTTGGAGTCAGAGGTCATGGGTTCAAATCCCGGCTCCGCCAATTGTCAGCTGTGTGACTTTGGGCAAGTCACTTCTCTGGGCCTCAGTTCCCTCATCTGTAAAATGGGGATTAAGACCGTGAGCCCCCCGTGGGACAACCGGATCACTTTGTAACCTCCCCAGCACCTAGAACAGTGCTTTGCACATAGTAAGTGCTTAATAAATGCCATTAAAACAAACAAATGGCACGTCACAGCGCTTTAGAATACACTGCTGGCGTGTCAGGGGTGTCTGAATTGAAGGAAGCACCTTAAGCCTCCATTAGAGTTTGGGATTCCCAAACTGGGGGAATGGAATAGATGGCGACAAGCCTAAACCTGATAGACAGAGAGACAAAGGGTGACAGAGAAGATTTTGCTCATGTAGAACAATCTCTACCCTCCAGGATTTAATGTGTGTGCCTCAAGGGCTCTTTACTCTGTCTTCTCTACCTCATCCCTTCTCCCATCTCTCTTCTGTCCTCGGGTTTATTATCTGCCCCACTCCTCCGGTGTTTTGGAATCCCTAAACAGGTGGAAAGAGCACAGGCCTGGGAATCAGAGGACCTGGGTTCTAATCCCGGCTCCGCCACTTACGTGCTGGATGACCTTGGGCAAGTCACTTAACTTCTCAGTGCCTCAGGCTCCTCATCTGTAAAATGGGGATTAAATCCTACTCCCTCCTACTTAGCTTGTGAGACCCACATCATCATCATCATCAATCGTATTTATTGAGCGCTTACTATGTGCAGAGCACTGTACTAAGCGCTTGGGAAGTACAAATTGGCAACATATAGAGACAGTCCCTACCCAACAGTGGGCTCACAGTCTAAAAGGGGGAGATAGGGGCACGGTCCAGTCTGGTGGTTTTATGTCCACGCCAGTGTTCAGTACAATGCTTGGCACACCTGAATACCATACTTATTATTACCCAATTTTATCTTTATTAACCGTTCTTCCTTGTAGTTAGTGAGCCCCATGCGGGACAGGGACTTTGTCTACCAGTTCTGTTGTTTTGCACTCTTCCAGGCACTTTGTATAGTGCTCTGCACACAGTAAGCACTCAGTAAGTAGCAGTGATTGATTTAGTCATCATCAACCTGGTAGAAATCTGCAAGCGTCCATCAGGTATTTACCTTTCCCCTTGAGGAAAAGTGGACGAACCTAGGAGATGGAGGACCTGGGTTCTAATCCCCTGGCTCTACCACTTGCCTGTATGTGACCTTGGGGAAGTCACTTCACTTCTGTGTTCCTCAGTTTCATCATCGGTGAAATGGGATTTCGATACCTGTTCTCCTTCCAACAATCTAATCTGAGAGCTCCATGTGAATCAGACATTGTCTTGCCTGATTAACTTGTATCTAACCCAGCGCTTAGAACAGTGCTTGGCACATAGTAAGCATGCAACAAATACCATAATTCTTATTTATTTGGAAGACAGGAACGTGAAGAACTCCTATTACATAGAAGATGGCTGCTTGTGCTCTACCCCCAAGCGGGTACTAACTTAATTAGACATTTTAAAAGGTTGAATGTCAGGGAAACAATCATTCAGTACCTTGGGCTAAATCTCGATAGCTTAAAAAAGGTTTGTCACGTGAAGAACTTCCTCTGGGGTGGTTACTTGCTCTAACCCTTGAAACCCCTATCTTCCCCAGGTGATCAAGAATAGCAAAACAAACATCCCAGAGTTGGAGTTGTTTCCTCGCCACCTCCTCTTCCTTAGACAGCAGCCTGCCACGCGGACACAGCAGTCGAACATCTGGGTGAATATGGGTATGATGAGACTGAGAATGTTCCCTCCACATTTACCGAGAGGTAACTTAAGAATGCAGCAAGAATTCAGCGTTGCAATTTCTAAGAAAAGCCCAAACTTCTTGTGCTCTTTTCCCCCCCCCTGCTTTCACGCAGGATCAGTAAAATGTCTTGGTTTTGGGGGGGCTCTTATCTATGATCAGATGCAAGTACAAATGGGGAGGGCTAGAGAAGCAGCTTGTTATGACCACGTTTCTGACCCCAACATGCGGGATCTTTCAGGAGAAGGGACCCCCAAAGCCTGGTATCTTTACCGGATGGTATCGTGGAAAATTCACTGTAATAACCCTGGGATCAAGCAGGGTGCAACCGCTTCATTATTGCCTACAGTGGTTTCCCAACACTTGCTCATAATCATGATAATAATAATTGTGGTATTTAAGCACTTACTGTGTGCCAGGCACTGTACTAAGCGCTGGGGTGGACACAAGCAAATCGAGTTATACACATCCCTGTCCCACTTGGGGCTCACACTCTTAATCCCCATTTTACAGATGAGATAACTGAGGCACAGAGAAATGAAGTGACTTGCCCGAGGTCACACAGCACACAAGCCGGGATTAGAACCCACAACCTTCTGATTCCCAGGCCCGGGCACTATCCACTACGCCATGCTGCTTCTCAACAATCAACACTATTGACAGGGTCACTGTTGAAAGGAATAAATCTATTAAAAATCTCTAATAAAACATTAGGCTCTTCTTCCCATTTGCATTTTAGGCATCATTCATTCAATCGTATTTATTGAGCGCTCACTGTGTGCAGAGCACTGTACTAAGTGCTTGAGAAGTACAAGTCAGCAACATATAAAGACGGTCCCTACCCAACAATGTCTGTCTCCCCAACAAGGGGGAAACAGACAACAAAACAAAACATGTAGACAGGTGTCAAAATCAGCAGAACAAATAGAATTATAGCTATATGCATGTCATTAACAAAGTAAATAGAATAGGAAATATGTACAAGTAAAATAGAGAAATAAATCTGTACAAATATAAACAATTATGGTGACAGCTCTTCACATTGCACTGAGATCATTCTTTCCATCAACGGATATGTGGTGTATAAAAGATCAGTGGCAGGTTCCAGGTTTTCTGTGATCATGTCCATAGTAAAGAACCCAAAATGCGCAGTGTGGGTTTTGGTAACTAAAAGCTAATGCATTTTCTTAGACTATATCTATCCCTAATAGAATCTCTTTATATATAACTGTAACAGGTAGGAATTAATTGAAGGGTAGTTCAGGAAAAATGAACTTGCAATAGGTGACATCAGGCATATATTCGTAAAAGTAGGAAGGTGCATTTGCTTTGAAAAAGCAGTGCTTGTACCTCACGGTGCCTAATTTTTTCCAAAACACAAGTACCATCTATGAAGTTCTACCTGTGAGGAATAGTGATGCTGTGTGAGAAACACAGTAAAACAGCTTCCTTTTAAAAATAATATATTGGTAATAATAATAGCAATAATGGTATTTGTTAAGCGCTTACTATGTGCCAAGCACTGTTCTAAGCACTGGATTGGTGATCATCAATTTGTGTTAGATTGTCTTACCCCAGAACTCTTCTCTGCCCTGTTGGGAGAGGTTTTTATGAGTCCTTGTGTCCATGTGTAGTTATATTGAATTTTTGGGGGGAGTATCAAGCTTGACTTGTTCTAAGTGGCTCCTGCCAATAGTATATTTGAAGCCAACCTTCATATGAAACAAAACAGAGGAGTTCAGCGCATCGCTGTACGCCGATTCTGTATATCGTAAACTTCAGAACGCCACCCATCCCGATGCAGCCAGACCACATAATTCATCAAGCTTGGTCAAGCTCCCAGGTTTTTTACCTCCTGGTGCTTTGGAGAGACCCTTTTCTAGCGAATTACAGCCAGTCAATTCCCTCTAGACTTTAAGGTCATTGTGGGCAGGGAACATAACTACCGACTCTTTTAAATTGTACTCTCCTAAGCACTTAGTACAGAGCTCCTCACACAGTAAGCACTCAGTAAATTTGATTGAAACCAAAGACTCCAATTTTTTACCGAGCTTCTGTTATTACCGAGGAAAACATATAAAATGAAGGGAAGCAACCTCACCAACCTACTATCTGCCAGACTTTCTCAACAATTTGTGATCTCATTTAACTCTCCATTAGGTCTGCTCTGAGTATTCTGAGTATTCTGTATCTACCCCAGAGCTTAACACAGTGCTTGGCACACAGTAAGCCCTTAACAAATGCCAAAGTTATTAACATTTTTATTACCAACCACACAGTGACCCTTTTTTTTTTGTCTTGGCCACCATTTGAGTGAAAGTTAAAAGTACATGGCATTCTTCAGTATATAAATATTTCCAATTCTTGTGCTGATCGTAGATTCTTGCCTCTTCCAAAATTTCCACATAATTACTCAATGACAATTGAGTACAAAATTATGAATAATCAGTGGCCGCTTGCTTGATCAAGTTAGACTTTAAAATCTGTCTAGAGTCCAAGACATTTTTCTTACTCGACTTTAGACAATAAAGATGGTTTGGTGTGGGCACTTGCAAATGCTTCTAATTCAGATGAATGTGTTTTCAAATATGCCAAATTGTTTTGATTCGAAATTTTACTCCGCACTAATTATTTGAAGTTTACGAGTGTATGCTTTCTTGCTGTAATCTTACAATTAATCCTCTCTCGTGCAGTTGTAGAGATTTGCTCTGTTTTTGCCTTCTGAAAGTAAAACATTTTCTTTGCAATTCGTAAAACATTTCGGTTCAGTTTTGCTCTGCTGTAGCCATAACATTCAATTTTTCATCACTCCTTGTTGCTCTTCCCATTGAGGTGACAGAGATGTAAAAATAAGAGTGCTTAGACCTTCCTGCAGAGGCAAGACTGTTCCAGTAAAGTTTTGCCTTAATTGTATTTTTTAGCAATTATTTTTGCAAGTTAATTTTTTTAAGAATTTCCAAATAGGACCTTGCTGGTGGCAGCCTTCACCAACCTGTGAAGGCAAGGTAAATTGAGCCACAGCTAAATGCTTGGCATAAAGAACGATAATGATGCGCACATGATGAGGAGAATGGTGAGAAATTGTATGGAATGTGTTGTCCGCATCGAGAGACAGTATTGGTGTATTAAAGTTAGATTTTTGTTTTACTGTATCAAAGATGCCTAATTATGCAAGGTGAACTTTTCATCCCGGCAGTGAGACAGAAACAAGACCGTGACCGTTTTGTTGGTGTCAGAAAAGTCAAAAGACAAAAAAGTCTTTGATTTGGAAAGGGAACGACTTTCATTCCTGGAAATGTTTTCAGCGGTTTGGTCTCTATAACCTGTTGGCAAGCC
Source organism: Tachyglossus aculeatus (assembly GCF_015852505.1). NCBI lineage: Eukaryota > Metazoa > Chordata > Mammalia > Monotremata > Tachyglossidae > Tachyglossus > Tachyglossus aculeatus. Next base: position 43,605,732 of record NC_052082.1, on the reverse strand, counting down.
CCACCTGTCGTTCCACCCTCTCTTTCCTGACTGTTTCAGGCTCTGGCTGGAGTTACGACATTCTGCAGTTTCCCCTCCTTTTTATTCTGCAGTGTCCCCCAAACTATCTCTTCCACCTTCTGCCTCTGCAGCCCCGAATCTCAGCCGCTGCCTTTTGAAGTGACGGACACTGGATGGGATCTCACCTTCGGAGGAGCACTGAGGCACTGGTGTACGGCACCGAGAGAGTGCCCGCTCCTCTTGAGGCCGGGTGCATCACCAACTCAAGAGTCTTCCTACCCCATTATGCGGTGGTGGTTAGCGAGGACAGCAGCAATGTGATTGAGGCGAGGATGGGGAGGCGTTTCTTTGAGGGCAGATTAAAAATTTGGTTCGCGCAAGTCTCGGGCTCTTTTCCTATCATAGGTGGCTATTCCTATTCCTCTCATTCAGTTTTTTTTCCCCGAATTCTACTATTTTATGGCAGATAGCAGTAGGTGGCATGTAGCTAATGCCAGCTGCCGTCCTCCATCTAGTGGGATCAAGTCCTGGCAAAGCTTTGAGCCTCTTCGGTCTCTTTCACTCTTCTCACTTCCAGAGACGGAACCGGATTTCTGACCCACTTGCTTGGAGGTAGAATGTTCCCTTGCATTTTGGCATCACCTCGAGGCTTTGATTTCCCGAGTAGAATTACTGCAGCCATTACCGTCTCTCCTCTCTGGAGCACTGTCTCCTCAGATAAGGATTATCGTTGTTGTTCTTTTGACATGGGTCATTTTTGTCTTACTGTGATTACTGTCACTGCAGGGAATGTGCCTTCTCCAAATGCACCTCTAAAGAGGGTGTTAGCGTATACGGGCTGCTTTAGTCGCATGCAGACCATCAAGGAAATTCATGAGTATCTGTCCCAGAGGTTGCGCATCAAAGAAGAAGATATGCGCCTGTGGTTATACAACAGTGAGGTAAGGGTGTGTCAGGGGTATGGATTGAGCGCTTACTGTGTGCAGAGCACTGTCCTGAGCGCTTGGGAGAATACAATATAACAGAGTCGGTAGGCATGTGTCCCACCCACAGGGAGCATACAGTCTCAAGGGGGAATGAAGTGCTGAAAGCAATTGAAGGTTTAGGCCCAGATCAGGTTATTAAAGCTCTTAGCCCGATGCTCAGCCTACAGATATTAATGACGGTATTTATTAAGTGCTTACTAAATTACCCAAGTGGTTTCAGATCTAAGGATCGTAGGGCCTGAATGAGCAATTAACTCTGTTTCGGAGTCCCTCAGACCCTCAGTATCAAACTAGGCAAAATTAAAATTCCTAGGTTCGCGGCTAACTCTGCTAAATGGAATAGAATGCAATGTGGCCTAGTGGAAAGGGCACAGGTAAGGGAACCTGAGTGCTAATCCCAGCTCCACCATTTGCCTGTTGTGTGACCTTGGGCAAGTCACTCGACTTCTCTATGGCCCAGTTTCCTCATCTGTAAAATGAGGTTAAATACTTGTCCTTCTTCCTCCTTGGACTCTGAGCTCCATGTGGGAGAAGGACTTTGTCAGTCCAATTGTATTTATTGAGTGCTTCCTCTGTGCAGAGCACTGTATTAAACACCCCGATTGATCTTGTGTCTATTCCAATGCATAGTACAGTGCGTGACATAGAGGGTTTAACAATTTTACCATAATTATTAATTTTTAATAAGATCTTTTTTCTCTAGGACCTTTTGTTTTCGCCGTATAACAAACTTGTGGATAATAGACACGTAGGAGTGAACATCTCCATTTTAATATTGTTATCATTAAATAACGATGGTTACGTATGTATTTAACTATGTGCAAAAAATGTGAAAAAATCTAGTCCCTGTTTGCAAGAAGCTTCAATTATAAAACGCTCACATTATTTTTGTTGTTACCTCAGATCTTACCTCATGACAGTTGAGTTTGGTTTTGATTTTCAATTCTTTTTTTTTCAATGGTATTTGTTAAGCACTTACTATATGGCAGTCACTGTACTAAGTGCTGGAGTCCCTGTCCCACATAGGGCTCACCGTCCTTATCGCCATTTTACAGATGAGGTAACTGAGACACAGAGAAGTTAAGTGATATGTCCAAGGTCACACAGCAGACAGGTGGTGGAGCCAGGACTAGAACCCAGGTCGACCTACTCCCAGTCCCATGCTCTTTCCACTATACCACTGCTTGCTTCTCCACTCAGTTCACATCGCAGAAATCTTGTGTCTACCAATTTGTCTCCAAACACCTGAAATCTAGTACTTAGTTTTTGCTTCCGATATAGTAATTGGCCAGGGCTGTGTTATTGTCCAGCCTAAGATCCCTGGGTAGCTTTTGTTTTAGGGGCAAAGATAATTTTTTTAGCTAATTCTTGACATTTAATGTTTGTTCCTAACCATACCTCTACACAACTTGTATTCTGGGAGCTGATTGAATGAGGCCTTATTGTCCCTCCAAGTTTAAGTTTGTTGATTGTTTTACCTTTAAAGTAAACACAATGGCAACAAAAACATTTCCATCTCCTTGCAGAACTACCTTACTCTTCTGGATGATGAAGACCATATGTTAGAATACCTGAAAATCCAGGATGAACAGCACTTAGTAATTGAAGGTAGATCCTTAGACTATGCCGATATACCGACTAGGATGAGGATGGGAAATGAAGTGAAATTTGGAATCACATACCTCAGAGTAACCCTTATGTTGTTCCTGAAACAGTAGATTTAAACATGAAGATTACTATTTTATGCTAACAAAGTGGAAAAGCCCCTGCAATTGCACAGTATTTCTGGAATATTCCGCTTCTTATATTTGGAAAAAAAAGAGGCATGGAAAATTTCATTTTTAAAGCCAAGTTCGTGCGGTCCCGGTAATAAACTCATTCTACGTTTTAATTGGAAAAAGACATCAGAGGAGCCTAGATAAGTTGGGGGGTGGTGGTGGTTGGGATAGATTAATTACTTTTCAACTATTTGGGCAGCTGGAGTTTCCAGATTTGCTCCCGAATTGGGAAGTGGGGGAGCCCGTTTTAGCATCTTGGGGTAGCATTGACAATGGCTACCTCCTAGGAAAGTTTTGACTCTAATGAAATTAGCAGTACTCTAGCTTCATTCGTGAAAGGTCCGTGCCTACCTTTCTTTATAGACACATTACCCTTTCAAAGTATTGATTTAAGAGGGGGATGTGATGTTTTAGAGATGAGCTTCACAAAGCCAAAGAGAAAGCATTGTGTCTAGACTTAACTCAGCAACAAAGTTGCATTTGTCTTAGAGGTTCGTATATAAACACGGTAACAGACTTGGCTAATGGAAAGTCCATTTGACTCAAGAAGCCTAACTATTCCCTTGGTAATGGTTACAGTAAGGAAAGAATAAGTGCTCATTACCTAAATTAGCTTGTCCTTCAGTCTCTAAACAACAAGCTGATGGGTAATTAGGGATTCAATTTAAAAAAAAAAATTAAAAAAACCTGTTGGAGCTACTAAATAGCATTACTAGAATTAACCTGGTGTGGTATCTCTTTCTAGTTCGAAACAAAGACATGAGCTGGCCAGAGGAGATGTCATTTATAGCCAACAGTAGTAAAATAGACAGACACAAGGGTAAGTCTATATTTGTAGGAAACAATGCATTTTAAAAGTAGAAATTTAAAATGGGTGTCTTCCTTTTTTAAATTTTCATCGTACGTCTTTCTTTTCGGTTGTATTGCTCCCAAAGGTTTTAGGTTTCCCATTTATAAGTAATCATGTGCTAGTACTTCAGAGGCGATATTGAGCGCATCCTGCGATTTGAATCACAGCTTTTGAAAATCAGTTTACTTCTACCTCTGAAATGAGTACTTTATCATTCATTTGTTGTTCACTCCTAAAATCATACATTATTGAGGGGCAAGAATTGTATTTGAATGAATTACATATGGAAGCATTTGCAAAGGTAATTACAAGAATAAGATCGCTGCTTCTGAAGCACAGAATGACGCGGATTGTTCTGGTTGTAAAAGGCATTTTTGGAGGTTGCACGTAGAACCCTCACACAATTTAAGCGATAGGAGGAGGTACGGGGGAAGAAAAGACCCCAGGGGCTTTTGGAGTTCACAGAAATTCCTTCCTACATCATGAGAACCGTTGTATTGAGTGGGGGATGTCGTTAGCTCTGTGAAACAGCTAAAGCTAGCATTCTGATTTTGTGTCTGTCCCAGTTCCCACTGAGAAGGGTGCCACAGGGCTGAGTAACCTGGGAAATACGTGCTTCATGAACTCCAGCATCCAGTGCGTTAGTAATACCCAGCCACTAACTCAGTACTTCATCTCAGGAAGACACCTCTACGAACTCAACAGGTAATCCACCAGTGGCCCAGTTGTCTCCTGTGTTTTACTACTTTGGGTAGGCCTTTTGATAGTAGTCTGTAACACAAGCCTAACAACACCTGAAGTGGTTTGAAATATCAGCGATTCCCAAAAGGCGCATGAGAACGTATTATCAGCGATGGTATTTATTAAGCGCTTACTGTGTGCAAAAGCACTGAACTAAACACTTAGGACAGTATGATGCGACAGTTGGTAGGCACATTCCCTGCCCATGACGAGCTTACAGTCTAGAGGATGTGCCAAGCACTGGGGTAGATGCAAGATAATAAGAAGAGGCAGAATCCCTGTCGCACATGGGGCTCATCGACCTGATTATAACTCTCCCCTCTTGGGATGTCAATTAGGCTAGAAGGGATGGGATATTTGTTCAAGTTACCTTAACCATAGGACACAAGAAGTATAGCATCTTCCTTAACAGCACTTAGACCTGAATGAAGTGAACCCACAAAGATGGGTGGGATGGCACAAGATGACAGAACAGACAGGAGCTGACGTGGGATTATTTCGTAAATAGGGAGACGGATCAGGAAGCGGGGTTGGGGCAAGGGAAGGAAGGATTTGGGATTTTTAAGACTGAGAAGAGAGAGCAAGCAAGACTCTTTTGAGACCTGGGAAAGAGAATGAAATGTATTTTGGCAGTGAGGAAGTGGAGTGGTGCTGGGAATTGGGATGGGGGGTAGTGACAGCAAAACTGTTTTGGGAACCAGGAGAATAAGAGGTGGATAGTGGGTGGGGAAGAACGAGAAGGTGAAGTGGAGAGAATAGGAAGACTTTTTCATCCGTGTGGAACAGAGGTACGGAATTGGCAAGGGGTTGGAAAATAGTGAGGCTTTGTGGGGAAAGAAAATGGGACAAGGAAGCGAAAAGTTCTACTTTAGAAATGAGGGGGTTGAAACAGGGAAGGAGGGGGTTGCAGCAGAGAAAAGAGAGTAGAACTGGGAGGTGGCATGAGGCTCAGGACAAGGGACAGAAAGCAGTGGGAAGGGGTGTGTAGAAGGAATAGAGATTGTTTCAGGATTTGGAAGGCGGAACCAGAATGCCTTTTATTCTTCTTCCACCTCAACCTCCCACTCACTCCCAATATTAATGACTTGATCCCTTGGAATGATCAGCAGATGGTGGTACTCTACATTCTTCTACTGGACAGGTGATCAAATGATGGATCAAACAGTGGTATTTATTGAGAGCTTACTCTGTGCAGAACACTGAACTAAGCACTTGGGAGACTACTATGCAACAGAGTAGGTAGACACATTCCCTGTCCTCAGTGAGCTTACAGACTAGTGAGGGGGATGCGTTGATGTTAACTAAAAAAGGGTCCAAGTGTCTGTGGAATCTTTTGCTGAAAAGCCTTTGGGTAAGAATCTTCTCTCTAAACTTCAGGACAAATCCCATTGGGATGAAGGGCCACATGGCCAAATGCTACGGGGATCTGGTTCAGGAGTTGTGGAGTGGAACTCAGAAGAACGTGGCTCCCCTAAAGCTACGGGTAAGCAAGTCGCAACACCCCAAACAATTCTGTAATGTCTTTATAAAATTCGGCTTAGCCACAACCTTTCTGTAGAACATCTCAATGCGCAGGTCTTCGCTTCCAAATTCGTTGCGTCATCTATCAATCAGTCAAGAAATCAGTGATATTCATTGAGCTCTTACTATGTGCAGAGCACTGTACCATGCGCTTAGCACTGGATTGTTTTTTGTTGCGTAGTATTGTCATTCCAGACCTTGACCATATCTGTAATTTGCATATCTGTAATTTATTTATTTATATTAATGCCTCTTTCCCCCTGTAGACTGTAAGGTCATTGTGAGCAGGGAATGTGTCTGTTTATTATTGTACTGTACTCTCCCAATGCTTAGTACAGTGCTTTGTACGCAGTAAGCTCTCACCGTCTCTATATGTTGCTGACTTGTACTTCCCAAGCGCTTAGTACAGGCCTCTGCACTCAGTAAGCGCTCAATAAATACGATTGAATGAGTGAATAAATATGATTGAATGAATGAACCATTGGCTTTAAGGCACTGTCAGCTCTGTCCCTCCTACTTACTCACTCTTCTCCCGTTACCCCCTTAGCAAGCACTATTCATCCTTCTCAACTAATAATAATAATAATAATGGCATTTATTAAGTGCTTACTATGTGCAAAGCACTGTTCTAAGCACTGAGGAGGTTACAAGGGTGATCAGGTTGTCCCACGGGGGGGCTCACAATCTTAATCCCCATTTTTTTCAGATGAGGTAACTGAGGCACAGAGAAGTTAAGTGACTTGCCCAAAGTCACACAGCTGACAAGTGGCGGAGCCGGGATTTGAACCCATGACCTCTGACTCCAAAGCTCGGACTCTTTCCACTCACTGTTGCTCATCCTTGTCTCCCCCGTGGCCAACTTCTTGTTCACGTCCTCTCCCTTGCCTGGAAATGCTCCCTCTTCTAAGCCGTAAGCCCGGTGTGGGCAGGGATCGTCTCACAATATCGCTAAATTGTACTTTCCAGGTGCTTAGTTCAGTGCTCTGCACACAGTAAGCATTCAATAAATACGACTGATTGATTGCTATGACAGTCCACAGTTCGGCTCATCTTCGTAGTCTTTCTGAAACTGCATAACTTTCAGGAGGACTCCCCCATCCCCGTTGAATTTCTCATCTCTCCAGTTTATATTCCCCCAACTGCTCCTGTAAAGCATTTAAGTACTCTCAACCTCCTTTAGCCCTTACATAACTATCTCGTGCACCCCATTACTTATCCCCTTTTCCTTTTTTCCTAATATTTCTTTCCTTTTCTTTTTTTTTCTCCTTAATCGCCATTGCTAGATCGTCAGCTCTTTGAGGTCAAAGACGGTGTCTACTAATTCTAATTCTATTATACTCTCCCAAGCACTCAACACAGTGCTCTGTACATAGGCACTTAATACCGTCGACTAGTCGTTGTGGCAGTTCCTTGATTTTTTAGATTTTTGTTGTTTTTGTCTTTGTAGTAGCAATAATATTATTTATTGAGTGCTTAGAGTATGCCGAATATAAAGGTGGGAATTAGTCATGATTGCTGTCCCTCAGGGATCTTTTTTTTGTGTTCCTTGTACTTTTTTGTTTATTCATAGTAGATTCAAATTTTTGGTTTCTATGATTTAAACCTCTCAGTTGATAATATCTACTGTGACTTAAATAGGACACTTTACAAGGCACGTCGTTCACATGTTAATTTTTTCACTTTATGAAGAGCTCATGCGTGAATTTGCTTTGTTATCAGAAACTGTGGTACAGCCCTAGTCTCTGGGTGTAAACATGGAAGGTAAAAATCTCAACCCATAACAGAGCCAAAAAAGAGAGAACTTTTTATTTCTATAGGTTTAATTAATAGTTCTGTTTGTATAATTTGGGTCAGTTACCAGTGATTGAAATCAAATAGGAATTGGATTATTGGTTCTCCAGCATGGTTAAAGGGGAATTTTACCTGTAGTCTCAGCCTAGAACAGGGTAAGTAGAGTGGAAAATTCAGTATGCAGTTAAACATAATTTTCATTATGACTATCATAAACTAAATTATGCTTTTCTGGGTGATACTGTACTTGATGCACATGAGTGGCAAAAATACCTGGTCCACAATCCAATGATTTTTCACACCAGGAGGATTTGATGATTCCTGTAAAAGACATTTCCCTTTTCACTACTATGTGATGAAGCCTGGTCTAGTGGCATTGAGTCAAACCATGCCTTAGGGGAAAGCGCATGGGCCTGGGATTCAGAGGATCTGGGTTAGCTCCCCCATTTGTCTGCTGTGTGACCTTGGACAAGTCACTTAACTTCTCTGTGCCTCAGTCATGGCATCTGTAAAAAGGGGATTAAATCCCCTTCCCTCTGATTTAGATTGGGAGCCCCATATTGGGACAGGGAATGTTTCCAACCTGATTATCTGAGACCTACCCCAGCACTTAGATGAGTGTTTGACACATAATAAGTACATAATAAGCACCATTAAAAATATATATATTGGTTGAATGGGGTGAGTGTAATAATAATAATGATGGCATTTATTAAGCACTTACTATGTGCCAAACACTGTTCTAAGCACTGGGGAGGTTACAAGGTGATCAGGTTGTCCCACGGGAGGCTCACAGTCTTAATCCCCATTTGACAGATGAGGTAACTGAGGCACAGAGAAGTTAAGTGATTTGCCCAAACGCTCACAGCTAACAATTGGTGGAGCCTAGATTTGAACCAAATCCGGTGCCCTTTCCACTGAGCCATGCTGCTTCTCCAAATAATAATAATGATGGTATTTGTTAAGCGCTTACTATGTGCCAAGCACTGTTCTAAGCACTGGGGTAGATACAGGGTGATCAGGTTATCCCATGTGGGGTTCACACTTTTAATCCCCATTTTACAGTTGAGGTAACTGAGGCCCAGAGAAGTTAAGTGACTTGCCCAAGGTCACACAGCAGACAAGTGGCGGAGGTGGGATTAGAACCCACGTCCTCTGACTCCCAAGCCTGTGCTCTTTCCACCAAGCCACGCTACTTCTCACGGGTTTTAGTGAGATTATCCTGTTCGTGATTTTTGGTTTCAATTTATTTTACAGTGGACAATAGCCAAGTACGCTCCTAGGTTCAATGGTTTCCAGCAGCAGGATTCCCAGGAGCTTCTGGCTTTTCTCTTGGATGGTCTTCACGAGGATCTCAATCGAGTTCATGAGAAGCCGTACGTGGAGCTGAAGGATAGTGACGGTCGCCCAGATTGGGAGGTAGCAGCCGAGGTTGGTTGGATATTATTGTCACCGTTTGATTCATTCGTTCATTCAATCGTATTTATTGAGCACTTACTGTGTGCAGAGCACTGTACTAAACGCTTGGGAAGTACAAGTTGGCAACATATAGAGACAGTCCCTACCCAACAGTGGGCTCACAGTCTAGAAGGGGGAGACAGAGAACAAAACAAAACATATTAACAAAATAAAATAAATAGAATAAATATGGACAAATAATATTGATTGATATTATGGTCATTCCTTTAGAGTGACAAATCAACCTGCTGCAGTCAAATCCCATATGGAATCAAGGAAAAGGAGGTTTTTTCCCACTTGATTCTTTCGTGAGCATGAAAAAATAGAATGTGTAGTTCTGGGGTACTCTTACCTTTTTTTGCAGGGTTCCTTAGAAACATTTCCAGAAAAATATTTGCCTCTAAAGGGGAATAAGAAGCTTCACCTGGCATTTGCTGAAGAAAGACACTAAAAACCTATAGATAATGCTGGAGCAGAACAAGCCAAGAGAAACATGAATTTTATTGTCAATATTTATCATTGTAAAAGCATTTGAATGAAGAGGATCATTCTTCTTTCAGTAGCTCGTTTTTCTATTGCCTCAGCTTCCTTGCTAAACTTTACAGTACATTTATTGACTCAGTAAAGTTTTGTTAGACGTAGAGTTTTCTTGATATTTTTTGGGGGGGGGGGAGTTCAAAGGTTATATGGTTTTTAGTTTTCTTGCTAGACTCTAAAAGAGTTAGCTAATTTCTCCGAAGTAGAGAAGATAATTCTTCATAGCTTGCTCTCCCCTCTCTCTTCCCCAGGCCTGGGAAAACCATCTGAGAAGAAACCGGTCAATTGTTGTGGATTTGTTCCACGGCCAGCTAAGATCGCAAGTCAGATGCAAAACCTGCAGACATATAAGTGTTCGTTTCGACCCTTTCAATTTTCTCTCTTTGCCACTACCCATGGACAGCTACATGCATTTAGAAATAACAGGTGAGTTGCAGGAAATAGTTTACCCTCAGGGGTCATTTTAATCAGCGAAGCATCCTGGCAGTGAACTATATTTATTGTGCAGAACATTGTACTAAGTGCTTGGGAGAGTTCACTAGAAGAGAGTTCCCTGTCCACAACGAGTTTTGAGTCTAGGGGAGGAGCTAGACATTACTCTAAACAAATAAATTAGAGGGCCTTGGGAAAGAAAAATCACTTCCATAATTCTAATGGAAATATGTAGTCTCCTGTTTGGCCAAGAGCTCCGGACCCAGTTTATTGCCTCATAGTGGGAGGTACGAGATTGAAGACCGGGTCCGAAAAAGCCGAATGTTAAAGTAGGCTAAGCCCAAGCTGCTTACTGGTGTCACCTTGGACACGCAGGTGGTCCTCGACACATATTTTGTGTGTCATTGTGCCCTTGGCCCTCACCTGTTGTGGGGAATGCCCTTGTGCGCCTGCTTGTTGCCCCCTCAATTCATGAGAATGTGAAAATAATAATTGTGGTATTTGTTAAGCACAATATGCCAGGCACTGTTCTAGGCCCTAGGGTAGATAAAAGATAATCAGGCTGGACACAGTCCCTGGCCCACATAGGGCTCACCATCTTAATCCCCATTTTACAGATGAGGGAACTGAGGTACAGAGAAATGAAGTGACTTGCCCAAGGTCCCACGGCAGACAAGTGGCAGAGCCAGGATTAGAACCCACATTCTTTCAACTCCCAGGCCCATGCTCTATCCACTAGGCCATGCTGCTTCTCATATGAGAAAGTTCGCACCAGCCTTGAAGAAAGTGACTCACTCGGCGAGCAGCGATTTCTGTCAGGCCAGTGGTAAAGAATGATGATTTCATTATCCGTTCCCTGTGCGATTTCTAGGGTAGGGTAACCTGGGGAAATTTTTCTCCTCATTTGCAAGACCGCTTTAATGAACGTTGGAGACGTCTATCGGCTTTCAAGAGGGGCCCTCGTTTTATTGATTAAAACCCTTCCCTCTCTTAGTTATTAAGCTAGATGGCACTACCCCTGTTCGATATGGACTGAGGCTGAATATGGATGAGAAGTACACAGGCTTGAAAAAGCAGCTGAGCGATCTGTGTGGACTGAAGCCAGAACAGATTCTTCTTGCCGAAGTGCACGGCTCCAACATAAAGGTAACCGGAGTTGACTTGTGCCGGGATTCTTTACGTGCTGTGATACCGGCAACGGTATTTGAGCGTCTACTGTGCGCAAAGCGCTGCTCAGCCATACCATATAGCCCTCTTTTGAGTTCTCTTTTGCAGTAACCTATTGCATTGTAACACATGTATATCTTCCAGCAGGTTTTCTTGCTTAGAGGTAACACTGTATAGTTCATTTTGGCATAAGCACCCCTTCCCCTTCTCCCTTTAAAGTATTTTGACGAATTGAGTGATGAAAGCCTATTTCAATTTAGCTTTAGGTAATGACTAGCCTAGATTTCTAGTCTGTTAACACTACCTGCCTCTTTGCTGAATAGCCCATAGGCTACTGCACTAGCCTCCTCAAAGGACTGTGTGCCTCCTATCTCACCCCACTCCAGTCCTCACTTCCCTCTGCTACCCAGATCGTTTTTCTACACAACCGTTCAGTCCGTGTTTCCTCGCTCCTCAAGAACCTCCAGGGCTGGTCCTCCATCTCGGCATCAAACAGTAGCTCTTTACCATCAGTTTTAAAGCACTCAAATCACCTTGCCCCCTTGCACCTTACCTTTCTGCTTTCCTACTATAACCCAGCCTGCACACTTCACTCCTCTGCCAACCTACTCACTGTACTTCGATCTCATCTGTGTCACCACCAACCTCTCATCCGCATCCTGCCTCTGGCCAGAAATGCCCTCCCTCCTCATATCTGACAGACAATCACTCTCCCCAGTTTCAAAACCTTATTAAAAGCACCTCTCCAAGAAACCTTCCCCGACTAAGCCTTCATTTCCTTTTCTCCCACTCTCTTCTGCATCACCCGGCTTTGCACTCTTTTTTCGCCCCTCCCTCAGCCCTAGAGCACATACCCATAATTGACTTATTTGTATCAGTGTCTGTCCACCCCTCTACACTGTAAGTTGGTTATGGACAGGGAACATGTCTACCAACTCTGTTACATTGTACTCTCCCAAGCATGCTCTGCACAAAGGAAGTGCTCTGCACCTAAGTGCTCAATAAATACGATTGGTTCATGAAAGAACACTTGGAAAATTACATTTTTACATATGCACACATAACCTATTTCAAAATCTTTTATTAGTATTTATTGACATTGCTGTTTGATCGTGTAACTATCTTTTATGTGTTGGTCAATTTTTGAATCTTGGGATTGCATTAATGGACTTGGCATATTTCTAATGAGTAGGAATTTCTGACCACGGTCTCTTCACGGCCCTATCTAAGGCCGTTATGGCTATAGCAAAGGCATCAGCTGTTGCCACTGAAGAAGTGAAAAAGGCAGTTGAGTAGTAGCTACCATCATCACCCCCATCTCTTCCTCTATGTCCTCTTGCTGCCTTTCCGGCAAAAACTAAAGAGGTCTATTCTGGACCAAACTCTCCTCCTAGAACCTCTCTCTGGGTTTGGTTTTACCAACACAAATTTCTCCTAACAACTCTTTTTCTTTCCTTCACTGGCTCTACGTTGTCCCCTCACCTTCTGACTGAGACGTGGAAAGAGCACAGGCCTGGGAATCAAAGGACCTGGGTTTTAATCCCGGCTCCACCACCGATCAGCTGCATGACCTTGCACAAGTCACTTCACTTCTCTGGGCCTCAGCCACCTCATCTGTAAAATGGAGATGAAGACTGAGCTCCATGTGAGACGTGGACTGTGTCCAACCTAATAAACTTGTATCTACCCCCCAGCACTCAGGATAGTCCTAAAGCACATAGTAAGCGCTTAATAAATACCATTAAAAAAATTTTTAATAACTGACCACGTTCTTCAAGAATCAGTTCTGGATTCTCAACTCTTTTCATGCTTTCATGGGCCTGGGAGGGAGCTGGGGAAGAACAAAGGGAACAAGTCAGGGTGACACAGAAGGGAGAGGAAGAAGAAGAAATTGTGGCTTAGGGAGATGTGCCCTCAACAAGGCTTTGAAAGTGGGGAGAGTAATTGTCTGAAGTGGGAACTGCTCTTGCCCCCGGTGTTCTGGGTGGAGGTGAACAGTCTCCTTCCCTGCCTGGCATGACTGACCGTCTTGCTAGTAGTGCTGCTGCTTCTTGCTCCTGGTGGTAGTGGGTAGGTTCATCCCACCCACTTCTAGACTGTGAGCCCACTCTTCTAGACTGTGAGCCCACTGTTGGGTAGGGACTGTCTCTATATGTTGCCAACTTGTACTTCCCTAGCGCTTAGTACAGTGCTCTGCACACAGTAAGCGCTCAATAAATATGATTGATCCCAGAAGGAAGAAGGCAAAAGCACCTCCTGCTCCCACTGTTGTGTGGTGGAGTAGGACCCCCATCTTGGTTTGCTGCATAGCCTTTTCACTGCGGAGGCAAAGGTAATGGCATCACCCTCAAAGTACACTCAGGGACATCTGTCCTTGAGAGCCACAGATGATTCCAAGAAGTGCCAAAGGCTCCCAACCTGTATAAGAATCACAGAGACCTGGGAAAATCTGTCTTTTCCCAAAAGGTGGTGGCATGTTAAGATTTAAATGCCTGGAAGAAAATCTAGTACTGACCCTTGTAAATACATTTTTCCTTCAGCCTAGTGAAGATAAGGTCCAAAACTGAACTCCTCACCATCCATCCTAAATCCTCTTCTTCACTTACCTTTCCTAAGTTGAAAATGTCATCTCCCTTCTAGTCCTCAAGGCTATAACCTTGACAGTATCATTGACTCTCCTCTCTCTTTCAATCGCCACAGTCAGAATTCTGCCATATCTTGTTGGGAATCCTCTCTGTCATCTCTATCAGATTCATCTTTGGGTAGACGAAATGGGAAAGGAAATAGTCATTGCGTCGATTGGTTTATTTCTTTCTGCCGAGTCTAAGATACCAGTGTGGGAACTGATTTAACGTAGCAGTCAGATAAAGGCTTTTGCCATCTGTCTGTGACTTTGTTTTTCTCCTTTTTCCCCTAGAACTTTCCTCAGGACAACCAGAAGGTACGGCTTTCTGTGAATGGCTTTTTGTGTGCGTTTGAGATCCCCACCCCAGGGTCCCCAACTTCGGCATCCAGCCCTGTCCAGACAGGTAAATAAAATGAACAGGTCTGCTAAGTATTTCTGTTTTTCATATTAATCAGTAGTGCTGCCTTTGATTTGTATTTGTCTCTGGAGCTTGTTACTGTAGCTAGAGGATCCCATGGAGATACTTCAGAAGAGGTGGAAGCAGCATGGCCTAGTGGCCTAGGAGTCAAAAGGACCTGGGTTCGAGAAGTAGCGTGGCTTAGTGGAAAGAGCATGGGCTTGAGAGTCAGAGGTCGCGTGCTCTAATCCTGGCTCCGGCACTTGTCAGCTGTGTGACTTTGGGCAAGTCACTTAACTTCTCTGTGCCTCAGTTACCTCATCTGTAAAATGGGGATTAAGACTGTGAGCCCCACGTGGACAACCTGACTACGTTTTATGTACCCCAGTGCTTAGAATAGTGCTTGGCACATAGGAAGTGCTTAATAAATACCTTCATCATCATTATCATCACAGTCTTTTAGACTGTGAGCCCACTGTTGGGTAGGGACTGTCTCTATATGTTGCCAATTTGTACTTCCCAAGCGCTTAGTACAGTGCTCAGCACATAGTAAGCGCTCAATAAATACGATTGATGATGATGATTATCATTATTCTTATTAATAACAATAATAATCCTGGCTCCTCCACTTGTCTGCTGCGTGACCTTGGGTTAGTCACTTAACTTCTCCGTGCCCCAAGTTACCTCATCTGTAAAATGGGGATTAAGATTTTGAGCCCCGTCTGGGACATGAACTGTATCCAACCTCATTACCTGCTGTTTACCCCAGGGCTTAGAACAGTGCCTGGCATAGTAAATGCTTAAATATTATTTTTAAAAAAGTCCATTGGGAATTCCTTAGTCAATCCGGATAAGGAATCAGACAAGGATAGCAAAACAAACAAGGAATAGCCGAGCAAAACCCCAAGAATTGAAGGCCAAGTGCCCAAGTAAAAGAAATGGGAGTAATTTGTCAACCAAAGTAATGATTTTTAGATGCGGTAATGTGGCATGGCCAGAGCAGCATGCCATCGTGTCACTTCCCTTGGGCCTCATCGTGCTGCTGACCACAAGTGGTTGCACCAAAAGCAGTCGGCTCTTTCTGAATGATGAAGAAATACCTCTCCACTGGTGCTTATGTAGAGTTGCCTTGTTACTCGAAGATGACCCAGCTGATAGTGAGGTTTCCTTATGGAATTTACAAGGCACATTGGCTCGGGAGTTGATCGGTTTTGCTTTTTGTTAGGCCCTCAATGATAAAACGATAAACCAGTGACTCTGCCCAGGGGTTGTAGTGTGATGGTGATACCGTTAGATTCCCCCATTCCCAGCAACTGTTAGCTCAGGGTAATTTGGTATGTATAGTTCCCTCGGGACCCTTGACTCAGCTTTCGTTTGCCACCCAGCCAAGTCATTTTTGACAAGGGACTGCGCTGGAGCATAGTTCCAGTCCCGATCTTGAAAGACATGGGACCAGCATCCCACTGACTACGTACCGCTCTTTGAATTCCCAGACTTAGCCACCAGCCCATCGGCAACTGGAATCCTCAATGGCCCAACCAGTGGGGACCTGCCCCGCCCGACGCTCCTCCCCAATGGAATGCCAAACACCGTCGTGCCATGTGGAACTGAGAAGACTTTCTCTAACGGGATGGTGAATGGTCACGCGACAATGCTTCCCGGAAGCCCCTTCATAGGCTACATCATTGCGGTCCACAGGAAAATGGTTGGTTAGATCCTTGACGGGTCATCTCCATGCTTAATGTCTTGGCTCCTGCACAGGTTCTCACCTCTTCCCTTAGGAAGCTCCGTGAGCGTTCCAAAATGAATTCCAAATTCCGAAATGAGCCATCGCTGTTACACTGTTGTCTAGTGGTTAGAACACTGGCCTAGGAGTCAGAAGGTTCTGGGTACTAATGCCGGGTCCACCACTTGTCTGCCGTATGACCTTGGGCAAGTCACTTCAATGCTCTGTGCCTCAGTTCCCTCATCTGTAAAATGGGGATTAAGACTATAAGCCCCATGAGGGACAGGGACTGTATTCAACCTGATATGCTTGTATCCACCCCAGTGCTTAGTACAGTGCCTGGCACATAGTAAGCGCTCAACACATGCCACAGTTATGATACCACTTTGTCGGGATTTAGGCCGTCTGACAGTCAGGAAGTGAAATAATACTGTGTGGCAGGCGGGCGGAGGAGCATCTGTCTCGCCCTTCTAGAAGAACAGATTCTGACTGTCAGTCAGATGTGTTTTTCTTCTTGACGTTCCTCGGGAGTTTGGAGACATTATTCCATCATTGTACTAAATATGGTACTGGTCCTTCTGACCCTAGGGCTGTTCTAAAAAAATAAATCCTATCTCTTTAAGGAGTCAGTAAGCTGAGGCTACAGTCCAGCTGGAGAGCGGAGAGGAAATTCCTGACCCAGCTTGGAAAGTAATTCCAGAACTCTGTGGTCCAAAACCACCTTTTAGCACAGTGACCCTGGGCAAGTCACTCAACTTCTTACATTAGATTGTAAAGTTCTTAAGGGCAGGGACTCCCTCTCTCTCTCTCACTTGTACTCCCCCAAATGCTTAAGGCAAGTGTTCTGTGCATATTGGATGCTCAGTAAATACCAATGAATGAATGAATGAATGGTGCTAACTAGCTTTCCCTTCTAATTGCTTCTGCCCATGCAGATGAGAACAGAACTGTACTTCCTATCATCTCAGAAGAATCGCCCCAGCCTCTTCGGAATGCCATTGATCGTTCCGTGTACGGTGCACACCCGGAAAAAAGACCTGTACGATGCAGTATGGATTCAGGTGTCCCGACTGGCCAGCCCACTCCCTCCTCAGGAAGCCAGTAATCACGCCCAGGACTGGTGAGTCTGGGGAATGTTCCTGGGTTCTGACCACCCCGTGAGAAGCAGCGTGGCATGGGGGATAGCTGCCACTTGTCTGCTGCAGGACCTTGGGCAAGTCCCTTCGCTTCTTTGGCTCTCAGTTACCTCGTCTGCAAAATAGGGATTGAGACTGTGAGCCCCACGTGGTTCCCCCCACTTTAGACTGTAAGCCTGTTGTGGGCAGGGATTGTCTGTCTATTGCTGTACTATGCTTTCCAAGAGCTTAGTACAGTGCTCTGCACACGGTAAGTGCTCAATAAATGCGATTGAATGAGTGAATGAATGGTAGGGACTTTGTCCAACCCGATTTGCTTGTGTTCACGGCAGCACTTAGTACAGTGCCTGGAACATAGTAAGTGCTTAACAAATACCATAGTAATTATTATTATTATTATCATCAAAACTTGATGATGGGTTGTTTCCCGGGACAGGTGGTTTCCTGAAGTCTGCAGAATGAATATGGTACCCTCCTTTGTCATAATGACTTCCTTGAGGGACCAACCTGGGGTCATCAGCCAAACTTCTGTCTCCTAGGTACCTAGGCATAGTGACTTTCTAATCTAATCTATTCTATTTATTTTATTTTGTTAGTATGTTTGGTTTTGTTCTCTGTCTCCCCCTTTTAGACTGTGAGCCCACTGTTGGGTAGGGACTGTCTCTATATGTTGCCAACTTGTACTTCCCAAGCACTTAGTACAGTGCTCTGCACACAGTAAGCGCTCAATAAATACGATTGATGATGATGATGATCCCCGTAGCCATCTGTAGCAACATCTAACCTCCCTCCCCGTGGTAAAGATTTTTCTGCAATCAAACCCCCTCTTTATAATAAATCTCCCTCTTCCAATTCCGTTTGCTCATCTACCTTCCCAAAGAAGCTAGAAAAGACATAGCCTTTTGATTCACATCACCTGCACAGTGTCAGCCAGTAACATGAACTCAAAAGAGCTGGTCCAGCTCAGCTTTTCGACAGAGCACAATGTGTTTCTTTCCCCTGGGCCCAATGTCCACCTGAGTGGGATGATTGTGAGGGCCGAAAATCACTGGCCACAAAGCTAGCCGCATCTCAGAACAAAATCGATTTCAGAGGCATTGTCCAAAGTCACAGCTCCACCATTGGCATTGCTTTGCACATAGTAAGCCCTAACAACGACCATCATCATTATTACTATTATTATTATTATCCCTTTGCTCCCTTTTAGAAGTTTATCTGCTCTTCCAGGGACACGACCGTAGAAACTGGTCCCTTCGTCAAGCTCCCTTTCATTTTCCTTTCAGCTACCCAGTTATCCTGGGTTGAGCTGTAAATGGCCCGGTCAGCTTTGTCTGGTACCATGAGCCCTGCACACAGTAAGCGCTCAATAAATGCGACTGACTGAATGAATGAATGAATGAACTGTGGCTCATCATCCAGTGGGTGACGAGGTTAAGCGTCATAACCAAAGTCATTGTAGTGTTAGCTTTTCTCCACTTGGTAGCAAGCTTGCTCTTAAAATAGCCTTGGAAACTACCACCTGCCTTTATCTAGTAAGTAGAAAAGATTCTGGGTGTTTTTTATTCCCACGGGGAGATCACATGTATTAAAATATAGTGGACTGGCCCACCTTTGCTCCCTAATCACAAGACTGCCGAAGTCTGGTAGCTTAGGGCAGGCAAAACCAAATCCCTCCAGGGAGATGTTTGCTGTGGTGCTCTGGAAGCCGGGATGACTTAACTGGGATATTTCTGTATCCTGGAGGCACTTAAGGTATTTTATTTGGAGGGTTGCCTAGTGACCAAGCAAACCAGATCTTGAAAAATCATTACGGATTCTGGGCCTCTTGTCCGGTGTCAACGGTCTTTTAGTGGAAAAGTGTGATAACTTTGGCTGAACGTGAATCACATCCTCTCCCTGACTCTAAAGCCCTTCTGAAATCACATCTCCTGCCAGAGACCTTCCCTGATTTATTTCCTGCCATCAGTGGGATTTATTGAGCGCTTAATGTGTACAGAGCACTGTCCTAAGCACGGGGGTCCCTGTCGTTATTCTCCCTCAACTACCATCCCGAAAGCTTGCACCAGCCGCACACATTTTCTCACAACCATCTGTAACGCTTTTCTACATATTCTATTATTTAAGCACTCACCTTTCCTTCTTTCTATCTAAATTATTTTAACATCTTCACTAAACCGTAAGCTCCTCGAGGTCACCAATCATCTGTCAATCAGTGGTTTTTATTGAGCACTTACTAGGTGCAGAACACTGTACTGAGTGATTGGTGTACCAACTCCTGTGCTCTCCCAAGCTCTTAGAACTGTGTTCTGCACGGAAAGCGGTCAGTAAATGTGATTGAGATTCTAACAGTGTAGTAGCTGTATATCTGGGGGACTTTTCTTGTAATATTTACCTCCTTGGCCTCTTTTGGAGATAATGCCTTTTGGCCTAATAATAATAACAGTTATGGTAATTTTTAAGAGCTTACTGTGTGCCTAGCACTGTTCTATGCACTGGGATAGGTAGAAGTAAAGTAGGTTGGACACAGTCCCTGTCCCACATGGAGCTCCCATTCTTATTCCCCAATTTAGAGGTGAGGTAACGGAGGCGCAGAGAAGTGAAGTGACTTGCTCAAGGTCACACAGCAGACAATTGGCAGGGCTGGGATTAGAACCCAGGTCCTTCTGACTCCCAGGCTCTATCCGTTAGGCGGTGCCGCTTCTCAGCCGAATATGACTGCCCTGCTGAGCTAACTCATCATGAACATTACAGCCTCGTTATCTACATAGGACTGCAACTCCTTAGCCTCTGACACTGTGGTTGATGGGGTCGCGGAAGCCCCATTAAGCAGTGAGCTACGTGCATCACCATGCCTGAATTCACTGAATTTCAGCACTTTCCTTTTCAGTAACAAAAGTCCCCCTCAGTTCTCAGCCCAAAGGAAGATGGATGGAGGCAGCAGGAAGTGAATATGGTTCTCACGCTGCTTGGTTTGTGTGCTCTTCTGTTTTAGTGACGACAGCATGGGCTATCAGTATCCATTTACACTAAGGGTTGTTCAGAAGGATGGGAATTCCTGTGCATGGTGCCCGTGGTACAGGTAATTGTCTTTTCTGTTACCCCACGAAGGAGAATCTTTAGCATAATTGCAACCTGGGAGAATCGTATGGGGAGTGGTTTCAGCGCCTCGGAGGTAAAAGATCAAATAAGAGAACGGCGAATTGAACTCGAGCCGCTCTTCCCCTCTTGTTCCCAGTATTTCAGAGTATTAAGCAACTGACTTTACAATTCTCTAGGGCCATTCCACCTCAGTTATTCCAAACCAAATCCTGTCGCGTTTCTGCCCTGTACAGCTCGCATTTTTCACGTGACATGCACCCTACAAATTGATTTTGTGTTTATAACCACTTGCAAAGTCAG
The DNA here is from genome assembly GCF_015852505.1 of Tachyglossus aculeatus. Classification (NCBI taxonomy): domain Eukaryota; kingdom Metazoa; phylum Chordata; class Mammalia; order Monotremata; family Tachyglossidae; genus Tachyglossus; species Tachyglossus aculeatus. Next base: position 43,585,187 of record NC_052082.1, on the reverse strand, counting down.
ATACCCATCAATCAATCAATCAATCGTATTTATTGAGCGCTTACTGTGTGCAGAGCACTGTACTAAGCGCTTGGGAAGTACAAGTTGGCACCACATAGAGACAGTCCCTACCCAACAGTGGGCTCACAAGCTACAGGGCCCCAAGAGTTGGGGCAGGGGAGGGAATTCATTCATTCATTCATTCAATCAATCATATTTATTGAGCGCTTACTGTGTGCAGAGCACTGTACTTAGCGCTTGGGAAGTACAAGTTGGCAACATATAGAGACGGTCCCTACCCAGCAGCGGGCTCACAGTCTAGAAGGGGGAGACAGGCAACAAAACAAAACATATAAACCAAATAAAATAAATAGAATAAATAGGTACAAGTAAAATGAATAGAGTAATAAATACGTACAAACATATATACAGGTGCTGTGGGGAGGGTAAGGAGGTAAGGCGGGGAGGTTGAGGATGGGGAGGAGGGGGAGAGGAAGGAGGGGGCTCTGTCTGGGAAGGCCTCCTGGAGGAGATGAGCTCTCAATAGGGCCTTGAAGGCAGGAAGAGAGCTAGCTTGGCAGATGTGCGGAGGGAGGGCATTCCAGGCCAGGGGGAGGACGTGGGCTGGGGGTCGACGACGGGACAGGCGAGAACGAGGCCCGGTGAGGAGGTTAGCAGCCGAGGAGCGGAGGGTGCGGGCTGGGCTGGAGAAGGAGAGAAGAGAGGTGAGGTAGGAGGGGGCGAGGTGATGGACAGCCTTGAAGCCGAGGGTGAGGAGTTTTTGCCTGATGAAATTGGGGTGTTTAAGGGAGGGAGTTGGAGCTGGATGGAAAAAGTAGAGTTTTTCAGATTAACTCAAAACTGGTTTCTTTCACAACTCATTTCCCCTCATCCATTCTTGCCGCTCTTCTCTCCCTTTAGGTTCTGCAGAGGCTGTAAAATCGACTGTGGAGAAGACAGCGCGTACATTGGAAATGCTTACATTGCTGTGGATTGGGACCCCACAGCCCTTCACCTTCGTTACCAGACGTCACAAGAACGGGTAAAATAAATCGCTCTGCCAAACCCACTCGGCACAGCGTTGGGTTGGGTTGAATTTTTACTAGCTTTGAAATATATTTCATTGCAACTATACTGTGCCTTTTCAGGGCTAAGCACTCCTTCTCTTCAGCAGAGAGGCCATTCGGATGATATTCTTCCCGGTACTTAAGCCTTTGTGTTGTAATTGCTGTGGGGTTTTCTGTTCTTTCTCAGTTAGAGTAATTGTTAAAGACCACAAAAAAATCAATAATTTTTAAAAAGCCCGAGCTAAAACTATGGGTGTAATTAAGGGATAATGCTCATGGCGGTGGCTTATGCTAAGAAATAAGTGCATTCTGCCTAATGAGTAAATGTTAGTGTGGAACTGCAGCCTTTGATGGCCTCAAAAATCACTGAGCCCCCCCTCCCCAATTCTTTTTTGTTGGGGGGTGATTTTTCCATTTGAGGGGGCAGGGATTTGAGGGAACAGGAAAGGGAAATGTGGAGGGGAAGGAAAGCAGGAAATAGGAAGGAAGAGACAAGAAGGAAGAGGAAACAAAAAGTGGGAAGGGAGGAGTGCCTCTTTGTTGCCAAATTGTACTTTCCAAGCGCTTTGTAGAGAGCTCTGCACACAGTAAGCGCTCAATGAATGTGATGGAATGAGTGAATGAAAGAATCAGTCTCCCCCATCTCATACCCCACTCCTCACCAGGGCCAGACCGAGCAGCTATTTTGGCCCACGCCAGCTGGTCTCACACCCCCCAAATGCCCCAGGTCACAGGACCGTGCCAGTCCCGTCACCATAGCCGCAGTTCTGGATTGCAAGCCCGTGCTCACATCCCTCTAGAATTCTCTAGACTCTATGCTCCTTTTGGGCAGAGAACGTGCCTGTTCATTGTTACGCTGGACTCTCCCAAGCGCTTAGTACAGTGCTCTGCACTCAGCAAGCGCTCAGTAAATACGATCGACTGACGTCCCACTCATACTGGGGAGACACCAACCTGCGCCCTAAAAACCTAAAAACATTCACACCACGGACTTTCCAGCCTTTGTTTCTGCCATGAGGATCCCAGCCCCCGTGGCATCAGTGAGGACTCCAGTCCCAGTTGTCCCGGGGCAATAGCTCTTAGTGCGTGGCACAGAGTAAGTTCTTAACAAATACCACATTATTATTATTACATATACCATTATCATTATTAAAAGGTGGAGCTTCCATCTTGGCTCCCCTGCTAATTGTTTTTTTTTTCCAAATGCAAAGGTGGGGAGCAATCATTCCCTTACACCTTCCTACTCTCATTTACCACGGTATCACCCCCACAGTAACAGGCACAGTAGTTTCCTGTGGACCAAATACACTCCAAACCTCTGAGTTGATTGAACTGCTAAGAAGAGAACCGCCCCCAAGAGAATTTAATGTATAAGAGCTGTAAGCTTAAATGACACATGCTCAGAAAGGCAAGCAGCAAACCCTCCGGCCCCTCTGAGAATCAATCGATTGATCGTATTTATTGAGCGCTTAAGGTGAGCAGAGCACTGTACTGAGCGCTTGGGAGAGTACAGTATAATAGAGTTGGTAGACATGTTCCCTGCCCACAACAAGCTTACAGTGTAGAGGGGTAGACAGACATTGATATAACTAAATACATTAAGGATAGGTACGTAAATGTTGTGGGGGTTGGGGAGGGTGGTGAATAAAGGGAGAAAATGAGGGTGAAGCAGAAGGGTGTGGGAGAAGAGGAAATGAGGGCGTAGTCAAGAAAGGCCTCGTGGAGAAGACGTGACTTTAGTAAGGTTTTGAAGACGGGGAGATCAGCTGTCGGATATCGAGAGAGAGGGTGTTTTTCCAGGGCAGTGGTAGGACGTGGGCTGGAGATAGATGAGATCGAGGTACAGTGAGGAGGTTGATATTAGAAGAGTGAGGGGTGGAGGCTGATGTTGACTGCTTCCCCAATGCCTCATCAATGCAGCTTTAGTGTTGGGAAAACGGAACCTCAAAGAGAAAACTCATTTGTCCCACGGTTTCAAAATGGGCCAAGATGTATCTCAGGACGAGGATCAGGGCAGAGGAGGTGGGGTGGCTCTAGATATTTCAGACAAGTGGCTTTTTGAGAGCAGGAGACTGTAAATGCTAAGAAAATACAGACCGATACCAATTGGTCAAGGGCAACTTGCCCAGGATTTTGTCTTCAGTCTTCAGTGCCCCCTGTCTTTTCCCTCTTAGAGGGAAACCCTTTATGGACCTGTCATTCAGTGAGTTGGACTATTGACCAAGCACGTCTTTTCGTGTCCTCTCGTGATGTGGGTAAAGTCCATTATCACTTGCAAATAAGGAATTTCCTCATTTGTGAGGAAATGAGGTAGTATGCTGTAGTACTTCCTTGTTCTGGGGTGCTTTAAAAGAAAAAAGTCATGACTGTTAACACCAAGGAATTGCCATTAGAGCGTACGAAAGGAGTCCAATAAGATGGATTCCCAAATAGTGGGGAAAGTTATGAGCAAGGGGTCAGAAGCAGGAGAGATGAGAAGGAAGCACGATAAAAAGAGTAGCCTGGCCGGAGTGAAAGGCATGAGCCAGGAAGTAATGGTGAAGGGAGCAGAGATGTCAGAGAGCCAGTGGAGAATTTTTCAGCCAGTGGTCTAGATCTTCTGCTTGATGCAGAGGGAAAAAGTGAGCATGGTGCTGACCAACGTCCCAGAAAATGGATCCGGGTTTTCCTCCACCCCTCACTCAGTCAGTCGTATTGATTGAGCACTTACTGCGTGCAGAACGCTGTATTAAGTGCTTGGGAGGGTATAGTACAACCGAATTGGTAGACATGTTCCCTGTCCACGGGGAGCTTACAGACACACCTTTGTTAGGGATTCTTGTATTTGGCACTTCCCAAGTTCTTAGTGTGACCTACAGATGAATAGGTTTTTGAAAGCTTGAGATCATTAATACTTAGAAAATACTGGCCCTAATGGATGGAGCAGTGGGAGTCAGAAGGGCCTGAGTTCTAATCCCAACTCCACCACTCGTCAGCTGTGTTTGTCGGCTGTGTGGCCTTGGGCAAAACACTTCATTTCTCTGTGCCCTAATTACCTCTTCTGTAAAATGGGGATTAGGACTGTGAGCCCTGCATGGGACAGAGACTGTGAACTTTTATCTATCCCAGTACTTAATACAGTGCCTGACACATAGTAAGCACTTACCAAATAGCATAAAAAAATACAGATCAATACATATTGGTCAAACTTTAGTCCAACTAGCCCAGGATTTTGTCTTCAACCTTCCAGCACCCAGTAATATGCTTTATATTAATGCTTATTACTGACAGAGACAAATACCCATAAGGGTATGCACCCTCAGAGAAGGACACTTAGAATACACGGAAACAAATACAGGTGTATACAAATACACTTAAGATAAGAATGGTCGCAATTTCCCCAAAGTGGAAAATTGGGCGCGCCATGTAGAAGAGGGACTGTGTCCGATGTGATACTAGGAAACCTTGCAGAGTGCCGTCTCAGCATGAGTTAGGAACCAGCAAGATTTAGTACCCACCCCAGCCCTTAACCCTTTGTAAATACTGTAATTTTAGTATTAGAAAACAGAGAGGAGTCACGATGACAGTTGGCTGAAGGAGTGGAAGTTGGATTAGTCTCGGAAGAGGAACTTCTTAAGAGGAATTTGAAGTGGGAAGGGTGTGGTTTGGCGAAACCGAGTGGGAAGGCTTTCTAGGCAAGGGAAAAGATGTGCATAGTGACTTGGAACCTGGGGAGTTGTGTGGATCAGTTGGAAAGTTTGCTTGGGGGAGCAAATAACTTGCGCTGGAGTGTGGCAAGGGAAGGGAGTGAATAGATAAGAAGGAGATAACAGTTGAATGACCTTGAAATCAAAATTAGGAGATTCTGCTTTCTGAGGAGAAATGGATAGCCATTAGAGGGTTTTTTTGTGGGGGGGGAGGATTTGGTGGAGGAATAACCCCACTGCACCTTCTGTCTATCTAAGCCCTTTTATCCCCAACTCCCTCTCCATTCTACATGGTCTGTGTACTTGGATCTATGTCCTTTGGGCATTTAGTATACACTTCACCCCCGGCCCTGCAGTACTTACGTACATGTATAAGCGCTTGGGAGAGTATTGTATATCGTATAACAAAGTTCGAAGACCCGTTCCCTGCTCCCAGTGAGCTTACGGTCTGGGGTCGAGGGTACAGGCAATATAAATAAATTAATGATCGATATGTACCGGATATGGAGCCAAGAGAGGGGTGAGTAAAAGGTGCAAACTGAAATCCAAGGAGGACACAGAAGGGAGTGGGCAAAGAGGAAATGAGGGCTTAATCAGAGAGAAGGCCTCTTGAAAAGATGTGCCTTCAATAGGGCTTTGAAGGCGAAGAGTATAATTGTCAGTCGACTATGAAGAGGGAGGGCATTCCAGCCCAAAGGCAGGGCGTGGGCGAGAAGTCAGCAGCGAGACAGATGAAATCGAGGTCCAGTGAGTAGGGGTGACATTGAGGAGTGAAGTGTGTGGGCTGAGTTGTAGGAGGAAATCAATCAGTCAGTGGTATTTATTGCACGCTTATTATACTGTACTAAGCTCCAGAGTACAAAACAACAGAATTAACAGACAGGTTTCCTGCCTATAAAGAGCTAAATCAGGGAGATATGATAAGAGGGGACAAGGCGATAGAATGCTTTAAATCTTTAAACCACAAATCTCACCACGCCAACCTTGTCCTACCCCTCACCTGCTGTTCAATCTCTTTATCTCCTCTTACCATCAAGACATTTCTCCCAGATGACCTCCCCCAACCACCTTCAATTCAGTCTGTCCAAAATGGAATCATCATCCCATCTCTTAATACTGAAACTTCCTAATTTTGCCATTGCCATTGACAGTACCACCATTTTTCCTCTCCTGGATACTCACAGCCTTGGTACTATTTTTAACTCCTCACTTTTATTTTTTTTCCTCCCACATCAAGCGTCCAGATCCTGCCAATTCTCCCTCTGCAGTATTTCACGTATCCAACCCTTCCTCACCACCTTTACAGCCACCAACCACTCAGGTTCAAACCATCCTCCTGCCCACAAGGCTAAGTTATTGCAACAGCTTCCCTGCTGACTCTCCCCACCCAGACCTCTCCCCTACTCCAGATAGGGCTGCTTCAGTCATCTTCATAAAATGCTACTCAGAGCAGCTGATTCCCTTCCCCGTTTCATTGCACTTTCAACAAACGTTCCTGATGGATTTATGAGAAACGGTGTGGCGTAATAGATAGAGCACAAGCCGGGAGTCAGAAGGACCAGGGTTGTAACCCTGGCTCCATCACTTGTCTGCTACGTGACTTTGGGCAATTTACTTTGTTTCTCTGTGCCTTATCTGTAAAATGGGGATTCCGACTGTGACCGACCTGATTATCTTGTATCTACCCCAGCGCTTAGAACAGTGCTTGGCACATCGTAAGCACTTAACAAGTACCAGGATTATTATTACATAATAATAATAATACTAATAATATTCGTGGAGCTCTCTCCTTCTGGTCTGTCCATTCTCTTCTCCTGCTACACCACAGTGGGCACTCTTCATTCTTCCAAAGCTAGCCCTCTTAGTCTACCTCCTTCCAGACACTTATGCCCAACCCATAATCTCTGCTTTTACCCATTTCTCTTTACCTTATCTGTAAAATGGGGATGCCGACTGTGACCGACCTGATTATCTTGTATCTACCCCAGCGCTTAGAACAGTGCTTGGTACATAGTAAGCACTTAAGTATCAGGATTATTATTACATAATAATAATAATACTAATAATATTCCTGGAGCTCTCTCCTTCTGGTCTGTCCATTCTCTTCTCCTGCTACACCACAGTGGGCACTCTTCATTCTTCCAAAGCTAGCCCTCTTAGTCTACCTCCTTCCAGACACTTATGCCCAACCCATAATCTCTGCTTTTACCCATTTCTCTTTACCTTATCTGTAAAATGGGGATGCCGACTGTGACCGACCTGATTATCTCGTATCTACCCCAGCGCTTAGAACAGTGCTTGGCACATAGTAAGCACTTAACAAGTACCAGGATTATTATTGCATAATAATAATAATATTAATAATATTCCTGGAGATCTCTCCTTCTGGTCTGTCCATTCTCTTCTCCTGCTACACCACAGTGGGCACTCTTCATTCTTCCAAAGCTAACCCTCTTAGTTTACCTCCTTCCAGACACTTATGCCCAACCCATAATCTCTGCTTTTACCCATTTCTCTTTACCTTATCTGTAAAATGGGGATACCGACTGTGACCGACCTGATTATCTCGTATCTACCCCAGCGCTTAGAACAGTGCTTGGCACATAGTAAGCACTTAACAAGTACCAGGATTATTATTGCATAATAATAATAATATTAATAATATTCCTGGAGATCTCTCCTTCTGGTCTGTCCATTCTCTTCTCCTGCTACACCACAGTGGGCACTCTTCATTCTTCCAAAGCTAACCCTCTTAGTTTACCTCCTTCCAGACACTTATGCCCAACCCATAATCTCTGCTTTTACCCATATGGGGGATTCCTTCCTTATCTTCAAAACCCTCCTAAAAGCCCACTTCTTCCCAAGAGGCAGTCTCAGATTAATCCCCACCTTCTTGGTCATATCATCCCATCAATCTTCTTAGCCTTCATATAATAATAGTGGCCTTTGTTGAAGCAGCATGGCCTTGTGGATTGAGCCCAGGACGGGAGTCAGAAGGACCTGCGTTCTAATCCCAGCTCCACCAGTTGTCTGCTGCATGACCTTGGACAAGTCACTTCTCTGGACCTCAGATACTTCATCTGTAAAGTGGGGATTTAAGACTGTGAGCCCCATGTGGGACAGGGACTGTGTCCAACCTGATGATCTTCTGCGTGGCTCAGTGGAAAGAGCACGGGCTTTAGAGTCAGAGGTCATGGGTTCAAATTCTGGCACCACCTACTGTCAGCTGTGTGACTTTGGGCAAGTCACTTAACTTCTCTGTGCCTCAGTTACCTCATCCGTAAAATGGGGATTAAGACTGTGAGCCCCCCGTGGGACAACCTGATCACCTTGTAACCTCCCCAGTTCTTAGAACATTACTTTGCACATAGTAAGCGCTTAACAAATGCCATCATTATTATTGTTATTATTACCCCCAGCTCTTAGTTTCGTGCTTGGCACATAATAAGCACTTAATAAATGCCAAGTTAATTAGGTTTTTATTAACAATAATAATAATAATGGTATTTGTTAAGCATTTACTATGTGCCAAGCACTGTTCTAAGCTCTGGGGTAGATACAAGGTAATCAGGTGTCCCAAGTGAGGCTCATGGTCAGTCTTAATCCCCATTTTACAGATGAGGTAATTGAGGCACAGAGAAGTGAAGTGACTTACCCAAAGTCACACAGCTGATAAGTGGCGGAGCTGGGATTAGAACCCACGACCTCTGACTCCCAAGCCCGGGCTCTTTCCACTAAGCCACGAGCCTTTGTACATTTGCTTTTGCCATTTTCACTGTGCAATTGCTTTTGCAATTTTGCATTTTCATTGTATATTTGCAATTTGTGACTGGTTGTCTTCCCTCATTTAATTGTCAGCACATGGAGATCAGGAACTAAGCCTTTTACTTCTGGTATGGGTTCCATGTTTTACATTTGTATGTAAATGCTGTGTGCCGAATGTCATTTGCAAAAGGTAGCATAGGTGGCTCTAAGGTGGGAAAAACCCAAGGATGAGGGAGTCGGAAAAAGGAAGCAAGCATGGCCTAGTGAATAAACCATGGGCTTGGGAGCCAGAGGACCTGAGTTCTAATCCCGGGCTCTGCCGTGTGGCCTTGAGCAAGTCATTTAACTTCTTTGTGCCTTAGTTTCTTCAACTGCAGAGGGGGGATTAAGTACCAGTTCTCCCTCCTACTTGTCCCACGTGCAACAGAGATTGTATCCAGCCTGATTTATATCCACTCCAGCACGGAGAACAGTGCCTGACACATAATAAGTACATAACAAATGCCATGGGAAAAAAAAAAACAAACTTGGCAGCGAAACCAGTAAGGACATAGACCACCCTGGGATAATGAGAGTTTGAACCAGGGTGGTGTATGCGAGAGAAAGGGTGGAGTTGAGAAATAGAGGAAGAGCTAGCAGGATTTAGAGACAGACCGAATGTGGGAGGGAAATTGCAGAGATGAGTCAAAGATAACACCCAAAATTGCGTGATTGTGGAACAGGGAGGATTATGCTGTTATCAGTAGCATTGAGAAATTTAGGAAGTGGAGAAGTTTGAAGTGGGAAGATGAGTTAATTGTTGACATATCAAATTTAAAGCGCCCTTGAGTTTTATTTGGAAAAATTCTACCGGAGTCAAGAAGAGATTAAAGATTTTAAAACAGGAGAGATCAGGGTTGGTGAGGTGAGAGTGAGATAAGGTGAAACCGCATCATAACATGAGCTCCCAGAGAGAATGAGAATGTAGGGAGAAGATAGAGGACTTCAGACAAAGTTCTAGGGGACACACACAGTTACAGAGTGAGGAGAGAAAGAAGAGCTATCAGAAACTTCTGAGAAGCGATCAGAGAGTTAGGAGGAGAACCATGAGACAAAGGAGTCAGTGAAACCACAGTCTAAATGAACTTCTAGGAGGAGAGGGTGTTGGTAGTTTTGATGGCGGCAAGGGGCCAAAGGGGATTAGGACAGAGTAGAGTGTATTAGATTTTTGCCAGGAGGAGGTTATTGGAGGCCTTCTAATGAACATGGTCTCACTAGAAGGTAAAATCCAGGTTGTGGTGGTTCAATCAATCGTTGGCCTTAATTGAGCACTTAGTGTGCAGAGCACTGTACTAAGCACTTGGGAGAGTACAATACAACAGAGTTGGGTGACACGTTCCCTGCCCACAATGGGCTTACGGTCTAGAGGGCTTTGAGAGAATTGGGAGTGAGGAAGTGGAAGCAGCAGGTACATGCAGGCAGTCCATTCTTTTAGACTGTGAGCCCACTGTCGGGTAGGGACTGTCTCTATATGTTGCCAATTTGTACTTCCCAAGCGCTTAGTACAGTGCTCTGCACATAGTAAGCGCTCAGTAAATACGATTGATGATGATGATGATTCAGGAAGTTTGGACAGTTTGGGAAGGAATGGAAAGAACAAAGGCTCTTTCAAGTCAGAGGACCTGGGGTCTAGTCCCGGCTCTGCCACTTGTCTGCTTGTGACCTTGGCCAACTCGTTTCACTTTTCTGTGCCTGAGTTAACTCAACTGTGAAATGGGGAATAAATCCTCCTCCCTCCAATTAAACTATGAGCCTCATGGTGGACAGGGACTTTATCCAGCTTAATTGACTGTGATTAGTACAGTGATTAGTACAAGGGCCCTTAACAAGTACCATTAAAAAGGAGCTGGTGAGTGTATTTGAGTTGAAGGTTGGGTGTGTCAAAAGGCAGAAGGGATAGAACCGGAGGAGGGTGAGTACTTCAGCACAGTAAGAGGGATCAAATATTTTTAGGAGACGGGAGTGGGTAGGATCCCGAGGCCCAGGTAGAGGAACTCGATTTAGAGGCAGTAGAAGATCTCTTCTTGGGACAACAGTGTGAATGAGGAAATTGTTAATATGAGAGTAAGAGATTTTCTTCTTCAAATGTCATCTAGTCGTTTCCAACCCATAGCAACTCCATGGACACACCCTCTTCGGAACATCCCATCTTCTAGCATAAAGTCGTTCTGGTATGTTTATCCATAGAGTTTTCTTGGTGTAGCTACAGAAGGGGTTTCCCCTTGTCTTCTTCCATGCAGTAATAACTTGAGTCTCTGCCATTGTCTTTGATCAACTCTTTGATCACTTGATCATCCGCCTTTGACTCTCTCCCGTGCCGCTGCTGCCCAGCACAGGTGAATCGACTTTGTCTGGCACTTCAGCTTGGACCTTGCCATTACTGGTAACCTTATATGGCAGAGCTCTAAGCTTCTTCAGCGGTTGCAAACTCTCCTGCCACGATAAGGTGTTGTTTCGTAGGAGAGAAGAGAATATTAGGAAGGTGACATTTGGGCTTAGTGGGTCTCTGCCTTGTTAACAAGAATAGTCTGTGAAACGGTCCAGGGTTAGAGGTGGGGATACAGAGGCTTCCAAAGAAAGTCGATGGTCTGAAATAATCAATAGGCCTAAACCTTTTCTAGGAATCATTGACCTGAAATCCACCTGATACCATTCTTAAAAAAAGGAAAGAGTAAATGGACACTCTTACACTAATCTGGTGAGAGTGGAAGGTTTTCAGTGAGTGATTTTCCCCCAGCTCCACCCAGAAGTTAGCAAGGCGTGTGGGATGACACGAACTGTCTTGAAACTCATAACTTTTGAGGTGGGTAACCAGCTCCAAACTAATAAAAGCAGAAATCAGTTTATTGTAGGTTCCATATGTTCAGTAAAAAAAAATGTTACAGTTGCCAAGGTAAGACAAATTTCCTTTTTTATTTTTGGTTTCATTCCAAAGTTCTCCCTTCAAGTAAGGTTATTTAGCCCAGAGCAATGGTGAAATATGAAGAGACCTAATTGCATGATAAACCCGTCATTGGCAGGTCAGACTTTAAAATGAGGAAAGATAAAGGTTAGCCGGGCACTCCACCCCCCCATCCACGGAGGGTAAAAGTCTTAGAGCAAGAGGGAGAAAGAATGCATTCTCACAAGGGGAGCAGGACCCACTGTCCCACATGCTCTTTCCCACTAAATAAATCAGAATATGAGGGAGCCCCGTGAGGGGAACGTGCTTGTAGGAAGGGTGCCGTGGGGAGGATCGATGGGAATGAATTGGGCTCCTTTCTGGGAAAGGGAACTTGTTCAGTTGGTGAAGACAGCATAGTTTGTAGGGATAATAGAAGGTTTTCTGGAATGAGCCTGACTTTTGCCAGAAGAGAGGAATCATCCTCAGGGTAATTGATTGAGGTTCTGCCTTCAGAATAAAATAACCCTGGGTATTGATGATGATAATAATGGTACTCATTAAGCACTTACTATGGGCCAAGCACTGTTCTGAGTGCTGGGGTAGATATTAATCAGGTTGGGACATAGTCCCTGTCCCACGTGGGGCTCATACTCTTAATTCCCATTTTACAGATGAGGGAACTGAGGCCCAGAGAAGCTAACTGACCTGCCTGAGGTCACACAGCAGATGTGGCGGAGCCAGGATTAGAGCCCAGGTCCTTCTGACTCCCAGACTTGTGTTCTATCCTCTGGGCCATGCCGCTTCTCACTGATGTGGTAAAGTGATGGCTAGTCCCCTTTAAGGGTCTCCCTTCCTTGACTTGCCTTTCTGGCAGCAGCAAGGTATGAAGTAGCAGCTTAAGGACAGAATGAAATGTCCTCAGGTATCTTACTGGTTAACAAAGCCTAGAGGCAGAGATAGTAGTAACCTTTTCAACAAAGGCAGCTTGCCTTTTCTCAGGGTGCCCCCCGTACTTTTTACTGCGATTTCCAATGGAGTCCCCACGAAACAGGCAAAACTCCGGGTGGCCTTCTGGTAACTCTGCGTTTCAAGAAACAGATGAGCATATTCGGCTTATCTTGTGCGGTCCGAGGCTCGATGGCTGCCTTCCCATTTTGATCGTGTCTGCTTCTTTTCCTGCTTAATTCAAATCTCGATTCTGCGCGGCAGCGATATTATTTCCCCTCTGGCCTGTGGAAAGCCTGTAGCATACTAATTCTCTGTCTGGAACAAACAATTGGGCTGCTCTGAAAATGTCAGTCGTGAAATGTAGAGTCTCCTCCTTTCTAACGTGCTTCATTGTTGCGTTTGCAACAGAACTTAGAAATACAGCGAAGCCGTCCTCTGTTGTTCTTTTATAAAGATGACAGAAGTTTAAAAATGAGCTGGGAAAGGACTTAATAGACATGACACTGGACATGAATGTGTCTGTTCAACCATCTCTGAGTGCTTTTTGCAATAAAACATAATTACTGCAGTGATTGTTTGGCACTTACTCCAGGCCAAGCTCTCTGCTAAGCACCGGGGCAGATGCAGTGCGATCAGAGCAGACACAGCCCCTGTCCCATGTGGGGCTCACAGTCTAAGGGTGAAGGAGGCCAGGAGTTTAATCCCCATTTTGTTGATGAGGAAACTGAGGCACAAAGAATTTACATGATTTACCCCAGATTAACACAGCGGGCAAATGGCTGAGCCGGGATTAGAACCCCATTTTTCTGAGTCGCAGTCTTTTGCTCTTTCCTCTAGGTCCCACCGCTTCTCTAACATAGCCTGGGCACAGAAATGAAAGATTTTTTAGGTGTATGAGTTTAACCAGAAGAGTGGGTAAAGAGCAACTGTCTTGAACCTTAACACCAAACAAGCCACTTAACCTTTGTCTATCTATAAAATGGTAACGCTGGGACATCTCCTTCCTGGGATTTTTGAGAATGGAGAAGAGGTTTTCCTCTCTACTGGTTGCCAGCCAACACTGCCAGAGAGAGAGGGGGGCGGTTCTCACAGCCAGATATTTACTGATTCGCTTACCAGAAGCGATTGTTGCATAATCAATCAATCAGTCAATCAATCAATCGTATTTATTGAGCGCTTACTATGTACAGAGCACTGTACTAAGCGCTTGGGAAGTACAAATTGGCATCACATAGAGACAGTCCCTACCCAACAGTGGGCTCACAGTCTAAAAGGGGGAGACAGAGAACAGAACCAAACATACCAACAAAATAAAATAAGTAGGATAGAAATGTACAAGTAAAATAAATAAATAAATAAATAAATAGAGTAATAAATATGTACAACCATATATACATATATACAGGTGCTGTGGGGAAGGGAAGGAGGTAAGGCGGGGGGATGGAGAGGGGGACGAGGGGGAGAGGAAAGAAGGGGCTCAGTCTGGGAAGGCATAACCCTCTAAGGAGACTGCTTCAGTGGAACCCAGGACCAAATGTATGGCCAGAACTCTTTGAACTGGAAAATGGAGAGGAGGAAAAGATCAAGCACTGGTAGGAGGAAGGCTGGAAATTTTCAGTCTCTAATTTTTTGGTTTCAAAAAACATTGACCTGGCTATTTTATTGGGTGCATTCCAGGCCGGACGGGCATTCGGCTATTGTGGCCAGCTTTCCCTTGAAAGTGTGATTACATTCTCACTTCACCCGTGAGTCAGTTCAAGCCAATTTGCAACTCTCTTCTATGTAATTGAGAGCATTGAACCCAGGGCTTTTGACCAGTCTCTAGACCGTAAACTCACTGTGGGCAGGGAATGTGTCTGTTACATTGCACTCTCCCGAGCGCTTAGTACAGCGCTCTGCACACAGTAAGCGCTCAGTAAATATGATTGACTGACCAAATGGTAGCTGCACTGAGCGTGAAGCCAGAATTGATGAAATTCCACTGCTCCACGCTCCCCCCCCACCAACTCTTGAGTTCACACCCCTTGCCCCCAGATCATTCCAAGAGGTAACTTCAAGTCATGAGCAGTCCTGGGAATCTGGGGAAATTGTTAGAGCACTGGTGGGTGGCCAACTGAACTGCATCCATCTTCCCTTGCTGTACCTTTGGGCAGATTGTTGAAGAGCACGAAAGTGTGGAGCAGAGCCGGAGGGCCCAGGCAGAACCCATCAACCTGGACAACTGTCTGCGGGCCTTCACCAACGAGGAGGAGCTGGGCGAGGACGAAATGTATTATTGTTCCAAGTGCAAGACCCATTGTTTAGCCACCAAGAAGCTGGATCTCTGGAGACTCCCCCCCATCCTGGTAGGTTGGGCCGAGATGCCCTTTTTCTTCCCAAACTATCCAGCAGCAAGTTACCACTCCACTCCCAGGCTCTCTGAACTGTTGCTACTCTGAGACTTCTTCAAGTTCAAGTAAGGATGTGGTAAAGGTAAAGGTACTTTGTAAAAGGTACTATCTGTGGTAAAGGGGTAGAAAGTGCCTGGGAGCAATTTATGGCTCATCTTTCTGATGCAATCTAGAAAGCCACCTTTTCATCTTGTGCATTCGTGACTGATTTAATTCGCTGCCACTGGAATTTGGGTGGATGGATCTTTCCATTTTTAGAGTTCCGCTGCAGAGGTTCAGGATACTCTGGGATACTTCACCACGTACTTCTTGTCTCACCTCTGTCACGCTTGGCTCACTCTCCTTCCTCCTTGGTTAATTGTTAGTAACTATTCGAGTGGCAGCCGGATGCATGGCTGGCCCTGGGCCACGCGTGGAGCCTTGCCCTCGCCGCCGGTTGCCAGCCAACACTGCCGAAGAAGGGCGTTTACCGATTCGTGTACCAGAAGCCTTTGTTTCACAGTCCACTGAGAGACTGATGGTTGTCTATTTCTCCTACACTGACATGACATTTATTCCTTCCACTGCGTTCTCCCTTCCCTGCACGCTAACAGCTGAAGGTCGTGTGAGTCAGAAAACTTCAAAGCAGGCCTCTCTACTGTTTATTGGGTCGTGTATGATTTTTTCAATCAGATTCCCATTTGAAACTGAGCTATAGGATGCTGGAGTTTAAAGTGAAAGCAGACATCTTAATCCCACATTTATCCCTCTTAAAGGTGAATGATAATCTCATTAATAACTTAAGTAGACAAATTGGATAGTGCCAAAGAAGCGGTTATGGTACCTGGTATTCAGCGTTGAGAAGCAGCACGGTGTAGTGGATAGAGCAAGGGCCTGGGAATCAGAAGGTCGTGGGTTCTAATCCTGGCTCTGCCACTTGTCTGCTGTGTGACCTTGGGCAAGGCACTTCACTTCTCTGGGCCTCAATTCCCTCATCTCAAAAATGGGGATTGAGATTGTGAGCCCCACATGAGAGAGAAATTGTGTCCAACTCAATTTGCTCATATATCCACCCCACCGCTTAGTACATTTCCTTATGCATAGTAAGTGTGTAACCAGTACCACAACAATAATAATTTTAAGTGTTCACATTCATCTATACCTAGAGGACTCTTGTAACATGGAATGAGGAAAAAATCAGATCTTAAATCTGTACTTGAAAATAACTTTTGAAAGATAGTCCAGGAAACAGCAGCTTTGAGATTCAGTGGCAGACATACTTTGTAATAAAGGCCATTACCGAAAACCAAATTCCCCTCATGCTTTCGGGGTATTTAGAGAGAAAATGTCACTTCTAAATGTCAGGTCCTAGAAAATCCCATTTATGTAGACAGTTCCCTCACTCACACCCCTTCGACTTAAGGTGCTAACGTGCTTTTCTGCTGTTTTTCTCCATAGATAATTCACCTCAAACGATTTCAGTTTGTGAACGGCCGCTGGATCAAATCTCAAAAAATCGTAAAGTTCCCTCGTGAAAACTTCAACCCCGGTGCTTTTCTGGTACCCAGAGACCCGGCACTCTGCCAGCGCAAGACCCTCCCGCCCCAAGGGGATGACTCCTGTGAGCCTCGACCTCCTCCGGGAGAATTGAAGAAAGCGGAGTCCCAGAACGGGTTCACGCCCGGGGAAGGGGACGCATTGTGCAAGAGCCCTTCCTCGCTCAGTACCAACACTGTCAATAATACGAAAGGTACGGAGAGTGTGGAGGAACTGGCCCGGGACAGTCATCTTCCCAGCTCTCTTCATGGGGGCTTTTGGCATCAACTTGCAAGACAGTGGAGTGGGGATCATCATCAATCGTATTTATTGAGCACCTACTATGTGCAGAGCACTGTACTAAGCGCTTGGGAAGTACAAATTGGCAACATATAGAGACAGTCCCTACCCAACAGTGGGCTCACAGTCTAAAAGGGGGAGACAGAGAACAAAAGCAAACGTACTAACAAAATAAAATAGAATAGATATGTAGAAATAAATTAAATAAATAGAGTAAAAAAAATATGTACAAACATATATACATATATACAGGTGCTGTGGGGAAGGGAGGGAGGTAAGATGGGGGGATGGAGAGGGGGACGAGGGGGAGAGGAAGGAAGGGGCTCAGTCTGGGAAGGCCTCCTGGAGGAGGTGAGCTCTCAGCAGGGCCTTGAAGGGAGGAAGAGAGCTAGCTTGGCGGATGGGCGGAGGGAGGGCATTCCAGGCCCGGGGGATGACGTGGGCTGGGGGTCGATGGCGGGATGGCCTCTGCCGCTTCTTCTGGGAGATGGGTGTTGTTTCTCCCTCTAAACGGTGGCAGAAAGAGGTTCCTTTCCCACCGTTTTCCGGGTTAGTGTCGGGGTGACAGTAGTCATTTGCCAGGAACATTGCCTGGAGGGGCCCTTGTGGCCACCGAGTGAGTCCAAGCCCCACTCAGCTGTCCTGGAGTTGAGGTAGTGCCTCTAAAGGAAATGGCAGCAAATCTCGTCCTGTATTTTGTAGCTGGAGTGTGGCGCTCGTTCAGGTGGGTTTCCAGCAACTGAATGGAATCTTCACTTTGGCCTCGGTCATGTGTTTCCTTCTCTCAGGCTCTCCATCTTCAGCAAGAAGAAGCGGAAGCAGCTGCCCCTCGAGCAAAAACAGCAGCCCAAATGGCAGCCCTCGAACTTTAGGAAGGAGTAAAGGGCGACTCCGCCTACCCCAGATCGGCAGCAGAAGTAAACTGTCCGGGAGCAAGGAGAACCTGGACCCCAGTAAGGAGAACGGTGCCGAGCGGTCTTCTGAGTTGGCCGACGGCACGAGCAGAGGGCACGTGTTGGGGGAGAGCCAGCCGGAGTTGTTCACGCCTCAGGACAACGAGGGGCCCGTATCCAATGGATTCTTTTGGGGACAGGACGCATGCACCAACAGCTGTAGTAACGGTCAGATGGAAAGCTACAGTGAGGAAGACATCACCGATGACCAAAGAGAAGACGCCTGCGTTAAGCCTATTTACAACCTATATGCAATTTCGGTAAGTGAGAGAGAGAGTCCTTGACTTTGAAGGAACCTCTGGGGTTAATCCAGCCCAAAAAGATAAGGGTCTGCCTTTAGGTCAGTAGAACCAGGACACAAGAATCTCCACCATTCCTTGGTCACTTCTCCCAGGGTCTCTCAACGCTGACACAAGGCTCTCGGCTCAGGTCATTCTCAGTCCCGTCTGCTAGACTTCATCCATCTTCTTTGGTTTCTTTGTGGAAATAAAGATCAATAGATCACTCTCCTCCATATTCATGTAACTGAAGTCTTAACCTTCTCTCTGTCTCACAGCGGTCTCTTTCGGTTAAACAATCCTGTTTCCGTTTACCAGCCGTTACATAATCTGTGTCGGCCTCTTTTGGAACCTCCCACCATTTCCATGTCTTGTACCTTTCTTTTTATTTAATCTTATTTTTTTAACCGGAGTTAAGTGGCGGGTATTGGGAATGTTTCAGGAGATCCGGGTGGGCTATAGACGGTTTGGGTTGAGACTCCTTGCCCAGAGCTGAAGCCAACACTTTCGGGAATCAAGAGCTAGAAAGAGGAATCTTCTCAGCAGGTTGGCCATATTCCCCCTCGATCTCTGAGGGCCCAGAAGCGTTTACTGGTCCTTTTGTGATGGCGGTTCAGGTCCTGGAACACCCTCCCTCCTCAAAACTGACAGTTACTCTCTCCCCCTTCCAAGCCTTATTGAAGGCACATCTCCTCCAGGAGGCCTTCCCTGACTAAGGTCTCTTATCCTTTTCTTCAGCCTTCTGCATCGCCCCGACTTGCTCCCTTCTTTCATCCTCCCTCCCAGCCCCACACCACTTACGTATATACCTGTAATACATTTATTTATTAATGTCTGTCTCCCCTTCTGGGCTGTAAGCTCGTTGTGGGCAGGGAATATGTCTGTTTACTGTTTTATTCTCCCAAGCACTTAGTGAAGTGCTCTGCACACAGTAAGCGCTCAATAAACACGAGTGAGTGAGTGAATGAACGAATACCATTGATTGGTTAATTACTTTCCAAGTCCTTCTTTTAAGATCACTGCCTCATGGCCCTGACTGTTCCGCAGAATCATGGAACGGGTGGGATTCCACTCAGACAAAGCCAGGAAACACAGGTCTCTAGAGAAGCCTTCAACTTCTCTGAAGAATATAGTCTCTTTAAAGGTCATATTCCCAGCCGTCGCCGAGTCTCATCTGGGGACTAGGGGGTTCGGTTTCCTGTAGGAGTCCATCTTAACATGCTTCTTATCTTCTTGTTTTTAGTGCCATTCAGGAATTTTGGGCGGGGGTCATTACGTCACTTATGCCAAAAACCCAAACAATAAGTGGTACTGCTACAACGACAGCAGCTGTAAGGTAAGTATCCGGGGGAAATGGATTTGTGTGAGAGAGGCAGAAAGTGCGTTTAAACACATCCCTATTTATGAGAAGCAGCGTGGCTTAGCGGATGGAACGTGGGCCTGAGTCAGAAGGACCTGGTGTCTAATCCTGGCTCAACCGCTTGTCTGCTGGGTGACCTTTGGGCAAGTCACCTCACCTCTCTGTGCTTGCTACCTCATTTGTAAAATGGGGATTAAGACTGTGAGCCCTACTGTGTCCAACCTGATTATCTTGTATCTACCCCAGCGCTTAGTACAGTGCCTCCAACATAGTAAGCGCTTAACAAGTACCATAAAGGAAGGAAACTCAAATGATGAGCTCTTTCCCTCACTGAAATGGAAACTCCTGTTGACAGCTATATAACTACCTTCAGAATGAGAGAGGAAGGGCAGTGTGGCCCAGTGGAAAGAGCCCGGGTCTGAGAGAGGACCTGGGTTCTAGTCCTGCTCCTGCCACTTGATTGCTGGGTGACCTTGAGCAAGTTACTTCTCTGTACCTCAGTTTCCTTATCTGCAGAATGGGGATTCAGTACCTGTTCTCCATCCTTCTTAGAGTGTGAGCCCCATGTGGGACAGGGACTATGTCTGACCTATCTTGTGTCTATTCCAGAGCTTAGAGTGCGTGGCATTTAGTAAGTGCTTAACAAACGCCACTATCACTAACGGAGAAGCAGCGTGGCTCAGTGGAACGAGCACGGGCTTTGGAGTCTGAGGTCATGGGTTTGAATCCCGGCTCCGCCACCTGTCTGCTGTGTGACCTTGGGCAAGTCACTTAACTTCTCTGAGCCTCAGTTCCCTCATCTGTAAAATGGGGATGATGACTGTGAGCCCCACGTGGAACAACCTGATCACCTTGTATCCCCCCCAGCGCTCAGAACAGTGCTTTGCACATAGTAAGCGCTTAACAAATGTCATCATTATTATTATTATTATCATTATTACTGTTGGGAGCAGAGCTGGCTGAAAGGATGGGTGAAGTGGACGGTCCCCCAGGGCAGAGCAGGGAACCAGCCACCAGATTTGGGTCACATTTACTGAGGGCCGATTTTCAAGGTGACCACGAAAGGGACCACCAATGTCAGCACCTAATTACCCAGGTGACTAATGAGGTGACTCTGGGATTGGCATGGGGTGGGAGGGATGTAAACAGCAGAACAACCTGCTGCCCCGGTAGTTCCACTCTTTACACCTCCCCCAAGTCAGAGTGAGCCCGGAGAGGTATCGAACCCCAGAACCAGCACCTCCTTAGTCCAGTCTGGAGAGAGGGGGTTCGAGGGGCCAAGGCCTCGGTGGTTCCGCCCTCTGACCCACCCCGCCATTCTCCATCACTCCCAGCGGGGCCCAGGCAGGTGTGACCGTTCGTTTTCTTTACCCGTTAGCGAGGAGAAAGGTTTTCTGGCTTCCAGTCATGTGACTGCTGGGTTCCTGTTCTCTCGAGGGTCTTGTTGAATCTCTCGAGGGTCTTTTCTAAAAACTCTCCGCATTTCCTCCTTGAATTCCATACCCTCGTTTTACAAAAATGCCAGGCCAACTAGGACAAGCAGCAGGCCTTCACGGGGAGTATGTCTGCCTGGCTATGGTCAGAGCAGACATACTTCCTCTACTTAGTCTGTAATTTATTTATTTACATTCAATCTCCCCTTCTAGACTGTAAGTTCATTGTGGACAGGGAATGCGTCTGTTATATTGGTATATTGTACTTTCCCAAGCATTTAGTACGTCGTTCTGCACACAGGAAGCACACGGTAAATACGATGGACTGACTTCCCTCCTTTTTATGCCATGAGACCCACAAAGGACAGGGACTGTGTCCAGTCTTATTAACTGTAGACTGTAAGCTCATTGTGGGCAGGGAACACATATACCAACTGTTGTTATATTGTGCCCTCCCAAGCGCTTAGTGTTCAGCCCACTTGTTTTATGCCATTGAGTCATCTTCGACCCTTAGCGACGCCATGGACACATCTCTCCCAGAACGCCCCACCTCCATCTGCAGTCGTTCTGGTACCACTACCAGAGAGTTTTCGTGGTAAAAATATGGAAGTGGTTTACCACTGCCTCCAAAGCAGCGTGGCTTAGTGGGAAAGAACACGGGCTTGGAAGTCAGAGGGCATGAGTTCTAATCCCAGCTCTGCCTCTTGTCTGCTGTGTCATCTTGAGCAAGCCACTTAATTTCTCCGAGCCTCCGTCACCTAATCTGTAAAATGGGGATTAAGACTGTGAGCCCCACGTGGGACAACCTGATTACCTTGTATCTACCCCAGCGCTTAGAACAGTGCTTGGCACATAATAAGCACTTAACAAATACCATTATTATTAATAGTAATAATAATAATAAATTTGAGTCTTCACCCTTGATTCTCTCCCATGCTGCTGCCCAGCACAGGTGAGTTTTGAGGTGCAGGAGATTGCCTTCCACTTGCTAGCCACTGCCCTAGCTAGGAATGGAATGGGTAGCCCTCTGCCTCACTCTCCCTCCCGTAGTCGAGACTGGCAGGGTACTGGGAACTCTCCAAGCGGGACCCTGAGAGGGGGTTCAGCACACAGCCTTCAGTAAATACTATTTTTTGATCAACCCCAGTGCTTAGAACAGTGCTTGTCACATAGTAAATGCTTGAACTATTGCTTCCATTATTATCATTATGGTCCAAATGTTGGGATCGTCATCATCGGCTTCTTTTTTAGAGCACTGTGACTCTCTTCCTCCCTTCAAAGCCCTACTGAGAGCTCACCTCCTCCAAGAGGCCTTCCCAGACTGAGCCCCCTTTTTCCTCTCCCCCTCCCCATTCCCCCGCCCTACCTCCTTCCCCTCCCCACAGCACCTGGATATATGTTCGGACAGATTTATTACTCTGTTTATTTTACTTGTACACAGTTACTATTCTGTTTATTTTGTTAATGATGTGCATTTAGCTTTAATTCCGTTTGTTCTGATGACTTGACACCTGTCGACATGTTTTGTTACGTTGTCCGTCTCCCCCTCCTAGACTGTGAGCCCGTTGTTGGGTAGGGACCGCCTCTATATGTTGCCAACTTGGACTCCCCAAGCGCTTAGTACAGTGCTGTGCACACAGTAAGCGCTCAATAAATACGCTTGAATGAGTGAGTACCGAGCACTTGAGGAACATTTCAGAGATGCTAAAGACGTTTCACAGCCCTGGAGGAACTTTCAGCCTAACGGGAATGTCCCTGTTGCTTCCCAGGAACTCCACCCGGACGAAATTGACACCGACTCTGCCTACATTCTTTTCTATGAGCAGCAGGGGATAGACTATGCACAATTTCTGCCAAAGATCGACGGCAAAAAGATGGCAGACACGAGCAGCATGGACGAAGACTTTGAGTCCGACTATAAAAAGTACTGCGTGTTACAGTGAAGCCCAGGCTGTCTCTGGGGCCGAGGCGGAGGAGACACCGCGCGGCTGCCGTTCGGCTAAAAGCGTCGCCGGAGAGTGACCAGTGCGAGCCGGATGGAGTTACTTGATCTTGTGACCCCGAAGCACAAAGTGAAAAGCCTAATTAAATAGCAATTAACATAAAGATAGTATTGTTATCGTGTGAAATATCTCACTACAAGCTCTCAAAGTGCTCTGTTGTGACTTGCCGGACAGAGGCTGTCATCGGCCCGCCAAACCAACGGCTTGGCGTGAGCTGACTAGGACCAAATAAGAGCTGAAACGCCAGGAGCCCAGCCAAGAGCTGAGCAGTAAAACTAGAGTTTACCAATTATCCTAACAATACTTAGGGTCTCCTTAAAGTCAAAATTAAAAAAAAAAAAAGATAGTGTCGTCAGGGGACGACACGATATGCTACCTCCTTTTTCCTGAAGTTTTATTCCATTTTATTAGCAAGGCTGGGAAAGTAAGATCTGGAGAGATCAGGCAACCTGGACGGGACAGACATCGAGGTTGTCGGGTGTTTTTTTTTTTTTGTTGTGGGTTTTGTTTTTTTTTTTTTAATCATTTTGCCACTGCGTGTGTCGTTCTTTTTGTCTTGCGTTCGAAGCACAGCCAAGTTGTCTGTGGCCAGGGCAGGTTGTCTTCTTGTTCAGGAGTCGATTCTTGTTGTGTTTGCCTTCCAAGCAACACCTTGCCACTGAGGAGGAGAAGGCTCGCTGGGCTGAGGGGTCTTGGACTTGAAGACACCCAAAACGGTGTCGAGATGAGGAAAAGAGACGGATAAAGCTAGGACCGGGGGGTGGGGGTGGGTTGCTGAAATGGGTTTGTGATGATCTGTATGTGTCTTACCATGCAAAGATTGCACATGGAGTTCCTGGAAAGGACAGTAGCAGCAAATCTAGGATGTGTTTCATGATTAGTGTTATTTTGTAATTTTGCACTTTTTAAGAAGGAAAATTCACCTGTTTGGGGGGATGTAAGGGCTCTCTGGGGACTGGGTGGTGTGGCTTTTTTGTGTTTCATTTTCTCCCTTCATATGGAATCTTAAGGCAGCAGATGGGCACCACTCAACGTTGATGTTTGCTAAAGTAGCTCTGATACCTGTCAATGATTTTTATCTTTCGCTACTGGGTTATGATTATTTCTTTTATTTGGTCTGTATTTTCCATCCATTTCCTTGCTGTGCGTGTTTTGGCATTGATTTGTATGTTTTAATTTTTTTTTAACAGTCCAGTCATCCGATTTTGAGACTTCTTTGTTCCCCCTTGGTTATTCTTCTACATGAATCATTCAGGGATGGGACGAAGATATGTGGATTATTTATTTGAGGCTTTTTTTTTTATTTTTCCAATGTGAATTTTTTTTATTATATTGAGGTTACGGTTTCACTCTTTCAGCCATTTCTTGTTCAGATAGACCCTGCCATGCTGACCAGTGACTCCCAAACTACCCCATCCCATCACTTGAGGTAGAGGAACAGCTAATGAAAGAACTTCAAAGTGCTCATTTGTGTATTCATTTCTGGGACTGATTAAGGTCCAGTTTCCTTTTGCCGTGTTTTTGCAGTGATAGCTAAAGAGCCACTGAGAGAGGACTCCTCTCAGACAAGGATGAATGTTTTGCTAAGAAAACAGAGGCGCTAACGTCGTTTCCCACCTAAAAAAGCGAGGTTCCTTATGTAGTAAGGTATCTCTTCTAGAAAGAGCAATAGAGCGCCTGGAGCTGAGTTTTGATGATGATGAAATGCAGAATTTCTGGCTTTGGCATTTTGCAATCCACAAATTTGTCCTACCTGAACAAGCCCCGTGGAAAAGTGAAAGATTTTCAAATGATTTGCATACAAGTGTTTTATTTAAGAAGGTAGCACAATCTACTAATGTTGTTCCTCTGTGTTTGTTATATCGGTTGTAATGAATTTTTTAATTAAATTAATTCATGGATTAACAGGAAATTTATTAAATTAACTCTTAACTATATTCACTTTGTAAATTATTGTATAAAACTCATGGACAATGCACTGACTAGAAATGTGTATGTACATAAATACGGTGTAAATAAAATAGTGTTGATGTATTGAAATACGAGCTGTATAAAAAAAAGGTATCAGTAATTGTATATGGAGTGAACCTGTTTAACTATTAGTCAAACCAATTAAATACTGTGGATGCATCTGTGAGCCGTGTCCTCGATTGACGGGAAGGTATGAAGTCAGAATTCCCTGCCTTCTGTTTCAGTTATTAATTGATTAATAATGGCCTGTAAACTGTTCCCCACAGGTGCCTAGGTGATGCTGCTGAATTGGACTAGTTGCCTCTGAGTCAGACGCCCTGGGTGCCCAACCCAGCTCTGCCCCTTGTCTGCTGTGTGACCTTGGGTAAGTCACTTCATTCATTCATTCAGTCGTATTTATTGAGCGCTTACTTTGTGCAGAGCCCTGTACTAAGCGCTTGGAAGGTTCAATTTAATCCTCTGGGCCTCAGGCTCTTTACCTCTAAAATGAGGATTTGATTTCTTTTCTCTTTCCCCTCTGACACCGAGCCCCATGCGGGACAGGGACTGTACCCAACCTGATGACCTTGTATCTGTGCCAGCGCTTAGCATGCTTGGCACATTGTTTTGTCTTACGTTGTCGAGTCGTCTCCGACCCATGGCGACTCCATGGACACGTCTCTCCTTCCATCGGCAGCCGTTCCGGTGGTGGATCCGTGGAGTTTCCTTGGTAAAAATCCAGAAGTGGTTGACAACGCGGTTAAACTTGAGTCTCCACCCTCGACTCTCTCCCGTGCCGCGGCTGTCCAGCACAGGTGAGTTTTGACTTGTAGCCGATGGCCTTCCGCTCGCTAGCCACCGCCCAAGCTAGGAATGGAATGGGTAGGCCTCTGCTTGACGCTCCCTCCCATAGCCGAGACTGGTAGAGGACTGGAAACTCTCCTGGGCAAGAGGTTGGCGATGAGATAGATGAGATCAAGCGCTTAGTACAGTGCTCTGCACACAGTAAGCGCTCAATAAATACGATTGATGATGATGAGGCACAGTGAGAAGGTTAGAGCATGCCGACTGGGTTGCAGTAGGAGTCCCTTTCAAGTGGCAGGGACCCTGGGAGAGAGGGGATCTGAGAGTTACCTTCCCTGTCAGTCTCAGGAGGGTCTGTGGACTCAATCGTATCAATCAATCAATTGTATTTATTGAGCGCTTACTGTGTGCAGAGCACTGTACTAAGCGCTTGGGAAGTACAAGTTGGCAACATATAGAGACGGTCCGTACCCAACAGTGGGCTCACAGTCTAGAAGGGGGAGACAGAGAACAAAACCAAACATGTTAACAAAATAAAAATAGAATAGATATGTACAAGTAAAATAAAT
The DNA here is from genome assembly GCF_015852505.1 of Tachyglossus aculeatus. Lineage (NCBI taxonomy): Eukaryota > Metazoa > Chordata > Mammalia > Monotremata > Tachyglossidae > Tachyglossus > Tachyglossus aculeatus. Next base: position 43,559,264 of record NC_052082.1, on the reverse strand, counting down.
AGAGTAATAAGTACGTACAAACATATATACATATATACAGGTGCTGTAGGGAAGGGATGGAGACGGGGAGATTCAGCCTTGATTCAGGGAAAACTGGGGTCAGTAGGTTGCTTTGTTGACTGTGATGTTGCGAGAATACTAAATATCAAAACCTGCTGAGAAAAAGGTACTGGACGTTAGAAACGAATGGAATAAAACGAAGCTAAAGTAGGAACAGACTCTGAAAAGGCAAAAAACTAATAAAATGACGCTCCCCTCGGCGTCCCAAGGCTCACGCGAGTGCCTTTGAACGGCAACCTTGAGAAGGACAGGTTTGAAGAGTTGACGACTGCTTTATTTATAGCCTCTGAATGGCACCGAAAAGTAAGAGAATTTACATCTAACCTAGTTCCACTTTGTCCTTCTGGGAGGCGGTACAATCAATCAATCGTATTTATTGAGCGCTTACTTTGTGCAGAGCACTGTACTAAGCGCTTGGGAAGGACAAGCTGGCGGTACAGGCCACATGGTGGCGCCGTTCCCTGCCTTTAGGGCTTCTCTCCAGCTTGGTTGCAGCAGGAAAACATTGGGGTCGTGCATTCATTCAATCGGATTTATTGAGCGCTTACTGTGTGCAGAGCACTGTACTAAGCGCTTGGGTCGCCTGGGTTCACTAAAAAGCCAGAAAGAGAGAGAGAGAGCTGTCAGTCCGCAAGCTGAGAGTGGAGTCCCGGGGGGCCTCAGGAGGCCCAGAAAATCTGGGGTCCCTCAGGGTCTTTCCCAAGATTGTTCTGGGTGGATGCTGTGGATTATGGGCAGGAATCAATCAATCAATCAAGCGTATTTATTGAGCGCTTACTGTATGCAGAGCACTGTACTAAGTGCTTGGGTCTCCTGGGTTCACTAAAAAGCCAGAAAGAGAGAGAGAGCTGTCCGTCCGCAAGCTGAGAGTGGAGTCCCGGGGGGCCTCAGGAGGCCCAGAAAATCTGGGGTCCCGCAGGGTCTTTCCCAAGATTGTTCTGGGTGGATGCTGTGGATTATGGGCAGGAATCAATCAATCAATCAAGCGTATTTATTGAGCGCTTACTGTGTGCAGAGCACTGTACTAACCGCTTGGGAAGTACAAGTTGGCAACATATAGAGACAGTCCCTACCCAACAGTGGGCTCACAGTCTAGAAGGGGGAGACAGAGAACAAAACCAAACGTAGTAACAAAATAAAATAAAGAGAATAGATAGGTACAAGTCAAATAAATAAATAGAGTAATAAATATGTACAAACATATACAGGTGCTGTGGGGAAGGGAAGGAGGTCAGACGGGGGGGATGGAGAGGGGGACGAGGGGGAGAGGGAGGAGGGGGCTCAGTCTGGGAAGATTAGCGGCAGAGGAGCGGAGGGTGCGGGCTGGGCTGGAGAAGGAGAGAAGGGAGGTGAGGTAGGAGGGGGCGAGGAAGTCAGATGACCTGACAGATGGAGAAGGGGTTGAGAGCTCAGATGGATACACACACACACACACACACTCCCCCTCACCACACATACCCACACCTCTCTTTTTGGGCAGGGATCATATCTTCCAATTTTGTTGTCCTTTCCCAACTGCTAAGTACAGTGGTTTGCACACAGTAATCACTTAATAAATACCGTTGATCTGGCAGATGGAGGATGGTACTAAGAGCTCAAAAGGACACACACACATACACACACACACCTCCTTGTGGGCAAGAATCAAGTCTTCTGTTATATTTTTTTATTCATTCATTCAATTATATTTATTCAGTGTTTACTGCGTGCAAACCACAGTACTTAGCAACTTGGGAGAGTACAGTATAACAACAAGCAGACACATTCCTGCCCACAACGAACTCACAGTCTAGAGGGGGAGGCAGACGTTAATATAAATAAATAGATTAAATAAATACCTTACAGATCTATACATACGTGCTGTGGGGATGGGAGGGAGGATGAATGAAGGAGCAAGTAAGAGCGGCGGGGGGGAGAGGAGGGCTTAGGGAAGACTTCTTGGAGGAGATGTGTCTTCGATAAGGCTTTGAAGTGGAGGAGAGCAATTATCTGTTTGATATGAGGAGGGAAGGCATCCCAGGCCAAGGGTAGGATGTTGGTGAAAAATTGGCGGGGAGATAGACAAGATTGAGGTACGGTGAGAAGGTTAGAGGAGAGAGTGTGTGGGCTGGGTTGTCATAGGAGAGTAGTGAGGTGAGGTAGGAGGGGGCAAGGTGATTACGTGTTTTAAACCCAACAGCGGGGAGTTTTTGTTTGATGCGGAGGTGGCATTTCTTGAGTGGGGAAACATGGTCTGAATGTTTTTGAAAGAAAATTATTCAGGCAGCAGAATGGAGTATGAACTGGAGTGGGGAGAGGCAGGAGGCAGGGAGGTCAGCAAGGAGGCTGATACAATAATCAAGGCGGGATAGGATAAGTGCCTGTATTAAAGTGGTAGCAGTTTGGACGGAGAGGAAGGGGTGGATTTTGGTGATGTTGTGAAGGTAGAACTGACAGGATTTAACGATAGCTTGAATATGTGGGTGGAATGAGAGTGGATTGGAGGATAATGTCAAGGTAATGGGCTTGTGAGCCGGGAAGGATGGTGGTACCATCAGCAGTGATGGGAAAGTGAGTGAGAGGGCAGGGTTTGGGTGGGAAAATAAGGAGTTCGGTTTTAGCCATATTAAGTTTATTAAGATTTATGGTATTTGTTAAGTGCTTACTTTGTGCCAGACACTGTACTGAGCACTGGGTAGATACAAGGTAATTGGATTGGACACAGTCACTTTCCCAAGTGGGGTGCTGTCGCAATCCCCATTTTCCAGATGAGGTAACTGAGGCCTGGGGAAATGAAGTGACTCGTTCGAGGTCCCACAGCAGACAAATGGTGGGGTCGGAGTGAAATGGGAATTAAATCTCACCTCACGAGAAGCAGCATGACGTAGTGGATAAAGCCCGGGCCCGGAAGTCAGGAGGTCATGGGTTCTGATTCCTGCTGCGCCACTTGTCTGCTGTGTGACCGTGGGCAAGTCATTTTACTTCTCTGTGCCTCAGTTATCTGTAAAATGGGAATTGAAACGGTGAGTCCCACATGGGGCAGGGACCGTGTCCAACCTGATTTGCTCGTAGCCACCCCAGCGCTTAGCTCGGTGCCTGGCACGTAGTAAGTGCTCGACAAATACCACAATTATTATTATTATTATTATCATCTCCTCCCCCCACCTTGGACTGTGAGCCCCATGTCGGACGGGAGCCGCATCTGGTCTGCTTGTAGTGGGTCTGCCCCAATGCGTAGCCCATACCCCAAGGATTTTTTTCGAAGGACCCTAGCAAAAAAGCAGTTCGGGAGAAGGTGGAGAGACAGATCCCGCCCCGGGTGTCAGGGAGTGGGCAGCTTCACAAGTTGCCCGGCCGACAGACGCAGGACTGATGGAGGAGAAGGACCAAGTTGGGTGGCTCAGCTCCCTGGGCCTTAGGGAGAGGGGCTGCTTCGTCTCTTGGGGCAGGACAAGTGGCCGGCCCGCCACCACTCCGAGCCCCCAGCCAAGCTGCCCACTTCCAAACCTGACCGGAGGCCCGGCCTGAAGTGTCTTCCAGAGAACGGTGCCAGCTGGCAGGGAGCAGCGTGTTTGCCGAGTCCCCTATGGCGGCCCGCACCAGGCTCCAAGCGGTGGCCAAACATTGCCTCACCTCACGACAGAAGGGAGGAAAGGGAAGGAGGGAAAGGGTTAGAAGCGGCCTTGACCCGCCGGGCTTGACTCCACGACGGATAAGATTTAGATAGATGGGGGTGGCATTCGGGAAAAAGAAAGAAGCTTCCCGGTTCCTCTTCCCCATCCCTCTGCCCTGCCCCTGTCCTCCCGGCCCTTGCCGGGAAATACAATCAGTTGTATTTAATTAGTGTAAGAAGCACCAAATTAGATTTCTAGGTTTGTAAGGGGGGAATAATCAATCAATTGTATTTAATTAGCGCTTACTTAGTGCAGAACACTGTACCCAGCGCTTGGGAGAGTACAGTACAACAGTACATCAGCAGTACAATGTTGATGGAAACATTCCCTGCCCACAAGGAGCTTAAAGTCTCGATGGGGAGTCAGACGCTAAAATAAATTATGGCTATGTACCCAAGTGCAGTGTGGCGAATATCAAGTGCCAAAGGGTACAAACCCAAGTGCAAGGGTGGTGCAGAAGGGAAAGAGGAGGCTGCCGGGGTAATCCCGGCTGCGTCGCTTATCTGTCGTATGACCTTGGACGAGTCACTGAACTGCAGTGCAGATTCAAACTGCGAACCTCACATGGGGCGGTGACAGTGTCCGACCTGATTGATCTCCTGTCTGTCCCAGTGCGTAGCGTTTTTATTATTTTATTGTTATCATTAAGGGCGGTTCCGTTGCTGGACGGAGGGTCCAGACTAGGAGACGGTGAGCGTGTACAGGCTCACGTCCCGGCTCTGGGCTGCGGATGGGGTTTCTGAGCGTATCTTATCACGGATCTGGCCCTGGAACACGGCGGAGGAGTTGCCCAGTCGAGGTTTAGGTTAGTTCCCCTGGGGCGGGCCTGAGAGGGAAGTGGGCTGAAGCAGCACGGCGTAGTGGACGGAGCCCGGGCCTGGGAGCCGGAAGGACCTGGGTTCTAATCCCGGCTCCGCCACTTTTCATTCATTCATTCAGTCGTATTGATTGAGCGCTTACTGTGTTCAGAGCACTTGGGAAGTACAAGTTGGCAACATCTAGAGACGGTCCCCACCCAACAGCGGGCTCACAGTCTAGAAGGGGGAGACGGACGACAAAACAAAACATATTAACAAAATAAAATAAATAGAATAAATATGTACAAATAAAATAGAGTAATAAATACGTACAAACATATATACATCTATACAGGTGGTGTGGGGAGGGGAAGGAGATAAGGCGGGGGGGATGAGGAGGGGGAGGGGAAGGAGGGGGATCAGTCTGGGAAGGCCTCCTGGAGGAAGAGAGCTAACTTGGCGGATGTGGAGAGGGAGGGCATTCCGGGCCAGGGGGAGGACGTGGGCCGGGGGTCGACAGCGGGACAGGTGAGAACGAGGCCCGGTGAGGAGGTTAGCGGCAGAGGAGCGGAGGGTGCGGGCTGGGCTGGAGAAGGACAGAAGGGAGGTGAGGTAGGAGGGGGCGAGGGGTTGGACAGCCTTGAAGCCCAGGGTGAGGAGTTGCTTGCTGTGTGACCTTGGGCAACTCACTTCTCTCCTCTGGGCCTCAGTTACCTCATCTGCAAAATCGGGGTTGAGACTGCAAGCCCCACGTGGGACAGGGACTGTTTCCAACCCGATTTGCTTGTATCCACCCCAGGGCTCAGTACAGTGCCTGACACATAGTAAACGCTTAACAAATACCACAATTATCATTATCATTCTCCTCTCAGAGGACTAGTCCCTGTGCTCAGTGGGCTCCCAGCCAGACCGGGGCTACCTGATCGCACTGACCCTGGTCAGCACAATAACGGTCCCTAGCCATGCTGTGCGGTTTCCTTCCTGCCTCCTCCTCCTCAGCCCTGCAGAACAATTGAGCCCAGCCCTTAATCTCCGCAGGTGTCTGCATCTCCCCGGCACTCTCTAAACCAAACGCCACATGTCCATCCGGGAGCGGGACCACAATATCGGGACGGAGGCCTCTCCCTCCCATCTTCCCCACCGGTCCCTCCCGCCCAGCCCTGGCACATCCCCAGCCCCGCCACGGGCCAAGAAGACAGGAGAGACGGGCCCCTTGTTGATTGTTAATCAGCACGGCCGAGCTGCCAGAGCACCGGTTCGGGAGTCAGAGGACGTGAGTTCTAATCCCAGCTCCACCACTTGTCCGCTGTGCGACCTTGAGCAAGTCACTTCACTGCTCTGGGCCTCAGTTACCTCATCGGTAAAGCGGGAATTAAGACTGTGAGCCCCATATGGGACGTGGACAGTGTCCAACCTGATTACATTTAGAACAGCATTTAGGCCACAGTAAGCGCTTAACAGCATCGTTATTATTTCACTCGTTCGTTTTTCTCACCTTTAGAACCTGCGCCCTTAGACATTCACTCACTTGGTGGCGTGTGCCCAGACTGACAGAAGGCAGGTCCATTCATTCATTCATTCATTCAATCATATTTATTGAGCGCTTACTGTGTGCAGAGCACTGTACTAAGTGCTTGGGAAGTACAAGTTGGCAACATATAGGGACGGTCCCTACCCAACAGTGGGCTCACAGTCTAGAAGGGGGAGACAGAGAACAAAAGAAAACATATTAACAAAATAAAATAAATAGAATAAATATGTACAAGTAAAATAAATAGAGTAATAAATACGTACAAACCTGATTACTTTGTATCTACCCCAGAGCTTAGAATTGTGCTTGGCACATACGCTTAACAAATACTATTATTATTATTATTATTATCATAATTATTACATTTTGCTTCACCTGAACTCTGCCAGTTATGAATAATAATAATAATGGCGTTTATTCATCAGTCGTATTTATTGAGCGCTTACTGTGTGCAGAACACTGTACTAAGCTCTTGGGAAGTCCAAGTTGGCAACATATAGAGACAGTCCCTACCCAACAGTGGGCTCACAGTCTAAAAAGGGGAGACAGAGAACAAAACCAAACATACCAACAAAATAAAATAAATAGAATAGATATGTACAAGTAAAATAAATAAATAGAGTAATAAATGCGTACAAACCTGGTTACTTTGTATCTACCCCAGAGCTTAGAACTGTGCTTGGCACATACGCTTAACAAATACTATTATTATTATTATTATCATAATTATTATATTTTGCTTCACCTGAACTCTGCCAGGCATGAATAATAATAATAATGGCATTCATCAATCGTATTTATTGAGCACTTACTGTGTGCAGAGCACTGTACTAAGCGCTAGGGAAGTCCAAGTTGGCAACATATAGAGACGGTCCCTACCCAACAGTGGGCTCGCAGTCTAAAAGGGGGAGACAGAGAACAAAACCAAACATACCAACAAAATAAAATAAATAGAATAGATATGTACAAGTAAAATAAATAAATAAATAGAGTAATAAATATGTACAAACATACTAGACTGTGAGCCCACTGTTGGGTAGGGACTGTCTCTACATGTTGCCAACCTGTACTTCCCAAGCACTTAGTCCAGTGCTCTGCACCCAGTAAGCGCTCAATCAATACGATTGAATGAATGAACAGCATGTTTCCGGTAGCGGCAGGGCCCTGGGCTGGCACTTCTTGGGCCTTGCTGCCCCCCGAAGCCTGGCAGAGGTGCCCATGCTCCACTGGGGATGTAGGACAGAAAGGGGCAAAGACTTAGAGCGCCAGGGCTTGGGGTGGGGGCAAGCAGGTGCAAAAAATTGCAAAAAATTAATGGGCTGCACAGACCCGATCTCAGCTCTTTGCAGCTCTGCTCCCGTCTCGCTGGAGAGCCGGGGTTTCCCAGCTTCTCTGCCCTCTCACCCCCTCATTCAGGCATTCTTGAAACATATTTGTTATATCTAATAATAATAATAATAATAATAATGGCATTTGTTAAGCGCCTACTATGTGCAAAGCACTGTTCGAAGTGCTGGGGGGGGATACAAGGTGATCGCGTTGTCCCATGGGGGACTCACAGTCTTACAGATGAGGTAACTGAGGCTCGGAGAAGCGGCTCAGTGGAAAGAGCCCGGGCTTTGGAGTCAGAGGTCATGGGTTCAAATCCCGGCTCCGCCAATCGTCAGCTGTGTGACTTTGGGCAAGTCACTGAACTTCTCTGGGCCTCAGTTCCCTCATCTGTAAAATGGGGATTAAGACTGTGAGCCCCCAGTGGGGCAACCTGATCACCTTGTAACCCCCCCCCAGCGCTTAGAACAGTGCTTTGCACATAGTAAGCGCTTAATAAATGCCATCATCATTATTATTATAGTAAGCGCTTAATAAATGCCATAATTATTATTATTAAGTGACTTGCCCTCTATGTATCTGCAATTTATTTATTTATCTATCGATTTGTTTATATTAATGTCTGTCTCTCCCTCTAGACTGTGAGCTTGTTGTGGGCAGGAATGTATCAGTTTGTTGTTATAGCCTACTTTCCCAAGTGCTTAGTACGGCGCTCTGCACAGAGTAAGCACTTAATAAATACGAATGAATGATGAATGAACGAGTGCTTTACAGTGTGCAAAGCACTATACTGCGCGCGTCTCTCCTTTTAAAAGAGCCGGTTGCGGGAGAGAGAAAGAGAAGTGTCCCCTGGGGGAAAGGACGGATGGCGGATTGAGTTACTTTGGTTTTTGAACAGTCCTAACAAGCTCCAGTCTTGTTGCTCGCTCCCTGCGTCCGTTTTGCAGATTGGAAGGGCTTTGCTCCGAGTAAAACTCACAGTGAAGCCTTGGGACAGGGAGGTAGGGCAGGGAAAGAAATAGAAGCCAAGTATCTTGGCCCCGGGCCTGCTCTCAGCCCAGGTTTTCTTATTTCTTTCGTTCGATCGTATTTATTGAGCTTTTACTGGGTTCAAAGCAACGTACTAAGCGCTTGGAAGAGTGCAATGCAGTAACAGACACATTCCCTGCCAACACTGAGCTCACGGTTTTTAGAAGCAGGGGCCCAGATCGAGCCCTTTCGGCAAATCCCCGTCAAGATCGAGCCCAGATGCGAGATCCCGGTTCCGGAAACCTCTCCCTCTGGCTGATTCCCAGGTGGGGATGGGGAGAGTCCCATCATCATCATCATCATTGATCATATTTATTGAGCGCTTATTCTGTGCAGAGCCACTCTCCTCTCCTTCCAAGCTTGAGCTTGGGCTAGTGTTACTCTGCAAGCCTGTTCCAAGCGGCGTGGAGTAATGGACAGAGCACGATCCTGGGAGTCGGAAGGACCAGGGTTCTAATTCCTGCTCTGTCACTTGTCTGTTCATTCATTCCATCGTATTTATTGAGCGCTTATTGTGTGCAGAGCACTGTACTAAGCGCTTGCGTAACCTTCTAGACTGTGAGCCCGTCGTTGGGTAGGGACCGTCTCTCTATGTTGCTGACTTGTACTTCCCAAGTGCTTAGTACAGCACACAGTAAGCACAGCACACAGTAAGCGCTCAATAAATATGATTGAATGAATAACCTTAGGCAAGTTGTTAACATTTCTGTGCCTCAGTTACCTCTTCTGAAAAATGGGGATTAAGACAGTGAGCCCCTGTGGGCCAGGGACTGTGCCCAACCTGATGACCCTGTAACTACCCCAGTGTTTAGTACATGGTAAGCGCTTCACATGGAGCATGGGACTGGAGGTCAGAAGGCCCTGGGTTTTTATCCCGTCTCTGCCCCCCGTGTGCTGTGTGACTTTGGGCAAGTCATTTAACATCTGTGGGTCTCAGTTCCCTCATCTGTAAAATGGGGATTCAAGCGGTGAGCCCTATGTCCAATGTGATTGGCTTGTAACTCCCCTAGTTCTCAGTACGTGCCTGGCACTTAGTAAGCGCTTAACAAATGCCAGAAAAAATATCATAAAAAAAAAAAACTGTGCAGCCTGGCAGGTGACTGGGGAAGGAAAGAAAGCTGGGAGACTGTTACCCTTCCCAGGAAGAGCCCAAGGCTGGGAACCACTTTCGTGGAGTCAATCAATCAGTCGTATTTATTGAGCGCTTACTGTGTGCAGAGCACTGTACTAAGCTCTTGGGAAGTACAAGTTGGCAACATATACAGTCCTGCCCTGCCCTCACTGTCACTCATACTCTCAGAGCTCTGTCAAACGGGGTCAGTCACCCTCTCCCAACTTCCTCTCTCCCCGTCCCGCCCCTGCTCCCAGTGATTCCTAGGAAAGCAGCCATAGCCCGGGAGAAGAAGGGAGAGTGAGAAGGTGAGAGAGACAGGCCAGAGGCTCGTTCCTGTTAGTACCAGGTGGGAAGCTGCCAGATCCTTGAAGCTCTTCCGGGAATTCAGCCTCCCTGCTAGCTCTGCCCTGGGCTCCCCGTCCACCTGCATTTCTCGGGATGAGTTGCGTAGTTTTTTTTAACTTTTTAAGATATTTGTTAAAAGCATACTATGTGCCAGGCACTGTACTAAGCACTGCGTAGATTCAAGTTCACTGGACTGGACGCAGTCCGTGTTCCACATGGGGCTCGCAAGTCTCAATCCCGTGGCTCAGTGGAAAGAGTCCGGGCTTTGGAGTCAGAGGTCATGGGTTCAAACCCCGGCTCCGCCAATTGTCAGCTGTGTGACTTTGGGCAAGTCACTTCTCTGGGCCTCAGTTACCTCATCTGTAAAATGGGGATGAAGACTGTGAGCCCCCCATGGGACAACCTGATCACTTTGTAACCTCCCCAGCACTTAGAACAGTGGTTTGCACATAGTGAGTGCTTAATAAATGCCATTATTATTATTATTATTATTATTATAAGTGCTGAGTGGCTGGGAGGGGCATAAATAAAGGGAACAAGTTCAAGATGATGCAGAAGGAGTGGGAGAAGAGAAAAGGAGGGCTTAGAGAAGGCCTCTTGGAGGAGAAGAGCTTCCAGTAAGGCTTTAAGGGCTGGGGAGAGCAATTCTCTGTCAGATATGAGAAGGGAGAGTGTGCCAGGCCAGAGACAGGATGTGGGTGAGAGGTTGGTAGCGAGATACCGCCACTTGTCAGCTATGTGACTTTGGGCAAGTCACTTCACTTCTCTGTGCTTGTTACCTCATCTGTAAAATGGTGATTATGACTGTAAGCCCCACCAGAGACAACCTGATTACCTTGTTTCGCCCCCAGTGCTTAGAACAGAGCTTGGCACGTAGTAAGCGCTTAATAAATACCATTATTATTTAGATGGATGAGATTGAGGTGGTGTGCCCCACTCCTCCCTCAGGGAGAGGCGATGAAGGGGCTGAGGCTGGAGGATGGGGTGCAGAGGGACGGACGGACAGACGGCGAGGAGCCATAACCTCTACCCTCCCCTCCTCCCCACTCTTTGCCTGGAGTTTGGCCAGGCGGTGCCTGGGTTGGGGCCTTTCAGCCCTGGGAAACTGGCTCAGGTTTAATCTCTTGGCCTGGGTGTTTTTCCGCCGCTCGCAGAAATCTAGATATCAGGCCAACTTCGTCCACTCCAAGTTTATCCTTACGTGTTATTACTATTACTATATAAGTATAATTAATATATAACTAATAATTATATTTATTGCTGTTAGTCATAATAACAATATTTGTTAAGCGCTTACTGTGCACCGGGCACCATGCTAAGCTCTGGGGTAAATACAAGATGATCAGGTTGGACACAGTCCACATCCCACATATGAGGCTTCACAGTCTTAATCCTCATTTGACAGATGAGGTAACAGAGGCACAGAGAAGTTAAGCGACTTGCCCAAGGTCAAACAGCAGACAAGTGGTGGAGCCAGAATTAGACCCCAGCTCCTTCTGACTCCCAGGGCCTTCTCTATCCATTAGGCCACATTGTTTCGCCGGTTAATCCGTTGGAAATTAAACACCCATTCTCCCTCCTCCTTAATCAATCAATTGTATTTATTGAGCGCTTACTGTGTGCAGAGCACTGTACTGAGCACTTGGGAAGTACAAGTTGGCAATATATAAAGACAGTCCCTACCCAACAGTGGGCTCACAGTCTAAAAGGGGGAGACAGAGAACCAAAACCAAACATACTAACAAAATAAAATAAATAGAATAGATATGTAGACTCTGAGCCTTAGGTTTGTGTCCAAGCTACTTATCTTGAATCTACCCCCGTGCGTAATGCAGTGCTTGGCATACAGTAAGAACTTAACAAGTGTTATATTGATAGTGTAATATTCTGTTATATTACTAATAATAATTCTCCCTTTTGGAGCCCCCTCCCATGAAATCCTGCTGGGCTTGAGAATGAGGAGAGGATCCATGGAGTCACTGGGTCTGTTGTCCCTGGGTCTCCCCACCACACAGATGGCTAGAGTGAAGTCAGGCCCAACCAGAGAGGCCTGAGCTGGCCCTCTTCATCATCAGGAAATGGGGGCTTGTGTGGAGACCAAGAGCTGGAAGCGAGCAGGAAGTTTATTTTCCAAGAAACATCTAAGCAGACTGGGCTGGGCCTTGGGTATTTTTAGCTGCGCCCGGGCCAGACACGGAATCTGAACTCACGTCTGGGGCTTGGACAGATGGCTGCGGAGGGGAAGGGGCTGGAACCATCCAGGGAGTCCTGCCTGGGCCCAGCGGAGACCCTGGGCATGTCCCTGCCCTCTCTGGGCTTGGGGTTCCTTCCCGGCCTGGAGTGTTCACTCTCCTGGGGGAGGTTCCCCATCTCAAGCACCAAGCTGGAGTTCAAATCTGGGCAGCTGAGGACTGCAGTCATCTTGCCCCTTCTCCTCGCCCCTCCGTTTCCCCCTCAGTCCACAGTTGGACTGTGGCCAACCCATTTATCTTGTATCTACCCCCAGTGCTTAGAACAGTGCCCAGCACATAGAGCTTAACAGGTGTCACAATTATTATTATTATTATTATCCTTCAGTTCCCCGCTCCTCTAACCCCTCAGTTTCCTCTTCTTCTTGCCCGTCAGCTCCTCTCCTTTCCTCCCCTCAACTCCCCTTTCTCCTCGTCCCTCAGTTTTCTTCTTTTCCTCATTTCTTATCGCCCTCTTCTCCTCATCCCTCCGTTTCCCTCCTTTCCTCATCCCTTAGCTCCTCTTTCTCTTCTCCTCATCCCTCCGTTTCCCTCCTTTCCTCATCCCTTAGCTCCTCTTTCTCCCTCATCCCTCAGACCCGTTATCTTCACCCCTCAGCCTGCCCCTTATTTCCTTTTCTCCTCACTGTCCCTTCTCTTTGCCTGTCAGATCCCTTCCTCTCCTCATCCCCCCATCTTACCTCCTTCCCTTCCCCACAGCACCTGTATATATGTATATATGTTTGTACATATTTATTACCCTATTTATTTATTTATTTTACCTGTACATATCTATTCTATTTATTTTGTTAGTATGTTTGGTTTTGTTCTCTGTCTCCCCCTTTTAGACTGTGAGCCCACTGTTGGATAGGGACTGTCTCTATATGTTGCCAATTTGTACTTCCCAAGCTCTTAGTACAGTGCTCTGCACATAGTAAGCACTCAATAAATACGATTGATGATGATGATGATCCCTCACCTTGCTCTTCTCCTTGCCCCTCAAACTCCTCCCTTTTCTTGCCCCTCATTTTGCCCCTTCTTCACACCCTTCGGCCTCCCTCCTCGCCTCACCCCAGCTTGCCCGTTCTCCTCCTCAGCTTCCCTCTTCTCCTGTCCCCCCTTCAGGGAGAGCCGTCGTCGGTGATTCTCTGACCTAGTGGCTCCAGGGGAATGGCAGGGAGTGATGAGGTAAATGTGAGAGAAAGGAGGAAGGGCAAGGCCCGGGCCAACCTTGAGGTCTCAAGACTCCCTCTGCAAGGTTTGACGACTGCAACTCCCGCAAAGGTCAGGCCGGAGCGTGGGGGTCACAGTCGGGAGGATTTCCAGGACAGCAGGTCCGACAATCTGGAGCCGGGGAGCTCAGGCTGAGCCCCCGAAACCCCCCGGAATGGGGAAAGTGCAGTTGGCCACTCTGATGAGAAAAAAAAATATCCGGCTCTCCCCACATAATGACACTGGACACCCAGACACATGAGAAGCTGCGCGTTACCCTGAGCCCACCGCTTAATGTAGGGATGCTATCAGAGTCTGCTTGAGTCTAGAGCTTTTCTGACATCCCTGGCTTGGATCCAAAGTCACCACATTCTCTCCTTGGTCCCTGCTAACAACAGGAGCAGCCTGGCCTAGTGGATAGACCCCCAGGCCTGCGAGGCAGAAGGTCATTGGTTCTAATCCTGCCTCCGCCATTTGTCTGTTGTGTGACCTTCGGTGAGTCACTTCACTTCTCTGTCCCCCAGTTACCTCATCTGTAAAATGGGGATTGAGCCCCCTGTGTCAATCAATCAATCAATCGTATTTATTGAGCACTTACTGTGTGCAGAGCACTGTACTAAGCGCTTGGGAAGTACAAGTTGGCAACATATAGAGACAGTCCCTACCCAACAGTGGGCTCACAGTCTAGAGGGGGAAACAGAGAACAAAACCAAACATACTAACAAAATAAAATAGAATAGATATGTACAAGTAAAATAAATAGAGTAATAAATTTGTATAAACATATATACATATATACAGGTGCTGGGGGGAAGGGAAGGAGGTAAGATGGGGATGGAGAGGGGGCGAGGGGGAGAGGAAGGAAGGGGCTCAGTCTGGGAAGGCCTCCTGAAGGAGGTGAGCTCTCAGTGGGGCCTTGAAAGGAGGAAGAGAGCTAGCTTGGCGGATGGGCAGAGGGAGGGCATTCCAGGCCCAGGGGATGACGTGGACCGGGGGTCGATGGCGGGACAGGCGAGAACGAGGTACGGTGAGGAGATTAGCGGCAGAGGAGCGGAGGGTGCGGGCTGGGCTGGAGAAGGAGAGAAGGGAAGTGAGGTAGGAGGGGGCGAGGGGATGGACAGCCTTGAAGCCCAGGGTGAGGAGTTTCTGCCTGATCTACTCCTGCCTGGCACATAGTGCTTAACAAATACCACTATTATTAGGAGCCCCTTCCTTGACACGGGACTCCAAAGTGGCAAACTTTTCCAATTTTTAACTGAACCCGGCTGCTGCTGCCATTTCAGATAGCGAGTGAGGGAAGCGCTCTCCTCAGGGCAGTGTGTGGAGGGGGAGTCATAATGCTTCTGACCCTTCTGCTTAGGGCATCCAAAGTGGCACCCACTTTAGACCTCCCTTATCAAGTTGGCCAGTGCAGAAGCCCAGTGTCACCCCCCATTTCTCCCTCAGCTTTATTTTTGCAGGGATCCTCTGCTTCTCCACCTTTAGAAACAAAGGAGTCTTTTAAAAAGACTGCAGGGAACGTAGCTGCTAATTCTGTTGTAGTCATTCGTTCATTCAATTGTATTTATTGAGCACTTACTGTGCGCAAAGCACTGTCTGTCCCAAGTGCTTGGCACAGCGCAATATAACAACAGACAGACACATTCCTTCCCAGAACCAGCATCCTCTCCCAAGCATTTAGGACAGTGCTCTGCACATAGTAAGCGCTTAATAAATACGATTGAATGTCTCTATGTAGAGAAGCAGCGTGGTTCAGTGGAAAGAGCAGGGCCTTGGGAGTCAGAGATCATGGGTTCAAATCCTGGCTCCTCCGCTTGTCAGCTGTGTGACTTTGGGCAAGTCACTTAACTTCTCTGGGCCTCAGTTACCTCATCTGTAAAATGGGGATTAAGATTGTGAGCCCCACATGGGACAACCCGATCACCGTGTATCCTCCCCAGCGCTTAGAACAGTGCTTTGCACATAGTAAGCACTTAACAGATACCAAAATTATTATTATTATTATTTATTTAAGGCTTACACCCCGGCTGGAGCACCGGTTCCTTCCCTGCATCCCCCTTCTCCTTCCTCGGGTTCCTGGGGTGACCAGGAGTTGTGTTTCATTCGGTCATATTTATGGAGCGCTCACTGTGTGCAGAGCACTGTACTAAGCACTTGGAAGAGTACCATATAACAGTAATTAAACACCTTCACTGCCCACGACGAGGTTGCAGTCTAGTTGCTTGACTCAGGGTCCTCCGGAGTTTCTTTTTGATGGGGGCGGGGGCCCAGGGTGGGAGGAATAATAATAATAATGGCATTTATTAAGCGCTTACTATGTGCAAAGCACTGTTCTAAGCGCTGGGGAGGTTACAAGGCGATCAGGTTGTCCCACGGGGGGCTCACAGTCGTGATCCCCATTTTACAGATGAGGTCACTGAGGCCCGGAGAAGTGAAGTGACTTGCTCAAAGTCACACAGCTGTCCCTGCGCAAGGATGACACGCAAATTCGTGAAGCGTTCCATATTCTTCTCCCTTCAAGGCCCTACTGAGAGCTCACCTTCTCCAGGAGGCCTTCCCAGACTGAGCCCCCTCCTTCCTCTCCCCCTCGTCTCCCTCTCCATCCTCCCCTGTCTTACCTCCTTCCCTTCCCCACAGCACCTGTATATATGTTTGTACATATCTATTACTCTATTTTGCTTGTACATATCCATTCTATTTATTTTATATTTTGTTAATATGATTGGTTTTGTTCTCTGTCTCCCCCTTCTAGACTGTGAGCCCACTGTTGGGTAGGGACTGTCTCTATATGTTGCCAACTTGGACTTCCCAAGCGCTTAGTACAGTGCTCTGCACACAGTAAGCACTCAATAAATACAATTGATTGATCCAGGAAGTGCCTGGACTTGGCTTTTCAGAGGCCGTGAGGGATTCAGGGGTCTGAGGGGGGCATAGGGTGGCTTCTCCGAGCCCGGCACACCTGGGCTCCCCTCCAGCTCAGAGCCAGCTGAGGGCATCAGAGGATGGTGGCAACAGGGGAGGGGAAAGGCATTCATTCAATCACTTACTGTGTGCAGAGCAGTGTACTAAACGCTTAGGAAAGCAGCAGGGAAGACATCAGAGTTAGTGCTGATGTCCCGGAGGAGGAAAGCCAAGCAGAGACATAGCCTCTCTCCTACCCTGGCGGGGGACTTTGAGGCTAGAGAAGCAGCGTGGCTCAGTGGAAAAAAGCCCGGGCTTTGGAGTCAGAGGTCATGGGTTCAAATCCAGGCTCTTCCAATTATCAGCTGTGTGACTTTGGACAAGCCACTTGACTTCTCTGTGCCTGTTACCTCATCTGTAAAATGGGGGTGAAGACTGTGAGCCCCTCGTGGGACAACCTGATGACCTTGTATCTACCCCAGCACATAGAACAGTGGTTGGCACATAGTAAGTGCTTAACAAATGCCATCATCATTATTATTATTATTATTAGGATAAGGTCTGGGGGGGCTAGGGGAGGTCTGCCTGGAGGCAGGGGGCTGAATGAGATGACTCGGGATAGCCCCTGGGCTGAGAGGATCCAGGACTTCTGGCCCTCTGGGAGGAGGGGGCGCATTCAGCTGTTTTCCTTCTTTTCCTTCCTTTTTTTATGGTATTTGTTAAGCGCTTACTATATGCCAAGCACTGTACTAAGTTCTGGGGTAGGTACAAGTTGTTCAGGTTGGATGCTCTCCCTTGTCCCACGTGGGGCTCACAGTCTTAATCCCTGTTTTACTATCCCTATTTAATCCCTATTTTGGGGTTTCTTGGAAGTCCTCTGGTCTCTTGGGTTCGGCTCAGGCAGAGGTGGCGGCGAGGGAAGGGGTTGGCGGGCCGGATATACCTGATGAGGTAACACGAGGCCCAGAGAGGTGAAAAGTAGCTTGCCCAAGGTCACACAACAGACGAAGGGCGGAGGCAGGATAGAACCATTCATTCAATCTTAGTTATCAAGCCCTTACTGTGTGCAGAGCACTGTACTAAGCACTTGGGAGAGTATAACAATAAACAGACACATTCCCTGCTCCCAGCTCAGGTCCATGCTCCATCCATTAGGCCACGCTGCTATCTTCCCCGGTGAGCCCGGCAGCCCCCCGAGTTTCTCCGAGGGGGGCAGGTGGCATCAGGGCCTTCCCACTCAGGGCTTCCAGGGAGCAGCGAGGCTGTCCAGGGCTGGGAGCCAGGGCGCTCTGGACTCTTCCCAGCCATCGCGGTGACCTTGGGGGAGTCAGTGCATGGGCACCTACTCCATCCCGACCCCTCTTCCCTGAACCGTGACCCACAGTGCCACCGTCCCCGCCGGCTGCCTTCTGCTCCAGGAGGAGGAGGGGCCTTGTCCCGGTCGGGGGGCTCCTGCCAGGCCTGTTCTCCCAGCACTGTGGCCGGGGCCGTCCCATGGGTTGGTACAGGGTGGAGGGAGCAAGGGGAAGTGGGCCTTGTCATTGGGGATCTCCAAGCGCTTCACTCTGTGACAAGGGTGGGGGAAAACCATGGGAAAGAGTGAGCAGCTGGGGGCCGGGAGGACCAGGCCGAGCCAAGGCCCCAGCCCCCTACCCACCGCCACCCCCCAACCCTCCCTCCTTCCCACGGGGCTGACGGAGGGGCCTCTGCCGCTGCCATGGAAACGGGCCGGCCGCCGGGGGCCGAGGGCGTGTGGTCAGCGGTGACCGGGCAGCGAGGGCGGGGGCTGCTTTCAGGGCCTCTTATTCACGGTCACGCTGAGGGTTGGGGGCTGGAAGCCCAGCTGCCCGTCACTCCTGACCAGCAGCCAGAGAGGCCTGGGGGCCAGAGGCCTGGGGACGGGGACACCCCCGTCCCGCCATCCAGCTCCCACCCCCATCCCACCAGCTCGTCCCTTCCCAGGCATTCTGGAGTCTGGGAAGGTGGCGGAGCTGGTCCTGGCCTGGGAGATCGCTCCCTCCCACCCCTTGGCTCGGATGGCTTTTTATAGGAAGGTTCTGGGGGGCCACAAGGGTATCCCCCACCAGGGACTATGGCCAAGCTCCTGTCTTCCTCTTCACTGCCTGCCCCTCCAGCTTCCCCTGCCACCGCCTCTTTCTTCTCCAGTGTCCCCCACCCCCTGCTCCACTCCAAACTCCCACCCCCCCATCTCCATCACACCCCAGAATTATCCCACATCCTCCCCATTCCTCTTCTGCCCACCTATAAAGAAGGAAGAACGTGTCCAAGACAGAACTCCCCATCTTCCCACCCAAACCCCATATAATAATAATAGTAATGATGGTATCTAAGTGCTTCCCCCAATTCCTCTCCCCCTACTCCCCCTCCCCGTCCCCCCGCCTTACCTCCTTCCCCTCCCCACAGCACCTGTATGTATATGTTTGTACATATTTATTACTCTATTTATTTTACTTGTACATATTTATTCTACTTATTTTATTTGGTTTATATATTTTGTTGTCTGTCTCCCCCTCCTAGACCGTGAGCCCGCTGTTGGGTAGGGACCGTCTCTATATGTTGCAAACTTGTACTTCCCAAGCTCTTAGTACAGCACTCGGCACACAGTAAGCCCTCAATAAATACGATTGAATGAAGCGCTTACTATTGTGCGAAGCACCGTTCTAAGCGCTGGGGTAGATACAAGGTAATCAGGTTGTCCCACGTGGGGCTCAGTCTTAATCCCCATTTTACAGATGAGGTAACTGAGGCACAGAGAAGTGAAGTGACTTGCCCAAAGTCACACAGCTGACTAGATTAGAACCCACGACCTCTGACTCCCAAGCCCGGGCTCTTTCCACTAAGCCACGCTGCTTCCCCATCTTTCCCTTGACTTGGTTATCACTGTAGACAATACCGCTAGACTCCTTTTCTCGCAAGCCTGTAATCTTGTCGTTATCCTCGATTCGTCTCTCTCTTTCAACCCCCACGTTCAATCTGTCGATTCTACCTTCACGACCTCTCTAGAAGCCGCCCTTTCCACTCCATCCGAACTGCTGTCCTGCTGATCCAAGTTCCCATCATTTCCCTCCCTGACCACTGAGCAACGTGGCTCGGTGGAATAAGCCCGCGCTGTGGAGTCAGAGGTCAGAGATCAAATCCCGGCTCTGCCAATTGTCAGCTGTGTGGCTTTGGGCAAGTCACTTGAGTTCTCTGGGCCTCAGTGACCTCATCTGTAAAATGGGGATGAAAACTGTGAGCCCCCCTGGGGACAACCTGATCACCTTGTAACCTCCCCAGCGCTTAGAACAGTGCTTTGTACATAGTGAGCACTTAATAAATGCCATCATTATTATTATTACTGCATTAACTTCCTCTCTGACCTACCTGTATCCTATCTCTCCCCTCTCCAGTCCTTACTTCCCTCTTCTGCCCGGATCATTTTTCTGAAAAATTATTCAGTCCACGTCTCCGTACTCCTCAAGAACCCCCAGTGGTTGCCCATCCACCTCTGTATCAAACAGAAACTCCGTAACACCAGTTTTAATAGCGCTCAATCGGATCTCTCCCTCCTGTCTATCCTCAACGGTGACCTAGTTCAACCCAAACCATACACCATCATCATCATCATCAATCATATTTATTGAGCGCTTACTATGTGCAGAGCACTGTACTAAGCGCTTGGGAAGTACAAATTGGCAACATATAGAGACGGTCCCTACCCAACAGTGGGCTCACAGTCTAAAAGGGGGAGGCAGAGAACAAAACCAAACATACTAACAAAATAAAATAAATAGGATAGATATGTACAAGTAAAATAAATAAATAAATAAATAGAGTAATTATGTTATTACTTATATATTATATTATATATACATATAATATATATTATATATAATATATAATATATGATAATATATAATATATGATAATATATAATATAATAATATAATAATATAATAATATAATATAATATATGATATATAATATATATTATATATTTTAATAAATAAATAATAAATGCACTCTGCTCCTCTCACGCCAACCTACTCTCCGTACCTCCATCGCATCTATCCCACCACCGACCCTCGCCCACATCCTCCCCTTGGGTCTGGAACTCCTGCCCCCTTCATATCCGACAGTCCGCCACTTTCCTAAAATCACACCTCCTCCCAGAGACATTTCCCAGATTAAGCCCTTTATTTCCCTTACCTGCCCTCTCTTCCGGGCTGACTATGAACCCCCTCTGAGCCTCCCCTCAGCTTCGACTATGACTGTGTACCCCTTTATTCAATACCCACCCCAGTCCCACAGTACTGATGTAAATATTCTTATACTCTGCTATTTCACCTACCCCTAATTCACTTTAATGTTAGTCGATCAATCACCCCGCCTCCCGCCCCCCTGCCGTTAATAGTAATAATAATAATAATGGCATTTATTAAGCACTTTAGAGTGTAAGCTCCTTCTGAGAAGCAATTGTATTTACTGAGTGCTTACTGTTTGCAGAGCACTGTACAAAACACCTAAACGGCGTGGCCTAGTGGATAGAGCATTGGTCTGGGATGATGATGATGATATTTATTAAGCGCTTACTATGTGCAAAGCACTGTTCTAAGCGCTGGGGTAGATACCAGGCAATCAAGTTGTCCCACGTGGGGCGCACAGACTTAATCCCCATTTTCCAGATGAGGCCCAGAGAAGTGAAGTGACTTGCCCAAAGTCACCCAGCTGACAAGTGGTGGAGCCGGGATTCGAACCCATGACCTCTGACTCCAAAGCCCGGGCTCTTTCCGGTGAGCCACGCTGCTTCTCAGCCACGCTGCTTCTCCTTCTGGGAGTCAGAAGGACCTGGGTTCTAATTCTGGCCCTGCCCCTTGGCTGCTGAGTGACCTTGGACAAGTTGCTCAACTTCTCTGTGCCTCATTTACCTCATTGTAAAATGGGGATTAAGACCGTGAGCCTCATGGGGGACGGGGACTGTGCCCAACCTGATTTGCTTACAATCACCCCAGTGCTTAATACAGTGCCCAGCACATAGTAAGCACTTAACAAATACCATTAATATTGTGGGCAGGGGTGAACTTCCCCAAGTTATTAGTACAGTGATATGCAATCAATCAATCAATCGTATTTGTTGAGCGCTTACTGTGTGCAGAGCACTGTACTAAGCGCTTGGGAAGTACAAGTTGGCAACATATGGAGACAATCCCTACCCAACAGTGGGCTCACGGTCTACTGTGCACACAGTAAGTGTTCAATAAGTGCCAATGATTGATTGATTGAAGGAGCAGAGAAAGCAGGAGAGTGGAGTGTCAGAGAGAAGGGAGACTCAGGGTCAGCGTTGGGCCCTTGGCCCCTGGCTTGGGTCTGAGCTTGTGGCCGAGATCCTATGGTGGGGAAAGGCGGCAGAGGCTGGAGTAGAGTGGATGAGAGGTAATAAAGTGGCCATCGTGTCCCGGCTGCCCAGGAACCCTCCGGGAACCGGGATGGGAGTGAACGTGTGTAGGGGCTGGGCGGCGGGCGCCCCACCCTCATCCCCCAACTTCCCGTTGCAGGCGCAGAGGACACATCACTGCCAAATTTATCTGCTTTTATTGACAGTCACTTCCCACTTCTTTGGGCCCCCATGCAGAGGCCCAGCGGGCCCAGTGTCCCCTCTACGTGAGGGTGGTGGGAGAAGGCCGTGCCTGGGGGGCAGAGGGCTGGGAGCCACCCTCATGATCCTGAGTTAAGGGGAAGGGGCCTCACCACATGCTGGGGTCTTGTGCAGGCCGGGGAAGGGGTGGAGCCCACTGGACTTGAGGGGCTGGCTGGGATCTAGCTCAGCACGGTTTCCCTCGGAGCAAACTCCAGGCCTCTTCTCCACCCCCAGGCCCCGGAAGGATGAGGCTGAGCGAAAGGGACGGCGAGAGGCGTGGGGGAGTTTCTCCCCAAATAAACCGGTAAAAATCCCACACAGAGCTCTCCCCACCATCTTCTGGGCTGGAAAGGTCCAGGGTCCGGGGATGGAGTCCGGGCGCGGGGCCGCTCAGAGCAGGAGGGAGACCAAGAGGCCGGCGAGGGCGGGTGCCAGGGTCACGGCCCGGGCTGAGGGGAGCAGGGACCCGGCCCCTGAGTCCTGCACCTTGCGCTGCCCCCGGATCTGCACGGGCCGGAAATTGTCCTTCATGGACGTTGTTTTCTTATTGTCATAGAAGAGCGTCTTGGAGAAGGTGGTGATCTGTCGGGGAGCCGGGCCTGTCAGTCAGCTTGGCCCCATGACTGACCATTGAGCCCATCTGCCCTTCCCAGGGCCCCCCACCCATCCCCTTTTCGTGGATGTAGACCCCATCTGTAGGGAGAGGGGCGGCCAGATGGGTCTGTCCTGAGTTCACTTGTTCCCCAGGGGTAGTAGTGGGAGGGAGAGTTTCAGAGAAGCCTGAGTTTGGGGAGGAGGCCTCCTCGGGACCAGGATAGAATTGGGTTTCTTGGAAGTCCTCTGGTCTCTTGGGTTTGGCTCGGGCAGAGAAGGTGGTGAGGGAAGGGGCTGGCGGGCCGGATATACCTGATTCTCGTCGAGCTGTATCGGCTCCTTGAATAGGGTCCAGATCACCTTCTCCTGACAGTCGGGCGTGGTCAGGGAGCCCAGGTAGCGGAAGTATCTTTTCAGCTTGTCCGTGCTGGGGAGGAGGTCGGACAGGCGGGCCTTGGGCAGCGTGGACGACTCGTCTGGAGTGGGCACAGCGGAGGACAGAGGTGGGGGGGGGGGGCACCGGGCTGTTGGGAGTCTCAGCCACCCCACCCTTTCCCCGGCCACCCCTGGACCCCCCCCTCCCCGCTGGGCACACTGGGCCAGGGGAACACTGGTTCCCATCCACGTGGAACAGCGGGGAGGAGTACCACCCCTTCCCCTAGGACCCACCTTCCCCGGGGGGCTTCCCCTGCAAAGGGGGCAGAGAATGGGGGGCCTCCTCCATCTGCCACCCTGGGGGCAGTGTCCTCCCTTACCCTTCTCCTGGATCTTCGTCAGCAAGTTGATTACGTTTCTGAAGGCGGGGTTTTCAGACCCATTCTGAAAAAGGAACCAAGTCGGGGTGCTGAGACCCCACCTTGGGCCACCAGGTCTGACCTGATGGGTCGTCTGGCCTGGGGGGGAGGGCTCCAGGTGACCCCGCGGGGAACCCGGCGGGGAGGCGGAGGGGAAGTAAGGCCTTACCTTCCCTCTGCTCACACTCAATCCCCACCTCCCTTTCTCAATGATCTAGAAGCTACAGGTAGAGCCACCCAGAGACAGGTAGAGACAGACACTCGCAGGCGGAGTGAACACAAACATCTCTTTCCCCGGTGATGTGGGGGGCCGGCAGGGGAGTGGCGATGGACCGGGGTGGGGGAAGCATCCTGACCTTGACCAGGAAGCCCAGCACGGCAATACCCTCCCGGTCATCCCCCGCCGACGCTTCTGCCAGGTTTTGGAATTTCTCCTTGATGTGGACGATGTGTATCTGAGATAATAATAATAATAATAGTGATGGCATTTATTAAGCGCTTACTATGTGCAGAGCAATGTTCTAAGCGCTGAGCAATGTTCTGAGCACTGGAGATGGAGAGATGGAGAATGGGAGGAGAGGGGTTAACGACAGAGGGGACGGACAGAGCCAGAAGGGGGTGGGGGGCAAATTAGGGCAGAGGTTAGGTCATCCTTAACCCCCTCTCTGGCTGGGGGATGGTGGGAAGTGGGACTCTTCCCCTGATGCCCTCCAATGTCCAAGCCATCGATCAATGGCATTTATTAAGTGCTTACCGTGAGCAGAGCACTGTACTAAGTGATGGGGAGAATACAGTACAAGAGAGATGACAGACGCAATCCTTGCCCTGTATGGCCTAGTTGAAAGAGCAAGAGCCTGGGTGTCAGAGGACCTGGGTTCTAATCCTCCTCTGACACTTTGCTGTGAGGCCTCACTTTCTTCATCTGTAAAATGGGAATTAAATCTTACTCCTTACTGCTGGTCCCTAGACAGTCTAAGGGCTGTGACTCAAATGGGATAGGGACTGTGTCATCATCATCATCAATCGTATTTATGGAGCGCTTACTGTGTGCAGAGCACTGTACTAAGCGCTTGGGAAGTACAAGTTGGCAACAACTTGTTGTGTCCAGCCTGATTACCTTGTATCTGCCCCAGTACTTCTTGGCACAGTGCTTGACACATAAAAACATGGCCTAGTGGAGGGAACATAGTCCTGGGAGTCAGAGGACCTGGGTTCTAATCCCTGCCCTGCCACTTGTCTGCTGTGCGACCTTGGGCATATCATTTAACTTCTCTGGGCCTCAGTTACCTCAACTGTAAAGTGGGGAGTTAACCCCTCTTCCTGCTGAGTTAGACTGTAAATCCTATGCGGGGCGGGGGATGTATCTAATTTATCCTGCATTTTCCCCAGCACTTAGAACAGTGCTTGTCACATAGTAAGCGCTTAACTAACACCACAGGAAAAAAGTGCGTAACAAATAGGAAGAAAGAGAGGAAGGAAGAGGAGAGTCTACAGTCTGTTGGGCCGGTTGGGGGCAGGGATCTGGGGACACCAGGGTTAAAGGCCTTTCATTCATTCAGTTGTATTTACTGAGCTCCTACTGTGGGCAGAGCACTGTACTAAGCGCTTGGGAGAGTGCAATACAACAACGAACAGACCCATTCCCTGCCCACAACGAGCTCTCTAAGGAGGAGATGGTCGGGTATGAGGCTTGGAGGGACAACATTTGAGGAGAACCGGGTTGGTAGAAGGGAAGGCCTCCTGCCACCCGGTCCCTGTTGGGAGAGAGGCCCCGGGCAGCCATGCCCACCCCTGCCACCCACCTTGGGCCCCCGTACCTCCATGGCAAAGCTGTCCCCATCCAGAGTGTGCTCTGAGCCCCGCTCCACCGAGTCTGACCAGTGCAGGTGGAACTGGACGGCCTTGTAGGTCCCCTGCAGACCCCCGCCCGACAGCCCGAGCGGGTCTTCGAACGTCACTTCCACTGCCGGGGTGGAGGGAGACAGTGGGGACAAAGGTCAGGGCCAGCTCCCCACTCCTCTCCCAGGCTGTGGAACTGGGCCTTCCTCGTCCCCCTCTCCATCCCCCCACCCATCTTACCTCCTTCCCTTCCCCACAGCACCTGTATGTATGTATATATGTTTTTACATATTTATTACTCTATTTTACTGGTACATATCCATTCTATTTATTTTATTTTGATAGTATGTTTGGTTTTGTTCTCTGTCTCCCCCTTTTAGACTGTGAGCCCACTGCTGGGTAGGGACCGTCTCTATATGTTGCCAACTTTTGTACTTCCCAAGCGCTTAGTCCAGTGCTCTGCACACAGTAAGCGCTCAATAAATACGATTGATTTATTGATTGATTGATATTCTATTTATTTTATTTTGTTAGTATGTTTGGTTTTGTTCTCTGTCTCCCCCTTTTAGGCTGTGAGCCCACTGTTGGGTAGGGGCCGTCTCTATATGTTGCCAACTTGTACTTCCCAAGCGCTTAGTCCAGTGCTCTGCACACAGTAAGCGCTCAATAAATACGATTGATTGATTGCTCCCCAGGCCCCTCCCATCCAGGCCCCCTCCCCGAGTCCCCACTAGATTCCTCGGGGTGCCGCTCCTTAGGAAAGTAAAGGAATTGCCCGAAGCAGGGCCCTGGGGTGGAGGAGCTTGGATCCCCAGGGCTCTGCAGCCAGCTGGAGAAGGAAGGGGAGGGAAGGAAGTGAGGGAAGCAGATCCCTGCACCTTGGCCCCCTGAGGGAGACCCCTCTCCCATGGCATGGGGGGGGTGGGTGGGTAGCTCAACGATTTTCCCAAAGCAACACCTCCTCCCCATTCCTGTTCCCTCTGATCTTCTCCCTCTCTCCCTTTCTTCTCTCCCACTCTCAGACGCCTGGAAGGCGGTTGGCACAACAGAGAGTGGAGCCTGGGCAATCCGGTCCCAGAGGGTAGGGGGTGATGGTCTTTGAACTTGAGGGTGCCCTCTCCCTCCCCTCCCTGGTCAACTGTATTTATTGAACACTTATTGTGTTAATAATAATAATTGTGGTATCTTTTAAGCCCTTAGAGTGTGCCAGGCACTGCACTAAGCGCTGAGGTGGGTACAAGCAAATCAAGTTGGGCACAGTCCCTGTCCCACATGGGGTTCACAGGCTTAATCCCCAATTTACAGATGAGGTAACTGAGGCACAGAGAAGTGAAGTGATCATCATCATCAATCATATTTATTGAGCGCTTACTATGTGCAGAGCACTGTACTAAGCTCTTGGGAAGTACAAATTGGCAACATATAGAGACAGTCCCTACCCAACAGTGGGCTCACAGTCTAAAAGATTTGCCCAAGGCCACAAAGCAGCAGCAGAGCTGGGATTAGAACCCCCGAGCTTCTGGCTCCCGGGCCCGGGGCTCTAGCCAATATGCCAGAGCACTGTGCTAAGCGCTTGAGAGGGTATTTAGCCGCTGGATGCTACTCCAGGGGGCCTCTCATTGTCTTGTCCTTCCTCTGCTTCCTCCCACCTTGCCCCCGGGTTCAAAAAAGGGGTGAGGAGAAAGCCCCCCGAGGCCGGCAGCCCCCCGGCCAGGGCAGAGACTGACCCGAGTGCCCGTTGTTCTTGAGAGTCCATTTCTGCTCCTTGTCATAGTCGTGGAAGGAGAAGGGCCCCAGAGAGGCGTTGTACTTGACCTGGGCCGTTAAGATATTGATGGGCGACTGTTCGGAGCCGTTGCACTGGGTGTCCGAGAGCTGCGCCCACTCCCAGGGCCCTGCAAGGGGTGGAGGGGGTGAGCCACGGGGACGGGGCGGATTGAGATGTACCCGGGACACCCCCACCGGGGCTCTCTCTGTTGCCGACTTATACAGTCCCCAGCGCTTAGCGCAGTGCTCTGCACGCTGTAAGCGCTCCGGACAGACGACTGCAGGAAGGAAGGAATGAATGAACGCTCTGCTCCCCCCTCCCCACAGCACTGGTATACATTTCTACAGATTTATTCATTTTCCTTGTGCGTATTTACTACTCTATTCATTATACTTGTACATATGTACTATATTCATTCTACTTGTACATCATCATCATCATCAATCGTATTTATTGAGCGCTTACTACGTGCAGAGCACTGTACTAAGCTCTTGGGGAGTACAAATTGGCAACATATGGCAACACTGTACATACTACTCTATTCACTATACTTGTGCGTACTTACTACTGCTACTCATTATGGCATTTATTAAGTGCTTCCTATGAGCAAAGCACTGTTCTAAGCACTGGGGAGGTTACGAGGTGATCAGGGTGTCCCAAGGGGGGCTCACAGTCTTAAAACCCATTTTACAGATGAGGTCACTGAGGCTCAGAGAAGTGAAGTCCCCTCGTCCCCCTCTCCATCCCCCCCATCTTACCTCCTCCCCTTCCCCACAGCACCTGTATATATGTATATATGTCTGTACATATTTATTACTCTATTTATCTTGTACATGTCTATTCTATTTATTTTGTTAGTATGTTTGGTTTTGTTCTCTGATCACCTTGTAACCTCCCCAGTACTTAGAACAGTGCTTTGCACATAGTAAGCGCTTAATAAATGCCATTATTATTACAGTCTAGGGGCTTTGAGGAAAAGATGGAGGGGGAGAGAAGGCCCAGCCCTGACTACCCCCAACACCCCTGTCGAAATCGAGGGAGGAGTCCAGCAGCGTTCCCCAGCCCGCTCTGAGTGTCCAGGGCCTAGACTGGCCCCCTAACAGATGGTCACTGGCCCACGGAAATAGACCAGAGCTGAGGGAAATCAGGCTGCAGATGGGCAAGCACATTTTTCAATGATGACAGAAAATTCATCCCTCAGCCCTAGCCCCAGGCCTCCTGCCATTCACAGCCTCGGGCACGGCAGTTTGGGGCACCCCCTGCTTGTATCCCCCCCCCCAGGGAAGGGAGAGAGGTGATAGAAGCCAGGGCCTCAGGGGGACCACCCCCATCCCCCAAAAACACCCCCCCCCCCCACCAGCCCCCCGACTCACCTTGACAAGATTCAGCCTTAACCTGTGACTGGTAACACCAGTGTCCTGTAACCAATAATAATAATAATGTTGGTATTTGTTAAGCGCTTACTATGTGCCAAGCACTGTTCTAGGCGCTGGGGGAGATACAAGGTAATCAAGGTTGTCCCACGTGGGGCTTACAGTCTTCCTTCCCATTTTACAGATGGGGGAACTGAGGCCCAGAGAAGTTAAGTGACTTGCCCAAAGTCACACAGCTGACAAGTGGTGGGGCTGGGATTCGAACCCATGACCTCGGACTCCCAAGCCCGGGCTCTTTCCACTGAACCGCGCTGCTTCTCTAAGAACCAATCAATCAATCATATTTATTGAGCGCTTACTATGTGCAGAGAACTGTACTAAGCGCTTGGGAAGTACAAATTGGCAACACATAGAGACAGTCCCTACCCAACAGTGGGCTCACAGTCTAAAAGGGGGAGACAGAGAACAGAACCAAACATACCAACAAAATAAAATAAATAGGATAGAAATGTACAAGTAAAATAAATAAATAGAGTAATAAATATGTACAACCATATATACGTATATACAGGTGCTGTGGGGAAGGGAAGGAGGTAAGATGGGGGGATGGAGAGGGGGACGAGGGGGAGAGGAAGGAAGGGGCTCAGTCTGGGAAGGCCTCCTGGAGGAGGTGAGCTCTCAGCAGGGCCTTGAAGGGAGGAAGAGAGCTAGCTTGGCAGAGGGGCAGAGGGAGGGCATTCCAGGCCCGGGGGATGAAGAAACCCAGAAAGGGCAGAGTCAGGGGGTCTGCTCCAGCCCAACTTGGGGCTGGGAACTCCAGTCCACTCTGGAGAGGAGGCAGCAGGGAGCGGAGACATGGTTCCCCATAGTTCTCTCTCTTTTTATTTTTATAGTATCTGTTATGTGCTCTACTATGTACCAGGCACTGTACTAAGCGCTGGGGTAGATACAAGCTAATCAGGTTGGACACAATCCCCGTCCCACATAAGAGTGGCAGGCTTAATCCCCATTTTACAATTGAGGCACAGAGAAGTGGAATGACTTGCCCAAGGTCTCACAGCAGACAAGTGGCGGAGCCGGGATTCGAACCCACCCATTCATTGTCAATCAATCAATATTTTTTGAGCACTTACTGTGTGCAGAGCACTGTACTAAGCGTTTGAAAAGTTCAGTTCGGCAACAGAGACAATCCCTGCCCAACAACGGGCTCACAGTCTAGAAGGGGGAGACAGACAACAAAACAAAACAATAACATCAATAACATCAAAATAGATAGATAGCATTATAGATATATAAACATCATTAATAAAATTAACAGAATAATAAAGATGAACAGAGATACGGAGAAGCAGCATAGCTCCGTGGAAAGAGCACGGGCTTGGGAGTCCGAGTTCATGGGTTCAAATCCTGGCTCAACCACTTGTCAGCTGTGTGACCTTGGGCAAGCCACTTCACTTCTCTTTGCCTCAGTGACCTCATCTGCAAAATGGGGATTAAGACTGTGAGCCCCCCGTGGGACAACCTGATCACCTTGTATCCTCCCCAGCGCTTAGAATAGTGCTTAGCACATAGTAAGCGCTTAACAAGTGCCATCATTATTATACACACATGCTGTGGGAAGGAGAACCCATGACCTTCTGGCTCCTCAGCCATGAGGCTTTTTTGGCAGGGGCTGTCCTAGCTGCCTGGAGAGCTGGCCGGAGAGGGACTGACCAGATAAGGGCTGACTGAAGAGGGGATGATGAGGGCCTCCCAGCCTTCATACATGAACTTAGGAGGTGGAGCAAGGAGGGAGGGAGGAGAAGAGCGGGTCACTGGTGGGAATCCAGCTGCATGAAGAACACAAGAGCTAGTCCTGAGCTCCCTCCCCCTCATTGCCCCTGGGAAGAGGGCTTAGTGGGGACTGAGGACGCCTGGTCCTTCTGCTGAGACATTCACATCCTTAAACAAACAAGCTTGTCCGCCTCCATGCCCTCCTCCACGCCCGCCTTCCTGCTAGCTCTGCCTGTTGGCCTGCAAGCCAGGCAACCCCCTGTCCCCGAATGACCTGAGATCTAAATCCCCTGGCAGGACAGAGGGGGCCTGGGAAGCTTGGGGGGCGGAGGGGGAGTCCAGCTGGGTCTCCTGGGCACAGCAGAGAGGGGCGGACCTTTAGGTGGAAGAGTCCATGTCGGGGGGAAGGCACCTCTGGCTGCCCCAGGCTGATGGAGGGGCTGGGAGAGACATCATCATCATCATCATCAATCGTATTTATTGAGCGCTTACTATGTGCAGAGACATCTCCACTAGCCGACTGTTCCCCCTCCTCCCTTCCCCAGCTGCCCTCGCCGCTGCTGAATTCTCCTTTCCCGTTTCTCCCACTTCCCTCCTGCTCTCCTTGACGGGGAAGGGGCTTAAAATGCAGCCTGCCAACTCTGGGGGCACAGGGTGGAAAAGCCTGCTCTCCTTGGCACAAGCTCATGGATGGAATCTCCCTGCTGTCATCACCACCATCATCATTCTCATCAGCACCAACATCGATGGTATTTATTGAGGACTTACTGTGTGCAGAGCACTGTACTAAGCACTGGGGAGAGTACAATAGACAAGATCCCGGCCTCGAGGAGCTTACCATCTAGTGCACCACCTTGGAAAATGCCAAGACAGAGAAACTGAGACAGGGAGACTGAGAGACTGAGACAGAAAGACTAGGAGTAGAGAGACAGAGGGGGAAACACAGCTAGAGAGGCAGAGATGGAGAGACAGAGGCTTGGAGATACAGCAGAGACAGGGAAACAGGCTAGGAAACAAACAGAGATTAGGAGATAAACAGGAAAACAGAGACTGACAGGACAGTCAGAGAATGTGAGAGAGGAGAGGGCAGGGAGGAAAAGGAGGACCAGAGCAAGATCATCATCATCATCATCATCAATCGTATTTATTGAGCGCTTACTGTGTGCAGAGCACTGTACTAAGCGCTTGGGAAGTACAAATTGGCAACATATAGAGACAGTCCCTACCCAGCAGTGGGCTCACAGTCTAAAAAGGGGAGACAAAACCAAACATACTACAAAATAGAATAGATATGTACAAGTGAGAGTAATAAATATGTACAAACATATACATATATACAGGTGCTGTGGGGAAGGGAAGGAGGTAAGATGGGGGGGATGGAGAAGGGACGAGGGGGAGAGGAAGGAAGGGGCTCAGTCTGGGAAGGCCTCCTGGAGGAGGTGAGCTCTCAGTAGGGCCTTGAAGGGAGGAGGAGAGCTAGCTTGGCGGATGGGCAGAGGGAGGGCATTCCAGAGCAAGATGTTTGGGGATAATCCACTCCCTGGGATTCTACCCCCGGGGCACTGAGTGTCCTCTGTCCTGTTTCCAGCTACCCCAAATCGAATTAATCAATGGTATTTATTGAGCACTTGCTGTGTGCAAAGCACTGTGCCAAGCACTTTGGAGAGTACAATATAAAAGACACATCCCCTGCCCACAACGACCTTACGATCTAGAGCGGGGAGACAGACCTTAATAGAAATAAGGTCTATTTTTTATTAATAAGAAATAAATAAGGTCTATTGGACATAAGTGCTGTGGGGCTGGGAGGGGGCTCCACCCAATCTTGGGGTTTCTACCGCTCGCCGCCCAAAGGACTGGGGGCTAGTGGAGGGATCCAGGCCTGTGAGTCGCTGAGCATCCAGGGGAGCTGGCAAGGTGGGGTCAGAACTGTCCAGCCTCGTCAGGGCGTTGAGAAGCTGCCCGCAAGGTCATCCGGAGATGCGGTTGGTAACACTACCTGGATCTGGCAAGGTTTCCCCTCGCGTTGAGTAGGATGGTTCGTTTCCTTTGGAAACCAGAGAGGGAAAGGGAGAGGGGGCAGAGGAAGAGAGAAGGGGTGGGAGAGAGAACAGGGAGAGGAGATGCGGAGAGGAGGGATAAGGGCAAGTGAAGAGGGAAAGGAGTGAGACAAAGACAGAGGAATTGAAGTCCAGAAGGCAGGGTGGAGGCCGTTGGGGCAAGAAATCCCCTCTAACAGTTTAGGTTGGAAGGGGAAGGGGCTTGGCCCGGCTGGGTGAGGCAGGGCTATTTATTGACCCTGGCCAGGTTCCCCCTTTTTTCCTCCGCTCAATGAATGGAATTGAGCGACTAATGTGTGCAGTGCACTGCGCTAAACACTTGGGAGAGTACAACTGGACAGTTGGCAGACGCCTTCCCTGCCCACGGCGAGCTACAGTCTAGAGGAGGATCACAGAGGTTAATATAAATAAGTAATTTATAATATCGAATTTATAGACCTGGGGTGAATACCGTGCCCAAAGGTCACAGATCCGAGTGCAGAGGCGACACGGAAGGGAGGAGGAGCAAGAGAAAAGAGGGCCTAATCGGGGAAGGCCTTTTGGAAGAGATGCGACCTTAATAAGACTTCGAAGGTGGAGAGAGGGGTGGTCTGGTGCGTACGGAGGGGGAGGATGGGGGGAAAAGGGTCGGCAGTGAGATGACAGTCGAGATTGGGACACAGTGAGCCAGCTGTCATTACAGGAGTGAAGTGTGTAAGCTCTGCTGTTAATCTTCCCCCCGTCCAGTGGCAAGGGAATGAATAATAATTATTATTATAGTTATGGTATTTGTTCAGTGCTTACAGTCGAGATTGGGACACAGTGAACTAGCTGTCATTAGAGGAGTGAAGTGTGTAAGCTCTGCTGTTAATCTTCCCCCCATCCAGTGGCAAGGGAATGAATAATAATTATTATTATAGTTATGGAATTTGTTCAGCGCTTAGTCTGTGCCAGGCACTGTTCTAAGCACTAGGGTAGACACAAGTTAATCGGGTGGGACACAGCCCCTGTCCTAAGTGGGGCTCACAGCCTCAATCCCCATTTTACAGATGAGGTAACTGAGGCCCAGAGAAGTGAAGTGCCTTGCCCCAGGCCACACAGCAGACAAATGGTGGAGTCTGGATTAGAACCCATGACCTTCTGACGTCCGGGCCACTGCGCCATGCTGCTTCCTCAATCCGTCAGTGGTATGTATTGAGCACTTAATGTGTGGCGCAGCAAAGAGCTATGGAGCGGTGGGTGTTGGGGGTCCGGCCAGTAGTTGGGAGCTGGGTGACCAGGGAGACTGAGGCCTTGCGATCCTCCAGAGTTAGAGTGCAGCTTGATAATCAATCGATCCATCAATCAATTCGCATCTGGACCCCTGCGGGGGGGGATGTCTGAGGACATACTGTAACCAGAACCCTCACCCTTCTGTAGCCGCCTCAGCTAAGGTAACTGCCACACTTCCCTTACTGCCCCTGGTCCTGAGGTCCCTGTGCCTGAGGGAGGTGGGATGGAGGCAGGGGGGCGGAGAGGGGAAGGTAAGTACTAAGTACTCAGCCCTCCTCCTCCAGGCAGTAAGGGGCTGTGCCATTGGCACCGAACTCAAAGCCCCCTCAGTGAGTGGTGGCTTTCCCGATAATTTCTCCCTCCCCTGCCTCGCCTCAAATAATAATAATGATGTCGTTTTTTGAACGCTTACTATGTGCCAAGCACCATTCCAAGCGCTGGGGTGGTTACGAGGTAATCAGGTTGTCCCGCAGGAGGCCCACAGTCTTAATCCCCATTTTACAGATGAGGTCACTGAGGCGCAGAGAAGTCAAGTGGTTTGCCCGAGGTCACGCAGCAGACAAGTGGCGGTGGCGGGATTAGAACCCACGTCCTCCGACTCCCAAGCCTGTGCTTTTGCTACTAAGCCAGGCTGCTTCTCCTATCTGGTCTCTGGTCACTTCTGGCCTTCGTGAACTCCGCCGGCCACCCTCCCCCGAGGGCCGAGAGGAGGAGACCAGGGGCCAGGGCGGACCTCATCATCATCATCATCATCAATCGTATTTATTGAGCGCTTACTGTGTGCAGAGCACTGTACTAAGCGCTTGGGAAGTGCAAGTTGGCAACATATAGAGACAGTCCCTACCCAACAGTGGGCTCACAGTCTAGAAGGGGGAGACAGAGAACAAAACAAAACACATTAACAGAATAAAATAAATAGAATAGATATGTACAAGTAAAATAAATACATAAATAGAGTAATAAATCCGTACAAACATATATACATATATACAGGTGCTGATGACCTGTTAGGTAGGGACCGTCTCTATATGCTGCCGATTTGTACTTCCCAAGCGCTCCATAAACACAATTGAATGAATACATACCCCGGCGTTTAAAACAGTGCTTGGCACATAGTAACTGCATTACACATACCGTCATTATTATTATTATTCTGCCCTCCCTCCCCGGGGTCTGAAGAGGCGAGAGGAGAGTCCGGCGAGCCCTGGGGAATGAAAACTTTGGTCTGCAGCCCTCTTCCCAGAGCCATTGGGGTCAGTGGGGCGGCTTACCTCCTTCCCTTCCCCACAGCACCTGTATATATGTATATATGTTTGTACATATTTATTACTCTATTTATTTATTTATTTTACTTGTAAATATCTACTCTATTATTTTATTTTGTTAGTATGTTTGGTTTTGTTCTCTGTCTCCCCCTTTTAGACTGTGAGCCCACTGTTGGGTAGGGACTGTCTCTATATGTTGCCAACTTGGACTTCCCAAGCGCTTAGTACAGTGCTCTGCACACAGTAAGCACTCAATAAATACGATTGATGATATGCTTGTACATATTTATCACTCTATTTTACTTGTACATATCTATTCTATTATTTTATTTTGTTAGTATGTTTGGTTTTGTTCTCTGTCTCCCCCTTTTAGACTGTGAGCCCACTGTTGGGTAGGGACTGTCTCTATATGTTGCCAACTTGGACTTCCCAAGCACTTAGTACAGTGCTCTGCACACAGTAAGCGCTCAATAAATACGATTGATTGATTGATTGGCTCCAGGATTGGGGAGGAAGGGTTGAGGGGGGTCTCCCGACCTACCCCCGTACCCTGCAAACCCCAGGCCTGAGCAGGGGCTGGGAGACGGGACGATGCCAGGGCGGAGGGCCTTTATCCAGCTTTAGGGGTCTCGCCTTTTGGAACCGCTCTGGGCTTCCAGTACCCTTGCATTCGTTCGTTCGATCGTATTTATCGGGCACTTACTGTGTGCAGAGCACTGTAGTAAGCGCTTGGGAGAGTAAAATGGAA
Source organism: Tachyglossus aculeatus (assembly GCF_015852505.1). Classification (NCBI taxonomy): domain Eukaryota; kingdom Metazoa; phylum Chordata; class Mammalia; order Monotremata; family Tachyglossidae; genus Tachyglossus; species Tachyglossus aculeatus. The sequence continues at coordinate 43,523,962 of NC_052082.1, read as the reverse complement.
AAATAAAAGGACACATTCCTTGTCTGCAGTGAGCTTCCAGGAAGGCCCAGAGTCCCAGCCAGAAGGGGAAAAAAGGGTGGAGGAGAAGGAAGCCTGGAGGGCGGAGAGGCTGTCCTCTGTCTAGAGCTGGGAGCGGTGTAATAATAATGATGGAATTTGTTAAGTGCTTCCTATGTGCAAAGCACTGTTCTAAGCGCTGGGGAGGTTACAAGGGGATCAGGTTGTCCCCCATAGGGCTCACAGCCTTAATCCCCATTTTCCAGATGAGGGAACTGAGGCCCAGAGAATCAATCAATCAGTCAATCAATAGTATTTATTGAGCGCTTACTGTGTGCAGAGCACTGTACTAAGCGCTTGGGAAGTACAAAGCAGTGAAGTGACGTGCCCAAAGTCACCCAGCTGACAAGTGGTGGAGCCGCGATTTGAACCCATGACCTCTGACTCCAAAGCCCGGGCTCTTTCCACTGAGCCACAAATTTGTTAAGCGCTTCCTATGTGCAAAGCACTGTTCTAAGCGCTGGGGAGATATAAGGTGATCAGGTTGTCCCACGTGGGGCTCACAGTCTTAATCCCCATTTTATAGATGAGGGAACTGAGGCACAGAGAAGTGAAGTGACTTGCCCAAAGTCACACAGCTGACAATTGGCGGAGCCGGAATTTGAACCCATGACCTCTGATTCCAAAGCCCGTGCTCTTTCCACTGAGCCAATGATAATAACAAGGGCAATAATTGTGGCATTTGTTAAGCGCTTACTATATGCCAGGCTATATGTACTATATGCTTAGTACAGTGCTCTGCACACAGTAAGCGCTCAATAAATACGATTGAATGACTGGGGTAGATACACGCAAATAGGGTTGGACACAGTCCCTGTGGTATTTAAGTGCTTACTATATGCCAGGCTATATGTACTATATGCTTAGTACAGTGCTCTGCACACAGTAAGTGCTCAATAAATACGACTGAATGACTGGGGTAGATACACGCAAATAGGGTTGGACACAGTCCCTGTGGTATTTGTTAAGCGCTTGTTATGTGCCAAGCACTGTCCTAAACCCTGGGGAAGGTCCAAATTAGTCAGGTTGGACACAGTCCCTATCTCACATGGGGCTCTTAATTCCCATTTTACAGATGACATAACGGGGGGGCAGAGAAGTTACACAGCAGAAGCGTGGCGGAGTCAGGATTATTAATAATAATAATGATGATGGTATTTGTTAAGCGCTTCCTCTGTGCCGAGCGCTGTTCTAAGCACTGGGGTAGAGACCCAAGTCATTCTGCTGCCCAAGCCTGTGCTGTATGCATTAAGCCCCGCTCTATGCATTAGTGGGGGGGAGGGAGTCAATCAATCAATCAATCGTATTTATTGAGCACTTACTGTGTGCAGAGCACTGTACTAAGCGCTTGGGAAGTACAAATTGGCAACGTATAGAGACAGTCCCTACCCAACAGTGGGCTCACAGTCTAAAAGGGGGAGACAGAGAACAAAACCAAACATACTAACAAAATAAAATAAATAGAATAGATAGGTACAAGTAAAATAAATGAATAGAGTAATAAATATGTACAAACATATATCCATATATACAGGTGCTGTGGGAAATGGGGGAGGGGAGAGACGAGTCAGAGGGGCGGGGGGTCGGTCCCCAACCCGGCCCCACCCCAGAGCCCCGCCCGGGCGGCCGACGACAGTGGGGGGGGGGGGGGGGGTGCTTCTTGGGAGTCGGAGGTCATGGATTCTAATCCTGCCTCCGCCACTTCAATCAATCAATCGTATTTATTGAGCACTTACTGTGTGCAGAGCACTGTACTAAGCTCTTGGGAAGTCCAAGTTGGCAACATATAGAGACAGTCCCTACCCAACAGTGGGCTCACAGTCTAGAAGGGGGAGACAGAGAACAAAACCAAACATATTAACAAAATAAAATAAATAGAATGGATATGTACAAGCAAAATAAATAGAGTAATAAATATGTACAAACATATATACAGGTGCTGTGGGGAAGGGAAGGAGGTAAGACGGGGGGGATGGAGAGGGGACGGAGGGGGAAAGGAAGGAGGGGGTTCAGTCTGGGAAGGCCTCCTGGAGGAGGTGAGCTCTCAGTAGGGCCTTGAAGGGAGAAAAATATGGAACGCTTCACGAATTTGCGTGTCATCCTTGCGCAGGGATCAGCTGTGTGACTTTGAGCAAGTCGCTTCACTTCTCCGGGCCTCAGTGACCTCATCTGTAAAATGGGGATCACGACTGTGAGCCCCCCGTGGGCCAACCTGATCGCCTTGTAACCTCCCCGGGGCTTAGAACAGTGCTTTGCACATAGTAAGCGCTTAATAAATGCCATTATTATTATTCTTCTCCTCTGTGCCGGGAGGGAAACTGAGGCCCGCTTAGGGCTGGAACCCAGGAGGGCCCTGGCGGTGGGGGCTCCCGGCTCACCAGGCCAGAGAGTGACCCCTGCTCCGCCCCCACGGCTGCCTTTTCATCTTTCAACGAAAACCGGCTCAGGAGAGGGGGCCGGGGGGCCGGGGGCCCCTCCTGGACCCCCCTCGCCCCCCGGGGCCGTCCCCAGATGGACCCCCACACCGGCCCAACCACCGGAGCCCCAACCTCCAGAGCCTGGCAGGACAGAGAGAAGCAGCGTGGCTCAGTGGAAAGAGCCCGGGCTTCGGAGTCAGAGGTCGTGGGTTCAAATCCCGGCTCTGCCCATTGTCTGCTGTGTGACCTTGGGTAAGTCACTTGACTTCTCTGAGCCTCAGTTAACTCATACGGAAAATGGGGATTAAGACTGTGAGCCCCCCGGGACAACTCGATCACCGTGTATCCTCCCTAGCGCTGTTGGGTAGGGACCGTCTCTATATGTTAGTACAGTGTTAGTACAGTACTAAGCGCTTAGTACAGTGCTCTGCACACAGTAAGCGCTCAATAAATACGATTGATGATGATATGTTGCCAACTTGTACTTCCCAAGCGCTTAGTACAGTGCTCTGCACACAGTAAGCGCTCAATAAATACGATTGATGATGATATGTTGCCGACTTGTACTTCCCAAGCGCTTAGTACAGTGCTCTGCACACAGTAAGCGCTCAATAAATACGATTGATTGATTTGCACATAGTACGCGCTTAACAAATGCCATTATTATTATTATTATTATTGAAGCATTCATGCATACATACACACACACACACCCCTCCTCCGCCCCCAACGTTAACACTGAAGCATGCATACGTGCATGCATTCATATATACAGATCAGTGCTTGGCACATACTAAGTGCTTAACGAATACCATCATTATTCTACACACACACCCCTCCCCCGCCCCCAACGTTAGCATTGAAACATGCATGTATACATGCGTGCATACATCCCTCCCCCGCCCCCAACGTTAACATTGAAACATGAATGTATACATGCGTGCACACATCCCTCCTCCTCCCCCAACGTTAACATTGAAACATGCACGCATACATACGTGCATGCATACATACACGCATACATACGTGTATGCATACATACACACACCCCTCCTTCGCCCCCAACCTTAACATTGAAACATGCATGCATACATACGTGCATGCATGCATACACACACACACCCCTCCTCCGCCCCCCACGTTACAGATCCAACCGTTCAGACACTCATTCAATCAATCAATCAATCAATCGTATTTATTGAGCGCTTACTGTGTGCAGAGCACTGTACTAAGCACTTATTCATTCATTCAATTGTATTTATTGAGCAGTAACTGTGTGCAGAGCACTGGACTAAGCGCTTAGGGATCCAGAAGGTGTCTCTCGCACCGATACCCTTCTACAATAGGCGGTGTGTCACGCCCAGGGTCCCGCAAATTTAGTGTCTCTCTCTATCTCTAATAATAATAATAATGTTGGCATTTGTTAAGCACTTACTTAGCAGAGTGGCTCAGTGGAAAGTGCATGGGCTTGGGAGCCGGAGGTCATGGGTTCTAATCCCGGCTCTGCCGTTTGTCAGCTGTGTGACTTTGGGCAAGTCACTTCACTTCTCTGGGCCTCAGTGTCCTCCTCTGTAAAGTGGGGATTAAGACTGTGAACCCCACGTGGGACAACCCGATTACCTTGTATCCCCCCCAGTGCTTAGAACAGTGCTTGGCACATAGTAAGCGCTTAACAAATACCATCATTATTATTATCACTTCACTTCTCTGGGCCTCGGTTCCGTCATCTGTAAAGTGGGGATGAAGACTGTGAGCCCCAGGTGGGCCAACCTGATTACTTGTATCCCCCCCAGCGCTTAGAACAGCGCTTGGCACATAGTAAGTGCTTAACAAATACCATCATCATCATTGTTATTATTACTTCACTTCTCTGGGCCTCGGTTCCCTCATCTGTAAAACGGGGATGAAGACTGTGAGCCCCACGGGGGACAACCGGATCACCTTGTAACCTTCCCAGCACTTAGAACAGTGCTTTGCACATAGTAAGCGCTTAACAAATGCAGTCATCATTCTGAGGATGGTGATGTGGGGACGGGGGGGGGGGCATCACTCCGGGCCAGGGGGAGGCCGGGGGCCGGGGGGCGGCGGCGGGCCGGGCGAGGACGCGGTGCCCCCAGGCCCTCCTCCTCCTCCTCCGCCCGCGGTGCCCCCCGCGGTGCCCCCATGCCCCCCGTCCGCGGGTGGGAGTTGGGCCCGGGGCCCGGGGGCAGGACTTACCTGGGCCGGAGGCGGCAGCGGCGGCGGGCAGGACCAGGGCCAGGACCAGGGGCAGGGCCAGGGGCAGGGCCAGGAGCAGGGCCACGGGGGGCACCGGGGGCCCGGGGGGCACGGGGGTCCCGGGGGGCACAGGGGTCCCGGGGGGCCGGGCGGCCCGCGCCAGCATCAGGGGCCGGGGCTCGGTCCGCATCCTCGGGCCCGCAGGACCCCCCTGGGGCCGCCCCCGGCCCGGGCCCGGCCTTTACAGCCGCGGACGGGGGAGACGCCCCCGGCCCCACCCCTCCCCTCCCCTGCCACCCCCTGCCATCCCCGGGCCCCGCCCCCGGGGGCCGCACCCCGCAGCCGCCCACGGAGAGGGGGGCAGCGGGGCAGGGGACAGGGAGGAGGGGGCAGGGGACAGGGGGCAGGGGGCAGGGAGGAGGGGACAGGGGGCGGGGGGCAGGGAATAGGGGGCAGGGAGTAGGGGGCAGGGGGCAGGGGGCAGGGAATAGGGGGCGGGGAGTAGGGGGCAGGGGCAGGGAATAGGGGACAGGGGGCAGGGAATAGGGGACGGGGAGTTGGCGGCAGGGGCAGGGAGTAGGAGACAGAGGGCAGGGAATAGGGGACGGGGAGTTGGCGGCAGGGGCAGGGAATAGGGGACGGGGGCAGGGAGTAGGGGGCAGGGAGTAGAGGACGGGGGCGGGGAGTAGGGGACAGGGGGCGGGGGGCAGGGAATAGGGGACAGGGAGTAGGGGGCAGGGGCAGGGAATAGGGGACGGGGCAGGGAGTAGGCAGGGGACAGGGGGCGGGGGGCAGGGGACAGGGGGCGGGGGGCAGGGAATAGGGGACGGGGGCAGGGAGTAGGGGGCAGGGGGCAGGGAATAGGGGACAGGGAGTTGGGGGCAGGGGACAGGGGACAGGGAATAGGGGACGGGGCAGGGGGTAGGGGGCAGGGGGTAGGGGCAGGGGGCAGGGGGCAGGGGGCAGGGGACAGGGGACAGGGAATAGGGGACGGGGCAGGGGGTAGGGGGCAGGGGGTAGGGGACGGGGGCAGGGGGTAGGGGGCAGGGGGTAGGGGACGGGGGCAGGGAATAGGGAACAGGGGGCAGGGGGCAGGGAGTAGGGGGAAGGGGACAGGGGCGGAGGCAGGGAATAGGGGACGGGGCAGGGAGTAGGGGGCAGGGGGCAGGGAGTACGGGGCAGGGAAAGGGGGCAGGGAGCAGGGAGCAGGGGGCAGGGAGTAGGGGGCAGGGGGCAATCAATCAATCGTATTTATTGAGCGCCTACTGTGTGCAGAGCACTGGACCAAGCGCTTGGGAAGTCCAAGTCGGCAACAGATAGAGACGGTCCCTACCCGACAGCGGGCTCACGGTCTCGAAGGGGGAGACAGACGACAAAACCAAACATATTAACAAAATATAATAAATAGAATAGTAAATTCATTCATTCAATCGTATTTATTGAGCGCTTACTGTGTGCAGAGCACTGGACCAAGCGCTTGGGAAATACAAGTCGGCAACAAATAGAGACGGCCCCTACCCGACAGCGGGCTCACAGTCTAGAGGGGGGAGACAGACAACAGAACAAAACATATTAACAAAATAAAATGAATAGAATAGTAAATTCATTCATTCATTCATTCATTCAATCGTATTTATTGAGCGCTTACTGTGTGCAGAGCACTGTACTAAGCGCTTGGGAAGTCCAAATTGGCAACATATAGAGACGGTCCCTACCCAACAGTGGGCTCACAGTCTAAAAGGGGGAGAGAGAAAACAAAACAAAACATCTTCTAGACTGTGAGCCCGCCTTTGGGTAGGGACCGTCTCTATCTGTTGCCGACTTGGACTTCCCAAGAGCTTAGTCCAGTGCTCTGCACACAGTAAGCGCTCAAGAAATACGATTGAATGAATGAATATTAACAAAATAATATAGATAGAATAGTAAATGTGCACAAGTAAAATAGAGTAATGAGTCTGTACAAACATCTATACAGGTGCTGTGGGGAGGGGAAGGAGGTAAGGCGGGGGGATGGGGAGGGGGAGAGGAATCAATCAATCAATCAATCGTATTTATTGAGCGCTTACTGTGTGCAGAGCACTGTATCAATAATAATAATAATAATAATAATGATAATGGCATTTATTAAGCGCTTACTATGTGCAAAGCACTGTTCTAAGCGCTGGGGAGGTTACAGAGTGATCAGGTTGTCCCACGGGGGGCTCGCAGTCTTCATCCCCATTTTACATATCAGGGAACTGAGCCACAGAGAAGTTAAGTGACTTGCCCAAAGCCACACAGCTGACAATTGGTGGAGCCGGGATTTGAACCCATGGCCTCTGACTCCAAAGCCCGGGCTCTTTTCCACTGAGCCACGCTGCTTGGGAAGTACAAGTTGGCAACATATAGACCCAACAGTGGACTCACAGTCTAGAAGGGGGAGACAGAGAACAAAACAAATTAACAAAATAAAATAAATAGGGTATGTACAAGTAAAGTAAATAGAGTAATAAATACGTACAAATATATACATATATGCAGGTGCTGTGGGGAAGGGAAGGAGGTAAGGTGGGGGGGATGGAGAGGTGGAAGAGGGGGAGAGGAAGGAGGGGGCTCAGTCTGGGAAGGCCTCCTGACCTTTCCACGGCTGCTGTTCTCGACACCTGGCCGGACCCCCGCCCCATCACCCTGGACCGGTCCTAAAAGTCGGGGATGGGCCTTCCGGGGGACCAGCCCCCCCCCGTGGGGAGGGGGACAGGTCGGGGGGTTGGGGTGGGAAACATTCATTCATTCAATCGTATTTATTGAGCGCTTACTGTGTGCAGAGCACTGGACTAAGCGCTTGGGAAGTACAAGTTGGCAGCATCTAGAGCCGGTCCCTGCCCAACAGCGGGCTCACAGTCTAGAGGGGGGAGACAGACGACAAAGCAAAACAGGTGGACAGGTGACAAGTCATCAGAATAAATAGAAGTAAAGCTAGATGCACATCATTAACAAAATTCATTAACGGCTCCGGCCTTCTCGGGCCTCCGGGCCCTAGTGGGTTAACGCTGTCCGTTATAATGATAATAATGATGATGGCATTTATTAAGTGCTTACTATGTGCAAAGCACTGTTCTAAGCACTGGGGAGGTTACAAGGTGACCAGGTTGTCCCACGGCGGGGGGCTCACAGTCAATCCCCATTTTACAGATGAGGGAACTGAGGCCCAGAGAAGGGAAGTGACTTGCCCAAAGTCACACAGCTGACAATTGGCGGGGCCGGGATTTGAACCCATGACCTCTGACTCCAAAGACCGGGCTCTTTCCACTGAGCCAGGGGGGACGGGGGGCAAGGTGGGCGGCCTGGCTCTGTCCGTCCCACTCTCACCAGAGCAATGTGCGGGTCTGCCTCTGTGTGTGTGTGTGTGTGTGTGTGTGTGTGTGTGTGTGTGTGTGTGTGTGTGTGTGTGTGTGTGTGTGTGCGCGCGCGCGCCCTGGGGCAAGAGTGTGGCCCCCTGGGTGAGGGTGTGGGAGTGGACTTTAGGGGTGCACGCACGCTGCCTGTGTGAACCCCGTCTGTCTATGTGCGCGTGGGCAAGGGCCTATGAGGGTTGGCCCAGCGCTTAGAACAATGCTTCGCACATAGTAAGCGCTTAACACATAGTAGTAATAATAATGATGGCATTTATTAAGCGCTTACTATGTACAAAGCATTCATTCCTTCATTCAATCGTATTTGTTGAGCGCTTACTGTGTGCAGAGCACTGTACTAAGCGCTTGGGAAGGACAAGTTGGCAACATATAGAGACGGTCCCTACCCAACAACGGGCTCACAGTCCAGAAGGGGCTAGACTTAAAGCACTGTTCTAAGCGCTGGGGAGGTGACAAGGTGATTCATTCATTCATTCATTCAATCGTATTTATTGAGCACTTACTGTGTGCAGAGCACTGTACTAAGCGCTTGGGAAGTACAAGTCGGCAACATATAGAGACGGTCCCTACCCAACAGTGGGCTCACAGTCTAGAAGAAGTGATCAGGTTGTCCCATTGGGGGCTCACTGTCTTTAGCCCCATTTGTCAGATGAGGCCACTGAGGCACAGAGAAGTGAAGTGACTTGCCCAAAGTCACCCAGCTGACAATTGGCGGAGCCGGGATTTGAAACACATGCCATAATAATAATAATAATAATAATAATTATTATTATTATTATTATTATTATTATTATCTGTAGGCCTGTGTAGGTGGGCATTGCGTGTGGGCGAGTGTAATTGGGCGTGTGTGTGTGTGTGTGTGCCTGTGTGTGTGCGTGCGTGTGAGGAGGGTTAAGGCTAGTGTAAAGAGCAGGCAGGGGAGGATTATTGTTGGACTCATCTCCCACTCCCTTAATAATAATAATGATGGTATGTGGTAAGGGCTCACTGTGTGCCAGGGACTGTTTTAAGAGCTGAAGTAGATACGAGGTCATCAGGTGGTCCCACCTGGGGCTCGCAGTCTTCATCCCCATTTGATAGAGGAGGGAACTGAGGCCCAGAGAAGTGAAGTGACCTGCCCAAACTCACACAGCTGACAAGCGGTAGAGCCGGGATTAGAACCCAAACCCGGGTTCTTGCCACTAAGCCACGCTGCTTTTTTTATGGCATTTATTAAGCGCTTACTCTGTGCAAAGCGCTGTTTCTCATGCCCCCCTGCTCCCTTTGCTCCCCGCCACTAGCCTCACAGAATTTACATTTATATCCCTGTCATTTTATTTATTTATATTGATGTCTGTTTATTTGGATTGATGTCTGTTTCTCCTCTACCAGCACCCCTGCCCCCGATTGTGAGCTCGTTGTGGGCAGGGATTGTCAGTTTTTATCGCTGTATTGAACTTTCCCAGGCGCTTAGCGCAGTGCCCCGCACACGTTAAGCGCTTAGTAAATACGTTTGAATGAATGACTAGTGACAAAGGCTGGGGAAGGGCGCGAGTAGGAGGATGTACAAAGGGGAAGAGCTGAAATTGTGGAAATGTGAGCCAGAGAGGAGGGAGGCCCAGTGGTGTCCGTCCCTCTCACTCCGGCCCGATGGCTCCTCTCCCTGAACCTTGACCCTTTCCCACCTGCTGCCAGAGCCAGAGCCGGCCCTCGGGAACCTCTGGGGTCAGAGCGAAAATAATAATAATAATTTTGGTTACTGTTAAGCGCTTACTATGTTCCAGTCACTGTACTAAGCGCTAGTGTGGAGACAAGCAAATGGGGTTGGACACAGTCCCACGTGGGGCTCACAGACTCAATCCCCTTTTTACAATCAATCAATCAATCAATCGTATTTCTTGAGCGCTTACTGTGTGCAGAGCACTGTACTGAGCGCTTGGGAAGTACAAGTTGGCAACATTCAATCGTATTGACTGAGCGCTTACTGTGTGCAGAGCAGTATACTAAATGCTTGGGAAGGTGCAATACAACAATAAACAGACACATCACCTTCCCACAACCAGCTTACAGTCTTGGGGTGGGGGGATGGAGGAAAGACAGACATCAGTACAAATAAATAAATTACAGAAAAGTGCGGCCGCCTAAGGATGGGAGAGAGGGGAGAGGAGGGGAGAGCAAGGGGGAGGAAAGGAGAGGGAAGGAGGGAAGGGGAGGAGAGAGAAGGGGTGATAGGGAAAGGAAGAAGAGAGGAATAAGCATTCAGTCATTCAGTCGTATTTACTGAGTGCTTACGGTGTGCAGAGCACTGTTCTAAGCGCTTGGAAAGTACAGTTCCGCAATATTCATTCATTCATTCAATCGTATTTATTGAGTGCTTACTGTGTGCAGAGCACTGTACTAAGCCCTTGGGAAGCACAAGCTGGCAACATATAGGACGGTCCCTACCCAACAGCGGGCTAGAGACAATCCCTACCCACCAACGGGCTCACGGTCTAGAAGCGGGGAGACAGGCAACAAAACAACAACATCAAGAGCATCAAAATAAATAAATAGAATGAGAGAGACATATCATTAATAAAATAAATAGAATAATAAATGTGTACATATATACGCAGAGAAGCAGCTTTCCCTAGTGGGTAGAGAATGGGCCTGGGAGTTAGAAGGTCACGAGTTCTGATCCCAGCTCTACCACTCGTCTGCCGTGTGTCCTTGGGGAAGCCACTTCACTTCTCTGGGCCTCAGTTACCTCATCTGCGAAATGGGGATTGAGTCTGTGAGCCCCATGTGGGCCAGGGACTGCGTCCCACCCAATTTGCTCGTATCCACCCCAGCCTTAGTAGGGTGCCTGGCACCTAGTAAGCGCTTAACAAATACCATGATTATAAGTCTTAATAAGAAAGGGGAGGAGGGGAGAAGGGGAGGGAAGGAGAGAAGGGAAGGAGAGAGAGATGGGGTGGTAGGGAAAGGGAGCAGAAGAGAGGAATAGGAAAGGGGAGGAGAGGAGGAAGAGAGAGAGGGGGTGGGGTGAAGCGGGGAGAGGGTTTCCGACCCTTGGTGTGTTCGCTAGTGGAGGAGTACCAAGCGCTTAGTACAGTGCTCTGCACACAGTAAGCGCTCAATGAATACAATTGATGATTGATGATGAGAGAAGGGCCTTGGCCCAAGACCTCTGACTGCATTTTGGAGGCCAGAGCCAAAAGACTATAATCGGCTCAGGGGGGCACAGGCATACGGGGAGACCCCCCGCCTCTTCCTTAGGGTGCCCCCGACCCCCACCCCATCTCCACCTTGTGTCCGGCTTCCCACTCGTTAACTTGCTGGATGACTCTGGGGCAGGTTTGCGGGTGGGCTTCGGGGGCTCAGGCCCCATCCCGCGTGGCCAGTCGCTGCCGCCGGCCTGCCCAGAGAGGGCTAGGCGAAGGTCCGAGGGGCACAGCCCTCCCCATCCCACAGCCGGGCAGGACCTGGGTGACCGTGGGAAAGGCCGGCTGGCGGGGTGAAGGCCAAGGCATGGCCCTAGGGTGGCCCGGAGCACAGCGGGAATCCAGCTAGAGATGAGGAGAGGGCGCCGGCAGACCGACGCTCCGGGCTTTCCCACCCTGTCCCGTCCAGCTTCCTTCCCATTTCCGAGCATCCAGCGAGGCCATAAATCGGGATGAATCATCCCATCCCAGGAGGCCAGGTGCAGATAGCGCTGGCCCCGTCAGGCTTACAACCCGGGCCAACCTGTGAGCTGGCCTTCAGCTTCCTCCATCAATCAAACAATTAATCAGTCATCTCCACTGAATGCTTACTGTATGCCGAGCACTGTACTAAGCGGCTGGGAGAGTACACCGTAACAGAGTCGGTAGACCCGTCCCCTGCCCACAGGGAGTGTGAAGGGGGAGGCAGACATTAAATAGATAAACTATTTAGATAAACTATTCTAGACTGTGAGCCCACTGTTGGGTAGGGACTGTCTCTATATGTTGCCAACTTGTACTTCCCAAGTGCTTAGTACAGTGCTCTGCACACAGTAAGTGCTCAATAAATACGATTGATTGATTGATAAACTATGGAGGCGTACGTAGGTGTGGTGGGGCTGAGGGAAGGATAGATGAAGGGAGCAAATTCAAGGGCAAGGGTGATATGGAGGAGTGGGAGAAGGGGAAACTAGGACTCAGTCAGGGAAGGCTTCTCGGAGGAGATGGGCTTGCACGACATAGTGGATAGAGCAAGAACCTAGGAGTCAGAAGGTCGTGGGTTCTAGTCCTGCCTCTTCCACTTGCCTTCTGGGTGACCTTGGGCAAGTCACTTCCCTTTCTGTGCCTCAGTCACCTCATCTGTGAAATGGGGGCTGAGACTGTGAACCCCAAGTGGGACAGGGACTGTTTTTAACCCCATTTGCTTGTATCCACCCAGTCCCTGGCACATAGTAAGCGCTTAACAAGTACCATAGTAATAATTATTATTACAAAGGCTTTGAAAGGGGGGAGAGTGACTGTCAGATATGAAAGGGGAGGGTGTCCAGGCTGGTGGAAGGATGCGGGCGAGAGATCGGTGGCCGAGAGATAGAGGAGATCGAGGTACGGTGAGTACGTTGGCACTAGAGGAGTGAAGTAGGTGGGCTGGGTTGCAGTAGGGGAGCAGCCAAGTAAGGTAGGAGGTGGGTAGGTGAGGGACTGCTTTAAAGCAGATGGTAAGGAATTTCTGTCTGATACCGAGGTGAATGGGCAACCACTGGAGGATTTGGAAAAGTGAGGAAACCTGGGCTGAACGTATTTGTCGAAAAATGATCCGGACAACAGAGGGAAGAATGGAGTGGGGAGAGACGGTAATCAAGACGGGATAGGATAAGTGCTTGGACTAACGTGGTAACTGTTCGGATGCAGAGGAAAGGGTGGATTTTAGCGATGCCGTGAAGGTTGAACCGACGGGATTTGGTGATAGATGGAATATGTGGATTGAATCGGGTAAATGAGTCAGGGATAATGCCAAAGTTACAGGCTCGTGCGACGGGAAGGGTGGTGGTGCTGTCTACAGTGATGGGAAAGTCGGGGGAGGACAGGGTGGGAGTGAGAAGAAGTTCTCGTTTGGGCAGGTTGAGTTTGAGGGGTCAGTGGGACCTTCAAGTTAGAGGAGTCCTGAAAGCTGGAAAAAAAAGGCGAGGCTGCAGAGGAGAGAGATCGGGACTGGAGATGTAGATTGGGGAATCATCCGCGTCGAGGTGATAGCTGGAGCCATGTGACTGAATGGATGGAGATGGAGAGTGGATGGAGATGGAGAAAAGAAGGGGACCAAGACCTGAACCTCGAGGGACCCCCAGGGATGGGAGTCGGAGGAGGAGCTTGAGAAGGATCGGCCGGAGAGATCCTCCCCTACCCGTCCCTTACGGGCTCCCCACACCGAGGGCCTGAAAGCGGCGGGTCCTCCCAGATTTGCGTGGCCCCTCTGACCTGCTCCTGTCAGTCCTCTGAGAAGGCCGACCCCGATGCCCAGTTCCCTCTGGGCTTAGGGACGATAAACAACTCAGCGTTGGCACCCCGAGGGTGGGCGATGCCGGAAAGAACAGCAACAGCACTTAGTACAGTGCTTGGCATACAGTAAACGCTCAGTATATACCACCGATTTAAGGTCACATCTCCTCCAAGAGGCCTTCCCCGATTAAGCCCTCTTTCCCCCCATTGGCTCTTCCTATTGTGTTATCTAGGCATTTGGATCTGTGACCTTTGGACATTTGATATTCTCTCCACCCCCAACCCCACCACACTTACCTGCATATCTTTATATATTATAAATTACTCATTTATTTATGTTAATGTCTGTCTCCCCCTCTAGATTTGTAAGTTCATTATGGGCAGGGAACGTCTCTGCTATTTCTCTTATAATGTACTCTCCCAAGCGCTTAGTACAGTGTTCTGCATGTAGTAAGCACTCCATAAATGCCATTGATTGATAACAGCTCCCATAGTACCCTCAGTTTCTCCCTCAGCAACGGGTGTCTTCCAGAGAAGTTTGGACACAGAGCAAATTCACACTTTGCCCATTACCTTCCTTATCTTCCCACCCAAACCCTGTCCTCCCAATGGCTTTCCCATTCTGTAGACAGCACCACTATTCCTCCCAACTCAAAAGCCCCTGACCTTGGCGGTATCCTCGACTCCTCTCTCTCATTCAACGAACGTATTCAATCCAACGCTAAATCCTGTCGGTCCCACCTTCACAACATCGTTAAAATCCGCCCTTTCCTCTCCATCCGAACTTCTACCGTGTTAATGCAATCACTCATCCTCTCCCGCCTGGATTACTGCATCATTCTCCTTGCTGACGTCCCAGTCTCCAGTCTCTTCCCAATCCAGTCCGTACTTCACTCTGCTGCCTGGATCATTTTTCTACCAAAACGTTCAGGACTTGTCTCCCCACTCCTCAAAGAACTCCAGTGGTTGCCCATCCACCTCCACATCAAACATAAACTCCTCACCGTTGACTTTAAAGCAGTCAATCACCTTGGCCCCTTCTACCTCACCTCGCTATTCTCTTACTACAACCCAGCCTGCACGCTTTGCTCCTCCAAGGCTAGCCTTCTCACTGTGCCTCCATCTCACCGCCGACCCCTCGCTCGTGTCCTGCTTCTTTCCTGGAATGCCCTCGCTCCTCAAATCCGACAATCAATCTCCCCCTCTTCGAAGTCTTATTGAAGGCAATCTCCTCCAAGGGGCCTTCCCTAACCAAGCCCCACTTTCCTCTTCTGCTCCCTTCTACATCACCCTGGCTTGCTCCCTTTGTTCAGCACCCCCTCCCAGCCCCACAGCACTTATGTGTTTTAGACATAAGTCTAAAGTCATAGTCTAAAAGTCATAGACAAAAGACACAGTCTTTTAGACTGTGAGCCCACTGATGGGTAGGGACTGTCTCTATATGTTGCCAACTTGTACTTCCCAAGAGCTTAGTACAGTGCTCTGCACACAGTAAGCGCTCAATAAATACAATTGATTGATTGATTATGTACATAGCTATACTTTATATTAACGTCTGTCTCCCCTCCCGCTAGGCTGTGAGCTTGTTGTGGGGAGAGAATGTGTCAGTTTATTATTGTACTGTACTCTCCCAAGTGCTTAGTGCCACTGGGGTAGATACAAGCTGATCAGGTTGGCACAGTCCCTGTCCCACGTGGGGCTCATACTCTTACTCCCCATTTTACAGATGAGGTAACAGGTTCAGAGAAGTAAAGCGACTCGCTCAGGTTCGCAGAGTAGACAGGTGGTGGAAGAGGGATCAGAACACAGGGCCTTCTGGCTCCCAGGGCCTCTCCACTAGGCAACACTACTTCTCTTTGAAGTCTGACTCCTCCTAATCCTCACGGCCCCCCTGCCCCTTTTTCGTCCCCTGCTCAAATTGGGAAGCCAGGGCCTCTGCCGGGCCCCAAGGCACCATCGCTGACCCAGGGTGCGATCCCTGACGGGCATCCTTGAAGTCCGGTTCCTCGGGCTGTCCTCTCCTCGTGCCCTGCAGCCGGCCACATTCCCACCGCGTCACGGCCTCTTGGCCGCGGGCCCAGGCCTCTCCGGCCCTCCCGAGTCCAGAGGAAAGATGGGACGGACGAACACGGCCCGAGGCCGCCCAAACACGCCTTTCCTGTCTCCGTCCGGGGGCCGGGAGGTCTGGCGGCCTCCCCCTCGCTCCACTCTTCGGACAGCAACTCCGGCCAGGGCCGGGGCCTGGGGGGGTCACCGTGGAGAAGACGGTGGGCCCTCTCCAACCTGGAAAAGAACCGAAACAGTTGGGCCTGTCAAAACAGAGACCCAGAGCCCACCCTTGCCCATCTTCCCGCTCTCTAGCAGCTTCACGGCACCCGGCTTGGGTGAGGCTCCAGGCCCTGGGCTGTTTGCTTGGGCTGCAGACTTAGAGTCATAGAGAAGGGAGAACCCCGAGAAATCATCTAATCTCACCCCGGTCTTCATGTGGGAGAACGCCCAAGTTGCCCGGGATGGAGGTTTTCTTTTTCAGAAAAACTTCAGGGGTGCAAGTGCAATGACCTCCCATCTGCGTCTTGTCACACTGACAATGAGGAAGTCGTCTCTGGGACGGTTTATCGAGTAGGGACCCACAGACTAGATCGGACTAGGACATGCTTTTGTTCAATAGCATTATTGATTATTCAGTCAAAGGATAATTTTTTTACTGGTACTTGTTAATCAATCAATCAATCAATCAATCGTATTTATTGAGCGCTTACTGTGTGCAGAGCACTGTACTAAGCGCTTGGGAGGTACAAGCTGGCAACATATAGAGACAGTCCCTACCCAACAGTGGGCTCACAGTCTAGAAGGGGGAGACAGAGAACAAAACCAAACATACTAACAAAATCAAATAAATAGAATAGATATTTACAAGTAAAATAAATAAATAGAGTAATACTATGTTCCAAGCACTGTACTAAGCGCTAGGGGAGATACAACATAACCTAACTGGGCACAGTCCCTGTCCTACAAGGGGCTCCCCAGTCTAACAAGCACTTAGTCCAGTGCTCTGCACACAGTAAGCGCTCAATAAATACGATTGAATGCATGAAAGTAGGCGGGAATAAGATTTATTCATTTATTTAATGGTATTTCATTCATTCATTCAATCATATTTATTGGGCGCTTACTGTGTGCAGAGCACTGTACTAAGCGCTTGGAAAGTACAATTCAGCAATAGATACAATCCCTGCCCAAACTGGGTTTACAGTCTAGAGTGCTTAGTACATGCCAGGCGCTTCACTAAGCACTGGGGTAGATATTAGCTAATAAGGTTGGATACAGTCCCCTTCCCTCAAGGGGCTCCCCAGGCTAAGTAGGAGGGAGTAAAATTTATTCATTTTTTTATGGTACTTGTTAAGCGCTTACTACATGCCAGGCACTGTACTTAGCACTGGGGCATATACTAGCTAATCAGGTTGGACACGGTCCCTGTCTTGCATAGGATTCACAGCCTCAATCCCCATTTTACAGATGAGGTAACTGAGGCACAGAGAAGTTAAGCGACTCGCTCAACGTGGTACAGCGGGTAAGAGGCAGAGCCTGGGTTAGAACCCAGGCCCTCCGACTCACAGGCCCCGGGCACTTTCCACTAAGCCACACTGCTCCCCATTTTCTTCCCGATTTTTAGATCGGATCGAATCCGGGTGTTTCGCCAACACCAGGGGAAGACAGGAGTGGGTTTCAAAAGGATTAGGTAAACCGGAAAATCCATCCTACGGGAACAGGATGAAATTCAGTAGGGAGGGGTGCAGTTAGGGAGCAGAACACAAAGATCGCAAGTACGGGATGGGCTGAGATTGACGGAGCAGAAGCACAGCAGAAAACATGGGATGCGGTAACCAGAAGCTGAGCGTGAGTCAGCCGGGCAAGGCTTCTGTTAAAAACGCCAACGTGGTGTACTACGGTGCGGGTTGCCCTGGTAGCCAGTCCATCTGCCGCTCTCCGCTCTCTCTGAGCACTTGTGCCAGGCTGCTTCTGCTCTGCTCTCTTCAAAAGAATGTAAAAATGCTGGGAAAGGGGCCTATGTTTTGTGCTTGCTCTGGCCAGAATTTCTGGCTCCCCTTTCTTTCAGGTCAAGGGTGGAGAAGGATGGTGGCTTTGAGCAAGTAGAGCAGCTGGGCACTTAATCAGAATGGTGATAATATTTGTTTAGCGCTTACTATGTGCCAGTCACCGTATTAAGCGCTGGGTGGGTACGAGCCAATCGGGTTGGACCCGGTCCCTGTCCCACGTGGGACTTGCAGTCTCAACCCCCATTTTACAGATGAGGTAAAAATAGAAGTGAAGTGACTTGCCCAGGGTTACACAGCAGACAAGCGGTGGAGTCAGGATTAGAACCCAGGGCCTCTGAGTCCCAGGCCTGCGCTCTTTCTAGCAGGCTACACTGCTTCCCTCTGGAGCCGGCTTTCAGGATTTGGGCCCCAGCAGGCTTCTATCTAATAATACTAACGCCTTTGACCTTTTTAAACCATCTTTTTTCTGGATCTTTTCGAGTTACTCCAAAAAAAAAATGGGAAAGCCAAAAGGCCCTAGTAGTAGTAGGGGTAGTTTTGGGCGGGGAGGGGGAGTGGGTAATGGCATTTGCTAAGCGCTTACTAGACAAGCTAATCATGTTGGACACAGTCCGTGTCCCACCTGGGGCTCACAGTCTTCCTCCCCATTTTACAGGTGAGGTATACGCAGAAGACGGGTCACACAGCAGACAGGTGGCCAAGCCGGAATTAGAACCCAGGTCCTTCTGGTGGTGGTGGTCATACTAGTCGTAGCAGTAGTAGTAGTAATAGTATAATAGTATAATAAGCTCTCAGAGCAGGCTGAAGAAAGACTTCCCAGTTTATATCAGCGGGAAGATATCCCCCCAAATTACCATTTGTGCCAGTTAAGCCACATTTCTTCCCCTTCTAGCTAGTCTAATTTTCCCCTGTGTATTATTTCCCAGCATTTAGAACAGTGCTCTGCACACAGTAAGCGCTCAGTAAATATTTTAAATAATAAGTACAATTGCTACTACTTCTACTCTCTCCTGCCATATTGATGGTAATACAATAATAATAATAATAATAATGGCATTTATTAAGCGCTTACTATGTGCAAAGCACTGTTCTAAGCGCTGGGGAGGTTACAAGGTGATCAGGTTGTCCCACATAGGGCTCACAGTCTTAATCCCCATTTTACAGATGAGGTAACTGAGGCTCAGAGAAGTGAAGTGACTTGCCCAAAGTCACACAGCGACAAGTGGCAGAGCCGGGATTTGAACCCATGACCTCTGACTCCAAAGCCCGGCCTCTTTCCACTGAGCCACGCTGAAAATATATCCCAGTGCCACGTGTGCTATCTGAAATAATGACACTACAGTGCTGACTCGCAATTCAGGATGGGCTCTAACCCCAGGGCTTTTTCTGCTGTGTTTTGGGCTTAGTCAGTCTTTCCTCTGCCTTGATTTATTTTTTTGTCTCATTCCAATGACCCTGATGAACAGCATGGTCTAGTGGAAAGAGCATAGTCCAGAAGTAAAGAGATTTGGGTTCCAGTGCCACCTCTGCCCTGTGTCTGCTGTTAGACAGCTCTCTGCTGTTAACCTCTCTGTGCCTCAGTTTCCTCATCATAATACCTGCTCCTCCCTGCCTCACAGGGTTGTTGGGAGCACAAGACGAGTTAACTAACATATTCTTCATTTTATTACTGCGTTTTGCTGAGGTTTGGTCGGACCATTTCCCCAGTCTATTTTATTCTATTCTGTTTTATTCTTCTCTTCTCAAATGTTAGCACTCAAACATCACTGCCAAGTTGATGAACAGGCCTTAGATTTCAGTCAATCAATCAACCATATTTATTGCGGGTTTACTGTGTGCAGGGCACTGTACTAAGCGGCTTGGAAGAGTACAATATAACAGAGACGGCAAACAGGTTCCCTGTCCGTAACGAACTTACATCCTAGAGGGGGACACAGACGTGAACATAAATAAATCAATTATGGATATATACATAAGTGCTGTGGGGCTGAGGAAGGGGTGAATGAAGGGAACAAATCCAAGTGCAAGGGCGATGCGGAAGGGAGTGGGAGAAGAGGAAATAAGGGCTTAGTCAGGGAAGGCCTCTTGGAGGAGATGAGGCTTCAGTGAGGCTTTGATGGTGGGGTAGATTTGGCAGGTTTCTCTTTCTCCACGCTGTCACCAGGACCAAAGGGATTGCAGAAAGCTTATTACCTCATCCTATCCCGTCCGGACTACTGCATCAGCCTTCTCTCTGATCTCCCATCCTCATGTCTCTCCCCACTTCAATCCATACTTCATGCTACTGCCCGGATTGTCTTTGTCCAGAAACGCTCTGGGCATATTACTCCCCTCCTCAAAAATCTCCAGTGGCTACCAATCAATCAGGCAGAAACTCCTCACCCTGGGCTTCCAGGCTGTCCATCCCCTCGCCCCCTCCTACCTCCCCTCCCTTCTCTCCTTGTCCAGCCCAGCCCGCACCCTCCGCTCCTCCGCCGCTAATCTCCTCACCGTACCTCGTTCTCGCCTGTCCCGCCATCAACCCCCGGCCCACGTCATCCCCCGGGCCCGGAATGCCCTCCCTCTGCCCATCCGCCAAGCTCGCTCTCTTCTTCCCTTCAAGGCCCTACTGAGAGCTCCCCTCCTCCAGGAGGCCTTCCCAGACTGAGCCCTTCCTTCCTCTCCCCCTCGTTCCCCTCTCCATCCCCCCCCATCTTACCTCCTTCCCTTCCCCACAGCACCTGTATATATGTATATATGTTTGTACATATTTATTACTCTATTTATTTATCTTACTTGTATATATCTATTCTATTTATTTTATTTTGTTATTATGTTTGGTTTCGTTCTCTGTCTCCCCCTTTTAGACTGTGAGCCCACTGTTGGGTAGGGACTGTCTCTATATGTTGCCAACTTGTACTTCCCAAGTGCTTAGTACAGTGCTCTGCACACAGTAAGCGCTCAATAAATACGATTGATTGATTGATTGATTGATTGATTACCTGACAGGGAGCCTGAGCCCAGAAGAAGTTAAAGGCCCTGGGTGGCTAGGTCAGCAGGCAGTAGAGCTTTGACCTGGAAGGGCCTGGGCAGAGAATGTAGTGAAGCAGGGGGGTCTAGTGGATAGAGCAACCGCCTGGGAGTCAGAAGGACCTGGGTTCTAATCAATGCTCTGCCACTTGTCTGCTGTGTGCAAATCACTCAACTTCTCTTCCCTCATCCGTAGAATGGGGATTAAAACTGTGAGCTCCGTGTGGGGTATGGACTGTATCTAACCTGATATGAGAAGCAGCTTGGCTCAGTGGAAAGAGCACGGGCTTTGGAGTTCATGGGTCATGGGTTCAAATCCCGACTCCGCCTCTTGACAGCTGTGTGACTTTGGGTAGTCACTTAACTTCTCTGGGCCTCAGTTATCTCATCTGTAAAATGGGGATTAAGTCTGTGAGCCCCACGTGGGACAACTTGATTACCTTGTATCTACCCCAGCGCTTAGGACAGTGCTTTGCACATAGTAAGCGCTTAATAAATGCCATCATTATTATTATTAGCATGTATCTACCCTAGAACTTAGTAGAGTGCTTGGAATGATAGTAAGTGCTTAACAAATACCCCCAAAAAAAGAAAAGGAAAGAAAGAAAGATCCTGAACATGGAGGTGTCAAGTCCTGGACAAGGTCTCTGTGCATTTTCAGTGAGATGTCCCGCAACCTGCTTGGGGCTCCTTTCAGGAGCTAGATGAGCCCACTGTTGGGTAGGGACCGTCTCTTTATATTGCCAACTTGTACTTTCCAAGCGCTTAGTACAGTGCTCTGCACACAGTAAGCGCTCAATAAATACTATTGAATGAGTGAATGAATGAAGTATGGATTGGAGTGGGGCAGTGGGACAAAACACAGAAGCTACTGGAAAACGGAGGCAGAATTTTGTAAGCTCTTATGTAACAGTAGGAAGAAGAAAAAATTTGAATTAGGGTGGTAATGTGGGTTCAGAAGCCAATTTCCTCTTTAAACCATTGTTGTTTTGAGAAGGTACATTCCTATTTCCATTTCGATTTATGACGGTTTTCAGGAACTAAATGTATCAGATTCAAGGATGGCTTCGACTGGCTAGAGTAAAGTCCGTCGATGTATCCGCTGCAGAAACCCTGAGGGAAGTCAACTGCTTTGTCTGCGCGGCAGTGACATTTGAAAATCCCTTTAGACTGTGAGCCCATTGTTGGGTAGGGACCATCTCTATTTGTTGCCGATTTGTACTTCCCAAGCACTTAGTACAGCCCTTTGCACACAGTAAACACTCTTCTACACTGTGAGCCCGTTGTTGGGTAGGGACTGTCCCTATATCTTGCCAACTTGTACTTCCCAAGCGCTTAGTACAGTGCTCTGCACACAGTAAGCGCTCAATAAATACGATTGATTGATTGATTGCTCTGCACACAGTAAGCGCTCAATAAATACGATTGAATGAATGAATGGAAGGGTTGGGGGGGGCGGGTGTGTCCCCTCTCCATCCCCCACATCTTACCTCCTTCCCTTCCCCACAGCACCTGTATATATATATATATGTTTGTACATATTTATTACTCTATTATTTATTTATTTATTTTACTTGTACCTATCTATTCAATTTACTTTATTTTGTTAGTATGTTTGGGTTTGTTCTGTCTCCCCCTTCTAGACTGTGAGCCCACTGTTGGGGAGGGACTGTCTCTATATGTTGCCAGCATGTACTTCCCAAGTGCTTACTCCAGTGCTCTGCACACAGTAAGCGCTCAAGAAATCCGATTGATTGATTGATTGCTCTGCACACAGTAAGCGCTCAATAAATACGATTGAATGAATGAATGGAAGGGTTGGGGGGGCAGGTGTGTGTGTGTGTGTGTGTGTGTGTGTGTGTGTGTTTTTAGGACGACAGTGACCTCTGCTGCCATAACACCAGCTCAGATGCCCTGGGAAGTCCAGCCAGAAGGGAGGGAAGGGGAGGGGAGGGTCTGCCTGGGGTATATGGTTGTACATATTTATTACTCTATTTATTTATTTATTTATTTGACTTGTACATATCTATCCTATTTATTTTATTTTGTTGCTATGTTTGGTTTTGTTCTCTGTCTCCCCCTTTTAGACTGTGAGCCCACTGTTGGGTAGGGACTGTCTCTATGTGTTGCCAATTTGTACTTCCCAAGCGCTTAGTACAGTGCTCTGCACATAGTAAGCGCTCAATAAATGCGATTGATGATGATGAGGATGAGACACTCACTTTCCCTTCAGGGTATTTCCGCCCAGCCTCCGGCCTCCTCCTGGAGACCTTTTAGACCCAAAGAAGATGCTGACCCTCGACTCAGGGACTGTCAGGGAACCTTGGACCAGGTTCCTCAGCTTTGAGAGACTCCTCTCCCTCTTCTCTGTCCGAGAAGCAGCAGCGTGGCTCAGTGACCCCCGGCTTGGGAGTCAGAAGGACCTGGACTCTAATCCCAGCTCTGCCGCACGTCTGCTGTGTAACCTTTGGGCAAGTCACTTCACTTCTCGTGCCTCAGCTACCTCATCTGTAAAATGGGAATAAGAATGTGAGCCCACTGTGGGACAGGGACTGGGTCCAACCTGATTAGCTTGAAACTACCCCGGCACTTAGAACAATGATTGGAACATAGTAGGTGCTCAGTGAGTATCATAATTATTACTCTCAATTATTCTGGGCTTTCTATCTGCTGCCACAGCCTGAGACTGGGGTGGGCCGGGGGAGCAGAATGTCTAGCCTGGCCTCCCAAAATGGATGCCAAAATGTGTTCCTCCTTCAATCAATCAATCAATCAATCGTATTTATTGAGTGCTTACTGTGTGCAGAGCACTGTACTAAGCGCTTGGGAAGTACAAGTTGGCAACATATAGAGACAGTCCCTACCCAACAGTGGGCTCGCAGTCTAGAAGGGGGACTTCCTTCAATGCTCTACTCTTTCACGAGGCCTTCCCAGATTTACCCCATGGGATACTGGTGTCTCCAGTCCCCCCATCACCATCTCTCTGTGTCACCGGTTTATATACTCGGGTCATTTATGTCCTTATGAGACATTTCTGTTTCTCCAACAACAATCTCCAACCACCCCTACTTCACCTTAATCCTCCTCGACCACTCAGCTGCCTTTAACACTGCAGACCACCCCCTTCTCCTAGAAATATTATCCAACCTTGGCTTCACTGGCTCTGTCCTCTCCTGGTTCTCTTCTTATCCCTCTGGCCGTTCATTCTCAGTCTCCTTTGCGGGCTCCTCCTCTGCCTCCCTCCCCCGACAACTGTGGCCTTCCCACATGGTTCCCTTCTGTTTTCCCGTGGAGAACTCATTCACTCCCATGGTTTCAACTTCTACCTTTATGTGGATGATACTTAAGTCTACAGCCCCAGCCCTGCCCTCTCTCCCTCTCTCCAGTCTCGCATTTCCTCCTGCCTTCAAACCATCTCTACTTGGATGCCCTCCTATGACCTCAAACCTAACATGTCCAAAACAAAGCTCCTCATCTTCCCTCCCAAACCCCGTCGTCTCCCTGACTTTCCCATCACCGTAGACAGCACCACCATCTTTTCTGTCTCACAATCCTGCAACATTGGCGTTATCCCTGACTTCTCTCTGTCATTCAACCCACATATTCAATCCAACACTTAATCCTGTCAGTCTCACCTTCACAGCATCACTAAAATCTGCTCTTTCCTCTCCATCCAGACTGCTACATCGTTAATAGAATCACTCATCCTATCCTGCCTTGGTTATTGCATCAGCCTCCTTGCTGACCTCCCAGCCTCCTGTCTCTCCCCACTCCAGTCCATACTTCACTCTGTTGCCCGGATCATTTTTCTACAGAAACGTTCAGGACGTGTCACCCTGCTCCTCAAAAAGCTCCAGTGGTTGCCCATCCAACCTTTGCATCAAACAGAAACTCCTTACCGTCTGTTTCAAATCACTCAATCACCCTGGCCCCTCCCGTCTCACCTCTCTTCTCTCCTTCTACAACCCAGCTTGCACACTTCCCCGCTGTAGTAGTAACCTCTCACTGTGATTCGATCTCACCTATCTTGCCCACAACTTACCTCTGGCCTGGAACGCCCTCCCTCCTGAAATCTGACGAACAATTACTCTGCCCCTCCTTCACAGCCTTACTGAAGGCCCATCTCCTCCAAGAAGCCTTCCCTCACTAAGCCCCACCTTTCCTCATCTCCCACTCCCTCCTCGTTACCCTGATTTGTTCCCTTTGCTCTTCCCCCCTTCCCAGCCCCACAGCACTTATGTACATATCTGTAATTTTATTTATTTGTATTCATGCCCGTCTCCCTCCTGCTAGGCTGTAAGTTCACTGTGAGCAGGGACTGTGTCTTCTTGTTGTTGCATGGTACACTCCCAAGTGCTAAGTACGGTGCTCTGCACATAGTAAGCGCTCAATAAATATGATTGAATGAATGAAGGAAGGTTGAGCCCATGTACATATTTATTACTCTATTTACTTGTACATATCTATTCTATTTATTTTATTTTGTTAGTATGTTTGGTTTTGTTCTCTGTCTCCCTCTTCTAGACTGTGAGCCCGCTGTTGGGTAGGGACTGTCTCTATATGTTGCCAGCTTGTACTTCCCAAGCGCTTAGTACAGTGCTCTGCACACAGTAAGTGCTCAATAAATATGATTGATTGATTGATTCCCAGACTGAGCCCCCCTCCTTCCTGTCCCCCCCCCATCCTCCCCGCCTTACCTCCTTCCCTTCCCCTCAGCACCTGTATATATGTATATATGTTTGTACATATTTATTACTCTATTTTACTTGTACATATCTATTCTATTTATTTTATTTTGTTAGTATGTTTGGTTTTGTTCTCCGTCTCCCCCTTCTAGACTGTGAGCCCACTGTTGGGTAAGGACCGTCTCTATATGTTGCCAACTTGTGCTTCCCAAGCACTTAGTCCAGTGCTCTGCACACAGTAAGCGCTCAATAAATACGATTGATTGATTGATCGACTGTGTTTTATCTAACGATCTGTTTATCCTCTCTCTACTTCAGTGCTTAGTGTAGTACTTGGCACCTAGTAAGTACTTAACAAATACCAAAATTATTATTACTTTTATTAGCATCCATCCTTGTAGGGGATATCGAATTCTAGACCGTAACCTCGTTGTGAGCTGGGATCCCGCCTGCTAATTCTGTGATATTGTGCTTTAAAGCCGCTGATAAGGAGTTTCTATTTGAGGCAGAGGTGGATGGTGTATATATGTTTGTACATATTTATTACTCATTTATTTATTTATTTATTTATTTTATTTGTACATATCTATTCTATTTATTTTATTTTGTTAGTATGTTTGGTTTTGTTCTCTGTCTCCCCCTTTTAGACTGTGAGCCCACTGTTGGGTAGGGACTGTCTCTATATGTTGCCAATTTGTACTTCCCAAGCGCTTAGTACAGTGCTCTGCACATAGTAAGCGCTCAATAAATACGATTGATGATGATGATGATGATCCACTGGAGGTTCTTGATGAGTGAGGAAACATGAGCTGAATGATTTTGTAGAGAAATGATCCAGGCAGCAGCGCGAAGTATGGACTGGAGTCGCCGCAGTCATCATGGGGTCTCAGGACTTGGCACGGGTCGTCTTCAATTTCTTGGGCGACTTGCTTTTTCCGATCTTCTGTTGAGCACTTCTGGCCTCTGACTCTTCCAGCTGTTTCTCAGCAGCCCAGACTTTGCCCTCTATCCCGTGCCCATCTTGCTTTTGCACTCTACAAGCTGGTCGGCATTGGTGTGGAGAGCTACCTGGCTGTGACAAAGGGTTGCCACGTCCAGTTTCAGGCCCGCAGAAGGATAGCACTGACCATACTTATATATGCTGCCACGTTGTACTTCCCAAGCGCTTAGTACAGTGCTCTGCACACAGTAAGCGCTCAATAAATACGATTGATTGATTGATGGATACTTCTGGCCAACTGTGCTCTGGCTATCCTTCCGGGATATCTTCCCCTGTTGGACTGGAATTTCTTGGAGAATCACCATCAACCATTAGAAGCAGCGTTGTCAAATGGATAAATCACGCGCCTGGGATTCAGAAGGACCTGGGTTCTAATCCCAGCTCTGCCCCTCATCTGTTTTGTGACCCTGAGCAAGTCACTTTACTGCTCTGTGCCTCAGTTCCCTCATCTGTAAAATGACGATGTTGGTATTTGTTAAGCACTTACTATCTGCCGAGCGCTGGGGTAGATACAAGATAATCAGGTTGTCCCACGTGGGGCTGACGGTCTTCATCCCCATTTTACAGATGAGGGAACTGAGGGACAGAGAAATTAAGTGACTCGCCCAAGGTCACACAGCTGACAGGTGGCAGGGACGGAATTAGAACCCACGACCTCTGACTCCCAAGCCCGGGCTCTTTCCACTGAGCCGCGCTGCTTCTCAAAAATGGGGATTAAGGCTGTGAGCCCCATGTGGGAATAAGTGCTCCGCCACTTGTCTGCTGTGTGACCTTGGGCAAGTCGCTTAGCCTCTCTGTGCCTCAGTGGAAAGATCCTGGGCTTGGGAGTCAGAGATTGCGGGTTCTAATCCCTGCTCCGCCACTTGCCAGCTGTGTGACTTTGCGCAAGCCACTTCATCATCATCATCAATCATATTTATTGAGCGCTTACTGCGTGCATCATCATCATCATCAATCGCATTTATTGAGCGCTTACTATGTGCAGAGCACTTAGTAAGCGCTCAATAAATGCGATTGATGATGATGATGATGCACGCAGTAAGCGCTCAGAGCACTGTACTAAGCGCTTGGGAAGTCCAAGTTGGCAACATATAGAGAGACAGTCCCTACCCAACAGTGGGCTCACAGTCTAAAAGGGGGAGACAGAGAACAAAACCAAACGTACTAACAAAATAAAATAAATAGAATAGATATGTACAAGTAAAATAAATAAATAAATGGAGTAACAAATATGTACAAACATATATACATATATACAGGTGCTGCATTTCACTTCTCTGTGCCTCAGTGACCTCATCTGTAAAATGGGGATGAAGACTGTGAGCCCCACGGGGGGCAACCTGATTACTTTGTATCTACCCCAGCGCTTAGGACAGTGCTTGGCACATAGTAAGTGCTTAACACATACCACCATTATTATTATTATTATTATTAAAATGGTGATTAAAACTCTGAGCCCCGTACGGGACAGGGACTGTGTCCAACACAGTTATCCTGTATCTACCCCTTCCTGGAACATAGTAAGCGCTTAACAAATACCATTATTATTAGTATTAGTAGCTGCAATAAATACAATTGATGGGTTGGAGTCACTGCAGTCCACTGAAGGGAGTTAAGCTTCCTGCCCAACGAGGCCGAACTGGCTGAGGGTTGGCCTGAGGAAAGTGACCCTGCTGATGAATAACTCACAAATTTTCCAGACGAGACGAAGGATTTGGGTTTATTGAGCTAGCAATAGACTGTGAGCCCACTGTTGGGTAGGGACTGTCTCTATATAATAATAATAGCATTTATTAAGCGCTTACTATGTGCAAAGCACTGTTCTAAGCGCTGGGGAGGTTACAAGGCAATCAGGTTGTCCCACAGGGGGCTCACAGTCTTAATCCCCATTTTACAGATGAGGGAACTGAGGCCCAGAGAAGTGAAGTGACTTGCCCAAAGTCACACAGCTGACAAGTGGCGGAGCCGGGATTCGAACCCATGACCTCTGACTCCAAAGCCCGGGCTCTTTCCACTGAGCTACGCTGCTTCTCAATATGTTGCCGACTTGGACTTCCCAAGTCTGCACAGGGCTGTCGATTTAAACTATTTTCATGTATTTTGAAACTCAACTTGTAAAATACTGATTAAAACCAGATAGCAGGTCATATTTAAAATAGGAATCATATGGACAGCGTTCCTGTGGATATACTGAATCCAAAAAAAAACCATAGACAAGATTCAGTAGAATGTAATTAATCTGAAAGATTCGACCAGATTTTTTTAGCCACTGTGAATATATCATTTATTTCTTGATTTTCTTTCTTTACTTTTAGATGGAAATCTTATGATTGCTATATTCTAGACTGTGAGCCCGTTGTTGGGTAGGGACCGTCTCTATATGTTGCCGACTTGTAGTTCCCAAGCGCTTAGTACAGTGCTCTGCACACAGTAAGCGCTCAATAAATACGATTGAATTAATGCTTTCCATTCATTATGACTCTTAACAAATACCACAGAAAACTACTATAATTTACCACTCCTCTAGGCTATAAAAAGCCCTTTAGCCCAGCCCCCGGGGTGGGTTTGGTAAACTCGTTGTGGGCAGGGAATGTCACTGCTTTTTGTTGTATTGTATTTTCCCAAGCATTTAGTACAGTGCTCTACACACGGGAAGCGCTCACAAGGGCCGTGTCCAACCTGCAGCGTGGCTCAGTGGAAAGAGCCCGGGCTTTGGAGGCAGAGGTCATGGGTTCAAATCCCGACTCCGCCAACTGTCAGCTGTGTGACTTTGGGTAAGTCACTTCACTTCTCTGGGCCTCAGTTCCCTCCTCTGTAAAATGGAGATGAAGACTGTGAGCCCCACGTGGGGCAACCTGATCACCTTGTATTTCCCCCAGCGCTTAGAACAGTGCTTGGCACATAGGAAGTGCTTAACAAATACCAAAATTATTATTATTCTCTGTGCCTCAGTTCCCTCATCTGTAAAACGGGGATGAAGACTGTGAGCCTCAAGTGGGGCAACCTGATGACATTGTATCCCCCCCAGCGCTTAGAACAGTGCTCGGCACATAGTAAGTGTTTAGCAAATCCTATCGTTAGTATGATTCTCTGTTCCTTAGTTCCCTCATCTGTAAAATGGGGGCTTCAGTCCCAGCCCAATCGACACATTCAATCGCATTTATTGAGCGCTTACTGTGTGCGAGCACCCTCTTCCTCCCTTCAAAGCCCTACTGAGAGCTCACCTCCTCCAGGAGGCCTTCCCAGACTGAGCCCCCTCCTTCCTCTTCTCCTCCTCTCCCTCCCCATCCCCCCCGCCTTACCTCGTTCCCCTCTCCACGCCACCCGTATATGTTTGTACGTATTTATTACTCTATTTATTTTACTTGTACATATTTATTCTGTTTATTTTATTTCGTTAATATGTCTTGTTTTGTAGTCTGTCTCCCCCTTCTAGACTGTGAGCCCGCTGTTGGGTAGGGACCGTCCCTATAGGCTGCCAACTTGTACTTCCCAAGCGCTTAGTACAGTGCTCTGCACACAGTAAGCGCTCAATAAATACGATTGAATGAATGAATAAGATTGTGGAGCTCCACGTGGGGCAACCTGATGACCTTGTATCCCCCCCGGCGTTTAGAACAGTGCTCGGCACATAGTAAGCGCTTAACAAATCCCATCATTATTATTAATCTCTGGGCCTCAGTTCCCTCATCTGTACAATGGGGATTGAGATTGTGAGCCCCACGTGGGGCAACCTGATGACCTCGTAACCCCCAGCGTTTAGACCAGTGCTGGGCACGTAGTAAGCGCTTAACAAATACCAAAATTAGGATTCTTCTCTGTGCCTCGGTTCCCTCATCTGTAAAATGGGGATGAAGACTGTGAGCCCCACGGGGGACAACCTGATCACCTTGCGATGCCAATTTGTACTTCCCAAGCGCTTAGTACAGTGCTCTGCACATAGTAAGCGCTCAATAAATACGATTGATTGATTGATTGATTGATTGATTGTATCTACCGCAGCGCTTAGAACAGCGCTTAGCACATAGGAGGCGCTTAACAAATACCATCATTATTATTAGCGAAAGGCTGGTTGGGCGGCGGGCGGGGATTGGCTGGTTGGGCGGCGGGCGGGGATTGGCTGGTTGGGCGGCGGGCGGGGATTGGCTGGTTGGGCGGCGGGCGGGGATTGGCTGGCCGGGGAAGGGGCGGGGCCGCCGAGGAGGTGCGTGAGCGGGGAGAGCGCATGCGCGCCCAGGCGGGCGGGCAGCGGCGGGGGCGGGGTCTAGGGCGGTATTGATGATTGGCCGGCTGGATGGGCGGCGGGCGGGGATTGGCTGGCCGGGGAGGGGGCGGGGCCCCCGTGGAGGCGCTTGAGCAAGGAGGGCGCATGCTCACCCAGGCGGGCGGGCAGCGGCGGGGGCGGGGTCTAGGGCGGCATTGATGATTGGCCGGCGGACGGGGATTGGCTGGCCGGGGAAAGGGCGGGGCCTCCGCGGAGGCACGTGAGCGCGGAGGGCGCATGCGCACCAAGGGGAGGCGGGCAGCGGCGGGGGCGGGGTCTAGATCGGCATTGATGATTGGCCGGCTGGACGGGAGGCGGGGCCGCCGTGGAGGCACGTGAGCGCGGAGGGCGCATGCGCGCCCAGGGGGGCGGGCAGCGGCGAGGGCGGCATTGATGATTGGCCGGCTGGGTGGGGGGCGGGGTCGCCGTGGAGGCGCATGGGCGCGGAGGACGCATGCGCACGCAGGGGGCGGCGTTGATGATTGGCCGGCCGGGTGGGAGGCGGGTGGGGATTGGCTGGGCGGGGGGCGCATGCGCAGACGGGCGGAGTTGGCGGTGGTGAAGGGGACGGCGATGGCGGCGGCGAAGATGGCGTCCCTGTGGAGCGGCGCCGGCTGCGGCCTGTGCGACCGGGGCCCCAAGTACCGCTGCCCCGCCTGCCGCACGCCCTAGTGAGTCCGGGGACGGCGCCACATATATATATATATATACATATATATATGTACATATATATATATATGTACATATATATATATATGTACATATATATATATGTACATATATATATATATGTGTATATATATATATATATATAGAGAGAGAGATGTATACCATGTTCCGGGCGCTGTACTAAATGGTGTACTATTACTCTATTTATTTATTTTACTTGTACATATCCATTCTATTTATTTTATTTTGTTAGTAGGTTTGCTTTTGTTCTCTGTCTCCCCCTTCTAGACTGTGAGCCCCCTGTTGGGTCGGGACCGTCCCTCTATGTTGCCAACTTGTACTTCCCAAGCGTTTAGTCCAGTGCTCTGCACACAGTAAGCGCTCAATCAATACGATTGATGATGACGATGATGGTGGAAGTGGTAGTTACAACATAATTGGGCCGGACACAGTCCCCATCCCACGTGGGGCTCGCAGTCTTAATCCCCACTTTACGGATGAGGGAACTGAGGCACAGACAAGTTAAGTGACTTGCCCAAGGTCACTCAGCAGGCAAACATATATTTATATGTATATTTATATGTTTGTACATATCTATTCCATTTATTTTATTTTGTTAGTGTGTTTCGTTTTGTTGTCTGTCTCCCCCTTCCAGACTGTGAGCCCGCTGTTGGGTAGGGGCCGTCTCTGTGTGTTGCCAACTTGTACTTCCGAAGCGCTTACTACAGTGCTCTGCACATAGTAAGCGCTCAATAAATACGAGTGATATGTTTGGACATATCTATTCTATTATTTTGTTAGTATGTTTGGTTGTGTTCTCCGTCTCCCCCTTTTAGACTGTGAGCCCGCTGTTGGGTAGGGACCGTCTCTATAATGTCGCCAACTTGTACTTCCCAAGCGCTTAGTCCAGTGCCCTGCACACAGAAAGCGCTCAATAAATACGGTTGATTGACTGAAATGGTGGACCCCAGGATTAGAACCCGGGACCTCTGACTCCCAAGCACGTGCTTTCCACTAGGCCTGTATATATAACAATAATAATAATAATAGCCTTTGTTAAGCGCTTACTATGTGCAGAGCACTGTTCTAAGCGCTGGGGAGGTTACAAGGTGACCAGGTTGTCCCACGGGGGGCTCACAGTCTTCATCCCCATTTTACAGATGAGGGAACTGAGGCCCAGAGAAGTGAAGTGACTTGCCCAAAGTCACCCAGCTGACAATTGGCAGAGCCGGGATTGGAACCCATGACCTCTGACTCCAAAGCCCGGGCTCTTTTCCACTGAGCCACGCTGCATATATGTATATGTATGCATATATATATATTATATATATATATGCACCTGTATATATGTATACATGTTTGTGTATTTATTAGTCTATTTTATTTGTATATATCTATTCTATTTTATTTTGTTAATATGTTTGATTTTGTTGTCTGTCTCCCCCTCCTAGACTGTGAGCCTGCCGTTAGGTGGGGACCGTCTCTATATGTTGCCGACTTGTACTTCCCAAGCGCTTAGTACAGTGCTCTGCACACAGTAAGCGCTCAATAAATACGATTGAATGAATGAATGGAGAAGCAGCATGGCTCAGTGGAAAGAGCCCGGGCTTTGGAGTCAGAGGTCGTGAGGTCAAATCCTGGCCCCGCCACATGGCTGCTGTGTGACCTTGGGCAAGTCACTTAACTTCTCTGTGTGCCTCAGTTCCCTCATCTGTAAAATGGGGATTAAGACTGAGAGCCCCTTATGGGACAACTTGATCACCTTGTATCTCCCCCCCCAGCGCTTAGAACAGTGCTCGGCACATAGTAAGCGCTTAACAAATGCCATTATTGTTACTATATGTTGCCAACTTGTACTTCCCAATAATAATGATGATGATGATAATAATAATAATGATGATGGCATTTATTAAGCGCTTACTATGTGCAAAGCACTGTTCTAAGCAATGGGGGGGATACAAGGTGAGCTCACCTCCTCCAGGAGGCCTTCCCAGACTGAGCCCCCTCCTCCCCCCCCCATCCCCCCCCCGCCTTACCTCCTTCCTCTCCCCACAGCACCTGTGTAGATGTATGTACGGATTTATTACTCTATTTTTTTATTTTATTTGTACATGTTTATTCTATTTATTTTGTTAATATTCATTCAGTTGTATTTATTGAGCTCTTACTGTGTGCAGAGCACTGTAGTAAGCGCTTGGGAAGTACAAGTTGGCAACATATAGAGACGGTTCCTACCCGACAGTGGGCTCACAGTTAATATGTTTTGTTATCTGTCTCCCCTTTCTAGATTTTGAGCCTGCTGTTCAGTAGGGACCGTCTCTATATGTTGCCAACTTGTACTTCCCAAGTGCTTAGTACAGTGCTCTGCACACAGTAAGTGGTCAATAAATACGATTGAATGAATGAGTGAATGAACTTGTACTTCCCAATAATAATAATAATAATAATAATAATAATGGTGGCATTTATTAAACGCTTACTATGTGCAAAGCACTGTTCTAAGCGCTGGGGGGATACAAGGTGAGCTTACCTCCTCCAGGAGGCCTTCCCAGACTGAGCCCCCTCCTTCTCCCCCTCCTCCCCCTCCCCCCCGCCTTCCCTCCTTCCCCTCCCCACAGCACCCAGCACCCGTATATATGTTTGTATGTATTTATTACTCTATTTATTTTATTTGTGCATGTTTATTTTATTTTGTTAATATTCATTCAATCATATTGAGTGCTTACTGTGTGCAGAGCACTGTACTAAGCGCTTGGGAAGTACAAGTTGGCAACATATAAATACGATTGATTGATATAGAGATGGTCCCTACCCAACAGTGGGCTCACAGTTAATATGTTATGTTTTCTTCTCTGTCTCCCCCTTCTAGACTGTGAGCCCACTGTTGGGTAGGGACCATCTCTATAGGTTGCCAACGTGGACTTCCCAAGCGCTTAGTACAGTGCTCTGCACACAGTAAGCGCTCAATAAATATGATTGAATGAATGAATGAACTTGTACTTCCCAATAATAATAATAATGATGATGATGGCATTTATTAAACGCTTACTGTGTGTAAGACACTGTTCTAAGCGCTGAGAGGATGCAAGGTGGAGCTCACCTCCTCCAGGAGGCCTTCCCAGACTGAGCCCCCTACTTCCTCTCCCCCTCCCCATCCCCCCCACCTTACTTCCTTCCCCTCCCCACAGCACCTGTATATATGTATATATGTTTGTACATATTTGTTACTCAATTTTATTTGTACGTGTTTATTTATTTTATTTTGTTAATATCTTTTGTTTTGTTGTCTGTCTCCCCCTTCTAGACTGTGAGCCCACTGTTGGGTAGGGACTGTTTCTATATGTTGCCAGCTTGTACTTCCCAAGCACTTAGTACAGTGCTCTGCACACAGTAAGCGCTCAATAAATACGATTGAATGAATGAATGAATCAGGTTGTCCCACAGGGGGGCTTACAGTCTTAATCCCCATTTTACAGATGAGGTCACTGAGGCCCAGAGAAGTGAAGTGACTTGCCCAAAGTCACACAGCTGACAAGTGGCAGAGCTGGGATTTGAACCCATGACCTTTGACTCCAAAGCCCGGGCTCTTTCCCCTGAGCCACGCTGCTTCTTGAAGCGCTTAGTACAGTGTTCTGCACACAGCAAGTGCTCAATAGATACGATTGAATGAATGAGGGCAGCCAGGGCACAGGACAGGCCCAGGCCGCAGCCTCAACCCAGAAGACCATTTGGGGAGAATAATAATAATAATGGGATTTGTTAAGCACTTACTATGCACCAGACACTGTACTAAGCGCCGGGGTGGGTACGAACAAGTTGGGTGGGACACTGTCCCTGTCCCACGTAATAGTGTTGGTATTTGATAATAATAATGGTATTTGTTAAGCGCTTACTATGTGCAAAGCACTGTTCTAAGCGCTGGGGAGGTTACAAGGTGATCAGGTTGTCCCACGGGGGGAACTGAGGCACAGAGAAGTGAAGTGACTTGCCCAAAGTCACACAGCTGATTGATGGCAGAGCCAGGATTTGAACTCCTGGCCTCTGACTCCAAAGCCCGGGCTCTTTAGTGATGGTATTTGTTAAGCGCTTACTGTGCGCCATGCACTGTACTAAGCGCTGGGGTGGATATGAACAAGTCGGGTGGAACACAGTCCCTGTCCCACGTAATAATACTGATGGTATTTGTTAAGCATTTACTACGCACTGGGCACTGTACTAAGCGCTGGGGTGGACACGAACAAGTCGGGTGGGACACAGTCCCTGTCCCACATAATAACAGTAATGTTGGTATTTAAGTGCTCACTATGTGCTAGGCACAGTACTACTACTACTAGTAATAATAATGGCATTTATTAAGCGCTTACTACGTGCAAAGCACTGTTCTAAGCGCTGAAAGCACTGGTCTAAGTGCTGAGCACTGTTCTAAGCGCTGAGCACTGTTCTAAGCACTGGGGTGGATAAAAACAAATCAGGTTGGATACAGTCCCCATCCCACGCGGGGCTCACAGTTGCAATCCCCATTTTACAGATGAGGGAACTGAGGCACAGAGAAGTGGAGTGATTTGCCCAAGGTCACAGAGCAGAGAGTGGCAGAGCCAGGATTAGAATTTATGTCCTTCCAGGCTCGAGCTCTATCCGCTATGCCATGCTGCTTCTAGCACTGGGGTGGGATACAAACAACAGTAAGCGCTCAGTAAGTTGATTGAGTGACCGCATGTAGTGAGAGCTCAATAAATACCATTTATTTTGGGGGCAATGAGGCAGGGGGCTGCGCAGATTCACTTGGTCGACTTTGGTTTGGCTCATCCACCTCCTATTATTCTTAGGAAAAAATAATAATTGTGGTATTTGTTAAGCGAGACAGGGTTGGGTGGGGCCTCGAAGTTCCACGGAGCCAAGCCAACTGCAGGGTGGGCATGGAAGCTCCTTATGAGCCGGGAATTTGTCCATTAATTCAGCTGTATTGTACCCTCCGAAGCGCTTAGTGCAGTGCCCTGCACACAGCGGCCAATAAATACCATTGATGAAGTCCAGCCCGGTTGCTCCAGGAACAATCACGTGCCTGGGAATAACTAACATTGTGCTGTTTCTCTTGCAGCTGCTCCGTCCCTTGCTACAAGAAGCACAAAGGTAAGGGTTGGGTTTTTTTTTAACGGTTTTATTTAGTGCTTACTGCATGCCAGGTGTTGTACTAAGCGCCAGGGTTGCCGCAAGGTAGGATACAAGCGCTTACCCAGGACTTGCAGCGCAAATTGAAGGGAAGAGGATTTAGTCCCCATTTACAGAGGGAGTCACTGAGGCATAGAGAAGTGAAGTGACTTGCCCGAGGTCTCAGAGCAGTTCCCCCCTTCTAGACTGTGAGCCCGATGTTGGGCGGGGATTGTCTCTTTGTTGCTGAATTGTGCTTTCCAAGCGCTTAGTACAGTGCTCTGCACACAGTAAGCGCTCAATAAATATGAATGAATGAGGTGGAACTGGGATTAGAACTCAGGTCCCCCGACTCTTTCCATTAGGCCACGCCGGTTCCCAATTCGGTGTCAAAGGATCTGGAACCCTCCTCTACGGGTTCTGGACTAGGGGTGTCGTTGCTGACTGCTGATTTAGCAGTGGGTGGGGTCTAAGTCCTTCTCCCTGCTTTCCAGGGTCTCAATCAATCGTATTTATTGAATGTTTACCGTGTGCTGAACTCTGTGCTAAATGCTTGGGAGAGTGCAATTTAACATTCATTCATTGTCGTATTGAGCGCTTACCGTGTACTGAGCACTGTACTAGTCATTCAGTTCCTTCATTCAGTCGTATTGAGTGCTTACTTTGTGCGGAGCACTGTACTAAGCACTTGGGAGATCATAGTACTTCCCAAGCGCTTAGTACAGTGCTCTGCACACAGTAAGTGCTCAATAAATATGATTGATAGTACAACAATAAATAAGCTTACAGTCTTGGGGGGAGATAGGTATTAGTACAGATAAATAAAATGACAGATATGTACATAAGTGCTGAGGGCTGGGAGAGGGGAAGAGAAAGGGAGATGCAGAAGGGAGTGGGAGATGAGGAAAGGTGGGGCTTAGTCAGGGAAGGCCTCTCGGAGGAGATGGGCGTTCAGTAAGGCTTTAAAGGAACGGGGGAGAGTAATTGTCGGATTTGAGGAGGCTGGACGTGGGTTCGGGTCCGGGGCAAGGCAGGCGAGATGGAGGCACAGTGAGAAGTTTAGCACTAGAGGAGTGAGCGAGATGAGGTAGAATGGGGCAAGGCGATGGAGTGCTTTAAAGCCAGTGGTGAGGAGTTCTTGTTTGATGTGGAGGTGCATGGGCTTATTTAGTGCTTACTGCATGCCAGGTATTGTACTAAGCGCCAGGGTTGCTGCAAGGTAGGATACAAGCGCTTACCCAGGACTTGCAGCGCAAATTGAAGGGAAGAGGATTTAGTCCCCATTTACAGAGGAGGTCACTGGGGCACAGAGAAGGGAAGTGACTTGCCCGAGGTCTCAGAGCAGTTCCCCCCTTCTAGACTGTGAGCCCGATGTTGGGCAGGGATTGTCTCTCTGTTGCTGAATTGTGCTTTCCAAGCCCTTAGTACAGTGCTCTGCACACAGTAAGCGCTCAATAAATATGAATGAATGAGTCTGGAGTCTTCTGAGGAGAAGGGTGACGTATCCTGGATGTTTAAATAGAAAAATGATCCGGGCAGTAGAGTGAACTATGGAGTGGGGGGAGACAGGAGGCTGGGAGGTCAGCAAGGAGGCTGATGCTGTAATCCAGGTGGGATAGGGTGAGTGATTGTATTAATGTGGTAGTGGTTTGAATGGAGAGGAAAGGGTGGATTTTAGTGATGTTGTGAAGGTGGGACCGACAGGATTTAGTGATGGATTGAATATGTGGGTTGCATGAAAGAGAGGAGTCCAGGATAATGCCAAGGTTATGAGCTTGTGAGACAGGGAGGATGGCGGTGCCATCTACAGTGTTGGGAAAGTCAAGGGGAGGACAGGGTTTGGTGGAAAGATAAGAAGCTCTGTTTTGGACATGTTCAGTTTGAGGTGATGGGAGATGTCTGTGAGCCCGTTGTTGGGTAGGGACCGTCTCTATATGTTGCCAAGTGCTCAGTCCAGTGCTCTGCACACAGTAAGCGCTCAATAAATACGATTGAATGAATGAATGAATGAATGTCTGGAAGGTAGGAGGAGATGTGAGACTGGAGAGAGGGAGAGAGATCAGGGCCGGAGCTGGAGATAAGAGTTGGTAGTCACGTTTCCTGCCCACAATAAGCTTACAATCTCCCCATGGAAAGTGGGGGATATGGGGGACTGTAAGCTAGCTGTGTGCAGGGAATGTGTCTGTTTATTGTTGTACTTTCCCAAGCGGTTAGTACAGTGATCTGCACACAGTAAGCGCTCAATAAATACGACTGAATGAATAGAATGTGATTCCGACTCCCTGGCATATGCTATTTTCACTAGGCCACGCTGTGACATCCCCCTCCCATCACTGTAAATTATTTTAGATCATTTTCCCTGGTAGGTGGAAAGTTGGGGATGGTCTCTTCTAACTCTTTCGTGCCTCCTCAAGTGCTTGGTTTAGGGGTCTTCACACAGCAGGCATCCAATAAGCGCTATTGATCGATTTTTGCAATCGCACCAGCATTTTAGTCGTAGTAGTAATAGTGCTTATAAAGCGCCTACTCCGTGCAGAGCACTGTACTGGGTGCCGGGAGAAAATAAACGGGATGCCTGTCCTCACTGAGGCTCAAAATCTAAAAGCTTAAGTGGGGAGAAAGGATTGGAGACAAACACAAGAGTAGTGATGAAGCATTCAAACAACACAGACAAAAAGAAGCTTCAAGTCTTGGAGCTGATGGAGAGAGCATGAGGGAGCAAGCCTTGCTAGCAAGAAGGAAGGGAAACTATTTACCAGACACTGTACTAAGTGCCGGCGTAGATTCAAGTTAATTAGGTTGGACAAGATCCCTGTCCCACAAGGGGCTCAGTCTTCATCCCCGTTTTACAAATGGGAAAACCGAGGCACAGAGCTTTGCACCTAGTAAGAGCTTAATAAAAACTGTTGCTACTAGCCCAAGGGAAGATGTAACCTTACCCCAAGCGAAAAGCCTGGGCAGGATTTGGATGAGTTTTTCTTTCTCGGCTGCCTTTAACATGGTGTTAAAGATGTCGGCCGCTCCCACCGCATTGGAGCCCTCGGGGAAGAGGCTGGGAGTAAGGGAAATTAGGGTTTGCTGTGCTGCATCGTTTGGGTGTTGTCACTTGGGATCTCTGTTCTTAGTTTTGTCATCGGTAAAGTGGTGATGAAATGCTTGCTCTCTCTCCTTCAATCTGGACTCTCCCCCGCCCCCTCCACTG
Source organism: Tachyglossus aculeatus (assembly GCF_015852505.1). Taxonomy (NCBI): domain Eukaryota; kingdom Metazoa; phylum Chordata; class Mammalia; order Monotremata; family Tachyglossidae; genus Tachyglossus; species Tachyglossus aculeatus. The sequence continues at coordinate 43,484,409 of NC_052082.1, read as the reverse complement.
TGGGACAGATGATGCGTCTTTGGCTTTTTCGTAGCTCTCCCGGCATTTAGCAGATCGCTTGGCACCTGGTCAACGCATAATAAAAACTAAAAACAAAAATCACCACGGAGACTCAGACTTTATGGGCTGCAAAGAAGATGTTCTCTGTTAAGATGTATGTTTTTTTTCCCCACAGAACAGTGCAACCCCACACCAGCTCAAGCGTCAGAGAGGATAAATCCAGGAACTTCCCCAAATGCCAGAATACCGAAACCGCTGGAAGACAAAGGTGGGTTGGTACTTCCTATCGACCGGGTTCGGAAGGGGACTTGTGGGCAGTAAATCCAGCCTCTTGCCCTTCCAGAAAGGTGTCAAGCCCCGGCACCAGCCTGCAGGGCATTGGTGGTCTGTCCTGAGGGTAGAGGACTCGGGGGAGGATGGGGAAAAGAGGGAAAGAAAACCAGGAGGGAGATTTTCCTCTTCTGATCTCGACGCGTAATTTGGTGCCACGTAAAATTGCTCCTCCTGCCCCATTTTTATAGGAAGGAGTAGGCTGATTATCGAGTGCAGTTGCAGGCATTTCCCCCAAGTGAGGCTCTATTGTGGGGAACATTTTCCCATTCAGTGCCTTCTCCTCCCCTTAGCGTAACCGGCTCAACCTCTGCACCGTTGCCGGGAAGAGGGGGGACAGGAAAATGTCACCGGACCCTCCCAGGGGCCAGACATGCCCTCTCTGGCCCTGCCTCCTGGTCCCAAGCGGTGAGGGGTGACCCGCCGTTCTCCCGTGATACTGCTCCGTCACCCAGGCCTTAGGGTGAAAGGTCAGCTGAGACCGACGTTGACGGGTGGATTTGTGCATGGAGAGGAGAGGCTGAGCAGAAAGTCCAAATGGGGCGTGATGGACTGGGGGAAGACAAGGTGTCTCTGCGAGGGTAGAAGAGTTTTTCAGGGCTGGGGACGTTGTGGGAGAGAGAAGGCAGGTTGGGAGTTTGGTCCGAGTCACCGGGCTCAAACCAGGACGGGACCCAGGCATTTTGGTCGCAGCCGAGACCCTCGGACCATTTTCCTGCCGTTGGCAGCAGCTCACAGCTTGAGCAGGGTTTAAAAAAAAATTGGCTGGGGCTTAGGGGAGTTGGAAAGCTGATTGGTGTGAGGGGAGCTTAACCAAGCAGCCAGAGAGGAGGGTGTTGACTTACCTGGCAGTAGTAGTTTTTTGGGGGGGGTTAATGGTATTTAAGTACTTATGTGTCAAGCACTGTTCTGAGTGTTGGAGTAGATACAAGCTAAATCAGGTCGGAGTCCGTGTATCGCATGGAACTTACATTTTAGGAAACTGAGGCCCAGAGTAGTTTGTGACTTGCCCAAGGTCACGCAGCAGGTATGTGGTGGGTCCAGGATTAGAACCCAGGTCACAGTCTTTTCCATAGGGCACATGTGGACATAGCTTTGGGGACAGGGCCGATGTCAGCGCTTAGTGCATGTTGGGTTGTGCCCGCATGTCTCCGCTTATCATCTCCTGCTATAGTAAGGCTGGTGTTTTCATTCATTCGGGTGGTTTCCCTATGTAAAGCGTCTCGTGGAATACTCATTAAGCTCGCCCGCGTTGACAGGAAAGCAAGAACTGTTTTCTCATGACGGATGATGGCCTTGAGGTTGAGCTCCACTTGCTAAAACAAAAAAGTTTCCTTCTCAGGTGGTGAGTGGTCTGACTTTCTCACCAGTGATGATGAAGAAGATAGAATCTCCATTCAGAAGCTAAAACATCTAGGTAACTATATCGTGTTAAAGTCTGTCTTTGCAGATTCAGAAGAGTCGAGGACAGCACTGCAGTAGCAGTCAAGCAGTGGGTTTGTCGTATGTGATTTACATTGTTAGTATCTAGGGTAGTTTAAAAGAATTTAAGTGCAGGTCTCTCTGAGCTTACAGTATCATTTATTCTTTTTGATCCAATCAAGTCCCCACACTAGAAGATTCCCAACCATCTACACTTGAAATGTTAATCATTTTTAAACCGGGATGGTGGCTTAAATGTATTCTTGCCTGGAGTTTCGGATGGGTTAACTGAGCAGTTTACCTGATTCCTTAGTTGGGGTGTAGTTTCCCCCAGCCCTAGGTAGTCTGGATTTAAAGAAATTAACCAATTTAGCGCAGTTCACTGGGTCGTGGGTTTGTGAGCAAGCAGCTCTTTAGCCTCTGAGTGTTCTGGGTAAAAGTTAATGAGTAACTTAGTCCTGAAACAGTCTGTAGTTATTGCCAAAGTTACAGAGGAGAACAGAATTTTTCCTAACTTCAAAGAGGCTTTTTGGCTCATCTCTGCTCAGGTGCCCACTAGTAAACTTCTGGCAGATTGCTTCAAATGCTACCAAATCTTGTCCTGAATGTCATTCTGTTCCAATCATACTTTACCCGGTATGTCTCTAGTGCTAGGTATGCTTTTACTGTGGGACTTTAAAGAACTGCCCCCATTCACTGCCAGGTGTCTAAAACTCTCCTCCATTGCTTACCCCTTTTTTTTTAAAAAAAAAAAAAAATAGGGAAATCGGAAGAATTGAAAAACCTCCTCCTCAACCCCCATCTCAGGACGTTGCTCCTCACCTTAGATCAAGCAGAAGAGAAAGAGGTGCTCATGAAAAAATACATGCAGGAGCCGCTGTTTGTGGAATTTGCAGACTGTTGCCTGAGAATAGTTGACCCTCCTGAGGATGAGGATGGCTGTCCAGTGTGACTGGCGGGCTGGCCCCAGTCCCTCCCAACAGGGGCAGCTCACTGCGGGCCGTGTAACCAGGCTTAGAAACGCTCAAACCTTCACTCCCGAGACCCAGCTGCACGCAACATGCTTCCACCAGCATGGGACGCAGAGGGTCACTTTTTTTTTTAGTACGTCGTGGTTTCTTTCCTACAAGCTTTTATTCTTTAAAGGACAAAATGTTATAAAACATCACCTAACTTAAATAAATTATGACTTTGGACTAAACATATCGAACATTTTCTCTCGACTTAAATTATGACTTTGGGTGGTAGTGAGAACCCAGTACTAGGACAGGATTGGCAAACATAGTCTAAACTTGAATAAATTATGACTTTGGACTAAAGGACTAAACATATCATCGAACATTTTCTCTCGATTTAAATTATGACTTTGGGTGGTAGTGAGAATCCAGTACGAGGACCGGGTTGGCGAACATAGTCTAAACTTGAATAAATTATGACTTTGGACTAAAGGACTGAACAGATCAGCGAACATTTTCTCTCGACTTAAATTATGACTTTGGGTGGTAGTGAGAATCCAGTACGAGGACCGGGTTGGCGAACATAGTCTAAACTTGAATAAATTATGACTTTGGTGGTGAGACCCGTTGCCTTCCGTGTGAAAACCAGCTGTACCACAGATTGGTTGGGTCTTATCCCCCCAGGCCCTTTTCGGACCCACATAAAAAATCCCAACCACCGCTAGCCTCTCCCATCCTCGTCTCTCCACACTTGGGAAAGACTGAGGTGAAGAAGGAGCACTGGTGGGAATGCAGTGTCCGTGTTTCTGCATTTAGGCTCTGTGCTGGAGCAGTTCTGTACATACCAACGTGGGCACTTAAAAGTTGACAGCGGGGAAGAACTTCCATGGGCTGATTAAAATGCGTCGGGAAGGCGACGGGAAAGAAACGAGTCCTTGAAAGTGCAGGAAGGATACGATCCAGCCCCGGGGGAGGGCGGAGAGCTCAAACTTCAATCGGCTTGTGTTTTTCTAGCAGGATCTGATTGAAGCCGGTCACATCTCCGGTCTGGCGATCGGGACTGATGTTGGCGTAGAGCAGCGGGGACTTCTTGCAGTGAAATCTGACCGAGCCCTAGGGAGATAAATGAAGGGAGGGCACAGAGCTAACCCTCTGTCCAGACACAGCCCTGCTCCTTCCCGCTGACAAAGGCATTCGCTTAGGGCTGAGTAAACGAGATGGAGACACTCGGGCATTGGAAGTTCAGTCCAAACTACCAATAGTCGCTCTTCCAGCTGTAAAGTGAGTGGAAGGAGGCCCAGGAGACACCCACTCCCCCAGGACTTCCTTTGAATACAAAATAAAATGGAGAGAGCCTGGGCCTCAGAGTCCGAAGGACCTGGGTTCCGATCCCGGCTCCGCCAATTGCTTGCTGTGTGACCATGGGCAAGTCATTTAACTTCCCTGTGCCTCAGTTTCCTCAGCTGTAAAATGGGGATACCTGTTCTCCCTGCTGCTTAGACTATGAGCCCTAGGGACTATGTCTGACCTAATTAATTTGTACTTACCCCAGTGCTTAGAACAGCATTTGACATACAGCAAGAGCTTAACAAATACCATAAAAAAAGTCAGGCTCAGGTTCACTCAGTTCTGGGCATGTAAGATCCACAGCATTAAACGTAGGAGGGAGGTGAGGATCACAATATACATTTAGGACCTTGTGACCTTGATTTTTTTTTAAAAAAACCCAACGAATTGCAATCACAGAGAAATGACTTGGAGCAACATTGGGTCTAAACTGCCCTAGTGCTTAAAGTGTCCAGCTCATAAGCCCATAGTGAATACCCTAGTCATTGAACATGGGTCATAGGGAAAAATTGGAGGGTTGAAGAGGAATGGTGCCCACTTAAAGAAAAAAAAAAAGCTGTAACTAAGTCCCCAAAATAGGTTGCTTCCAGTTACCATGCTCTCTCTCACCTTAGCTTTCCTTTGTGGGGAAGAAAAAAAACAAAACACCCCACGTTGTCTCTTCTGGGTAGGATCCCAGGGTCGGTTTTGGGCACGAGTTGAAATTCTCCCCAGGTGGTGGTTTTCGCGGGTGGGAGGGCATGCTTACCTGGGGGTGGGCTCGGACAGACGCAATGCCAACTTGGGCACGTTGAGCCACCTCCACTTTGGCTCTGCAGAGGCTGTCGCACTGGGGCAGGTAGAGGCAGGCCCGGAGGCAGAAGTCTCTCCGCCCGCCCCTACAACTCACAGGCGCGTTGAACAGGACAAGCCCAAGAGGCCAGAGCCGGATGATGGTATTCAGAGGCCATGTGCTGTTGGCTGGCGGGGCGGAGGAAATCGAGGCCTGGAATCCTGAGGTGAGAGGCTTCCCTTCCACCGCATCCAGTTCCTTGGAGACGAGGAAGTCCATTTTTACCTTGAGATGCAAAAAAAAAAATAATAATAGTTAGTGATGAATGCTGGCGCTTTTCCCTAAGGGAGTTGGCGGAATAAAACCCTAGTGGGTGGCCTGAACTCCTACATAAACTGAGGAAGCCATCTGGGAATCTAAAATAATGAGCCCAAGGGATTTTAAGTAATAGTAATAATTGTGATATTTGTTAAACACTTATGTGTCCGACACTGTACTAAGTGCCGGAGTAGGTACAAGACTGTTGGACACAGTCCCTGTCCCACAAATGGCTCACAGTCTTAATCCCCATTTTACAGATGAGGGAATTGAGACACAAACGAGGGAAGTGACTTGCCCAAGGTCCCACAGCAGACAAGTGACAGAGCTGGGATTAGAACTCAGGTCCTCTGACTCCCAATCCTGTGCGTTTTCCACTAGGCCACACTGTAACTGCACCTTGGTGGAAAACCTTAAAATAGTTTATAAACTACAGCACTTTTCCCGCTTAAGGGGTACACTGTAAAACTGAGGGCAGGGATTATGTCTATCATCTCATACTACACTCTCCCAAGTACACACGATAAGCACTCAATAAATACCATAGATTGATTAACCCCCTGGTTTTACACTGAAGCAGTATTCTGAGGAAGGAGAACTCAATTTTATAGAGGGATTAGGATCCAGCCACAAGTAAACCGCTTAATTCTAGTACAGAGCTAAGAGGAAAGATCTGAGAACCTAGGAAGAAATCCAGGTGAAAGCCCTGGGACAAAAAGATTCATTCATTCATTCAATTGTATTTATTGAGCGCTTACTGTGTCCAGAGCACTGTACTAAGCGTTTAGTACTGTACTATGATCCTCAGACCCTTGAATTTCTTTCACCCTTGTGAGGGAAAGTTTCCTGGGAGAAGAGTGCCAAGTGCAGCCTTGTATTTCCTCCTGAAGGCAGCCCTTATCCCACTCGGTGTTTTCCTCCTGCTTTCAGGACGTCTCTGCTTGGCTGCCCCCTCAACATTGCAAACTTAACACGTCAAAAACAGACCTCTTCCTCTTCCCACGCAGACCCTGTCCTCCCCATGCCTTCCTCCTCACTGTAGACAGCAGCAGCAGCAGCATCCTCCCTTTCTCACAAGTCTGTAACCATGGCATTATCCGTGACTCATCTCTCCCATCCAACCCGCATATTCAATCTGTCACAGTATTGCTAAAATCCACCCTTTCCTCTCCATCCAAACTGCTACCACATTAATCCACTGCAATCTACTGCATCAGCCCCTTGCTGACCGCCCTGCTGTCTGTCTCTCCACTCTAGTCCATACTTCACGCTGCTGCCCGGTCATTTTTTTCTAAAAAAAAAAAAATGTTCGGTCCATGTTTCCCCACTCCTCAAGAACCCCCAGTGGTTGCCCATCCACTTTGGCATCAAACTCCTTACCACTGGCTTTCCTGCCCTCTGTCACTTGTTCCCTCCTAGCTTACCTCACCGACAACCCAGCACCTTTGCTTCGCTCTGCTAACGCCAACCTACTCCTTTTACCTCATCTACCTACCTACATCCTGCATCATCTGGCCAGGAACTCCCTCCCACTTCAAACCCAACAGACCATCACTCTCCCCACCTTCAAAGCCTTATTAAAATCACATCTCCAAGAGGCCTTCCCCGACTAAGCCTTCATTTCTCCTACTCCGTTCTGTACCGCCCTTGCACTTGGATTTGTTCCCTTTAAGCGCTTGACAATCACTCTGCCCTCAGCCCCACAGCACTTATGTTCATATCCACAATTTATTTTAATGCCTATTTCTCCTTTTAGAATGTAAGGTCCTCAGACACAGATCCTTCTGTATCGCCCTTGCACTTGGATTTGTTCCCTTTAATCGCTTGACAATCACTCTACCCTCAGTCCCACAACACTTATGTTCATATCCACAATTTACTTTAATGCCTATTTCTCCTTTTAGAACGTAAGGTCCTCAGACACAGACCCTTCTGTATCGCCCTTGCGCTTGGATTTGTTCCCTTTAAGCGCTTGACAGTCCCTCTACCCTCAGTCCCACAGCACTTATGTTCATATCCTCAATTTACTTTAATGCCTATTTCTCCTTTTAGAACGTAAGGTCCTCAGACACAGACCCTTCTGTATCGCCCTTGCACTTGGATTTGTTCCCTTTAAGCGCTTGACAATCACTCTACCCTCAGTCCCACAGCACTTATGTTCATATCCACAATTTATTTTAATGCCTGTTTCTCCTTTTAGAATGTAAGGTCCTCAGACGCAGAGAATATGTCTGCCAACTCTGCTATAATGTACTCTCCTACATGGCTCTGCACATAGTAAGCGCTCAATACATACAATCGATGGCTAGACTTGAACTCATGGAGCTGAGATATGCTGGGTTCCAAGAGGTAAGGATACTCACTTTCCATTTCCTCCATGCTTGTTTTATGATGGTGGCAGCACGGTGCATCCTCCGGATCCGTTTCCGAGTTAACCAGGAGCGAACAGCTGATGGGTTTCGAGGGAAACAAGTCTAGTTAGAGAATCAGCAGCCCGCCATCCTAACGCAGAGGGCTGATGATGCAGTGACTCAGTTCTTATCAGGTGCTCTTACACAAACAGCAGCAGTTGGGTAGGGACTGTCTCTATATGTTGCCAATTTGTACTTCCCAAGCGCTTAGTACAGTGCTCTGCACACAGTAAGCGCTCAATAAATACGATTGATGATGATGATCACCTTTTGGTCCACAGTGATGCTGACCAAAGTGGAGCAGGGTGGCCTAGTGGATAGAACATGGGCCTGAAAGTCGGAGGACTTGGGTTCTAGTTCCGCCTCTGCCGCTTGTCTGCTGTGGGACCTCGGGCAAGGCACTTCACTTCTCTGTGCCTCAGTTACCTCAGCTGTAAAATGAGGATTAAGATTGGACAATGCCCAACTTGGTTATAATAATAATAATGGTGGTATTTGTTAAGCGGTTACTATGTGCAAAGCGCTGTTCTAAGTGCTGGGGAGGTTGCAAGGTGATCAGGTTGTCCCACGGGGGGCTCCCAATTTTAATCCCCATTTTACAGAGGAGGTAACTGAGGCAGAGAAGTTAAGTGACGTGCCCAAAGTCACACTGCTGACAGTTGGTGGAGCCGGGATTTGAACCCATGACCTCACCAAAGCCCGTGCTCTTTCCACTGAGCCACACTGCTTCCCCAATCTAATCTAATATCTACCCCGAAACAGCAGGCCCTAGTGTAGATCACGGGCCTGGGAGCCAGAAGGTCGTGGGTTCCATTCCTGGCTCCACCACTTGTCTGCTGTGTGACCTTAGGCAAGTCACTTCACTTCTTTAGGCCTCAGTTACCTCATCTGTGAAATGGAGATTAAGACTGCGAGCTCCATGTGGGACGAGGACTGTGCCCAACCTGATTAGCTCATATGTACCCCAGGGCTTAGTAAAGTGCCTGGCATTTTACTTTCCCCTTTACTTTCCCCTTTTAGACTGTGAGCCCACTGCTGGGTAGGGACCGTCTCTATATGTTGCCAACTTGTACTTCCCAAGCGCTTAGTACAGTGCTCTGCACACAGTAAGCGCTCAATAAATACGAGTGATTGATTGATTGATTGGCACATAGCAAAGCTTAAAAAAAATACCATTGAAAAAGAAGAAAAGGTCAGACACAGTCCCTATCCCAGTCTTAATCCCCATTTTTCAGATGAGGTAATTGAAGCACAGAGATATTAAGTGACTTGCCCAAGGTCACACAGCAGGGAAGTGGCAGAGCCAGGCTTAGAACCCAGGTCTCCTGGCTCCCAGCCCGTGCTTTTTCCACTAGGCTCCCAATGCTTCTCGCCCTGATTCTTGAGGGACCCCACGGTAAAAACAATCCTTCCACCTGAAAGGAGGCTACTTAGTGACTTTTTAGCCCTCTCCTTTTGTTTCCTACTTTTAGCCAGTTTCCTGACCAGCGTAAAAAAATTCCTGCCTATCCTCTGATGGCTCTGTTTCTTAGACTTAGGAGTGGAACTCTGGATTGCAGGCTCCCCTCTATCTATGTGTTTACTGGCCCTTTCAAATAACCCCAGCAAAATGCGGCTGATTTTTCCTTCCAAAAACAATGTTGCCTTCCCCCACCCCGGGTAGGTTGTGCTTTTCTGCATTTGGTTACTCCTAAACTTCATTACGAATGCTACTAATGTGCAGGCATATAAGAAGTGAAACTTAACTGCTTTGTGATTCCTAGGATCACCTTTAGCTCCCTTTTTATTGGAGAGTTGCTAGTTCTCTGGTGTGGCGGCCCAGTGAAATTCTGCTGAAATTCTCCCTGTAGGACAGCGAACACCCCTGCCCCTCCTCCCTGCCTAGCCCACTGGCCTAATAATAATAACAATAATAATAGTATGTGTTAAGCATTATGTGCCGGACACTGTTCTAAACGCTGGGGTACATACAAGCTACTCAGGTTGGACAGAGCCATATGGGGCTCATATGGGGCTCACAGTCTTAATCCTCAATTATTAAGTGACTTGCCCAGTGTCACACAGCAGGAATTAGAACTCAGGTCCTTTGGACTCTATCCAGTAGGCCAAGCTGCTTCCCGCCGGGTCTGGCCAGCAAATCCTACCTGCTTGGATGAGGGTGGCGGCCCGCCTCTGTTTTCCCCGTTTCCTGGCCCGGTGCCGCCTCCAGCAGCACTGGATGCGGCGGGCGCGCTCGGCCAGGGCCCGGGTTCGACGCCGTTCCAGGAGGTCCAGCTGTGTCAGATCGGGGGAAGTCAGTGTTGGTGCGGACTGATCGCGTCAGTGCCCGGGGGGCCACGGTGAGGAAGCCCAGCTCTCCCGGGGCTCCTACCCAGAAGCGTTAGCCGCAGCTACGGGAAGGGTTAGAAGCGGGGGAGATCGCGTTGCGCGGAGCGCGGTGGAGTCTGTGGGCTGGCCTTTCCACCCGACACCCAGCTCTTCATGTTTCTGGGAAAACGCATCCCACCTCAAAGATCTGGTGACTTAAGGTCGGCTCCAACCTCACCCTTGTCTTGCCCTGTCCAAACCCCTGTTACGAGAAGGACGAGTGTCCAGGCCCCTTCCCCTTCTCTGTTTTACTCAGGGGCCAGTCTCTCCTTTTCCCTCCTTGATCTCTGAGCCTCCTTATCTCTGAGGGAGGAAAGCGCTTAGTACAGTGCTCTGCACACAGTAAGTGCTCAATAAATACGATTGAATGAATGACAGGGATCCCGTAGCCGTCAAAACCGAGCCCTGCCCTGTCTGCCCAGCCCCCCTGTCCTCGGGTTGGTTGGTCCCCAAAGCTCTGGGTGGGTGTGGGCAAGTCGGGCCCGGGGCGACGCTCACCACGGAGTCGGTCATGAACACCTTGGTCTTGCCGCAGTGCACGGAGACGGGGCCCGGCCCACCCCCTGACCGGGGGGGCGGGGCGGCGGTGGCCTCCTGCTCGAGGGCCAGAGTCTGCAGCACATCCGTGACGAAGGAGCGCAGCTCGGCGTCGGTTGCCGGGCACCCCCCTGGGGGACAGGAAGACGAGATCACCCACAGGTTCACCTGAGAGCCACCCACCCTGACTTCATCACTCTCGGGCCATCTCTACCTGTCACCCTTTGAATCAGGAAAATGGGATGACTGACCGCCTCGGCCTCGGTTTCCCGGGCCGCTACGTCCCCAACCCACCCACCAGCCGAGCCCTCCTCCTGCCAGGACCCACCCAGGGCTCAGCACCCCTCCTCCGCCCCATCTGCGGGCCACGGCAAAGCCGGCAGAAGGCTTGAGCACCAACGACTGACGATAGCGGGGACCGAGCAAGGGGTTTTGGCTGGGCCGCTGCCTGCCAACAACGTACAGCGGGGGAACCTCGGCCACCCCGCCGGGGCCCCGGGTCAGAGAACGACCAGGCATGGCCGGTCTCTGCAGCAGCACAGGGACCGATCGCATCGTGCGGCTCAGGAAGAAACTGAGCGGACCTCAGGCCTGTCTTCCTCTCAGAGCTCTTAAACTGTAAGTCCTTAAACTTGCTCCCTTTATTCATCCCCCCGGCACTTATGTGCATAGCGGTAATTTAGTTATTCATTTATATTAATGTCAGTCTCCCCCTCTAGACTGTAAGCTCGCTGTGGGAGGGGAATGTGCTTATCGTTATATCGTACTCACTCTCCCAAGCGCTTAGTACCGTGCTCTGCACGCAGTAAGCGCTCAATAAATTTGACTGAATGGGAGCCGTCTATTACTTTGCCTCCCCAACAGTCCCGGCACCTTGCCCCCTTCCTGTCTCCTGCAACAGTCATAGAAAAGGGCCATGGCTTCCAGGATCAGGAACCACACCGCTGCCCGCTAGACTGGAGGCTCACTAAGGGCAGGGAACGTGTCTCCTAATTCTGTTCTATTGTACTCTCCCAAGCGCTTAGAACAGTGCTCTTTACATAGTAAGCGCTCAATAAATACCACCGATGCAAGGGATGTTCGGTGGGTGTCAGCTCCCTGTTGACAATAAGTGCGTCACTTTGTTCTGTACTGGCCAAGCATCCAGTACAGTGCTCCGTACCAAGAGGGTGCTCAATAGACAGACATTACTTTCCCCCATTTCAAAGCCTTACTGAAAGTACATGTTTTCCTTCCCTAACTTAGACCTCCTTTCCTCTTCTCCCATTCCCTATGTGTCGCCCTGAGTTGCTTCTTTTATTCATTCCCCTCTTCCAGCCCCACAGCACTTATGTGAGCCCACTGTTGGGTAGGGACTGTCTCTATATGTTGCCAACTTGTACTTCCCAAGCGCTTAGTACAGTGCTCTGCACACAGTAAGCGCTCAATAAATACGACTGATGATACCTATTATTTTTTTAAATTAATGTCTGTTTCCCCTCGCTAGACCGCAAGCTTGTTGTGGGCAAGGAACGTGTCTATTATTTATTGTTACAGTGCACTCTCCCAAGCACACTTAGTACAGCTACACATAGTAAGTACTCAGTAAATACGACTGACTGGCTGACTCAAGAAAGACTCCTCTTCCTTCTCTTCCTCCTCCTCCTAGCTCTCAGAGTAACTCACAGGAAAGGAGATAGTGTGGGTTTACCTGATTGGCCTCTTTGTGGAAAAAGACTCCAACAGGGAAGTGGGCCAGAAGAGACCCTGGGAGGACAGGTCAGGGTCCATTACCCTAGGGCCCGGGGTGGCCTTTCGACAAGAGACACAGAACAGGAGAGCAAGCTATGGAGAAAGAGAGAGACAGAGGGGGAGACAGAGACAGAGAAAGAGAACCAGAGAGTAACGAGACAAGGCCCCCCCCAATAAAAAGGCTTAAAATGAAAACTCCCATCGCTCGAGCCGGCCGTTTTCCCGGAGAGGATACTCCGGGATGCCTTGGACGCGCAGTTAGTTCTGAGAAGCCGCTGTCGTGGCCCCCCACTCACGCCCTGGGTGTCCCCGACACACGCCCTGGGGGATTCCCCCACTCACCTGGGTGCCCCGCGGGGGCTGAGGAGCCGCGGCTTCCATGGGCGACCTCTGCCTTAGGGAGGTGGGGTCTTCGCAGCAGCTGATATCGCTTGATGAAGCTTCGCAAGGAGACCCTGAGAGGCAACGGAAAACGTGCCCGGCTCACGTCCCGGTCCTCCGCGCTCTGCCGGCGGGGACGCCCGGCTTACGGGGAGCACCGCGGGTTCACCTACGCGTTCCTCCCGCCGGGGCTGTTGTCCCGCCCCCTCTGCCACCACACCGCCCTCCCCGGCATCATCATCATCAATCGTATTTATTGAGCGCTTACTATGTGCAGAGCACTGTACTAAGCGCTTGGGAAGTACAAATTGGCAACATATAGAGACAGTCCCTACCCAACAGTCTAAAACCGGCAACCAGCCACAGACCCGTGGCGCAAGCCCGACTCACCGGACCGGGTAGCCGGCGGCGCAGATGTGGATGGTTTCCACGATGCCACAGGCCTCCAGCTGGCTCAGGACCTGCAGCGGGAGGCGGGGGGAGGAGAGGGGATGTTGGAGAGGTCCTGCGATCCATCCCCTCCCCCTACAGATCCGAGTTCACTCTCCACTCCCTGGCTGGTGAGAGCACGCGTGCACGCGTGTAGGCGAACGCACGTGTGTCCCTGCACTGCTGAATCTAAATCCCAGCTCCCGTTCCTGGGCCAGGATGACGGAGGAAGGCGCCCAAGGTGCACAGAGGTAGGGAGAAGAGGGAGAGGGGCTCCCAAGCATTACCTCCTGGGTTTGAAAGGTCTGGGCCTGGCCCTGGCTGTTGGGCTTGATGCAGCGGACGTAGTGCGGAGTGGTGCTGTGCAGGATTTCCATCAGCTGATCGAGGGAGTCCTGGGAAACGGGCAGACAGGGATGGAGTCGTCGGGAGGGGGGAGCCGGGGGGTCCAGGCGCGACCCAGCCCCTTGCTGCCGAGGGAACCCCGTCACCTTAGGCAGCAAGGGGTCCCCGCAAGTTGGAGCCAGCGAAACCTCACGTGCCCTCCGGTGAGCACCGGGTGCTTGTCGGTCGGGCTGGGACCCGTTGGCCCAAATGGAGGCTCGAGGGGTGGGGTGGGTAGGTGGGGGGCGATGGGAGCAGGGATCAGAGTGGAACCCCGCCCCCCGCCCCCCCTGCACGCACTTTAAACTTGGAGACCACGGTGGCCCTCCTCGGAGCCGTCGGGTCCTTCTGCTCCGTCTCTTGGGCGGGAAACAGCATCTGGAGCAAAGGGTCCCGGGAGCCCTGCAGGAGCTGGAGCAATTCCGGGGGCACCGGGTCCTGGGGGAGAGGCGTACCGGGGAGAAGGGGCCGGTCAGCTCAGTACGGGCCAGATGTAGAAGAGGTCCAGAGGGGCCCACGACTGGCTCAAGACCCCAAGGCTGGAGCCCAGACAGTAGCTTGGGAGTCCAGGCAACCCAGAGACCCAGCTCTGAAGAAAGCTCGGGAGATTGTTCCTCAGGGGGTGAAGCCCCACAGCAGAGGAGCGTGGGCCTACCGATTATTCAGCGGTATTTATTGAGCACTCACTGTGTGCACAGCACTGCACTAAGTGCTTGGGAGAGGACAAGACAACAGAGTTAGTAGACACGCTTACCTGCGTGTCTTACAATCCAGAGGGGGAGAAAGACATTAAAATAAACTATGGATGTATACGGAAGTGCTGTGGGGCTGAGGGTGAGGTGAAAATCAAATGTCTAGATTCAGACTGAGGAATCATCATCATCATCAATCGTATTTATTGAGCGCTTACTGTGTGCAGAGCACTGGACTAAGCGCTTGGGAAGTACAAGTTGGTAACATATAGAGACAGTCCCTACCCAGCAGTGGGCTCACAGTCTAAGAGGGGGAGCAAAACCAAACCTACTAACAAAATAAAATAAATAGAATAGATATGTACAAGTAAAATAGAGTAATAAATATGTACAAACATATATCCATATATACAGGTGCTGTGGGGAAGGGAAGGAGGTAAGATGGGGGGGATGGAGAGGGGGACGAGGGGGAGAGGAAGGAAGGGGCTCAGTCTGGGAAGGCCTCCTGGAGGAGGTGAGCTCTCAGTAGGGCCTTGAAGGGAGGAAGAGAGCTAGCAGACTGAGGGCAAGTGACCCCTCAATAAGACCAGAAACTAAGGCCAACGCTGTTATCCAGTACAGTTCCTTTGGTGCCAGTGGTTACCCTAAGTGCCCACAGAAGTGCCCTAAGTGCCCATCACCAAACAGTCCATCCCAGGCAACAAAAGGGCTGTCCCGCTTCCTTAGACTATAAGCTTGCTGTGGGCAGGGAATGTGTTGATTATTGTTATATTGTACTCTCCCAAGCGCTTAGTATAGTGCTCTGCACACAGTAAATGCTCAATAAATGCAATTGAATGACTGACTACTGCTGCTTCACCCTCCTGCTGCCCTCACCCTGTTAGTCACCTTAGAGGGAGGGTGAAACTTGAACCCCGCTTTTCTCCCTGTTAGCAGCCCTAAAGAAAAGCCTGCAGAGGAGGAAGGGTTTGTTGGCTCTAGCTTCTCCTCATATCAATCGTATTTATTGAGCGCTTACTGTGTGCAGAGCACTGTAGTAAGCGCTTGGGAAGTACAAGTTGGCAACATATAGAGACAGTCCCTACCCAACAGTGGGCTCACAGTCTAAAAGGGGGAGACAGAGAACAAAACCAAACATACTAACAAAATAAAATAAATATCACAGAGTCCCTCTTCGGAGACCGGCCCCTAATGAGCCTTTTTTTTTTTTAATGGTATTTGTTAAGTGCTTACTGTATGCCAGGCACTGAACTAAGCGCTGAGGTGGATTCAAGCTAATCAGATTGGACTCAGTCCCTGTTCCACATAGGGCTTAACTTCTCCATCCCCGTTTTCCAGATGAGGGAACTGAGACCCAGAGAAGTGAAGCGACTTGCCCAAGGTCACACAGCGGGAAAGTGGTGGAACCAGGATTAGAACCCCTGACCTTCTGACTCCCATTATGTCCCTTACCGTTCCAGCTAGGGAACTCCCGACCGCCTTACTTGGAGACTGCCTCTTGTTGAGCTTTTTTTAATGGTATTAGTTATTACTATTATTATTACTATTACTAATAATAGGTGCCAGGCATTGTACTAAGCACTGGGTTGGACGCCACACGGGGCTAACAGTCTCACAGATAAGGTAACTGAGGCCCAGAAAAGTGAAGCGACTTGCCCAAGGTCACACAGCGGAAAAGTGGTGGAACCAGGATTAGAACTCCTGACCTTCTGACTCCCATTATGTCCCTTACCGTTCCAGCTAGGGAACTCCCTACCGCCTTACTTGGAGACTGCCTCTTGTTGAGCTTTTTTTTAATGGTATTAGTTATCACTATTATTATTACTATTATTAATAATAGGTGCCAGGCACTGTACTAAGCACTGGGTTGGACGCCACACGGGGCTAACAGTCTCACAGAGAAGGTAACTGAGGCCCAGAAAAGTGAAGCGACTTGCCCAAGGTCACACAGCGGAAAAGTGGTGGAACCAGGATGAGAACTCCTGACCTTCTGACTCCCATTATGTCCCTTACCGTTCCAGCTAGGGAACTCCCTACCGCCTTACTTGGAGACTGCCTCTTGTTGAGCTTTTTTTTAATGGTATTAGTTGTTACTATTATTATTACTATTACTAATAATAGGTGCCAGGCACCGTCCTAAGCACTGGGTTGGACGCCACAGGGGGCTAACAGTCTCACAGAGAAGGTAACTGAGGCCCAGAAAAGTGAAGCGACTTTCCCAAGGTCACACAGCGGAAAAGTGGTGGAACCAGGATTAGAACCCCTGACCTTCTGACTCCCATTATGTCCCTTACCGTTCCAGCTAGGGAACTCCCTACCGCCTTACTTGGAGACTGCCTCTTGTTGAGCTTTTTTTTAATGGTATTAGTTATTACTATTATTATTACTATTACTAATAATAGGTGCCAGGCACCGTCCTAAGCACTGGGTTGGACGCCACAGGGGGCTAACAGTCTCACAGAGAAGGTAACTGAGGCCCAGAAAAGTGAAGCGACTTTCCCAAGGTCACACAGCGGAAAAGTGGTGGAACCAGGATTAGAACCCCTGACCTTCTGACTCCCATTATGTCCCTTACCGTTCCAGCTAGGGAACTCCCTACCGCCTTACTTGGAGACTGCCTCTTGTTGAGCTTTTTTTTAATGGTATTAGTTATTACTATTATTATTACTATTACTAATAATAGGTGCCAGGCACCGTCCTAAGCACTGGGTTGGACGCCACAGGGGGCTAACAGTCTCACAGAGAAGGTAACTGAGGCCCAGAAAAGTGAAGCGACTTGCCCAAGGTCACACAGCGGGAAAGTGGTGGAACCAGGATTAGAACCCCTGACCTTCTGACTCCCATTATGTCCCTTACCGTTCCAGCTAGGGAACTCCCTACCGCCTTACTTGGAGACTGCCTCTTGTTGAGCTTTTTTTAATGGTATTTGTTATCACTATTATTATTACTGTTACTAATAATAGGTGCCAGGCACCGTCCTAAGCACTGGGTTGGACGCCACACGGGGCTAACAGTCTCACAGAGAAGGTAACTGAGGCCCAGAAAAGTGACGCGACGTGCCCAAGGTCACAGAAGTGGCAGAGCCGAGATTGGAACCCATGACCTGCTGACTCCCAGGAGCGAGCTGGATCCACTAGGTCCCCCCCCCGGCGCCGCTCACCTTGTTCTTCTCCACCAGGCCGTGGAGGTTGTAGCGGACAGGGCCGGCGTAGTGGGATACGGTGAAGCCGGGCTGCTGGCTCAGCCTGTCGCGGCCGAGGCTGGGGCTCCCGGCCAGGGCGCTTTCGATGCGGACCTGGAGCTGGGCCGCGTTGGACGGCCTCATCAGGCGGCACTCCTGCCCGGGGTGGGGAGAAAAGGGTCGGGGGGCTCGGTAAGGGGCCCCTCCCACCGAGACACACACCCCCCCAGCCCCCGCCAGGACAGCCGGGACGGCTCCCTGGGCCGCTCCCACCTCGTTGAGGAGGGAGCAGATGCTGATGGGCTGCTGGGGGCTCCCCTCAATCAGGTCCAGGCAGCGCTGGTTGTCCTGGTAGCTGATGAACGACCACTCCAGGCCCTCGGCGGCGTACTCCTCCTGGAGCGGAAGCGGGCGGGAGCGGGGTGAACAGTGGCCTCCTGCTGGGACTTCATCATCATCATCATCATCAATCGTATTTATTGAGCACATACTATGTGCAGAGCACCGTACTAAGCGCTCGGGAAGTACAAATTGCGCTTGGGACTTGGGAGAGAAGCCCCCCGCCGTCCCCCTGCGCCTCACCACAGGTACTCATCCGAGCTCTCACTGTGTGCAAAGACTGTGAGCCCACTGCTGGGTAGGGACTGTCTCTATATGTTGCCAACTTGTACTTCCCAAGCGCTTAGTACAGTGCTCTGCACACGGTAAGCGCTCAATAAATACGATTGATGATGATGATGATGCAAAGCACTGTATTTAGCACTTGGGAGAGTGCAATACAACAACAGATACATCCCCAGCCCACAAGCTCACAGTCTAGAGGGGGAGATGGACATTTATATATATATATATATATATAAATAAATTAAAAGATAAACAAATAAATTACAGATAATAATGATGGCATTTGTTAAGCGCTTACTATGTGCAAAGCACTGTCCTAAGCGCTGGGGAGGTTACCAGGTGATCAGGTTGTCCCACGTGGGGCTCACAGCCTTCATCCCCATTTTACAGATGAGGTAACTGAGGCCCAGGGAAGTGAGTGACTTGCCCAAAGTCACACAGCTGACAAGTGGCGGAGCCAAGACTTGAACCCATGACCTCTGACTCCAAAGCCCGGGTTGGAAGAATAAATGATAATAGTAATAATAATGTTATTCTTTAAGTGCTTACTATGTGCCAAGCACTGGGGGAGATGCAAGGTAATCAGGTTGTCCCAGGTGGAGCTCACAGCAAAGCAGCGTGGCTCAGTGGAAAGAGCCCGGGCTTTGGAGTCAGAGGTCAGGGGTTCAAATCCCGGCTCCGCCAATTGTCAGCTGTGTGACTTTGGGCAAGTCACTTTAACTTCTCTGGGCCTCAGTTCCCTCACCTTTAAAATGGGGATTAAGGCTGTGAGCCCTCCCGTGGGACAACCTGATCACCTTGTAACCTCCCCAGCGCTTAGAACGGCGCTCTGCACATAGTAAGCGCTTAACAAATGCCATTATTTATTATTATTATTAATCCCCATTTTACAGATGAGGTAACTGAGGCACAGAGAAGTGAAGCGACTTGCCCGAAGTCACACAGCTGGTAAGCGGTGGAGGCGGGATTAGATCCCACAACCTCTGACTCCCAAACCCGGGCTTTTTCCACTAAGCCACGCTGCTTCCCTGAATGAAGAGGCAAGTCAGGGCAATCCAGAAGAGAGTGGGAGAAGAGAAGTAGAACAGTGCTCCAGCGCGTAGAACAGTGCTTTGCACATAGTAGGCGCTTAATAAATGCTATCGTTAAAAAAGAAAAGTGGCGAGTGTTCCCTTTACGCCCCCAGCACGGACCCTTCTGGGCCCCAACCTCAGACCGGGCTCCCCGCCTTGCCAGGGCCGGGGGCGGTGAGGGAGGGGGGAACCCCATCTTACCTCCTTCCCTTCCCCACAGCACCTGTATATATGTTTGTACATATTTATTACTCTATTTATTTGACTTGTACATATCTATTCTATTTATTTTATTTTGTTAGTATGCTTGGTTTTGTTCTCTGTCTCCCCCTTTTAGACTGTGAGCCCACCGTTGGGTAGGGACCGTCTCTATATGTTGCCAACTTGGACTTCCCAAGCGCTTAGTACAATGCTCTGCACACAGTAAGCGCTCAATAAATACGACTGATTGATTGATTGAACCCTGCCAACATGGTTACCCCAAGTCCTACCTGCTGAGCCTTCAGGTAGTGGGCCACAAAGTGCTGCTGAAGCTTTTCGTTCGCATAGTTGATGCAGAGCTGCTCCAGGCTGTTACTGGGGAAGGACTCAAACCCGTACACATCCAGCAGACCTGTGGAGGTGGAGAGGGTGGGGGGGAAGACACAGTCTTGTAACCATAATAATAATAATAATAATAATAATAATAATAATAATGGTATTTGTTAAGCCCTATGTGCCAAGCACTGTTCTAATCTCTGGAGTAGATACAAGGTAATCAGGTCGGACACAGCCCCTGTCCCACATGGGGCTCAGAGTCTTCATTCCCATTTTTCAGATGATATAACAGGCACAGAGAATAATAATAATGATATCATTATCATTATTATTGTATTTGTTAAGCACTTATTATGTGCCAGGCACCGTACGAAGCGCCGGGGTGGACACAAGCAAACCAGGTTGGACACAGTCTTGGTCCCACGTGGGGCTCAGTCTCAAATCTTCATTTTACAGCTGAGGTAACTGAGGCACGGAGAACCAAAGTGACTTCCCCAAAGGCACCCAGCAGAGAAGTGGCAGAGCCAGAATTAGAACCCACAGCCTCTGACTCCCAGTCGGGATGACCTGCGAAACAGGTGGAGGTGGCAGGGCACAGGGATCGGACTCAAAGGCCAAGAGCCACTTGAAGGAAATAACTCAACATGGCTCAGTGGAAAGAGCCCAGGCTTTGGAGTCAGAGGTCAGGGGTTCAAATCCCGGCTCCGCCAATTGTCAGCTGTGTGACTTTGGGCAAGTCACTTCTCTGGGCCTCATTTACCTCATCTGTAAAATGGGGATTAAGACTGTGAGCCCCCCGTGGGGCAACCTGATCACCTTGTGACCTCCCCAGCGCTTAGAACAGTGCTTTGCACATAGTAAGCGCTTAATAAATGCATTTAAAAAAAAAACTCCTTCCCTCCCTTCACCTCCCTCATTATCTCACTCCCCCATGTCCTGCAGAGCTAAAGGAACCAAGGAAAGAGGTGGGATCCCTCCCAAGGGCTTTACACACAGCCCATTTTTTTCAGATGAGTTAACCAAGGCACAGAAAAGTTAAGTGACTTGTCCAAGGTCACATAACAGATGAGCGGTGGAGCTGAGATTAGAATTCAGGTCCTTCTGACTCCTAGGCCCGGTCTCTATCCAGTAGGCCACACGGCTTCCCTAACAAATACCACAGTTATTATGATGAGGATGATGATTTAACCCCCACCCTGCTCCTAGGTCCCCAGAGAGAAGACTCTACTGTGGCTTTTTCATCATTTCAGCCTAGACCAAAGCGCCAAGGGGCGGTTACTGAGGATGCACACCGATGAAGTTGGTCCACGAGGTAGGTTCTGAGCAGATGCTGCCGTTGATCACGGACACCAGCCAATCAAACAGCCTGGGGGAGCGGAGAAATCCGGTTAGATTTGAGGACAGGGGGTCAGAGAGGAAATGGCCGGCTTTCTTGGGCTTTTCTAGAGCTCAGGTGTATTGTTCAGGGTTGGATGATGATGGTATTTGGTAAGCACTTACTATGTGCCAAGCACTGACATCACTAGTTAGACACCCACCCTATTCTCATGCTTGCAAAGAGATGATGATGAGAAATGGACCATGAGGGGGTTGGTGGGTTGTGGGTGAAGGAGTGGGGTCAAAGCAGGACTCCTCACCTTCCCACCCAAACCCCGTCTTTCCCCTGATTTTGCCACTATTATAGACAGTACCACTATCCTCCCTGTCTCACAAGCCCATAACCTTGGCATTATCCTTGACTCATTACTCTCGTTCAATCCTCACATTCCGTGTCACCAAATCCCGTCAGCTTTACCTTCGCAACATAGCTAATATCCATTCTTTTCTTTCCATCCAAACTACTGATACCAGCATTTATTCTACCCCATCTTGACTATTGCAGCAGCCTCGTTGCGAACTCCCCGCTTCCCGCCTCTCCTCGCTCCAGTCTATACTTCTGCTGCCCGGATCATTTTTTAAAAATAATGTTCAGTCCATGTTTCCCCACTCCTTAAGAACCTCCGGTGGTTGCCCATCCATCTCTGCATCGATCAGAAACTCGTCACCATTGGCTTTAAAACCCCCAATCACTGTCTCCCCTCTTACCTTACCTCAATCATTTCTTACCACAACCCAGCCCCTCTAACACCAACCTACTCACTGTACCTCAGTCTCATCTACCTCGCCGCCAACCTCTCGCTCACATCCTTTCTCTGGTATGGAATTCTCTCCCCCTTCATATCCAACAGACGATCACTCCCCCCATCTTCAAAGCCTTATTAAAATCACATTCATTCATTCAATCGTATTTACTGAGTGCTTACTGTGGGCAGAGCACTGTACTAAGCTCTTGGAAAGTCTCCTCCCTTCTCCCTCTCCATTCTCTGTCACCCTCGCACTTGGGTTTGTACCCTTTATTCCGTCCACCCTCAGCCCCACAGCACATACCGTAATTTATTTTAATGTCTGTCTTGCCCTCTAGACTGTAAACTCCTTGAGAGCAGGGAATGTGTCTACCAATTTTGTTATATTGTAGTCTCCCTAGCACACAGTATAGTGTTCCACACCCAGTAAGCACTTAATAAATATGATTGATTGAGGAGGAGGAGGATGGAAGGGGAATGAGAGAGGAGAAGACAAGAGGGGGAGAGAGAGGAAGGAAAAGGGGAAAGGGAAGAGGAAGTCAGTCAATCGGTCATATTGAGTGCTTACTGTGTGCAGAGCACTGTACTGAGTGCTTGGGAGAGTACTATACAACAATAGACATATTCCCTGCCCAAAACGGGCTTACAATCTAAAGGGGGAGACAGGCATGAGTAGAAATAAATAAATGACAGATATTTACATAAGTGCTCTGGGGCTGGGAGAGGAGAAGAAAAAGGGAGCGAGTCAGAGCGACACAGAAGGGAGTGGGAAAAGAGGAAAGGGGGGCTTAGTCGGGGAAGGCCTCTCGGAGGAGATGCGTCTGGTTGGGGGAAGGGGAAGGGAGGGAGAGAAGGGAGGAAGAGAGTAGGGAAGGGAGGGGAAGGGAGGGGAAGGCTGCCCAGTACCTGGCATAGGTGACCTTGGCCAGGCAGTCCCGGCGGGTCTCGCACTCAGCCCGAGAGCAGGGCTTCCTGAGGATGTGCTGCTGCTTCCCGGCCGTGAGAGTCCGGATCTGTAGGCCGGCCAGCAGCGGCTCCCGGGGCACCTGCAGCAGAAGGGACGCCGTCTCCACGGACCCTGGGACCACAGGCCATGGTCACTCAGGGGGCCATGGTCACTCAGGGGGAGTCTCTCCCGGTGTTATCCCCTGGGGGTCGCTTCAGCCAGTCCCAAGGGGATCCGCTTCCTGCCGTCCCGGCTCCTGGCATTCCGACATGTCAGGGGCACGGTCCAAAAGTGAAGCCACCTGGAGTGGCTCCGGCTGGGGATGGGCAGGCTGGGGTCCCCGCTCACCTCTGGCCCCATCCTTGGGAGAGCAGGGCTCTGCCTCATCTTCAGGTTCAGCGAATCGGACATTCCCAAGGTGCAGCAGCCCCGCGAGGACCTGGGGGGACACCAGGTAACGACCGTCATAGTTGCTGATTGCTTAATATGTGCCGAACGCCGCGCTATCCGCTGGGGCAGATACAAGGTAATCGGGTCGGACACTGCCCAACTCCCATGGGGCTCACAGTCTGAGGGGGAGGGAGACCAGGTATTGAATCCCCATTTGGCTGTTGCAGAAACTGAGATCCTGAGAAGTTAAGTGACACGTCCAAGGTGACACAGTAGATAAGTGGCAGAGCAGGATTAGAACCCGGGTCCCCGACTCCCAGGGCAATGCTTCTTCCTCCAGCCCCACGGCTTGCCGGGGGCAGCCGATTCCCCAGCTGGCCAAGAGAAGGCGGGAATTCCCTCCCCAACCAGATCCCAGCACATTCCCCTCCCTTAGAGCGCCTTTCCCACTCCACCTTAAAAATATTGTTCTGTGCAGAGCAGTCAATACCCAGATGGAGCATGGCATCTCTTGTCACCTGGAAGCAATCTTCTGCAAGAGAGCAGCACACACGTGACCACAGTATTATTACAGTGAATGTTTTGAAAAGCAGCATGGCGTAGTGGATAGAGAGCAGGGCTTGGGAGTTAGAAGGTCCTGGGTTCTAATCCCAGATCTGCCCCTTGTCTGCTGTGTGACCTTGGGCAAGTCACTTCACTTCTCTGGGCCTCATCTACCTCATCTGGAAAACGGGGATTAAGAGTGTGAGCCCCATATGGGGCAGGGACTGTGTCCAACCTGATTATCTATTCTAGTGCTTAGAACAGTGCTTGGCACATGGTAAGCGCTTAGCAAGTTCCATTATTATTATTACTGACTGGAAAGTTTGAACTTGGAAATTTTTGTGGTCAACTAAATTTAGAAAATATTGGATTGAAGAGCGCACACACACACACACACACACACACACACACACACACATTCTCTCTCTCTCATCATGACCCATAACCCTCATCATGCCCAAGGCCAGTGTTATACCCACACTGTGCCACAGCCCAACCAAAAGCCCCCAAATTCCTCTCCCTCCTGCCTGCCCCCAAATCCAGATCTGTCCCAACCCCCTGGTTCCATGCCTCCTTTGCTAAATAAGGTCCATCCTGAGCCTGGGCAGGGGCTGGCTCCATAAGGGTCTGAGGGGAGCAGGGACCCAGGGACATTTTCTCCCTGACAGCAGCTAGAGCTTCGCTCTCATTTTTTTTTTACGGTACTTGTTAAGCACTTACTATGTGCGAGGCACCGTTCTAAGCGCTGAGGTAATCAGGCTGGATACAGTCCACGTCCCACAGGGGGCTCGACAGGCACAATCCTCATTTTACAGATGAGGTAACCGAGGCCCAGAAAAGTGAAGCGACTTGCCCAAGGTCACCCAGAAGGCAAGTGGCAGAGCCGGGGCAAGAATCCCAGGCCTGTGCTCGATCCACTTGAAGCGGAGAGGCTGGGATCTGACTACAGAGCCCTAAGGAGACTTGGGGAAACCGTCCACCTTCTGACTCCCGGCCCCCTGCTCAAGACCCCGACCTCGTCGAGTCTAACCACGGGCCGCGGCGCTGCTGGCCAGACTCTGGCACCCCTCTACCTGTCAGGGTCCTGGAGGAATTGGGCAGCCAGCAGAAGTCCGCATTCTCGGGCAGCTCCCACTCTAGCCTCTCCTCTGCACTGGCACCCTTGGCAATCTGGACAACAAGACAAGCAGATGGCCCAACTGCCAGTCGGCAGAGCGGCCCGACACGCTGGGAAGGTACGGGAAGTGGGCGGAGGACAGGTGAGAGGCTCCCAGCCTCGAGCCTGGGCAGAGCCTCACCTCCGCTGGGCGGTACCTGGTAGAAGATGTGAAAATTCCTCTCACAGGGAGCCTGATAGGCCACACGCGTCTTCTCCAGGAGGTAGGTCTGGATCGAGGCACCGGTCATCTGCTGGTCTCTGGGGAGGGGTCCCGGCCAAGTCAGAGCCCCCCCACCACGCTCCCCCAACACGCACCCACGGTGGAGGGGTGGGGGCGAGGTCAATGTGGAGTGTCCAGCTGAGCTTCAAGGGCAAGCAGAGCGGAGGGCCAAAGGGGCTTGGCTTAAAGCCGGGAACCAATTGAGCTGCAACCTGTTTCCTGCTGCGGTCAGAGGCGCCGGGCCCAACTTTTCATTCTGAGTTCTGGGGAGCGAAAAGAGGGCAGCGAACTCCAACCGGGCAGGGACTGGGAGGGGACATTTTGCCGACGTTTTCCCATTTGAGGGATCCCCGTGTCTGCCCGCGTCGGGGCCGGGTCTCTGCTGGCCACAGGCGGCCAAGCATCGTGGTGGTTGGATCTTGCGATGGCTACCTGTCCAGGTGGAGCTGGATGTACTTCCCGAAGCGGCTGCTGTTGTTGTTCCTCAGAGTACAGGCATTTCCTAAAAATCACCACCCCCCACCTCAGTATTCACACACACATATCTATATATCCCAATGGGAGATATATATTCCCATTGGAATTCCCGTGTGATATCCTTTCCCCACCATCGCTTAGGCCATGTGACATCCTGCCTCCCACCTTCCAGGCTGAAAGCGGCAGAACCCCTTGGGCCCTCTCCCCGCCTCCAAGCCTCCAAGTTAAAACACGAGGGGGAGGAAGTGGGGGTTCACCAGAAGCTGGTCTCCCCGCCCCCGAGGGCAGAAGCAGACGAATGGACTTAAGCTGCAGTGGGAAGAGGCTGGGTGAGTCATCCTGACAATGGAGGGAGGGGTGGGGCGGAGCGTGACACAGAAGGAAGGCAGGATGGGGAGGGGGAGACTGAGCGAGCGTTTACCGAAAGCCTCCATGATAGGGTTGGAGTCCAGAACCCGCCTCTCGATCCTCTCCACGGTGGCATCTCCCCCTTGGGAGATGGAAGAGGCAGCGACCGTCGCGTAGAACTTCATCAGGCAGCGGGTTGTCCAGGTCTGTGGGGGAAGACAGCCTTGTTTTCCCGCTCCCAGGGGATCTTTACCCCTCTCCTCCCAACCCCAAATGCAACAGCCAGGGCGAAGATTTGATTCAAGTCTCCTGGTCCCAAGAGACAATGGGGCCGACCCCAGTCAGTTGGGGCCCCGGCAGCTTCTCACCTTTGCCCTTTTTGCGGGGGGAAGGGCTGGGCTGAACCACGTCTGACTGGTTGAACTTCTTGCCCAATTTTTAAGTGCACTTTCTCCAGCAGTGGGGCCTGATAAGGGACTTATAGCCCGGTAAATTTATATATCATATATATATTTATCTATAGATACATCTATATATGTATCTATAGATACATCTAGATATTTATCTATAGATACATCTATATATCTATCGGTACACCTATAAATAGATTCATCTATAAAGATGTATCTATACACCTATATATCCTCCTTCTCCCTTCCATGAGTCAGCTGAGTATCACCATATGAGAAGCAGCACTTATATATCTGTAGAAAGATATCTATAGATCTATCTACCAAGGCATCTATAGATATATCTATATGTAGATAGATATTTAGAGATATAGATATATATCCTCCTTCCCCCTTATGTGAGTCAGTTGAGAACGACCATATCTGCCTGGGTTTGAGAAGCAGCACTTATATACAGTGCTGAACTGGTAAAGCTTCCAAAGCAACTGAAATCTACCCAAACCCTGCCAAACAACAACCCAGATGCCAAGCTGGTTGTTAAGAGGCGGGTGGGAGCGGCAGGGGCAGTCAAAGTCAAAATCAGCTTCTAAACCTTCCCAGCACCACTCTCCCCGCTGATGATGATGGACTGGTTGACAGGTTCGCTTAAACTCTTGATGTTCCTGTAGGTTTGCTCGGCCACGGTGAAGATGTGAGGCGGAAGCTCCTGAAAGGGGAGACACAAAGGTTCGCACCCAGGACCTGCAGGTAGGGTGTGGGGTGAGAGGCTGCCTGCCTCTGGGCAGGGTGGGATTCAGAACATGGGTGTCCTGGAGTAGGGCCACTGTGGGACTGAGGAGTGGAAGCCCTTCCCCTTTTCAAAAAAAATTTTTTATGGTATTTGTTAAGCGCTTACTATGTGCCAGGCACTGTACTAAGTGCTGGGTATACACAAGCTAAGGAGGTGGTACATAGTTCACGTCCCTCATGGGGCTCAGTCTGAAATCCCCATTTTGCAGATGCGGGAACTGAGGCCCAGAGAAGTGAAGTGACTTGCCCAAGGTCACGCAGCAGGCAGGTGATGAGGCCACAGTCCCCTGCCTAAAGGGGGCTCACAGTCTGAAATCCCCATTTCACAGACGAGGGAACTGAGGCCCAGAGAATAAAAATAATAATAATAATAATAATAATAATAATAACGGCATTTATTAAGCGCTTACTATGTGCACTGTTCTAAGCGCTGGGGAGGTTACAAGGTGATGAGGTTGTCCCACGTGGGGCTCACAGTCTTAATCCCAATTTACAGATGAGGTAACTGAGGCACAGAGAAGTGACTCGCCCAGTGAAGTGACTCATCCAAGGCCACACAGCCGACAAGCGGCAGAGCCGGGATTAGGACTGAGGTCCTTCTGACGCCCAGGCTCTAGCCGCTAAGCCGTACCGGAGAGGGCGGGCAGCGAGCACGGTGAGAAACGGTCCCCGAGTCCCAGAACGGCTCTGGGCGGGGGGAGCCCGGAGCACCCCCCGAATCTGCCCCCGCAGAGGAGGGGGCGGGGGTCTTACCTGGGGCAGAGGGGTGCAGTGGTACAGTCTCATCAGCGTAGTAGAGTAGAGGTGCGGGATGTGCTGGAACGGGTTGAGGGCCACTAGGGTACAGCCAGCAGTGGTGTAGAACAGACTGGCCGCGTATCTCACTTGCAGGCATTTCAGGACTGAAACAGACACACCGCGGATGGTCAGGTAGCTCCTTGCGGGCACACAAACCTCACGCTAGAAAGGAGGTCATTTCCTCCTTTCTAGCGTGAGAAGCACTAGAGAAGCAGCATGGCTAGAGAAGCAGCGTGGCTCAGTGGAAAGAGCCCGGGCTTTGGAGTCACAGGTCATGGGTTCAAATCCCGGCTCTGCCAATTGTCAGCTGTGTGACTTTGGGCCGGTCACTTAACTTCTCTGTGCCTCAGTTACCTCATCTGTAAAATGGGGATTAAGACTGCGAGCCCCCCGTGGGACAACCTGATCACTTTGTAACCTCCCCAGCGCTTAGAACAGTGCAATGCACGTAGTAAGCGCTTAATAAATGCCATCATTATTATTATTTCCACAGCGCCTCCCCAATGACCCCTCCATCACCGGCTGACCAGAAGGAGGATTGTGGCTATGGTCAGGGCCAACTGGGCCCCCAGGGCTCCTGCTAGAATCATCATCATCATCATCAATCGTATTTATTGAGCGCTTACTATGTGCAGAGCACTGTACTAAGCACTTGGGAAGTACAAATTGGCAACATATAGAGACAGTCCCTACCCAACAGTGGGCTCACAGTCTAAAAGGGGGGCTTTTAGCAGGCCTGGGGGCTACCGAGGAAACCCAGAAGGGAAGCAGCATCGTTTAGTGACTACAGCACGGGTCTCGGAATCAGAAGGCGATGGGTTCCAACCCCGGTTCCGCCACTTGTCTGCTGTGTGACCTTGGGCAAGTCACCCTAAGCCTCCGTTACCTCATCTGGAAAATGGGGATCGAGGCTGTGAGCCCCCTGTGGGATAGGGACTGTGTCCAACCTGATTTGCTTGTATCCACCCCGGCGCTTAGTACGGTGCCTGATACACAGTAAGCACTTAAATACCATAATAGCTATTTTTATTAAGAGCCCAGAGAGATAAGCAGAGGGAGGTTGGCCTCCAGACTCCAGGACCTCCACTATGCCCCCTCCCTTCGCATGCCCCTCCCCTTCTTTTTAAATGGTATTTGTTAAATTCTTACTAGGCGCTGTACTAAGCGCTGGGGTAGATACAAAGTAATCAGGTTGGATATAGTCCCTGTCCCAAATAGGGCTGTAAAAGTCCCCTTTTACAGATGTGGGAACTGAGGCACAGAAAAAGGACTTGCCCAAGGTCACTCCCGTAGCCCCGGTCCCTTCCATCCTTTCTCAGGCTCTAACCACCTGCCTCTTTCATCTCATCCCAAGTGCTCTGGTACCACCCACAACCCCCATCCTTTTCCTCCACCCAAACCACTCCCCTCCTCCAGCCATGTGTGCCCTTCTTCCTCTGTGAGTGCCCACGTATGTGCGTGTTTGTGTATGTGTGAGCATCCCTCTGTACCTTTGTCTCTCTCCTACACTCAGGTCGGCTATAACCGGTGCTTTCACAGTAAGAATTATAGAATGTCCTTCCCACGTGATCCAAAGTTGGCACAGGCACCTTAACAGGGGAAGACGGAAAGCATGAGCGAGGTATTAGCTAAGGTGTGAACGCTGCCTCCCTTCCCAGCCTCTGCCTCAGACTTGCTGGATTGTTCAGTGCCTTATGTTTCTTTATGTTTTTGCCACTTTAACAGTATTTAATACAGTAAAATAGCAATGGAAAGGCTTAATGGAATGAACACGGGCCTGGGAGAAGGACCTGAGTTCTAAGTCTGGCTCTGCCATTCATTCATTCATTCATATTTGTTGAGCGCTTACTGTGTGCAAAGCACTGTACTAAGCGCTTGGGAAGTACAGGTTGGCAACATGTAAAGACGGTCCCTACCCAACAACAGGCTCACAGCCTAGAAGGGGGAGACAACAAAACACGTGGACGGGTGTCAAGTTGTCAGAACAGACAGAATTAAAGCTAAATTCATTCATTCAATCGCATTTATTGAGCGCTTACTGTGTGCAAAGCACTGTACTAAGCGCTTGGGAAGTACACGGGCGGAGGTCTGGGCCCTGCCCGGATGAGCATGGGGCTCCGCTCAATCTGCTGTGTGATCTTAGGTAGGTCACCTCACTTCTCGGGGCCTCAGTTACTTCATCTGTAAAATGGGGATTAAGACTGTGAACCCAGTGTGGGATACGGTCTGCATCCAACTTGATTATCTTGTATCAACCCCAGTGCTTAGTACAGTGCTTGGTATATAGCAAGCATTATGCAAGCAAGCACCAAAATATGATTAAAAAAGGGGAGTAATAATAATTAATAATAATTTTGGTATTTGTTAAGCCCTTACTATGTGCAAAGCACTGTTCTAAGCGCTGGGGAGGATACAAAGTTGTCCCATGAGGGGCTCACAATCTTAACCCCCCTTTTACAGATGAGGTAATTGAGGCACAGAGAAGTTAAGTGACATGCCCAAAGTCACACAGCTGACAAGCGGCAGAGCCGGGATTTGAACTCATGACCTCTGACTCCCAAGCCCGTGCTCTTCCCACTGAGCCACGCTGCTTGCACTCAAGTACCGAGGGACGTAATAATGGCATAGGAATGTATAGAGGAATTGAGAAAACAGAGTTGCCAAGTGGGAAGAGTCTAGGACTCTGAAGGCCAAGATTGCTATGTGGCTTTGGGCAAGCCACTTAACTTCTCTGTGCTTCACTTTCTTCATTTGTAAAATGAGGATTAATCCCTCCCGCTTAGACCGCGAGCTCCATGTAGAGCAGAGATTGTCCCTGACCTGACTGTATTTATCCAGTGCTTAGCACAGTGATTGGCACATTTTTCAATACAAATTCCCAATTGTAGTTGTGGTATTTATACACAACTAAACTGCGATATTTATATCACAACTTGTGGTATTTATACACAAGTTGTGGTATTTATACCACAACTATAATTGGGAATTCGTACTGAAAAATGTTCACGGTGGCATTTCAAACAGCCTGTCCACTGACCCATTAATTCCCAAGGAGTCAGCCATAGCTAGAATGTGATTTTCCCCAGGCCTGAAGTTCTTACCTAACACCGACATTTAAAAAAAAAAAAATTTAGGGTATTTATTAAGTGCTTACTATGTGCCAGGCACTTACTAAGCACTGGAATAGGCACAAGCTGATCAGAATTGGACAGCCCACGTCCCACCAGGGGCTCACAGTAAGTAGTAATCCCCGTTTTCCAGATGAGGTAACTTAAGACTCAGAGAAGTTAAGTGATATGCCCAAGGTCGCACAGCAGACAAGCGGTGAAGCTAGGAGTAGACCCAAGTTAGAGGAGAACTCCCTATATACCAGCCCACGGCCTTTGCTAGGGGCATCTAAATTGCCCTCCACCCACTATTAGCTCAGGGTACTTTCACAAGAGACCAGCTAACTAATGTCCATCAGACCACGATGGAGCCCAGGGAGGAGTAGGCCAGGCCCCCGCTTCCCAAGAGATGCTGGGGAAGACAAGGAGTGGATGGGGCAGACGCCCCTTGGGCACAGAGGGGACCCCGGAGGGCGAGGAGCTGAGCTGGCTACCCACCCCGTCCCCTCTCCGGGGGATTGCGGTACCTGTCGCCGGGGTGACCGGGTTCACTTTTGTGAGGTCGTCCAGTCGGAGCAGTTGCCCCTCGTCACTCAGAAAAGCCTGGAGGTTGTCACCCGAAAGGGTCCCGGGGATGGACCCCTCTTTGGTGGCAGAGTTGGACTGGCGATCTTCGACCTGGGAGGAAGGAAAAGAGAGGGATCAGGTGAGCAGGGATGGGTCTCTTCCTCTCCCACCGTGGGCCCTCCCTCTCCCCTCCCACCCACCTCCTCCCCGGTCGGCTACGGTGGACGGGGACCAACGAGGATGGCCGCGGGCAAGTAGAAGCAGTTGATTTAGAAGCTGGGAGGGGCCGGTAACCAGATCGGCTGGCCGTTTTCTCCTCAATGGGCCAATTATGTACTTCCCAAGCGCTTAGTACAGTGCTCTGCACATAGTAAGCGCTCAATAAATACGATTGATGATGATGATGATGGGCAAGTTCTCTGGCTGGGGATTGGTTGGCCTCTCTAGTAAGCCACACTCTGGGAATGGCAGCAGAGGGGGCATGGGAGAAGAAGTGCGGCTTTGGCCCTTCCCAGACCATCCACCAACATGGACTGCCCTCTGATCCCATCTCAGGGCAGTGGCCTATGGGTCACAATAATAACTGTGGTACTTGTTAAGCGCTTACTATGTGCCAGACACTACTGTCCTAAGCGCTGGGGTGGATACAAGCTAATCAGTTTGGTCACAGTCCCTGTCCCACGTGGGGTTCACAGTCTCCATCCCCGTTTTGTAGATGAGGTAACTGAGGCACTTGGAGAAGTGACTTGCCCAAGGCCGCACTGCAGACAGGTCCTCTGCCTCTCAGGCCCGGGCTCTAGCCACTAGACCACACTCCTTCTCTCTGCTGGGGTTCCTCCAGCCATGACCTATAGACTGTGGCCCACGGAACTGGAGCGGAGGGCTGGCCTAGGTGGACTAGGTAATTATTGGATTCCTGTTCTACAGATGAGGAAACCGAGGCCCAGAGAAGTTAAGTGACTTGCCCAAGGTCACACGGCTGACAAGCGGGGGAGGCAGGATTAGAACCCAGGTCCTGTAACTCCCTGGTCCGAGCTCATACATGTGGGACAGGGACTGTGCCCAACCAGATTATCTTGTCTCTAGCCCAGTGCTTAGTACAGTGCCTGGCACATAATAATAATAATAATAATGATGGTATTTATTAAGCACTTACTATGTGCAAAGCACCGTTCTAAGCGCTGGGGAGGTTGCAAGGTGATCAGGTTGTCCCACAGGGGGCTCACAGTCTTAATCCCCATTTTGCAGATGAGGGAACTGAGGCACAGAGAAGTTAAGAGACTTGCCCAAAGTCACACAGCTGACAATTGGCGGAGCTGGGATTCGAACCCATGACCTCTGACTCCAAAGGCTGGGCTCTTTCCACTGAGCCACGCTGCCTCACATAGTAAGTGCTTAAACAAATGTCACAGTTATGATATTATTAGGTACAGTAAGGTCCCTCCAACAATCAACCGATTATATTTTACGTCACCCCGATCAAGGCCAGAAGCCAGGACCCCCCCCCCCCCCCGTCTCACAGGAAGACAACAGATTGCTGGACCCCCTTTCCCACCCCCTCTCCGCTGCGTGGGAATGCCTCCCCCTTCATAACTGACACACCCTCACTCTTCCCATAGTCAAAGCCCTACCCTGAAATCATATCTCCCTGTATAACCCTTCATTTCCCCTCCGTTTTGCCTTTCCTACGCACCTGGATCTGAACGCCTTAAATCAATCGTATTTATTGAGCGCTTACTGTGTGCAGAGCACTGTACTAAGCGCTTGGGAAGTACAAGTTGGCAACATAGAGAGACAGTCCCTACCCAACAGTGGGCTCACAGTCTAAAAGGGGGAGACAGACGACAAAACCAAACATACTAACAAAATAAAATAAATAGAATAGATATGTACAAGTAAAATAGAGTAATAAATATGTACAAACATATATACATTAAACAATCTGATACTCCACCCTAAACCCTTCAGCACTTATAATAATAACTGTGGTATTTGTTACACTCTTACTACGTGCCAGGCACTGTACTAAGCACTGGGGTGGAAAAGAAGCGTATCGGGTTGTCCCACTTGGGGCTCACAGTCTCAATCCCCATTTGACAGGTGAGGTAACTGAGGCACAGAGACGTTAAAGCAGGACACCACAGTGAGAAGCTTGTAAATTTCTCCCTCTGCTCCGAGGGATTTACTCTCACCTCAGTTCAGTCAGTTGCCGACAAGGTGGGGCCGTTTAGGACTCGTGCCCAGCCCACAGTGTTCACAACCACATCCTCGCTCACGTGGCAGGGACACAAATCTCTCCCCGCCAAACACAAGCGGCCGTGCCCAAGATCAGGCCTTACTGCCACACCGCCAAACCAAACCCTTTCTCTCGAAAGCTGTGAGGGCTAGGGGTCCCACAGCATTCACGTATCCGTAATTTATTTATATTTATATCTCTCCTTTCTAGACTGTAAACTTCTTGTGGGCAGGGAATGGGTCTTCCAACTCTGTTACACTGCACTCTTCCTAGAGCCTTAGACAATGCTCTGCACATAATAATTACCATTATTACAATGCTCCCACTGTTGGGTAGGGACTGTCTCTACATGTTGCCAATTTGTACTTCCCAAGCGCTTAGTACAGTGCTCTGCACATAGTAAGCGCTCAATAAATACGATTGATGATGATGATGATGATAGGTGCTCAATAAATACAACTGATTGAGAAGCAGCGTAGCTCAGTGGAAAGAGCCCGGGCTTTGGAGTCAGTGGTCATGGGTTTGAATCCCGGCTCCGCCAATTGCCAGCTGTGTGACTTTGGGCAAGTCACCTAACTTCTCTGTGCCTCATCTACCTCATCTGTAAAATGGGGATTGACCGTGAGCCCTCCGTGGGGCAACCTGGTCACCTTGTAACCTCCCCAGCGCTTAGAACAGTGCTTTGCCCACAGTAAGCGCTTAATAAATGCCATCATTATTATTATTATTATTTATACTCTTGATGTCTAAATGCTCTTGATGTCTAAGCACTTTCTATCTACAACTTATTTTAATATCTGTTTCCCCCTGCTAGATGAATGCTTCTTGAGAGCAGGATCGGGTCTAACGACTTTATTGTACTCTCCCCAGAGCTTAGAACGGCGTCCTGCACGCAGTAAGTGCCCAACCAGTATTATTAATGAATTGAATAAAGCATTTTGATTAGACCCTGCATGAACCTAGGGTGGCTTCACATGCTATCGTCTTTAGGATCCACTGTAAATAAATACCAAGCTGAAATCCACTGAACACCAAGGCAAACAGATACAGGTAAGCCCCGGGTTGAGACGTGCAAGAACTTGAGCGAGCCTTCAGGGTCTGTTTCCAAGTTCTTCGGGAAGGTACATGTTCTGTTCAGGAGAGCTTAGTACGGTGCTCTGCACACAGTAAGCGCTCAATAAATACGATTGATGATGAGAGCACTGTTGAGGGGGCAGACACCTATCCTGAAATCGCACCCCCTGGAATCCAGCTAGGGTCGTTCCCCGAGTTATCTGATGGGCAGGGAATGTGTCTGTTTATCATTATATCGTGCTCTCCCAAGTGCTTAGTACAGTGCTCCAGACCCAGAAAGCACTCAATCAATATGATCGACTGGCTGAATACTAAATAAGTTAGTCCAAATAGAAAAATCAATCAATCAGTGGTATTTGAGTGCTCAAGGTGTGCAGAGCACTGTACTAGGCGCTTGGGAGAGTATGCTACAACAGAGTTGGTAGACATTATCAATTAATCGATCTGCAGTCTACAGGAGGAGATGAGCATTAAAATACACGAGAGAGGAGAAACGGAAGGGTATAACAATATAGACAAAAGCGCTGGGGGCAGGGGGTGACGGGATACCGACCCAAGTGCAGAGAGGATGCAGAAGGGAGGGCGAATCCTGTGGGGAAATGAGGGAACGATGGGATAGGAAGGGGAGCGTGTGTGTTGTCAGGGGGGACGCCCTCATTCCCCTTAATTCTCTTCTGGTTTGTTACCCACACGACAGAAACCACCTTCTTCCCTATACTCTCCTGAAGGCAGAAAAGACTACAGTAAAAAGGACCGAGGTTTTAAACACAGGTTGAACTCCCCGTCAAAAATCAATCAATTGTATTTGAGCACTTACTGTGTGCAGAGCACTGTGCTAAGCGCCTG
This sequence comes from Tachyglossus aculeatus, assembly GCF_015852505.1. Lineage (NCBI taxonomy): Eukaryota > Metazoa > Chordata > Mammalia > Monotremata > Tachyglossidae > Tachyglossus > Tachyglossus aculeatus. Next base: position 43,448,884 of record NC_052082.1, on the reverse strand, counting down.
GGACAGTACACTAGAACAATTGAGTACAACAGTTGTACTCTCCCAAGCGCTTAGTACAGCGCTCGGCACACAGAAAGCGCTCAAATAAGATTGAATGAATGAATAATAATAATAGCGGTATTTGTTAAGTGCTTACTATGTGCCAAGGACTCTGTCTCAATCCCCATTTTACAGATGAGGTAACTGACATACAAAGAAGTGACTTGCCTAAGGTCACACAGCAGATAAGTGGTGGAGCCGGGAATGAATGAATTAATACAATAAAGTGGAATCGGTAGACACATTCCCCGCCCGCAAGGCGCTTACGGTCTGGACGGGCTGAAAAGACACTGGAGTGAATGACTGAATTTGGGGTTTCCCTGGCCTTAAACCTTTAGAAGCAGCATGGCTCAGTGGAAAGAGCACGGGCTTTGGAGTCAGAGGTCATGGGTTCAAATCCCAGCTCCGCCAACTGCCAGCTGTGTGACTTTGGGCAAGTCACTTCTCTGGGCCTCAGTTCCCTCATCTGTAAAATGGGGATTAAGACTGTGAGCCCCATGTGGGACAACCTGATCACCTTGTACCCTCCCCAGCGCTTAGAACAGTGCCTGGCACATAGTAAGCGCTTAATAAATGCTATTATTATTATTATTATTATTATTTAAGACAACAACAGTCACCCACCCCCATTAACTTAGGTTAAGAATCGCCCTGTTTGGAGGCAGGACATTTACCTTTCTAAGCATATTTTCTGGTGTCCGGCACTCTGAGAGGGCTGGGGGACGCTACCACCACGTGTCGGTCGGTCGGAACACAGGCTTTGGTCCAGGAAGGCTTTGACGAGGCTGGTTCACGGTAATAGAGAAAGGGAAGCCAGTGAGGGGAGGAATAGGTAGAGCCAAGAAAGCAGGGGAAAAAACACATCCCGGAATGCCGGGCCCTAGTTGGGGCAGGTTCCGGGTGGCTCTGAGTCAGCTTACCGCTCCTCCTGCAGAGCCGGGCCCTGCCAGGCTGACAATAAGGTCACCCTGAAGGGCAGAGAAAGAGAGAGAGACCCCCCCCTTCCTGCCCCCACAAAGAAGAAATCTGCCCTGCACCCCACGAGTTTGGGAAATTTTACACGCTCTTCCCACGGGAGCTCCTCCTCAAAGTCAGGGTGCTATTGTGGGGGTGGAGAGGGAAGGGTAGCCGGTGTGGCCTAATGGTTACAGCACAGGCCTAGGAATCAGAAGAACCTGGGCTCTAACGCTGGCTCTGCCACTTGTCTGCTGTGTGACCTTGGGTAAGTCACTTAACTTCCCTGGGGCTCAGTTACCTCCTCTGTAAAATGGGGATCAAGGCCGGAGCCCCAAGTGGGACATGGATTGTGTCCAATCTGATTTGCTCATGTCTACCCCAGTGCTTAATACAGTCCCTGGCACCTAGTTACCAAATACCTTAAAAAAAAAATCACCTTTATATCCACCTAGCCACCTTGCCTACTGAATGGCTGCATGGTAAATAAGGGGGAGGGAGCACAGACAGCCTGAAGTCATAGAGGAGAGAACATGGGCTTGGGAAGGCAGAAGTCCTGGGTTCTAATTCTGGCTTTGTGCTGTGTGACCTTGGGCGAGCCATTTGACTTCTCTGTGCCTCAGTTACCTCAGCTGTAAAACGGGGATTAAGACTGTGAGCCCCATTTGGGCCAACCTGATTACCTTGTACCTATCCCGGTGCTTGGAACAGTGCTTGGCACATAGTAAGCGCTTAACAAATACCATAATTTATTATTATTATTATTATGTGATAGAGAATCTGGGTTCACTCGGATCCCAGGTGAGTCCAGAAATGTCAGAAAGAGGTGATAATGATAATAATAATGTATTTATTAAGCACTTACTACGTGCAAAGTACTGTTCTAAGCGCTGGGGTAGATAATCAAGTTGTCCCACGTGGGGCTCACAGACTCGATCCCCAGTTTCCAGATGAGGGAACTGAGGCCCAGAGAAGTGAAGTGACTTGCCCGGAGTCACAGGGCCGAGGAGTGGCGGAGCCGGGATTCGAACCCCTGACCTCTGGCTCCCGAGCCCGGGCTGGAAATGGGGTCGGGGCGGGCTCCTCCCGCTCTGCCCCGGCAGGGAGGCTGCCAAACCGGCGGGCGTTGCTGGAAAGGGAAAGGCCGACTCAAGGGCAAAACGGGGAAAGGGGCTGAAAGGGTGCGGCAAGGCCGGGGGACGGGGTGGGGAAGGAGGGGGCCGGGAACAGGGGTCGACCTCCGCCTCCAGGCCGGCCTCCGGGGGGCTGCGGCCCGGGGGACAGAGGGCCTGGGGGCGCTGCCCGCCGGAGGGCAGGGGGGGGTCGGGGTCGGGCCCGGGCGGGCGGGGGGGGCACGGGGACACCGGGGACACCGGGGACACGGGGGCGGCGCTTACCGGTCCCATGGGACCCCGGGCCCGGCGGAGGCGGAGGCGGAGGCGGCGGCGGAGGGGAGCGGGGGGAACCGACCGGCACAGCAGGGGACGGGCGGGCGGAGGGACAGGGGACTGGGGACGGGGGACACGGGACAGAGGACACGGGACGGGACCGGAGGGACACGGGAGGGAAGGAGGGCGGGGAGGGGCGGGGAACCGCAAGGGGACCGCGGGGCAGGGCACGGAAAGGGAGGGAGCGGGAAGAGAGGGGAGGGGAAGAGGGGCAGAAGGAAAGGGAGAGGAGGGGGAAGGGGAGGAGAAAAGGGGGGAGAGGGGAGGAGGAGAGGGAAGGGGAGGAGGAGAGGGAAAGGGAGAGGGGAGGGAAGGCGGGAAGGGGAGGGGGGAAGGGGGAGGAGGGAGAAGGGTAGGAGAAAAGAGGAGAGGGAAGAGGTGGAGAGGGAAAGGGAAGAGAAAAGAAGAGAGGGAGGAGAAAAGAGAGGGGAGGAGAGGGGAAAAGAGGAGGGGGAAGGGGAAGAAAAGAGGAGGGGAAGGGGAGAGGAGGGAAGGATAGAGAAGGGGAGGGGGGAGGAGGGGGAAAAGGGGGGGGAAGGGTAGGAGAAAAGAGGAGAGGGAATGGGAGAAGAGAGGAGAAGGAAGAGGTGGAGAGGGAAAGGGAAGAGAAAAGAGGAGAGGGAGAAGAAAGGAGAGGGAAAGGGAGGAGAAAAGAGGAGAGGAGGGAGGAGAGGGAAGGGGAGGAGAAAAAAGAGGAGAGGGAGAAGAAAGGAGAGGGAAGGGGAGGAGAAAGGAGAGGGAGAAAAGAGGAGGGGGAAGGGGGTGGAGAGGGAAGAGGAGGAGGAGAAGGAAGAGAGAAGACGACAGGGAAAGGGAGGAGAAAAGTGGAGTTGGCGGAGGATAGAGGAGAGGGAAGGTCCCGTCGGCCGGCTCGGCCGGGGCCGGGGGCAGAGGCAGGCTCGGCTCGTCCTGCTCCGCCGCGCTGTGCCCGGCCCCAAGCCGGCCCCAAGCCGGCCGGCCGGCCGGAGGCCGCACGTGGGCCCAGCTCCCCGGGGGAAGGGGCGGGGCCCCCGCCTCCCCCCCCTCCCCCCCCCTCCCCGCCCAAAGACGGGGGGGCGGGGGGGGCTCCCTCAGCCCCAACCGCCACGGCCGCTCTGCCCTATGATAATAATGATGGCATTTATTAAGCGCTTACTATGTGCAAAGGACTGTTCTATAATACCACCTGCTCTTAGGCACCCCAAAGCTCAGCCCGGTGCTTGGCCCAGAGTCAGCACGAAACAAATACCGCCGTTATTATGATGAGTATTCTCGCTCTGGGCCTCAGTTCCTTCATAATAATAATAATAATGGCATTTATTAAGCGATTACTATGTACAAAGCGCTGTTCTAAGCGCTGGGGAGACTGTTCTAAGCGCTGGGGAGACCTTTTAGACTGTGAGCCCACTATTGGGTAGGGACTGTCTCTATGTGATGCCAATTTGTACTTCCCAAGCGCTTAGTACAGTGCTCTGCACATAGTAAGCGCTCAATAAATACGATTGATTGATTGATTGATTGGGGAGGTTACAAGGTGATCAGGTTGTCCCACGGAGGGCTCACAGTCCTCATCCCCATTTTACAGATGAGGGAACCGAGGCCCAGAGAAGTGAAGTGACTTGCCCAAAGTCACCCAGCTGACAATTGGCGGAGTCGGGATTTGAATCCATGACCTCTGGCTCCAAAGCCTGGGCTCTTTTCCACAGAGCCACGCTGCTTCTCATCTGTAAAGTGGGGATGAAGACTGGGAGCCCCATGTGGGACATGGACTGCGTCCAACCTGATTGTCTTGTATCTATCTACCCCAGCGTTTAGAGCAGTGTTGGACACACAGTAAGCAGTTAACAAATGCCATAAACGTTATTAGAGAAGCAGCGCAGTGTTGGACACACAGTAAGCAGTTAACAAATGCCATAAATGTTGTTATTAGAGAAGCGGCGTGGCCTAATGGATAGAGCACAGAAGATCATGGGTTCTAGCTCTCCCTCCATCCTCCCTCCACACAAGCTGCTGTGTGACCTTGGGCAAGTCACTCCTCTGGGCCTCAGTGATCTCATCTGGAAAATGGGGATTGAGACCGTCAGCCTCACAACAGACACGGTCTGTCTCCGACTAGGGTGATTGTATCCATCCCAGCACTTAGTACGGTGCCTGACACATAGTAAGTACTTAAAGACCATTATTATTATTAAATAGAAGTTATGATGTCGTCACATTACACTGAGTGCCCAGCACAGTATTTGTGATGTCACAAGGGTTTCCTTGACTTGGGAGGGTCATCGGTGACCCCTCTACCTAAGCCTCATAACTGAGCTGCAGGGGGATAAATGCAGGCCTCTCAATTTGTTCACAGTGGTAATTCCCATTTTTCAGATGAGGTGAGACCCAGAGAACTTGAGTGACTTCCCCAGCACTTAAATCAGTGCCTGGCACATAGTAAGAGTTTAACACCATAAAAAAAAAAAGACCAAGGAGAGAGTTGGAGAAGCAAGTAGTGGATGGGGCAATAATTAGAAGGTGCAGCTGGAAGCCAGAATTTATTTACGTGTTTATTTTAGAATGGGAGACTCAAGTGTGTTTAGAAGCAGAGGAAATTGAACTAGAAGTAGCAGCTTGGCCCAGTGGCAAGAGCACAGGCCTGGGAGTCAGAGGACCTGGATTCTAATTCTGGCTCCACCACTTGTCTGCTGTGTGACCTTGGGCAAGTCATTTCCCTTCTCTGAGCCTCAGTTCCCTCAGCAGTAAAATGGGGATAAAGACTGTGAGCCCCACGTGGGGCCTGGACTGCGGCCATCCTGTCTTGTATTCATTCAGTCAGTCCTAGTTATTAATAATAATGATGGTATTTGTTAAGCCTGTATCTATGTATAGCCTGTATATATGTTTGTACATATTTATTACTCTATATATTTTACTTGTACATATCTATTCTATTTATTTTATTTTGTTAATATGTTTTGTTTTGTTCTCTGTCTCCCCCTTCTAGACTGTGAGCCCACTGTTGGGTAGGGACCGTCTCTATATGTTGCCAACTTGTACTTCCCAAGCGCTTAGTACAGTGCTCTGCACACAGTAAGCGCTCAATAAATATGATTGATTGATTGATTAAGCGCTTACTATGTGCCAAGCACTGATCCAAGCGCTGGGGTAGATACAAGGCAATCAGGTTGTCCCACGTGGGGCTCACCGTCTTAATCCCCATTTTACAGATGAGGGAACTGAGAAGTAACGTGACTTGCCCAGAGTCACACAGCTGATAAGGGACGGAGCGGGGATTAGAACCCACGACCTCTGACTCCCACGCCCGGGCTCTTTCCACTAAGCCACGCTGCTTCTCATATTTATCATCATCATCATCATCATCATCAATCGTATTTATTGAGCGCTTACTATGTGCAGAGCACTGTACTAAGCGCTTGGGAAGTACAAATTGGCAACACCTAGAGACGGTCCCTACCCAACAGTGGGCTCACAGTCTAAAAGGGGGGGGGGGGAGCGCTTATTGAGCGCTTAGCGTGTGCAAAGCACCGTACTAAGCGGTTAGCGCTGCATCTACCCCGGAGCTTAGTCCAGTGACTGGCGCAAGAGCAAAGTACTGAACAAATGGCATTAAATAAAAGCAGAAGGTGAGTAAGGGGTTAAAGATGGCAGGAAGGGAGGAGAGGAGGGCCACAGCAAAGGTTTCTGAGAAGGGACACAGGGGTGGCCTGCCTCTACTAGGCCCTCCCTCCTCCATGTGTCCCAATTCTGAGATTTGGGCGGGAGGTTCCCAGCCCTGGGCCTCAGCATCTCCGTCCGGCGTGGCCTAAAATGGGGAGATGATGCTGGCCTTGGCTTGGACGTGACAGCCCTCTCAGGGACAGCGCGTGTGGAATCGGCCAACGGGAAAGGCGGGCTGGGCCGCCTTGGCAGCTGTGAAACTGTGTTTCAGAAGGGAAGGATGCGTTTACCTCTTGTGCAGCCGGACCAGTTCTGCAACCAGAAGAAGAAGATGAAGGAATGGGGAGGGTGGGAGGGGCTGGGGTCTCCTTTGCGGCCCCCCGTCCCCTGTCGGAGTCCCCAGTCCTGGGTTAGCTTGGCCAGGCGCTTCCACCACTCCAGGGCCTGGGACTCTCCCTCTATCCAGTCCTGGATAAAAGAGCTTTACAGCTCTTAGCCACAGGTTGGTGATGGGACTGGTAGGCCCCTCGGTTCAATCCATCGTTCGGTGGTACTTACTGGGCGTTTACCGCGTGCAGAACACTGTAGTAAGCGCGCGGAGGGTCCCGAGAGACGACCAGCCGGGTTGGGGAGAAGGCAGCGGACTGTGGCGTTTAGGGGAGAGGCCAGAAAACGTGCCTTTGTTGGAGGGATATTTGGTGTCTTCTTCGACCGAGGGAAGCTTTCCGTCAGTAATAGTCATTCATTCAATCGTATTTATTGAGCGCTTACTGTGTGCAGAGCACTGTACAAGTTGGCAACATATAGAGACGGTCCCTACCCAACAGCGGGCTCACACCCGGTAGTCTCAGGCTGGGGAACTTTTGTTCCACAAAACAGTGTTCGTTTTCTTTCCTCTCCCTTCTTACACTTGGCATATAAATATATATATATATATATATATATATGTACATATATATGCATATAGATATGTATGTATATAGATTTAAAAACGTAATTGAATTTGTTTTTAAATGATTTGTTTGGTGCTCCCAATTAGAAGCGCATAATCTTTACTGGATCTCCCCTAAATGTTCAGCAGCTTTTTAATTGAAATTCTTGATAGGGCAAGTCAAAAAGCATAAGCAATACAGACCCTTGGTATCGCATGGAAACTTAGCAGTTTCACATGCAAAAGTGTTGGGCGGGGACTGTGTCCAACATGAATAGCTTGGATCGACCCCAGCGCTTGGCACACAGAAACATTTTAACAAATACCACAATTAGTTGTATTATTGCTATGAACTTGAATTGGAAATCTGTCATTGTTTCATCCTAAACAGATCACGAAAGGATTATTATTATTATTGATATTAATAATAATTAATAAATAATAATGATTAGTTTTATACCTAGGGTGTATTCTAGATGCCTAGATTTTTAAGATGATATTTCAAGTCTTTTCAATAGCCAGTACAAGGGCAGCCAGCTGTCGAGCGGCTATTAAGCGCTTAGTACAGTGCTTTACACACAGTAAGTGTGCAATAAATATGATTGAGTGAGTGGCTAGAACACTGGACTTGGGGGCAAGTCCAAACAGGTACTTAGAACAGTGCTCAGCGCTTAGAACAGTGCTTTGCATGTAGTAAGCGCATAAATGCCATCAACATTATTATTATTATACCATTTATTTTTTTAAAAAATAGAACATCTGAGTGCTGCCACAGTTCACTCTGGGACCTTGGTCAAAACACTTAAACTCCCTGTTTCTTTATCTGTAAAATGAGCAGAGTCATAAACTCTTCCTAGGGGTAAAACCAAAGCACAAGAAAGTGTTTGTTTGTGGGGGGTTTTAATGGTATTTGTTGAGCGCTTCCTATATGCCAGGCACTGTATTAAACGCTGGGGGTAACTACAAGCTAATGAGGTTAGACAGTCCCTGTCCCATATGGGGCTCACAGTCTTAATCCCCATTTTATAGAAGAGGAAACTGGGGCCCAGAGAAGTGGTGTGACTTGCCCAAGGCCACACGCAGCGGACAAGTGGTGCTGCTGGGGCGTGGCTCAGTGGAAAGAGCCCGGGCTTTGGAGTCAGAGGTCACGGGTTCAAATCCTGGCTCCGCCAATTGCCTGCTGTGTGGCCTTGGGCAAGTCACCTAACTTCTCTGTGCCTCAGTTCCTTCATCTGTAAAACGGGGGTTAAGACTGTGAGCCCCCCGTGGGACAACCTGATCACCTTGTAACCTCCCCAGCGCTTAGAACAGTGCTTTGCACATAGCAAGTGCTTAGTAAATGCCATTATTATTATTATTAGGTCCTTCTGACTGCCAGCCCCATGCTCTATCCACTGGGATATGCTGCTTTTCCCTTTCATCGACTATTTTGCTCCTTTGTCTCCCAGGAAGAAGAAATGTCCCAAAGGCAGATGAAAGAAGCCTTTGTCAGCAACCTCAATGGAACTAATCTACTGGAAATTACGCTGGGATTGAGTTTGCCCCCCATCTGTACAGTGTGCAGGGGATTGCTACTCATTCTCTCCCAGCTCCACTCTACCTGGGGCATACATCTCCTCGTGGACTTTGCCATCCTAGTAGTTCCGCTCGTGACTTCCTGTACTGTTCTGTCTCCGGTCCTCTCCCTTGTGCCACTTATCCTAACCTCCTTAGGTGCAGGTATGTTCTACCAAATCTACAACAGGAGAAACTGCCACCTCAGGGCCCCCCCTCGGAAAATCATCCAGGAATTCCTGAAAACGCGGCTAGAGCCCGAGCGGATCCCGGCCGTCACTCATTTCCGCGTATTTATCAACGTGCTCACCGCCATCAGCATCTTGGCGGTAGATTTTCCACTGTACCCCCGGAGGTATGCCAAGACGGAAGTGTACGGAACGGGAGTGATGGACTTAGGAGTGGGAGCCTTCGTTTTTGGGAATGCCCTCATTTGCCCGGAGGTTAGGAGAGGCCCGGGAACTGGGCGGTCCAAGTTCCACTACCTCGCAAGGCAACTGTTCTCCGTTTGGCCCTTAGTTTTCCTAGGGTTGGGACGACTGATCAGCGTAAAATCCGTCGGGTATCACGAACATTTGTCCGAGTATGGAGTTCACTGGAACTTCTTCTTCACCTTAGCAGTCGTGAAAGTGGCAGCCTCACTGCTCCTGGTTCTAGTTTCCCCGCATAAATCCTGGGTCGTCGCCACGGGTCTTGCTGTGTTTTACCAGATAGCTCTTGACCTTGCCCAGCTGAAGGTGCTCCTTTTACATGGCAGTGACGGCAAAGGCACAAGGGTTGGTATGCTCAACGCCAACCGAGAGGGAATATTCTCCATCTGGGGATATCTGGCAATTTATCTGGCCGGTGTACAAACGGGCCTATTCATGCTGAAAACAAGAACTCTCCTTAGCGATTGGATTAGAGCCATAGGTAGCCTGCTTCTAATAGTTTCAGGCCTTTTCACGTTTCTTCACGTAACACAAGATTATATAGGCCCCGTGTCTCGCAGGATGGCCAATCTAGCTTTTGGCATCTGGACAGTTGCTCAGTGCTTGTCGTTTCTCAGTTTTTTATTACTGGGTGATGTGCTTTTAGTCCTCTCGAAGTTTCTGATAAAAGGGGTGGACGTGCCTTGTTCTTGGAATCTTATCCAATCCTCCGGTGCGGTGAAGAAGCGTGAAACAGGCTCTCCAACCCCAGAAAAGGAAAGAAAACCTCTAAATCTTTGTTTAATTGCCGCTATTAACCGAAACCAGTTACTTTTCTTTTTGTTGGCAAACGTCATGACAGGCCTGGTAAACATGATGGTCGATACTCTCAACAGCAGCACCTCATGGACTCTATCTCTGCTTCATTTGTATATGTTCAGCAACTGTTTAATTATGTATGTGCTACATATACAAAGTGTGACTGTAAAATGGTGGTAAGCGGTGAAACGATGTGTTCTCAATTAGTGACCCTCAAAAAGCGTAAGGGAGAAAAATATATCGACTGTTAATAACAGACGGTTTGACTTCAATTTTATTTTAAAAGTACAATCAGTCTCAAATCCTTGTCTGTAAGATTTTTGTTTCCTAAAACACCATAGCGTGAGTGGATGATATTTCATTTGATGAGCATTAACGCTATTCAAGCCTTTAACTGACAGAGAAGAAACAGCCCCAAGATCACTCCCCGTTAAATGTCAGCAGGGTAAACTAACTGATTCTTTATTGCTAAGGAAACCATTTTAGACTGAGTGTAAACCTGAGCGTCTAAGAATGGCAAGGAAGCCGTATGCTAATATTGTAGACTATCAGACAACACGAGATGGGGGGAAAAAAGGGCTCTAAAAATAGACCTAAATGAGATCCAGCTTTTATCTCTCATTATGAGGTATTACAGATATGATTTCAGATTTTATAGAAATAATTGCCTTCAGAAAAATAAAGTAGAATTTGGAATAAAATTTAAGAAAATGCACTAAGGGTTAGTAATCCTTTTTTGGGAAGTTATTACCCAACAAAAGTTGGGATCCTTTGGTGAGATTAATTCATTCGATCATATTTATTGAGCACTTACTGTGCGCAGAGCCCTGTACTAAGCACTTGGGAGAATACCATGCAGCATAGATACATCCATGCTGTGCTGTGGAGTTCTCTTTCCTAGCCAGAGGCCCCAAACTCATTTTCCTTCTTCCATTATTAGGTCATTTCAAATCTTACCTGATGGGTGGTGGTTGTGTTCTTCAGAGCAGATGTGAATCCATATACGGTTTTACTAGTGCTTTTTTGTGTCCATTTTCGGGGCGGGGGGAAGCAGATGTTTGAGAAATGCCCAGAATTGAGAAATACCCAGAACTCTAGATGATCCAGAATCATTTGGATAGGCACACTAAATCTGGATCATTGGAAGAGATGTACCCATCAACTGAACAACTTTGCCATGGGTCCTGGGCTACGTTTTCAGGTTGGGGCCCCCCAAAATGTAGGAATGGGGGAGCGAGAAGGAGGGCTCACTTGGGAAGGGAGACTCCTTCTGAAAGCAGGCAATTTAGGAACTACAATCAATCAATCAATGGCATTTATTGAGCGCTTACTATGTGTAGAGCACTGTACTGTTTGGGAGAGTACAGTACACCAAAATAACATTCTCCAACATGGAACAAGCCCCATACTGGAAGTCTCTAGCTCCTTCCTCCTGGTCATAAGGCACTTGGGGGGCTTGAATCCCCCCTCAGTAAAATAGGCCTTGCTGTGATTCTGGGATCCTAGGATAACTACAGTGTTCCCAGTCTACATCTGGCCCTGGAGAGCCTCGGGAAGATGGGAAATTGGTGTTCTCTTGGAACAGGAAAAAGCCAACATGCTTTTAAAACCCTTTCTGATGATCACGTTCGTGGCAGATGTCACACGACAGCTAATTTTTAACACGTTATCTCGATGTAGTATTTGGTTTCAGGTCTCTACTACCAGATTTGAAAAGCCATTAAAATATACCTATGGTATATTAGTGTTTTAGTGATTAGTGTATTTTTTTGTTTCCTCTACTGAAGTTGAGAATTTATGAAATTTATATTAGCAAACTGCTGTTCACCTATATTTATTTTTTTTTTCCATTTTCAGGTGATTTAGGATGCTCTGCCTAATGCTGAAGGAGCTTCCCCTCTAGACTGTAAGCCCATTGGGATTGTCTTTCTTTACTGCTGTATTGTACTTTACAAGCACTTAGTACAGTGCTCTGCACACAGCACTCAATGAATACAATTGAATGAATGAAGAAGAAAAGAAGTTTAGTTTGTATTTTAATTTTAAAATTAATATAAGAAGTTAGGCATTTTAGTCGGTACGATTCAAACATGCAAATGTAATTCGGGGAAGGAAGGTGATCGGTTCACTGGCCGGTAAAGTCACAGTTCCAGTGCTGCACAACAGTTTGTTCATAGTCGAGCAGAAGTGGGCAAGAGGCACCAACTGATTGGGCTCCCATTTTCACAAGGTAGTTAGTATAAAGTACGTTATCCAATGATGAAAACAAACGTAAACATTTGTTCTTTTTCATCATTCATTCAGCTGTATTTATTACATGCTTACTGTGAGTAAAGCACTGTACTAAGTGCTTGGGAGAGGACAATATACCAACCAACAGACCTATTCCCTGCCCACAACGAGCTCACAGTCTAGAGGGGGAGACAGACATTAATAGACATAAATAAATATGACAGTCTCCTGTTCCTTAGGAATCTGGATAACAAGATGGGCTTTCTCATTCCACGTGTAGCCACAGCCTTCCCTGCCGACGCATTTGAATTAGGCCCAGCCAATGCAGGACACCCCACTGCCCCTGAAGTTTCCCCTCTGCAAAAAAGGTGACACCATAGTTGCCTAAAACCCCGCTGGGGACATGAAGTCTCTTTTCCCCCATCCGCCCAGTGGCTTGAAAGTGATAATAGCCAAACGACAAGTGGGTAAACTTGTGGTGATGACAGTGGAGACATGGAGCCCTGCTTTCACCCTCTTACATTACCACCACCACCAGTTCTCAATATGCTTGCAGAGTGGACAGTTTTTCATTCATCCGCATCATCAATGATATTTATTGAGCGGTTACTGTGTGCAAAGCACTCTACTAAGTGGCTGAAAGAGTCCAATACAACAATTAGCAGACCACAGTGAGCTTACAGTTCCCCTTCCCCTCCCAGGTACTCTCATCTCATTTAAGAGACTCCATGTCATCCTGGTGACTGCTCTAGGAGTCGCAACCTACTAGGTAATAATAATAATAACGATGGCCTTTGTTAAGCTCTTACTGTGTGCCAAGTGCTGCCCTAAGTTTTTCAGGTTGGACACACTCCCTGTCCCACATGGGGCTCACAGACTCAGTAGGAGGAAGAACAGATGAGAAACTGCTACTCAGTAGACTGAAAAAGCCACCCAAAACCCAAATCCAAAAGAAGGTAGTCTCACATAGGATTTATCTGACTTTATATTTGATACGTTTTGAATCTGAATTGCACGTCCAAAATTAAATTTGAATTCCTAGAGCAATAACTGTTCTTTGCAGGGAATACTATTTACAAAGCTTGTCCTTTTTCGTAGAATTGACCAATGCACACCAATGGATCCTAACTGGTTTTAATAGGGCAATGAGATTGGTTTTCTTATATGAGCTCCTCTAACCTCAGAAATCACTTGCATTATTGTCCTTCAAACTCATTATTTCACAAAACATGAGGTGCTTTGAAAGACGTTTTCCAGAGTTTTTGCTGAAGGTGAATTTTTCCCGGAAACTGTGCAGTCCAATCCTATTACCCACACAAAACATTCAACTGAAAATCACAGTCCGTTACCAAACAGTGGTATTTATTGAGCCCTTAGGTGTGCAGAGCAGTGAACTAAACACTTGGGAGGGTACGATACAGTAGAGTTGGTAGACACTATCCCTACCCTCAAGGAGTTTACAATCTAGTGGGGGAAACCGGTGCTAACTTGCAGATAGCCGAAAAAGCAGAGTATATATGGACATAAGTGCCAAGGGGTTTGGGTAAGAAGCAAAGTTGCTTAAGGGATACATACCCAATTGCATAGGTGACTCATGGGGGAGGGCGAATAGGGTGGGGGTAAAGGGCTTATTCAGAGATGGCCTCCTGGATATATATGTATTTTTTTAATGGTATTTGTCCATTCAATCATATTTATTAAGCGCTTACTGTGTGCGGAGCACTGTATTTGTTAAGCACTTACTATGTGCCAAGCACTGTACTATGCTCTGGGGTAGATACCAACTAATCAGGTTGGGACACAGTCCATGTCCCACATGGGCTTACGGTCTTAATTCCCATTTTACAGATGAGGTAACCGAGGCACAGAGAAGTTAAGTAACTTGCCCAAGGTCACACAGCAGACAAGTAGCAGAACCCAGGTCCTTCCGACTCCTAGGCCCGTGCTCTATCCACTAGGCCACGAAGATTGGGAGAGTGGTGGTCTGTCGGGCATGAAGGGGGAGGGAATTCCGGGCCAGCCAGAAGGAAGATGTGAGACATTTAATATAATAATATGATATATCAAGGTACAAGTAGGTTGTTTGGTGTTGGAGGAGTGAAGTGTGCGGGCTGGGTTGAAGAGGAAAAAGAGCAAGGATAGTTGGAGGGGGAAAGATGACTGACTTAGTTTACCTCTGTGGTTCAACAATGCTTCTTCCACCGTATCTCTTACTCCACAATGGCCACACAATGTCATAGCAAGTCTACATGACAGATAATGCCCACTGTGGGCAAGTGATGGGGGGTGGGAGTCGCCCGAAGGGTAGAGCAGGGGAGATGGAAGGAGGGGAAGGGGGGGAGGAAGGGGAAGAAGGAAGGGAGGAAGAGGATGCCAGAAGCTGTTTTTCAATTAAGACTTCCCTGAGATAAAGTCATCCTTAAAGGTCAGTATAACAGTTCTAGCCTACTCTCAATGGTGAATGTATTTGCCCTGAGTTGCTAAGAAAAAAGGTAATCATCATCATCAATCGTATTTATTGAGCGCTTACTATGTGCAGAGCACTGTACTAAGCGCTTGGGAAGTACAAATTGGCAACATCTAGGGACAGTCCCTACCCAACAGTGGGCTCACAATCTGAAAGGGGGAGACAGAGAACAAAACCAAACATACTAACATGTTGCCTTATTTTTAAATACCGTAGCACTTACATCTGAGGAGCTCAAAGCCTTTGGCAGAGTTTTTAAACAGACCCCCGTCAGTCCACAGGCGAAGTGGAGAGGGCAAGAAAGAGGAAACGGCATATGAGCATAATGCAGTTCATTTCAGATAGCCAGAGGAAGGAAGGGGTCCTTTTATTGTCAGTCTCAAGACTGGCACCAGGAAGATCAGAACGCTTAATCTGCATCCCTGGATTAATGGTAGCGAGCTCTTAACTAGGAGGGTAAAATTCAAAGGCAGTCGGAGGAATTTAACGTGATCAGTCCGTCATATTTATGCGTGCATAGCACCGTACTAAGGACTTGGGAGAGTATACTAGAACAGAGTTGGTAGAAACGTCCCCTTGCCCACAGGGAGCATACAGTCTAGAGGTGACGCAGTCAACTTGTTGTAGTGTAATAATTACCGGCACTTTAAGTTTGTCACCCTAAGAATTTCAAGACACTATAAAAGTATTAATTATTCCTTCCTTCGGCAGTTCAAATTTGGAAGCAGGCAGTTAGACGACTTAAATTAGTGACCATACCAGCAGCATGGCCTAGTGGGAAAAGCACAGGTCCGGGAGCCAGAGGACCTGGATTCTAATCCTGATTCTGCCACTTGTCTGCTGTGAGACCTTGGGCAAGTCACTTAACTTCTGTGCCTCAGTTACCTCATCTGTAAAATGCAGATTGATATTCATTCATTCATTCATTCATTCCTCTCCCCCTCGTGCCCCTCTCCATCCCCCCGTCTTACCTCCTTCCCTTCCCCACAGCACCTGTATATATGTATATATGTTTGTACATATTTATTACTCTATTTTTTTATTTGACTTGTACATATCTATTCCATTTATTTTATTTTGTTAGTATGTTTGGTTTTGTTCTCTGTCTCCCCCTTTTAGTCTGTGAGCCCACTGTTGGGTAGGGACCGTCTCTATATGTTGCCAATTTGTACTTCCCAAGCGCTTAGTACAGTGCTCTGCACATAGTAAGCGCTCAATAAATAGGATTGATGATGATGATGATGATTCACTCAATCGTATTTTTTGAGCGCTTACTGTGCGCAGAGCGCTCTAAGCCAATTGTACTTCCCAAGCGCTTAGTACAGTGCTCTGCACATAGTAAGCGCTCAATAAATACGATTGATTGATTGATCTAAGCGGTTGGGAAGTCCAAGTTGGCAACATATAGAGACGGTCCCCACCCAACAGCGGGCTCACAGTCTAGAAGGGGGAGACAGACAACAGGACAAAATAAATTAACAAAATGACATAAATAGAGTGTGAGCCCACTGTTGGGTAGGGACTGTCTCTATGTAGGGACTGTCTCTTTGTGTTGCCAACTTGTACTTCCCAAGAGCTTAGTACAGTGCTGTGCACACAGTAAGCGCTCAATAAATACGATTGATGATGGTAAATACAGACTCTCTACTCTTCCTCCTGCGTCCCTTCGCTCGCCTGGCCCCCCCCAGCTGGGAGTCCCCTCCCTCCGGCCTGCGTACCTGGTAGTAGTAGAAAGGAGACAAGATGTAGCTGAGCATCTCCTGACGAAATACCGGAGTGAGGCTGCCCGAGATCGGGGGCACCAGCCAGACCCAGTCGGCGGGGCAGCCCCCCCGGGAGCCGTACTCGTCCCGCATGTACATCATGAAGGCCTCCGTGGCCGAATGGTGGTCCGTGATGGTCACGTTTTGTTTCTAAGCGGGAAGGAGGGAGGGGATCCAAAGTTGGTGCTCTTCCGAGGAGAGATTCCCCTTTCCCCCATCAATCAATCAATCAATCAATCGTATTTATTGAGCGCTTACTATGTGCAGAGCACTGTACTAAGCGCTTGGGAAGTACAAATTGGCATCACATAGAGACAGTCCCTACCCAACAGTGGGCTCACAGTCTAAAAGGGGGAGACAGAGAACAGAACCAAACATACCAACAAAATAAAATAAGTAGGATAGAAATGTACAAGTAAAATAAATAAATAAATAGAGTAATAAATATGTACAACCATATATACATATATACAGGTGCTGTGGGGAAGGGAAGGAGGTAAGACGGGGGGATGGAGAGGGGGACGAGGGGGAGAGGAAAGAAGGGGCTCAGTCTGGGAAGGCCTCCTGGAGGAGGTGAGCTCTCAGCAGGGCCTTGAAGGGAGGAAGAGAGCTAGCTTGGCGGATGGGCAGAGGGATTGGGGGCATTCCAGGCCCGGGGGATGACGTGGGCCGGGGGTCGATGGCGGGACAGGCGAGAGCGAGGTACGGTGAGGAGATTAGTGGTGGAGGAGCGGAGGGTGCGGGCTGGGCTGGACAAGGAGAGAAGGGAGGTGAGGGAGGAGGGGGCGAGGTGATGGACAGCCTTGAAGCCAGGGTGAGGAGTTTCTGCCTGATGCGCAGATTGATCAGTAGCCATTGGAGGTTTTTGAGGAGGGGAGTAATATGTCCAGAGCGTTTCTGGACAAAGATAATCCGGGCAGCAGCATCCCGTTTCCCCCATCTGGGAAACGGAACGGAGTGGGCCCTTTTCCTTCTAAAATTAAATGAAACAGCCAACTGGTGGAAAGACCATGGGCCCGGAGAGTCAGAGGACGTGGGTTCTAATCCCGGTTCCGCCACACCCCTGCTGTGTGACCTTGGGCAAGTCACTTAACTTGATATTAAGATCCCTATGTGGGAAAAGGACTGGGTCCAACCCATCTTGCCCCAGTGCTTAGTACAGTGCCTGGCGCACATTAAGTGCTTATCAGCTACCGTTACAAGAGAAGCGGAAAGAACGTGGGCTTGGGAGTCGGAGGACATGGGTTCTAACCCTGACTCCACCACTTATCATCAATAATCATCATCATCATCATCATTATCAATCGTATTTATTGAGCGCTTACTGTGTGCAGAGCACTGGACTAAGCGCTTGGGAAGTACAAGTGGGTGAGTTATCAAGTTATCAGCTGTGTGACTGGGCAAGTCACTTCTCTGTGCCTCAGTTACCTCATCTGGAAAATGGGGATTAAGACTGTGAACCCCATGTGGGACAACCTGATTACCTTGTATCTCCCCCAGTGCTTAGAACAGTGCTTCACACGTAGTAAGCGCTTAACAAATACCCAAATTATTATTAATTAAAATGATTATTAAAAACAAAAAAGAAACCACACCAGGGAGAGGACTCTAAGGCCCCAAGACGTCATCTCCTTGATACTGGCAGGTCCGAGTGAGTCCTAAAATAAACATTTGCTTATTTTAATAAATATCAACGAGAACAGGAGGTGTAGGACCCACATTTACTGAGCACCCTCTTGGTGCAGTGTCGGAATAACTGACACCTTCCCTGCCCTCCAGGTGCTTATCACCTGGAACGTATTGAGCGCTTACGATGTGCAGCACACTTCTGAACGCTTGGGAGAACACAGTACAACAGATTTAGCAGACAAATTCCCCGGCCCATAACGAGTTTACGGTACAGAGGGAGCTTTCGCTGTAAAGGGGGTGACCGTGGCACAGTGGATGAAGCACAGACCCGGGAGTCAGAAGGTTCTGCGTTCTAATTCCGCCTCTGCCACTTGTCGGCTGTGTGACCTTGGGCAAGTGACTTCACTTCTCTGTGCATCTGTAAAATGGAGATTAAGATTGTGAGCCTCCGGTGGGACAGGGTTTGCGTCCAACCCGATTTGCTTGTATCCACCCCATGGCTTTGTACAGTGCCTGGTACCTAGTAGGCGCTCAACAAATACCATCATTATTATTATTATCATCATCAATCGTATTTATTGAGCGCTTACTATGTGCAGAGCACTGTACTAAGCGCTTGGGAAGTACAAATTGGCAACATATGTACAAATTTGCAACATATTATTATTACTCTGTGCAGCACTGTTCTGAGCGCTTGGGAGAACACAATACGACAGACTTGGCAGACACATTCGCCAGCCCATGACGAGTTTATGGTCTAGAGGGAGCTTACGTGGTAAAGGGGGTGACCCTAGCATAGTGGCTAATAGTAATAATAATGATGTTATTAAGCGCTTACTATGTGCTATGCACTGTTCTAAGCACTGGGGGAGATACAAGGTCATCAGGTTGTCCCACGTAGGGCTCACAGCCTTCATCCCCATTTTACAGATGAGGCGCAGAGAAGTGGCTTGCCCAAGGTCACACAGCAGACAAGAGCCGGAGTCGGGATTAGAACCCACGACCTCTGGCTCCCAAGCCTGGGCTCTTTCCACTAAGCCACGCTGCTTCAGTGGAGCCCGGGCCTGGGATTCAGAAGGTGCCGGGTTATAATCCCGGCTCGGCCGCTTGTCGGCTGTTCGACCTTGAGCGAGTCACTTCACTTCTCTGGGCCTCATCCGTAAACCGGGGATGAAAGGGTGCTTGGCGTTAAACCTACTTTGCTTGTAATAATAATAGTAGTAATGGGGGCAATTATTAAGCGCTTACTATGTGCAAAGCACTGTTCTAAGCGCTGGAGAGGTTACAAGGTGATCAGGTTGTCCCACGGGGGGCTCACAGTCCCCATTTTCCAGACGAGGCAACTGAGGCCCAGAGAAGTGAAGTGACTTGCCCAAAATCACACAGCTGACAATAACAATAATAATAATAATAATGGCATTTATTAAGCACTTACCATGTGCAAAGCCCTGTTCTAAGCGCTGGAGAGGTTACAAGGTGATCAGGTTGTCCCACGGGGGGCTCACAGTCCCCATTTTCCAGACGAGGCAACTGAGGCCCAGAGAAGAGAAGTGACTTGCCCAAAGTCACACAGCTGACAATAACAATAATAATAATAATAATGGCATTTATTAAGCACTTACTATGTGCAAAGCACTCTGCTAGAGAAGCAGCGTGGCTCCGTGGAAAGAGCACGGGCTTTGGAGTCAGAGGTCACGGGTTCAAACCCCGGCTCCACCGTCAGCTGTGTGACTTTGGGGAAGTCACCTCACTTCTCTGTGCCTCAGTTACCTCATCTGGAAAATGGGGATTAAAGACTGTGAGCCCCTCGAGGGACAACCTGATCACTTTGTAACCTCCCCAGCGCTTAGCACAGTGCTTTGCAATCAATCAATTGTATTTATTGAGCGCTTACTGTGTGCAGAGCACATAGTAAGTGCTTAATGCCATCATCATCATTATTATTCATTCATTCATTCAATCGTATTTATTGAGCGCTTACTGTGTGCAGAGCACTGTACTAAGCGCTTGGGAAGTACAAGTTGGCAACATATAGAGACGGTCCCTACCCAACAGTGGGCTCACAGTCTAGAAACAATGGGCTCACAGTTATTCTAAGTGCTGGGGAGGTTACAAGGTGATCAGGTTGTCCCACGGGAGGGCTCACAATCTTAATCCCCATTTTACAGATGAGGTAAGTGAGGCACAGAGAAGTGAAGTGACTCACCCAAAGTCACACAGCTGACTCTCCCCCTCGTCCCCCTCCCCACCGCCTTACTTCCTTCCCCTCCCCACAGCACCTGTATATATGTTTGTACGTATTTATTACTCTATTTTATTTGTACATGTTTATTCTATTTATTTTATTTTGTTAATATGTTTTGTTTCATTCTCTGTCTCCCCCTTCTAGACTGTGACTGTGTTGGGTAGGGACCGTCTCTATATGTTGCCAACTTGGACTTCCCAAGCGCTTAGTCCAGTGCTCTGCACACAGTAAGCGCTCAATAAATACAATTGAATGAATGACAAGGGGCGGGGGCGGGATTTGAACCCATGACCTCTGACTCCAAAGCCCAGGCTCTTTCCACTGAGCCACGCTGCTTCTTCTTGTACCCACCCCAGTGCTTAATAATAATAATAATAATAATAATAATAATAATAATAGTAATAATAATAATGGTATTTGTTAAGCGCTTACTATGTGCAAAGCACTGTTCTAAGCGCTGGAGGGATACAAGGTGATCAGGTTGTCCCACGGGGGGCTCACAGTCTTCATTATTCATTCATTCATTCAATCATATTTATTGAGCGCTTACTGTGTGCAGAGCACTGTACTAAGCGCTTGGGAAGTACAAGTTGGCAACATATAGAGACGGTCCCCACCCAACAGTGGGCTCACCATCTAGAAGGGGGAGACAGACAACAAAACAAAACATATAATAATAATAATGGCATTTGTTTAGCGCTTACTATGTGCAGAGCACTGTTCTAAGCGCTGGGGGGGGATACAAGGTGATCATGTTGTCCCACGTGGGGCTCACAGTCTTATTCCCCATTTTACAGATGAGGGAACTGAGGCTCAGAGAAGTTAAGTGACTTGCCCAAAGTCACACAGCAGACATGTGGTGGAGTCGGGATTCGAACCCATGACCTCTGACTCCATAGCCCGTGCTCTTTCCACTGAGCCACGCTGCTTCTCATATTAACAAAATAAGAGTGAACATGTACAAATAAAATAAATAAGTAGAGTAATAAATACGTACAAACATATGTACAAACTAGACTGTGAGCCCACTGTTGGGTAGGGACTGTCTCTAGATATTGCCAACTTGTACTTCCCAAGCGCTTAGTACAGTGCTCTGCACACAGTAAGCACTCAATAAATACAATTGATTGATTGATTGTACTTCCCAAGCGCTTAGTACAGTGCTCTGCACACAGTAAGCACTCAATAAATACAATTGATTGATTGATTGTACTTCCCAAGCGCTTAGTACAGTGCTCTGCACACAGTAAGCGCTCAATAAATACGATTGATTGATTGATTGTACTTCCCAAGCGCTTAGTACAGTGCTCTGCACACAGTAAGTGCTCAATAAATACGATTGATTGATATACAGGTGCTGTGGGGAGGGGATGGGGAGGGGGAGAGTCAGCTGTGTGACTCCCCATTTTACAGATGAAGGAACTGAGGCACAGAGAAGTGAAATGACTTGCCCAAAGTCACACAATCAATCAATCGTATTTATTGAGCGCTTAGTGTGTGCAGAGCACTGTACTAAGCGCTTGGGAAGTACAAGATGGCAACATACAGAGAAAGTCCCTACCCAACAGTGGGCTCACAGTCTAAAAGGGGGAGACGGAGAACAAAACCAAACATACTAACAAAATAAAATAAATAGAATAGATATGTACAAGTAAAATAAATAGAGTAATAAATATGTACAAACATATATACAGGTGCTGTGGGGAAGGGAAGGAGTTTAGATGGGGGGGATGGAGAGGGGGACGAGGGGGAGAGGTAGGAAGGGGCTCAGTCTGGGAAGGCCTCCTGGAGGAGGTGAGCTCTCTATATGTTGCCAACTTGTATCAATCAATCAATCATATTTATTGAGCGCTTACTGTGCGCAGAGCACTGTACTAAGCGCTTGGGAAGTACAAACTGGCGACATAGAGAGACAGTCCCTACCCAACAGTGGGCTCACAGTCTAAAAGGGGGAGACAGAGAACAAAACATACTAACAAAATAAAATAAATAGAATAGATATGTACAAGTCAAATAAAGAGTAATAAATATGTATAAACATATATACATATATGCAGATGCTGTGGGGAGGGGAAGGAGGTAAGATGGGGGATGGAGAGGGGCAGTCTGGGAAGGCCTCCTGGAGGAGGTGAGCTCTCTCTATGTTGCCGACTTGTACTTCCCAATCAATCAATCAATCAATCGTATTTATTGAGCGCTTACTATGTGCACAGCACTGTACTAAGCGCTCGGGAAGTACAGATTGGCAACAAGCGCTTAGTACAGTGCTCTGCGCACAATAAGCGCTCAATCAATACGATTGATCGATATACAGGTGCTGTGGGGAGGGGGAGAGTCGGCTGTGTGACTGCCCATTTTACAGATGAGGGAACTGAGGCACAGAGAAGGGAAGTGATTGCCCAAAGTCACACAGGTGACAGCTGGCGGAGTTGGGATCGGTGGGGGTTAGTACAGTGCCTGGTACCTGAGAGGCGCTCAGGCAGGGCCCCAATTAGGCTACTTATTGATCGCCTCAGGTTCGAGGCCTGCCCCAATGGCGTGGGGAGCACTTCCGGTTGGGCCGCAGCCCCGCCCCCTGCCGGCCGCGCCGCGCTTCCGCACCCTCGGCGGTTGGCGGCGGCGGTCTCGCGAGAGGAGGCGGCGGCGATCTCGCGAGAGGAGGCGCCCCCCCCCCCCCACCTCCCGCTGACGGGCGGGCCCGGAGACGCAACGGCGGTCAGGCTCCCGCCCCGCCGGCCGGTGATGGAGAGGGGAAGGGCCCAGGGGGCAAAGCGGCAGAGGAGAGGCGAGGCGGCCGCCGCCGCCGCCGCCGGGGCCGAAGGGTTAGTGCGTTGCTCGGGAGACGGGCCTGTGAGGGGGAGGGCGACCATCCCCCCCCCTCCCCCCGTCACCCCACCCCGGCTTCCGCCCGGCCCCTGACGGAGCGGGAGGGGCGCGCTGATTGGTGGAGCGCGTGGCGAATCGGGCGATGGGAAGCCGCGCTCCGCGCCCCGCGGCGAATGTGCGGCGCGACGGGCGCGGCTTCGTTTACTCCCGCAGGCAGCAGCCGCCTCAGCCAGGAGGAGGAGGAGGAGGCGACGGCGGCGGCGGCGTCTGCAGAGCGGCGGCGATGGCGAGGCTGGTTGCGGTTTGCAGGGACGGGGAGGAGGAATTCCCCTTCGAGAAGCGGCAGATCCCCCTCTACATCGACGACACGCTCACGGTAAGCGAGTCCGGCCCCCCCATCATCATCATCATCATCAATCGTATTTACTGAGCGCTTATTGTGTGCGGAGCGCTGTGCTAAGCGCTTGGGAAGTCCAAGCTGGCAACACAGAGAGACGGTCCCTACCCAACAGTGGGCTCACTCCCAGCAGAGAGGGTTGCAACCGCCCCAGCCCAGGCCTTGCAAAATAATAATAGCAGTGAAGCCTCTATTATGTGCAAAGCGCCGTTCTAAGCGCCGGGGAGGTTACAGGGTGATCGGGTGGTCCCACGGGGGGCTCACAGTCTTCATCCCCGTTTTACAGATGGGGGAACTGAGGCACAGAAAAATTATTAAGCGCTTACTATGGGCAAAGCGCCGGGGAGGCTACAAGGTGATCGGGTTGTCCCGCGGGGGGCTCACGGTCTTCATCCCCATTTTACAGATGAGGGAACTGAGGCACAGAGAGGTTATTAAGCACTTATTATGTGCAAAGCACCGCCCTAAGCGCCGGGGAGGTTACAAGGTGATCGGGTGGTCCCACGGGGGGCTCACAGCCTTCATCCCCGTTTTACCGATGAGGGAACTGAGGCACAGAGAAGTTATTAAGTACTTACTATGTGCAAAGCACCGATCTAGTACAGGGTGATCAGGTTGTCCCACGGGGGGCTCACAGCCTTCATCTCCATTTTATAGATGAGGGAACTGAGGCACAGAGAGGTTACTAAGCACTGACTATGTGCAAAGCACCGCTCTAAGCGCCGGGGAGGTTACAGGGTGATCAGGTTGTCCCACAGGGGGCTCACAGTGTTCATCCCCGTTTTACAGATGAGGGAACTGAGGCACAGAGAGGTTATTAAGCACTTATTATGTGCAAAGCGCTGTTCTAAGCTCTGGGGAGGTTACAGGGTGATCAGGTTGTCCCACGGGGGGCTTACAGTCTTCATCCCCATTTTACAGATGAGGGAACTGAGGCACATAGAAGTTATTAAGCACTTACAATGTGCAAAGCACCATTCTAAGCGCCGGGGAGGTTACAGGGTGATCAGGTTGTCCCACGGGGGGCTCACAGTCTTCATCCCCATTTTACAGATGAGGGAACTGAGGCACAGAGAGGTTATTAGGCACTTACTATGTGCAAAGTGCCGTTCTAAGCGCCAGGGAGGTTACAGGGTGATCAGGTGGTCCCACGGGGGGCTCACAGTCTTCATCCCCGTTTTACAGATGAGGGAACTGAGGCACAGAGAGGTTATTAAGCACTTACTATGTGCAAAGCGCCGTTCTAAGCACTGGGGAGGCTACAAGGTGATTGGGTTGACCCACAGGGGGCTCACAGTCTTCGTCCCCATTTTATAGATGAGGGAACTGAGGCACAGAGAGGTTATTAAGCACTTACTATCTGCAAAGCACCGTTCTAAGCGCTGGGGAGGTTACAGGGTGATCAGGTTGTCCCACGGGGGGCTCACAGTCTTCACCCCCATTTTACAGGTGAGGGAACTGAGGCACAGAGAGGTTATTAAGCACTATGTGCAGAGCACTGTTCTAAGCACTGGGGAGGTTACAAGGTGATCAGGTTGCCCCACAGGGGGGCTCACAGTCTTCATCCCCATTTTACAGATGAGGGAACTGAAGCACAGAGAAGTGAAGTGACTTGCCCAAAGTCACACAGCTGACAACTGGCGGAGCTGGGATTTGAACTCCTGACCTCTGACTCCAAAGCCCAGGCTGTTTCCACTGAGCCATCCTAAAAGCTTCCTCGGGGAGCTCTGAGATCCCGGGCCTGCAGTCATTCATTCATTCATGTAGTCATATTTATTGAGCGCTTACTGGGTGCCGAGCACTGGACTGACCCCTGGCCCACGTCCTCCTGGCCTGGAGTGCCCTCCCTCCGCACATCCGCCAAGCTAGCTCTCTTCCTCCCTTCAGAGCCCTACTGAGAGCTCACCTCCTCCAGGAGGCCTTCCCAGACTGAGCCCCCTCCTTCCTCTCCCCATCCCCCCCGCCTTACCTCCTTCCCCTCCCCACAGCACCTGTATATATGTGTATACATTTGTACATATTTATTACTCTATTTTACTTGTACATATTCTATTTATTTTAATTTATTAATATGTTTTGTTTTGTTGTGTGTCTCCCCCTTCTAGACTGAGCTTGCTGTTGGGTAGGGACCGTCTCTGTATGTTGCCAATTTGTACTTCCCAAGCACTTAGTACAGTGTTCTGCACACAGTAAGCGCTCAATAAATATGATTGAATGAATGAATGAACTGAGCGCTTGGGAAGTACAAGTCAGGAGCAGAGAGAGATGGTCTCTACCCAACAACGGGCTCACAGTATAGAAGGGGGAAGACAGACAACAAAACATGTAGACGGGTGTCGGAATCGTCAGAACAAGTAGAATTAAAGCCATATGCTTTAATTAAAGCTACATTTCTAGACTGTGAGCCCGTTGTTGGGTAGGGACCGTCTCTATATGTTGCCGACTTGGATTTCCCAAGCGCTCAGTACAGTGCTCCGCACACAGTAAGCGCTCAATAAATACGGTTGAATGAATGAATCCGCAAATGACGCCCTGGGTTAGCAGCCCCCCCCACAACAGGGTCCAAGCTTTTCCATTTTAATAATAATGATAATGGCATTTGTTAAGCGCTTACTAGGTTCCGAGCACTGTTCTAAGTGCGGGGGGTGGGGGGTACAAGGTAATCAGGTTGTCCCCACATGGGGCTCCGTCTTCATCCCCATTTTGCAGATGCGGTCCTTGAGGCCCAGAGAAGTTCTAGGCTAGTCTTCTAGACTGTGAGCCCGTCGTTGGGTAGGGACCGTCTCTATACGTTGCCGACTTGGGCTTCCCAAGCGCTTAGTACAGTGCCCGGCACACAGTAAGCGCTCAGTAAATACGATTGAATGAACGAAGTGACTTGCCCAAAGTCACACAGCCGACAAGTGGTGGGGTCGGGTTTAGAACCCGTGACCTCAGACTCCCAAGCCCGGGCTCTTCCCACTGAGCCACGCTGCTTCTCATTTTAGGAGGTTGGGGGTGTCAGAGCCACCCAGATGTCGTTGCTTTGCGGTCCAGTGGTAATCTCATTCACGTCAGTGCGTGTTTTTCAGACAGTTGGAGGTGTAACAGTAGAGAGTCTATTAAAACGGCTTGTATGAAAGGTTCCCTTAGGGTCCGATGAATCACCGTAGGTCTGAAATAGCCGTTTTAGTAGGCCATCACTTTCTAATAAAGCCTTTTCTTGGCCCTTACGGAAGGCCTCTCTGGGCAACGTCTGTGACTTTTTGGGAGGTAGGGGAAGAGCAGGAAAGTTGGCACCGGTTTTGGTTTTTGTTGGTTTTTTTAATATTTAAAAGCAGTAGAAAGCTCCTTTATTTGCAGAGTCCAGGTGTGGAAAGCGTAGCACAAGTTGGCCTTACTAGACAGTGTTTTAGTGGACTTTCGGTAGGAGGGGTAGACACTTTAAGTCCGAGCAGGAACCAAGTCAACTGATTATTTCAGAAATTAAATTTTATGTGTTTGGGGGGAGGGAGGGTCCTCAACAGGTTAATTTTACAGAAGTGTGTAGCTTTGACCTGATGGATTTGAGTAACCTCGCAAAGGGTAGGTCGCGACCCATCCTTAGGTTTAATAGAGCCAAGGGTTTCCCTGGTTTTCACCTTTAGTCATAAATGTAAAAACAGTTCACGCGACAGTAATAATTCATGCTCGGAGAAAGCGCTTGAAAACATTGTTAAAATGCAAGTCATCGTAGAAATGCCACTTCGTGGTTCTCGGTGGGCAGCTCCAGTTGAGAATTGTTGAGGGGCAATTGAAAATTTCTCTTTTGATTGAACTCCAGGAAGAGCTGTTGAATGAGCTACTAAATTTGTCAGAGGCTGAAAGCATCTATAATTAGTCTAATACATTCTCTCCCTTAGAAGTAGAGTGCATTCTGCTGTTCGAGCCTTAAAGGAAGAAGGTTCTATTAACGTATCAGTTAGATACCTCACACACAGTTTGGGGTGTTTTTCTTTTCAGCCTCAGGAACTAACTGTAGTTTTATGAAATGTGTAAACATCTGCCTAGGGCTCTAACTCCTCTGAGCTCTAGTTCAGGTGTTTTAACCCCGTATTTCCAATTCCAATCCCCTCTAGACTGGAATATTATGGAATGGAATGTTATTTTGTTATAATGTACTCTTGCAAGTGCCGAGTACGGTGCTCTGCCTGCAGTAAGCACTCAATAAATATGATGGTGGATTGAAATACGATTGAGTGACAAACACTTAGTGTCAGCCCTTTTTTTAATCAGTGTTCTTACATTGAACTAAAGCTCTAGTATCAGTGATTTGAGGTTGCAAGTGGAGTTTATGAGGGAAAATAATTGGTGTCTGAAAAAACAAGACTCAGAGCCTCGTATCGAGCCTCCATAAGCAACCTTCTGACCAGTGTCACCCCTAAAAGGAGCAGAGCTTCAGTACACCCCCTTTCAAACGAAAGGGTGGCTCGATGCCTACCATCTTGGAGTGCAGAGTTTCAAATGTCTGTTAAGAAAGTCGTGCTTAAACTTGTGGCATGCTGACTATATTAAGTCAAAATTCAAAGCAACACTGTTCATTCATTGTCGTATTTATTGAGCGCTTACTGTGTGCAGAGCACTGTACTAAGCGCTTGGGAAGTACAAGTTGGCAACATATAGAAACGGTCCCTACCCAACAGTGGGCTCACAGTCTAGAAGGGGGAGACAGAGAACAAAACATATTAACAAAATAAAATAAATAGAATAAATATGTACAAATAAAATAGAGTAATAAATGCGTACAAACATATATGCATATATACAGATGCTGTGGGGAGGGGAAGGAGGAAGGCGGGGGGGATGAGGGGGAGAGGAAGGAGGGGGCTCAGTCTGGGAAGGCCTCCTGGAGGAGGTGAGCTCTCAGTAGGGCTTTGAAGGGAAAGCCCTGTTGAAAAGGCTTCTCTGTCGGTGGCCTGCAACTTTCCACCAAGAGTAACAATGATAATCATGGTCCTTGTTAAGCTCTTCCTATGTGCCAAGCACTGTTCTAAGCAGTGGGGTGGATACAAGATAAGTCAGGTTGGACACAGTCCCTGTCCCACATGGGGCTCACGGTCTTCATCCCCATTTTACAGTTGAGGTAAACGAAACCCAGAGAAGTGAAGTGACTTGCCCAAGGTCACACAGCAGACAAGTGGTGGTGCTGGGATTAGAAACCATCTCCTTCTGACTCCCGGGCCCGTGGTCTATCCACTGAGCCACGTTGTTTCTCTGATTCCTTTAACTCATCTTCTCCTGAGTTAGCTCTTTGAGATTGGATCTGGAGAGGGGGAACTGCAAGTTGGTCCAAACTGACCAACCCAAGCTTACTTAAAACTGCCGCTCTCTTCCTTTCTTCCCTCCCTTTTCCTCTCCTCCTCTCCCCACATAGCTTTTCGTTAGAAACAGGAACTTTGGATATTACTGAAGAGTAAGTGGAGCACTACTTCTGTAGGGCATCTTTGTGCTCATCTGGAGCTAGTGTTTAGGCTACCTGACTTACTGAACCGGCAAGGTGGTTGTCTCTCTCCCTTTCCTCTCTTGGTTACTGTGTCACTGGAAAACCAGATTCTTATCCCTCCTCCCAGGCTCCTGGAGCTGGCAATCTAACACTTCCCGTGTAGCTAGTAGTGAAATCCTTGACTTTGGGGATTGGGGGATGATGGGGAATACCTGTGGTCTGTGGTGCAGTGAGGACATACAGTGTTTGAAGTCCTAATAAGAAGCAGCGTGGCTCAGTGGAAAGAGCACGGGCTTTGGAGTCAGAGATCATGGGTTCAAATCCCAGCTCCACCAATTGTCAGCTGTGTGACTTTGGGCAAGGCTCTTAACTTCTTTGGGCCTCAGTTCCCTCATCTGTAAAATGGGGATTAAGACTGTGAGCCCCATGTGGGACAACCTGATCACCTTGTAACCTCCCCAGCGCTTAGAACAGTGCTTTGCACATAGTAAGCACTTAATAAATGCCATCATCATTATTATTATTATTATTTTTAATGGGCACGAAATGAAGATGAGATTTGGTCTTTGTTTCCTGGATTGGGAGGTGTCGTCTTGAGAAATTAGTGCAGTGGGGAACACTTGGCTCTTTCTTCTAAAAACCTCTCCTGTGCCCAAGGGAAGGCACACAAATGTTTTGGGGTGAAATAAACCAGTTCTTAAGGGTAACTTGAATGGATGAATTCTGTCGAAGGAAAGGAGATATCTTGCCTTTGGACCTAGTGTTGGTGAACTATAAATGACAAGTAAACTTGGTATACAGAAGATAAACACCTTGCCTCTGAATCAGGATATTAAAGAAAATACCAAACTACCTCTAGAATGTCTACTGTTCTTTTTTAAGCTTTGAATGGACAAGTGATGGAAGAAAAAAGTTTTGGCCCAAATAATAAAGAGGAGGCTTGCCACTTGTAGACAAGGGATCAGTGACCACTATTAATTGTCTAGGAGCCTTGAGCAACCATCTATAGTCTGTGGAATTTGCTCTTGTCTTGTATCTGTGGAACCAGGCGGAGTGAACAAAATTGAAATGAGGAAGAGAAATGTGGCCAATCTACTAGCTTCTCTCCAGCCACAATTGGTTGTCAACACCGTTAGCCCTTTGAAGAGAGGGATTCTTGCTAGTGGCTCTAATGGATCCGTTTAGGGGCTGAGCCAGGGAGAAATGGAAATACCAACTTGATTGGAACAGCTCTGGGGAGGGAAGCTTCCTTGGGGTGGCAGAGGGGTAGAGAGAGAGAGGAGAGAAAGAATGAATATGAATATCCTGCACCCCTTTGAAGAGGACTCTGCTTCTCTGTAGCTGTACTACGGCAATCCATTCAGTGGTGTTTTGTTCTGCGCACAGAATTTACATGCATAGCTATGAATTACATATTATAAATTATTTATATTAGTGTCTCTCTCGCCCTCTAGACTGGAAACTCATCGCAGACAGGGAACGCGTCTACCAACTCTGTTGTATTGTGCTCTCCCAAGCTCTTACTACAGTGCTGTGCGCACAGTAAGCACTCAGTTAATGATGAAGGCAGCCATCCACCTATTTGCCAGTCCCTGGAAGAGGGCTCCATCTGTGTGCTGGCCACTTATAGTTGGTCTTTTTTGGTAGTATTTTAAAAGATGAAATGCTGAAACCAGTGTCGGTTTGTTTTTAGAAGTGCGGGTAAATGTATGCACCTAAAACATGGTGGGGCAAAAGGAAAATAAGCTATAATGTGATAGCTGCATGGTCTGTGATAGCTTTGCTCCCTCCGTACAATACCACAGAGCTGAGTTCATTTAACAAAGAACAGTCAGTCTGTAGCAGGTGTCTATTGGGGAAACAACAAGCATCGTTTTAGATGTTGCATATCGTAGTGTTGGATGAAATGGCTTTGTGTATCTTTGTGTGTGTGTGTGGAGGGGGCTTTGGTCGAGATGTGGGTCTAGAACAATATGTAATGTCCCATTTGCAATATCCTCATAAAATAGCTGGCTCTATGGAAGATTTAAGCTCACTATACTTATGCATTTGGCAAAGGCTTTGCTATGATACTTTCACAGTTTGAATTGGCAGAAAATATTGTTAGACCAGGGTGAGCAGTGGTATTGGATATCTGGTAGAGAAAATGTCTAGCGTGGTGTCAGGAGTTTGAATTTAGGTCTGACGACTTTAGTTTTAGTAGCCGAGGATTGCGTGGCATTTCTTAATATGATCTGGGAAGGTATTGTAGATTTAGAAAGAGGGGAAATGATGTTGAAGAATTAATAAATGCCATCATTATTATTATAATTTTTAATGGGCACGAAATGAAGATGAGATCAAATGCATTTGATTAAAGGGAAAATAATATAACAGCCGATCAGAATTCTCCCAGATAGATGAGACCAGAGTGGTGACAGAATATTACTGACTCAGCAAACTGTATAAGTAACAAAATGTAATTCCATTTCGATTCCCAAGGACAGGCACTTATGTACATATCCATAATTAATTTATTTATATTAGTGTCTGCTACCCCTCTAGATGGTAAGCTCGTATGGGCAGCGAACGAGTTTACCACCTTGATTATATTGTACTCTCCCAAGCACTTAATACAGTGTTCCGCACACAGTAAGCGCTCAGTAAACACTATTGATTGAGACACATTCACCTAGGAAGAAGGAGGAGGGAGGAGAACAGCAGCACTCCCTCCCAGGATCTAGTGAATCCACAACTGAAGTGCTTGATTTTTGACC
This sequence comes from Tachyglossus aculeatus, assembly GCF_015852505.1. Classification (NCBI taxonomy): domain Eukaryota; kingdom Metazoa; phylum Chordata; class Mammalia; order Monotremata; family Tachyglossidae; genus Tachyglossus; species Tachyglossus aculeatus. Next base: position 43,417,314 of record NC_052082.1, on the reverse strand, counting down.
CTGGAAGGTGAAAATCATTTGAAGAGGTTTCAAAAATGAAAAGCAAATTGGGGATACTAGCAGACCAATTTAATTTATTCCTTTAGGGTCACCATAATTAGCTGCAAAATTGCCCCTCTTTGCATAATTTTTCCAACAGGGGTGTGGAATTAAGCCTAACAGTAAGGGAAACAGGAGAAAAAGTAGGGGGATAAGGCAGAAAGGAGGGGAGAAGGAAAAGAAAAGTAATAGGCTATCTCTCCTATTTCACTCTCCCAAGTGCTACGAATAGGTAGGCACCCAATGAATGTAAGCCCCCCCCACCCCCCAGTTTGCACTTGTCAGTGAAGAAATTCTCTGCGTCCACAGCTTTAAATGTTCTGATCCTACTCTTCTCTCTACCCCCTGACTGTGCTGCTATCGCTGCTGACAAAGATTATATTTTGTTTCCTCTTAAGAAATTGTGTGTGGGGGGGGCAGATTATTAGATAGTGGCAATTATGGAGTAAACGTGGTAAATATGTCCAGTTTAGCCAAGAAGGAACTGAGTCCCTAAATGAAAATGAGGACACCCCAAAGGAAGAAATAGTGACTTAATAAGTGAATGTCAGGGGCCGTACAGGCAAGGCAAGGAAAAATGCTTGACGTTGAGACGATTCCTCAAAGGGGTTTGTGAAACCTCACCAGGACACAATACCAAAAGGAGCATGATGCACTGCAGACCTAAACCGGAAAGGTTAAAGGTCTGCCTGTCCAAAATAAAAATCCAGAACTTTCTTAATCATCATCTGATATAGGACAAAGTTAAATATGTGTGAATATGGAAATTTTATTTGAAAGTTTCCATGATCTTGGTGTCTAATGTAAAAGATAATAAACTCTAATTACAATATAGAATCTACATCGTAAAGAGCGAAGGAGTCAGAGTCCAGAGTACCATTTTTTTTTTTCCTCATCTGTAATATAGGTGTAACGAGAGGGCCTAATCTCAGCATGGCCTGGCAGGTGGAAATAATCCTTTTGGGAAACTCTGCGTTCACTTTTCCCACTCACGAGGGAGGGAGAGTGAAGTTCCCTAATATTAACTAATGGTATTATTAACATTGGTGTTAGCTTCAGCTATCAGTTTTTCTTGAAGTCAACTCTTCATTTTTTTTTTCCAGAGATCAGGAGCAGAGATAATGTAATCGCTTGTAATTGACACCTATTCCAAAGTCATTAGACACACCTCTCCCTTTTCCCCCTTCTAGTTGTTTTACTAGATGGACTGTCCTACATACGCCCTGGTGAAAGAGCCAACAATCAGTGACGTGGCCAAAAGGCCAGGGACTATGGAGAGTGCTTTTCCGTTTTAAAAAAAAAAATGATTTTTAGTCTCAGTGCAATTCCTCCCAGCAGCCCTCTGAAAGAAGTGCCAGTTGGAGCAGGGGCCCCCAAAGGCCCATCCTGAACCCCCAAAATATCGCTATCAGAGTTATAAAGCACTTCAGGGCTACCCCTGTTATGCAAGGGCTTTCACAGCACACAATTGGGAGGGCTAAGGAGCGAGAATGAACTGATTGATTGGTATGTGCCCTGATGAGTGTTATATAACCCGTGACTGACTGGTACTGGTTGAAAAACAGTGGGACTGTCTAAAAAGATCCAGAGTAGCAGGGGTTATGTAGGTATTTGCGTTGGTACCTTGAAGAGTTGTTTTATGGAGAGAAATAATTATGGATACAAGCCAAGGAAGAGTCTTTTCAATGTCTTTGGAGGAAAAAAAATCCCTTTTATATTTTGTAACTTGTTTAGCCTGTGTTAACAAAGAATTACTAACCATATTCTGTTTTCAGCCAAAAGGAAGCTTATGCAATCACAGCAAACCTGATTTTAAGCCTGAACTTCAGTGCTAAATTTGGCACAGTAGGCTGTTTAATTTGGTCTGAGAGACGCTTTTTGATGTGTATTTTTGGTTTTGTGTTTTAAGATGGTGATGGAATTTCCTGACAACGTTTTAAACCTTGATGGACATCAGAACAGTGGTGCACAACTAAAGCAGTTTATTCAGGTAAGCTCCCATTGCTCTTTAGTTGCTACTTGTGTTTTTTAATTCTCTCTTGGTAAAAATTGTTAATAAATTTCTCTCTCATTGCGGTGTTTAACCTTCTTGACATCTGACTTTCTGGGTAGGAATGGCCCTTGTAAAATTCTCCCACAGGAAAGGTTTTTTGGAAAAAGTTGTGCCTAGATTCCTAAATTGGCTTTAACTTTCCATTTTTCTCTTTCTCTACTTGGTTTTTTTTTTTGTTGTTGTTGTTGTTGTTGTTTTGTGTGGGTCTGGGGGAAAATTGGTGCGTGGGTGGCGAGGGGTTGATTCCTTTAGGGTGGACAGTTCTAAAATGACCTTTTTATCAATTGGGGCAGTGGTTTATTCCTAGGGGCTAATGTAGTTGAGAACAAAATGACTACGCCCCTGTATTAAACTCTGAAAGCAGATTGTAAATGAAAATCTGAAGGCAAGTGGGAAGGAGTGACTGCTTGAGGAAATATAGTAACTTGTCTGTTTTTCTCCCTTTGTCTTCGTTTAGGCTGAGTCCATTAGTAGGAGTGCAGGTATCATTTCTTGCGAAAGCACTTCACCAAAGAAATGGATAGTGCAGTTCCCTGGATTTCTCTCTAGGATTAAAATTCTCCTTTAATTGCTGGTGCCTGGTAATTAGAGCCTTCACTGGGCTGAAATTTCGGAATCTGGCCCAAACTGACCCTGGCTAACACTCAGTTTTTCCTTCGGCTGGAACCAGCCCAACTTCCAGTGGGAATGGGGGGAATTTCAGGGTTTGAGGATGGGTGTCATACCTCGCCCAGAAGCCACTTCTCTCTGCCTGTGGTGACTGCTGGGAATTAGTTTGCTCATTGGACGCCACTGGGCCTGCGAGAAGCGTGGAAGTCCCAGCAATGATCCGAGGAGGGCCAACTCGTGAGGGACTCGTGAGCCACCAAAGCCACCTCTCAGCTGCCCAAAGTTGGTGCTCACTAAATCTATTGAATGAATGAATGCAGGGCTCTACTGTGGAACTGTGAGTGGAAAGGACAATAAATGAAAGGGAACAACCTGTGATATGGTATCAGCTAGCCTGGCCATCAAAGAATCTGTCGGGTTCCGCTTTAAAAAAATAAAAATAAAACAAAAAAAAAACCTCGCACAAATGAATCGGAGAGGTGGCATATCATCTTTGCGGCCGTCAGTGACGGAAAAACACACACACAGCCCTGAGCACTAAACCAAAAAGCAGAGCGTTGAATGCAGCAGCGTGGAAAAATCTACGGTGTCATTTTGGGAGGGCCTGCTTTCATTTTGTCTTTTCTCCTTTTCTCTCAGAGACATAGTATGCTCAAACAGCAAGATCTCAATATAGCCATGATGGTGACATCACGTGAAGTCTTGAGTGCTCTTTCTCAGCTTGTCCCATGTGTTGGTTGTCGTCGCAGTGTGGAACGTCTCTTCTCCCAACTTGTAGAGTCTGGAAATCCGGCCTTAGAACCCCTTACGGTAGGGCCCAAGGGAGTCCTCTCAGTTACTCGAAGCTGTATGACTGACGCGAAGAAGCTTTACACGTTGTTTTATGTACACGGGTAAGTTAAATTGGTTTTAGGTTTGAAAAAATCTCTCAAGATAGCCAACTTTTACTTAGGTGTCCAGTAGTAAAGAACATTTATCCCTCCTTTTTTACTTTGAAGAAATAGTCCGGTTTTGTTTAGGGGTGGTTGTCTTTGGTTCTCCATTAAGTGTATTGATTCAGATTCATTCAGTCGTATTTATTGAGCGCTTACAGTGTGCAGAGCATTGTACTAAGTGCTTGGGAAGTACAAGTTGGCAACATATTCAGATGTCAGATTCATTCAGGTGTCATGAATTTTAGGTGTTTGTGGGGAGAAGGCCACTTAGAACCCTTTCTTTCAAAATTTTGACAAAGTTTTTGGCTTGAGTTGAGTGATTTGGAAGATATACTCAAACTCTTCACATAATGGTGTATTGAAATTTTCAGGTTTCTCTTTTAAGCCCTTACTGGTGGGAGGAAGGTTTTTAAAGAAGATTAGTGGAAAAAGAATTGCAAATATACCCAAAAAAGCCCCTAATACTATGCCTTACGTCCTCTCTTCAGTGAAGGAAAGGGTGTAAATATTTTTAACGCTGTGCCTTAGAAATTGGCATTTAAACCCCCAATAATTTATATCTATACTATGTGATGTATGGTTTTATGTATTCAAGGCCACACTGACTTTTGAATCGCGCTTGCTTTTAAACAGGTCCAAACTAAGTGACATGATAGATGCGATTCCAAAAAGTAAGAAGAACAAGAGATGTCAGCTGCATTCCCTAGATACGCACAAACCCAAACCTTTGGGGTAAGTTTGGAGCGGAAAATGGGTAGAAAAATGGGTTGTCCCTGCCGAAACATACTGATTAGCTGGGCAGCGGGTCTTCGGCAACTCTTGGTGGGGAGAAGGGAAAGGGGCAAGAGCAATAGTGAAAAGGGGGAACTGAGGAGATGAAGCTGAGGTGTGAGTGCCTGGACCATGGCTCCAGCTAGGGAAGGGAAGAACAGAGCCGAGTTCCAAAGAGTCTTGTCACGGAAGGAGTAGGGTTAACAAAATTGCTGCAGAAACTGGAACAGGGAGATCAGACTTCTGGGTGGCAATTTAAAAAAAAAAAAAATAACTATTTATTTCAAGACCATGGTGTACGTTGAAAACAGAATGGCTTCATCCCAGTCTTCTAAACGGGTGAAGAGTCTGATATTTGAAAATCACTCTGCCCCGAGTGCTCTTGCGTTACAAAAAGGCGGTGGGTGTAGAAAATTGCCCTCTAATAGTAAAGTTTGTATGATTAACTAGAAGACCTTTTCCAGACCAGTAAGAGCTTTCAAGCGGTGGCATATTAATATAGAAAGCAAAGACACTTCTTTTGTTCTGTTCTCAAGAGTAAACCAATTGATGATAGAGTTGTCCAGCTATTTACCTGCTTCTTCCGCTACCGTAGGACATAAACTTTTGCCAGCATTTGCTGGCTTATCTGGTTAACAATGATAATTACTTCATAAGAATGTACCTTCCTGCAGTTTTGAAATGCTTCTATTTTTTTAAAACTGGTACCTTAACTCTACTGATGCTCTGTTTTCCTCAAGACTTTTTTCCCCTCCTTGTTCTCTCCCACAGCTGCCTTTCTCCTCCCCCTGACCCCATCCGAGTAGGTTTCCTTGGTTTCAGAGTATAAGACTAACACAAAGAATCATGGGTCAATCAATCAGTCAATTGTATTTATTGAGCGCTTACTATGTGCAGAGCACTGTACTAAGTGCTTGGGAAGTACAAATTGGCAACATATATGGGTCATAAGCTGTAGATTTTATTTGGACACTCCGAGAAACTCCTTGGATCAGTGACCTCTACCAAATTGGTCCGGTAGCTGATCTGTAACCCTTTTAGAGTGCTTCAGCTTACTCATTCATTCAGTCATATTTATTGAGCGCTTACTGTGTGCAGAGCACTTTTACTAAGCGCTTGGGAGAGTACAAAATAACAGAAACCAGTAATGGACTAGTTTCTTGTGTCTTATTGCTTGAATGTGGAGAAGTGAATGCAGCTGGTAGAAATCTGTCTGCAAGTCAGTGTTGTGCGTGGGGCTCTCCTTGAGCCAGCTAGAAGTTTTTAAACTCAAGTAGGGTGTCGCAGTCCACCTGCTCAAGAGCGAACATCCCATCTTCCCTGGTCACAGATTAGGAAGCAGTCGCTGGCACAGATCCCAGTTAAGGACCCCGAAGAAGGTCCGGTCGCCCTGCCTGCCGGAGTTCTTGGAAAACTCACAGTGTGGAACTCGGTGTCCGAGCCATGTCTTCCGACCCCGCAGTGTGTTGTCGAACCAGAGTTTTCCCAACTCTTGAACCGCGTCCTGGCCGAAGAATGTACAGGAAAAGCAAACATGCGCGTGGCCTGATGTACTCTAATCCAATCCAGAGGTTGCAAGGACCCAGCGTAGATCTGAGGATAACAGAACTGCTCAACTTAATAATGATGGCATTTATTAAGCGCTTACTATGTGCAGAGCACTGTTCTAAGCTCTGGGAAGTTTACAAGGTGATCAGGTTGTCCCCAAGGGGACTCACGGTCTTCATCCCCATTTTACAGGTGAGGTAACTCAGGCCCAGAGAAGTGAAGTGATTTGCCCAAAGTCACACAGCTGACAATTGGCAGAGCCGGGATTTAAATCCATGACCTCTGACTCCAAAGCCCGGGCTCTTTCCACTGAGCCACGCTGCTTCACTTGGGTGAATGCTCCTTTTTCCTAGAAGAGCAGCTCTGTACCTGGGAAAACTTGAGGCTGGTGAGCCTTATTTGCTCAAGGCGAAGAGATTCCCAACCCCACTTTTCCCCTTTCCGTCTTTCACAAGGGGTCAGCGACCTGGGGCTCTCGAGCGATATCTTGTCTCTCCTCATCCTTGGTGAGTTTCAGCCCCGCTTCGGGGCTACAAGGGGCATCTAGCGGGCGGACCATCTGCCCGAGGTCTGCAGCCTCTCAGGGACCGTTTTGCCAACGGTTTGAAGGGCAGAGCGTCTCCAGGCCAGAAGGCCGCAACGCCCTCTCCACCCCTCTTGGCTGCGGAGATTCGCTGTCCCCGGCCACTCTCCAGCCACTTTCCAGCCGCTCATGGGGAAGGAGTTGCCGCCCTCGGCCCGTATTCACCAGTCACATTCTGTGGTATCCTCCAGGGCTTCCGAGTGGCTCAGGGGACCTCTAGAAAAGGAAGGAAGAAAGCGACCTGTGGGTTCATCTGGGAGGAGCAGCATGATACGGGCACCAATAGCTGCTCCTGCAACGCGGCTGTGGCTTCAGGGTGCGGCATGATGTCATTTTATACCCCTCTCCTGCAACCCTGTCTTGAACGTCTCCTCTCCGGCCCCCCCTTGAGTGTCGCTTAAAATTTCTTCCTTGGTCAGTTGGTTGGCCCAAAGAATATGGATGTGCACTTGCAAATTATTTGTAGAATTTTAAAGACAAAAATACATTTTGGCCTGCAGTAGCCAGGTCATTTATATGCAGACACACAGCCTGAAGGTCAGCGGATATTGAAAAAGATGGTCACGTTTGTACAACCAAAAACAGGAAAGAAAATCCACTTTGGATCCTGAATAATCTCTCCGAAATGTTTACGCGGAGCAAATTAAGCCGGTAGTTTCACTTCCACTTTCCTTGGACTAAGTAGACCTGAGTTATCAGTACTTGGTTAATGGAACTGTTTTCCCAAACTTGTGTAATGTCCTTTTTCTCTTGTAATACGTTGGAATAACTGTCCCCCCAGGCAAATGTGTGGGCTTGTTCTGGTTTCCCTCTGCTTTGTGGTCCAAGGCAAGTGGGAATGGCTAGCCAGAAGTCAATGGCTCTCAAACAGGCAGTAGTATTTGAGTGTCTTCTAACCAGCTCCCAACAACTAGCACAGCTCCCTGCCCCCACCCCGGTTAGGGCCTTGGATGACTTGGGCCTGAGGTTGGGCGAGGCTCCCCATCGTTTATTACTACCGTACTTCACGCTGTGAAGCAACGTGGCCTAAGTGGTGGAATGGATAGAGCACGGGCTTGGGAGTCAGAAGGACCTGGGTTCTAATCCCAGCTCTGCCAGTTGTCTGCTGTGTGACCTTGAACAAGTCACTTCTCTGGGCCTCAGTTCCCTCATCTGGAAAATGGGGATTAAGAGTGTAAGCCCCATGTGGGACAGGGACAGTGTCCATCCAACCTGATTAGCTTATTTCTACCCTAGTGGTTAGAACAGTGTTTGGCACATAGTAAGCACTTAACAAATACTATTATTATTACTTTTGTTGTTGTTGTTGCTCACTTTACCCTTTCCCCTCCCAGCTGCTCACTGCTTTTTAGCATCTCCTTTTCACCCAAAATAACGCTTTGGGTTCATTGATGGATTTTTGAAATGGGTGAGGTCCTATGAAGAACTCTACTCGATAGACTTGCTATTCAGGCCATGGGTGATTGGTCCAATTTGAAGCATAGGTAAAGTTTATCAGCTTTCATTTCTTAAAGTAGTGATTCTTAATGAAACCACCAAGTAAGTCATGGCTACTCATAAATCTCTCCTAGCACACTTGAGGTTTTTTATGGTATTTAAGCACTTACTATGTGTCAAGTACTGTCTTTAGGACTGGGGTAATTGCAAGTTAATAAGGTCAGCACAATCCTTATTGTCCTAAGCAGGTATCCAATCCCAATTTTGCGGGCGAGGGAACAGACTGAGAGCAGTTAAGTGTCTTGACCAAGGTCACGTACATAGCTGTAATTTTATTTGTTTGTATTCATGTCTGTCTCCTCACCTGTAGACTGTAAGGCTGTTGTGGGCAGGGAATATGTGTGTTTATTGTTGTAGTCTCCCAAGCTGTTAATATAGTGCTCTCCACACAGTGCTCAGTAAATATGATTGAATGAATTCACACCCTGCTCAGCTCTCAGCAGACAAGTGGCAGAATTGCGATGAAAACCCAGGTCATCCAACCCTCAGGCCCATTTCCTTTCTACTAGGTCACGCTGCTACCACAGTACACTTCATTTTGTATTAGTAGCATTTGATTTCCTCTCATAAAATATTTTAATATCACTCTAAGGTTATTTTAAGTACCTGTGGATGGCTGGTTGTGCCTAACATCAGAACCTTATGTTGTAAAATGTGTGACTGCAAGCTTGATGATTTGAGCAAATTTGGTTGAGCCCAGAATGGTCCTGCATTAGAATAACCAACTGCTGTTTCAGTGACCGAGTAATCATTGAAATCCTGTTCAAGTTTTCAGTGTCGAGCAAACTCTTTTACGACTAGCGATGGGATTACATGTCTGTGAATATTTGCATAATTAAAAACTTTTACCTGAAAGCCCAGCATATCTTTGTGACTGTGACATTTCAAGGCCGTCTTAGCATTGGGAGCACTTGGGACCAAGCAAATCTTCATGGTATTAGGGGAATCCACGTTCTCTGAAGCTCCAGCTGCTACAGACACATCCCCCTTACCCCTCAACTAGTTTAAAAAAATGGTGTCAGAAACTGGGTACTCTCTACACCTCTTTGTCCTGCCCCTTCCTCTTTCAGAGGGATGGAGGTGTGAGCCCCCGTTTCTGACACCGTTTTAAAATTGAATGGAGTCCGGCAGCTGGGGAAGGGGTCTGGGGTGAAGGATCAAAGCTGGGAGTCTCACTTAGCCAGGTCCTACCAGTGCCAAAGTCAGGTCTGGATAAATTGAAGAGTTTCTTCCCCTTCCCTTCCCCCCATTTTTTTTTTTTTAACTCCCAGGGGCCCCTTTCCTCTCTATCTACAATATAAACTTAAGTTGTTGGATTGCCTGATTACTCACCTACCTTGAAGCAGAAAAGCCGGTCCAGGTGATTTCTCCAGTCCCTCTCTAGCTCTATAATTGCGACATTCTCTCCTGGTTTTCCGTATCTTTTTTGAAGGCATTGCCACTTAGTATATTGATTGTACAGCAAAGGATAGATCATCATCATCAATGGTATTTATTGAGCGCTTACTCTGTGCTAAACGCTTGGGAGAGTACGATGTAATAGTGTTTTGAAATATACTACTTCAGCTTTAAAATGCGTTCGTTTTTAAAGTCTTATAGCTATTAAAATTTTGAATTCTATACTATGCTACAGTGAAGGGAGCAGTAGCAGTGTCAGTTCAGAGAAGTTAAGTGCAGATAAGAAAAGTAGTGAAGACAACAGGAGGGACAGCAGGTGTAGGATCATTTTCCATTATGGACCTTTCCAGGGAGCAGCCAGGTAAAACAAAGCAATCCTTCAGTCTGTTTTTTACTGTTTCTTTTTTTTGTTTGCTTTTTCCACTGTCGTGTAGTCCTGAGTTTCACTGCTGTGCATTTCTTTCCTTCTCCAGAGGTTGTTGGATGGATGTTTGGGAACTCATGTCCCAGGAATGCAGAGATGAAGTAGTTTTAATTGATTCTAGCTGCCTTTTAGAAACATTAGAAACATATCTACGAAAGCACAGGTAAGTTGGAAAATAAAGGAGATGGGAGTATTTTACATTTTAGTTTTCCTCATTTTTCAGAATGGCTGGAGATCGGTGACTAGGTTCTGTTTTTCTTTTAGTGACACCTAAAAGCAAAGTTTTCAAGCTCGTGATAGTGATGCCTTTACTATAGTTTGTCTCCAGGTCTTTATTCTACAGTGTTTAGGCAAGGAGGCTAGTTCCAAATAATGTAATCATGTCTAAGTCTCTCATCAGTTAGCTGTCAGAACACCTCTCTTTTGAAGTCCTTGAGATACCATAGTATTATTACAGTGAATGTTTTGAAAAGCAGCATGGCTTAGTGGATAGAGAGCAGGGCTCGGGCGTCAGAAGGTCCTGGGTTCTAATCCCAGATCTGCCACTTGTCTACTGTGTGACCTTGGGCAAGTCACTTCACTTCTCTGGGCCTCATTTACCTCATCTGGAAAACAGGGATTAAGAGTGTGAGCCCCATGTGGGGCAGGGATTGTGTCCAACCTGATTAACTACCTGATTATCTACTCTAGCATTTAGAATAGTGCTTGGCACATGGTAAGTGCTTAGCAAGTTCCATTATTATTATTACTGACTGGAAAGTTTGAACTTGGGAATTTTTGTGGTCAACTAAATTTAGAAAATATTGGATTGAAGAGACCCCAGGGTCAGTTTTAAACTGACGGCTACTTCTGATACACCCTACAGGTTAGTAATGAGCTTCTATGATGCTTAACTTCAAGGCCTATGTCAATTTGCCACCCACTTTCAAGTATATGAATTTCAGCTTAAAACTTGCTCATCTAGCCCCCAAAACTCCCAGTGCCCTGGGTTGGTGAAATTTAGCTGGAGGGAGAAAAGGGCATCAATAAAATCACATCTCCACAGCTGAAAAAAAGGGTAGAAAAACTATCAGCATTTTGCCTTAGCTGTGTATAGGTTCCTGGTCCTAAAGACCCCATATTTCACCCCTGCTTGAGATGACTTTTCCTTAACAAATCCAATAGGGAACGCTTAAACTGTCTATCCTAGTCTAAATTAGAAATAAATCCTTGTTAAGCAAATTAGATCTCGTTTTTTGGGCTTGTTGCAAATCCCATTTGATAGTTTAGTCTCCTTTCTTTGAATGTCCAAAGAGCTCACCCTTTTAGCATCTTGTGTTCCGTATTACAAGGAAATATTTTGATCACTTAGGCTCAAAACTAATATTTGACCAAAGTTGTTTGTTGGAGTAAAGGTTGTGGTGTAGTGCATTACTAGAAATGGTGTGAAACTGAAGCCTTCCATTTAAAAAAAAACAATAATAATCTTTCCTCTAATAGCTGGGTAGGAAAATTTACACTCTAAGAATCACTTTACCCTTTCAAGAACAGTCATCCCATTATTTTTTGGAATTGCTGTTTGCTTTTCCGCCTACAGTAACTCCATTTAACACCCATTTTAAAAATAACTGAAGTGAGGGATTTAAAATGGCAAGTTTTAGGAAACCACATACAAGTTTTATGACAAGTATTCTGTAACAGCTGTTTATATAAGCCTTTGAAAATAGTCTTACTATCGGCAGGTATTCTTTATCAGTTCCTTAGGCAGCCGCAGACAGTAGGGGAGACTTAATATTGTCAGTGCTTTATATCTTTACCTTGGATAGAGCAAATAGCTTAGAAAAGTCACCTGCCCTCTTAGTTATTTTCCTTAGCCCCAACCCAGTTTTCTTAACCATCTTTCCAGCCTTGAGGCAGCAGTTCACATCGTGAATTCTGCCAGTGCCTTTCCAACAGAAGTCGTTGGGGTTGGCTAGGGCACACTCACAGACTCTGTAGTCTGCATGGCACTGAAATCCTCAGTGGAGGATGCCACCTCTTGAATCTCACCACACACAGAAAATGAAAATATGGCCAAGCCCCAGAATTCCCAAGGCAAACCACAAAGATTCCAAAAACGTGCTAGTGTAGTGCAGCCCCAGGAATACCTGAACTGTGGGCTATTTTGGCAAGACCGTCTTCATTACAGCAAAAGACCTCACCTAATCTCGTTTTGGTCTGATATTAAGATTAAAAACATTGAGTAATAAAAGGAATCCAAGTGTAAAATGTAAAAAAAAAAAATAAAAATCTATATTTAGAATCACTTGACTGAAATTTAAAAAATAGCTTCAGCATTTTACTCATGCCTGTGGAAAAAGTGAGAGTGGTGATTCTTTAAATGCCAGTTACTTTGGCTGAGGACAACAAGTCCAGGGAAAAAAGGAAGGGGTTGGACTTTAATGGCTAACAGTCCTTCAGTCACTGACAAATGAGATTTTCCCATCTGGCTTATGAGGCAGTTGACTCATCTCTCACTCAGCCAACCTTTCTACAGTCTCTTTTAAGGGCTAGATTTCGAACCACATATAAAAACCAGTAAAGAAGGGAGAGACCTAGGGAAAAATAGTAACCGATCTTGAATTCATGCTCCGTCTGACACGATCAAGAGTTTCCTTCAGAGTATTTTAACCTTCGTGAGGAGAGTTCTCTCTGGGAGAGTCAAAGCGCAGATCGACGACTTAGCTGTTAATGGGGACGTCTGCTGCTGCTTAACTGAATTGTGAAGCACGTTCTCATTTGCCCAAGCTCTCGGTCTGCCCTCCGGTTTATTAGGTTCTGCACAGACTGCAAAAATAAAGTCCTTCGCGCATACAACATTCTCATCGGTGAGCTTGACTGCAGCAAAGAGAAGGGCTACTGTGCCGCACTGTATGAAGGCCTACGGTGCTGTCCACACGAGCACCACATCCACGTGTGCTGCGAAACAGACTTCATCGCTCACCTCTTGGGCCGGGCCGAACCAGAGTTCGCAGGAGGGTATGAGTATGTAATTGGCTAGAGTGGGCTATCTAGCGCTTTGCTTCTTTATTTTTATCACCGAAAGTTTTATTTCGAAAGCTCGTAAATAAACCTTTTTCTGCACTTTTGCCTCATTACATATACTTGGTTGTAAACTGCTCTAAAGATATGCCTTCAAAATACATGCTCCTTTTTTTTTGGCAGCTTGGTTTTGGTTTGTTTTTTTTTTTTTGCTGCTTTTGATTTTGATTGAGAAATGCATATTTCTCAGCCGTACGTTTACAATAGGAAGAAAATGCTCTCCGGCTAATGGGTTTGGGGCCCCTGCTTCAAGTTGCATGGAGGAGAAGTAAATTTCAGTGTTACATCTCAGTGCGAAAATGATGCATCGGAAGGGCGAGGGGGGTTGAGTTTGGTTTTTTGTTTTTTGTTTTTTTTTGTCCATCGTTCACTGCTCTAAAGCTTCAGTTCAAATGTTAGCTCTGGGCGCGCCTCTGGTAATTTAGCGAGGAAAGTATTATTGCTGATATGCCTTAAGATTGAAGGTTGGGCAGGTGGTTTGTAAATGTTTTGAACATTAAATAATTCATGAACTGGACAGCCTGCTTTTTTTCATACTTTTAAAATAAGGCCTCTTAATTCTGACATTAAAATGGTAAAAAGTTGATCAGTTTAATTTGAGCCATTTTTCATTCATACATCCTCTTTTGGGTGCTTATGCCTGCCTAGTCTCCAAAGCAGCAAACATTTTGGGTGTCTCCTTGCCAGAAATCGAGGTAATGGAATCTCACCCGTAATTAATTGAATCACTTTGGTCACATCTCCATTTTAGTTATTTCCTTATTTTTTAAAAAACTTTCTCAAGTGCAAACCTCTTCTGGGGTGTCAGGCATGTGGTCATTAGCGGATGTTGAAGAATGTGGTGACCTGCATGAGATTCACTTCTTTCATGGTGGTTCTTGCTATTTAGCATTATGGTGCTGGGAAAACAGGACAGGGGTTTCAAATGTCAGTTCCATATTTACTGGGTCTTTTTGTTAGTGTGAGATTATCGTACATGAATATACATATTTGCACATATGTATATAGATTTTGTTGCCTCGGTTTTCAGATTTCCCCAGTATAAATTTGTTTATGTGAGAAGTATTTACTTTTCTAGTTGAAAAAGATTGGAAATGACCAACTCCACTCAATGCTTTCGTAGGCGGAGGGAAAGGCATGCTAAGACAATAGATATAGCCCAAGAAGAGGTGTTAACCTGCCTGGGTATCCATCTTTACGAAAGACTGCATCGAATCTGGCAAAAACTCCGAGCTGAAGAGCAGACGTGGCAGATGCTTTTCTATCTCGGGGTTGATGCTTTACGTAAAAGTTTTGAGGTAAGAATGGGGAGCTCCTTTACTCTCTGAGATCGCCAAGCCAAGTCATTCGTTGGGCTGAATTTTGCCTGGGCTGCCAGTGTTTCTTGAGCCTTCCCTGTTACCATCAGCCTTGGTAGTGTTGCAGGCTGGTCAGATCAGAATGAAGATTTGGGAGAACTAAGATCTAGTCCTAGTTTTGCTGTTGATAACTGTATTCAAGAGAACTCTTTAGCCTCTGATACCATTTCTCATTTTATCAAGTGGGAATTAATGTTGACTTATACAGGAAATAACAGGTTGCAGAGGTCTTGGCAAATTCAGTGCTGTTTTTAAAAGTAAAAAAATTTCCTTACATTCCGGGTACTTGAATTAACTTTTCTTTCTCATTGTTGTATCATTTAGCTTTTTATCTGTAAAAATTTTTAAAAAAGTGTAACTTCTGAGTAAAGGCCACTCTTGTGCGAGAGGTGCACAGCCCCTGGGGGCCATTAGCTCCGAAGCGACTCCTCACACCCGATTTGTTTTCCTCCACAGATGGCTGTGGAAAAAGTACAGGGTATTAGTCGATTGGAACAGCTCTGCGAAGAGTTCTCAGAAGAGGAAAGGGTACGAGAGCTCAAGCAGGAAAAGAAGCGCCAAAAGCGGAAGAACAGACGGAAAAATAAATGTGTCTGTGAGATTCCTACTCCTTTGCAAGCGGCAGATGAGAAAGATACAAGCCAGGAGAAGGTAACTTCTGAATCAGCCCTCAGGAGTGGGTAGTAAAAACAAAGCCAGCCTGAAGGAGAAGCTTTTTGCCCTGCTTTGCGTCATTCATTCTTTGAACCGTATTGATTGAGCACTTCCTCTGTGCAGAGCACCATACTAAGCAATTTGGGAAGGTATAGTACAACAATAAACAGTTTCCCTGCCCATAATGAGCTACAGTCTAAGCTTTGAGACGGTGTGTTTATCAATCAATCATTTTGCAGATTGTAACTCATTCAGCTGGGCCTCCCAAGCCAGGTTTTGAGTGCAGTCTTTTTGGCTGAGGCCCATGTGGGTTTGCTCTTGACTTTTGTGTGAGAGCCTGCTGCCTTCAAGGAGATCCTGGTGGGCCCAGGAATTGAGACCAACCAACTTCCAACGCACAGCCCCCAAAATGACTTTTTGTAGAGGAGATCCCATAAAGAGTCAGCTGCCAATGTTTCCCGGTCAAGATTCTAGGTGGTGATCAGATTACTTGCTGGTTCCCAGCATGGCCGAAAAGTTGTCGTGCCACCCGAGCGGGTCGAGCTAGGGTTGATTGGTTGGTGTTTTGACTCCCGGACAGGGAAGTTCACAGAGCAGCGGGGCCGCGTGTATCTCTGTTCCGGCTAGGCTCCCTTCCTCCCTGGCAGGGTATCGCATGCCAAAGACATTTGGGCAGCCCTTTGTGAAGGCATCTCCAATTGCTTGGGTTTCCCTTTTTGTTCAAAGGAAGCCAACTTTGTGGAGAGCAGCTGCAAAGCCTGCGGCAATACAGAAGAGAGTAACGGTTGCGTAGAAGTAATTGTTACCCACGAAAGCTCTTCGTGCACCTGTCCTAGTAGTGGCAATCTGTTGAGTTCTCCCAAAATCAAGAAAGGTGAGTGAGCCGGGATACATCTTTAGGAAAACTGTAGGGGGATGGAGAGGCGATCTCATGCTTGCACGGGCCGCACGCAGCATCCTAGAGTTCTTTGCAGATTGCCGTCATCTCCGATTTATTCCCAGGTTTATCTCCGCACTGTAATGGTAGCGACTGCGGCTATTCATCTAGCATGGAAGGGAGCGAAACGGGCTCTCCGGAGGGCTCGGATGTCGCCTGCACCGAAGGCATCTGTAACCATGACGAACATGGTAGGTTCAGGCAAAAACTCCTCACTCGGCTTCAAGGCTGTCCATCGCCTCGCCTCCTCCTACCTCACCTCCCTTCTTTCTTTCTGCAGCCCAGCCCGCACCCTCCGCTCCTCTGCCGCTAACCTCCTCACTGTGCCTCATTCTTGCCTGTCCCGCTGTCGACCCCCGGCCCACGTCCCCCCCCCGGCCTGGAATGCCCTCCCTCCGCACATCCACCAAGCTAGCTCTCTTCCTCCCTTCAAAGCCCTACTGAGAGCTCACCTCCTCCAGGAGGCCTTCCCAGATTGAGCTCCCTCCTTCCTCTCCCCTTCCCCATCCCCCCGGCCCTACCTCCTTCCCCTCCCCACATAACATATATATATGTTTGTACAGATTTATTACTCTATTTTATTTGTACATATTTACTATTCTATTTATTTTGTTAATATGTTTTGTTGTCTGTCTCCCCCTTCTAGACTGTGAGCCCGCTGTTGGGTAGGGACCGTCTCTATATGTTGCCAACTTGTACTTCCCAAGCGCTTAATACAGTGCTCTGCACACAGTAAGCGCTCAATAAATATGAACGAATGAATGAGGGGGCTTCCCTGGTGATTTGTTTGAAGAGTTGCCGTCCCACAAAGCCTAACTCAGAGAGATGGATGTTTTCTGCAGGAGATGACCCTTGCGTTCATCGGTGCGACGACAAGGAGGAAGATGGCGATAGCTGCGTGGAGTGCTGGGCTAATTCCGAAGAGAACACAAAAGGAAAGAACAAAAAGAAGAAAAAGAAAAGCAAGATTTTGAAGTGCGACGAACACGTAAGCACCAAAACTGGGGTTGGATTTCTAAAACCCGCTCCCCCATTTGGAGCTGGAGAGTAAGGAAAGTCCCATTTTGCTTGAAAAGCACCAGGTTTCTGGTTCCCGTTCACCCCTTTCATTACCTGTCTCAGACTTGGTGTTCAGTTCCGTCATCCCCCGGGCCTGGAATGCCCTCCCTCTGCCCATCCGCCAAGCTAGCTCTCTTCCTCCCTTCAAGGCCCTGCTGAGAGCTCACCTCCTCCAGGAGGCCTTCCCAGACTGAGCCCCTTCCTTCCTCTCCCCCTCGTCCCCCTCTCCATCCCCCCATCTTACCTCCTTCCCTTCCCCACAGCACCTGTATATATGTATATATGGTTGTACATATTTATTACTCTATTTATTTACTTATTTATTTATTTTACTTGTACATTTCTATCCTATTTATTTTATTTTGTTGGTATGTTTGGTTCTGTTCTCTGTCTCCCCCTTTTAGACTGTGAGCCCACTGTTGGGTAGGGACTGTCTCTGTGTTGCCAATTTGTACTTCCCAAGCGCTTAGTACAGTGCTCTGCACACAGTAAGTGCTCAATAAATACGATTGATTGATTGATTCAGTTGTCATTATTATTATTATCATTTATCATTATTGTTGTTATTATTAGTGGTCTTTGTTACTCCCTACTATGTGCCAGGCACTGTACTGAGTGCTGGGATAAATACAAGCTAATCAGGTTAGATCCGGTCCATTGTCCCACGGGAGGCTCACAGTCTTAATCCCCATTTTACGGATGAGGTAACTGAGACACAGTGAAGTGAAGGGGCTTGCCCATGGGTCTCAGAGTAGACTTGTGGTAGAGCCGGGATTAGAACTCAGGTCCTCTGACCCCCGGGCCCGTGCTCTTTCCACTAGGCCACCGAGTTCCAGGCATTGTTTGGGCATCCAAAAAGGCTGTTAAATCTCACGCTCGTCCCTGAAGCAGTTCGTCCTTCCTACTCTTCTATTTTCGTGCTCCAAAAGTGTAACGGTCAGGCAAGGAAGCCTGGGATTGTCAAATACCACTCCAAGCGACCCCCACCCCATCTCCCACCCATCAAGCGAATGGTACAGTGAATTGCAGCCTGCTAACCCGTGAAATCCTCAACTATGGTTTCAGATTCAGAAACTTGGAAGCCGTATTTCGACTCCGAGTAATCGAGAGAGCTCAGGAAGTAACGTGCACACAGTGTTTCACCGTGACAAGACCAAAGACCTGCATGCCGAAAGCTGCTGCGGCTCAGATAAGAACGGGCAGCAGTTGCCTTGGTTTGAGCATAGGAAAAATGGACCCCAGTTTCCAGAACCCGCAGAGACATCCGTCATTCCCGACTCCGGAAAAGGTGCCAAGAGCTTAGTGGAACTCCTTGTAAGTATTCCGCCCTGGCCCGTCTCAGTGTGGTTAGCATCCGCTTCTGGGCTTTAGTAACCGTCAGAAAGGCGGCCTGAGTGATTTCCCCGGCCAACTACTTCCCAGATAGCCTGCTGTTGTCAACTCCTCATCGGGACAATCAAAGTTGTGTAGCAGCCTGACCGTGGAACTAGGGCTTCCTTCCCACTGAGAACAGAGCGTGGGCCAAGAGAATCTACCCCCCCGAAGGCCCGAACGATCCCACATCTGGTACAATTTCATTCTGACAGCGTCTCCAGTGTAGTGCTGATGGAGGCAAGTTTGTTGGGTTTTTTTTTTGAAAGTGGCTGCTGTTTAGTTTGTAGTACCGTTATGTGACCCTCCCACAGGTCCAATGTGGTTGAGAGATGCTAGACTGAGAGTACCAGCCCTCCTAAGATTGATGGAATTTCTCTGGAAAGGGAAAATAATTCTTCATTCTGTCGTATTTATTCAGTCCTTACTCTGTGCAAAACACTGTACTAATCACTTAAGAGAGTACAATATAGCAGCAGACACATTCCTGCCCACAGTGAGCTCAAAGTCTAGAGCGGGAATTAAAACCTTTCCTCTCTGGGGGGGACGGGGAGGGGATTTTCCTCTTTACACCCCCAGGCAAGTTGCTTACTCAGTGATTGGTGATTAGGTCTCCTCCAAGAGGTCCTCCCTGACTAAGCCTCACTTCCCCTACTCCCTCTCCCTTCTGTGTTGTCTATACACTTGACATTCACCCCACCCTCAGCCCCTCAAGCACTTATGCACATATCTGTCATTGGAACATGTCTCTCCCTCTACCCTGTAAGCTCCTGGTATGCAGGAAACATGTCTTCTAACTCTGCTGTATTGTACTCTCCCAAGTGCTTAGTACTGCAGTGTTTTGCACACAGTAAGTGCTCGATCGATAGTACTGATTACGTGGTGCTACTGACCAATAGGCATTAGTCAATAACCGTTACTGAAAAGGAAGCAGTGTGGCCTAATGGAAAGAGCCCGGACTTGGGAGTCATAGCACCTGGTTTCCAATCCAGACTTTGCCACATGTCTTCTGCATGATCTTGGGCAAATACATCTCTGTGCCTCAGTTACCTCATCTTTAAAATTAAGACCGTGAGCCCCATGTGGGACATGGACAGTGTCCAACCTGAATAAGTTGTATCTACCCCAGCGCTTAGTCAAGGGTCTGGCACTTAGGAAGCACTTAACAAATACCATTTTTAAAAAAGAAAGAAAAAAAAATCCCAGAGGAGGGCAGGGCATAGGAGAGCATAAAGAGGAGTGGTTAGTGCAATATGGCGGCATGAGAAAGGATTGCATAGTCAGCACCTGGTTCTCTGAGAATGAACTATACCTTTTTTTTAAAAAAAAAATTAAAGCAGCAGTGCGTTTGTCTTGTTTAAAGTTATAACCCACAACAGTGATTCTGGCTAGGGACCGCTGACCCAGGGCTTCCTGTTCACTTCCTTCCTCTCATCACCCAAAATGTTCTGGGAGTTCCTCTCCCTTTGCCTAGCAGAGGTGCGATCCACCTTTCCTCTTCTTCCGCTGTCCATTTTGTAGACCACCCTCTCCCCCCCAGCCCTCAACTCCCCCGCTGTCCTGAAGTGAAAATGTGTCCTTGCAGAACTGAGTGTATCTTTGGCCCTTCTCCCCCCATTAGTGTGACTAGAAGTAAACTTTTATTTAGCACATCAGAAGCAGGGCAGTTAGGGCCCGGAGATAGAGGAATGGGTGAATTGGAAAACTTAAGACTTGTCAGCTCTAGATGACAGACCGAATGCAGAGGGATAAAAGGAGACGACTCAAAGGTGACTGAGACAAGAGAATCAGTTCAGAGTTAACAGACTAGTTTGCGTTGGACTTTACGCTCTTAAAAAAAAAAACAACGCAGGGTGAAGCCATACTCTCATTCTATTAACCATTTAAGTTTAATGGCTTTCACTTGGCTTGTTAAGTTCCTGAATGAAATTGAAACCAAAACTCAGTCTGCTGCCTCCCCCTCCGTTATTGTCGCGCAGAGTTCGTTGGTTGAAGTTTTTCACAATTTCTTTTATTTGCAGGATGAGTCTGAATGCACTTCAGATGAGGAAATCTTTATCTCGCAAGATGAAATACAGTCATTTATGGCCAACAATCAGTCTTTCTACAGCAATAGAGCACAGTACCGACAGCATCTGAAGGAGAAGTTTAATAAATACTGCCGCTTAAACGATCACAAGAGGCCCCTTTGTAGTAGCTGGCTGACAACAGCTGGAGCAAACTAAAATAATAAACTAGCTCCGTCTTTCATTGAAACACTCAAGATGACTACTGCGCCTTCTCTTTCCAAAACTCCTAATTTAGCAACATGGCAGAATTTTATCTTAAACCAATGTGATTCTTTTCATTTTTTGTTCTGGGGGACGTTGGTGGCGGTAACTTCATTAATTTGTTCTTTCTTCAGGCTTGTATGTTTAGTTGAGTAGCCGGGCAAGCCTGCCTTATAATTTAAGCCATCTCCTTTCATTAAATGTTTCTCTTACTGTGAGACTTAAAAAGCAACTTAGTGGCAGAAAGTAATGTTGTACTTATAATTCTGTACAGAAATGACGAGCTGAATATAAGATTTTACAAAGTAGACATCCACCTGCAAAATGTCTGGATGTAATATGTTAAAGCGCAATGTGCAAAATTTAAGAATAAAGAATATTTATTAATACGCATAGTACAAGTCGGTGTACCTGGTTTTGCTTTTATCCAAAGGCAGTGGATCTCCCCTCGTCTATCTTGGAAAATGCCGCTGGCGTTGGCAGGTGAGACTTTGAAGGCCAGACCTCTTCCCTGCAGGTAGAAATGTGTGAAAATGGAGAGAAGTGGCAGAAATCAAATATTCCCATCTGGATTTCCCTGGGGCCGGATGGCGTGAAAGCACAGTTGACTTCAGCGGCACCCCTTTATCTAGCCAGTGACATGACATCGCTGCAGCCTTCAGTCACTATTGCTATTATACGGCTAGTACTCAACACCTTTCTCCTTATGAGACTGCCACAACACAAGCCTTCTTGAATTCAAGCGCTCGTGTTAACTCGTGAACGAAAACAAAATTGGGAAACTCCCAGTTTCGGGTTGCCTCGTGGTTCAAATAAGTCCCCCACAAAAAAAAATGCTTTGAGGCAGCAAAGCACAAGGAGAGCTGTATAAACATGTGATTGGCCCTGTTCCCTTAAATCAGCAGGGCATTACAGTGATGCTGTGGACAGGTTGGCCAGGTTAGTACTGGAGGAAGCAGTGAGGTCTGGAATAGTGTTTTCCTGCCAGAGATTTCTGTTTAAAAATTAAAGCGGGGCCACCAGAGTGAACAGTCACACTTGGTTTTTGCTTGAACATTGTCCTCACAACTCAGCAGACAACACGGGACCGGTGCCACACCACCCACGTGATACCAGGGGAAGAGATTTTTGTCTACTTAGATCGTCAGGTGGGTTGAAAGGCCAACAATATTAAGGTCTTATGGTTGGTAGCAGCACTCTCACCCGGCTGGGCATTTTCAAATATTGGTTCTCAGTTTGGGTGGAGGTGAAACGAATGTCATTCTTGACTTATTTTCATTTGAATTTATTCTACAGCTTCCAAGGTGCTGAGGGAGAACCTCTCTTCCCCTCTCCTTTGCTGAACCCCATCGCCCCAGTCCATTTCCGCCTCAGTTCTTCTCGACCACTCCCACGCACTGCGGTTTCGCTTTGCTGTCGCGGTAGGTTTCTCTTGCTTCCGAGGAGTTCTTGAGTTTCCACCCAAGGGGGAAACCACACCTCCTTTGGCCATGGGCATCCTGGCAAAGTTGGCCCCACCCTGAGCCGGGCCAGGGTGCACTGGGGAAGCTGGTCTGACGTGTGCCAAGAGAAGTAAATGAGCCTGGGTGGGGCCTGAGGTAAGACAGGGTAGACATGTGCTCTGAACCCAGTTTTCTCATTTAGGAGTCTCTCTGGAAGTCCAATTTCTCCACAGAACCCGGGGCTTGGGAGAATTCAGTTTTTCTCTTTGGAAACTGACCCTTTCGAACTATGGGATTGGTGTGCTGTAGGCCAGAAGTGTTGGCCTCACCTCCCCCAGGAGGCCTTCCCAGACTGAGCCCCTTCCTTCCTCTCCCCCTCGTCCCCTTCTCCATCCCCCCATCTTACCTCCTTCCCTTCCCCACTGCACCTGTATATATGTTTGTACATATTTATTACCCTATTTTACTTGTACATATCTATTCTATTTATTTTATTTTGTTAGTATGTTTGGTTTTGTTCTGTCTCCCCCTTTTAGCCTGTGAGCCCACTGTTGGGTAGGGACTGTCTCTATGTGTTGCCGACTTGTACTTCCCAAGCGCTTAGTACAGTGCTCTGCACACAGTAAGCGCTCAATAAATACGATTGATTGATTGATTGGTGGATGAGGGAGTTTGATACAGACTTGGTCTCTAGCTTCTGGGGTTTCAGCGGTTGCTTTCAAAAGAGAAACTTTATCTAAATTGGAGGTTTGTGGGAAACCCATTGCCTGGGAATTTTCCAGAGTCTAGGAGTTAACCCTTCAAAAGACATGAGATGAATCAGGGAAGGCCTTCTTGAGGAGATGTGATTTTAAAAGATGGTTGAAGGTGGGGAGAGCTGTGGTCTGTTGACTATGAAGTGGGAGTGAGTTTGACGGATGAGAACCGGACACAGGGAGTTTGACCTGAAACCAGGTACCTGGTTTCCCCCTCGTCCCCGTCTCCATCCCCCCATCTTACCTCCTTCCCTTCCCCACAGCACCTGTATATATGGATATATGTTTGTACATATTTATTACTCTATCTTGTACATATCCTATTTATTTTGTTAGTATGTTTGGTTTTGTTCTCTGTCTCCCCCTTCTAGACTGTGAGCCCACTGTTGGGTAGGGACTGTCTCTATATGTTGCCAACTTGGACTTCCCAAGTGCTTAGTACAGTGCTCTGCACACAGTAAGCGCTCACGTGGCTCAGTGGAAAGAGCCCAAGCTTTGGAGTCAGAGGTCATGGGTTCAAATCCTGACTCCCCAAATTGTCAGCTGTGTGACTTTGGGCAGGTCACTTAACTTCTCTGTGCCTCAGTTCCCTCATCTGTAAAATGGGGAATAAGACTGTGAGCCCCCCGTGGGACAACCTGATCACCTTGTATCTCCCCAGCGCTTAGAACAGTGCCTTGCACATAGTAAGCGCTTAACGAATACCATTAAAAAAATAAATACAATTGATTGATTGATTGGTTCTTTCTCTGCTTGGGCCCAGCAGGGGATGAATTGGCTTAGGTCGGCCAAGATCTGGCCAGAGGATAGCAAGACTTAGCCTCTAGAGAAGGAACGTGACCTAGTGCAAGGAGCACGGGCCTGGAAATCAGAGGTCATGGGTTCTAATTCCAGCTCTGCCACATGTCTGCTGTGTGACCTTGGGCAAGTCAGTTAACTTCTCTGGGCCTCATTACCTCATCTGGAAAATGGGGATGAAGACTGCGAGCCCCATGAGGGACAGGGACAGTGACCAACCTGATTACCTTGTATCTACCCTAGCGCTTAGAACAGTGCCTGGCACATAGTAAGCGCTTAACAAATCCCACAATTCTTTTTCCTACAGGCCACTGGGTGGCGCTTAGTGCCCGTCCTTATCACTGGACCTGTATATATGTATATATGAAAACATATTTATTATGCTATTTATTTATTTTACTTGTACATATCTATTCTATTTATTTTATTTTGTTATTATGTTTGGTTTTGTTCTCTGTCTCCCCCTTTTAGACTGTGAGCCCACTGTTGGGTAGGGACCGTCTCTATATGTTGCCAACTTGGACTTCCCAAGGGCTTAGGACAGTGCTCTGCACACAGTAAGCACTCAAATACGATTGATTGATTGATTGGACATTAACCAGAACAGCCAAGGGAAGTCCAAGGGCCACAGAAAGAAATCATTCCTTCATTCAATCATTTTTATTGAGCGCTGACTGTATGCAGAGCAGTGTACTAAGCGCTTGGAAATGTACGATACAGCAATAAACAGACACATTCCCTACCCACAACCAGGTTTCTGGACACTGGAAGCTTTAGGGTTGTATCTTAAGATTTCCCAAAGAGCAGGGTAACTGCTGAAGTAACTCTTTGAGTGCCAGCCTATAGCCTTCCACTGGCCTAAGTAGTGACTGAGCCCAGCCTACCTCCTTCTTCCAGTGTCACCATATTAAGAGCAGGGAGTGGAATCGAGGTGACATGGTGATCCCACAGAAAAAAGCACAACTCCTCACCTCCAGCCTGATTTCTCTCTGGCCCAGGGACCAAGAGCCCCAGAAATTATTGTTCCACCTTCATATCTGGCAGACCATCACTCAACTCACCTTTTTTTTTTAAATGGTATTTATTAAATGCTTACTATGTGCCAGGCACAGTGGGGTATATACAAGATAATCAGGTGGGACGTAATCTCTGTCACACAAAGGGCTCACAGTCTTAATCTCCATTTTTCAGATGAGTCATAGAGAAGTTGAGTGACTTGCCCCAGGATTAGAACCCTGACTTCAAGGTCTGTGCTCTATCCACTAGGCCAAGCTGCTTCTCCCAAAACCATACTTCCTTTTTTTTTTTTTTTTGAATGGTATTTTTTAAGTGCTTAGCAGGTGCTGCTTCTCTGAGCACTTACTATATTTAACCACCAGTAGGTACTAGGGGAGATACAGGATAATCAGGTCAGACGCGTGGGGCTCACAGTCTTAAGTTAGAGGGAAGAGAAGCAGGGAAGAGAAGTTGCCTAGTGGATAGAGCACAGGAGGAAGGGAAGGGGAAGAGAAGAAAGGGTGAGAGGGAGGGAGGGAAGAAGGGGAGAGGAGGGAGGGAAGAAAGGGAGAGGAGGAAGGAGGGAGGGAGGGAAGGAAGGCAGGAGAGAAGGGAAGACAAGGAAGGCGGGAGAGGAAGAGGGACGCAGGGAAGAAAGGGAGAGGAGGAGGGAGGGAAGGAAGGAAGGCAGGAGAGAAGGGAAGACAAGGAAGGCGGGAGAGGAGGAGGGACGCAGGGAAGAAAGAGGAGGAAGGAGGGAGGGAAGGAGGGAAGAAAGGGAGAGAAGGAGGGAAGGAAGAAAGGGAGAGGAGAGAAGGAAGGAAGGCAGGAGAGAAGGGAAGACAAGGAAGGCGGCAGAGAAGGAGCGACAGAGGGGAAAAAAGGGAGAGGAGGAAGGAGAGAGGGAAGAAAGGGAGAGGAGGGAAGGAAGGGAGGCAGGAGAGAAGGGAAGACAAGGCGGCGGAGAAGGAGGGACAGGAAAAAAGGGAGAGGAGGAGGGACGCAGGGAAGAAAGGGAGAGGAGGAAGGAGGGACGGAAAAAAGGGAGAAGAGGGAAGGAAGGAAGGCAGGAGAGAAGGGAAGACAAGGAAGGCGGCAGAGAAAGAGGGACAGAGGGAAAAAAGGGAGAGGAGGAGGGACGCAGGGAAGAAAGGTGGAGGGAGGGAAAAAGAGAAGAAGGGATGGAGGGAGGGAGGGAAGCAAGGGAGAGAAGGAGGGAAGCAAGGTGAGGGAAGCAAGGGAGAGAAGGAGGGAAGAAAGGTGAGGGAAGCAAGGGAGAGAAGGAGGGAAGAAAGGTGAGGGAAGTGAGGGAGAGAAGGGAGGAGGAGGAGGCGGGAACCGGCCCCTGTCGGCAGTCCCAGGGCAGAGGTTGTAGTGGCCAGGATTGGGGCGGCCGGTGGCGGGGACCGACGGCCAGACCGACCCCCCAGGCACCCCCAGACCCGACCGGGCCCCAACCGGGCCGAGCCGCAGCGGGCAGGGGATGGGGGGCATCGGAGCGGCCGTGGCCCTCCGGGCCTGAAGGCGGTGGGCTGTGCCCAAGGCCGGGGCGCAGGGCAGAGCCGGGTGGGGGGCAGAGCCGGGTGGGGGGCAGCCCTGGCTCCTCCGGCCCCGGGCAGCAGCCTCCGGGTGGACAGTGGAGCCCTGACCGTGTCGGGGGAGACCCTTGGGGGCCTGGAAACAGGACTCGGAGGGGGTAGACGGTGACCCCTGGAAGGTGAGGAGGGTGGCCCCCTGACAGTGTGGGGGTGACCCCTGGGGGCATGGAAAGTGACCCCCTGAGGGTTTAGAGGGGGATCCCTGAGGGTGTGGAGAGTGATAATTATAATAATAATAATTATGGTATTTGTTAAGCACTTACTATGTACCAGGGACTGTACTAAGTGCTGGAGCCTGGAGGTATGGAGAAGGACCCCTGACAGTGTGGCGAGTGATCCCTTGGGTGCGTGGAAAGTGATCCCTGGGGGCATGGAGGGTGACCTCCTGAGGCTGTAGAGGGTGATCCCTGAGAGAGTGAAGGGTGACCCCCTGATGGTGTGGAGAGTGATAATAATAATAATAATGGTATTTGTTAAGCATTTTGTGCCAGGGACTGTACTAAGCACTGGACCCTGGAGATATGGAGAGGGACCCCTGACAATGTGGAGAGTGGAGGATGATCCTTGACAGTGTGGAGAGCGATGCCTTGGGTGCATGGAAAATGATCCCTGGGGGCATGGAGGGTGACCCCCTGACAGTATGGGGGTGACCCCTGGGGAGTGCAGGGTGACCTCCTGAGGGTGTAGAGGGTGGTCCCTGATGGTGTGGAGAGTGATAATAGTAATAATAACTATGGTTTTTGTTAAACACTTTCTCTGTGCCAGGCACTGCACACATGGAGAGTGACCCCTGACAGTGTGGGAGGTGATCCCTGGGGGCGTAGAGGGTGACCCCTGAGGGCGTGGAGAGTGTCCCCTGATGGTGTGGAGGGTGATTCCTTGGGGCATGGAAGGTGATCTCTGGGGGTGGGAGTGACCCCCGGAGGCATAGTGGCCGACCCCAGAGATCACCTTCCGTGCCATGAAAGTGATCCTGCTGTGTGACCTTGGGTAAGTCACTTAACTTCTCACAGCCTCAGTTACCTCATCTGTAAAATGGGGATGAAGACTGTGAGCCCCATGTGGGACAACCTGATCACCTTGTATCCCCCCGAGCGCTTAGAACAGTGCTTTGCACATAGTAAGCGCTTAACAAATGCCATCATCATCATCATCATCCCTGGGGGTTTGGAGGGTTATCCCTGCCAGTATGGAGGGGGATTCATTCGGTCACATTTATTCAGTCGTATTCATTGAGCGCTTACTACGGGCAAAGTGCTTAGTGACCCCTGGGGTCGTGGAGAGTGACCCCTGGGGATGTGGAGAGTCATCCCTAGGGTTGCAGAGGGTGGCCCCTATGGAGGTGTGGGGCCTGATCAATCAATCAATCAATCGTATTTATTGAGCGCTTACTGTGTGCAGAGCACTGGACTAAGCGCTTGGGAAGTACAAGCTGGCAACATATAGAGACGGTCCCTACCCAACAGTAGGCTCACAGTCTAGAAGGGGGAGACAGAGAACAAAACCAAACATATTAACAAAATAAAATAAATAGAGCAGATATGTACAAGTGAAATAAATAAATTGGACCAGGTTCCATCTATCACCCTGGTCACTGTGAGAATATAGCACAGGGGTAGTCCCAGGAGAGAAGCAGCATGGCCTACTGACTAGAGCACGGGCCTGAGAGTCAGAAGGCTATGGGTTCCCAAGTGCTTAGTACAGTGCTCTGCACACAGTAAGCGCTCAATAAATACGATCGAATGAGCCCATGAGCCTGTTGTTGGGTAGGGACCGTCACTATATGTTGCCAATTTGTACTTCCCACAGGTGAGGGGGATGGAAAGGGGGAAGAGGGGGAGAGGAAGGAGGGGGCTCAGTCTGGGAAGGCGCTTACTGTGTGCAGAGCACTGTACTAAGCATTTTGGAGAGTACGTTACACTCGAGCTAATTTATTGAGCGCTTACTGTGTGCAGAGCACTGTAGTAAGCATTTGGAAGGGTACGGTACACTTGAGCTAATTTATTGAGCGCTTACTGTGTGCAGAGCACTGTAGTAAGCATTTGGGAGAGTACGGTACACTCAAGCTAATTTATTGCATGCTTACTGTATGCAGAGCACTGTACTAAGCATTTGGGAGGGTACGGTACACTCGAGCTAATTTATTGAGTGCTTACTGTGTGCAGAGCATTGTACTAAGCATTTGGGAGGGTACGGTACACTTGAGCTAATTTATTGAGCGCTTACTGTGTGCAGAGCATTGTATTAAGCATTTGGGAGAGTACGGTACACTCGAGCTAATTTATTGCACGCTTACTGTGTGCAGAGCACTGTATTAAGCATTTGGAAGAGTATGATACACTCGAGCTTATTTATTGAGTGCTTACTGTGTGCACAGCACTGTACTAAGCATTTGGGAGAGTACGGTACACTCGAGCTAATTTATTGCACGCTTACTGTGTGCAGAGCACTGTACTAAGCATTTGGAAGAGTACGGTACACGAGCTTATTTATTGAGCGCTTACTATTTATTTATTATTACTCTATTATTACTCTATTTTACTTGTACATATCTATTCTATTTATTTTATTTTGTTAGAATGTTTGGTTTTGTTCTCTGTCTCCCCCTTTTAGACTGTGAGCCTGCTGTTGGGTAGGGACTGTCTCTATATGTTGCCAACTTGTACTTTCCAGGCACTTAGTACAGTGTTCTGCACACAATAAGCGCTCAATAAATACGACTGATTGATTGCAGAGCACTATACTAAGCATTTTGGAGAGTACGTTACACTCGAGCAAATTTATTGAGCGCTTACTGTGTGCAGAGCACTGTACTAAGCATTTGGAAGAGTACGGTACACTCGAGTTTATTTATTGAGGACTTACTGTGTGCAGAGCACTGTACTAAGCACTTGGGAGAGTACGGTACACTCGAGCTAATTTATTGCGTGCTTACTGTGTGCACAGCACTGTACTAAGCACTAGGAAGAGTACGATACACTCGAGCTTATTTATTGAGCGCTTACTGTGTGCAGAGCACTGTACTAAGCACTTGGGAGAGTATGATACAATAAACAGACACATTAACTGCCCAAAATGTGCTTATAGACTAGAGGGGCTGTAAGCTACTGTGTGCAAAGTTTCTATAGGCTACTGTGTGCAAAGCACTGTACTAAACGCTTGGGAGAGTACAATGTAACAGTAAACAAACACATTCTTGTCCTCACCCCAAGCCCTTGCCACTTTCTCCTCCTCCCCCAAAACCCTCTTATTAGGAGGAGCTGAGAGGGAGCTGGAAATGGTTCTGGGGAACGGAGCTCCATTCGTTGTGGGCAGGGAATCTGTCCGTTAGACTATTGTGTTGTAATAATAATAATAATAATGATGGCATTTATTAAGCGCTTACTATGTGCAAAGCACTGTTCTAAGCGCTGGGGAGGTTACAAGGTGATCAGATTGTCCCACGGGGGGCTCACAGTAATAATAATATTAATTCATTCATTCAATCGTATTTATTGAGCGCTTACTGTGTGCAGAGCACTGGACTAAGCTCTTGGAAAGTACAAGTTGGCAACATATATAGTAATATGTATATAATAATAATAATAATGGCATTTATTAAGCACTTACTATGTGCAAAGCATTGTTCTAAGCGCTGGGGGTGATACAAGGTGATCAAGTTGTCCTACGTGGGGCTCACAGTCTTAATCCCCGTTTTACAGATGAGGGAACTGAGGCTCAGAGAAGTAAAGTGACTTGCCCAGTGTCACACAGCAGACAAGTGGCGGAGCCGGGACTAGAACCCATGAGCTCTGACTCCCAAGCCCGGGCTCTTTCCACTGAACCACGCTGTTGTACTCTCCCAAATGCTTAGTACAGTGCCCTGCACACAGTAATCACTCAGTAAATACAGTTGATTGATTGAGTGTGAGGACGCTTAGACTCTAAGCTCCTTGTGGGCAGGGAAGACTCTAAGCTCCTTGTGGGCAGGGAAGATGCCCATAATATTGTTCCATTGTACTCTCCCAAGTGCTTAATACAGTGCTCTGCAGGCAGTAAGCACTCAATAAATATGATTGAGTGAGAGAATGCTTAGACTGTAAACTCGTTGTGGGCAGGAAAAGTGTCTGTTATATTGTTCTATTGTATTCTCCCAAGCGCTCAGTACAGCGCTGCATGCAGTAAATGTTGCTTTATCTACTTGGAGATAAAGCTATCTAGACCGTGAGCTCGTTGTTGGGTAGGGACCGTCTCTATATAATGATAATAATAATAATAATAATAATAATGGTATTTGTTAAGCACTTACTATGTGCAAAGCACTGTTCTAAGCGCTGGGGAGCTTACAAGGTGACCAGGTTGTCCCACTGGGGGCTCGCAGTTTTCATCCCCATTTTCCAGATGAGGGAACTGAGGCCCAGAGAAGTGACTTGCCCACAGTCACACAGCGGACAGTCGGCAGAGCCGGGATTTGAACCCCTGACCTCTGACTCCAAAGCCCGGGCTCTTTCCAGCTGAGCCACCCTGCTTCTCATCTGGATGTCAAATCTACATATTTCCCACTTGTACTTCCCAAGTGCTTAGTACAGTGCTCCGCACACAGTAAGCGCTCAATAAATTTTATTTTGTTAGCATGTTTGGTTTTGTTGTCTCCCCCTTCTAGACCGTGAGCCCGCTGTTGGGTCGGGACCGTCTCTATGTGTTGCCGACTTGTACTTCCCAAGCGCTTAGTCCAGCGCTCTGCACACAGTAAGCGCTCAATAAATACAATTGATTGATTGATTGATTGAATGAATATGATTGACTGGCTGACTTAGCAGGCCCCAGGCTGGGTGAAGCTCTGGAGTCGGGGTGGGGGCCGACCAACTGGCCGCTTGGCCCGTCCCCCACCCCAAGCACGGACCCCCTGAGCTGATGGTCCCCAAGTTGACCGCCCAGCCCGAGGCCTGGAAGTTGCCTGTCCCCAACAGGACGACGATGGCTCTCCTCCCGGATCGGCGACGACGTCCAGACGCGGCCCACAGAGCAGGTGCTGGACTTTGGGGGACGGATCCCTCCCTGGCCCCCCTCGGGACAGACCCCCTGCCCCCGGGGTGGACTCTTCAGCCCATCGCCAGGACCCCTTGGACTGGCAGAGGCGCTTAGTCCAGTGCTCTGCACACAGTAAGCGCTCAATAAATACGATTGATTGATAGTAAAAGCTTAATAAATGCCATCATCATCATTATTATTATTATGTGGGACAACCTGACGACGTTGTACCCCCCCCCCCCCCAGCGCTTAGAGCGGTGCTTGGCACATAGTAAGCGCTTAACAAATGCCGTGATTATTATTATTCATCATCATCATCAATGGTATTTATTGAGCGCTTACTATGTGCAGAGCACTGTACTGAGCGCTTGGGAAGTACAAATTGGCAACATCTAGAGACAGCCCCTACCCAACAGTGGGCTCATAGTCTAAAAGGGGGAGACAGAGAACAAAACCAAACATACTAACAAAATAAAATAAATAGAAAAGCTATGTTCAAGTAAAATAAATAAATAAATAGAGTAATAAATATGTACAAACATATATATATATATATATGTATATATATTATTATTCTTAATGAAGGAATGAAGGACCGGTGGGGGGGGGGAGGCTAAGTTATGGGGGTCCAGGTCAGTGGCTCGTTTCCTCTCGCCCCCCCCTGACAATTTAAAACCCAAAAAATCCAAATTGAGACTCCTCAGCTTTTGTCTGCCAGGGCTGAGGCTGGGAGAGGCCTGTTGATGCGGGCCTTGGGGCCTCTAATAAAAATAATAATAATCAATATGTAATGATGACATTTGTTAAGCACTTACTATGTGCAAAGCACTGTTCTAAGCACTGGGGGGGATACAAGGTGATCAGGTTGTCCCACGTGGGGCTCACAGTCTTAATCCCCATTTTATTTTACCTGTACATATCTATTCTATTTATTTTATTTTGTTAGTATGTTTGGTTTTGTTCTCCGTCTCCCCCTTTTAGACTGTGAGCCCACTGTTGGGTAGGGACTGTCTCTATATGTTGCCAACTTGGACTTCCCAAGCGCTTAGTACAGTGCTCTTCACACAGTGAGCGCTCAATAAATATGATTGATTGATTGATTGATTTACAGATGAGGGAACTGAGGCGCAGAGACGTTAAGTGACTTGCCCAAGGTCACACAGCAGACATGTGGCAGAGCCGGGATTCAAACCCATGACCTCTGACTCCCAAGCCCGGGCTCTTTCCACAGAGCCACGCTGCTTCTCTAATGAAGAGAGAATCTGGCCCATATTCTCTAAATTTAGAGAATATGGGCCAGACACTGTACTGAGCACTGGGGTGGAAACAAGGAAATTGGGTTGGACACAGTCCCTTGTCCCACGTGGGGCTCAGAGTCTCAATCCCCATTTTAGAGATGAGGTAACTGAGGTCCAGAGAAGTGAAATGATTTGCCCAAGGTCGCACAGCAGACAAGTGGCGGAGCCGGGATTAGAACCCATGAAGCAGCATGGCTCAGTGGAAAGAGCACGGGCTTGGGCGTCAGAGGTCGAGGGTTCAAATCCCAGCTCCGCCAATTGTCAGCTGTGTGACTTTGGGCAAGTCAAGTAACTTCTCTGTGCCTCAGTTACCTCATCTGAAAAATGGGGCTGAAGAGACTGTGAGCCCCACGTGGGACAAACTGATCACCTTGTAACCTCCCCAACGCTTAGAACAGTGCTTTGCACACAGTGAAGCAGCGTGGCTTAGTGGAAAGAGCACGGGCTTGGGAGTCAGAGGTCGTGGGTTCTAGTCCCGCCTCTGCCACTTGTCAGCTGTGTGACCTTGGGCAAGTCACTTAACTTCTCTGGGCCTCAGTTCCCTCATCTGTAAAATGGGGATAATAATAATAATAATTATGGCATTTATTAAGCGCTTACTATGTGCAAGGCACTGTTCTAAGCGCTGGGGAGGTTACAAGCCGATCAGGTTGCCCCACGAGGGGCTCACAGTCTTAATCCCCATTTTACAGAGGAGGTAACTGAGGCCCAGAGAAGTGAAGTGACTTGCCCAAAGTCACACAGCTGACAATCGGCAGAGCTGGGATGAAGACTGAGAGCCCCACGTAGGACAACCTGATTACCTTGTATCTACCCCAGTGCTTAGAACAGTGCTTGGCACATAGTAAGCGCTTAACAAATACCAGCAGTATTATTAGTAGTCATCCCCCTCTCCATCCCCCCATCTTACCTCCTTCTCTTCCCCACAGCACCTTTATATATGTATATATGTTTGTACAAATCTATTACTCTATTTATTTATTTATCTTACTTGTACATATCTATTCTATTTATTTTATTTTATTAGTATGTTTGGTTTAATTCTCTGTCTCCCCCTTCTAGACTGTGAGCCCACTGTTGGGTAGGGACTGTCTCTAGATGTTGCCAACTTGGGCTTCCCAAGCGCTTAGTACAGTGCTCTGCACACAGTAAGCGCTCAATAAATACGATTGATTGATTCATAGTAAAAGCTTAATAAATGCCATCATCACTATTATGTGGGACAACCTGATGACCTTGTGTCCCCCCAGCGCTTAGAGCAGTGCTTGGCACATAGTAAGCAATTAACAAATGCCGTGATTATTATCATTATTATTATTCTTAATGAAGGAATGAAAGGGAGGCGCCCACCCTCGTGCCTCGCCCGGGTCCCTCCAGTGCCCCGTGCCGGAGCTGCCCGCTCCCTCCCTGCCGGCAGGTGTCGCTGCAGGGCCGCCGGGCGGGCTGGGCGCGGCGCTCGTGCCGAGCACTTCCGGCGCCTCTATGGTGGCGGCGCGGCGGGGGCGCCGGGCGGCGCACGTGGGTCCCAAGGGCGCTGGCAACAGGGGGCACCGCCAACGGGGGGTGCTGCCAACAGGGGGCGCCGCCAACCGGGGGCACTGCCAAGGGGGGGTGCTGCCAACAGAGGGCGCTGCCAACAAGGGGGCGCTGCCAAGAGGGGGCGCTGCCAACAAGGGGCACTGGCAACAGGGGGCGCTGCCAATAACAGGGGGCACTGCCAAGAGGGCTCGCTGCTAACAGAGGGCGCTGCCAACAGGGGGCGCTGCCAACAGGGGGCGCTGCCAACAACAGGGGGCACTGCCAAGAGGGCTCGCTGCCAACAGGGGGCACTGCCAAGAGGGGGCGCTGCCAACAGGGGGCGCTGTTAACAGGGGGCACTGCCAAGAGGGGGCGCTGCCAACAGAGGGCGCTGCCAACCGGGGGCGCTGGCAACAGACGGTGCTGCCAAGAGACGGTGCTGCCAACAGGGGGCGCTGCCAAGAGGGCGCGCTGCCAACAGAGGGCGCTGCCAATAGGGGGCGCTGCCAATAAGGGGCACTGCCAACAGGGGGCGCTGCCAACAAGGGGCACTGCCAACAGGGGGCGCTGCCAACAGAGGGGAGGGCGCTGCCAACCGGGGGCACTGCCAACAGGGGGCGCTGGCAACAGACGACGCTGCCAAGCAGGGGCACTGCCAACAGGGGGCACTGCCAACAGGGGGCGCTGCCAACCTGGCGCGCGGGACGCTGCCCTCCACGTGGCAGGGTTGGTCCTGGGGCCTCCTCCCGGTGCCCGTCGGGTGGCAGAGCACCGGGCTGGCGGCCCTCGGGGGCGGGGGCCGGGTTGCCCCCCGTCGCTGGCTGTCCGCCGGCAAGGCCCCCTCCGTGCCCGGCGGTGGCCGGCGGTGGGTGCCGCCCTGGCAGCGGGCACGGGAGCCGGAGGTCCGGCCGGGGGGCGCCGAGCTGCGCCGGCTGCTGGAGGACGACGCGCCCCGGGGGCGGGAGCGGGAGCGGCTGGCGGCGGGCACGGAGGCCCTGTTCGGGGTGGCACCGTGCTCCCTGGCACTGCTGGCAGCCCGCAGGGCCGCCACCCGCCTGTTCCTCAACGCCCCCCGGCCGGGGCTGGCCCGGCTGGCCGAGGCGCGGGGGGTCCCGCTGCGGACTGTCCCGCGCAGGGTCCTGGACGGGCTGTGCGGGCACCGCGGGCACCAGGGGGTCTGCCTGGAGGTGACGCCCCTAAGGCCCGGCAGCTGGGCACGACACGGCGGGCAAGGGGAGGGCGACGACGGCGAAAAGGGAAGACGGGGGCAGCGCCTCTGCCTGCTCCTCGACAGGATCCAGGACCCCAGGAACCTCGGGGCCCTCCTCCGCACCGCCCACTTCTTCGGCGTGGATGAAGTCATCACCAGCCTGACCAACAGGTAAGGTGCCCCCCCCTGACACAATCACAATCGATCAATCGATCATTCGTATTTATTGAGCGCTTACTGGGTGCAGAGCGCTGGACTGAGCGCTTGGGAATAGCATCATCATCATCAATCGTATGTATTGAGCGCTTACTGGGTGCAGAGCACCGTGCTAAGCGCTTGGGAAGTACAAGTTGGCAACATCTAGAGACGGTCCCTACCCAACAGTGGGCTCACAGTCTAAAAGGGGGAGACGGAGAACAAAACCAAACGTGCTAACAAAATAAAATAAATAGAATAGATATGGACAAGTAAGATAAATTAATAGAGTAATAAATCTGTACAAACATATATCCATATATCCAGGTGCTGTGGGGAAGGGAAGGAGGTAAGATGGGGGGGATGGAGAGGGGGACGAGGGCTGTCTCTATATGTTGCCAAAGCCCTTGGGAATATATATGTATATATGTTTATATATGTTTGTACATATTTATTACTCTATTTATTTTAATTGTACATATCTGTTCTATTTATTTTATTTTGTTAGTACGTTTGGTTTTGTTCTCTGTCTCCCCCTTTTAGACTGTGAGCCCACTGTTGGGTAGGGACTGTCTCTATATGTTGCCAAAGCGCTTGGGAATATATATGTATATATGTTTATATGTGTTTGTACATATTTATTACTCTGTTTCTTTATTTTAATTGTACATATCTATTCTATTTATTTTGTTAGTATGTTTGGTTTTGTTCTCTGTCTCCCCCTTTTAGACTGTGAGCCCACTGTTGGGGAGGGACTGTCTCTATATGTTGCCAAAGCACTTGGGAATATATATGTATAAATGCTTATATATGTATATATATAAACATATGTATATATGTTTGTACATATTTATTACTCTATTTCTTTATTTTAATCGTACCTATCTATTCCATGTATTTTATTTTGTTAATATGTTTGGTTGTCCGTCTCCCTCTTCTAGACTCCCTCTTCTAGACTCTGTTGGGTAGGGACCGTCTCTATCTGTTGCCAACTTGGGACTTCCCAATCAATCAATCAATCAATCAATCAATCGTACTTATTGAGCACTTTCTGTGTGCAGAGCACTGTACTAAGCGCTTGGGAAGCCCAAATTGGCAACATATAGAGACAGTCCCTACCCAACAGTGGGCTCACAGTCTAAAAGGGGGAGACAGAGAACAAAACCACACATACTAACAAAATAAAATAAATAGAATAGATATGTACAATTAAAATAAAGAAATAGAGTAATAAATATGTGCAAACATATATACATATATACATATATATTCCCAAGCGCTTTGGCAACATATAGAGACAGTCCCTACCCAACAGTGGGCTCACAGTCTGAAAGGGGGAGACAGAAAACAAAAACCAAACGTGCTAACAAAATAAAATAAATAGAATAGATATGGACAAGTAAGATAAATAAATAGAGTAATAAATCTGTACAAACATATATCCATATATACAGGTGCTGTGGGGAAGGGAAGGCGGTAAGATGGGGGGGATGGAGAGGGGGACGAGGGCTGTCTCTATATGTTGCCAAATCCCTTGGGAATATATATGTATATATGTTTATATATGTTTGTACATATTTATTACTCTATTTATTTTAATTGTACATATCCATTCTATTTATTTTATTTTGTTAGGATGTTTGGTTGGGGAGGGACTGTCTCTAGATGTTGCCAAAGCGCTTGGGAATATATATGTATATATGTTTGTACGTATTTATTACTCTATTTATTTTAATTGTACATATCTATCCTATTTATTTTATTTTGTTAGTACGTTTGGTTTTGTTCTCTGTCTCCCCCTTTTAGACTGTGAGCCCACTGTTGGGGAGGGACTGTCTCTAGATGTTGCCAAAGCGCTTGGGAATATATATGTATATATGTTTATATATTTGTACATATTACTCTATTTATTTATTTATTTATTTTAATTGTACATATCTATTCTATTTATCTTATTTTGTTAGGATGTTTGGTTTTGTTCTCTGTCTCCCCCTTTTCAGACTGTGAGCCCACTGTTGGGGAGGGACTGTCTCTAGATGTTGCCAAAGCACTTGGGAATATATATGTATATATGTTTGTACATATTTATTACTCTATTTTAATTGTACATATCTATTCTATTTATCTTATTTTGTTAGTATGTGTGGTTTTGTTCTCTGTCTCCCCCTTTTAGACTGTGAGCCCACTGTTGGGGACGGACTGTCTCTAGATGTTGCCAAAGCGCTTGGGAATATATATGTATATATGTATATATGTTTATATATGTTTGTACATATTTATTACTCTATTTATTTATTTTAATTGTACATATCTGTTCTATTTATTTTATTTTGTTAGTATGCTTGGTTTTGTTCTCTGTCTCCCCCTTTTAGACTGTGAGCCCGCTGTTGGGTAGGGACTGTCTCTATATGTTGCCAAAGTGCTTGGGAATATATATGTATATATGTTTATATATATATATATATATATATATATATATATATATATATACACACACACATGTATATATGTTTGTACATAGTTCTTACTCTATTTCTTTATTTTAATTGTACATATCTATTCTATTTATTTTATTTTGTTAGTATGTGTGGTTTTGTTCTCTGTCTCCCCCTTTGAGACTGTGAGCCCACTGTTGGGTAGGGACTGTCTCTATATGTTGCCAAAGCGCTTGGGAATATATATGTATATATGTATATATGTTTGTACATATTTATTACTCTTTATTTTAATTGTACATATCTATTCTATTTATTTTATTTTGTTAGTATGTGTGGTTTTGTTCTCTGTCTCCCCCTTTTAGACTGTGAGCCCACTGTTGGGTAGGGACTGTCTCTATATGTTGCCAATTTGGGCTTCCCAAGCGCTTAGTACAGTGCTCTGCACACAGAAAGTGCTCAATAAGTATGATTGATTGATTGATTGATTGATTGGGAAGTCCCAAGTTGGCAACAGATAGAGACGGTCCCTACCCAACAGAGTCTAGAAGAGGGAGTCTAGAAGAGGGAGACGGACAACCAAACATATTAACAAAATAAAATACATGGAATAGATAGGTACAAGGAAAATAAATAAATAGAGTAATAAATATGTACAAACATATGCACATCTATACGGGTGCTGTGGGGAAGGGAAGGAGGTAATTCATTCAATAAATTCATTCAATAAATACGATTGAATGAATGAATGAAAGGTAAGGCGGAGGGAATGGAGAGAGGAAGGAGGGGGAACTATCTAACTAGCGTAACTAGTTCCCTCATCTGTAAAATGTAAATGTAAAATTCCCTCAGTTCCCTCATCTGTAAAATGGGGATTAAGACTGTGAGACCCATGAGGGATACGGATAATAATAATAGTAATGGCATTTGTTAAGCGCTTACTATGTGCAGAGCACTGTTCTAAGCGCTGGGGAGGGATACAAGGTGATCAAGTTGTCCCACTTGGGGCTCATAGTCTTAATCCCCAGTTTACAGATGAGAGAACTGAGGATCAGAGAAGTTAAGTGACTCGCCCAAGGTCATACAGCAGACATGTGGTGGAGCTGGGATTCGAACCCATGACCTCTGACTCCAAAGCCTCGGCTCTTTGCACTGAGCCATGCTGCTTCTCTAGAGAAGCAGAAGCGGCCTGGCTCGGGGGAAGGAGCCCGGGTTTGGGACTCTGAGGTCATGGGTTCAAATCCCAGCCCCCGCCAATTGTCAGCTGGGTGACTTTGGGGCGAGTCATGTCGCTCAATGGAAGAGCCCGGGCTTTGGAGTCAGAGTGCATGGGTTCAAATCCCGGCTCTGCCGACTGTCAGCTGGGTGACTTTGGGTGAGTCACTTCACTTCTCTGGGCCTCAGTTCCCTCATCTGTAAAATGGGAATTAAGACTGTGAGCCCCTCGTGGGACAAGCTGATTACCTTGTAACCTTCCCAGCGCTTAGAACGGTGCTTTGTACATATTAAGCGCTTAATAAATGCCATCATTAATTAATTCTCTGGGCCTCAGTTCCCTCATCTGGAAAATGGGGATGAAGACTGGGAGCCCCTCATGCGACAACCTTGATTACCTTGTATTTCTCCCCCCCCCCCCCCCAGCTTAGAACAGTGCTTAGCACATAGTAAGTGTTTAACAAATACCAACATTGTTATTATTATTATTATTATTATTATTCTCTGGGCTTCAGTTCCCTCATCTGTAAAATGAGGATGAAGACTGTGAGCCCCACGTGGGACAACCTGATCACCTTGTGTCCCCCGCAGTGCTTAGAACGGTGCTTGGCACATAGTAAGCATTTAACAAAAACCAACATTATTATTATTATTATTCTCTGTGCCTCAGTTCCCTCATCTGTAAAATGAGGATGAAGACTGTGAGCCCCACGTGGGACAACCTGATCACCTTGTATCCCGCCAGTGCTTACAACAGTGCTTTGCACATAGGAAGCGCTTAACAAATACCATCATTATTATTTAAGAAATAATAATACTAATAAACGTGGTTTGTCAAGCCCTTACTGGGTGCCAGGCACTATACTAAGCGCTGGGGTGGATGCAGGCCAATCGAGTGGGGCACAGTCCCTATCCCCATTTGAAGATGAGGGAACTGAGGCCCAGAGAAGCGAAGCGACTTGCCCAAAGTCACACAGCCGACAAGGGGCGGAGCGGGATTAGAACCCACGACCTCCGACTCCCAAGTTGGGGCTCTTTCCACTAAGCCACGCTGTTTCCCCAAGCAAAGCGGGGATGCAGGCAAATAATAATAATAATTAATAATGACATTTATTCAAAGCCCATGCTCTTTCCACTGAGCCATGCTGCTTCCCCAGTTCCTGGCCCACATGGGCCATTTGACAGATGAGGGAACTGAGGCCCAGAGGAGAGAAGTGACTTACCTAAGGTCACACAGTAGACACGTGGCAGAGCCGGGATTTTTTTTTTTTAATGGTATTTATTAAGGGCTTACTATGTGCAAAGCACTTTTCTAAGCGCTGGGGAGGTTACATGGTGATCAGGTTGTCCCATGCGGGGCTCACAGTCTTAATCCCCATTTTACAGATGAGGGAACTGAGGCCCAGAGAAGTTGTGACTTGCCCAAAGTCACACAGCTGACAATTGGCGGAGCTGGGATTCGAACCCATGACCTCTGACTCCAATTTCCGTTGAGCCTCTGCCTCTCTAGATTAGAACCCAGGTCTTGACTCCCAGAATCGGGCTCTTTCCACTATGCCATGCTTCCGTCCTCTGTCCACTGTCAGATCTGGAGTTTTTGCTTTTTTAAAAGAATAAAAATTGATGGTATTCTTTAAGCGCTTGCCATGTGCCAGGCACTGTCCTAAGCCCTGGGGTAGGTACAAGCTAATCGGATTAGACGTGGTCCAGGGGCCACATGGGGCTCCCCGTCTTCATCCCCATTTGACAGATGAGGGAACTGAGACCCAAAGAAGTGAAGTGACTTGCCCAGGGTCACGCATTAGACACGTGGCAGAGTCGGGATTAGAACCCAGGTCCTTCTGACTCGCAGCCTGTCCTCCATCACCATCTGGTTTGGAGTGTTGAGAATCGTGTCTGCCCCCCGGGGCCTGCCCTGCTTTGATCCCGAGTTTATTCAAAGGGCCAAATGGAGAAATGTGTGTGTGTGGGGGGTGTATTCATTCATTCAGTCGTATTTATTGAGCGCTTACTGTGCGCAGAGCACTGTACTAAGCACTTGGGAAGTACAGGTCGGCAACATATGTACAAGTTGGCTGTAATTCTATTTATTCTGATGGTATTGATACCTGCCTACTTGCTTTGTTGTCTATCTCCCCCTTCTAATAATAATAATAATAATGCCATTCATTAAGCGCTTACTACGTGCAAGGCACTGTTCTCAGCACTGGGGAGGTTACAAGGTGATCAGGTTGTCCCACAGGGGGCTAACAGTCAATCCCCATTTGACAGATGAGGTAACTGAGGCCCAGTGAAGTGACTTGCCCAAAGTCACACAGCTAACCATTGGCGGAGGTGGGATTTGAACCCATGACCACTGACTCCAAATCAATCAATCAGCCAATCAATCGTATTTATTGAGCGCTTACTGTGTGCAGAGCACTGTACTAAGCGCTTGGGAATAATAATAGTAATAATAATAATGGTATTTGTTAAGCTCTTACTATGTGCAAAGCACTGTTCTAAGCGCTGGGGGGATACAAGGTGATAGGTTGCCCCACATGGGGCTCACAATCTTAATCCCCATTTTACAGATGAGGTAACTGAGGCAGAGAGAAGTGAGGTGACTTGCCC
The DNA here is from genome assembly GCF_015852505.1 of Tachyglossus aculeatus. Lineage (NCBI taxonomy): Eukaryota > Metazoa > Chordata > Mammalia > Monotremata > Tachyglossidae > Tachyglossus > Tachyglossus aculeatus. Next base: position 43,375,665 of record NC_052082.1, on the reverse strand, counting down.
AAAGTCACACAGCTGACAGTTGGCGGAGCCGGAATTTGAACCCACGACCTCTGACTCCAAAGCCCGGGCTCTTTCCACTGAGCCACGCTGCTGCTCTTTTCTACCTGACCTCTACATTTTACCCCTTCTCCCTTCCTTGCCTGCTTCTTGGGAAAAATGACAAGTTATACCAAAGAGTATATGTTCTTTAGATGGATTTCAAAAGATAGTCATTTTAGAAGGAGTACAGTTGGCAACATCTAGAGACAGTCCCTACCCAACAGTGGGCTCCCAGTCTAAAAGGGGGAGACAGAGAACAAAACCAAACACACTCACAAAATAAAATAAATAGAATAGATATGGACAAGTAAAATAAATAAATAAATAGAGCCACGCTGCTTCTAGACTGTGAGCCCGTTGTTGGGTAGGGATTGCCTGCTGCCGAGTTGTACTTCCCAAGCGCTTCGCACAGTGCTCTCTGCCCACCGTAAGCGCTCAATAAATGCAATTGAATGAACGAGTGACTGTGTTGTGTGCCAAACTCATCCCTGCTGTGGTCCCTGCAGCTGCCCACTGTCCCCCGTGGTGAGCAAGGCCAGCGCCGGAGCCCTGGAGGTCCTGCAGGTGTACGGGGCCGACGACCTCCCGGGATTGCTGAAGGTGAGCTGCGGCTGGCAGGGGAGCCGGGAGGCGGGGAGCGCCCAATCCCTGAAGGTCAAGACGTCCGGAGCCAACGCACCCCATTCATTCCATGCAATCGTATTTATTGAGCGCTTACTGTGTGCAGAGCACTGTGCTAAGCGCTTGGGAAGTCCGAGTTGGCAACAAAGAGAGACGGTCCCTACCCAGCAGCGGGCTCACAGTCTAGAAGGGGGAGACAGACAATAAAACAAAACATATTCACAAAATAAAATAAATAGAATAAATACGTACAAATAAAATAAATAAATAGAGCAACAGGTCCTGGCTCCGAAGCCAGTGGTCTCTCCACCAGGCCGTAGCGTTCCCCTTCAAGATGTGCTTAGAAATTCCTTTCAGTTTTCCAACGGATTTAACTGTGCCTGTCCAGATGGGTCCTTGGCAGATACCTCCTTATTTCATTCCTTCTTTTCTTCTTGCAGGGCTATTACTTCATAATACCGGGGCAGGAAAGGGCCACTTTTCGTCTTCTCTTCCTTCTTGACGTTGACGTTCTCGTAATGTACCGTACCTTCCTGCATTAGGTCGTAGTCCCCCGGCCCCGGGCCTTCTCTATGAATCGCATTGCGCCTTCCCGTCAGATGGCCGAAATAGACGCCCCTGTATTTCCTGGTAGAGTACGGACCATCCAACAGGGGTTTGTAGTAGGCAGGACCCAGCGTTTTATCGCTGGGTGGTGGGAACTGTCTTAAGATGGTGCCATCTTCATTTACTTGATATCCAAAAGACTGTCCGGGTGAAGGAGTAGATGGAACGTCTACCTTTGGGCAAAGTTTCTGGCCTCTTGACATTTTCGATTGAAAATGCTGCGGAGCCTCTTTCAGTTTCTTTTTCATAATCTCCAGGGCCGTCCGCCTCTTCCAGATTTGGCCGCGTTTCCCTCACGGGGCATGAAGGGGCCGTCTCGGTCTGCTGTGGGGCAGGGCCCAGCCAGGAGGACGGGCTGGGCGTGGGGTGGGCCGTGGAGGGGGCTACCAAATATCTCCCCGACCACAAATAAACACCTCCAGCCTTCCAGCCCTTTGGCCTCCAAGGCTGTGAGCAGCAGGAATCCTCCGTGGAGAGCCGCCGTCACTCGGTCTCAGCCATGGAACCCGTCTATCAATCAATCAATCAATCAATCGTATTTATTAAGCGCTTACTGTAGAGCACTGTACTGAGCGCTTGGGAAGTACAAGTTGGCAACATATAGAGACGGTCCCTACCCAACAGTGGGCTCACAGTCTAAAAGCTGGTTCTTGTTGTTTTGTACCCTTCCAAGCGCTTAGTACAATGGTTTGCACACAGTAAGTGCTCAGTAAATACGATTGAATGAATGTTATAATGTACTCTTCCAAGCGCTTAGTACAATGCTTTGCACACAGTAAGCGCTCAATAGATACGATTGAATGAATGAATGTTATATTGTACTCTCCCAAGCTCCTAATACAGTGTTCTGCACACAGTAAGTGCTCAATAAAGACGATCGAATGAATGAATGTTATAGGGTACTCTCCCAAGTGCTTAGTACAGTGCTTTGCACACAGTGAGCACTCAATAAATACGATTGATTGAATGAATGTTACATTGTACTCTCCCCAGTGCTTAGTACAGTTTTCTGCACTCAGTAAGCGCTCAATAAATACGATCGAATGAATGAATGTTATATGGTACTCTCCCAAGTGCTTACTACAGTGCTTTGCACACAGCGCTCAATAAATACGATCGAATGAATGAATGTTATATGGTACTCTCCCAAGTGCTTACTACAGTGCTTTGCACAGAGTAAGCGCTCAATAAATACGATCGGATGAATGTTATAGTGTACTCTCCCAAGCGTTAGTACAGTGTTCTGCACACAGTACGCACTCAATAAATACGATCGAATGAATGAATGTCATGTTGTACTCTCCCAAGCACTCAGAACAGTGCTCTGCACCCAGTAAGCACTCCATAAATACAATTGAATAAATGTTATCGCACACAGTACAGTGCTCTGCACACAGTAAACCCTCAAAAACGATTGATGGATTGACTGGATCAACCTCACGGTGCGAGGGCCGTGTCGCTCAGTCTTTGTGCTCACAGTTTGTTGTTGTCTGTGAGCCCGTTGTTGGGTAGGGACCGTCTCTATATGTTGCCAGCTTGTACTTCCCAAGCGCTTAGTACAGTGCTCTGCACACCGTAAGTGCTCAATAAATACGATTGAATGAATGAATGAATGTTGTGGGCAGAGAACGTGAGTACACAACTCTCCCAAGCGCTTCATACAGCTCTCTGCACCCGGCAAGCGCTCAGAAACGATTGATTGATCGGCTGGGTCAACGTCTTCCTTGGCGTTTCTCTCTCCCCTGCCCTCACCCCAGCTCCTCCTAGGTGGAATACGCTTTCGGGAAACCAGGAATCCTGTTCTCCTTCCTCCTTAGGCAAAAGCGGCGCAGGGGTGGATGGTGGCCGGCACAGTGGATTGCTCGGAGTCCAGGAGCCCCGTGCTCAGTTGCCTGGACTTCCGCTGGGACCGGCCCACCGTTCTGGTGGTAGGTAGGTGATGGTGGGGTCCCCCCCGCCCCCAAGGACCCACCCCCGACTGCTCCCCTTCCACCAGCTTGAGGCTCCAAAATGGAAAACACCCCTTGACGGGAGGTGGAAACCCTCTAGGACCAGAGTCGCTGTCTGGGAGCCGCTGACCCCTCTCTCGGCCTTTGTCCGGCAGGCAACGAAGGCTCAGGGCTATCCGCAGAAGTCAAGGACGCCTGCCAGGTTCTGCTGAACATCTCTCCTGGGTGGAAGATAACCTCCGGGATTGAATCTTTGAACGTCTCAGTGGCAGCTGGTAATACTCCTGTTCCACCCCCTCCCTTCGGCCCCCTTCGTCTTTCCTCCCATCCCCTCCCCCTCTTCCCCTCCCTGTTGCTTCTGCCTCCGTCATCGAGGCTCCTGTCTACACAGGTGTCATCCTCCACTCCATCTGCAGTCAAAGGAAAAGCCAGTGACGGCTGCTTCATGGGGCTGGGGAAGAGCCGACGGAGCCACCGAGAACTTTGGAGCCCGGATTCCAAGGGGAAGCAGGGGGTTCCTCGTCCGGGCGTGTGGGGGAATGTGAAGGTCAGTGACGGAGACGACGGATGGGCTTCGGTCCAGCCACGAAGATGGAAGTCGCTGGATTGAGAAGCCGCTCGAAGGACTTGCCAGTGGTGTGGGCGGGGGCGCTTGCACTCCGTCATCCCTGCCGGTGGTGTTCCCCCCTGGATTAGCGGGCACTGTGAATGAGTAGGTGGGCAGCGGTGCAGCGTACTGCAAAGGGCAAACCTTCAGTCTCGGTGCAGAGCGCTTTGATGATCCAAGGGACCGAAGCCTAGTGCTGCTCTCGTGCCAGAGCACCATGGGCCAACAGGTGGTGATCAGGGGAAGCCACTTCGGTAGCCACTGTGGTCTTTGCGGGCCACGTTTGCCACGTATTTTTCAGAATTTGTTCTGGGCCCGTCTACCTCGCAGCATGCTGTAGACGGAAGTTTTCACCGCTGATTACAATACAGTCCCAGCAGATCCTCCCTTATGTCAACTGCCCCCCGTCTCCTCTCCCTCACCGTGGTTGGACTTCGAGTGGCGTCTGCCGATTTACTGGAACTGTGGGATTTTAAGGGCACAACAGCTCTCTGTCATGGGGTAGACACTTCGACCTATGCGTGCTCTAAACATTAAAGTGAATGTCGGACCTTCTGTTGGGTTTTTGTTTTGAGGGGATGGGGTCCAGGCCAAAGAGCCTCTCCCCGTCCAGCGCCTGGGGCTGGAGTGGGGTGCAGAGTGTGTGGCACAGGCTGCTGCTCTTCAGCCCTTGATGCTAAGAGTCAGACCAAAGCACCTCACATCCCCCCTGCCTAATGGCTAAGGGAATCTGGTTTTGGTTCACATGCATTTAAGATACACAGTAAATTACTACTAGCAGTCCAGAGAAATTGGGAGGAGGGTAAGCATGTCTGTCATGTGCTGTTCGTCATCTCCATTTTACAGATGAGGGAACTGAGGCTCAGAGAGGTGAAATGGCTTGCCCAAGGTCACAGAGCAGACAAGTGGTGGAGCCAGGATTAAAATTTCTGACTCCCAGCCCCGGGCTCTAGCCACTTCTCACCCGCTGTTTCCATTTTGGCTGGCTTGCCTTGAACCAGGAGGGAGGGGGTGGTACTCTAGCTCTCCGTCCCTTGTTTGAGGGGAATTTGGCCTTGAACCCCAAAACCTGTCCCCAACTACCTGGGCAGGGAATGCCTCCTTCATTCATTCAGTCGTATTTATTGAGTGCTTACTGTGTGCAGAGCACTGTATTAAGCGTTTGGAAAGTACAAATCGGCAACAGAGGCAATCCCTGCCCACACCGAGTTTACAGTCTAGAAGATAATAATAATGGTATTTGTTAAGCGCTTACTATGTGCCAAGCAGTGTTCTAAGCGCTGGGGTAGATCCAAGGTGATCAGGTTGTCCCACGTGGGGCTCACAGTCTTAATCCCCATTTTTCAGGTAAGGGAACTGAAGCACAGAGAAGTGAAGTGACTTGCCCACAGTCACACAGTTTAAGTGGCGGAGCAGGGATTAAAACCCACAACCTCGGACTCCCAAGTGCGTGCTCTTTCCACTAAGCCACGCTGCTTCCCACTCCTTCCCCTCATCCCAAACAACCCACCCCCAGCACCAGGTCTCAGAGATTCTCCGGTGCGGGGAATGTAATCAACCTTGAGGTCTTGTTGCTTCCACAGGTGCAATTAACATCACCATCTGCTAATCCTTGATTAACGATGTTTACAAATATGCTGCAACGTGTTACAACACGCACTCTCTCCTTCTTTTATTCTTCCCCTGCCTCTTTCTGGCAGAAGGTGCCCCCCCCCCACACACACATAACACAGCTAAACACCTCTCCAGTGGAGGAGCGCCCTGGGGCGGGAGCAAGAGAAGAGCTGATTTGTGTCTGGATGGCGAGCAGGGGCTGCAGACAGCTAGGCAGTGGAGACAGAGAACTCAGATGGTGGATTTTTCTTTCCCATTTCTGCTGTGCTGCGCCCATGGAGAACCTGTGCTGGGGTAGGGGAGGGATGGAGCAGCGTGGCTCACTGGGCTTTGGAGTCAGAGGTCATGGGTTCAAATGCCGGCTCTGCCAACTGTCAGCTGTGTGACTTTGGGCAAGTCACTTCACTTCTCTGGGCCTCAGTTATGTCGTCTGTAAAATGGGGATTAAGACTGTGAGCCCTCTGTGGGACAACCTGATCACTTTGTAACCTCCCCAGTGCTTAGAACAGTGCTTTGCACATAGTAAGCGCTTAATAAATGTAAGGCCCTACTGAGCGCTCACCTCCTCCAGGAGGCCTTCCCAGACTGAGCCCCTTCCTTCCTCTCCCCCTCGTCCCCCTCTCCATCCCCCCATCTTACCTCCTTCCCTTCCCCACAGCACCTGTATATCATCATCAACATCATCAATCGTATTTATTGAGCACTTACTATGTGCGGAGCACTGTACTAAGCGCTTGGGAAGTACAAATTGGCAACATATAGAGACAGTCCCTACCCAACAGTGGGCTCACAGTCTAAAAGTATATGTATATATGTTTGTGCATATTTGTTACTCTATTTTACTTGTACATATCTATTCCATTTATTTTATTTTGTTAGTATGTTTGGTTTTGTTCTCTGTCTCCCCCTTTTAGGCTGTGAGCCCACTGTTGGGTAGGGACTGTCTCTATATGTTGCCAACTTGTACTTCCCAAGCGCTTAGTACAGTGCTCTGCACACAGTGAGTGCTCAATAAATATGATTGATGATGATGGAGCTGGAGGCTGGGGTCATGGGCCACGACGGCCGCAGGGAGAAAGGGAGGGCTTTGCTAAATCCTAAAAGATGATGATTATAGCTCGAATGACTTAAAACTCGTTAAATATTCATTTCTGGGAAGTGTTCTTGACCAGCTGGTCCTGGAGGGACCAGGAAAGGGGTAAGGGGGAATAAAGAAAATAGGAGGGTGGGGTCCCAGGACACCCAGGAGGGTGTCTCCTGGGCCTCGGAGTCGAGCCTCTCCCTCCTCATCTGCCTTGGGAACCCTGAACCAACCGGCCCTGGGCAACAGACAATAGAGGGAGGGAAGTTTTTACTTGGCATCATCATCATCAATCATATTTATTGAGCGCTTACTGTGTGCAGAGCACTGTACTAACCACTTGGGAAGTACAAGTTGGCAACATATAGAGACAGTCCCTACCCAGTAGTGGGCTCACAGTCTAAAAGGGGGAGACAGAGAACAAAACCAAACATACCAAGAAAATAGAATAGATATGTACAAGTAAAATAAATAAATAAATAAATAGAGAAATAAATATGTACAAACATATATACATATATACAGGTGCTGTGGGGAAGGGAAGGAGGTAAGATGGGGGGATGGAGAGGGGGACGAGGGGGAGAGGAAGGAAGGGGCTCAGTCTGGGAAGGCCTCCTGGAGGAGGTGAGCTCTCAGTAGGGCCTTGAAGGGAGGAAGAGAGCTAGATTCCTTACCAGGAATCTGATTTTGTTCAGCCCCTAGCTCCCAGGCCACTCCGTTGTTGGGTAGGGACCGTCTCTATATGCTGCCAACTTGTACTTCCCAAGTGCTTAGTACAGTGCTCTGCACATAGTAAGCGCTCAGTAAATACAATTGAATGAATGATTGTCACTAGTAGTAGTAGTAGCGGGAGTAGTAGAAATAAGCACCCACTTAGAGAAGCGGCCTGGCAAAGTGGATAGAGCACAGGCCTTGGAGTCAGAAGGTCATGGATCCTAATCCAGGCTCTGCCCCTTGTCTGCTGTGTGACCTTGGCAAGTCACTTTACTTCTCTGGGCCTCAGTTACCTCATCTGTAAAATGGAGATTGAGACCATGAGCCCCAAGTGGGACAAGGGACCGTGTTCAACCCGATTTGCTTGTATCCACCCCAGCGCTGAGTACTGAGCCTGGTACGTAGCAACTGCTTAACAAATACCATAATTATTATTATTATTACTTTGTGCAACGCACTGTACTAAGTGCTTGGAAAGTACAGAATTAAGGGACGCTCCCTAATCACATGGGGCTACCCCTCTAATGGGGGGCAGGGGACACAAATATATTTACAGAGTGGTCAAAATGAATTTGAAAGGAGTGTGGTCTACTGGAGAGAGTCCCCGCCTGGGATCTGGGACAGTGCTTTGCGCAGAGGTGGATGACCCTCCCACCTGGAATGCATTGGGGTCCCAGGTTCTGCCTGAAGTTTGATTTTGCTTCGCTGTTCCTTCTGCCTTGCTCACGGCCCCGCGAGTGAGCACCTGGAAGAGTACGTAGATGGTCTTTCCCTGTCTCAGGGCTTACCGCTGAGACCGTAAACCCGGGGTGGGCAGGGATTGTCTCTATTGCTGAATTGTACTTTCCAAGCACTTACTACAGTGCTCTGCACACTGTAAGCGCTCAATAAATATGATTGAATGAATGACCCCTGCAGGGAGATGAAATGGAGGGAGAGGGCTAGACTGTGAGCCCATTGTTGGGTGGGGACCGTCTCTATATGTTGCCAACTTGTACTTCCCAAGCGCTTAGTACAGTGCTCTGCACACAGTAAGCACTCAATAAATACGATTGAATGAATGAATGGATGAGGGGGGCTTAGAGAGACCCTACAAGGTGTGGAAATTTAGCCTCTGGGAACTGAGTGGGGGCGATTATTATGGAAATGCTTACTATATGCCAAGTACTGTGCTAAATGCTGGAGTAGACACATGGCTCAGTGGAAAGAGCACGGGCTTTGGAGTCATAGGTCATGGGTTCAAATCCTGGCCCTGCCTATTGTCAGCTGTGTGACTGTGGGCAAGTCAACTTAACTTCTCTGGGCCTCAGTTACCTCATCTGTAAAATGGGGATTAAGACTTTGAGCCCCCAGGGGGACAACCTGGTCACCTTGTAACCTCCCCAGTGCTTAGAACAGTGCTTTGCACATAGTAAGCGCTTAATAAATGCTATCATTATTACATGCTAGTAAGGTCAGTCTCAGTCTCTACGTGACGTGGGGTCCTCCTGGGGTAGCTCTGCCCCTGCCTTTCTCCCTCTGGGAATCTGGTTCCCAGGAAGGGCTGCCCAGGTCCGGGGAAGGGAACTCCTGTCTGAGACTGGTGGAGAAGGGCCGGGGGAACTTACTATGCGCCCCTGCCCCCTCCTTGGCCAATTGGTGGTAGCGGCGGCCTGGCCCCTGGCGTCCTGTCTTCCGGGCGAGATCCCCCGGCTGCAGTTGGAGTTGGGAGTTGAGGCCAGGTTCCTGGGATTGGCTGTGGGGGGTGAGGCCTGGGCTCCTTGGCTTCTGCCTTGCCCTGCCCTGCCCAAGGGTTGTGGCCGTGCCAGCAGCTTCATCAATATCCAATAATCAATACCGTAAAGGGTGCCAAAGCCACCTCACCAAGACGCTGTTCTCAGGTCCAGAAGCGACCGCTGCCCCGTCCCCTCCCAGCCCCGCGCTTAGTAACGAGAAGCAGCCTGGCCTAGTGGCAGGAGCCCAGGCTTGGGAGTCAGATGTCATGGGTTCTAATCCTGACTCTGCCACTTGTCTGCTGGGTGACCCTGGACAAAATCACTTCACTTCTCTGGGCCTCATTCCCTCATCTGTAAAATGGGGATTGAGACTGTGGGCCCCACGTGGGACAACCTGATTACCTCGTATCTATCCCGGCTCTTGGAACGGTGCTTGGCACATGGTAAGCGCTTAAGAAATACCATAATTATGATTACTACTATTAACAAATACCATTGTTATTATTAGTAGTAGTACAGTACATAGTAAGTACTTAATTACCATTATTATTGTTATTATTAACAAATACCATTATTATTATAGTGCCTAGCACATAGTAAACGCTTAACCAATACCATTTAAAAAGAAGGCGGGGGTAAAAGGGTGCGGGGACCCTCCCAGGTGGTACATGCATCACACCCACCCACCAACCCCCAGGCACGAGTGCTCTGGCAGGTAGCCCCCTGTGCCCCACCTCCCCAGAAGGCTCCCGCACAGGGTGGTACCAGGCCAGGCGACCCTGGACCCCGGTGGGGCCGGAGGAGGCCTGTCCTGCGTCCCTCCGGCCTACTGCTCGGGCAGCCCGGTCCGGGCCCCGGAGCCAACCGGGTCCATTTTCGCCTGCCCCGTTTTCTCCCTCTGAGCTTGGGTCTCTTCTGGGTCCTGGTCCTAGGCCGAGCCCTGATCCTGGTCTTGGTCCCGGAACAAGCCGAGCTCCCCTGGTCCTTATCCCGGGCCGGGCCCTGGTTTTTGACCTTTCCTAGGCCGGGCCCTGGTCCTTGTCCCGGGCTGAGCCCTGGTCCTGGTTCTGGCCCTGGTCCTTGTCCCCGGCCGAGCCCTGGCTCTTGTGCGGGGCTCTGACTCCCCACGCAGAGCAGGCCAGCGAATCCCGGCCAGCCCGCACCCACAGGAAAATCAAACATCATTACAGGCCATTGACTTCTTTACAAATTTGGTTCTGATTCACTTTCTGCCTCGCCACAGGCCCGGCCCTGGCCCCCCAGCCCACCATCGCCCTCAGCTCATTCTGCCGCTCCTCCGCTCCCACACTGTCTGCACAGCCACACACCCACAACACACACACCTGAACCAGAGACAAGAGCCTAAACACTCCCCTTCCTCTTCCCCCTACTCCTTTCCCTTTCCTCCTCTACCCCCTTCCTCCTCTACCCCGTTCCCTCTCCCCTTCCTCCTGTACCCTTTCCCCTTCCTCTTCCGCCTTCCCCTTTTCCCCTTCCTCTTCCCCCTACCCCTTTCCCTTTCCTCCTCTACCCCCTTCCTCTTCTACCCCTTCCCCTCCTCAGAGTCCTGGAAAGAGTGAGGTTTTGCCCTTCCAGCTGGAGACCTCTGTGGACAGTGGTTACTCTCCCCCCGGCCTTTGAAGCTTTCAATAATGCCCATCTCCTCCAAGAGACCTTCCCAGAGCAAGCCCCACAGCACTTATGTACATATCTACAATTTTATTTACTGTCTTGATGTCTGTCTCCACCCTCTAGACTGTGAGCTCATTGTGGGCAGGGATTGTTACTGTTTATTGTTGTATTGTATTTTCCCAAGTGCTTAGTACAGTGCTCTGTACACAGTAAGCACTTAATACAATTGAATGAATGAATGACGGTGGCCCCTGTCTAGCCGAATGGACTTGGCATCTATGGTCGAGGTTGTGGCCCTGGACAGTGGGGTAGGATGTGAGAAGGGAAGGAAGAAGTTTGGGGTTCAGCACTGAGTTGCTTTTTGGCATCATCCCCTTCCCTCTGTGTAAGCCCCTTGTGAGCAAGGAATAATAATAATAATAATGATAATATTTGTTAAGTGCTTACTATGTGCCAGGCACTGTACTAAACACCAGGGTGGATACAAGCAAATCAAGTTGAACATAGTCCCTTGTCCCACGTGGGGCTCACAGTCTCAATCACCATTTTACAGGTTACTGAGGCCCAGAGAAGTGAAGTGACTCGCCCAGGGTCACACAGCAGACAAGTAACGGAGTCGGGATTAGAACCCATGACGTTCTGATTCCCAAATCATCATCAATCGTATTTATTGAGCGCTTACTATGTGCAGAGCACTGTACTAAGTCCATGCTCTATCCACTATGCACATCTTCCTTCTTTATTAGGTAATAATAATAATTATTATTAAGCACTTGGTACAGTGCTGTGCACACAGTAAGCACTCAATAAATACAATTGAATGAATGATAATGATAATGATATTATTTGTCCAGCACTTACTATAGGCCAAGTATTGCACTAAGCCCTGGGGCTGACACAATATAAGCAGCCAGGACACCGTCCCTGTCCCACATGGGGCTCACAACCTAAGAGGAAGGAAGAAGAGGTATTTTACCCAAATTTTACAGATGAGGCAACTAAGATGCAGAGAAGTTGTGACTTGCCCAAGGTCAATCAGCGAGCAAGTGTACAGGGGACACTGCATTTCCCAAGCGCTTAGTACAGTGCACCACATCAAATGGGTACTCAATAAATAGGTCTATAGCGGTTCCAGCACAGAAGCTGGGGAGCTGGAGGCATTCAGTGTGGCTCAGTGGAAGGAGTCCAGGCTTGGGAGTCAGAGGTCATGGGTTCTAATCCTGACTCCACCAATTGTCAGCTGTGTGACTTTGGGCAAGTCACTTCACTTCTCTGGGCCTCAGTTACCTCATCTGTTAAATTGGGATTAAGACTGTGAGCCCTCAGTGGGACACCCTGATTACCTTGTAACTTCCTCAGCACTTAGAACAGTGCTTTGCACATAGTAAGCGCTCAATAAATGCCATTATTATTATTATTATTATGGGTTCTAACCCCAGCTCTGCCACTTGTCAGCTGTGTGACTTTGGGGAAGTCACTTCACTTCTCTGTGCCTCAGTGACCTCATCTGTAAAATGGGAATTAAGACTGTGAGCCCCACTTGGGACAACCTGATGACTTCGTATCCCCTCAGTACTTAGAACAGTGCTTGGCACATGGGAAGCGCTTAACAAATACCATCATTATTATTCCCAGAGCTCTCTGGAGGCGGGGAAAGGAAGAGGCCGAGGGACCCATGCTCCCGGTAGTGAGCTGAGACAGTAGCCCTGCTCACTGTGTGTGCACGTGGGCATTCATTCATTCAATCGTATTTATTGAGTGCTTACTGTGTGCAGAGCACTGTACTAAGCGCTTGGGAAGTACATGCAGGAGAGGGTGCAGGCCCTGGTAGGGGAAACCCAAGCGGGCCCACCGCCCAGCCCAGTGCCAATGGGACGCCGATCCAAGTCTTCCCCGTGTCCCCAGGACGGGCCAGATTTATTGCCGGGGAAGAAATATTTAGACCCGAGACAGTTTGCTTGCGTTAATTATGGAAATCTAAAGATAATCTATATTTAATGCCGAATTTTGTCAAATTTGCTGAAGAATTAGGGGAGCGTGTGCAAACAGTGACACTCCGATGAAGAACAAGGTGCAATTAAACTCGGAAATTTACAGGGGAATAATTGGGAGAGGATGACAAATATAGTTATCATCAGCAACTAATTAGGGGCCGGCTCGAGGTTTCTGGGCTTGATTAATCTCGCCTCATTGTTAATAAGTTACAGCGGGACGGGGAGTGTCACGTGAAGGGGTTTCCTCTCCTCTGGCCCACGTGGGGAGGCTGGATGGGGGGAAGCAATGCAGAAGAGTGAGGCCTCTTAAAAAAACGGTATTTGTTAAGCGCTTCCTATGTGCCAAGCAGTGTTCTAAGCGCTGGTGGGGATACAAGGCCATCAGGTTGTCCCACGTGGGGCTCACAGTCTTCATCCCCATTTTACAGATGAGGGAACTGAGGCACAGAGAAGTTAAGTGACTTGCCCAAAGTCACCCAGCTGATAAGAGGCAGAGCCGGGATAAGAATCCTCGACCTCTGCCTCCCAAGCCTGGCCACTTATAGCATGGTGTGGCAATCAATCAATTGTACTTTGTATTTAATTGATGCCTGTCCACTTGTTTTGTTTTGTTGTCTGTCTCTCCCTTCTAGAGTGTGAGCCCGTTGTTGGGTAGAGATTGTCTCTGTTGCCAAATTGTACATTTCAAGTGCTTAGTACAGTGCTCTGCACACAGTAAGCTCTCAATAAATATGAATGAATGAATTTTTTGAGCGCTTATTGTGAGCAGAGCACTAGACTAAATACTTGGGAGAGTACAGTATAACAGCATTGGTAGATGTGTTCCCTGTCCACAAAGAGCTTACAATCTAGCCATTAAAAAAAATAAATATGGAAAAGTGCTGTGGGACTGAGGGTGGGATAAATAATAACGGATGCAAATCCAAGTACATGGGTGAGGCAGAAGGGAGAGGGAGTAGGGGAAATGAGGGCTTAGTCAGGGAAGGCTTCTTGGAGGAGATGTGATTTTAATAAAGCTTTGAAGGTGGGAAGAGTGACTGTCTTTTGGGTATGGAGGGGGAGGGAGTTCCTGGCCAGAAGCAGGATGTGGGCGAGGGGTCAGTGATGAGACTGAGGTACAGGGTGTTAGTAGAGTGAAATGAGTGTGCTGGGTTGTAATAGGAAATCAGAGAGGTAAGGAAGGAAGGAAAGGGCAAGGAGATTGAGCGCTTTAAAGCCAATGGTAAGGAGATTCTGTTTGTTGTGGAGGTGGATGGGCAACTGCTGGTGGCAGTGGGAAGTAGCGGCTAGGGGATAGGTGGTTTGAAGATACCACCATGACTGACATTTTCAATACAAATTCCTATATTGTTATTCATTCATTTATTCAATCGTATTTATTGAGCTCTTACTGTGTGCAGAGCACTGTACTAAGCGCTTGGGAAGACCAAGTTGGCAACATATAGAGACGGTCCCTACCCAACAGCGGGCTCACAGTCTAGAATCAATCAATCAATCAATCAATCGTATTTATTGAGTGCTTACTATGTGCAGAGCACTGTACTAAGTGCTTGGGAAGTACAAATTGGGGGAGACAGAGAACAAAACAAAACATATTAACAAAATAAAATAAATAGAATATGTACAAGTAAAATAGAGTAATAAATATGTACAAACATATATACATAGTGTCTTGAATATAGATAGCACACCCCTCTAAATGTTTATCACAACCAAATATTTGGTAACCCAGTTTTCTGGATATGCATATGCTAGGTATCTAAGCAAGGGGACTTTCTTTTTTTCAGAGCAGTAGTTGCCCCAAATCAATCAATTAATCAATGGGCCAGATTGCCCGAGTCTGCCTGCTCAGACACCTGACAGCCATCATCTCTGACTTGGCTGTTGCCAGGGGTCTTTTGAGCACCTGGAACTCTTTCTGCAGGAGGGGAAATCCCACATCCATTTCCTCTAAGGCTCTTTACTCCCCACCTCCCCCCACCCTCCACCTCTATTGACCTCCAGTTGGTCTGTTGGTCCCTAAGCAGAATGCTTTTCATCCCCAACTAACTGTTAATTTACTGTATTAAATGCTGTAAACCGGCCAAAATTCAATGAGACATGAAGTATGTTATGGTTTGGTACAATTAATCTGAGGCAGAAACCTGTAGGTGCCTTGACCAATGTCTCTTGCTTGCCCACAGCTGCTGCTTCTGACACCGAATCTGTTTGCTCCAACTCGTTAGGATCTTGTCAGCAGGGCAGAGAAACAAGATGGCAGGATCCTTTCTACAATCAGCTTTCTCACCTTTCATCTTGATGATGGTGGCAGCTTTGAAATCCTGTTTCATCTCCTCAGAGTGCTAGGAAAAAGCCTCATTGGGAGATTGAGCAACTCGCCTCCCTGCTAGTAGCCCTGAGTAGGGGTTCCATTAGATCTGGAGACTTTCTTCTGGGTTTTCACTGCAGGGCTGACTGCTTTAAATGTTGGAGCAAAATCCATGTCCTCCCAAACCCGGCAACCAAGCTATTCTTTATGGTGCACCATCCTCGATGAAGGTACGGAGTGCTAAGGAGATCATGGAATGACTGTGGCTGTCTCTTTAGGATTCCCTCTGCTTGTGATGAGATGGAGCCAGCTCTCCTTTTAGAGTGATGATGTGGTGGCTTGTGGGCTCATGCAATCTTAAGGGTTGGATGAGTAAAAGTTCTTGATGTGGTTTTGGGCCCCCTAATCCTGTGTCTCTTCAGCCATGGTGTCCCATCACTGGTCCCACAGGCTTCTTAGCTAGCTCTTCTTCTCCTCAAGAGCTCTAATGAGCATCCCTTCTGTCAGGTTCAATAAGATTCATTCATTCAATCATATTTATTGAGTGCTTACTGTGTGCAGAGCACTGTTCCAAGCGCTTGGAAAGTACAGTTCGGCAACAGAGACGGTCCCTACCCAACAACGGGCTCACAGTCTAGAAGGGGGAGACAGACAACAAAACAAAACAAGTAGACAGGTGCCAATACCATCAAAATAAATGGAATTATAGATATATACGCATCATTAATAAAATAGAGTAAAAAATATGTACAAATATACACAAGTGCTTTGGGAAGGGGAAGGGGATAGGGCAGAGGGAGGGAGTGGGGCCGATGGGGAGGGGAGGAGGAGCAGAGAAAAATGGGGGGCTCAGTCTGGGAAGGCCACTGCTTGTTTCTCCATAAGTAGCTCTTTTTTAATGGTATTTGATAAGTGCTTTCTAGGTGTGCTCGTTGTAAGCAGGGAATGTTCTGATGTCTTTGACACTTGTCTACAGCGTGGCTCAGTGGAAAGAGCGCAGGCTTTGGAGTCAGAGGTCATGGGTTCGAATCCTGGCTCCGCCACAAGTCTGCTGTGTAACCTTGGGTAAGTCGCTTAACTTCTCTGAGCCTCAGTTACCTCATCTGTAAAATGGGGATTAAGATTGTGAGCCCCACGTGGGACAACCTGATCACCTTATATCTTCCCCAGCGCTTAGTACAGTACTTTGCACATAGTAAGCACTTAACAAATGCCATTATTATTATTATTATTACTCTCCCAAGTGGTTAGTACAGTGCTTTGCACATAGTAAGCAGTTAACAAATGCCATCATTATTATTATTATTATTACTCTCCCAAGTGGTTAGTACAGTGCTTTGCACAGAGTAAGCACTCAATAAATACGAATGAATGAATGTGCCAGACTCTACTAAACACTGGTGTAAATACAAACTAATCAGGTTGGACACAGTCCCTATCCTGCCTGGAGCTCACAGTCTTAATCCCCGTTTTATAGTTAAGACAACTGAGGCACAGAGAAGTGAAGGAACTTGCCCAAGTTCACATAGCAGACAAGTGGCAGAACTGGGATTAGAACCCAGGTCCTTCTCACTCTCAGGCCCGTCCTCTATTCACTAGCTAGGTCATTCTCACCAAACCAGCCCTAATATTTTCTTCTGGCAGCCTTCGCAGTCTTAAAGTCTTCCAGGGAGAGAGAATGTCCCTTAGGGACACACAGTCACTGGTCTCACTGGTCAGGGGAAGCAGTGTAGCCTAGTGGCAAGAGCACAAGCCTTGGAGTCAGAGGACCTGGGTTCTAATCCCGCTGCCATTTGCTTGCTGTGTGACCTTGGGCAAATGACTTAACTTCTCTCTACTTCAGTTTCCTCATCAGCCAAATGGGGATTAAATACTCGCTCTCCCTCATATGAACCCCATGTGGGATACGAACTCAGTCAGACCTGATTACCTTTCTTCTACCCCAGTGCTTAGTACAGTGTTTGAAAAATAGTAAGCACTTAATAGGTAGTATAATAATAATAATAATGGTATTTGTTAAGTGCTTCTTATGTCCCAAACATTGTTCTAAGCACTGGTGGGGATGCAAGGTAATCAGGTTGTCCCACGTGGGGCTCACAGTCTTAATTCCCATTTTACAGATGAGATAACTGAGGCACAGAGAAGTTAAGTGACTTGCCCAAAGTCACACAGCTGATAAGTGGCAGAGCCGAATTAGAACCCATTACCTCTGACTCCCAAGCCAAGGCTATTTCCATTGAACCACGCTGCTTCTCAATTATGATTATGATTAGTCGAGGCAGATAGAGATTCTCACCCTCACAGGACTGTGTTAATGTTTTCATGAAATTCCTTGCGTGCATCTTCATTCTCCAGAAGTTTGACATTCAGCTAGCCAGGGCTTTTGGAAACCCGGGCTTCTATGGCTGGGGAAAGTTTGAAATGTTTCATCTAGTGGTCAGTCATCTGCTAATAACAACAATATTATCAATCAATCAATAATCAGTGGTATTGGAGCACTTACTGTGTGCAGGGCTTAGTCAAGTACAATGCGATTTGAGTTGGGGGACGCCATCCCTGCCCAAAAGGAGCTCACAGCCTAAAGGGGGCTATAGATATTAAAACAAATTACAGAGACGGAAAATAGTGGAGCACAAAGGTTACATACCTAAGTGTTGTGTGGCTGAAGTGAGTATCAAAGTGCTTAAGGGGCACAGAGCCAATTACATAGTTCACACAAGCGGGGAGGGCAGAAAAATGAAATGATGGCTTAGTCAGGGAAGGCCTCTTGATTGATTCATTGGAGGAGATATGATTTTAGGAGCGTTCTGAAGGTGGGCAGCGTGGTGATCTGTCAGATAGAAATGGGAAGAAAGTTCCAAGCCCGAGAGGGGACGTGGGAGAGAGATAGAGATATAGAGAGTATGTTGGCATTAGAGGAGTGAAAGTGTGCAAGTTGTGTTTGTGTTAGTAGGAGATTGAGGAGGCAAAGTACGAGGGAGATAGCTGATTAAATGCCTTAAAGCCGATGGTAAGGAGTTTCTGTTTGATGTGGAGGTGGAGGGATAGCCACCAGAGGTTCTTGAGGAGTGGGGAGACTTGGACTAAATGTTTTTTTTGTTTTTTGCCTTTTAGAAAAAACATCCGTGCAGCAGAGTGAAGTAAGGGGAAGAAAGGAGAGACAGGAGACCAGTGAGGAGGATGATGCAGCAAAGAGGAAAATGGTAAGTGCTTGGATCCACGTGATAGCAGTTTGGATGGAGAGGAAAGGGAGTAACCCTTAGGTCTTGCTGCTGGTTGTTGATATTAGAAAGAGCCATTGCTTCGGTCTGAGTTGCATCCAGGTCTCATAGTTAGGAAAACCGGACAGGTGTTTACAACTGATGTCTGTCCCAGCAGAAGTATGGCATTGCTTCTTAATTTGCCAACCCTATGTTGTCCAATGATTTCTCTGTGTTTCAGCATCACTGCCCACACATACATTGCATTCTACCATGAGAGATCAGCTTATTGGATATCTGGATATCGGTGTTGCTGTGATAAGTCTCGATCCTCCTAGAATCTTGCTCACTGATGTCAGTGAAGGTGAGGACTTTGGCTCTGATGATGGGAGGGATTTTCTCTTTTAGAGGGAGTCAGAGGGACATTGCTTGCTCGCAGATGCCTCTGGGCAGAATTGGAAAGCTTGAGACAAGGGACTATCTGATGGCGAAGTCTATACTTGCCAGCCTTTGTTCAGAAGACAGAAGATCTCTCCCGAAAAAGCCGACTCTGGCACCTGATCCACTAGCTGTCCTTTGTCAGAACATCTTATTTTCCTCAGTGCTGTCTACGCCGCACTTGGCTAGCTGTTTGCCAGAAAGTACCTTCCTCTCCTTGTCACGTTCCATGATGCAATTGTTAGTCTCTGTGTGTCTGGTAGATTTTTGTGTATTTCTCCATCGCCGAGTTAAACCTCACCAGTTGGGGATCTGGGGGAAACTTGGCTGGGAGATGTAGGTAATTTTTAGAGACTTCCTTTCTACTGTCTCTCCCTGTTGGGGGTGAGCAGGATTTTCCAAATTAATTCTGCTCGGACATCTAAGGTGTTACCCACAAATCTTTGCTGCTGCCTTTTCAGCTATTGAGTGATAGTAATAATGATGATATTTGTTTAGTGCTTACTATGTGTCAAGCCCCATTCTAAGCGCTGGGGTAGATACTTTCTGATCAAGTTGGGCACAATCCCTGTCCCACATGGGGCTCACGGTCTTAATCCAGTCAGGTTAGACACAGTCCTTGTCCCACATGATGCTCAGGTTTTAATCCCCATTTTACAGATGAGGTAACTGAGGCATAGAGAAGTGAACTGACTTGCTCAAGGTCACATAGCAGACAAGTGGCAGAGCCAGGATTAGAACCCAGGTCCTTCTGACCCCCAGGCCCTTGCTTTATCCACTAGGCCACACTGCTTCCCTGCTGTTGGGTAGCAGCTCTCACTGCCCTCTCTCTTAGCTGGTTACTTCTGCCTCCCTTCCCATGAATCATCAAGGGGGAACGTGAGGATTTTATTTATTTTTTCCATTTGGAGAGCTCAGCCTTGCCCTTGTACCTCCGCCTCCATCTCGTCCCCGGTGGTCCGTTTCTGAAGCCTCAGTCTCAGGGGTCTGTATGTGAGGCAGACACCTCCTTCCTCTCAATCCATGAAGAATTAGTTCCACAACAGCAGGGCCCCAGGAATCAGGGCCTACTCCCCCAAACTCTTCAACAGTGGTATTTATTAAGTGCTTACTGTGTGCCAAGCACTATACTAAGTGCTGGGGCAGGTACATTATAAGTAGATTGGATATGGTTCCTGTCCAACTTGGGGCTCACAGTTTAACAGGGAGGGAGAACAGGTGTCTTATTCATATTGTAGAGATGAGGTAACTGAGGAAAGGAGAAGTCAAGCAACTTGCCAGGGTGGCACGATAGCCAAGTGGTGGAACCAGGATTAAAGGCTCCCTTCCTCAACTCCTCACTCTCCCTCTTTTCCCAGTCAACAATCAATCAATTGTATTTATTGAACACTTATTGTGTGCACAGCACTGAACTAAGTGCTTGTGAGAGTACATTATAACAGATACAGTAGACATCTTCCCTGCCCACAATGAGCTTACAGCCTACTTCCCCCCCAACTGTCTTCTCTCCTGCAACTCCCTGTCCCTCAACTTTCTTCCTCCAGCCTCTACCTGCTAAACTCCTCCTCACTCTCAACTTCCTACTCCAGTCCCTCTCCCCACCAAATCTCCATGCCCAGCTCCGCATTCTAGGGTCCTCTCCCCTACACCCGAAACCCCCAAATGGTTGGACCTGAACCTCCCTCCCCGCCCCAATCCAGTTTCCCAGTCCTCATTCATCCTAGCTCTGTCCAGCGGCCCCACCCCCAGGGGGAACCCAGTTCCTTCAGAAGGTAGGGGTGGTATCTGGCCTGCTGAACCTGGCTCTGGTTGCCATAGTAACCTCAGGCAGCCACTGGAGCCGGAGTCCTGACGGCCTCAAAGTGATTCACAAATAAAATCATTTGTGTTAACGATGAGGCCTTCAGCCACCATCTCCCCCCATTCCACACACCCCTGGAATACCCCTTCCCTGGAGGTCCTGGGTCAGGGACTGGGGATAGGCTATGGGCCAGAGGGTATTCTCTAGTCATCCCTTCTCAGTGCCTCAGCCCCACAGCTATAGAGTAATTCCGGCCTCTCCCAACCCCTCAACTTTCCCGTTAAATTGGCTTCTTCTGAGTCAGACAGAGACACAAAGCAGGAGTGAGGGAAACTGAAACAGAGTCAGAGAAGAGTTCCACACAGACAGACCAGGGTCTGGATGGGAAAACACTTGCGCTCGCTCTCTCTCTCTTCTTTCTATCTGTCTCTTTCTCTTTTTCTCGCTCTCTCTGTCTTTCTCACTCTCTCTCCCCCCTTCACTCCCCGGGGGCCAGTACAGTCAGCCACTGTGTTGGCTAAGTACACTAGATGGAGCTCCAATATTAGCCAATCCTGATGGGGCCTGGCCCAAGGACACTCTTGAGGCTAGGTTGTGTGAAGCTGGAGGGACTACGGGGCCTGCCCATGTCCCACATGAGGCTCACAGTTTTAATTCTTATTTTACAGATGAGGTAACTTGAGGCCCAGAGAAATAAAATGACTTGCCTGAGGTCATACAGCAGAGAAGTGGCAGAGGTGGGATTAGAACCCAGATCCTTCTGACTCCCATCCCCGTGCTCTATCCACTAGAACATCCTATCTACCAACTGTGTTGTACTGTCCCAAGAGCTTAGCACAGGGCTCTGCACACAGTAAGCACTCACTCCATACCATTTGATTGATTGATTGCTGCAGGACCCATTTTGGGGGGGAACCTGTCTGGGGAATGGTGCCAGCACCCCAAAAAGCAGCCCAGTAGATGCTTCCATGGTATTTTTCAGGATTCTTGCTGGACTTGTCCTCTGGCGGTGTCTTTTCTGTCAGAAACTTTAATTGCTGATGTCATCGCCCCAGCAGGTATTCCTTTTTGTGTGGGGCCAGGACTAGAACCCAGGCGTCCTAATTCCCAGAGCCGGACCAGCAACTGGGGCTCTTCCCTCTGTGGACTGTTTAATAATAATAATAATAATAATAATAATAATAATAACAATAATGACATTTATTAAGCACTTACTATGTGCCAAGCGCTGTTATAAGCGCTGGGGAGGTTACAAGGTGATCAGGTTGTCCCACGGGGGGCTCACAGTCTTAATCCCCATTTTATAGATGAGGTAACTGAAGCCCAGAGAAGTTAAGTGACTTGCCCAAAGTCACACAGCCGACAGTTGGCGGAGCCAGGATTTGAACCCATGACCTCTGACTTCCAAGCCCGGGCTCTTTCCACTGAGCCATGCTGCTTCTATTTAGAGAAGTAGCGTGGCCTAGTGGATGGAGCATGGGCCCAGGAGTCAGAAGGACTTGGGTTCTAATCCCAGCTCCACCACTTGTCTGTTGGGTGAACTTGGGCAAGTCACTTCTCTTCTCTGGGCCTCAGTTCCCTCGTCTGTAAAATGGGGATTAAGACTATGAGCCCCATGTGGGCCAGGGACTGTGTCCAACCTGATTACCTTGTATCTATCCCAGCGCTCAAAACAATGCCTGGCACAGAGTAAGCGCTTAACAGGTACTATAAAATTATTTACCAGGCTGTCAGAGCAGCAGCCACTGGGGCTGCTGTTCTCATCTGTTCCACTGTCGACCCCCGGCCCACGTCTTCCCCCTGGCCTGGAATGCCCTCCCTCCGCACATCCGCCAAGCTAGCTCTCTTCCTCCCTTCAAAGCGCTGCTGAGAGCTCACCTCCTCCAGGAGGCCTTCCCAGATTGAGCCCCCCATTCCTCTCCCCCTCCCCATCCCCCCCACTCTACCTCCTTCCCCTCCCCACCCTACCTCCTTCCCCTCCCCACAGCACCTGTAAATATGTTTGTACATATTTATTACTCTATTTTACTTTTACATATTTACTATTCTATTTATTTTATTTTGTTAATATGTTTTGTTTTGTTGTCTGTCTCCCCCTTCTAGACTGTGAGCCCGCTGTTGGTAGGGACCGTCCTTATATGTTGCCAACTTGTACTTCCCAAGCGTTTAGTACAGTGCTCTGCACACAGTAAGCGCTCAATAAATACGATTGAATGAATGAATGAGCCAGGTGAAGGGGCCTGGGGACAAGCCCCACTGCACTTATGTACATGTCTGTTGTTTTTTTCTATATTAATGTCTGCCTTCCTCCCTTTAGACTGTAAGCTCATTGTAGAAAGGGAATGTCATCATCAATCGTATTTATTGAGCGCTTACTATGTGCAGAGCACTGTACTAAGCGCTTGGGAAGTACAAATTGGCAACACATAGAGACAGTCCCTACCCAACAGTGGGCTCACAGTCTAAAAGGGGGAGACAGAGAACAAAACCAAACATACTAACAAAATAAAATAGGATAGATATGTACAAATAAAATGAATAAATAAATAGAGTAATAAATATGTACAAACATATATACAAATATACAGGTGCTGTGGGGAAGGGAAGGAGGTAAGAAGGGGGGGATGGAGAGGGGGACGAGGGGGAGAGGAAGGAAGGGGCTCAGTCTGGGAAGGCCTCCTGGAGGAGGTGAGCTCTCAGCAGGGCCTTGAAGGGAGGAAGAGAGCTAGCTTGGAATGTGTCTATTTTTGTACTCTCCCAAGCGCTTAGTACAGTGCTTTGCACACAGTAAGTGCTCAATAAATAGGATTGAATGAACTGGGACCTAGAGAACAGCTTCCCAGTGCTCTCTCTGAACCTCACAAAGCTGTGGGCCTGGCGTCCTCTCCTTCTGTTTTTCCTGGCTCTGCAGTGCTGCCCTGGAGGAGTTGGGGCAGGGGACTGCAGTGAACCAGTGAACCAGACCTTGAAGGGGTTATGCATGAAGTGCTCCTTGTGAGCAAGGATCATGTCCTGCCCCGCTCTAGATTGTAAGCTCATTGTGGGCAGGGAATGTGTCTGTTTAGTGTTACATTGTACTCTCCCAAGTGCTTAGTACTGTGGTCTGTACACAGTAAACACTCAATAAATACGATTGAAAGAATGAATGAACTCTGACCAGAGCAAGGCCGAGAGCTGATCAGAGGGAGGCTGAGGCCGACAGCTGACCAGAATGAGGCCGGCAGCTGACCAGAGTGAGGCTGAGAGCTGACCAGAGCAAGGGGTGTTCAGGCCAGCTCAAGGACAGAGAAGTGTATATTTAAGAAATTGTCCATAAAGAAAAATCTAGGTTAGAGATTCTCACAGTTTTTTTAATCTGGATTTTCTCCTGTCCATTTGCTGGGTACCAGTGTTCTGAGGAACTGCTTGTGATACGTGTTGGGAAAGACTGAATACTTCGATTATTCTGTTCGCTTAATTCCTTTTGTTACGCTCTTAATAAATCAACTTCGTACCTTTGCAGAAATGTAATCCTGGGAGTTACTGTGTTCTAGGTCTGCTCATTCCAAGAGATAGCAACAACTAAATATTAAGAACACCGTGGGGAAAGAGAACCAAGCTGCTACCCGTACCAATTTGGGGCACTCTCTATGAGTCTCTGGGGGATTGGCAGCAGTAAAGGGAGAGACTGCAGCCTAGGATAAAATTAAGTGAGGGACTAATACATTTCAGCTTTATTAAACCTGACATTGCTGGGACAGGGGCAGATCTGTGGCACAGAACCAGGCTGAGGAGCAGTGTGGTCCAGTGGCCTAGTGGATGGAGCACGGGCTTGAGAGTCAGGAGAACCTGGGTTCTAATCCTGACCCCTTCACTTGACTGCTGTGTGACTTTGGGCAAGTTACTTAACTTCTCTGGGCCTCAGTTCCCTCTTCTGTAAAATGGAAACTAAGACTGTGAGCCCCACGTGGGACATGGACCGCGTCCAACCTGATTAGCTTGTATCTGCCCCAGTGCTTAGTACAGTGTCTGACACATACTGTTAAAAAAAAATCAGAAGGAAAGGACTCAAGGTGCACAGCAGGAAGCATGTTGAAAAGAGATGATAGAAGTGCAACAGCCTCTGGGTTAGGGTGCTCTATGGCCCAGCTTCAGCATTATATTTTATTTTAATGTCTGTCTCCCCCTCTTGACTGTAAGCTTGTTGTGGGCAGGGAATGTGTCTGCTTATTATTATTTTGTACTCCCTCAAGTGCTTAGTACAGTCCTCTGCACACAGTAAGTGCTCAATAAATACGATTGAATTAGTGAATTATGCTAATGGATTCTGTTCTCCCCAGAAATCTTTACCTGCCTGCACTTGTGTGGTGTGTGTGGCATCCCTGCCCACCTATTTGTTCGTGGCACTCTGTGTTCCAAAGGGAATGTGATTGTCAGGAATGAGAGTTGCTCAGGGCATTGCTTAAACTACCAGTGCCATCATTAAATGCCAGTGAGAATTCTTCCAGAAGTCTCAAGTTTGAGGCTTGATCATCATTCTTGACAGGAGACTCCATTGTTATCATGTAGAAGTTGCTATGGATTGGAAGGGGATCAAACAGGGGGAAGGTAACAGATTCCTAAGCCCAGCACTGCCCCTGAACTTTAAGGGAAACAGCTTAGTGATTTTTATTCTCTCTCTTTCTCTCTCTCTCTCCCTTCCCATTGCCCTCTACTTCCCACCATTCCCCTTCCCCCTCTCCTCTCCCCTATGACCAGATCAGCACAGAACAATTTCAGTTTTCTTGGCCAGCAAAGTGACAGTTGTGCTCAGAGGCCTCCAAACCTCAGAGCCCATTAGAGTCAGGACTAGAACCCAGGACTCCTGATTCTCAGCAGGACCTCCTCTGATAAAACTCTGAGCTAGGGCTGGGGCTGGGGCAGGAGAGGGATGGACCTCCAATCCAGGGATCTCTAAGAAAAGTGCTTGGTACATGGTAAGCGCGTAACAAATACCACCATCATTATTATTATTATTAAGAGGGAAGAGAGCCCCATCTGCTTTAGATAGTCTAGAGGAGTTCTACTTGGGAGCAGGGGACTGGAGCAGTTGACCTCTCAAGGTCAATCAATGACATTTATTGAGTGTTTACAAATTAGGCAGGGCACTCTACTGAGGAAGCTTACGATCTAATGGGGAAGACAGATAGGTGGCCTAGTGGAAAGAGTACTAGCCTGGGGGTCAGAGAACCTCAGCCCAATTCCAGCTCTGCTACTTGCCAGATGGGTAACTTTGTGCAAGTCACTTAACTTCTCTTTGCCTCAGTTTCCTCATCTGAAAAAGGGGATTACATTCCTTTTCTCTTTCCTCAGATTGTGAGTCCCATATGTGACACGGACTGTGTCGAACCTGATTATCTTGTGTCTTCCCCAGAGCTTAGTAAATTGTTTGGCAAATAGTAAAGCATTTAACAAGAACTACAATTATTATTATTATTACATTAAAATAAATTACAGATAAGGGAGGCAACAGGGTATAAAGATGTATAACTCATGGGGAAGGAATGTGCTAATTCTGTTGTACTCTCTTAAGTGCTTAGTACAGTGCTCTGCACATAGCACTCAGTAAATACCATTGATAAGTACCTAAGTGCTATGGGATTGAGTTGGCAGTATCAAAAGTGCTTAAGGGGTATAGACCCAAGGCAGCTCTGGGATTCCACATTCTGGGTGGGATGGTGTTGAACCAGGAATAATAGGTCCAGGAATATTTGCAATAAGTGTGGAAACCCCGGGTTGATGTGGACCAGATCCTCCTACAGCCTGGGGCGTGAGTTGGTAAAGACGATTCCCTACCCTCAAGGAGCTACTCGGTGGAACGAGCCTGGACTTGGGAGTCAGAGGATGTGGGTTCTAATCCTGGCTTTGCCACTTGTCTGCTGTGTGACCTTGGGCAAGTCATTGAAATTCTCTGTGCCTCAGGTACCGCATCTGTAATATGGGGATTAAGACTGTGAGCCCCATGTGAGACAACCTGATTACCTAGTATCTATCCCAGCGCTGACAGTGCTTGGCACATAGTAAGTGCTTAACAAATGCCATAATTATTTATTATTATTATTATTAGCGTGGGAGGTAGACGTAACATAATAGAAGGAGCACGGGCCCAGGAATCAGAGGATCTAGATCTAATTCCAGCTCTGCCCCTTGCCAGCTGTGTGACCTGGGAGGGAGGGAGCCAGAGCTGAAAACTTTTTCTAAGGCTGCAGTGATGAACACACAGCTACAGTAACGCAGGCCTGGAGTGAGGCCATGGTGCCTGTCTAGAAGAGACCAGGGATTGAAATCGCTTTCTTCTTCCAAATTTCCCTCGTTTTGGACTTTCCTGAGGTGCTGGTTGTGGATCTGGGGACATCTGCTGAAGGCGGGACTGGGTGAGGAAAATCAGGTTTAGGTTTTCCTCTCTGTTTCACCTCCTCCCTGCACTCTGCAGGGAGAGAAGATCCCAAGATCGGTTGGAGTCATCCCTGTGGGGCTGGATTGCATCTCTTCCCGTGGCTATACCGGCAAAAATTCTCAATGGGGAAAGAAAAGCACCTTCTGTATAGCCTGAATCGGTCCGTACTCAAAAGTCAAAAATGGCATTTTGAGTTCACAGACCAGGTGGAGGCTTGTGATGTCTGGTTTCAGCGCCGGTACCAGTCTCGAGTGTAGACACCCCCGAGAGACCGTTACTCTGAATCCCAGGGAATGTGGCTAGAGGGATTTCAAAAAAAATTAAATTAAATAAAAATTTCCATTTCCTCTCCCAGTCGCACTTTCCACCTTAATTTTATTGCATCTTCCTCTTGGTTTTATTGACTTTCAGAATTGCAGCCGAAAGATTTAGTGTGGGGACGAGGGTAGGTAATGAATGTGACTCTTCTGGTGCCTCCGATTAATCCTGCAGGAGAAAGAAGAGAAGCCAACTGGCCTGACAGCTCCTCTTCCCCACCCCCGGGACAGACCCCTGCTGTCTCCCCCCAAAGCCTCCAGAGTCTCCTCACCCTCAGACACCCCCCCAGCCCTCCCCACCTCTCTTCTATCCTGGAAATGCACCCTTTCCCTCCCTCTCTGGCCCTGGAGCCCCGGCCTATTTTGGGGCAATTTATCCCCCTCATCTCCCATCTCTCGGGGCCTAGCAGGGGCATAGTTTGTGACTTTATTTTGGACCCTCCCCGAGCCTGTCCCTTCCTAGAGAGGAGTCTGGGGGTTTTGGGCATGGAGGAAGCTGCCACTTCCATCTATGACCTGTGACCCTTGACCTGGGCTGAACCCAAATCTGGACTTACTCCAACACTGGGCTTCGAGGTGCTTAAAGTGCCCGGACTTGTTCCCCAGAGCCGCCGGGCCAGATTTTTATGATGATCCTTGTAATTAAGAAGCAAGTTTTTTAAAAAATTGTATTCCATCAGTGGATTTTCTGCCGGCACTGGGATTCTCTCCCCACCCACTCCCTCCTCTTTCGTCCTTCCCCAAATCTCTAATATCGCTTTCACTAGTCGAGGAGGCGTTGAGCGCCTGTAATTTCTTTCTGACCTAATGGCTGTCTCGGCTTTCCCGGGTATTTAAGCTGAACAAGACAGAGGTAAGTAGCAAACACACGGCAGTTCCTATTTACGCTGCCAATTGCGGTTGATAGCGAGAGGCTGCGCTGAAATGAACTCGGCTGCTGCAGCAGCTGCTGCTGCTGGCTGTCGCTGTGGTTGCTGCAGCTGTATGGAGCGTTTCCCCGAGCGAAGCCAGGACAGATTGTCGCAGCTAATTACCGGCGACCCAACTCCTGATTACCGCCCCTGCTCAGGGCTGGGGACTGGGCTGGGACTGGACTGAGGCTGGGGTCGGGACTGGATAAGGGCTGGATTGGGGCTGGGGCTGGGACTGGAGACTGCATTGGGATTGGTGCTGGATTGGGGCTAGATTGGGGCTGGATTGAGGTTGGGGTCGGGGCTGCGGCCAGGGCTGGATTGTGGCCGGGGTTGGGGCCTGGACTGGGGCTGGACTGAGTCCGGGGCTGGATTGAGGTTGGGGTTGGGGCTGGAGCCAAGGCTGGGCCCTTGATTGGAGCTGGGACTGGACTAAAACTGGGGTTGGGGGCTGGGGACGGGCCGGAGCTGGATTGGTTCTGGGGCCTGGACTGGGTCTAGACTGAGTCTGGGGTCAGGACTGGACTGGGACTGACTGGGACTGTACATATCTATCCTATTTATTTTATTTTGTTAGTATGTTTGGTTTTGTTCTCTGTCTCCCCCTTTTAGACTGTGAGCCCACTGTTGGGTAGGGACTGTCTCTATATGTTGCCAATTTGTTTCCCAAGCACTTAGTACAGTGCTCTGCACATAGTAAGTGCTCAATAAATACGATTGATGATGATGATGATTGAGGGGCTCCCTCGGATCCCTCGGAGATGGAATGAAGAAGCGAGATCATCTTGGCAGTGCCAGTTTGGCTGGGCCAGGGGAAAGGGGGTCCAGGGGAAGGGGGCCAACCCGGCAATAATAATAATAATGATGGTATTTAAGTGCTTACCAGGTGCCAAGCACTGTTCTAAGCACTGGGGTAGATTCAAAATAATCAGGTTGTCCCCTTAATCTTAATCTTCAATCTTAATCCCCATTTTACACCTGAGGAAACTGAGGCACAGAGAAGTGAAGTGGCTTGCCCAAGGTCACACAGCAGAGAAGCAGTGTGGCTTAGTGGATAGAGCATGGGCCTGGGAGTCAGAAGGTCATGGGTTCTAATCCCGGCTCCACCACATGTCTGCTGTGTGTGACCTTGGGCAAGTCACTTCACTTCTCTGGGCCTCAGTTACTTCATCTGTAAAATGGGGATTAAGAGTGTGAGCCCTGTGTGGGACAGGGACTGTGTCCAACCTAACATTTTTGTATCCCAGTGCTTGGCACATAGTAAGCACTTAAGTACCATTATTATTATTATTATTATTATTAGAAGCAGGATTAGAACCCACATCCTCTGACTCCCAAGCCGTACTCTTGCCACTTAAGCCACTCTGGGAGAGGGCCAGCCTGGACGGGCCCGGGACAAGGGGGTCAGCCCGGCCCAGCCCTGGGCATTGGGGAAAAGAACCAGCTCGGCCTGACCCCGGGGAAGAGTCCAGCCCTCCCACTCATTTCCAGCCCGCCTTCCCTCCCTCCATCCCATCTCCGTCCCCTGCATCCTGGTCATCTTTTTCGATCACTCTTGCTGGGAGGGGCAGGAGGCAATCCCAGCTGGGATCACCCTCCTCTGCCTCCCGATTGATCCCCCCCCAAGGGGTGGAGCCAGCTGGGCCGGTGAGCCGGACAAGAGTCCCAGCTGGAGGGGTGCGGGGAATCCCAACCAGCCCATCCTGGCCAGCCCATCCTGGCTGCAGATTCCCTGTTCTCACCTGCAGTTTTGCCCACCGCGGGGAATGCCGGACAAACCCCTGCATCAACCAGGCCGTGGGCCTAATTTAGAGGATGTGCAAAGACTCGGGGCTCAGAAGTTGGGGGCACCTATAAGCAGAAACCTTGTCTCTGGGCTGAAATGGGGAACCCCCAGCCCTGCCTGGAAGACCAGTAGCCATCGCCTAGACGCTGGCCGACCCTCCCGCAATGGTCTCTGAGTCTCTTCTGTCCTTCTAATGATAATAATTATAGTATTTAAGTGCTGGGGAGAATGCAAGCAAATTGGGTTGGACACAGTTACTGTCCCATATGGGGCTCACAGTCTTGATCTCCATTTTACCAATGGGGTAACTGAGGCACAGAGAAGTGAGGTGACTTGCCCAAGGTCACACAGCAGACAAGTGACAGAGCCGGAATTAGAACCCATGACCTTCTGACTTGCAGGCCCGTGCTCTAGCCACTACGCCAATGCAGCTTCTGCTTTCCATATCGCTGTCTTCTCTTTTTCTGACTTTTTGTATCTCTATCTCTGCCTCTGTGTTTCTGAATCCCTGCGTCTCTTGTGCCCTTTTGTATCTCTACATCTCTTCCTCCGTCTTTCTGAATCTGTATGTCTCTTCATGGGTTTGTCTGCATCTCTACGTCTTTTTTTGATGGTATTTGTTAAGCGCTTACTATGTGCTAGGCATTGTACTAAACTCTGAGGTAGAGTCCTCTACCTCAGCATCTCTATGTTCCTTCCTCTGTGTCTCTGCATCTCTGCACCTCTTCTTTGTTTCTGTGCCTTGGCATCTCTTCTGTCTTTTTCTATACCTTTGTCTCCCCCTTTATCTTTCTGTGTCTCTACATCTCTTCACGTGTCACTGTATCTCCACGTGTCTTCCTCTGTATCTCTATGTCTGTTCCTTGGTGTCTGTGCATCTCTGCTCCTTCTCTGTGTCTCAGTATCTCTCCGACACTCTGACCCTGTCCCTCTGCCTCTCTCTGCCTTGGGAAGTTCTGTTATAGAAACTGCCTCTGGAGACAATGGGTTTGGCCGCCATAAAGGAGAGAGTGTGACTTGTGAATTAAGAGATTTAGTCACTTGTAGAATGACTTTATTTTATAGCGAGTTCCTCCCGTTGGAGTGATGTTGCATGCATTGGTTGTATTTATAACTTAATAGCTTTTCTCAATTTTATTATACTTTTTATGATACTTGTGGCTTTATGGGACTTCATAATTTTTCTCAGATTCATTAAACTCAGCTGAGGGTGGAGCTAATGATGGGAGCAGGTAGAGCAGATTCCAAGACAAGAGTCTGGCAAGTAGTCACCTCTCCTCCCACCTTCTTCTCCTCTCCCTTCCCCTCCCCTCCCCCTTTCCTTTTCCTCCCTCCCTCTTCCCATATTCCCTTCCTACCTCTTCTCCGCCTCTGAATAGCCTCCCCGGGCAGCCGGATTCCAGTTGGGGCCGGCCGCCGTTGTCATTTCTCCAGAAGCATCCGAGGTTATCTCTGCACACAGAGCAGGGGGAAGAATTGGCTGGGGTTAGGGAAGAAGAGAGACAGAGGCAAATAGAGAGAGAGACAGAAGGAGACAGAGATTCAGAGAAACACAGAGTGCTACAGAGAGACAGAAAGAGACAGAAGAGGAGCAGCAGAACCAAATTGGAACATCCAGTGACACCCAAGGTAGAGAGTTTCTGAGACAACTAACTCTGCATTGCAAAACCCAGATTTATCCCATCCCCATCCGACCCTGCTCTTCCATACACAGGCAAGAAATGATGGCAATTCTCGCACTTTCCTATTTGCCTCGCAGACACCAAATCTGGACCCAAGTGAGTGAGCAAAGGACACCTTACAGGTTTGGCTTAGTTGGGCCTGGTCAGTGTTTCCATCATTCATTCATTCACTTATTCATTCATTCCCAGGCCGGTCATAGCGCCGCCTGGGAGTCAGAAGGTCATGGGTTCTAATCCCGTCTCCACCACTTGTCTGCTATGTGATTGTGGGCAAGTCAGTTCACTTCTCTGTGCCTGTTATGGCATCTGTAAAACGGGGATTGAGACTGTGAGCCCCATGTGGGACATGGACTGTGTCCACCGGATTAGTTTGCATCTACCACAGTGCTTAGTACAGTGTCTGGCACATAGTAAGCACTTAAGAAATGTCATTAAAAAAAAAGACAGCGTGGGGACTGAGTCTGAAGTTGTTAAGTGAGGAAGGGAACTGGCCAAAAGGAAGAGAATGAAAAACCCACATAAGGTATACTGAAGCTGAGACCAAAAGGGCCAAGCTAAGGGGATTCTTTGCAAAAATTATTACTTCTGGGCAGTACATAATCTCCCAGATCAGAATAATAATAATAATAATAATAGTGATATATGTTAGGCATTCACTATGTTCCAGGCACTGTACTAAGCACTGGGGTAGATACAAGCAAATCAAATTGGACACAGTCCCTGGCCCACATGGGGCTCCCAGTCTCAATCCCTAGTTTACACATGAGGTAACAGAGGCCCGGAGAAGTGAAATGACTTGCCCAAGGTCCTGGCAGGCAAGTGGCCGTGTCAGGATTAGAACCCATGACCTTCTGGCTCCCTGGCCCATGCTCTATCCACTATGTCATGGTGCTCGTGTAAGTGCAGTCTTAAGGAGGTGGGTTTGGGGTATGAAACCAGAGGAATTTTCCCATTTCCTGACTTTTTCCACTCCTCCCCAGCCCCACTAATCAGAGAAGGGTCATGGATCATGGTCCTGAGGTCATCTTTCCAGCCAGGAATCTGGATTGGGCAATCCAGTCAGGGCCCTCACTCCCCACCCCCAGGGAAGTGGCCAGTCTAGCAGCTCATACCAGGTCAGATCTTCATGGGTCAAGAGACCTCTGGGAAAACAGCCGTGGATGAACCCCCTCTCGCCTCCTCCCCCAAACCCCAACTATTCAGATTGGGTTCCTCCAGTGGTATTCCCAGTGGGGCAAAATTCATTTTGGCTGTGCAGACAACAAGTAATGAACTGACTTCCAAGCTGGAAGTAGACAGGGAGGAACATCTCACCACGGGTCATCTACCCTGCTCAGGCCCAGACCCCTCCTGCAAGAGATGATTGTGACTAGGTCCTGCCCTGGGGGCTAAGAGGTTGATACCCGCCTGAGTTGTCACACTTTACCCTGGAACACCCCAATGTTTAGTATAGCATTCAGCCCACAGCAGATTCTTAAGAATATTCCTCTGTGCCTTCTGCAATGGGCACCCAGGGGTGTCAGGATTGTTTCCTGGCCCGTAGACTGGGATCCCTTTGGGGGAAAGAGGGAGAAGAACCCTCAGAGATGTGTGACTTCTTGGGCTAATTGCAAAATCTTCCTGACTCCCCCTTCCCCACCCACCATCCCAGAAGATGCCTGCAGGGGCAGTGGGCTAAACTGCATAATTGTGTGTGCCTGGGGAGAAGGGTGGGGGTGTAAGAGATGCAGGGAATGTGTCTGTGTTTGTACTCTCCCAAGAGCTTAGTACAGTGCTCTGCACACAGTAAGCGCTCAATAAATATAATTGAATGAATGAATCCGATTGAATGAATGAAAGAATAAATTGAATTATTTTTAAGTTTTTGGTGCTGGGTTTTCAGATGGCAGGTCTTAGTAGAAGCCCTTAAGGTGCTTGACTATGTCGCCCCGCATGTGTGTTCTTTGACCCTGCCCCTCCTGACTAGGGGTCAGGGGTTACTCTGTCTGAGGGGGACATGGTGGGGAGGGGCACCACCCAGAATTGAACCCATCAGGATTCAAGATCGTGCTTCCAGCTCCTGCCTTTGTTCCCTATTGTGGCCTGTCAGTCAGTCAGTCATATTTTTTAAGCACTTAATAATAATTATGGTATTTGTTAAGTACTTACTTTGTGCCAAGCACCGTTCGAAGCGCTGGGGTAGACACAAGGTAATCAGGTTGTCCCATTTGGGGGCTCATGGTCTTTATCCCCATTTTACAGATGAGATAACTGAGGCCCAGAGAAGTGAAGTGACTTGCTCAAGGTCACACAGCAGGCAAGTGGCGGAGCCAGGATTAGAACCCATGATCTTCTGACTCCCAGGCCTGTGCTCTAGCCACTTAGGCCATGCTGCTTCTCCATAGAGCAGGCGTCTCTGGAAATATAAAAGAAAATGGGGTTCCGGTCTGGTCCAACCCAAGGACCCCACCGCCCCTCCTCCAGCCCCTGCGGCTCCTTAATGACCAGCCGGTGCAAGGGACCGGCAGTGCATTTATAATTTTTATTGTTGTATCTTTTAATTTTATTTTGCTCTCCTCGCCGTCTCGAGCCAGGGAGATAGGACCCGGTATTTATTGCCGCGCCCAACGGTCTTCTCCGGGAATGTATGTATCAGTTAATTTAATCTCCCCGGTTTTATTTAAACTGTTTTTCCTTCTCGCTCTCTTTGCGAGTCTTCGCCGCTCCTGCTGGGCCAGCTCCACCTGTCTTCTGGGCCTTCTCTCCCCCACCCCTTCCTCCCCAGGTCCCCCTGGTCTGCCTCCCCTGGGCTCTCTCCCCTTGATCTGTCTCCCCCCTGTCTTTCTCCTCCTGGTGTTTCTCCCCCCACCCAGTCAGTCTCCCCCTGGTCTGTCTCCCCTCGTCTACCTCTCCGTCGGCCCCCGCTTGATTGACGTTTACAAATTACCCGGCTGAAAGTGTTCGGTCTTTGACCCGTGCGTTCCCATTCAGCAACGAGTGAGATTTGCAAGCGTTTTGTCACATAATTACTGCAAATCCCCTGAACATTTCCCCCGCACAACGCCTGTCCGGATATGGCAATGCCGCCTGTGTGGGGAAACGATCCCGCCACGGGGGTTTGATTTGGATTCATTGGCTGATGTATTTATTTGTTTTTGACCTGCAGATTTCTGGGAAAGCCAACATCAACACATACACATCAATGTACACACTCAGGACACATACGATTCCCCCCCCCCCCCACCAGATGCACATATATGGCACACACATGTCCATTCCCTACGTCATACATACACATGCACACAAATAGGACACACAAATATCCCTCCCAAACGTACTTAGATGCACATAGATACAGCTTACACATACCTCATCATCATACACGGACACCCGCAGATAAGACACACACATATACCTATCAAACACACACTGATACACATAGATAGAGCTCACCTTCACACACACACACACACCCCACTCCACCCCCCCCGCCCCCAACAACAGATAGGACACATACATATCCCCAAACACACATTGACCCGCATAGGTAAGAGCTCAGATGTACCTCCCTTCATACACACATTGACACACACATCCCTCCCAAACACATACTGACACACATAGGTAGTGCTAACATATACCTCACTGTCATATACACACAGATAGGACAAACACATTCCCCAACACACATTGACGGTGTAGATAGAGCTCACTCATATCTCACCTTCATACACACAAAGAAGAGACATGTATCCCTCCAAACACACACTGATACACATAGATAGAGCTCACACATACTTCACCATCATACACCAGACATGCACAAACAGAAGAGACACCCACATGCTCCCCCAAACACACATTGACACAGATAGAGCTCACAGGCCTCACCTCTATATACACACGGACATACAGAGGACACATACATACCCCTCCCCAAACGCATACCAACACATATAGATAGAGCTCACATATATCATACCTTTATATACACAACAAGTAGGACACACACATACCCATCCAAACACAAAAGTCCACAAAAATAGGACACAAACACATCCAGCCCCCACTGATTGGTGTACACACAAACACACATGCACACACACACACACACACACACACAAATAGGAAACACATATTCCCTGCCTTCTCCATACACAATCAGACATACCTAGACCACCCTCCTCCTACTCTCTCCTCCCCTGTCTCACCCCACCAACCCACCCCATCCTCCCCACCCAGGTCAGACCCTTGCCCACCCAAGGAACAAGCTGGACAGTGTGGGCTGATGGGACAGAGGTCCTTGCATGCGTGCCTTTGATGCTGGGGGTGTGTTTGTGGTGGGTAGCAGTCCAGGATTTTGTAAAGCAGCTTCCCAGAGGAGGTTCACCCACAGTCCGGGGCGAGATAGAGTTCTACCTGGCCTTGCTGATTCCGATATTAATGTCCCACCTGGAGTCATTGGGGGCTGGATGTGTTTGTGTCCTATTTTTGTGGACTTTTGTGTTTGGACGGGTATGTGTGGGTCCTACTTGTTGTGTATATAAAGGTAAGGTATATGTGAGCTCTATCTATATGTGTTGGTATGTGTTTGGGGAGGGGTATGTATGTGTCCTCCGTATGTCCGTGTGTATAAAGAGGTGAGGCCTGTGAGCTCTATCTATCTGTGTCAATGTATGTTTGGGGGAGCATGTGGGTGTCTTTTCTGTTTGTGCATGTCTGTGTATGATGGCGAGGTATGTGCGAGCTCTATCTATGTGTATCAGTGTGTGTTTGGAGGGATATGTGTGTTTTCTCTGGGAAGAGAAGGTGTTTTCTGGTTGCTCAGTATTTGTTTTTCATTCTCTGCAGCCTCAGCTGCACCCCTTCCCCCTTCTCTCTCTCCCCACTTCTCACCTCTCCTCTCTCTGCCACTTTCCTGCCAGCCCCATTGGGGGGACCTGTCAGGGACTCTCCCCTTTCATAGCCCTGCAGTGGCCTCTGCTTCTGATCCTCAGTCCGTTCTTTGCCTTTCCTGGAAGGGACAGGCCCATTGTGACACCCCCCCCCCACCTTCCCCTCTTGACCCACTTCCGTACCCCCACCAAGTCTACTCCACATTCAGGGCGGTCAACGCCAAGGGGCATGGGCCTGGGGTGAGGAAGTGACCTCAAAGTCCTCCCTCTTGCCTAGCTTCTCTCAATCAATCAATCAATCTATCAATCGATGGCATTTAATGAGTGCTTACTGTGTTTAGAGCTGGCGTCCTGTCCCAGGGTGGGTCACTGCTGAGAAAGAATTGGAGAGACTGGGGTGAGGCAGGGAAGATAAATGGTTAAAAGGTCTGGAGGAAAAGCTATAGGAATTATCTCATTTTAGCCTAGAGAAGAGAACACTAGTAAGTGACTTAATACCTGAGTATAGTAATAACAATTGTGGTATTTAAGGGCTTACTCTGTGCCAGACACTGTACTAAGCAGTGGGCCATGCCAATTATAAGGTAATTGGATGGACACAGTCCCTGCCCCACATGGGCTCACAGTCTTAAATCCCCATTTTACAGATGAGATAACTGAGGCACGGAGAAGTGAAGTGACTTGCCAAAGGTCACACAGCAGAAAAGACCTGGGGTTAGAACCCAGGTCTGTCTGACTCCCAGGGCTGTGCTCTACTTACTACTGCTTCCCTAGATAGAAGTAGAAGTTATAGCACTTATTAATCACCTACTGAGTGCAGAGCACTGTACTAAACTCTGGTTAAAAAAAATTGCATAGATTAGAATGAATTACCAGCACAGACCATCCATGGGCTCTCAACTGAGTGAGTTTGAGGCATCTCCAGCCTTTTGGCAATAGAAGCATTAGTGCTCACAGCATAGCTTGCTCGTTCTGGGCAGGGAATGCGTCTACTCTGTTGTTAAATTGTACTCTCCCAAGTGTTTAATACAGTGCCCTGCACACAGTAAGCGCTCAATAGATATGATTGCCTGACTGACTCCACAGGACTGGCAGTCACGATACTCGGGTTCTTGTCCTGGCTCAGTCACTGGCTGGCTGTGTGATCTTGGGAAAATTGCTTAACCTCTCTGTGTTTCAGTTTATTTGTCTGTTAAATGGGGAAGATAAAGAGCTTGTTGTGGGAGGGGAAAGTGTCTACCAACTCTGTTATATTATACTCTCCCAAGTGCTCTGCACCCAGTAGGTGCTCAATAAATTGATTGATAATAGTACCTACTTCACAGGGATGTTGTGAGGACGAGATCATTGATGTGAAAGAGCTTTGGGAAAATAAAAACACTATACAATAAAGTGAGATATTATTATTATTATTATTATTACAGGGAAGTATGAAACAGAGAAGTGAAGAAATCCCTGTCCACAAAGAGCTTAAACTCTGATGGGAGAGAGAGACATAAAAATATCTACAAATAGAATAATCAAAGGTAGCAGTGGATGTACAGTTGAATAGCGAATATACAAAAATGCTAACTAATAATAATAATGATAATAATGGCATTTATTAAGCACTTACTATGTGCAAAGCACTGTTCTAAGTGCTGGGAAGGTTACAAGGTGATCAGGTTGTCCCATGGGGGGCTCACAGTCTTCATCCCCATTGTACAGATGAGGTAACTGAGGCCCAGAGAAGTTAAGTGACTTGCCCAAAGTCACACAGCTGACAATTGGAGGAGCTGGGATTTGAACCCATGACCTCTGACTCCAAAGCCCGTGCTCTTTCCACTGAGCCAATTACCTAAGTCCTGGAGATGGCTGGGAAATTTGTATTACTTGGGCTGCTGGGAAGTAATCAGGGAAGGCTTTTTGTAGGGGAGTATTTAAGAGCATGTTGAATGTGCTCTGCTGGAATTTTGGAGGGAGGGAATTCCAGACCAGGGGAACAGTTTGGGAGAGAGGAGAGACAGGAGAGCAAGTTCCATTGCGGAGCTGGTGAGGAAGGGCTCAGGGATAAATCTAGATCTGACACCTAGAACCAGCTCAGGCACCTGCTAATTTAAACCAATTGGCCCTGGGTGATGGGTGAATACACTGGAAAATTAAATGGGTCTGGCTGAAGAATCCCCTTTTTCTGGAGCCAAAGATTATATAATTAAATTAAAAGAAAATGCATTTTATAATAAACTGTATATCCTCTTGGCAAAATCCAATTTTGAAACAAGATTGTAATATCATATCTAAAAATGTTTTCCCATGGGGATTACCAGTCTATTTCTTTTAATTGTTTTCACCCACCGCATTATGAGCTTTTTTAGAGCTGGGAAATGAGGATGGCGCAGGCAGAGGGGCAGAGAGGGGAGACCGGAGAGGGTGTAAGTCTGAGCCTGAATTCTGGACAGGACCCAGGGGATTGCCGAAAAGCAGGAGGGGTAGAGGTGGGGAGGGGGACGGGGATGGGAGGGAAAGTGCGGGGACTCTCTCAAAATGGCTAGAAACAGATGTGAGTTTATACATTGAGGAAAACCACCCCAAGATCTTAGCTCCATCCGAGTTTGCTGCCTCCGAATAAAGCTGACAAAGGATCCTGGAACCGAGAGGACCTAGTGGAGCTGGCGCCTGGAATCAATCAGTGGTATTTATTGAGCACTTACCATATACAAGACACTGTACTAAGTGCTTAGGAGAGTACAACACTACAATATAACTGTCACATTCCCTGTCCACAATGAATTTATAGTCTGGGGGCGGGGAGGGGGCAAGATGGGTGGTCTTGAGGGATGAGGTTAATAAGTGCTTAACAAATACCATAAAAAAAAACCCTTGAAAGCTATGGGCAAGCAACAGGTAAATGCCCCCACTTAGCCTGGCCCTTGGGCTGGTTCCCCCAGGCCCTGCCCCGACCCTCTTCACTCCCCCGACTGCTCCCCTCCTAGTTTCCTCCCACAGAGCAGAGCTTCAGAGACTCTCTCTCTGAGGATGCAGCAGCCACTTAAAGTGAAATATGAATCAATTTCATTGCCAATTAATGTTTCCGTTTTCAGCCCTCCAAGTTTATTTGTTCATCTCCAGCCCCAGGGGCCCGGTTCAGCAACACAGCAATGTGCCGCCCAGCCTTGTGGACTGGCTGGGCTCTCTGTCCGTCCATTCATTCAATTGTATTTATTGAGTATTTACTGCAGAGCACTGTACTAAGCGCTTGGGAGAGTACGATACAACAATAAGCAGACACAGTCCCTGCCCATGACGAGCTTACAGCCTAAAGGGGGAGACAGATATTAGTATAAATAAATTAGATTTGTAGTCCACAGCCCTTTTCAGAGGGCTGGTGGGAACCTTTGGACTGGGAATTGGGGAGGACCGAACTGAAGGAATCAGTATGGATGGCCATGGCCCAGGGCGGGAGAGGGGCGGGCAGACTGTGAGCCCATTGTTGGGTAGGGACCGTCTCTATACGTTGCCAACTTGTACTTCCCAAGCGCTTAGTGCAGTGCTCTGCACACAGTAAGTGCTCAATAAATATGAATGAATGAATCAGACTTAATTAAGTAGATTAATTTTGTATGATCAAGGAAGCTCTCTCCTCTCCCTTCTGCCTTGATCCCATCTAGAGAAACAGAGTAGCTTAGTGGATAGAGCATGGGCCTGGGAATCCTAATTCCGGCTCTGCCACATGTCTTGTGTGTGACGTGGGCAAGTCACTTCACTTCTCTGTGCTTCGGTTACCTCATCCGTCAAATGGGGATTAAGATAGGGACTGTGTCCAACGTGATAAACTCGTATCTACCCCAGTGCTTAAGAATCACTATAATTATTATTGCAATTATCTCTTTCTCGGTCCTCGCCGTTCCTGGTCTAAGGCATCCGTTGAATGGGGTGGGCAAGGGAAGAGTCTAAC
Organism: Tachyglossus aculeatus; assembly: GCF_015852505.1. Taxonomy (NCBI): domain Eukaryota; kingdom Metazoa; phylum Chordata; class Mammalia; order Monotremata; family Tachyglossidae; genus Tachyglossus; species Tachyglossus aculeatus. The sequence goes on along the minus strand of NC_052082.1, from coordinate 43,335,427 downwards.
AGTCTAACAGAATATGGTAAATATTCATCAGGTGGATGTGATTAGCAGGCTGGTAGCCTATCTGCAAGGCTGCATTACTAGCCAGGGAGCAGCATGTACTCTCCCTCAGCCTCTCTTGGTGATGGAGGTTGGGCTCCTTGGGAGGGGTGGCTGGCCCCTGGGTTCACCATGGAGGGGGTCACCACTGGGCCCAGTCAACCTTGTACCCTCAGCTGTGTTCCCCCGCCTGGCCCCAGGATATCATTTTAGGGGAAATGCAATTACTCGTGACAGGACATGTTTCCACTCTAATAATCATCCAAGTGACCCTGGAGGCGTTTGTGATCAGCTGAGCACAGGGGAGGAGGGGGTGAGGGCAGCAGGGAGAGCCGAAGAGGAAGATGAGAAAAATAGGGATAGGGAAAGAAGAATGGGAGAGGGAGAAAGAGTGTGTGTGTCGGGACGGGGGGATTCCATAGTCTCTGGAGCTGAAAGTATGTGAGGAGCTCAAGATGGCTATGGTAGGGATGGGAGATTGTCCAGGTGGGGAAGTAGGGGTGGGGGCCTGCGGTGGACTTCAGGGGGTAGGGCAAATACAGGTGAATGTACTCTCTGACCTCCATAGTCCTGAACCAGATCTTAATTTGTTCTGGGAGAGGAAAATACCTGCCCTCTCTTGATCTCCATCCCCAGTAGACTGTCCCTTGGCTGCAAGGGGAGGAAGCCGGAGGTTAATTTCCCTAGAGATCCTTTAGGCCCTGGCCTAGAATGGCAAACTTTGGATGATGGTGAATTTTCAGAGAAACGTAATATCAAAAAAACCAAAAGTGTTTTTTACTACTAATGCTGGGAATTTTGCATAGTTTTTCAAGGGCAATTTGCACCCACCAGACTCCCCAAGCACATGACAGTGGTCAGAGAAGCAGTATGGCCTAGTGGAAAGAGCACGGATCTGGGAATCAGAGGACCTGGTTTCTAATCCTGACTCAGCCTCCTGCCTGCTGTGTGACCTTGGGCAAGTCAATTCCCATCTCTGGGCTTCAGCTTCCTGTTCAATAAAAAAGTGTTCAATGCTTTTTCTTCCTCCCTGTTAGACTGAGCCTCGTGTTTGTCAGGGATTGTGTCTGACGTGATTATCTTGTGTCTACTCTAGAGCTTAGTACAAAGTTGGGTAATAGAGTTTACCAAATACCACAATTTTATTAATGACCATTTTCATCCCACACCTTCTCCTCCATCACTTCCAGCTAGTCTCCTTCCACTACCTTGTATCACCTAGCAGGGCAGGACTGAGTTTGCTCCATTTTTAAGGAGCCACAAAGAAAAGGACGATGGAGCTTAATAGTGAAAAACAATAGAAAAAACAAGCACTAGGGCTGCGTGGCTACAGAAGTGGTCCATCTCTTGAGACATTTTCAATTCCTTTGCTGAAAAGCGCACAATGCTGGATACATTCCAAAGCAAGCTCCTAATGTAATAAGCATATTATATGGAGATGTGCTTCATAAGTTTATTTTTATATAATCAATACTTATATAACGGTTGAACATGTTAAAATTAGCCATCTCAGGGGTGGCAATAAGCGTGGTTTCTCAGGTGGCAAAAGAATAAATCGGCCCCTGGGAGATGTGGGGAGGGGGTGTGGAGGAAGGGAAAGAGGGTTGGGTTGGGGGGTGAGTGGTTGGTGGTATCTTTGGGTGAGCAGAGTTGGGTCCCGTTGATAAACTCCCTCCGGGGATTGTCTGAGGAGGTAGATTGTAATTGCATTCTTGTCCTTTTATGGCAATTTATGCCTGCCCAGAAGCGCTACCCAAAGCATCTCATTGTCCCTACCTCCTCACCTCTGACTGTTTCCTCCTAGTCTTCCCTCCCCAGGGCCCTCGTGTAAGCTTGGGGAGGGTCTCTTCTGCTCCAGGCCTCGAGAGTGAGGAAGAAGAGGTAAAGAGAAGAGGACGTAGGGCAAAGAAGAGAAACTGAAGAAGGTGTAGACTTGGGTGAGGTTGTATGAGAGAAAGAGAGAGAGAGACAGACACAGGGGTTTGAGTCTATGCTAGTTGGGTAGATGTGTGTGAGTGTGTGTGTCTGGGAGGTTAGGGGATGTGCATTCCTGCACTTAGTACAGTGCTCTGCACACAGTAAGTGCTCAATAAATACCACTGAGTGATTGATTTACATTTTGTTTGGATTTGTGTGCTCCTCTCCCTATCTCCTCTCCTCCCTGCCCTCCCCAAGCAAATTATCTACCCGGGCTGTGGGGAGCGAGGGGCTGGCTTTGTTTCCACCCCAGCCCCCTCCCCTCTGCTTCCTCAGCCCCCTGAGCGCACCTCTAGCGGGTGAAGAGCTCTGGAGAGACTGAATCTGGGGACCCACTAATCATCCAAGTCACACTGAGGAGCCATGGAGGGTGGGGAGGTGGAGGCCAGCCCATATCCCTGGCAACCCCATCCCTCTCCCTCTCTCTTCCCACCCCAGGGCTCAGTGATGAACCGCTAGGTAGGGAATGGGAAAGGGGGAGAAGGAGGTACCGGGCCCTGGGGTGGAGCGAAGAGTTAGTAGAGCTGTATTGGTTTTCTCCCGTAGCCTGGTGTCTTTCCAGCCCTGCGCCTTTGTTCCCCTGCAGCTCCTGTGCCACGCATGACCCCATCCCACCCCAGACCTTCCCTCAGAGCCCGGCCCAACCTCCCAGCTTAGAGTGACCAATTCTTATTGCCTCCTGGAGCTGACAAGGGTGGGTTCCATGAAGGCTGTCAGCCCTGGGGGCTAAATGAGGATGCTCACGGCACCCCAGACCTAGGCTCAAGGGGTCAAAAGAGGAATTATTGTGGGGGCCAGTGGGGAAGCAGGAGGGAGGCAGATGGGGCTGATGAGTGTCACCCCCAGCTGGAGTCAGGTGTTTTAGAGCTCTGCCCCTTCCTGTCCCCGCACCCCCTCCCCTTATCCCCTTATCCCTCTCGGGCCCTCGGCTCTCAGCCGCAGATTTGCATTTAAATGGACATTTTCTTTTAATGAGCCGGACCCGGGGCCCCAGACTATTAACTTTCCTTGTGGGGGGGCTCGGCTCCCTCCCCGTCCCCTAATGCCCCCCTCCCCCTGCCGAGGGCGAGCTCCTGCCCCCATCCAGCTACCCAGCCCAGGCCTGCACGTCTGCAGACCCCCAGCAAAGGGGAGAGGCTGGGAGGTGCGGGACTCTGGGGTCCCTCGGCCAGGGACCAGACCGGACAGTGAAACACCACGACCGATCACTTTACCACCCCCCAAGTTAGGGGCAGGGGTCAGCCACGGAACCTTTTTAGATGATAATTTACCCGCCGGGACCCAGGCTTTCTTTGACCCTCCAGACTTTCCATCTCTCTCTCTTTTTCCCTCCTTCCTTCTCTTCTCCCCCCGGCCTTTTCCTCCTTCTCCCTTTCCCTCTCTTTCCATCCTTCTTGCTCTTGATAATAATAATAATTGTGGTGTTTATTAAGCACTTATTACATGCCAGGCCCTGTACTAAGCTCTAGGGTAGATGCAAGGTAATTAGGTTGGATACAGTCCCTGTTCCACTTAGGGCTCATGGTCTTCATCCCCATTGTATTATTAATAATAATAATAATAATGATATTTGTTAAGCACTTTGTTCCAGGCACTGTACCGAGCTCTGGGGGTGGATACAAGCAAATTGAGTTGGACTCAGTTCCTGTCCCATATGGGGCTCACAGTCTCAATCCTCATTTTCCAGATGAGGTAACTGAGGCCCAGAGAATTGAAGTGACTTGCCCACGGTCACACAGCAGATAAGTGGCAGAGCCGAAATTAGAACCCTTGACCTTCAGACTCCCAGGCACGTGCTCTAGCCACTATGCCATGCTGCTTCTCACTACGCCATGCTGCTTCTCAATGACAGTTGAGGTAACTGAGGCACAGAGATGCCAAGTGACTTGCCCAAGGCCACACAGCGGACAAGTGGCAGAGCCAGGATTAGAACAGTCAGTCGTGTTCCCACTGGGACCCAGAGTGCACTGAGCGAATCGGTTGGCAGAGGTATAGGGCATTGCAAGGTGCAGAGGAAAGTTTTACCTACAAAATACAGTGGAGCCAAAGTGACCGCCGTATAGTTTTCAGGGCTGCAGGCCAGCAGGTGGGATCAAAGGGGGTTGCCTCTGTGGCCACAGCCATCATCCTCGCCCACATTCAAGGGCTATTTTTAGCATTCCTGCTAGGTCTGTCCACCACATGAAATTCCCCAGGTGGTTGTTGATCTAGAAGCCTCCACGATTGATGGCTCAGGATTTCCCAGCAGGTATTCTCCTGCTCCAGGATGGGTGCTCAATCACAGATTGTGGGAGTGACTCCCTGGGAAACCCCACACCCAATTCCCAACCCTAACTCCAACCTTTACCCCAATGCTACCCTGACCCTAACTCCAACCCCAGCCCTACTGAGAGCTTACCTCCTCCAGGAGGCCTTCCCAGATTGAGCCTCCTCCTTCCTCTCCCCCCACCCCCCCTGCCTTACCTCCTTCCCCTCCCCACAGCACCTGTATATATGTATATATGTTTGTACATATTACTCTATTTTACTTGTACATGTTTATTCTATTTATTTTATTTTGTTAATATGTTTTGTTTTGTTGTCTGTCTCCCCCTTCTAGACTGTGAGCCCACTACTGGGTAGGGACCATCTCTATATGTTGCCAACTTGTACTTCCCAAGCGCTTGGTACAGTGCTCTGCACACAGTAAGTGCTCAATAAATATGATTGAATGAATGAATTACTAACTACAACCCCAACCTTAACCCCAACTTTTACCCCAATGCTAAACCCAACCCTAACCCCAATTCGAATCCCAACCCTAACCCTAACCCCAACCCCAACTTGAACGCAACCCTAACACCAACCCTAAATCCATCCCTAACCCCAACCCTAATCCTAACTGTAACCCCAGCCTTGCACCAGGGTTGTGACCAGGATCTCCCCGCGGCCACTCTGGCTGGCTCTCTCCTCTTCCCCAGGCTCTTCCCATTCAACTCAAAGGCAACTCAAACTCAAAGAGGCCAGAACCCCTGGGTAACAATAATCCTTGAACCCAAGCATTCCATCCACTACTAGGCACTCGATCAGTACTCTCCTTCCTACCTACCCTTGCTCATTTTTATATCACTACAAGATTATTCCTGTTTAGACCATAAGATGTTATCTACCAAATCTATTGTATTGTATTCCCATTGTATACCCAAACTACAACCCAGCCTGCCCACTTTGCTCTTGCATGGCTCAGTGGAAAGAGCCTGGGTTTGGGAGTCAGAGATCGTGGCTTCTAATCCCAGCTCTGCCACTTGTCTGCTGTGTGACCTTGGGCAAGCCACTTAACTTCTCTGTTACCTCATCTGTAAAATAGGGGATGTGTTTGTTTATTGTTATATTTTCCCAAACGCTTAGTACAGTGCTTTGCACACAGTAATCACTAAATAAATATGATTGAATGAATGAATGAACTGTAGGCCATGACTGGGGGTAAGAAAGTGAACAATAATAATAATAATTATGCTATTTGTTAAGTGCTTACTATGTGCCAAACACTGTTCTAGGCGCTGGGGCAGATACAAGGTAAGCAGGTTGACCCACATGGGGCTCACAGTCTTAATCCCCATTTTACAGATGAGGTACAGAGGCACTGAGAAGTTAAGTGGCTTGCCCAAGGTCACATAGCAGACAAGAGGCGGAGGCAGGATTAGAACCCATGTCCTCTGGCTCCCAAGCCGGGGCTCTTTCCACTAAGCCACGCTGGACAAGAGGAGAAGAACAATGGCGCCCCTTCATGGTGGCCCGTCCCAGCTCCACCAGTGGCTCTCCCTTCTCCCCTGATGGTGAGTGACACAGCTATTGTGTATGTAACAGGGTGACACAGAGATGAGCGTGTCAGTTCCACCTAAGGTGATGGCTGTTTTCCCTGAGAAGCACGGAGGAGCGAAATTGAAGGAGAAAAGGTCAGCCCAGGCCGACCGTCTCCTGCCCTCCTCCAAAATCACTTGCTCAGAGAGAAGAAAATGAGAAATGACAGATCCCCTCGCCACTGGGGAGGGTGGTGGCCCGGAGTGGAATCTAAAGGCAGGCTTGTTAGGGGAGCGAGCTGCACGAGTCACCTGTTCATGATGCACCACGACCGTTCTTGGCGTTTGCTTCCACCAGTGTGACACTGACAAGTTCTTTGATTAGAAAAATCTCCCTCTTTGAGGCTCACTTGATTCCTGGACCTAGACTATGCTGAGTAATACTGCCTGTTGGCCACATGCGTGTGTGTGTATGCATGCTCTGGTGTGCTGACAGGCAGTAGTGATAACAACCATGATAGTCATTAAGTGCTTACTATGTGCCAAGTACTGTACTAAGCTCACAGGTGGTTACAAGTTAATCAGATCAGTCAGAATCTCTGTTCCACATGGCACTCACAGGCTAAGGAGAAGGGAGAATGTGTATTGGATCCCTGTTTTACAGATGAGGAGACTGAGGCACAGAGAAGTTAGGTGACTTGTCCAAGATCACACAGTGGACAAGGAGCAGAGTCAGTATTAGAACCCAGGTCCTTCGACTCCCTGGACTGTGTTCTAAATGCTAGGCCATACTGCTTCTCAACATGCTTTCTGCCCTCTCATCTTCCTGCCTCCGGGCCTCACATAGACTGGCTCAAACTGGGGGCCGGGAGGGCCTGAGACGCTCTTGAAATGTGTGGCCAGCTGCTCATCAAGAGACGTGGTGTCTGAAGGCCAAATCCTCTAGACTATACATATAGACTCCTTGTGGGCAGGGAATGTGCCTGTTTATTGTGTATCATACTCTCTCAAGCGCTTAGTACGGTGCTCCGTGCACAGTAAGCACTTAATAAATAAATGATGATAAATGCTATCATTATTATAATAAGTAAGATTGAATAGATGAATGAAGTTGAGGTGGCTGCCGGTCTTTCTGGCCATGCGGATTGATCGCGGTCCTCCCGGGAGAGTCTTTTCCTGATGAGTGATGGAAGAGACAAGGCAGGGAGCTGACAGCTACCGGTATTGTCCAATGGGGTAGGGGGTTTGCTTGGGGAAGCCCTTTCCCTTGCAGGCAGGTGCTCAAAGAAATACTCCCCCAGAGCTACACACAACACACACACACACACACACACACACACTCACACACACAAATTTAGGCCCACCACACAGGTAAAAACGAGCACTGTCAACCAAGCTCACCCATGAGCACCCAATTCTGTAAACGTGGTCAGGCAGGTGGGGTGAGGTGGTTTTTCCAAAGTGCAACTCCCATTGGCTCCCCACCCCATCCTCCCATCCTGTCTTATCCTGGGCTCGGCATCACGGAGGCAGAGGGATGGGGGGATGGTTCCCACTCCTCCGGGTCTCCGAGACCCCAATCCTGACTGGGCCAGAATTTGAGCTTGTCAGTCAATGGTTTACTTGCTCCTGGGACCCCAGTCCCAGCCTGGCCCTACATAAGGCAGCTCTCCTGGGACGTCGCTCCCAGAAAGGTGATTGGCAGTTTTTCCAGCTCCTATGGGTTCCTGTCTCCCGAAGTTCCACCCGCCACAGATGAATCAGATGTGTCTGATAATCCTGAGATGCAGAGGGAGGGAGGTTGCTACTTTTCTTCCAGGGTTGGTTGGGTGGTGGGGAGGGGCTGAGGGGAGGCAGGGCAAAGAAAGGGTTAAAGAGTCCTGTGTTTCTAAATGACTGAACTCCTGTGTGTTGTAGTTTTCAACTGCAAATCATCTCTAATAGCAGACATCACGGGACGGCTCATTACATTAAGCTATTTTTCATGCTATCTCCCGTAATATCCTTTAATCCGATGCGTTTCAAATCACCTCGGGCTAAAATAAGAGACATAGCGATGTAATAGCCTAGTGTATTAGTGGGTTAATTGCCCTGTTGTACTCTCCAGTAGATATCTCTGGAATGAGTTCTATATTAATTGTAAATTGCTTAATACATTTAACTCCTCGCACTGCGCGCCTCCCCCCGGCTGCTAATGAAGGAGAAAGTTGCCGGGGCTTTGTTTCTTGGGTCTGGTCTTCCTTTTCAGTCAGGGTTCCCACTCCTTTCCCATTTCCAGCCAAGGGCCCAGGTCCTGGAACTTCTCAGACAGAGCCAGCCTGGAAGTGGAGAGAGGAACAGGTAGGGAGTGGGTGGGGAAAGGAGTGGGAGGGGAAAGTGGTAAAACTTAATAACTGTGGCATTTGTTCAACACCTACTATGTGCCAGATGCTATGCTTGGTGCAGGGGTAGATATAAGATAATCGGGTGGGACACCCAAGGCTCACAGTCTAGGAGGGAGAACAAGGTATTTTATCCCCATTTTACAGATGAGATGGGTGAGGCCCAAAGAAGTGAAGTGATTTGCTCAAGGTCAAAGAGCGGACAAGTGGCAGAGCGGATTTGGAGAAGCAGCGTGGCTCAGTGGCAAGAGCCCGGGCTTGGGAGTCAGAGGTCATGGGTTCTAATTCTGACTCCGCCACTTGTCAGCTGTGTGACTTTGGGCAAGTTGCTTCACCTCTCTGGGCCTCAGTTCCCTTGTCTGTAAAATGGGAATTAAGACTGTGAGCCCCACATGGGACAACCTGATAACCTTGTATCTAACCCAGCGCTTAGAACAGTGCTTGGCACATAGTAAGTGCTTAACAAAAACCATTATTATTATTATTATTATCATTAAGAACACAAAGACTCGCAGGCCCTTGCTCTTTCCACTGGGCCAGACTGCTTCTTGACCATAGGCCTGGGCATCAGTAAGCTGGGAGTTTTTCTGAGAAGGCCCAGTGGCCACTCAGCTCCCATCTTAAGCGCTTAGTACTGTGCTCTGCACACAGTAAGCGCTCAATAAATATGATTGAATGAATGGAAAAAGAGATGATTTCTGCCTGGATACTGGTGAGAACTGCTGACATCATTGGTTCTGCTGCTTGGGAAAAATGCAGTTGGGGTGGGTCTACCTCGCTCTGCCTGCTCAGTCTCTGATAATGATAATGGTATTTGTTTCTTGCTTATTGCTTGCCAAGGTCTGGGGGAGATACAAGATAAGCAGATCAGATCCAATCCTGGACCCCCAGGGGACTCATAATCTAAGGGAGAACAGGTTTTTAGTCCCCATTTTCCAGAGGAGGAAACTGAGGCATGGAGAAGGAAATCAAGTACTTGCCCAGGTCTTGCGGCAGGCAAGTGGATTAGAATTCAGGTCTGTGGACTCCCACTCCTGGACTGTTTTCACTTGGCTCTACTTCCTTTATCTAGCTCTGCCCTGCCTCTAGCACCGTGCTCCCTCTAACTCTGGGCTGCCTCTATTTCTGTCTTGCCTCTAGCTCTGGCCCGCCTCAGGCACTGCCCTGACTAGCTCTGTTCTGCACTCTGTTCTCCTCTGCCTCCCCTGCCCACTGAGGCCCATTGGCTGCCGTAGGCCTCGCCCCACGGTCGAAGCCAGGATGAGGATTTGGATTTGGGTTGGGTCTGAGATTGAAACCGGAACATGGCTCGGCCACTTGTCAACTGAGTGACTTTGAGGAAGTCACTTAACTTCTCTGTGCCTCAGGTTATCTCATCTGTAAAATGGGGATGAAGACTGTGAGCCCCACGTGGGACAACCTGATTACCTTGTATCTACCCCAGCACTAAACAAATACCGTCATCATCATTATTATTATTGTTATGACGGGACCACATTAATTCAACTCTGCCAGGGACTGTTTCTCCAGGGTCAGCTGATCCATGACCTCTCCTACCTCACCTCACTACCCTCTTACTACAACCCAGCTCCTCTAATGGTAACTCTAATGGTACACTATTAGACATTAATAGTGTACTCTCCCAAGTGCTTAGTACATTGCTTTGTACAAAGTAAGCACTCAGTAAATATGATTGAATGAATAAATACCATTGATTGATTGTTTGGTGCGTGAACTTGTATGAGAAGCAGCGTGGCCTAGTGGATAGAGTATGGGCCTATCTGCTGTGTGACCTTGGGCAACTCATGTAACTTCTCTGTGCCTCAGATTCTTCATCTGTAAAATGGGGATTGAGAACTGAGAGTCCTATAGGGATAGGGACTGTGTCCAACTTGATTGTGTTGTATCTACCCCAGTGCTTTCCAGAGTGCCTGGCACATAGTAAATACTTAACAAATACCACTATTATTGTTATTATTATTATGGACTCACAGGCTCTCCACCTCCCAACCACCATCACCACCAGGGCCCTGGCCCAGGAGCACCCAAACAGAGCTCCACAGCTTGGCTCAGTGGAAAGAGCCCGGGCTTTGGATTCAGAGGTCAGGGGTTCAAATCCTGGCTCTGCCAATTGTCAGCTGTGTGATTTTGGGCAAGTCACTTAACTTCTCAGTGCCTCAGTTACCTCATCTGTAAAATGGGGATTAAGACTGTGAGCCCCCCGTGGGACAACCTTATCACCTTGTAACCTCCCCAGCGCTTAGAACAGTGCTTTGCACATAGTAAGCACTTAATAAATGCCATCATTATTATTATTAATGATACTGTTGTAATGATGATTATAATAATGATAATAATAATAATTATGATACCTTGAACTTGAAGAGCACTTTAATTTTTCCATGGAGGTTTCACATCAAATGTCACATCTTATCCTCACAGCAATTGCCCAGTTTTACCCAGGAACAAACTGAAGCACACAGAGGTTAAGTAACTTGACTGAAGTCACGCAGCAGGCCAGTGGCAGAACTAGGTCCAGAGCCCATGTTCTTCTCATTAGACCATGTAGCACCTGGGTTTCACAGCAGGGGCTGAGAGCCCCGTGGGGGTAGGGACAGGAAGCTGAGGTTATAGCAATCAATCAATCAATAATATGTATTAAACACCTACCATGTGCAGAGCAGTGTACTAAGTACTTGGGAGAGTACAGTACAACAGAGTTGATAGACATGTTCCCTGCCTGCAAAGACTTTATAGTTCAGAGGGGGAGACAGTAAAATAAATACATTATAGGTATGTACATGAAATACCATGTGGCTGAGGGTAGGGGGTGGTTAATATCAAGTGCTTAAAGGCAATAGATGCAACAGCTAAGGTGCCATGAAAGGGAGTAGGGGAAAAGAGGGTTTAATGGGGGAAGGCCTCTTGGAGGAGATGTGATTTTAATAAGGCTTTGTTAGGTGGGGAGAGTGACAGCCTGTCAAATATGGAGGGGGAGGGAGTTCCAGGCCAGAGAGAGAATGTGGGCAAGGGGTTAATGGTGAGATAGATGAGATAGACGTACAGTGGGTAAGTCGTTGTTAGAGAAGTGAAGTGAGCATTCTGGAAATCAGCGAGGTAAGGGAGGAGGGGATAAGCTGATTGAGTGCTTTAAAGCCTAGGGTAAGAAGTTTCTGTTTGATGCGGAGGTGAACGGACAACCACTGGTGGTTCTTGAAGAGTGGGGAAACGTGGACTGAACATTTTTTAGAAAAATGATCTGGGAAGGAGAATGAGTGATTTATGGACTGGAGAGGGGAAAGACAGGAATCAGGGAGGTCAGCGAGGAGGCTGATGCAGTAGTCGAGGAGGGATAGAATAAGTGCTTGGATCAGCATAGTAGCAGTTTGGAGGAAGAGGAAAGGGCAGATTGTAATGATGTTGTGAAGGAAAAGCTGACGGTTGAATGAGAGACATGAGTTGAGAATAATGCCAAGGTTATGGGTTTGTGAGATAGGGAAGAGGGTGCTGTTGTCTACAGTGATGTGAAAAACAGGGAGAGGACAGGGTTTGGGTGGAAAAATGAGTTCTACTTTAGATGTGTTTAGTTTGAGATGTCGGCGGAATGTCTAGATAGAGATTTCCCAAAGGCAGGAGGAAATGTGAGTCTGCAGAGGAGAGATTTAAGGATTGGAGAGGTAGATTTGTGAATCATCTGTGTAGAGATGGTAGTTGAAGCCTAAGACATGAGGCTTCCAGTCTGAGAGGAAGGGAAAACAGATATTTAATCTCAATTTTACATCATTGTCATCATCATCATCTTCAATAGTATTTATTGAGGATTTACTGTGTGCAGAGCACTGTACTGAGTGCTTGGGAGAGTACAACTGAGTTAGTAGAGGAAACTGGGGCACAGAAAAGTCAAATGACTTGTCCAAGGTCACCCAGCAGCCACCTAGACTAGGCAGTAATCCTGTACTTTTGCCACTATGCCATGCAGCTTCTCTCCCTGGGTCACACTGGTGAAAGAGTCTGTTGAATTTCTGAATATACTGACATATCATAATATAGATTATGATCTATCTATCTATCTATCTATCTATCTATCTATCTATCTATCTATCATCTACACAAGAAGCCAAGCTTACAGTCTAGATATATAGACCTAAACAGTATACTAGACAGTCTAATCTAGATGGGGAATATCTCTGCTAATTCTCCCAAGCATTTAGTACAGTGCTCTACACATAGTAAGTGCTCAATAAATGCCATTGATTGATTGATAATATCATATTGTATCGTACAAATAGAGGCAAGACACCACACAAATGTGTTCTGTAAATCCCATTCGACTAAAACCCTCAGTTCTGTGTTAATCCATGCACTAACCAGCCAGCCACCTCCTCCCTGTCAGCCAGATGGAAGAGGTTGGTTTCAGTGCAGTTGGCATGATCTCCACCGATCAACCAGCGAGCCCGACTTTCTAGGCCTTAGGGAGGATGGAAACCTCCTGGGTAATAGCACTTGATACTTTCATTATAGTCAGGGAATGTGTCTGCTAATTCTGTTGTATTATGCTCTCCCAAGAGCTTAGTACAGTGCTGTGCCCATAGTAAGCAATCAGTAAATACCACTGATGGATCGATTTGTCCCAGAATAGGCGAGGGTGCCTTCTTGAGCCCCAGGAGAGGGCTGAGCTAAGGGGAGGAGGTGGGGAATGGGGATGGAAAGGAAAGGGAATGAGCAGGGGGGAGAAGCAGAGTGGGAGGGGAAAGGGGGCGGCTGTTGGGTTTTATTTTTATTCTTTAAATTTCCTAGCGATGAAGAGGTCTGCAGTCTCCTGGACAACCCTTCCCCATATCTCTTGCTGCCCTCGAGCCCGCCCAGACAATCCCACCCTGGTTTGGCCCATCTGACCACCCAGGCCTGTGGGGCTCAGGGTGCGGGCTGTGGGGCCCCCGGGGAGGTCTCGGATGAATGAAATCCAAGGTTGGCGCTTTGTTCGTGGGCTGAGGCCGGGATGGATCTGCCCAGCAGTGCGGACGGAGGGAGGTGGAGCGGAGTCCGGAGTGCGGGACACAGCCGGAGCTATTGATTTAGGTCCCGGCCCGGCAGACAGCTGAATAGCAGCCAGCCGACCGTGAAGGTAAATGCCCACATTTCACTGGGAGAGGGAGAGGGACAGGGACAAGGAGAGGGAGAAGAACAGGGAGAGGGAGAGGACCCCCATCCCCGGGCTCTGGGGAGTCACTGGCCTGTCCACCGGGGATAGGCATGGGGGGACTTGTGCTCGTGTATGCTCTTGTGAGTGCATGTGTGTGTTTGCATGGGGAAGTATGTGTATGTGTGCCCACGTGGGAGTGTGTGTACGAGTGCACATGGTGTGTGTGTGTGTGTGTTTCTGTCCCTCAGGGGAGGGAAGGCTCTGTCTGAAGATCCCTCCATTCCTGAACCACTCTATCACAGAGTCGGAAGAACTGGGCAGCCCCTTTAGGTCCTGAAAAAGCCGGGGCCGGAGGGATCATCCATCCCAGCGTTCTGGGGTTGGGATAGGGGACGTAGCGGCAGGGAAGACACTTTGGCTATTTGAAGGAGGAGGAAGAGAAGGAAGAGGCCGAGAGGAAGGCGGAGGTAGGGGATTCTTTCACCTGCCACCAGGGCATTTTGGGGACAAGCAAGACCCCAATTAAACTCCTCCCCCATGAACTTCATCAAACGATGAGCAGCATCCAACTCCCAGCCCACCCAGCCCGGGGCTCCGTCTCTGACAGCGGCCCCTAAAGCTCCCTCTGGTGACCCTTTATGTGCCTCCCCTCCCTGAGTCTGGCCAAGCCACTTGGAAAATGCCGATATTCTTGGCTGTAATAATAATAATAATAGTGGCACTTATTAAGCGCTTACCATGTGCAAAGCACTGTTCTAAGTGCTGGGGAGGTTACAAGGTGATCAGGTTGTCCCACGGGGGGCTCACAGTCTTAAGCCCCATTTTACAGATGAGGTAACTGAGGCACAGAGAAGTGAAGTGACTTGCCCAAAGTCACACAGCTGACGAGTGGCGGAGCCGGGATTTGAACCCATGCCCTCTGACTCCAAAGCCTGTACTCTTTCCACTGAGCCACGCTGCTTCTCTACAACTGTACAACTTGTTGGTCTGAGCAAGTGTTTCATTTTGCTTCTTTTAACCTCTCCCTTTTAAGCCCCTGTTCCGCCACGCCGCAGCGCAGCCCACCCCCAATCCCCACTGCCACCAGGAGGTTACCGAATTAATGACTGATGCTGCCTCATTCAACAGTTCATCACTAGCATTCACTGAGTGCCCACTGTGTGCAGAGCACTGTACTAAGTGCTTGGGAGAGAACAGCATATCTAAGTGGACAGAGAACAGACCTAGGAGTCAGAAGGACTTGGGTTCTAATCCCAGCTCTGCCATTTGTCGGCTGTGTGACCTTGGGAAAGTCACTTCACTTCTCTGGGCTTTAGTTACCTCATCTGTAAAATGGGGATTAAGACTGTGAGCCCCATAGGGGACATGGGCGGTGTCCAACCTGATTAGCTTGTATCTACTCCAACGTTTGGCACATGGAAAATGCTTAGCAGATACTATAAAACAAAGCACGCTTGAGTTGGTAGACAAGGTTCAGGCCCTTGGAGGGCTTACGATCTAACAGAGGAGACTGACATAAAGTATTTACGAATAGTGGGAGCAGGAGGAAGAACTGAAATAGACGAATAAATAATCGATTATATGTATAAACATAATTGCCCCAGATTGGGGGTGTGGAGGGGGGGAAGCTGGGAGCAGGTGAGGTGTTTGTGCTTGTATTAATCTGGTGTCAAGACTGGCTTCTTTCCCAGGGCAGCCTCCCACCCTCTACGGAGCCCATTAACCAGACTTACAATAGCCCCACCCCAGGAAAGGGCCTCGGACAATGGGCTGGGAAGCCCAAAGGGCAGAACGGATGGGCAGTCTGGGATTTCTCTGCAGGGCCAGTGTGGCATGCAAACATGATACCGAGCCGGGTGGGAGAGATGGAGGAGAAGAGATGGTGAATGCCCAGTGCTTTCACTACCCTCTCCTGAGGCACGAAGAGGGGGTGGGAGCTTGGCCTCTGGGAGAATAACCCTACCCCTGTCACCCCCCTCCCCTAATGGGCTGGCCAGTGATTCCCTGAACCCTTAGGGCCAGAGAGCCAAAGGCTCTCTCCATCTTCCTCTCCCTGTTCCTGTCCCTTTCCCTCTCCCTGTCCCTGTTCCTCTTGTCTTCCTGTCCTTCTCCCTCTCCCTGCCCCTCTCCCTGGCCCTTGTCCTTCTCCCTCTCCCTCTTGTAGTGAAATTTGGGCATTTACCTTCATACTGGGGTTAATAATAATAATAATGGCATTTATTAAGTGCTTACTATGTGCAAAGCACTGTTCTAAGTGCTGGGGAGGTTACAAGGTGATCAGGTTGTCCCACGGGGGGCTCACAGTCTTAATCCCCATTTTACAGATGAGGTAACTGAGGCACAGAGAAATGAAGTGACTTGCCCAAAGTCACCCAGCTGACAATTGGCAGAGCCGGGATTTGAACGCCTGACCTCTGACTCCAAAGCCCGTGCTGTTTCCACTGAGCCATGCTGGGTTGGAGCTGGTGCTGGGTTCCAACAGTATAGAGGCAGGTGGGGCAAACTAGGTATCCGGGGACAGACTGGTTATAATGATTGTGGTATTTGTTAAGTGCGTTCTGTGTGCCAGGCATTGCATTAAGCACTGGGGTGGATACAAGCAAATTGGGTTGGACGCAGTCCCTATCCCACACAGGGTTCACCGTCTCAATCCCTATTTTACAGATGAGGTAACGGAGTCACAGAAAAGTGACCTGATGTACCCAGGGTCACACAACAGACAAGTGGCAGAGCCTGGGATAGAACCCATGACTTTCTGGCTCCCAAGCCCATGCTCTATCCTCTAAACCGTAATCTGGGAGCAGATCAGATATCTGGGGACAGGACAGGTGACCACGGACAGACCAGTTATCTGGGGATAGATCAGGTATCTGGGAGTAGGCCAGATATCCAGGGACAGACCCAAGACAGCCCAGGTAAGTGGGGACAGGCTAGTATCCAGGCATAGACCAGATATCCCAGAAAAAAACAGGTATCTGGGGACAAGCCAGGTATCCAGAGGCTGACCATGTATCCAGGGACAGATCAGGTATCCAGGGAAAGGCCAGGTATCCCTTTCCCAGAGGGGCGGGGGTCGGGGGTGGTGGTGGCAGAGGGATCCTATTGTGTATTTCCATCTGTGGGGAGAGCCGCCCTTCTGCAATCACCCCCACCCTAGCCCTCCCTGCCTTCCTGCACCCATGGCCGGGGAAGTTGGGACTGCCTGGCCCTTGTTTCCCAGCAGAGGGAGGAAAATTATTCCTGAGCTGCTGGAGAAGGCCAGAAGGAAACTTGGGAAAGGATGGGGGTGAGCCCACTGTTGGGTAGGGACTGTCTCTATATGTTGCCAACTTGTACTTCCCAAGCGCTTAGTACAGTGCTCTGCACACAGTAAGTGCTCAATAAATACAATTGATGATGATGATGGGGGTGATCTGAGGAACTGTCTTGGAAAGGGAGATTGGGGGCGTAGAGGGAGTTGGCATTCCCAGAAACAGCCTGGGTGGCCGGGAACCACAAAACCAGAGGGGAGACCATGGAGTGTCAAGGATCCAAGAAGATTTTGTAAAATTTGGAGCATGGAAGAGGCTGGCAAGTCCCTAGACCCCTTCCCAAGGGGATCCTCCCCTCCAGCCCCGCACCCCTGGCTGTGCAGAGACTTGGTTCTGGATTTGTGCAGGGAACTCTTCCTGCTTCCTACAGGACAGGCCGGACATCGAGTCCAAGCAGGAGGAGCAGAAGGCTCTGCCACTTGTCTGTTATGTGACCTTGGATAAGTCACTTAACTTCTCTGGGCCTCACTTCCCTCATCTGAAAAATGGGGATTTAGTACCTGTTCTCCCTCCATTTTAGACTGTAAGTCCCATGTGGGACCTGATTATCTTGTATCTACCCCAGGACTCAGTAGAGTACTTGACCCATAGTAAGTGCTTAACAAGTACCATTATTAATAATAATAATAAAATAATAATAATAATAATATTAAGGCCCTATCACAGGGCAGGAGTCAAATCTCCTCGGGCTGGCCCGATGCCTCTCTGTGGTTGGGGCCAAGAGAGAAGTGTCCCAACGAGTTCCGTTATCAGTTAATCAATCAATCAATGATATTTACTGAGCACTTGCTGTGTGCAGAGCACTGTACTAAGCACTTGGGAGAGTGCAAAACAACAGAATTGGTAGACACGTTCCCTACCCTTAAGGACCACCCATCGAACCCCCACATGACACCTTCAGATGTGGAAGCCCTGAGGTGAAGGAGTGAAGGAGGGATGGGAGAAAGGGGAGACCCTGAAGGAGCCTTTCTCCAGTCCTGTTGTCCAAACGGGACTTGGGTCTCAAAGCGGCAGAGCCTGGTGCCTGGGGTTCCCGAACTGCAAACCTGAGGTCGGGGGCCGGCCAGAGGTCACTGGTTGGGAATGGGGATGTTCCGGTGGTCTCCAGAGTCAGGGAGAGAAAAGTGGGAGCAGAGTGGTGGTCCCACTGTCGAGGGATTGATACCCAGCCCCAAATTGGACCCTCCACCCCTGGGGTAACATGAAGGGGAGAGGGAGGAGCCTGGCGCATGGCCAAGTTCAGACTCACCGCCTGCTAATCAATAGGGTTAATGAGGGAAGAGAGGGGCTCTGACTTCCTCTGATTTGGCTGAAATTGCTGCTCAAGATGAGCCCACCACCCACAAACCCCTGCTCCCCATCCCGGGCCAGCCCTAGCCAGTATGGACCAGCACAGAGCTCTGGGAGGAAGCGTCTCCCCCTCCCTCTCTGGACCACCAGAGATCATTACTAGCCCAGGACGTGCAGGCCAGCAGCTCTCTGCATGGCTGGGTTAGTGTCAAGGGTTTAACTAGATGATCCTGGAGCGGCGGCTCCCCAAGGACAGACACACACAAACACACACACAAACCCCCCGGCCAGCCCCTGTCCACCTGTGACACCCCATTTATTCACTCCCCTCCCACAGCCGCCCCGATTTTTCCCCAAACAATATGCAACTGAGCCTCTCTGATGTCTGCCTGGTAAATCTACCTGGGTCCGCTACTGCTCCAGTGAAGAAATAGATGAAAGCAAAGGTTTCCACTGAGCCCATGGACAGAGATGGGAATTGGTGCCACTCAGCAAATCAATCAATCAATCGTATTTGGGGACCCTGGGGAAAGGGGCAGATGACCACTCTGTCCCAGAGAACGGTATTGTAACCTCCTTCTGTCACCACAAGTCTCTGCTTCCTGTCTCCCTCACCTCCTTCCCTTCACCAACCCCACTGTCCTAGTTCAGCTCTGGTTCTCCCTCTTGTTCCTTCTCTCTCATTCATTCATTCACTTGCATTTATTGAGTACTTACTGTGTGCAGAACACTGTACCGAACTCTTGGGAGAGTACAATACAATGCTAAACAGATACTTTCCCTGCCCACAACGAGCCTGCACGCCCCATGCTGAATCACCCTCTCTTCTGTCTCCTTCCCTCTGCCTCCTCTCTAGCCCAACTCGCTGCTCTTTGCCCGAGGTCTTTTCCAGGGGTCAGGGTTCTGAGTTTTAATCAGAGGAAAGAGGGTATCTCCATTGAACCCCCTCGAGGCATTTTAGGGGGCATCAGGCATTGAGGCCCCTGGGAGACTAGCTTTCGGGGGGACATGATTCAGCAGACTGTAAGCTCATTATGGGCAGAGAATGTCTACCAACTCTGTTGTGTTGTACACTTCCAAATGCTTAGTGTAATGCTCAGCACACAGTAAGAGCTCAGTAAATACTTTGCTCCACTGACCAGTTGAGGGAAGGAATGGAATGCTTGGGGGCACCGTGCTGGGCTCACTTAGCATCAGTTTTCTGTCCAGTCACACAGGCTGTGGGGAGGGGAGGAGGATGCTATAGATACCTACCTAGGCCTGGGGGGTGGGGGATCCTAAGGGCTGGGTTGGGGGAATCGGGCCAAGGAGCCAGCGCTCCCCAGCGTTGCTCGTCTGGTTTCCTGAGGCATGTTTGGTTTCGCGTCTGTGTTTCCTTCTCACAGACACACACACCAGGGCTTCCTAATACAGCAAATTGCTTATACACATGTAAGCAAATATCTTCTCAAATTATCTCTTATCACCAAATGGGCTGCGGGGCTCACTGCTCAAGGGCTGAGGCAGCCTTTCAATCTGCCAGGGCCGGCCTGACACCAAAAATAAACAGCATAAGCCCGGAACGGTTGTCGCAAGGGGCAGAAAGAACTTGTCAGGCACGAGTGTGTGAGCCGGCAAGATGATAATGTGGCATGACACTTCTGAAATGAGACCCCCGTTGCCATGGTGAGGAGTCAGGAGGGACCGTCTCTCCGGAGGCTGAAATAAAACATGCTTTAAATGATGTTTGATTAGAATTTAGATCATGTAACCGAGTGCCTGGGCTCTTCTCATTCTTGGTTTCTTTCTTCTCCCTCCCGTTTTTTCTTTCCTCTTTCTTTCTTCCCTTCTCCTCTTGCAGCTGCCAGCACAGCAGGGCACTGGCTTCTCTCTCTGGGAGGGTCCCAGGTTCCCAACCCTCTTGTCTGTTAACCCCCAAGGTTCCAGGAGGCCAAATGCCCAAATCTCCAGGCTTCATAGGAAGCCCCTCGGCCTCTCTTCTGTTTCCCCATCATCCCCCTCATCACCCCACAGAGCCGGGAATCCATGTGGAGATTCCCTTCCCTCCAAAGAAGGGGCTACCCTGGATGGAGCCCAGGTGGTCCCCAGAGATCTCCAGGCTTCAGTGACACCAGCCTTGCAGAGAGGTCCGACCTACCTGCCAGTCTGGTGACACAGGCTGTCCTGCACAACACTGACCTCCTCAACCTCCATCCTCTCCACACTGTTTCCCTGCTTCAGGAGCTCGGGTTGTGGGGTGGGCGCACAGCCTGGAAAATAGGTGGAGCTGGACTCATGCTGGATGTCCCCACTGGGCACAGAGCCCAACTACTGGATAGGTGGGCAGGGGTGCAGCGTATTGCCAAGTACCTGGGAGGTGGGGGTTTTTAAGGACGAGATGGGGCCTCCGTGAAATGCCGATGTTGTGGCATTATGACCCGGAAAGTGGTTGCCTTCGTAGCCACTGCACTCCTATTTTTCAGGGTTCTTCCTGGCCTATCCACCTCACAGGACTCCCTAGGGGGTTCTCCAGTTAGAAGCTTTCACCCACAAAGGAGAGGCAGCGGATAAAGTGGGTAAAGCACGGGTGTGGGATCAGAAGCACCCGGGTTCTAATTCTGGCTCTGCTACTTGTCTGCTGTGTGACCTTGGACAAGTCTCTTCTGTAGAATGGGGATTGAGACTGTAAGACCTTTGTGGGACATGGACTATGTCCAACCCGATTGTCTTTTAGAGAAGCAGCATGGTGTAGTGGATAGAGTATGGGCTTGGGGGTCAGAAGGTCATGAGTTCTAATCTGGCCCCGCCACTTGTCTGCTATGTGACCTTGGGCAAGTCACTTCAATTTTCGGTGCCTCAGTTACCTCATCTATAAAATGGGGATGGAGACTGAGCCCCACTTGGGACAGGGACTGTGTCCAACCCAATTCACTTAACAACTATTATAAAAAGCCAAAAAAAAACCCCAACATAAACCAAGGCAGAACTGGGACTTTCACCCTTCCTGATTCCCAAACCAGTGCCTTTTCCCACTGGAGCAGTGGCAGGGCTGGACTAGGACTAAAGGGTGGGAGACAAAGGAACACATAGACTTTTCATTTTATTAAAAAATGTTTCCTTGTGTCCATGCTCTTCCCTCCAGCCCTCTATCCTTGCGGGTGTGGGCCTGAGGTAATCTGTATTGGATCTAATACATCCAATACACAACCTAGTGCGATAGCTGTGGCGGAGAAAGAGCGGCTTCAGTGTTGGTGCTGCCAACAGATTCATCGTAGGCCTAATTGGGGGCCTTGCAGGGCTGGCCTGCCTTGGTCCTAAGCCAGGGTCGGTAAAGCAGAGGTGTGAAGCTGGAAATGGCTGGAATCCTGACTCCAGGGGGTTTGAAAGGATGCCCTGGGGATTACTTGCACAGCTGGCCCTTGGCCCTTGGGAGATGACTTCCTGCCACTTCCAGTTTGGCTTGGAGCACATCTGGCTTGGTGCCACGGTGGATCCTACAGGAGCCAGGAGGCTGTTAATAATAGAACTGTGGTATGTGTCAAGCACTTACTATGTGCCAGGCACTGTACTGAGCACCGAGGTGGATACAAGATAATAGGGTTGTACACAGTTACTGTCCCCCGCTCACAGTCTAAAGGTGAAGGAAAGCCCACTTTGCAGATGAGGAAATTGAGGCCTAGCATAATGAAGTGACTTAGCTTGGATCCCATAATAATAATAATGGTATTTGTTAAACACTAACTTTGGATCAAACACTTTACTAAACGCTGGGGTAGAAAAATTAGACTGTGTGCCCGTTGTTGGGTAGGGACCGTCTCTATATGTTGCCGACTTGTACTTCCCAAGCGCTTAGTATGGTGCTTTGCCCACAGTAAGCGCTCAATAAATACAATTGAATGAATGAAAAATGTAATCAGGTCCCACATGGGGCTCACGGTCTAAGTAGGAGGGAGCACAGGTATTGATCCTCGTTTTGCATATGAGAGAATTCAGGCCCAGAAAAGTTAAGTGACTTGCTCAAGGTCACGACGCAGCAAGCGAATGGCAGAACCGGAATTAGAACTCAGATCCTCTGACTCCCAGGCTTGTGCTTGTTCCACTAGGCCAGACTGCTTCTTATACCCTGTATCAAGGGTTCAGCTAGACATGAAGGATTTGCTTGATTGCCTGAAGTGTTAAACACTGGAGCAGGCTCCTGAGAGAGATTCTGGAGGAATAAAAACAATAGGCAGTCAGCTGTCTTGGGTGCTTTACATTTTCATTTGCCAGGAAACTTTCCAGACTTTCATCCCCCTGCTCTATTTCCCCCCTTACCCCATCTTGCCTCTCTCATGTTCTTAGTCCCCCACTAAGCACTTGGTTTCTCCCCACAGCACTTATGTCCATATCCTTATACTCTGTTGCTTTCCTTACCTGTAATTTATTATAATGTCTGCGTCCCCAGTTAGACTCAAAGCTCCTTGAGGGCAGGGATCATGTCTACCAACAGTATTGTACTCCCCCAAGCCCCCTTAATATGATACTCTGGACAAAGTAAATATTCAATCAATCCATCAGTGGTGTTTATTGAGTGCTCACTCTATCAGAGTACTGTCTTGAACGCTTAGGAGAGTACAATACAGCAGGAATAGCAGACTGGTTCCTTGTCTATTACAAGCTTACAATCTTCGGAAAAATAAATGTCACCCGTGGATTGAGGAAATGTCCAACAGTGGCCAGGCATCTTCACTCCCTAAAATTTTGAACATCTTTTCATTCATTCATTCATTTGATCATATTTATTGAGCACTTACTCTGTGTAGAGCACTGTGTTAAGTGCTTGGGAGAGCACAATGTTATAACAAAAAGTTGCATTCCCTACCCACAATGAGCTCACAGTCTAGAGAGCTCTTTTGAAACATCTGTGAACACTAACTAGGCCCCTTTCTGCTCAGCTCCATCGGGTTCCCCAAATTGCCACCACCTCCCTCCATCTGTACAGTGAGAGGTCGGGGAGGAGCCCCAGGGCAGTTCTTGACCTTGCAAGCTGCAATCAATCCATAGTATTTATTGAGCGCTTACTGTGTGTAGAGCACTGTACTAAGCGTGTGGGGAGAGTACAATGTAGCAAAGTTGTAGAAATTAGAGAAGCAGCGTGGCTTAGCGGATACAGCCCGGGCCTGGTCGTCAGAAGGACCTGGGTTCTAATCTCTACTCCATCACATGTTTGCTGTGTGACATTGGGCAAGTCACTTCAATTCTCCGTGCCTCAGTTCCCTCATCTGTTAAATGGGGGTTAAGAGTGTGAGCCCTATGTGGGACAGGGACTGTGTCCAACCTGATTAACTTGTATCTACCCTAGTGCTTAAAACAGTGTTTGGCACATAGAAAGCGCTTAACAAGTACTATCATTATTATTATTACAATTGGTAGATACATTTCCTGTCAACAATGAGTTTAGAGTCTAGAGCTAATCGGGTTGGACACAGTCCTAGTCTTGCTTGAGACTCACAGTATTAATCCCCATTTTACAGATGAGGTAACTGAGGCAAGTGAAGTGACTTGCTAAAGGTCACACAGCCAAGAAATGGCAGAGGCAGGATTAGAACCCATGTCCTTCTGACTCTCAGGTCTGTGACCTACCCACTAGGCCACGCAAGCAGTTCTGCCAGGAGGTAAATCTCAAGAGACCCATCCTGTGTCTCCCTCCTCCCCAAACCAGGGCAAGCTGCTGGCATGGACAAGAGACAGCTCTGGAGCTGAATCTCTCCACAAAGTCACCTCAGCCTGTTTCTTCCCAGACCCAAACTGGAGGCCTCTTAAAAGCCTTTCCCTTCCTTCTCTCCCCTCAGCTACATGCCACCAGTCATGCAGATTGGCACAGATCACAGGCCCAGTCCTGAGAGAAGTCAAGGCTCTTATCTCCTCCCTTGCAAGTGGGTGAGGCAACCGCTTGGCAGGGGTGGAGAACAGCAGTAAAAAATGTTACAGTGCCCGGAAAGGGCATCTGTGTGAAAGGAGACCTTGGAGGGCACCCCAGAGACGCACTGGCCTCCTGTGTGACATTGGAAAAAATCACTTAAATTCTCTGTGTCTCAATTTACTCCTCTGTTAAGTGGGGATTCAATTCAATTCCTGTTCTTCCAACTTCTTAGACTGTGAGTCCCAAGTGAGGCAGGGACTGTGTCCCATCTCATCATCTGGTGCTTGGCATATAGTGAGTCCTTAATAAATACCACAATCATTTACTTATTTTTTTTTTGGTATTTGTTAAGTGCTTATTATGTGTCAAGCACTAAGTGCTAGGGGAGATACAAATCAATCGGGAATAACCCCCTTCCCACAAGGGGATCACAGTCCTAAAAGGAATGGAAATGAATAGTAAATATTCAACTATTCAAATAGTATATTTACTATTTATTCTATTCTAAATAGTAAATACTAAATAATATTGAATCCACACTTTACAGATGAGGAAACTGAGGCACAGATAAGTTGAGTGACTTGCCCAAGGAATACAGCGGGCAGGTGGTGGAGCCGGGATTAGAAACCAGGCCCGCACTTTTCCCGGTAGGCCACACTGATTCCCAATAATAACGACTATTATTATTGGAAGAAGCAGTAAATCGGAAGCTGTATCCTCAGTTGCTGGCATCATCACTTGGATTTGCACACTTTTTTCACCCCTCCTTCAGTCTTACAGTACGTATATACATATAATTTATTTATTTATATTTATGTCTGTTTCCTCTCTACACCGTAATAACAATGATAATAATAATAGTGGTGGTATTTCCTAAGTGCTTACTATGTAATCGTCGGGGTAGATACAAGGTTATCAGGTTGTCCCACGTGGGGCTCACAGTCTTAATCCCCATTTGACAGATGAGGTAACTGAGGCCCAGAGAAGTGAAGTGACTTGCCCAAAGTCACACAGCTGACAAGTGGCAGAGCCAGGATTAGAATCCATGACCTCTGACTCCCAAGCCTGTGCTCTTTCCACTAAGCCACACTACTTCTCTGTTCCTCTGTAAACTCGTTGTGGGCAGGAACCATATCTGTCAGCTCTCCCAAGGGCTTAGTACAGTGCTCTGCACACAGTAAGCGCTCAATAAGTACAACTGATTGATTGATCACACCGCTGGAGCCAATGACAAGGTGGAACCCTAGCTCTCCTGTCTTCCTCCCTTCCACCCCCACCTCCCTCTAGGGCTCTTGGAGTCCCAGATACTCTGTGTTCAGATGGAGGTGAGAAGCAGCATGGTGTAGTGGATAGAGCACAGGCCTGAAGCCAGGAGGTGATGGGTTCTAATCCCGGCTCCACCACTTGTCTGCTGTGTGACCTTGGGCAAGTCACTTCACGTCTCTGTACCTCAGTTACGTCACCTGTAAAGAGGGGATTGAGACTGTGAGCCCCACATGGGACAAGGACTGTATTCAACCTGATTCACTTGTATCTATAATTCTATTTATTCGGATGGTTTTGACACCTGTCTACATGTTTTGTTTTGTGGTCTGTCTCCCCCTTCTAGACTGTGAGCCCGTTGTTGGGTAGGGACCATCTCTATTTGTTGCCAACTTGTACTTCCCAAGCACTTAGCACAGTGCTCTGCTCACAGTAAGCATTCAATAAATACAATTGAATGAATGCATGAATCTACTCCAGCACTTAGTATAGTGACTGGCACATAGTAAGCTCTTACCAAATACCACAATTATTATTATTATTATAAGGTGAAGGAATGGTTAACAGAGGAGGCCTTCCTGTCCCCCCTGTGATGGTTTTATTTTGGAAGGAGTTTCCAGCTGTTCTGCTTCCTCCTGGGGAGTGGGGCTGGGCCAGGGGAGGGAGAGTTTGCACAGACATGAAGAAGCAGCTTTAAATAATGTTTGCTTTGTTCCCCACTGGGTAATATCCCAAATAATTTAGGCTCTCTGTGCTGCTGGAGTTTGCTTAACATCGCAGCAGAAATTAGCCCCAAAGAGCGGCAGGCTTCCAGGGCTGTATGACGGCTCATTAATGCAGTTGGAGTAAAGAGGCTCAGAGTTTCACCCCCCCAGATGCGGGAGCCAGCGGAACAGTTTGGGAGGAGCAGACTTGGGGAGGACATGGGAAGCAGCAAGGCTTCGTGGAAAGAGCCCGTGCCTGGGAGTCAGAGGACCTGAGTTCTAATCCTGGCTCTGCAAACTGCTTGCTGTGTGACCTCAGACAGGTCACTTAACTTCTCTGAGCCACAGTATCCTCAACTGTAAATTGGAGATTAAGTCCTACTCCCTCCTATTTAGACTGTGAGCCCCATGTGGGACAGGGACTGAGTCCAACTTGATAAACTTGTATCTTACCCCAGTGCTTAGAAAAGTTCCTGACACATAATAAGTACTTAACAAATGCCAGAACCCCCCCCCCAAAAAAAAAAAACTGTGCTTGACACATATAAATCACTTAACAAATACCATAAAAACCCCCACAGATGGTTCATTCATTCATTCATTCAATTGTATTTATTGAGCGCTTTCTGTGTACAGAGCACTGTACTAAGTGCTTGGAAAGTGCAATTCAGCCACAAATAGAGATAATTCCTACTCAACAACAGGTGCACAGTCTAGAAGTGGGGAGACAGACATCAAAACAAGTAAGCAGGACACGTCCTTTTGGTTAGAAGCAAGGCAAGGGGGAGGGGTCAGGGAAACGGCCTATGGAGAACAGACAGACCTGAGTGCAGCCATGACTTGGTTAAAAAGGTGAAAGATGGAAAAGAGAGAGACAGGAATCCTGAAGCTCAGATCCAGTTGGTCAAGGCACAGAAAGAATCAGAGATTGAACGACAGAGAGACAGAGACTGGAAGACTCAGAGTCAGAGCTGGAAAGGGGGATCACAGAGGCAGAAGGAAACAGAGAGGCTGAACCTGAGAGAGCCTCTCCTTTTTTCTCTCTCCCATGAGAGAGTCTTTTTTCCCATTTTTCTTTTATCTCTCCTCCTTTCAACCTAGACCCTACAGCCCTCCCCTGAGCTGAGAGCAGGAGCTACAGGCCAAACCCACTGCCAAACCCGGGGGGAAAAAATGCCCCAACAAATAATAATCAGTCAAGCATCTATGTCATTAGGAGAAGTTTCTCTTTGGCCTAGGCTTTGGAGAGATGTGGGGGAAGAGCTGAAGGAGGGGGAGAAAGAGAAGGAAGAGGGGGTGGAGAGAGAAAGGGGAAAGGGAGAGCTAAAGATGAGGGGAGAGAGAGAGGAGGGCAGGGGAGAGGAGAGAGAAGGAGGAGAGGTAGAGAGAAAGGAAGAGAAAGAAGGGAGAGAGAGAGTGGGGGGAATGAAGAAGAGGGGGAGAGAAGGCTGAGGCGGTGAAGAGAGGAGGGAGGAGATAGGGAGGAGCGGGGGAAGAGGAGGAGTGGGAAGAGAAAAGGAGAGAGAAAAGAAAAAAGAAGAGGGAAGAGAGAAAGAAGGGGAGAGGAGGAAGAGAAAAGGGGAGGAGGGAGAGAGGAAAGATGGAGAGAAGGAGGAGGGAGAGAGAAAGAAGAAAGGAAGGGAGAGAAGCAGAAGGAGGTGAGAGAGAAAGAGGATGGCATAGAGAGAGGAGGAGGATGGGATGGAAAGGGGGAAGACGGTGTAGAGAAGAGGATGGAGTAGAGTTGGAGGAGGATGGGACAGAGAGGAGGAGGACAAAGTAGAGAAGAAACCAGGGAAGAGAAAGAGGAGAGAATCAGACTGGAGCCAGAGCTGGAGTCTGAAGCCCTATGGTAGAAATGCCTAGAACCAGCAGCACATACGAGCCTAGGGAGTCTAGGCCCAGGCCTGCCTAAAGAAATAAAGCCCAGACTAACAGAAATGGGAAGAACAACAGAAAGTGTCCTTCTGCATTTCTCTCTCTCTAGGTCCTTTTCCCCCTACTGCTCTCCCTTCCTTCCTCCTCACTCTGGCCCTGCCTTGCCCACAGTGACCAAGGCCTTCTTTCTTTGGTGTTGGGTGGCCTGAGGGGTTGAGGGGTGGGGTGGGCTGCTAACTGTGGTTTTCAGCTGGAAGTTTCCATGAGTGTATTCAGATTGGGATTGCAATCAAATAGTCAATTAATAATCAATAAATGAATTACTGTCAGCGGGACCACATGTGCTCGACTTTTTTTATGTGCTTTTCAGGCTGCTGTGATGGACACCCCAGGGTAGTCCCTAAATATCCTGGGACCCTGGCAAATGCCAAATGGGTAAAGCAATTTTTTCCATCTATAAGCCTCGGCCACTCTCTTATTCTCCTTCCTAGTAAAGGAGATGAACAGTCATAGTGGAAAGAGCACAGGCCTGGGAGTCCAGAGGACCTGGGTTCTAGTCCCAGCTCCACCACTTGTCTGCTGTGTGACCTTGGGCAAGTCGCTTCACTTCTCTGGGTCTCAGTTACCTCATCTGTAAAAGGGGGGTTAAGAGTGTGAGCCCCATGTGGGACAGGGACTCTGTCCAACCTGATTATCTTGCAACTACCCTAGTGCTTAGAACAGAGCCTGGCACATAATAAGCGCTTAACAAATATTATTTTAAAAAAATATATGGAGCTCTTCTGGGTGGAAGAGAGCAGAAAAGGATCACAGGTCAGAGTCCAGAAAACCAAGACTTTGTGTGTTTTTGTTTGTGTTTGTATGCGTGAGTCCTTCTCCCCTCAGGACATCCATGCCTGTTTCCTCTCAGGACGTTGTCTTCACACAGGCTGCCTGGGAGGAACTCCAACCTTACCAGACCCCTGGGTTTCTTTTCTTTCCCATCCTCTGTTTCCCTCCCATCACCCGCTCTTTCCTCCTCCCTCCTTCTCCTCTTCCTTCTGTCCTCCCCCCACTCTCCAGGCACCCCCTCCCCCACCAACATGCCTGACTCTCCCTGCTGACCTCAGGTGCCAAATCTCTCCTATGATTTCCTGCCTGTTTGACTAATCAATGCCCCACATCATCATGAGGAGCTGTGTCACACGGCCGGCTCTTTGGGGGCAGGATAATGAGGCTGTGTGTTTTTCATTTTTCATTCTTCTACAAGAATCCACATTGTGGTCCCAGATAATTGATTTAACTTTCAGGAGGAAGCTATGTCCCCTCACCCTCTCTCTCTCTCAGTCTTATTTCCGTTTCTGTCTGTGGCAGTGGCTGGGTGTGAAGAGGGCAAAGCCAGGCTCCATTTATATACCAAACATCCCATATCTGCCTGTTTCTTAATGGCATGATCAAACGGAGGTTGATCATGCCATGGTTCTAATTAATATGGCTGCCAGGGAGTTGTTGGTTTGAGGCTGTACAGACAGGGTGTTTTTTGGAGGTCCAAATGTATCACCCTGTGTGTCTCCTGATGGTTCCTGCTCATTCATTCATTCATTCAATCGTATTTATTGAGCACTTACTGTGTGCAGAGCATTGTACTAAGTGCTTGGAAAGTATAATTCAGCAACAAATAGAGGCAATCCCTACCCAACATCATCATCATCAATCGTATTTATTGAGCGCTTACTATGTGCAGAGCACTGTACTAAGCGCTTGGGAAGTACAAATTGGCAACATATAGAGACAGTCCCTACCCAACAGTGGGCTCACAGTCTAAAAGGGGGAGACAGAGAACAAAACCAAACATACTAACAAAATAAAATAGAATAGATACGTACAAATAAATAAATAAATAAATAAATAAATAGAGTAAAAAATATGTACAACGCTTCATAAGCTATTGGCCAAAGCAAAAGTCAGAGAGGAAGCTAATGGCATACAACAAAGAGCTCACAGTCTAGAAGGCGAGAGACAGACAGCAAAACAAAACAAGTAAACAGACATCAATAGTGTCAATATAAATAGATTATAGATATATACACCTTCCCTGGGGTGCCTGTAGCACTACCAAGACTGTAAGTTCTCTGTGGGCAGTGAATGTGTCTGTTTATTGTTGCACTGTTCTCTCCAAAGCACTTAGTACAGTGCTCTGCACACAGTAAGCTCATGATACATACAATTGAATAAATGAATGAAGCAGGGCACATTCTGCACATGCTCCCTCCCTGGTATTGGAAAATGGGAGTGGGTGAATCCCTCAGGGATTCATAGTCCTGGGATAAGACCTTGCTCACCCAGCGCTTGGCACATAGTACCATAATTCTTCTTCTTTTTTTTTTAAGTGGTATTTATTAAGCACTGACTATGGGCTTCAGTGTGGGAAGGGAACATGTCTACCAACTCTGGGTACTGTATTGTCCCAACTGCTTGGAACGGTGCTCTATTCACAATAAGTACTCAATAAATACTATTAATGATGATGATGTGCTTGGCATTGTATTAACCGCTGGGGTGGATCTACAAGATAAACCCTGTCCCACATGGGATTCACAGTCTTAATCCCCATTTTACAGATGAGGTAACTGAGGCACAGAGAAGTTAATAATAATAATTGTGGTATTTGGTATGCGCTTGCTATGTGCCAGGCACTGTACTAAGCCCTGAGGTGGATACAAGCAAATCAGGGTTGTACATAGTTCTGTAGTCCCTTTCCCATCCTCTGTTTCCTTCCTGTCACCCGCTCTTTCCTACTTCCTCCTTCTCCTCCTCCTTCTGTCCTCCCCCCACTCTCCAGGCACCCCCTCCCCCACCAACATGCCTGACTCTCCCTGCTGACCTCAGGTGCCAGATCTCTCCTATGATTTCCTGCCTGTTTGACTAATCAATACCCCACATCATCGTGAGGAGCTGTGCCAATTATCAGCTGTGTGACTTTGGGCAAGTCACTTCTTTGTGCCTCAGTTACCTCATCTGTAAAATGGGGATTAAGACTGTGAGCCCCCCGTGGGACCACCTGATCACCTTGTACCCTCCCCAGCGTTTAGAACAGTGCTTTGCACATAGTAAGCGCTTAATAAATGCCATTATTATTATTATTAGCTCCCCCCAAATGCCCCGCCTCCATCTGCAATCATTCTGGTGGTGGATCCATAGATAGATACAAGATAATCACGTTGGACACAGTCCCTGTTCCCCTTGGGACTGAGAGTCTGAGTAGAAGGGAGAACAGTTGTTTAATCCCCATTTGACAGATGAGGAAATTAAGTCACAGGGCAGTTAACAGCAGACAACTGGTGACGCCAGAATTAGAACTGCAATCTTCTGACTCATAGGTCCCCACTTTTTCCACTAGGCCACGTTGCTTCTCCCTGTTTCCTTGTTCATTCATTCAATCGTATTTATTGAGCACTTACTGTGTGCAGAGCACTGTACTAAGCACAGTGCCCTCCTCAGTCAGTGCTCTGCAGGTGACTGGATTGCTGCTAAGAGAAGCATTAAGGAGGGAGCGTGCCCCAGTGGGATGGGCCGTGCTTGACGTTGCTTGCGTCGGCACTTCCTTGTCCCTCTGCAGAAAAGGATGCTGAAGAACTGGCCCACGTGGTCCATGGTGGTCCAGACTGGAGACTAGAGACTGTAAACTCGTTGTGGGCAGGGAATGCGTCTGTTTATTCTTGCACTGTACTCTCCCAACCACTTAGTACAGTGCTCTGCACACAGTAAGCACTCAATACGATTGAATGAATGAGTGAATGACTGGTGGTCCATAGGGAAGCAGCATAGTGTAGTGGCTAGAGCATGGGCCTGCGAGTCATAAGGTCATGGGTTCTAATCCTGGCTCCACCACTTGTCTGCTGTGTGACCTTGGGCAAGTCTGTTCACTTCTCTGTGCCTCAGTTACTACATTTGTAAAATGAGGATTGAGGCTGCGAGCCCCACGTGGGAAACAGACTGTGTCTAACCTGGTTTGCTTGTATCCACCCCAGCGCTTAGTACAGTGCCTGGCACAGAGT
The DNA here is from genome assembly GCF_015852505.1 of Tachyglossus aculeatus. Taxonomy (NCBI): domain Eukaryota; kingdom Metazoa; phylum Chordata; class Mammalia; order Monotremata; family Tachyglossidae; genus Tachyglossus; species Tachyglossus aculeatus. The sequence continues at coordinate 43,303,747 of NC_052082.1, read as the reverse complement.
AAGCACTTAACAAATACCACGATTATTATTATTGGTGCTGACAAGGGTCTCTTGTAGGAATCCCAGGGAGGAGATTTTCCAACCTCTCTGGAGCCCCTGTTCCAGGCCTAGTAACCAGTGCAGCCAGGAAACTCTTCCTTAGCCCCAACCTAAATCCTTCTTGCTTCAAATTTGGCCCTAGTTCCGCCTGTTGAACTTCAGGAAAGGGGAAAAACATCTTGTCCCAGAACCTCTTCCATTTTCCAGCTAATCTTCTTGGACCAGTCCCGGCTTCTGTGACCGTCCCTCCCACCGCAAAACCCAACCCATCCCTCGCTGTTCCTTTGGTTCTCTGTGTCCTCTCAGCTGCCCCTCTCACCCCATCCCAGCCACGGCTTGGTCACCCCTCCCCACTCAGCAAGCCTGGAGCCCAACCTGATCCGTCAGAAAGCTCTGGGCCTCTTTCCCGCTCCGCTGGCCGCTTCCTCCACATGCCCCACCGCCCGGGCCCCAATTTCATTGCGATCGTCTTCACCCCCCTGTGCTTGGGTTGAGGTCGGGGTCTCCCCAGAGCCGGATGGGACATCTGTATTACTGCCCCCCAAACTCTGGAGAATTTGATAAATTTCCTTTTATTGCTGGCAGCCATGTTATTTGAAGTAATTAACCTTAATTTATAAATTTTTATATCAAACTGCCTTTTAACTTTTAGAACTGACGGGAGCAGCACATCTCCCTGGGCTCCTAATAGTTCTCCATTTAATCAAAATTCATCCATCAGGTTCCAGTGTTAAATCATCTTTTAATTGGGACTTACATTCTGGTTAATAGTTTCATAATTCGCCGCCTCTAATAGTTTTTACCACAGGGATCTACTCCATTTTCCCTCACTCTATTACTGCTGTCGTGCAGCGGAGATGCTATACCGGCCCCTCCTTCCCCGGTTTCTGCTGTTAGCGCTTTTGTTCTTGGTGTCTCATTAATTCCCGGTGGTGAGTTCCTTTTTCCTCATTACTGGAGCAGAAACTCCTGCTACTGTGAGATGAAGCCTAACCCATCTCTACTGACACCTGGGCTGGGATCCCACTTGGTGGGAGTGAGACGGAAGCAGAGGCAGTCTCCTCTGTCCCCGTTTCCTCCTCCTCCTTCTTTACCCCAGGATTCTACTGCATTCACATTTCGACTCATCCACTTGGGTCTGTGGGCCTGTCCTTCCCTGCAAGGCCATCTGCAGTGTTCCCAAAAGACCGAGGACTTGAGAAACAGAGTGGCCTAGTGGATAGATGGGAGTCAGGAGGCCCAGGGATCTATTAAGTCAATCAGTGGTATCTATTGAGCATTTACTATGTTCAGAGCACTTTCTAAGCACTTGGGAGAGTACAGTACAACAGAATTAACAGACCCATTCCCTGCCCTCAGTGAGTTTAGACCCCACTAGGCCCCTAGGATTGGCTCCGCTGGCTGTATAACTTTGGGCATGTCGCTTAACTTTTCGTGTTTCAGGTCCCTCATCTGTGAAATGGGGATTATGTATATGTTCTCCCTCCCCCTTAGACTGTGAACCCCACTTGGATCTACCCCCGTGTTTAGTACAGCACACGGTAAGTGTTTTATAAATGCCACAATTTGTATTTTTAACGGGAAAAACAAATATTTGGAAATGGAAGTTATTGATGAAGTATCCTGCCCCCTCATTCATTCATTTGTATTTACTGAGTGCTTACTGTGTGCAAAGCACTGTACTAAGCACTTGGGAGAGTACAATATAACAATAAACAGACACATTCCCTGCCCACAATGAGCTTACAGTCTAGAGATGATCTTACTGTCTCCTTTCCCTTATTCCTTCCCCTTCCTCTTCCCCCTTCCAGTTTTCCTCCTTCTCCATCACCTCTTTTTTCAGCTTCTTCCCCTTGATTTGCTCCCTTAAAAAGAACCAAATTGAAACTGGGCTGTGTTGCAAAGGCCAAGCTCCTCTATTCAAATAGATAGCTTGAAAGCATTTGCAGCCACAAAATGGTCAGGACTGAATTTTCCCCTGACTCAGCAATCAGTCAATTGGTAGTACTTACTGAGCTGTTACGGTATGCGCAGAGCACTGTACTTTATGCTTGGGAGAGTGCACTAGAATTAGTAGACATGATTCCTGCCTTTGAGAAGTTTGAGAAGCAGTGAGGTCTAGTGGCTTGAGCCCAAGTTTGGGAGTCAGTAGGACATGGATTCTAATCCCGCCTCCACCACTTGTCTGCTGTGTGACCTTGGGCAAGTCACTTTACTTCTTTGTGCTTCAGTTTCTTCATTTGTAAAATGTGTACTTAGACCATGAGCCGTATTTGGGACAGGGACTGTGTCCAACCGGAATAGCTTGTATATATCCCAGTGCTTAGAACAGTCCCTGGCTCATAGTAAGTGCTTAACAAATACTGCAATCGTTATTATTATTATTTTATTATAATCCAGTTGAGATAGTGAGGGCTTGAGCCCCACTCTCAGTCCTGTCTTCCCTCGTGCCCCAGGCCAGAGATGTTTCCCTGAGCTCAGGCTGACTAAGGCTCTTTCTGCTTGCTCTAAAGGTTAGGGCCCTAACCCCTATCTTGGGGTAAAGGGTAAAGGTCAGGCCGATCCCCACTTTAGGGGCTGTGCCAATCTGGGCTTATTCACAACACTAAGCAGTGAGAGCTCAGGGCTCTATTAGTGTGGTATACAACCAACCACCCCATAAACTGAGCCAGGAGGGGAGTAAATAACATGGTATATGAGGCCGTAAACCCAGGCCTGTCATTCCTCAGAAAACACCGAGAATTAGTGTAAAATTAAATTTGAGACCCCAATCCTCCTAGGACTGATTCTCAATTTGCAATTCCACAAAAACCTCTGCAAATTAGCCCACCAATCCCACTGACAGTCTGCTAGGGAGTATGTTCTACCGACGACTACACAGCCTCAGCCTCTGGAGGGAGAGAGATAGAAACGGACAGACGGACCCCGGGACAGAGAGGTGGGAAGGGAACTGAGAGGCAGAGATACACAGAGAGACTGAACTGGAATCAGAGAGAGCTAAGGCAGAGAGGGAGGAAGAGAGACCAAGAAAGCTAGGAAAGGGAATTGAAAAAGTAGGGTGAGGGTGGGAGGGGCATTTCTTAAAATATTCTTTCAATCCCATCCTCCGTCAGTCGTATTTATTGAGTGCTTACTGCGTGCAGAGCACTATACTAAGCACTTGGGACAGTATAATGCAACAATAAAGAAACAAATTCCTTGCCCACTGTGAGCTTACAGTCTAGGCAGGCAGACAGACATTAGTATAAATAAATTATATGTATGCACATAAGTGCTGTGGGGCTGGGAGGGGGGTGAATAAAGGGAGGAAATCAAGGTGACACAGAAGGGAGTGGGAGAAGAAGAAAGGAAGGCTTGGACAGGAAAGGCCTCTTGGAGGAGATGTGCCTTGAATTAGGCTTTGAAGTGGAGGAGAGCAGTTTGCCAGATAGGAAGAAGGAGGGTGATTCAGGCCAGAGGATCCTCCCCTTACAGTGCTTGGCACATAGTAAGCACTTATCAATAACCACGGTTATTATGGGGGCATGGGAGGGGCACGATGAATGGGGAGAGGGAAACGATCGCTATAGACACCATCTCTCCCCTCAATGATCACCAGTTTGGAGAGTTTCTGGAGAAATCCAGGTGCCCAGAAACCTGCTTTCTACCCTCTCTCCTGGCTGGGGAGAGTGGGATTCTGGGGATAGACAGTTTTCTCCATCTCAGTCTCACTCCACCCCACTCCCGTGGAGGAGGATGACAAGGAGCCTGACGGGAGGAGACCCAAGCCACGTCACTGCTTTTGTTTAATTGCGTCCTCGACCGAAATGTCCCATAAAGTATTTGCAAGCGGCCCCACGCACCTCCCCGGCGTTTGCCACGGCAGATTACTGTCTAATTAGCAGTGGATGTGGCAACCTCCTAATGAATCACTTATCGCATTGCTTTCTGCCCGGAGGTCTCGTCAGAGGAGGGTTGCTTCCCTTTTCCGTTCTGCCCCCACCAACACTGGCTAATCCAGGCCAGCAAACAGCCGCTGGCCCGTCTGCGACAAAGAGTGCTGCAGGCCAGGGAGGAGCAGAAATAGCTGGGTTTTTTTATCTATTTGGTGGATTTCACTCTGGTAAAACAAAGCTTTGCACAGTACGCTCATGGCACAACATGGGCCCAATACATTTTTAATTTTGCAAAGTGCCAGCTGAAAACCACAGCTGAGGGTAGAGCCGCATGGCACTTTTGTTCTCAAGAAAGGCGTGGTTCTTTTGGAGCCACAGCATTGTAACGAACGGTGGCGAGGGGGCAAAGGGGAAAACAGTGCCGGGTGCTGCAAATCAATCAATCAATCATTTATTGAGTGCTTACTGTGGGCACGGCACTGTACTAAGCACTTGGGAGAGCATGACACAACAATATAATAGACACATTCCCTGCCCCACATTGAGTTTTCAGTCTAAGAGGATGAGCTTTATTGTTATTGTTATATTGTACTCTCCCACGGGCTTGGTATAATGCTTTGCACACAGTGGATGCTCAAAAATATGATTGAATGAATGAGCTTACAGTCTAGAGATATTAATGGTATTAATCTAGAGTGCTCGATGGTATTTACTGAGCACTTTCTGTAGAACACTGTATTGAGCTCTTGGGATGTGACAGTACAAGGGAGGACCTTTTAATGCAAAATGTGGCCTTTTCAGCAACGCGTGCCTATGCCTATCTGAACCTCAGTTTCCCCAGCGGTCAATGTCTCTGGAAACTCTCTACTCCCAGGGCAGGGTGGGCTGGGCAGACTACCCCAGGATCCAGCTGGCCTTGAGCCCCTCTGCATCTTCAGCTGCAGGGGACGGTGGAAAACCTTGCAGATTTGGCTTCATTTTCCTCCTACCCACAACTCCCCACCGTTCCTGCCCTCAGTGTCTGGAGTGGGCTGAGCTTCGCAGAGGCGGACTGAGCGAGAGGATGAATAATCAGCAGCTCCTCCTCGTTTTGTAGCGCTGTCAATGAAAGGTGCTTTGGGAGGTTAATAAGCTACCAGGCCCCCCGGTGTCCGAGCTCCATCATCAGATAGAAGAACAAAAACTACACATTGGCTAAAATAACTTTAAGAAACCCATTGGCTTTCCACACCTAGCGGAGACCAAATTTTCACTTGCCGGCGTCCCCGCACTCCAACTTGCCGGGACCTGTCTCCGTTCCGGCTCTCCCTGGGATGGTGCCACTTTGATTTTTGACTGCTGGGCAATCTTTTTCATCAGATGGAGCAGGTCTTGAAGTGGAAATGAGGTGTCCCTGCCCCCCTCTGCCCCCATACCCCCTCCGGGGCACACACTTACCTGGTGGTAGGGCTGGCACCCGGCTGCTCCCCACCCGCCCTGTGGCACGAAGCTTTGATTAGCAATTATTTCTGAGACATTAAAACACAATAGATGTCGCAGGATTCTGAGCGTGGCTGGATTGTTATTGTGGAGGGCAGGGGCTGGGAGGGGTGGGATGGGGAAGGTGACCTCTATGACAATTCTACAGTTTGTCTTTGTTGTTTCTGGGGTGGGCTGGGGGTCTGGGAATCAGTGGATGAGTATCCATGAGCAAAGAGGGGGCTGGGATGCAGCCTTCACCCCCTCACTGAGATTCTCATGCCCTGAGGATCCTTTCTGCTGTTCTGTTCTTCCCTGACCCCCTCTGCACCCACCCAGAGTGGCAGATTAAGGGGACCCATTTATGGGAGTGCTTAAAATAGTGGCTATAACTCAGTAAGCACTCAATAAATCTCATAGATTGATTGTTTGGCATGGTGATTTCAAACGTTTACTGAAGACAGGATTAGAGACCAAAGATTGAAACTGGCTGAGATTTGGGTTAGACGCCAGGAAGAACTGACTGTTGAGTGTGGGGGACACTAGAGAGGGGAACAGGGCCAGGCTGAGGAGTCCCCTTCTCTGAAGATCAGGATCCTTGAGTCTAACTAGGTGGCAGGAACCAGGAACCCTTTCTAACTCTGCTGTACTCCCCAAACCACTTAGTACAGTGCTAGGTACACAGTACATGCTAAATGAATACCATTGATTGATTTATTGATGAGACTTATTGTGGGCAGGAAACAGGTCTAACAACTCTGTTGTACTCTCCCAAGGGCTTAGTGTGGTGCAGTGAGTGCTCAGTAAATACAATTGATTGAGAAGCTGACCTAATGGGAACCAGGGATTTGGGAGTAAAATCTTTGCTGGAAAACTCCTGTTCCTCAATCCCGCCCACACGGCCTCTTCCTCTGCCGGCCTGGAGCTCGGAACTGGGGCCATTTTGAGGAAGTGCGGTGGAGGTGGGGGAAGGTGGGGAGAAGGGCTGCATAATTACACTAAGTCAATCCCTGTGGTTTAGGACAGTGCCAACAACATGAAAAGCAGTGTGACCTAAGCGGAAAGAGCACAGGCCTGGAATTCTAATCCAAGCGCTACCATGTACCTGCTGTGTGACTTTGGAGAAGTCACTTCACTTCTCTGTGTCTCAGTTCCCTCATCTGCAGAAATAGGGATTCAATACCTGTTCTTCCTCTTACTTGGACTGTGAGCCCCTTGTGGGACCTGATTATTTTGCATATCCCCTGCGCTTAGTACAGTGCTTGGCACATAGTGCTTAACAAATACTGCAATTATTGGAGAAGCAGCTTGGCTTAGTGGAAAGAGCACAGACCTGGGAGTTAGAGGTCCTGAGTTCTAATACCAGCTCTGCCCCATGTCTGCTGTGTGACCTTGGGCAAGTCACCTAACCTCAACTACCTCATCTGTAAAACTGGGATCAAGATTGTGAGACCCATGAGGGACATGGACTGTGTCCAACCTGATTGCCTTGTAACAAGTACCATGGTAATTATTATTATTACCCTAGCATTTAGAGCAGTGTTTGGCACATAGTAAGTGCTTAACAAATGCCAGAATTATTAATTATGATGATGATGATGATGATGACGATTAGTAGCTCTGGGAAGTGAAGGCTAAGTGCTTAGAGCCATGGGCACGGAATCCGGCAGCCAGAATTCTGGTCCATGTGCCGTGAGCCTGGATCAGTCACTTCACTTCTCTGCCTCAATTTCCCCAAGGGTGAAGAGGGGGTGGGTCCAAGTGCGGAGATGGGGGACCGGCAGAGCTCAGGGCAGGGGGTCTCCAGCTCCGGAGCCACCCCTGGGGTCATTGTTTGAGGGGCGAAGTTGGGGGGACGTTGTGGCTTGGAAATGCAGGGACCCTCGCCAGACGCGGACCCGAGTGACTCGGAAGGGAAGGCAGGGGGATTTGGGGGTGACCGCACATTATCCGAGGGAGCGTCCAGTTTTTACGGTGACATGGATTCCGAGATTCATTTGCCGGTTTAAGTAGTGCAGGGTGAAGGATTGCTTCCCCGCAACCCGGGCTCTCCATCCATCTGCTGCTGAGTTCTGGAGGTGGATAATCCGCATGGCTGGGGATGAGACTGGGGATGGGGGGATCTGGGAGGCATGGGGGGGGGGGGGAGCTGGGGGAGTCGGGGGGCGGGGGCGCGGGGGAGGGGGCGATGGGGGGTCTGGGGGGCTGGGGCACAGGGGAAGGAGTCGATGTGGGGGCTGGGAAGGCTGGGATGAAGGGGAGGGGGCGATGGGGGGTCTGGGGCGAGGGGGAGGGGGGCGATGGGGCCTGGGGGTCTGGGGCATGGGGGAGGAGGTCAGTGGGGGTCTGGGGGCTCAGGTGGGGGTCGATGGGGGAGGCAGGGGCGGCATGGGGGGTGAGGGGGAGCAGAGGCTGGGTTGGGGGCCTGGGGGGAGGAGGAGGGGCCGGCCGGGGGCTCCCTTTGTGGCCGCACTTAATGAATGTCCCGAGGTCCCTGTAGTAATGATGGAGCCTCGGCGGGAGCCCACCTCCCGCCCCCCGCAGCACATGGACGCGGGAATGTGCCGACCAGATTCCTGGCCTCCGGCCCACGGGACCTCCCATCGGCATCCTGTTGTCCTCGGGACAGCTCAGCCCTTTTCCCAGTGGTTAACATTCTAGCCAAGGGAGAGTCACTACAAGTCTCAGTCTCTCTCTTAGCTATCCCCCTTTCCCACCATCATCTTTCCATCGCACCCCCCAACTCTTCCCCTTTCCCTCCTTCATCTCTTTTTCTTTATCTCTGTCTGTTCCCCTCCCATTCTCACCTCCCTCCCCCTTATCCTCTTTTCCACCCTCATCTCTCTCTCCCTCTCTCTGCTATCCTCCTTTCCCACTATCATCTTTCCATCTCCCCCCTTCTCCACTCTCCCCCTTTCACTCCTTCATCTCTTTTTCTTTCTCTCCCTAGTTCCCCCCTCCCATTCTCACCTCACCCATCCTCTTCCCCCCTCGTCTCTCTCTCCCTCCCTCTCTGCTATCCCCCTTTCCCACCATCATCTTTCCATCTCCCCCGCTTCTCTGCTCTCCCCCTTTCCCTCCTTCATCTCTTTTTCTTTATCTCTCTCTAGTTTCTCTCCCATTCTCACCTCCCTCCCCCTTATCCTCTTTTCCTCCCTCACCTCTCCCTCTGTCATTTCCTCTCTCACTCCCTCTCTCTCTGCTATCCCCCTTTCCCACCATCGTCTTTCAGTCTCCCCCATTCTCCACTCTCCCCCTTTCCCTTCTTCATCTCTTTTTCTTTATCTCTCTCTAGTTCCCCCTTCCATTCTCACCTCCCTCTCCCTTATCCTCTTTCCACCCTCATCTCTCCCTCTCTCTCCCTCCCTCTCTCTGCTATCCCTCTTTCCCACCATCTTCTTTCTATCTCCCCCGTCCACTCTCCCCCTTTCCCTCCCTCATCTCTCTTTTTCTTTATCTTAGTTCCCCCATTCTCACCTCCCTCCCTCTTATCCTCCTTTCCACCCTCATCTCTCTCCCCTCTCCCTCCCTCTCTGCTATCACCTTTTCCTACCATCATCTTTCCCTCTCCCCCCCACTCACCTTCTTTCCCTCCCTCATCTCTCTTTTTCTTTATCTCTTTCAGTTCCCCCTCCCATTCTCACCTCCTTCCCTCGTATCCTCCTTTCCCCATCATCTCTCTCTCTCTCTCTCTCTCTCTCTCTCTCTCTCTCTCTCTTTCTCTCTCTCGCGATGGATCAGAAACCACTAATCTATAGAAACAAAGGCACAAGCCGTGGCCAGAAGAGGAGGTTTCTTTGTTTTCACAGAGATGGGATATTAATTCTCATAGCTTTGGGGACAGGCATGACAGGCAGAAGGATGGACGGTATTCAGATCTAGATCCAGGTGCATGAATATAACTCAGATAAAGGCAGAGAATCGAAGGATGCGAAGATAGACACGGTTACAGACAGCTAGAAAATGTGAATGGATTCCACAGGCCCAGAGGATGAAGCAGACAAAAACACACATGCAGCCTGGGAGAGAGAGAGAGACACACACACACACACACGCATGCACACATGCATGCACACACACACACTCTGACACAGATACTCCTCTTCCTGTTCTCCTTTTTTTCTCCCCTACTTTGGAGTGAATCCACCAACAGACCCATCATGCTGTATTTGCCCTCAGTTTCCCCATATGTGAGGAGGCTTTGGTCTGTGTCTCTCTGGCCAAGGTAATCATTCACTCATTCATTTATTCAATCGTATTTATTGAGTGCTTACTGTGTGCAGAGCACTGTACTAAGCGCTTGGGAAGTACAAGTTGACAACATATAGAGACGGTCCCTAACCAACAGCGGGCTCACAGTCTAGAAGGAGTAGACAGACAACAAAACAAAACATATTAACAAAATAAAATAAATAGAATAAATATGTACAAGTAAAATAAATAGAGTAATAAATATGTACAAATATATACATATATACATATATACAGGTGCTGTTGGGAGGGGAGGGAGGTAAGGCGGGGGGATGGGGAGGGGGAGAGGAAGGAGGGGGCTCAGTCTGGGAAGGCCTCCTGGAGGAGGTGAGCTCTCAGTAGGGCTTTGCAGGGAGGAAGAGAGCTAGCTTGGCAGATGTGCGGAGGGAGGGCATTCCAGGCCAGGGGGAGGATGTGGGCCAGGGGTCGACAGTGGGACAGGCAAGAACGAGGCATAGTGAGGAGGTTAGCAGCAGAGGAGCGGAGGGTGCAGGCTGGACTGTAGAAGGAAAGAAGGGAGGTGAGGTAGGAGGGGACGAGGTGATGGAGAGACTTGAAGCCAAGAGTGAGGAGTATTTGCCTGATGCGTGGGTTGATTGGTAGCCACTGGAGATTTTTGAGGAGGGGAGTAACATGCCCAGAGCGTTTCTGCACAGAGATGATCCGGGCAGCAGCGTGAAGTATAGATTGAAGTGGGGAGAGACAGGAGGATGGGAGATCAGAGAGGAGGCTGATGCAGTAATCCAGTCAGGATAGGATGAGAGATTGAACCAGCAGGGTAGCAGTTTGGATGGAGAGGAAAGGGCGGATCTTGGCAATGTTGTGGAGGTGAGACTGGCAGGTTTTGGTGACGGATTGGATGTGAGGGGTGAACGAGAGAGCAAAGTCGAGGATGACACCAAGGTTGTGGGCTTGTGAGATGGGAAGGATGGTAGTGTAATCAACAGTGATGGGAAAGTCAGGGAGAGGGCAGGGTTTGGGAGGGAAGATAAGGAGTTCAGACTTGGACATATTGAGTTTTAGATCAATCAATCAATCGTATTTATTGAGTGCTTACTGTGTGCAGAGCACTGTACTAAGCGCTTGGGAAGTACAAGTTGGCAACATATAGAGATGGTCCCTACCCAACAGTGGGCTCACAGTCTAGAAGGGGGATGGTGGGCAGACATCCAGATGGAGCTGTCTTGAAGGCAGGAGGAGACACTAGCCTAAAGGGAGGGAGAAAGAGCAGGGGCAGGGATGTAGATTTGGGTGTCATCAGCATAGAGATGATAGTTGAAGCTGTGGGAGCAAATGAGTTCACCAAGTAGTGAGTGTAGATAGAGAACAGAAGGGGACCAAGAACTGACCCTTGAGGAACACCTACAGTAAGGGGAGGGGAGGGGAGGTGGAGGAGGAGCCCGCAAAAGAGACTGAGAATGAACAGCCGGAGAGATAAGAGGAGAACCAGGAGAGGACAGAGTCTGTGAAGCCAAGGTTGCATAGCGAGTTGAGGAGAAGGGGGTGGTCCACAGTGTCAAAGGCAGCTGAGAGGTTGAGGAGGATTAGGATAGAGTAGGAGCCGTTGGATTCGGCAAGCAGGAGGTCATTGGTGACCTTTGAGAGGGCAGTTTCGGTGGAACGTAGGGGACGGAAGCCAGATTGGAGGGGGTCGAGGAGAGAGTTGGCGTTGAGGAATTCAAGGCAGCGTGTGTAGATGACACTTTCAAGGAGTTTGGAAAGGAATGGTAGGAGGGAGATAGGGCAATAACTAGAAGGGGAGGTGGGGTCAAGAGAGGGTTTTTTTAGGATGGGGGAGACGTGGGCATGTTTGAAGGCAGAGGGGAAGGAACCAGTAGAGAGTGAGCAGTTGAAGATGGAAGTTAAGGAGGGGAGGAGGGACGGAGTGAGAGATTTCATAAGATGAGAGGGAATGGGGTCAGAAGCACAGGTGGCCGGAGTAGCACTTGAGAAGAGGGAGGAGATCTCATCTGAGGATACTGCTGGGAAGGATGGGAGAGTAGCGGAGAGGGTTGAGAGCTGGGGGTTTGGAGAAGGGGGAGGAGTGACTTTGGGGAGCTCAGATCTGATGGATTTAATTTAATGTGATTTAAGGGAATCATTCCAAACATAATAATAATAATAACAACAATAATAATAATAGTATTTGTTAAGTGCTTACTATGTGCCAGACCCTGACTCAGAAAGGGAAAGGACCAGCTGCCTAGGGAGACTGGAATTTGCGAAGGTAGATTAATTCTCTAGCCTTTCCCTGATCAGAATTCCCTGAAGAGAATTTAGGCAGGGGGCAAAGGATAGAGGCCCCAACTTTGAGTAAAGGAAGGGGGGAGGGACTTCATGCTTGGTGGTGGGTAGTGAATTACAATTTTATTTTTTATGGTATTAAGCGCTTACTATGTGTCAGACACTGTTTTAAGCACTGAGCTAGGTACAAATTAATTAATCACAGTCCCTGTCCTGCATGGGGCTCACAATCTAAGTAGGAGGGAGGGCCAGTGTCCCCATTTTACAGTTGAGGAAACTGAGACACAGAGAAATTAAGTGGCTTGCCCAAGGTCACACAGCAAGCAATTGGCAGAGCCAGGATTAGAACCCAGGTCCTTCTGACTCCCAGGCCAGTGCTTTCTCCACTAGGCCACAACAGACAAGGTGTGGGAACACTTTAAAGCATGAAACAGTTACCCAAGGCAAGACAGGAACGTGCCCAGGAAGTCCACCTTGGCGACAGTCAGAAAGAGGAAGTCTGGAGTCCATGCCAGACTGGATAGTACCACGCTGGAGGAGGAGTCATTTTCTGGGGAATAATAATGATGATGATGATGATGGTATTTGTTAAGCACTTACTATGTGCCAGGCACTGAACTAAGTGCTGGGGTAGATATAAGGAAATCAGGTTGGACACAGTCCCTGTACCACATGGGACTTACATTTGTGAGACATTATGAGACAGATGTCTTTGTCCACATTTTACAGATGAGGTAACTGAGGCCCAGAGAAGTGAAGTGACTTGTCCAAGGTCACACTGCAGAAAAGTGAAGAAGCCTGGATTAGAACCCAGGTCCTCTGACTCTCAGGCCTCTGCTCTATCCAATAGGCCAAGCTAGATCCAAGGAGCAACTTCATCCCCACAGCCCCCATCCATTGCTCCCCTCACCTGGGTTTGTCACCTCTGGTGGTCCCAGGAGGTGGCTTCCCAGGTGCCCAGATGCCCAGACTCACTCCCTTACACCTTTCCTTTCTTCCCTTTTGGATACTGCCCGAGAAATCAGGGTGTCTTTGAAAGAGAGAGTTAGGGAGAGAAAGCGTGAGAGAGCAATAGATATAGGCAAGTCACTTAACTTCTCTGTGCCTCAGTTCCCTCATCTGTAAAATGGGGATGAAGACTGTGAGCCCCCCCTTAGGACAACCTGATCACCTTGTAACCTCCCCAGCGCTTAGAACAGTGCTTTGCACGTAGTAAGCACTTAATAAATGCCATTGTTATTATTATATAGAGAAAGAAAGATTGCACACTGGAGTTTGGGGCAGGGCAAAGGATTCTGGGAAGATGGGGCAGGTGGGAGGGCGAGGAAAGGAACTGTCCAGCACTTCAATGGTCCATAGTATTTCAAGTGTCCTGAAAGCTTAATACTGATCTGAGTTCTAGGTTGAAGCAGCGAATGGAGCCAACTATCCGAATAGTTCAGGTTGAAAATTGCACTTGATCGTGCTGCAGTTAAACTCAAGAAGAGGATTATAAACAAGGATGCTTTGTTGGATTGAGGTGGAGGTAGGGGTGGAAGAGAGGGTGGAGTGGGGTGGTGACACTCCATGGATTGGCTGAGGTGGGGATTTTTTTTTTCAGTGGTATTTGAGCGCTTATGTGCCTGGCACTATACTAAGTTTTAGGGTACATTCAGGGTGATCAGGTGCCACATGGAGTGCACAGTCTAAGAACGAGAGAGAACAGGTATTGAATTCCCATTTTACAGATGAGGGAACTGAGGCACAGAGAAGTTAAATGACTTGCCCAAGGTCGCTCAGCAGAAAAGTGGAAGAACCGGGATTAGAATACAGGTCCTCTGATTCCCAGTCTCATGTTCTTTCCATTAGGCTGCACTATTTCCCTAATTATCATGGTGATGAGGATGGTGATGGTGTATTTAATCCTCTGCCCCCTGGCCTGAGACCCCAACAGGGAAGAAATGTTGACACATAATTCTTGATACATAAGTGGGATGACTCAAGAATGCTGTAATCAGTTATCTTCATCCTCTCCAATTCGCAGTAGTTTAACATGGCTACCAATTATTAGACCAAATCCAAACTCCTGATTTTAAAGTTTCTGGCAAGTACCCCACCGTCACTTATTTTCCTCCATTTATTGCTACACTTCAGACAGTTCTCTCTGCTCCAGGCAAGGAAGTGTGCTTCTCCTCAGTCCCTGGGCTCATCTCTCTCTCTCTCCTCTGGGCCTGTACGCAAGATATTCTCTCCTTCTGGATATCCTTTCCCCCTTCTCTTCGTCAAACTGTGACTTTCCCCTCCCACAAAGCTATAATAATAGTAATTGTGGTACTTGTTAAGCGCTTACTGTGTGCCAGGCACTGTACTACGCATGGGGGTGGATACAAGGAAATCAGGTTGGACACAGTCCCTATCCTGCATGGGGCTCACAGTCTTAATCTCCATTTTACAGATGAGGGAACTAAGGCCCAGAGAAGTGAAGTGACTTGCTCAAGGCCACAAAGAAGACAGGTGGTAGAGCAGAGATTAGAACCCAGGACCTTCTGTCACCCAGGCCCAGGCTCTATCTACTGTGCCATGCTGCTTCCCTATTACTGACCCACCTCTTTCAGGAAGACTTCCCTGATTACTGTGGATCACTCCTGTTACCGTATATCTGACCAAATGTCCATGTTCTGCTACTTCTATCTTATGTGCTATTCATGGGTCTACTTCCGTTGGATATCGTATATCACTCTATAGCTCAGAATCGGTTCTGTCTCTCAGTTAGATTGCAAACTCCTCAAGAGCCTTGTCTTCCCTTTCCTTTCTTGTCTCCACCCAAAGGACCTTGTCAAGACTGGCACAAAGTGGCATTCAGTCAAGACTGCTCCCTGATTGGTATTTGATTTCCTTTCCATACATCAGAAGGCTTCTGGTGCCAGTTTTCTTTCCCCCTCCACATCCATTGATATCTCTCTCTCTCTCTCTCTCTCTCTCTCTCTCTCTCTCTCTCTCTCTCTCTCTCTCTCTCTCTCTCTCTCCCAGCGGGTTTAGTACTCTTAATTAAACCGATTGTTGGACTTAACGCCCCCACATTAAAATGTCTGATTCTTCTATTAATCACTGGGAGCCCTGCGCCCTAGATAGGAATGATCTCTGGGCTGCTCTGGGCATAAACTCTCCAGCTTGTCAAGGCCCCATAAATCAGGCCTCTGCCCCCTCCTGCTGCCTCAGGGAATAAGTAAGAGTTGCAGATCCCCAATTTTGGACACCCTCGCCGTTCCTCATAACTTCCGATACCCCCTGACATCTGCCCTAACTGTACCCCTGTCCCCTGCCTCATAACTTGCCAACCCTCTGACCACTGACATCCACCCTACCACCTTATTAATTATCCTTTTTAATTCCTGGAAAACAGTGATCTCCCCATCTTCAGGGTCCTTCTGAAATCACTTCTCCTGCAGGAGGCCTTCATTGACTAACCTCTTGTCTTCCCATCCTATTTCCTCCTCTATTGCCTCTTCCGCTCTTCTGCATCCCCTAAGTTCTTGTGGACTCACCCCACCTAATTCCCGTAGGATTTATATGCATATCTTTCTATTCTATGGCTTCCCTTACCTGTAATTTATTTTAGTGACTGTCTCTTCTTAAAGGCCGGGGGAGGTGGAGATTCATTCATTCTGTCATATTTATTGAGCGCTAAACGTGTGCAGAGCACTGTACTAAGAACTTGGAAAATACAATTCAGCAACAGATAGAGACAATCCCTACCCAACAACGGGCTCACAGTCTTGAAGCGGGGAGACAGACAACAAAACAAAACAAGTAGACAGGCATCAGTAGCATCAAAATAAATAAATGGAATTATAGATACATACCTACACATCATTAATAAAATAAGTAGAATATTAAATACATAATAATAATGACATCTATTAAGCACTTACTATGTGCAAAGTACTGTTTTAAGCACTGGGGAGGCTACTGGTGATCAGGTTGTCCCACGTGGGGCTCACAGTCTTAATCCCCATTTTACAGATGAGGTAACTGAAGCACAGAGAAGTTAAGTGACTTGCCCAAAGTCACACAGTTGACAATTGGCGGAGCTGTTGGGTGGGGAGGGGTGTAGAGCAGAGGGAGGGAATAGGGGTGATGGGGAGGGGAGGAGGAGCAGAGGAGCAGAGATCATGCCTAGTATCTCTTCTATGCTCTACCAAGTGCTTAGTATGGTACTCTGCACAGTGTAAGAGCTCAGTGAACAGTGTTGATATGTTTTGCAGTATATAAGTACTTACTATGTGTCAAGCAATCAATCAATCATTCAGTGGTATTTATTGAGCACTTATATACTGAACACTGTTCTAAGCACTGGGGTAGAAATAAGTTAATCAGCCGGACACAGTCCTGGTCTCCCATGAGGCTCGCAGTCTAAGTAGGAGGGAGAACAAGGCATCACTTCCCCATTTTACAGTTGAGGAAACTGTGGCACAGAGAAGCTAGTTGACTTGCCCAGGGTCAAACAGCAAGCAAGTGACAGAGTCAGGATTAGAACTCAGGTCCTCTGGCTCCCAGGCCTGTGTTCTTCCATAATTATTGTTATTATTCCACTAGGCCACAGTGTTTCCCAATTGATTGATTGACTGACTATCCCAACCTCCTTCCCAGATCCCCTGGCCCTCTCTTCCCTGCTCTTGGGTGTCCAGAATTCCTGTACAGTTCCCCTCTCTGAGAAGAATTCTCCCTCTAGACTGTAAGCTCACCGTGGGCAGCAAAACTGTCTCGCAACTCTGCTATATTGTACTTTCCCAAGCACAAGTCTCTGCACATGCTGAGGGCTCAGTGAATATGATTGATTGATTGATTGGGTAAGCTGGAGTCACCAGTGAGCAGGGTGCTTCGCCCTCTTATTTTAGGTCCCTGGAGCATTTGCAGCAGCAGGCAAGGTTGGGGAAATCTGTGAGATTTTGTTGGGGGCAGGGAGGGGAAGGTACCCACATGGGCTTAGTGCAGAGCTCTGCACACAGTAAGTGCTCAATAAATACCACTGATGATTATGGTGACGATGATGGGCGCTCAGTAAAGGGGAGGGAGGCAGATTCATGAAGGGTCAATATCCACCCCCCTGTCCTCTTTACTGTCTTTTCACCCTTTGCTCCCACCCTAGGATTGCATGTCCCGTGGTCAGAGGCTGCAGCTTGAGGAACCTGAACCCCAACCCTGGTATCCTCCTGATTCATTCATTCATTTATTCAATCATATTTATTGAGCGCTTATGGTGTGCAGAGCACTGTACTAAGTGCTTGGGAAGTACAAGCTGCCGACATATAGAGACGGTCCCTACCCAACAACGGGCTCACAGTCTAGAAGGGGGAGACAGACAACAAAACAAAACATGTGGACAAGTGTCAAGTCCTCCCCCTACACCCAGCCTACCCCCACACCAGACCAAAATGGGCCACAATCCTGTTTGTTTGTATTTGTATTTGTGTGTGTGTGTGTGTGAGAGAGAGAGAGATTATGCAATTCTGCATTAATTTCTCTATCCTTCTGCTTTTCTTGGGTCTAGGTATATATGTCTTTTTTTGTGTGTCCATGTACGTCTGTGATTCCGTGTCTCTTTATCTGGGGTCTGTGCCCATCTGGGTATATCTGTGCCCATGACTGTTTCTCATCTTGTTGTCTATGCACCTGTTCCTATAGGTCTGTGTTTGTGTCTGGTTGTCTGTTCAGCTCAAGCTGTATGTCCATGATGTGTGTCTATATGTATATGATGTGCCTCTCTGTCAGATCGTGCATATGTATGTGGGATTGTACCTGCATGCACCTCTGGGATCATAACTGTACATCTGGGATCGTACCTCTACATGTGGCATCGTGCTTGTGAGTCTGGGATTTCACCTGTACACATGGGATCATGCATGTGCACGTGGGATGATGTCTACACATGTAGGATCATACCTGTTTGTCTGGGCTCATGCTTGTAAGTCTGGGATCATCACTGTATGTGTGGGATCATACTTGTATGTCTGGGATCACACCTGTTTGTCTGGGATCGTACCTGAACATCTAGGATCATACCTGTTCTTGTGGGATCGTGCCCGTTCCTCTGGGATCCTACCTGTACATCTGAGAATGTGCCTGTATGTCCGTCCGTCCGCCTGGACTTTGTGCCACTTTCAGTGTTGACTTTTCTGGGGTGGCTCCCTCCAACCGTGACTCTGCCCCCCTCCTTCTTCCCTCTCTCTCTTTTCCTTCCCCTTCTTCCCTCATGTCCTCCTCCTCTTCCTCTTCCTCTCAGAGCACCCGGGGAGAGGATTCCCACATCCAGGGGAGAGAAGGGGACCATCACCCAGGGCCCGCCCCCTGCCCCAATCCCATTCCAGCTCCCACAGGGGACATCAGGAGGGCGGTGGGGGGCCTAATGGCCCTTGGTGGGGAGCGAGGCCCTTGAAGCCTATGGGGTCAGGGCCCCGCCAGCAGCAGAGGGTGGGTGGGGGTGGGGGATAGGCCTATAAATCATTATTGGCGAACATCTCAGGCCCTGAGCCTGCCTGTCGCTGTGGCTGCTCGTGGGCCAGGCCGGGCATAAATCATAATTCCCCGACAATAGATCCCCCCGCCGCCGCCGTCAGGAAAAGTGTGTTGGTTTTATCGATTTTTTGACACGGGGGCCCTGGCAGCGGCGGCTCCTGAATCATTATGAAATGAAACTGATTAGGAATTCATGGAATACTAAATAAACTTTACGAGCCCGTTGTAAGTTTTTTGATGCATGGGGAGCGGAAAATGAAAACTAATGATATAAAAATTACACAGCGTGCTGAGTATTATTACACCGCTATTGATTTGTTTCAAACTGCTCAGCGCAATCGAAGGGGCCGGGGCGTCGGCGAGGCCAGGGTGATCGGGTTCTGCAGACGGAGAATTGTTTTCTGTTTTCTTCATAGTGTGAGCCCCGGGTCACCTCGTCCTGCTCCTTTGTCTCCTTTTGGGAAGTTCAGGGCCTGAACTCCCTACGCTGTAGCCTCTAAGCTCAGCACTGAGTTCTGAGGGAAACCAACTTTCCGCCCCCCCACCCCACTGGAGATTTTACTGGGATCGTGTTGGGCCCCCCTGCCCCAATCACTCTCTGTCCTCCGTACCTCCCTTATCCTACATAACCCTGGGGGCTCCAGAAATCTCCTTTAGTCAAGTATTATTATTATTATTATGGTATTCATTAAGTGCTTACTATGTGCCAAGCACTTTGCTAAACACTGGGGTAGATACAAGGTAATCAGGTTGGACACAGTCCCTGTTCCACATACTCTTAATACTAAGTGCTTTGTGCAGAACACTGTATTAAGCCCTTGGGAGAGTCTAATGTAGTAGAGTTGGTAGACATGATCTCCTGTACTTTCATTCATTCATTCAATCGTATTTATTGAGCGCTTACTGTGTGCAAAGCAGTGTGCTAAGTGCTTGGGGGAGTACACTATAGCAATAAATAGTTACATTCCCTGCCCACAACAAGCTCACAATCTAGAGGGGGAGACATATCCCTGCTGTCATGGAGCTTACAGTTTAGTGAAGGAATTTACAGGAAAGGTCGCTAAAGGGAAGCTGGAGACAGAGGTCCTGCCTGGGAATGGAGGGAATGTGATTGGCGTTCTTTTTTTATGGTATTTGTTAAGTGCTTACTATGTGTCAAGCACTGCTCGAAGTGCTGGGGTAGGTACAAATGAATCAGGTTGGATACAGTCCCTATCCCATATAGGGCTCACAGTATAAATAGGAATGGAGAACAAGTATTTAGTCCCTATTTTGCAGATGAGGTAACTGAGACACAGAGAAGTTAAGTGACTCACCCAAGATCACCAGGATTAGAACCTAGGTTCTCTGACTCCCAAATCTGTGCTCTTTCCACTAGACCAAATTTCTTCTCATCTGAATTCTTTTATTTTAGGACTAAGGTCTGTCACTCTGACCTCCCATACCTGCATCCCTGCACATTAGGGAGCAGTTTGGGGTGGTGGGGAGTGGGGGGTGAGTGTGGGAAGGTGGTCCAGAGGAGGAAGACCTGGATCCCTTCACTTGACTTCGGAGATGAGTTTGATTTACCTATATTGTGGTATTTGTTGAGCACTTACTATATGCCAGGCACTGCAAATCGGGTTGGATATAGTCCCTGTCTCATGTGGAGCTCACAGTCTCAGTCCCCATTTTACAGATGAGGTAACTGAGGCACAGAGAAGTGAAGTGACTTGCCCAAGGCCACACAGCAGACAAGTGGCAGAGCCAGGACTAGAACCCATGACCTTCTGACTCCCAGGCTTGTGCTTTAAAGCAGACAACCACTTGCCCGCATGTCTGGGAGCAGGGTCAGTCAGTCAGTCAATCATATTTATTGAGCACTTAATGGGTGCTAGCACTGTACTGAGTGCTTGGGAGAGTACAGTATAGCAATTTAACAGACTCATTCCCTACCCATAGTGAGCTTACAGCCTGGAGGAGGAGACAGATATGAACATAAATAAATGCACATAAGTGCTGTGGGGCTGGGAGTGGGGATGAATAAAGGGAGCAAATCAGGGCAAAATCAGGGAGTTGAAAAAAAGGAAGAGGGCTTGTCAGGGAACGCCTCTTGGAGGAGATGTGCCTTCCATAAGGCTTTGAAGCTGGGGAGAGTAATTGTCAGATATGAGGAGGGAGAGCGTTCCAGGCCAGAAGCAGAGTGGACTAGTACCAAATTTGGGAGGGCCTGGTCAATTATGAGTTCCAATTTGGAAAACTCTCAAATGACTCAATCTTGGGGTCCTTCTGGGGGTATTCACCAATTAATTTTCTTCTCTCCTTGTGGGCAGGGGACATGTCTACCAACTCTGTTGTATTGCACTCTCCCAAATACTTAGCACAGTGCTCTGCACACAATAAGTGCTCAGTAAATACCATTGATTGATTGAGTCTCCCCACAGTGATTATGGTATTTGTTAAGCACTCATTAGATGCCAGGCACTGGGTTTGCCGTTTCTGTTCCACATGGGGCTCATAACCTAAGGTATTTAATCCCCATTTTACCAAGGAGGTAACTGATACACAGGGGGTTAATTGATTTGTCCAAGGTCAAGTACATAAGTAGAAAAGGTCAGTAGACAATTAGCAAGGTTGGGATTTGAACCCAGATCTCCTGATTTCCAGTCATGTGTTCCTTCCCTAAGGCCATGCTGCTTCTCTTTCTACTTGGGTATGCATTGACTTATGTTCTCTACTGTCTAGGGATATTTGTATCCAACTTTCCATTCTCTTTTTCCTTCTAACTCTAAAAAACGTTGTGTCAGTCTTCCCAGTAGATTGTAAACTCCTTGACGGCAGGGATGCTGCTTTTTACCTCACTTGCAGTCTCCCAAGATCTTAGTTAAGTGCTCTGCACCACACTAGGTGCTCAGTAAATGCGACCGATTGATTGATCGATCAATTCAAAGGCAGAGACCTTCCAAAGGAGCGGGTCCTGGGATCAAGTCTGAAGTCTCATGGGGGACCCTCTCGACTTGGGCCGAGTGGGACCTCATACTGTGAAGTCGCAGCAAATGGGTAATATGGGTAAGGGCTCCCCACAGGGCCAGAGCTTGGTTTTCTCCAGCTCTAATGGTGCCTGGGCAAACTGGAACCTGTCCAAAATGCTGGTGTTAATCTGGAAAGGGGAAGAGAGGAGAGGGAAGGGGAGGGGAGGAGGAGAGGGTTTCCTGTCGAAGGGATTTTCCCACCTCCGGGGAACACGACTGGGACCGTGTGTGTTTGACATTCATGTCTCAGACACCGTTATCTTTTGAGTTTCAATAAAAGCTGCAACTGCTGATTGAAATAACATAGTGAGCAAACATGCCCCTGAGATATTGAAGTATTTCTCAGCCCAGCTTTCTAGCACGTGGGCCCTGGATGCACGCAGTAAGGGGAACGTGTATTATTTAGATCGCAATCGGAGTTTCGACTCAGTGATGAACAGTGGGATCAGGTGATAGGGACCCGCGTTTATCTCCGGTTGTAGGCCCCGAGGTGGAGAGCAGCCCTGGTTTTTGGGTAGCTTTTGTCTGTGCGCATGCTCCTTGGGATTTGGCTAAGATATGTATATTGAATTTAGATTTGGGCTCTTAGTACCTTCACTCATTCATTCCCAGCTGTATTGACTACATAAATTGAGTGCTACAAGTAAGAAAGAGTTTAGCTATTACTCTCCTACTGATTTGATTTAATGTTCGGTTTCTCTCTCTTCCCCCCCTCCCCTCTCTATCGGTTTTGCATTTGCGTTGCAATTCCCCAACCTCGATTAGCTCTCTGTTGAGTCTGGAAAGTTTGACTCTAGTGATGGGCTTAATTCACGGGTTTGTGCTTCGTGTGAGTTTGTGGAGATTTCGTAGCCTCAACCCCCCCCGCCCCCACTCCTCCTCATCCCTTCCCTCGATTATGCTGAGTTAAACGGGATTGCCGGTTTGACAGGAATATTGTGTACTGTGTGGGGAGTGATATACAGGTCAGCATATTGCTGATGAATAAAAGTTTTCCTCCCAAGGCAGCTGTGGCAGATTACTTAGTGCTTGACATGGTGTGTCTTTGTGTCACTGTTACCGGGCGAAATTAAATCAGAACAGGAAAATATTAATTTAAAGTAGGGGATAGAGGCCGCTCATTTCCAATTACTCTCCACCCTGTCAGATTTATACCGGCGCAAACAAGGAAGGAGGCCGGATTAATTGCTTTGGACTCTGCCCCTCTACAGGCCCAATTATAGAAACATATTGGCTCCCAGCATTATTATATACACTGCTGTGCAGGAAATTGTGTGAAATTTTAACGGATTTCAGATGTAATAATAGAGAACATGATTCAGGCCGGCATTAGCTGTCTGGCTGGAATCTTTACGGATGGGTTAAGGTTAAGCTGTTTGGGTTCCTTTGTGTATTAAAGGATCATCTGGTTAACCCGTATACCAGGAGCTTTTGATACTGGCCTGGGAGCAGATGAATAAAACTGTTCATCTTCTGACAACATGGAGCTAAATCCTTGGTTAGGACAGGGAAATAAAATGCAGCCCTGTCCCCTTCTTCTTGCTCTCCTTTCCTCCCTCCCTCTCCTCCACTTGGTCTTTAGAAGTACACAGATCCACACTTACACAAATATTGCTTTATCGGCAGCAGAACAGTGTGGTGCTTTTGTAGCTGTTCCAGCTAAGGAAATGGCCATTTTTCTAGAGGAAGACCACGGCCCCGTCCATTGGTCATGGGGATCCCACACGGTAGGTTGGGATTTTTGGCGTGCGTGGATGGTTTATGCATCCCGACATTCTGGGTCGCCTGATCTGCGGAAGGCTGTCTGTGGGAAAAAGGGGACGTGTTTTTCAGGAGCTACTGTTGCTCTCTGCTGGGTCCCACTTTTAGTGCTGAAGAAAATCAGAGGGAGGAGGCTGATGCATGAATTAGGCCCCTGGGGCTGTACTCTTCATTTCTTTTTGTGGAGAGGTGTCCCTGGGCTGCTCCCTGCTTTTGAACCCATACTGGCATAGGCGAGAAATAAAATTCAAGGAGTGTAGTTTCTCTCTCCACCCAACCCGCCTAGCCTCTCACCAGATCCGCTCCTGGGCATATCTAGGCAGAGGGGGAGCTGGAATTCATGCACACATTGGCATGACCACAGGCCAGCTGGGATGACTACGGTAATTGGATTTTTTTTTTTCATTTTCTATTTTCCCAATACTGAGCTCAATAAGAGGGCTTTCCCCCACCCCCGCTCTCCCCCCTTATTCCCTGAAAATGTTGCTGGGCCAGAAGGGAAAATGAAGGTTGGGAAGCACCCTGGCCCAGAGAGTGTAGTACAGTGCTTTGCACACAGTAAGCATGCATGTAAGTGCTCAACAAATATGCTTGAATGAATGAATGAGTCCAGTGCTCTGCACACAGTAAACACTTGATAAATACAATGGGTGATTGATTGATTGAGAGCCGGAGGGGGTTGGGGGGGATCCTCAAATGCTGTATTGTAGCGCAGCGTAGAGTTCTAGCAAAGGAGTTTGCACCATGAATTCTGGGCGTCAGTCAGTCAACTGATCAGTGGTTCATTCATTCATTCATTCATTCAGTCATATTTGTTGAGCACTTACTGTGTACAGAGCACTGTACTAAGCACTTGGGAGAGTACTATATAACAATAAACACACTCCCTGCCCACAACGAGCATACAGTCCAGAGCATTTACTTTGTTCAGAGCATTGTATTAAATACTTGGGAGAGTACAGTACAACAGAGCTGGTAGATACCTTCCCTGCCCACAAGGAGCTTGAAGTCTAGAGGGAGAGACCGACATGAAAAGAAATTATAGATATGGACGTAAGTGCTATGGGGCTGAGGATGGAGCAGTCCACCTAGGTTGGAACTGGGTTCTCTCCCTCCTGTTCAGAGAGGGGTGCCTCTCTGGCCAGCTGCCCGGTTGCCCTGGAAACTGGGCAACTGGTAGCTTGTCTGAAGCGCCTCTGTGTCTGTCCATCCAGAGTACTGACGGCATCTCTGACCAGGCTCTGGGGCATAGTGAGTATATAAACCAGGTAAGGTGGGATGAAGGGAGAAGGGTTATGATGATGACTGAGATGAGGGGACTCACTCAATCAATCATATTTATTTAGCGCTTACTGTGTGTAGAGCACAAACGCTTGGGAAAGTAATAGAGTTGGTCGATACATTCTCTGCCCACTATGAGCTCAAAGTCTATAGGGGGACACAGACACTTCCATAAATAAATTACAATATGTACATAAGTGCTGTGGGGCTGAGGGAGGAGTGAAAATCCAAATACAAGGGTGACACAGAAGGGAGTGGGAAAAGAGAAAATGATGGCTTAGTTGGGAAAGACCTCTTGGAGGAGATATGCTTTTAATAAGGATTTGAAGGTGGGGAGAGTGATCGTCTGTTAGATATGAAGAGGGAGGGCATTCTGGGCCGGAGGCAGGACTTATGTGAGGGATGGGCTGGTGAGATAGAGGAGATAGATTTACAGGTAGGCATTGGAGGGGAGGACTGGGTGGGCTGGGTTGTGATAGGAAATTAGGGAGGTAAGGTAAGAGGGGGCAAGATGACTCAGTGCTTTAACGCCTGTGGTAAGAAGTTTCTGAGATGTGGAGATAGATGGGTAAACAGTGGAGGTTCTTGAGGCATGGTAGACGTGGACTGAGCGGTTTTGTAAAAAAATAATCTACATGATAAAGAGAAGCACGTGTTAATTGCTTTTCCTTTGAGTTCCTGTCCTTTTCTCTTCAGTCAAAAGATGTGATGCCCAGCAGCTATTGCAAGTCCAAGGGGTTGGCCCCAAGCCCAAGCCTCCTTTACCTAAAGGCCTTAAATAGCAAGCTGTCTGCACCCTTGTGCAGAGGCTGAGTTGGCAGAGAGGGCAGAGGCCAGAGAAGAATAGAGTTCTCCAGCCCCATCCCAGGTGGTCATATTCGAGTGCTTAGAACAGTGCCCAGCGCTTAGAACAGTGCCCAGCACTTAGAACAGTGCTTTGCACATAGTAAGCGCTTAATAAATGCCATCATTATTATTATTATTGTTCACAAACCTGATCATGGCAAACTTTCTCTGGGGGACTCCCCTCTTATTTTCCCTGCTACCCTGCACCTATGCTCTCCCCTCACAGGTCAGCGTAAAGTCTGGAGCAGCATTCGAGCAATGGAATTCTGTGGTAGGAGCTGAGCACACTGGCCTTGGCCCCGGAAATCAAAAAAGAAACATAAAATATTCCTCTCTCGACTAGGGATGGGCCGCCTGAAGCCTTAGATTTCATATGACCTGTGTTCTAATCGCGGCTCAGCCACTTCCCAGCTGTGAGGGCTTGGGCAAGTCATTTAACTTGTCTGTTCCTCAGTTTCCTCATCTGTAAAATGGGGATTCAATACCTGTTCTCCCTCCTACTTGGGCTGTAAGCCTGATGAGGGAATGTATCTGTTTATTGTTGTATCGTACTCTCCCAAGTGCTTAGTACAGTGCTCTGCACACAGTAAGCACTCAGTAAATATGATTGACTGACGGCACGGGACCAAGTCGAACTTGATTACCTTATATCTTGAGTCTCACATCCTACCCATCATCGGAGAATTCACCCTGAGTCTTCTCCATACATTACGAGAAGCACCGAGTCCTGATTGGCCACCCTGGGGACATTCCCCCTATAGTCTGTAACCTCACTGTGGACAGGGACTGTGTCCACCAGCTCTACTGTATTGCACTTTCCCAAATGCTTAGTACAGTGCTCTGCACACAATAATGTGCTCAGTAAATACCAATGATTGATTGGGCTACCCCCTCTCTTTGTGGAATGCCTGGCACATAGTAAGTGCTTAACAAATACTATTATTATCATGATCAGCATTATTATTATTATTATTATTACCTAAACTGAAAGATATAAAGCCGGATGACAGGCCACTCTAGTTTCAGGTTAGGTAGAATTTTCCTTCTCCCTGTGGCAAGTGATTGCAGAGGCTGTTCTACTTCTGGCTGGAAAGAACTTTGAACCTCACCTTCTAGGGGAGGGATTAAAAACAGAGGACAAATGTATTGAGTGCTTACTGTGTGCAGAGCACTGTATTAAGTGCTTGGGAGAGTACAATATAACAATAAACAGACATATTCCCTGCCCAAAAAGAGCTTACGGAGTAGAGAAGCAGCATGGCATAGTGTATAAAGCTCAGGCCTGAAAGTCAGAAGGGCTTGGATTCTAATACTGGCTCTGCCACTTTTCTGCTGCATGACCTTGGGCAAGTTACTTCACTTCTCTGGGCCTCAGTTACCTCATCTGTAATGTGGGGATTGAGGCTGTGAGCCCCATGTGGAACAGGAACTGTGTCCAACTCAATTTGCTTGAAACCACCCCAGCACTTAGTACAGTTCCCGCCACATAGTAAGCACATAAATGCCATCATTATTATTAGAGGGAGATACAGACAATAATACAAATAAAAAAATAAATTACAGATGTGTACATAAGTGCCATGAGGCTGGGAGGGGGATGAATAAAGGGAGCAAGTCAGGGTGATAAAGACGGGAGAGGGAGAAGAGGAAAGGAAGGCTTAGTCAGGGAAGGGCTCTTGAAGGAGGGGAGAGTAATTGTCTGTTGGGTTTGAGGAGGGAGGGCATTCCAGGCCAGAGGCAGAACATGGGCGAGGGGTCAGCAGTGAGATAGACGAGATCGAGGTACAGTAAGAAGGTTGGTATTAGAGGAGCAAAGTGTGCGGGCTGGGTTGTAGTAGGAGGGGGCAAGGTGGTGGAGTGCTTTAAAGCCAATGATGAGGAATTTTTCTTTGATGCAGAGATGGATGGGCAACCACTGGAGTTTCTGGAGGAGTGGGAAAACACATCCTGGGTGTTTTTGTAGCAAATCTCTCCTAAACCCATTCCTCCTCCCAACTTTCTCATCTCTGTCAATAATACCACCATCCTCCCTGCCCCAGAAAACTGCAATTATGGTGTTCTCTTTGACTCCTTGCAGTCTTTTAGCTCTGAATCCTCTTGTCATGCCTGATCTTTCTCTACAATGTTTTCCCTATCTGTCTTTTCCTCTCCACCCAAATGTCCACCCCTCTGGTTCAAGCATTCTACATTTCCTGGCTAGATTACTGTACCAGCCTCCTCATTGGTCTCCCAGACTCAATCAAATCAGTCAATCAATCATATTTATTGAGTGTGTTCTGTAAGCAAAGCGCTGTACTAAGTGCTCAGGAGAATACAACAGAGTTGGTAGACACATTCCCTGCCCACAATGATCTTACAGTGTAGCGGGGGAGATGGACATTAATATAAATAGATTAAATTATAGACATGTACATAAGTGCCATGGGGTCAAGGGAGGGGTGAATAAAGGGTACAAATCCCAGTCAAGGGCAATACAGAAGGGAGTGGGAGAAGAGGAAATGAGGTCTTAGTCAAGGAAGGCCTCTAGAAGGAGAAGTGGTTTTAGTAAGGTGGGGAGGGTCAATTTCTGTTGAGTATGAAGAGAGAGGAAATTCCAGGATAGAGGCAGGATGTAGGCAAGGGGTTGGTGTTGAGAAAGCCTCCTGTCCCTCCTCTCTTCAGTCTATACTAAATGCCGCTGCTTGGATCATTTTCCATTGGCCCATGGCTTTCCACTCTTCAGAAACCTCTGGAGTCAGAATGGCCTGTGTTCTAATCCTGACTCCACCATTTGTCTGCTGTGTGAACTTGGACAAGTCACTTCACTTCTCTTGGGCTCAGTTTCCTCATCTGTAAAATAGGGCTTAAGGCTGTGAGTCTTATGTGGGACAGAGACTGTTCAACTTGAGTTTACAATTTTGTGGCTGTAACTATTAGTTATATCACTGTTCTCCCTCTTGTTCCCACTATCTGTAAATAATTTATGTCTGCATGTCTTCCTCATGTAAGCTCCTTCAGAGTAGGGATCATCTTTCCTTTTGCTCCTGTTTCTCACTTCAGTAGTGCTCTGCTTTCAATAGGCGCTCAGTACCTACCATGATTGAGCAGCTGATAGATTGACCTGGCAACATTGTTGGGGGGAGGGAGAAATCTGAGGGAGTCTGGTAGAGGGGAGGGGCTTTGTAGCTTTGCTTTGATTTATTGGAGTGGGCATTCTTTTCCTGACTGATCAAGACTAGATTCCTTGATGGATTTGAAAGTACTCTAGAAAGTAGCAAGTTTATCCAGTAAGGTTGCTATGGCAACAGTGGCACTGACAGCGTGGAAACAAGAGGCAGAATCTCAGATTTCAATGGGACACACCTATTTTGTCTCAGGGCTTAAGCACAGTACATTAATCATCTATCTTTTTTTTTCCAAAGAAAAACTAATTATTGGGAAGGAAACTCCTTTCCAGAACATGTTTAATGAAAGAAATGGACAAGGAGCTGATCATAAGTCCTGCCCCGCTGCAATATAGCAATGAGAACCCCTCATGGGGTTCTGGCTCCAGGGAAAGGAATCCCTCTCCAAAGACCAGAAGGTTTCTCTGTAGCCCTCACCCCAAACCCTCACCCCCAGCTGGATCTTTTTCTGGGAGCTGGCAAGGCCAAAGGTCTAGTGATTCTGTCCGATAGCTTGCCTTGGCTCTGCTCCGGGGAGGGGCAGGGAGCATGGGGGCCCAATTAAAGGCATAATTGTCCAATTGGCTGGGTGATGATCCTCATTGATTCTGTGCTGGAAGTGATTTGCTTCTCAATCCTGCCATTTAGAGAGCTCGTTTGCACCTATGTCAAGGCAAGTGCAGAAAACCTAATTAGCCGGTGTGGTTTTTTATAATTAGGTCCCTTAAAGTAATTCATAGGTGGTGTTAATAACCCCATTTAGAAATCTATTAAGCTTTTGGGAAAGTTTGACAGAATCCTTGGAGCATCTCTCTCCCTTCCTGTCTCTCTCTTCCTCTCTTCCTTTCTCTCTCCCTCTTTCTCCCACTCCACAAACAGGCTAGCAACTGTCTAAAGAACTGGGTAGGAGCCTGAGGCTGAATCCAGAAAGTGAAATGTGAATTCCCTGCCAACAGTCCCCTCACCGCGCCCACCCCACCAGTTTTTTTTAAATGGTATCTGTTAAGCACTTACTATGTGCCAGGCACTGTTTTAAGTACTGGGGTAGATACAAGGTAATCAGGTTGGACACAGTCCATGTCCCACATGGGACTCACAGTCTTAATCCCTATTTTACAGATCAGGTAATTGAGGCACAGAGAAGTGAAGTGACTTGCCCAGGGTCACACAGCAGACAAGTGGCAGAGTTGGAATTAGAACCCAGGTCCTTCTGACTCCCAGGCTCATGCTCTAGACATTAGGCTTCACTACCTCTCAGCTTCCACCTTTCCCTCTCCTCCAGCTTTCAGGCCTTGAAGAGGTCACCTCATCCATTCCCTGGTGTGGGCAGGGCTGCCTATCTGTTAATCCAGGCAAGTAAGTGTCTAATCAGTTTTTAAGATTTTCCTTTCGTGTATTCAATTCATTCAGTCATTTATTAAGCACTTACTATCTGCAGAACACTTGGGAAAGTACAATACAGCAATAGAGAGTGACAATCCCTGCCCACAATGAGCTCACAGTCTAAAGGGGGGGGGGAGACAGACATCAATACAAATGAACAGACATCAATATAAATAAATAAAATTACAGCTATATACATAAGTGCTGTGGGGCGGGGAGAGGGAGGGAGAGCAAAGGGAGGAAGAAAGGGTGATGCAGATGGGAGGGAGAGATGAAGAAAAGTGGGGCTTAGTCTGGGAAGGCTTCTTGGAGATATGTCTTCAGTAAGGCTTTGAAGTGGGGGTGAGGGGGGGCGGAAGGATAATTGTCTGGCGGATTTTAGGAGGGAGGGCGTTCTTCCTGTTCTCTATGGCATCCAGGTAAACTTTCCTTTTCCCACTGCAGTTTCCACCCTAAAGTTCTGGTCTTTTGCTCTCCTCTTGGGGGAGATGGAGACTAGTTCTTCTGTGAAGCTAGACTGTGAGCCCACTGTTGAGTAGGGACCATCTCTATATGTTGCCAACTTGGACTTCCCAAATGCTTAGTACAGTGCTCTGCATACAGTAAGCGCTCAATAAATATGATTGATTGATTGATTGAAGCTAAGTAGTGGGTTGGTGAGACAGAGGAGGAAGGAGGAGAGACTAAGAAGGGGATGGAAAGCACTGGAGAATTCAAGGGTGAGGGGCTTTCCTCTCCCTCCTCAATGAGCCTTCTCTGCTGAGAGAAATGTGTTCAGGAGGAAGGCTAAGTTAACAGAAGAGAAAGTTATTCTAGGTAAGCAGGAAGCAGAGGAGGGTAATAGGCCTATGGTTACTACATAGAAACCTCCCACACCTGCTGTCCTTCCCCACTACACATACATGTCTTTTTTCCCTAGTTGTTCTCTCCAACACCAAAGGCAGAAAGCTGCAGTTGTGCAGGCAGCATAACTCAGCACTTGTGTCTTCCTGCCTGTGGGCAAGGCCGCAGGAGGCTTTCCTGCCTCTGAGGCTTCTGGATATTCCCTCCCAGCGAGACAAGGCTGCAAAGGCAGCTCGAAGGGGCCAGACTAGGGAGAGGCATTTTAAGAAAAGGAGAAGAGATGCAGCTGTACCCATCCTGACTCAGGCCACCTCCTCTCCATTTCTGCCTGTTTGTGGTGAGTAGGTTATCATCGCTGGTGTACTGAGATATTGTGACTGGATTGGGAGTAAAGGGTGGGAAAGCAGGGAAGAATTGGGTGACATTTTTGTGACTGTGTTTTTTTGCTTCAAAATCTGTCACTTGTTCCTGCATGAATGGCAGGCTGAAGGTCGGGAGATGGAGGAAATGCACCCCCTCCCCAGTCTAAGCAAGGGCGCTTAACCAGGTGTGAAAGGGGGTCTGAATAGAACACATGTGAGCATAATCATATATCCATGCATACAAACAGACACACATACATATATATGTGGGTATTCAACTATAGTAATAATTACGGTAGCTACTAAGCACTACTAAGAGCCGAAGCACTGTGTTAGTACTGGGGTAGATAGATGAGAAGCAACATGGACAAGTGGGTAGAGCACAGGCCTGAGAGTCAGAAGGTCCTGAGTTCTAATTCTGGCTCCACCACTTATCTGCCGTGCGACCTTGGACAAGTTGCTTAACTTTTTGTGCCTCTGTTACCTCAACTGAAGATGGGAATTAATACTGTGAGCCCCATGCGGGACATGGGCTGTATCCAACCTGATTAGCTTGTATTAGCCCAGCACCTAGTACAGTGCCTGGCTTGTAGTAAATGCTTAACAAATACCATAAAAGAATTGAAAATATAAAAAGATAATCAGACTGGACACAGTCTCTATCCCAAATGGGGTGAAACGTTCACTCCTCTCTCGTGGCTTAGTGGAAAAAGCCTGGGCTTGGGTGTCAGAGGTCATGGGTTCTAATCCCGGCTCTGCCACTTGTCAGCTCTGTGACTTTGGGCAAGTCACTTAACTTCTCTGTGCCTCAGTTACCTCATCTGGAAAATGGGGATTAAGACTGTGAACCCCACGTGGGACAACCTGATAACCTTGTGTCTACCCCAGCTCTTAGAACAGTGCTCGGCACACAGTAAGTGCTTAACCAATACCATCATTATTATCATCATTCAGACACGCTTGTGCACAGACACACCAAAGAGTAGAAAGGCACTCTCCTTTACAAACATAACTAACATAAATACCATTAACTTAACCTGGCCCCCGAAGCCAGCCCACGTGGGCAGGGGAGGGGGAGGAGGAGGAGGGCTGAGTTTGTACCCAGTGATGGATGAGGGGGATGGAGGTGACTTTCCTGGAGGAAGATTACCGCCTGGCAGCAGCTATGATTTGTCTCATGCTCTCCTGTCCTGCCGCTTGGCCCCATTCATTACCGTTTGCCGTTCCCCCTCCTCTTCCTTTACCCTGGCCTCTCCCTGCCCAGCAGGCCAGAGGTCCCAGCGAAGGAGAGGAGCCCTGGCAGGGACATGGGAGGGAGGATGGGGGGAACAGATCGGAGGAGGGAGGGTCCAGCCTCCTGTCTTGCCCTTGGTCTGAATATTTAGTCACCAGTCAGTGTGCCAGGGGGAACTTGGAGAACAGATTAAGGGAGCCAGACTCTGACCTGGGTATAATACACCTACTGCTCTGAAGCAGGCCCGTTGCAGGTTTTTTTTTTTTAATAGCATTTATTAAGCACTTACTATGTGCCAGTCACTGTAGTAAGGTAATCAGGTTGGACACAGTCTGCATCCCACTAGGGCCTGACTATTAATCCCCATTTGACCCCCAGGCCCTTGCTCTATTCACTAGGCCATGCTGCTTCTCAGGATTCTGATTCCTGGGCTCTGTCTGGGGTTGCCAGAAGGGGAGAAAAGAGAGACAGAGGGACACCCTCCCTTGGGCCTGGGGAGGCAATGTTTCAGAACAGAGGCTGGGAGGTTTGCTACTTCCCATCTTGCTCTGTCCGGGCCGAGGTTTAGGGAAGGATCTCCAGTTTGCCTGGCTAGACTCCTCCTTCATCTCTACAATGGGCAAGGCAGTCTTGGAGGCCCTGTCAGGTTGTCCAAAGATCCCCAAATCAGAAGCAGGAATAAAGAAAGCCCACTTTCTCCCCTTCTCTCTTCTCCCCACCCCCTTCCCTCACTTTGTGTAGCAGCATTCCCTTTAAGCAGCAGCTGAGGCTCTGTATGCTTTTGACTGGTAGGAATTTCCCAGGATCATCATCATCAATCTTATTTATTGAGCGCTTACTATGTGCAGAGCGCTGTACTAAGCGCTTGGGAAGTACAAATTGGCAACATATAGAGACAGTCCCTACCCAACAGTGGGCTCACAGTCTAAAAGGGGGAGACAGAGAACAAAACCAAACATACAAACAAAATAAAATAAATAGAATAGATATGTACAAGTAAAATAAATAAATAAATAAATACAGTAATAAATATGTACAAACATATATACATATATACAGGTGCTGTGGGGAAGGGAAGGAGGTAAGATGGGGGGATGGAGAGGGGGATGAGGGGGAGAGGAAGGAAGGGGCTCAGTCTGGGAAGGCCTCCTGGAGGAGGTGAGCTCTCAGCAGGGCCTTGAAGGGAGGAAGAGAGCTAGGGAGGAATGCCAGGATGCATTGGTGCGATGCCCTCTTCTCCCAGGGTCAGCTTCATTTGGCCCACCTGATGAGGGGGAAAAATTCACCTACCCTCCCATTCTGTAAGACTTAACAATGAAGTGCCGTACACATGTACAAGCATAACATTGTGATGTAATTTACGGAACCTGGAACTTCAAATACCGCAACTAAAGTCAATCAGTCCGTCATATATATTGAGCGCTTACTGTGTGCAGAGCACTGTACTAAGCACTTGGGAGAGTACAATACAACGATACAACAAACACATTCCCTGCCCATAACTGAAGTGTTTCTCCACTGGGCTGAGAAAGGAGACCCCTAGTACTCTCCCCTCCTTGCTCCAGGGTGATTATGTTATCTCTCAGTGGTACTCGAGTGCTTCCTGGGTGCAGAACACTCCACTAAGCACTCGGGAGAATACATATATCCCCCTTTCAAGTCCCCGTTCACCCAGGTGGCACTTCTGACTTGGATGCTGGTAGGCTGGGGGTTTCTAATTTTCAGCCGTGGCCAAATTGTAAAAAGTGTGGAGTGGTGGAGGGCGACAGAGCCAAGAAGGCAGGGAAATGAAGAGCTGGAGGAAAGAAGGAGAGGGTGAAAGATAGAGATGGGAGTTGGGGAAGAGGAGATGAAGGGGGAGGGAGGGAGGAGAGGAGAGGAGGGAGGGAGGGAGCAAGCTGCCTTGCTCGGGGCGAAGAGCAGGAGATTGAGGGCTGCCGAGGTGGCTGGGCCAGCAGGGGTGGAATAAGTCATAAACGCTGCGGGGGCAAAGGCCAGATATAGACTGATAGCTCCATTGTTCCCAGCGCCTGTTGGGGGGGGACCCCTGCGCTGCCCCCGCAGTCTAGGGGGGCTTCCAGCCGCTTAACTCTTCCCTGCCCGAGCCGCAGGTGCATTAGGGAGGTGATCCCGGTGGGAGGTGGGGCCTGGAGATGGGGGATGCTTGTCTGAAATGACGGGTTTGGGAGTTGGGGGCTGCCTGTCGAGGAGGTGGGATCGGGAGGATGAGCTTGGGGGTGTGTGGAAGGTAGGGAATGGGATTGGGCCCACTAGGGGTCCACCTAGTTTGGGACGACACTAAAAGGGGAGAAAGAGAAGGGTAGAGAGGAGGATCGAGTGCTTTAAATTGGCCCCGAACAGGCCTTGCAGATAGCCCCCCCGCCCACCACAAAGCCTAGTGGACAGAGCACAGGCCTGGGGATCATAAGGTCACGGGTTCTAATTCTGGTTGAGTGACCCCGGGGAAGGCACTTCACTTCTCTGTGCCTCAGTCACCTCATCTGTAAAATGGGGATGGAGACTGTGAGCCCCGTATGGGGCAGGGGCTGTGTCCATCCTGATTTGCTGATATCCTCCCAGTGCTTAGTACAGTGCCTGGCACATAGTAAGCGCTTAACAAATACCATAATAATAATTATTATTATTCACCAAGGGTTTTCCACTAGCTGGCTTATATTTTAGGGAGGACTAATCGGGAGAATGAATACTCTGGAGAAGACACTAATGCTAGGAAAAGTCCAGGGAAAACATGGAAGAGGTAGACCAGCAGCTGGATGGAGGGAGACCATAACGATGATTACGGAAGAACCGTTAGAAAGGTTACGGGTTATGGCAGAAGACAGGATGTTCTGGAGAAATAGATCCGTAGAGGCGCTATGAATCGGAAAAGACTCGACGGCACTTGATGATGATGATAATAATAACAATAATAATTAGGTGGGGGGCCCTAGCTACTTACAGAGGAGAGAGGGAGGCAGGGCAGGGGGTTCTCTGCAGGAGGGAAATCCCTAACCCTGGCCTCCTCCCCTGACCTCCTACTCTTTAGTCTTTTCCTGAAGGAGCTGATCAGTTTGTAGGGATGAGACCCTCTGCGTCTGCTCCATCCTGCAGTTGGGAAGCGAACCCCCATCCAGAAAGGCCTCCCGCATTGAACAGAAACTCCTCACCACTGGCTTTAAAGCAATCACCTTGCCCCCTCCTACCTCACCTGGCTAGTCTTCTATGACAACTCAGCCCACACACATCACTCCTCCGATGCCAACCTCCTCACTGTCCCTCCATCTCACCTATCTTGCCACTGACCTCTCACCCACATCCTACCTCCGGCCTGGAATGCCCTCCCTCCTCAAATCTGAGAGACAATTACTCTCCCCCCTCTTCAAAGCCTTACTGAAGTCACATCTCCTCCAACAGGCTTTCCCTGTCTAAGCCCTTCTTTCCTCTTTTCCCTCTTCCTTACTGCATCACCCTGACTTGCTCCCTCCATTCATCTCCCTATCCCAGCCCCACAGCACTTATGTACATAGCTGTAATTTATTTATTTATATTAATGTCTGTCTCCCCCTCTAGACTGTAAGCACATTATGGGCAGTGAATGTGTCTGCTTATTGTTATATTGTACTCTCCCAAACACTTAATACAGTGCTCTGCACACAGTAATCACTCAATAAATGTGATTGAATGAATGAATGAATGAATGAACGAACGAACGAACGAATAAACGGTCTGGTTGTGCCCAGGGGAAGACCCCCAGGGCTCCTGGGTGAGATCTGGCCTGGGTGTTTGAATTGGATGGCCACTCTGGGGAAGTCTTGGAGCCCTCAGGTGATAATACCCAAATAACATATCCCAGGGAATATGGGGGCCATTTCACAGGAAAGCAAACTGAGGCAGAAAGGAAGTGTTTGGTTTTGAAGTGGCTTTATCTCCCAAGCCTTTACTGGAATGCTTCTCACACAGTAAGCATTTAATAAATACAGTTGATTGATTGATTATATCTGCTCTGATAGTCCAGTGAGGGGTATGTCTGGATGTTTGTGTTGGCCTGCGACTGACCCTGCAGGTTCAAAATGTACTGAGATGGGTGTGGGTGTGTGTGAGAGAGAGAGAGATTGAGTGTAGGAGTTCATGGGAATATATGTAACTGTATATGTGTTGTATTTGTCATGGGTATATGATAGTTTTAGTGTGTCTGAGAATCAATCAACAGTATTAACTGAGCACCCATTGTGTGCACTTGGGATAATTCAATATAATTAGGGGACATAATAATAATTATGATATTTGTTAAGCACTTACTGTGTGTCAGACACTGTGTTAACTGCTGGATAATTCCTGTCTTCAAGGAATTTAATAATCTAGCTAATCTGAGAGTGCTTGAGTGTGTTCAACCTATATGGGTTCATGGCAGGGAGGGGCTGTCCTACTTGGGGCCACAGGGTGGAATCCTAAATTTCTAAATTCACTCTGCTTCCCAGATAATTTTTCTAATATGTTGTTCTATTTACATATCCCCATTATTCAAAGACCTCAAATACTTTCCAGTTCCTTCCACATCAATCAGTCAATCAATCAATCACCCAGTCGTATTTATTGAGTGCTTACTATGTGCAGAGCACTGAACTAAGCACTTGGGGAAATACAATACAACAATAAACGGTGATATTCCCTGCCCTCAATGAGCTCATAGTCTAGAGTGGGGAAGACAGACATCAACACAAGTAAATAAAATTACAGATATGCACATAACTGCTTTGGGGTTGAGAGGGGGGAGGAGCAAAGAGATAAACGAAATGACAGATATGAACATAAGTGCTTTGGGGCTGGGAGGGGGGATGAGCAAAGGGAGCAAGTCAGGGCAATGCAGAGTGGGAGATGAGGAAAAGTGGGGCTTAGTCTGGAAATTAGCAGATATGTTCCCTTCCCACAGTGACTGTACAGTCTAGAGGGAGAGACAGATATTAATATGAATAAATAATTAATAATATATAATTTAAGATATGTACATAAGTGTTGTGGGGTTGGGGCTGGGGTGAATTTCAAATATCCAAAGGTCACAGATGGAAGCGCACATCATACAGAAACTCCTGACCATTGACTTTAAGGCACTGAATCAGCTCTCTCTCTCTCTCTCTCACATGTATGTCCACTCTCATCTTCCACTGTACCCCAGCTCTCACTATTTGTTCTTCTCCATCTAACGTACTCACTAGGCCTCATTTTTGTCTCTCCAAGCTACTCACCTCTGGTTCAAACACCCTTTCTAAAGCCTGAAACTCCCTCCCCTTTCACATCTGACTGTGAGCCCACTGTTGGGTAGGGACCGTCTCTATATGTTGCCAACTTGTACTTCCCAAGCACTTAGTACAGTGCTCTGCACACAGTAAGCACTCAATAAATACGATTGAATGAATGAATCTGACAGGACAGTACTCTCTCCGTCTTTAAAGCCCTTTGGAAATCTATCAGGGAATGTGTCTGCTTATTGATAGAGCGTAGTCTCCCAAGCGCTTAGTACAGTGCTCTGCACACAGTAAGGGCTCAATAAATACCATTGAATGAATTGAATGGAATCTTCCTTGATTAATATAATAATTATAACAACAATAATAGCAACAATACTAGTACATGCATATACATACACACACATACAGATACATGTGCATATACATACATACATGGACACATGAGCACATACATATTCATTCCTGCATGCATGCTCCTCAGCCACACACATATGGACACAGACACACCCACACATACTCTCATATGCACCCAGCCACACATTAATGCTTATCAGCACTGACACACACACAAACACACAGTACATGTGCCCAAACTTTCATATGAAGCAACACACACACACACACACTCAAACACACACATACATTCTCCCCCTCTAGACTCTGAGCTTGTCGTGGGCAGAAATGTGTCTATTTGTTGTTATATTGTACTCTACCAAGTGCTTAGTACAGTGCTCTGCACACAGTAAGCGCTTGATAAATATGATTCTAGGCTGTGAGCCCATCGCTGGGTAGGGACCGTCTCTGTATGTTGCCAACTTCTACTTCCCAAGTGCTTAGTACAGTGCTCTGCACACACTAAGCACTCAATAAATACGATTGAATGAATGAATGAATTATTGAATGAATGAATGAACACACTCTGTGCATGTGCCCACACTTTCCTTTGAAGCGAAACACTCCCAAACACTCTCTCATATGTACCTAGCCACCAACTCACACTTCTCAGCAGTCACGCACACATGTACACACTGCACGTCTATGCTCATTCGCATGTGAAGGGACACACACACACACACACGCACACACACACACACGGGCTTTCCACTTTTCCTGTTTGTGTCCCGTCTCTCCGTGCTGATGATGTATAGACTGACAAAAGGCTTAATGCTTTGAATATATAAAAGCGGCAGGCCTGGGCGGCGGAGGGTGACAGCTGCCCTTTAATGTTCTGCTTTTTAAAGATCAGGGGAGAGTTCAGAAAGTATAGTCATGAGGTTTAATGATTTAATGGGAACGACTGGGGAGCAAAACTAGTGACTACACCCTGGGGAGAGGTGGCCCTCATCCATATTACCGTCGCCTAATGGCCTGTGGCTGCTTCTCCCCCCCCCACACTTCTCCCCCCCACCCCACCCCCTCCCCGGCCGCTGGGGAGTCACGGTCCGTGGCCGCTGTAATCCTGAATGGGTTGATTAAATGCAGATTAAACAAAAATAAATTGGAAAAAAAAAGAGGTGGCTCCGAGTGTATTTATTCTGTTCCGAGAGGATGTTGTTCCCCGGTCCCTGAGCTGCTGGGGTGATTGGCACCTCCTGCCCTGCCTCTTGCTCTGTCCCCACTCCCCCTATTTTCATCTCCCGCATCTGGGGTCACCCAGCCCAGGTCATCACTGCCCGTCTTGGAGGGGAGAGGGAGTGGGAGATCAGGGTGGATGTTGGTATGTGTTTCGGGGGGTCAGCACTGGAGCAGGGGGACAACAATAACAATAACTGATGCATTTCTTAAGCACTTAGTTGGTGCCAAGCAACATACTAAGTGTTGAGGTGGATAGAAGCAAATCACATTGGTCAAAGTCCCTGTCCCTCGTGGGGCTCGCGGTCTCGATCCCCATTTTACAGGTGAGGTCACTGAGGCACAGAGAAGTGAAGTGACTTGCCCAAGGTCACATAACAGACATGTGGCAAAGCTGGGATTAGAACCAGGGGTTAGATGATCAAGTTGGATGCAGTCCTTATCCTCAGAGACAGTCTGTATCCCACGTGGGGCTCACAGTCTTAGAGGGAGAACAGGGATCGAATCCCCATTTTACAGATGAGGAAACTTAGGCACAGAGAAGTGAAGTGATTTGCCCAAGGTCACGCAGGAGGTAAGTGACTGACTCCGAGGCCCAGGCAGATTGGCTAGCCAGGCTCCCGGCTGGGAGACAAGCTGCATCTCCCCCGCCACAATCTCTTGACCTCATCTCCAACCACCCCTTCAGGCTTGAGTTCTCTCCCGCTTTCTACCCCTGGCTCTCCCCTCAATCCCACCAGCATCTTCCGCCTTCTGCAGCCGGCGGCTTTCTGAAGGGTCAAGCCGCAGAGATGCAGTCGGCTGAGGTGGCACCCGGCCTTGGCCCGAGCAGGGGGCAAAGACTGACTGGGCGGAGCAAGTGACTCAGATGCCACTGTGATTGAATTGCTGCGCTGTCCTTCTGGATGTCTCTGGCTGGTTAGCCAGGGGATCACCTCAGTTCAATTGAGCAGTTCTGGCTATTATTCTCCTGACATCCTTCCAAGAGAATCTAGCTTGGACCCTGCCCATCCCCACTGCCCAGTTTGGCATCGAATACTATTGATCCATTATTGATTTCTTCCCCTCCCTGACAATTACACTAAGCACCTTCCTAGCAACACATTCTCTCCTACAACAAGATTCGTTTCCTGCCCAAACTCTTTCTCTCTCCCCGTTTCTCTCTCTCATTCATTCATTCATTCATTCAGTGGTATTTATTGAGTGCTTACTGTGTGCAGAGCACTTTACTAAGCACTTGGGAGAGTACAGTACAACAATAAACAGTCACATTCCCTGCCCACAACGGGCTTACAATCTGGTTTGGGAGAGACAGACATCAATCTCTCCTCCCACCCCATGTGTTTGTGTGTGTGTTTCTTGATCTCTAGTTCTTTCTCTTCCTTTATGTGTCTTTTTTGGTATCTCTTTCTGTGCATGAGTGTGTCTCTCTGGATCTCTGTTTCTTCCTAGGTCTTTCTGTTTCCCCCTGACTGACTCTCTCTGTCTTTGTCTCAGTCTCTTCCTGCTTCCTAGTCCAATTTATGGTCTCCCTGCTTTCAGTGGGTGCCTGTGATCCCAGGAGCAGGAAGGAGGCATCATCTTGGCTGCCGTGAAGGCTATATGTAGGTGTGTGCTTGGCTGGATCATGGCTGGGAGGTTGGGAGGAGGACATTGTCCTCTACCTGCAGCTCAGACTGCCTGCCCCGTGTTTGGCCCCTTCTGTTCTTCAACTTTCCACAGGAGTTGGGGGGCCCAAAAGAATCCGGGATTTATGGCCCCAGGAATCTGGATATCCATGAGAATGTGGGGGTCTCACCAGAGCCGTCCTAGGGTCTCTGGAAAGGGACTGCAGGTGTCGGACAGACTCTCTTCCCATCCTCTACAAAGCGGATGTGCTGGAAAAGGGGTCAGAGTCACCCAACATGCTGGCATCCAAAGGTTGTTCAGTCCAGTGGGCCGCTTTCTGCCATCAGTATGAACTTGGACAGCAGACCCGGGGGACTGACAGAAATCAGGCAGCAGGCTGGGTTGAGCGTGGAGGAAGCGAAACCTGAGAAAGGATGGGTTTTTTCATCGCCACAGACAGCAGCTGTGGCGGGTCGAGTGAACGTGTGTGTGTGTGTGTGTGTTTCTGTGTGTGTGAATTAATCAATCATTAGTATTTATTGAGTGCTTATTGTGTGCAGAGCACTGTACTAAGCGCTTGAGGTCAGGGGATGGGAGGGAGAAAAGGAAAGTCTGGATGGCCAGGGAGGGAAAGGTGCAGAGCAGAGAGGGGAGGGGAGCCCAGGCCCAGGGCCCAGGCTGAAAGAAAATCAGGCCAGCCCCAGCTACCCCACCACTGAGTAGGTGTGGAGAAGGCCAAGTTCTTTTCTGCTCCTCACGCCATCCCCAGCCCCTCCCCACAACCTCCCCTGGCTGCAGCCCCCAGCCCCTCCACCTCTCCGAGCTCTCACGTGCCATTTTCCACACATTCACACTAGAGGTTCCTCTTTCCTGTTTGCTCCTTTCCCCTCCTCCCTGGAACTGACGCTATTGGATTTTTATGCAGCACATTACACCCTGAGCCATGTCTTCTAGTATTTTGCTTTCAAATTGTATCTCCTGCCATTTGTGTCACATTTAAAATGCTAACAGTATAGAATGTCATTTACAGAATCGGGGAGTTTGCTCCGGAAAATTAATTTGACTTATTCCTTCTGCCTGTTCCTATCTCCAGGCCAATATTATGCTACTCATTCTACAAGAGTAATACTTAATGAATAGGACTATTAATAATGTCAAGGTCCATGGGGGTCTATGGGTAACGGATAGGCGTAGATGGGAAGGGGCCGTCACCTGACTCCGGTTAATGTTCCATGAAAATACCAGCCAGTGCAGTGTAATTACGGAGCAGGCAAGAGGCAGAGCGGGCCAGGACTTGGAGTTTCTTAAAAAAATTTTTTTTTTTTAAATTAGTGGGTGCTTTTTTTCCAGTGGCCCCTCAACCCTCTCCTACTTCCTCTTTGTTATTGACCTATGTCGCCATGGGGTGGGGGCCTCTTTAGAAATGGAAAACTGAGTCAGGGAGTGTCCCATCCCCCTCCTTTGGTGGCTACACAGAGATAGAGTGTGGGGGGAAAAAGGATGCCAGTCTGGGAGCCCAGGTCTGGGCAAGGGACCCAGGAGGGAGGGGGCCTGTGTTCACCTTCCTGACTGACACCCATGCACACTCGTTCAGTCTTTCTGTGGTCATTCATTCAGTCATTCAATTGTATTTATTGAGCGCTTACTGGGTGCAGAGCACTGTACTAAGTGCTTGGGAAAGTACAATACAACAGTAAACAGACACATTCCCTGCCCACAATGAGTTTACAGTCTAGAAGCGGGGAGACAGACATCAAAACAAATAAGTAAATTACAGGTATGTACAGATGCGTGCTGTGGGGCTGGGATGGGGAAGAACAAAGGGATCAAGTCAGGACAATGCAGAAGGGAGTGGGAGAAGAGGAAAGGAGTGTCTAGGCTAGGTCTGCACCCTTCTCCCTCCCTTGTCCATCTAGGACCCTATCAGCTCTTTTCTGTATTGTATTCTCCCGAGCGCTTAGTATGGTGCTCTGCACACAGTAAGCACTCAATAAGTACGATTGAATGAATGAATGAATGTCAGCTCTAGACTGATGGTAGTGCTTGGGGGTGAGAGAGGCCTCTAGGAAAAGCTGGTTCTCCTCCCTCTCGTAGGCCTCGAACCTGAGGGTTTCTGAAGCCTCCTTAGCCTGCTGCCTGATTTCTGTCAGATCCATGTCAGCCTTTTTTTCATTCATTCATTCAATCGTATTTATTGAGCGCTTACTGTGTGCAGAGCACTTTACTAAGCACTTGGGAAGTACAGGTTGGCAGCATATAGAAACGGTCCCTACCCAACAGTGGGCTCACTGTCTAGAAGGGGGAGACAGAGAACAAAACAAAACATATTAACAAAATAAAATAAATAGAATAAATATGTACAAATAAAATAAATAAATAAATAGAGTAATAAATATGTACAAACATATATACAGGTGCTGTGAGGAGGGGAAGGAGGTAAGGCGGGGGGTTGGGGAGGGGGAAGAGGGGGAGAGGAAGGAGGAAGGAGGGAGCTCAGTCTGGGAAGGCCTGGAGGAGGTGAGCTCTCAGTAGGCCTTTGAAGGGAGGAAGAGAGCTAGCTTGGCGGATGTGTGGAGGGAGGGCATTCCAGGCCAGGGGGAGGACATGGGCCAGGGGTCGACGGCGGGACAGGCGAGAATGAGGCACAGTGAGGAGATCAGCGGCAGAGGAGTGGAGGGTGCGGGCTGGGCTGGAGAAGGAGAGAAGGGAGGTGAGGTAGGAGGGGACGAAGTGATGGACAGCCTTGAAGCCGAGGATGAGGAGTTCCATGTCCATTTGTGTCTACCGTGGAGGCAGTGAGGCGACTTAAGGGAGGTAGAGCAGGGAGCGGGGCCCCTGCGTCCCCATCCCAGCTCCACCCCTGGCAGGTTGGGCAACCCCAAGAAGCTCTAGGTTCTGTGGGGGCCTGGAGATACTGCGGGGGCGGGGACGGGTGGAAGAGGAAGCGAGACCCTGGAAGAGATGGATTTTTTCATCAGCATGGACAGCAGCAGTGGTGTGTCCAGCCAGCCAGTTAGAACGTGTGTGTGTGTGTGTGTGTGTGTATGTGGTCAATGAATCAGTGGTATTGTGTGCAGAGTACTTTACTAAGCGCTTCAGGTCGGGGTGGGGGGAGAAAAAGGAAGGGGACA
Source organism: Tachyglossus aculeatus (assembly GCF_015852505.1). Lineage (NCBI taxonomy): Eukaryota > Metazoa > Chordata > Mammalia > Monotremata > Tachyglossidae > Tachyglossus > Tachyglossus aculeatus. Next base: position 43,259,964 of record NC_052082.1, on the reverse strand, counting down.
AGAGAGGATGTATGTGGCCTCCCCTTTCACTTCCCAGAGACAGAAGTGATTTGAGGGAGCCCCACCTCCCAGTCCGTCCATTCCCCACCACCCCAAACCCACAGTTTGTCTTGGTTTCTTAAACCCCTGCCTCATTCGGCCTCATTTGGAGCCAGGGGAAGCAATGGGGGGTGATGAGGCCACTGGGTGAGGTGCTGGAGTGAAGAGTTGAGGGCAGGGGAAGTGGGGGTGGCGGGACGGGGTTGGGAGGTGGGGGGCGGGAAGACCAGGCCCGGCGCAGCATGTTTCTAGCATTATCCCATGTGTGGGTTTGTGAGTGTGTGTGTGTGTTTGTGTGCGCACGTCCGTGCCCTCATATATCTCCCTCCAATGTCCATCACTGTGCCTGTCTTATGGGTGTCCATGTCTCTGTCTGTGTATGAATCCCAGTGTGTGTGTGTGTGTGTGTGTGTGTGTGTGTGTGTGTGTGTGTGCGCGCATACGCGTCCTGCTTCTTTGTTTGAGCCCCATCTGTGTGAATGAACCTTGTTTCTCTGTGTGAATTTGTGCCTGTGTGTGGGTCTGTGAGACGCATTTGTGTATATGTGTGTGTGTGTGTGTGGTGTGTTTTGTGTGTGTGTGTGTGTGTGTGTAAGCTTTGCCTGTGTGGGTGGACCCAGTCTCTGTTTGTGGACCCAGTCTCCGCTTATGGGCCCTTTCTCTGTGTATGAATCCTGTCTCTGCATGTAGGCTCAGTGTCTGTGTATGACCTATCTCTGACAGTGTTTTCTTCCCCTGTGTACATATTCTTACTCTGTGTTTGAGCCCCATCTCTGGATGTATGAGCACTGTCTCTGGATGTGGAGTGTGGGTCTTTGTCTCTGTGCATGTGTCCTGTCTCTGTACATTAGCCCTGTTTCTGTGTATATGAGTCCCGTGTCTCTAGGTGGGCCCGAGTTTCAGGGATGATGAGAGGACAAACCTCCCCCTTCCTTGTCTTCTTCTTCCTCTTCTTCTTCCCATCCCTTTCCCCTCCTGCAGTGATGTAGGAAATCCTGGTGCGGCCCCCTCATTCTAGACTCCAATGGGATGGAGTCAGTGGTGAATAGGAGAAAAGGAGAAAGAAAATGGGTAGGGGGAAGGGGTTTGGAGTAGTTGCCTGTGTTGGGACAGAGAGTGGTCCCAGGCTGGGTGAGGGGTGGGAGAAAGGGAGGGGCTGAAGACGGGAAGGGTATCAACACCAATGACCTCCATTTGGGATTGATTCCCTGCCTCAAGGAGTGAGTTTGAGGGAGGTGGGATGGGGGTGACCAGGCATCTGGTTCCATCAATGCAATATGACCACCTTTTTCTGGGGTCGGGGGAGAAAAGAGGAAGCCAACTCAAGGTCATTCATTCATTCATTCATTCAATTGTATTTATTGAGCGCTTACTGTGTGCAGAGCACTGTACTAAGCACTTTGGAAGTACAAGTTGGCAACATATAGAGACGGTCCCTACCCAACAACAGGCTTACAGTCTAGAAGGGGGAGACAGACAGGAAGGTCCACCTTCCTAAACCCCCACTCTGGGTCCAGCTTGTCTATTTGGTAGCCACCCAAGGAGCAGAGAATTCCCGAGGGAGGTTGGGGTGACCTATAGAGGTATTCTCCTTTGCCCTCTCCTCATTTCAGTTTCCCCATCGGGATCCCTCCTACTCATTTCCCCAAGACAGGCAGGCAGCAAAAGGAGGTTAAAAATAAAGAGCTAAAAGTCTCCAGTGAATTTGCTTCTTGATGATCATCACAGTCCGGCACTGGGGCTCCCCTTCCAGGAGAGCTTGGCCTCGGACTCCCCACTCCAGCTCAGATCCCGCCCCCATTCCTCCTTCCCTGCATCCATCCCTCCCTCCTTCCACTTCCGCAACTCTGGCTTTCTGAGTCTCCCCATCTCTCTGTCTCACTCTGTCACTCTCTCTCCCTCTCTGTCTGTCTCTCTGTCTCTCTCTCTCTCTCCCCTTTTTTATGAGGCATCCTGAGAGTAAAAAATATGGCTTGCCTTTATGGTGCTCCAACACGAATGAAGCTATAAAATTATGAACAGTTTTTATGATGGCTATTCAGGGGATGCTTTTATATTGATGGCACACAGGCTGTATCTATCTTTTTTGCATTCCTCCCCTTGCCTGCAGAGATCGCCGTGTGGGGAGGGAAAGGCTGTGTAACTATTTTTCATGCATTTAATATATTAATTATCCGGTAAATGCTCCCCAGGCTGTACTCGGGATGCTGGAGAGTGACAGGTTTTCAACGCAGCTCCAAAGACAGCCCATCAGCCTTCAGTGTATTATGTCGGAGAGGTCAGGGTGGGGTTAATGTAACTTTTTATTTGCTGATTTTTCATAGGCGGGAGCAAAGCTGGGAGGGAGGGAAGAAGGGAAGAAGAGAGGATAGAAGGGAGGGTGGGAGAGAGAGAGAGGAGGTAGAGGGAGAGAGAAAGAGAGAGGGTGGTGGCGAGGGTGAGAATGAGGTGTGGGGGGAGAGAGACAAAAAACAGAGACATAGACAGGGAAGTGTGAAAAAAAACAGAGAGACAAATCATTGCAACCTCAACTAGTCCCATTCAGTGCCTGATAGTTTGATTAGTCAGGAAAGGAAGACCCTAAATCTTACACACTCCAAATGCATCCATTTCCATACACATTCATCCAATGTATGATCTTTGCAGATCCTTGAGGTCAGGAATCACCAACTCTATTGTACTGAACTCTCCCAAGCACTTAATACGGTGCTCTGCATACAGTGAGTGTTCAATAAATACCACTGATTGATTGATTGCACAGTAATGCTCTTGCACACCTATTTTTTTAAGGATTTGTTAAGCACTGTGTATCAGGCACTGTACTAAGCACTAGGGTAGATACAAGATAATTGGGTTGGGCACAGTCCCTGTCCCACATAGGGCTCCCAGTTTCACTCTTCATTGTACAGATGAGGTAGCTGAAGCACAGAGAAGTTAAGTGACTTGCCCAAAGTCACCCAGCAGAAAAGTGATGGAGCCAGGATTAGAACCCAGTCTCTCTGACTCTCAGGACCACAATCTTTCCACTAGAACATGCTGTTTCTATGTACCTATGAACACAAACTGTCGAAGCTATGGGAGTGAAATAAGGTGGCTTGAAGCTTGAAATTTGCTAAGTTTCTGGATAGTTTCTGAGAAGGGCATGCTGTGTCTTCACTGGGAAAATTCTGGAGACCACAGGTCTCTGCAGACAGCTTGAGCCAGGGTCCAAGAAATAGCTCTGTGTGACCCCAGAGTTTTCTCTAAAAATCATCTTCAGTCAATCAATCAATTAATGAGTGCTTATTGCATGCAAAGAACTGTACTAAGTGCTAGGGAGAGTACAATCCAGGACATGTATTGGCAGATATAGTCCCTGCTCACAAGGTGCTAACAGTGTAGTGGGGGAAACAGACATTAAAATAAAAGATGGATACGTACGTAAGTGCTGTGGAGTTGAGGGTGGAGTGAATATCAAGTGCCTGAAGAGTACAAATCCAAATCCAAGAGTGATGCAGAAGGGAGAGAGAGCAGGGAAAATGAGGGCTTAATTGGGGAAGGCATCTTGGAGGAGGTGTGATTTTAATAAGGCTGGTAATAAGGTGGTCCGTTGTATTTGAAGGGGAAGGGGAGTTTCAGGCCAGAGGGAGGATGTGGGCAAGGGGTCGGTGGTGAGATAGATGAGATTGAGGTTCAGCGAAGCCAAGTGTACAGGCTGGGTTATAGTAGGAAATCAGTGAGGTAAGGTCACTCAGTAGGTCAGACAATCATATTTATTCATTCATTCAATCATATTTATTGAGCGCTTACTGTGTGCAGAGAACTGTACTAAGTGCTTGGGAAGTACAAATCGGCAACAGATAGAGACAGTCGCACCCAACAACGGGCTCACAGTCTAGAAGGGGGAGACAGACAACAAAACAAGTAGACAGGTGTCAGTTTATTGAGTGCCTACTGTGTGCAGAGCACTGTACTAAACACTTGGGAGAGTACATTATAACAATAAGCAGACACATTCCCTGCCCACAACGAGCTTATCAATTAATCATATTTATTGAGCACTTACTCTGTGCAGAGCACTGTACTAAGCATTTTTCCAAGCGCTGTTCTAAGCGCTGGGGTAGATACAAGTTAATCAGGTTGGACGCAGTCTCTGTCCCACATGAGGCTCACACTCTTAATCCCCATTTTACAGATGAGGTCCAGAGAAGTTAAGTGACTTGCCCTAGGTCTCAAAACAGACATGCGGCAGATCTGGGATTAGAACCCAGGCCCTTCTGACCCATGCTCTATCCACTAAGCAACACTGCTTTTAGTAATTGAGTGCTTCCCTTTGCCAAGAAGGCCCCTACCTTGACTCCAGCTTCCCTGGCCCCAGAAAGTGTTCAGACATAAAACAGTGGCTAGAGTAATTGACCCACCCTGTGTTAGGTGAGCTGGGGTATATTGCCATAGACTTGGAGTACTGAAATCCCACCGTTTTTCACCAGAAACCCAGAGGAGCTGTCTCTCATAGCCTCCCTAGATTCAGACTGTGTGAAGGAAGTCATCATAATCATTTATCATAATTAATCATAATCTGTCTCCCCCTCTAGACTGTAAGCTCACTGGGGCAGGGAATGTGTCTGTTTACTGTTATATTGTACTCTCCAAAGCACTTAAAATGCAGTGCTCTCTTCACACCATAAATGCTCAAAAAATATGTTTGAATGAATGAATCAGGAGGCTAGCACATTGGACTGGGGAAGTTTGGCAACCTGAGTTGTGCCACAGATTGCTGTGTGGCCCTGGGTGAGACACATGGTCTTTGGCCTTCAGGCGCTGTTTCTGGATCTCTGGCACTGGATCTCTGAGTGAGATAGTTAGATGGAGTTGAATGGTGAGCCTGAGGCTAGATTCACCAGGAGTTCAGAGGTGAAACTGCATATGGCCTTTAATTTACTGTAGTATTTGTCTCCCCCTCTTGATTGTAAACTCCTTGAGGGTAGGGAAGCAGCGTGGCTCAGTGGAAAGAGCATGGGCTTTGGAGTCAGAGGTCATGGGTTCAAATCCCGGCTCCACCACTTGTCAGCTGTGTGATTTTGGGCAAGTCACTTAACTTCTCTGTGCCTTAGCTACCTCATCTGTAAAATGGGGATTAAGCTGTGAGCCCCCTGTGGGACAACCTGATCACCTTGTAACCTCCCCAGTGCTTAGAACATTGCTTTGCATATAGTAAGCACTTAATAAATGCTATTATTATTATTATTACCCAGTCTGTTGTATCAATCAATTCTATTTACTGAGAGCTTACTGAGTGCAGAGCCCTGTTCTAAGCACTTGGGAGAGTAAAAAATAAAAGAATTAGTACCTATGTACCCTGCCCACAGTGAGCTTATGGTCTAGAGGGGATATAAACATTAATATAAATAAATAAATTACAGATATGCACGGAAGTGCTGTGGGGCTGAGGGAGAGTTAATTAAGGGTGCAAATCCAAGAGCAAAGGCAACACAGAAGGCAGAGGGAAAAGAGGGAATGAAGACTTATTTGGGGTAGGCCTCTTGGAGAAGATGTGGTTTTCACATTGTATTCTCCTAAGTGTTTAGTACGGTGCTCGGAATACAGTGCATACTCAATAGAAGTAGCCTTTATTGAGATGTTGTGCAAGAAGAACCAGAGTGATTTGACAGTAGATGGAATGTGAAAGTTGAATGATTGCAAAGAGTCGAGGATGACACCAAAGTTATGGGCTTCTGGGATGGAATGATGGTGTTGTCCACTGAAATGGGAAAATTATGGGGGGAGGGGGAGTTTAGAGGGAAAGATGAGGAGTTCTGTTTCAGACATGTTGAGTTTGAGGTACTGGAAGGACATCCAAGTAAGGATGTCCTGGAGGCAGGATGAGATGCAAGATTGCAAGTCAGATTAGAGGTCAGGGCTAGAGAGTTTCCGGCAGCATCCACATAGACTAGGTATCTACCCCGTGGGAAGAAATGAGCTCCCTGAGAGAGTGTTACAGAGAAGAGTAGAGGAACAGAACTGCGCTAGTCCAACCCAATTTGCTTGTATCCACCCCGGTGCTTAGTACAGTGCCTGGCACGTAGTAAGCAAATACCATAATTCACTCATTCATTCATTCAGTTGTATTTATTGAGCACTTACTGTGTGCAGAGCACTGTACTAATGCTTGGGAAGTATAAGTCAGCAACATATAGAGATGATCCCTACCCAACAATGGGCTCACAGTCTTATTATTATTAATAATAATTATTAATAACAACAATAATAATTGGTAGTAGTAGTGTTTATTGAGCTCCTATTAGGTGCAATGCACAGTAATAATAATAATAATAATGGTGGTATTTGTTAAGCACTTACTATATGCCAAGCACTGTTCTAAGTGCTGGGGTAGATACAAGGTAATCAGGTTATCCCACATGGGGCTCACAATCTTAATCCCCTTTTTCCAGATGAGGTAACTGAGGCACAGAGAAGTTAAGTGACTTGCCCAAAGTCACACAGCTGACAAGTGGTGGAGCCGGGATTAAGAACTCACAACCTCTGACTCCCAAGCCCATGCTCTTTCCACTAAGCCATGGTGCTTCTCAAATAAATGCTTGGGAAATACAAAATAGAAAAATGACAGTTCTGTAGTACAAGGGAGTTTACACTCTAGTAGGAAAGATTAACATAAGCAGATTTCTGGGGTAAGAAAAAAAGCATAAATGGATTTAGAGACAACTGGTAACAGAACTGAATAAATGATTAAATGACTATGATTTAATGGGCACGTTCATCAATATATATTGTATATGTGTATGCGTATGTATTATTATTCTATATAAATGATAAGAATAACTTGGGATGACGAGAGGTGATTGGTTTAGCTGCAGAATGCCTCCTGGAGGTGGTAGGTTTTCAGGCTTTCAAAATGGCGAGGGCCATAATTAGTAAATTTGTGGTAGAAGGAAATTCCACTCAGGGGGAAGGACAAGGGGGAAGAGATAGAAAATCTAGCGGAAATAAATGATTTTTCATTTTTCATCTTCCCCTCTTTCTTCTTTTAAGTCAATGGCATTTATATAGCCCCTACTGAGCGCAGAACACGTGCTAAGCTCGTGAGAGAATACAAGAGATGTAAAAGACACTGTCTCTGCCCTTAAGAGGAGGCAGACTCAAAGTAATTTATAGATAGGAGGAAAGAGAGTGTGGAAAGCTGGATAAGGGAATAAATGAGTGCTTAAATGAATGCTGTGGATGTCTGTGGGTGTCTGTGAATGCAAAGGTTCACGGAGAGGAGGTGATTAGGGGAGAAGAAAATGAATCAAGGAATGCCTACTGGAGGAGGTGGGATTTTCAGAAAGATTTAGTAGATGAGGAAATCCGTGATCTGACAGATCATCATAATAATAATAATGATGGCATTTGGTAAGTACTTACTATGTGCAAAGCACTGTTCTAAGCACTGGGGGGATGCAAGGTGATCATGTTGTCCCAGGTGGGGCTCACAGTCTTAAGTCACAGACAAATCTCAAGTGGCAGAGAGTTCCAGGCAGGAGGAAGGGAATAGGCAAGGAGATGGAAGCGGGAGAGTCGAGAAAAAGGAGGGCAATCAAACAAACAATCAGTGGTATTCATTGAGCGCTTACTGTGTGCAGAATACTGTACTAAGTGCTTGGGAGAGCACAATAATAATAATAATGGCATTTATTAAGCACTTACTGTGTGCAAAGCACTGTTCCAAGCCCCGGGGAGGTTACAAGGTGATCAGGTTGTCCCACGGGGGGCTCACAGTCTTCATCCCCATTTTACAGATGAGGGAACTGAGGCATAGAGAAAGGAAGTGACTTGCCCAAGGTCACACAGCTGACAATTGGCAAAGTCGAAGTTTGAACCCATGACCTCTGACTCCAAAGCCCGTGCTCTTTCCAGTGAGCCACGCTTCAGAGTTGATAGGAATGTTCCCTGCCCACACAAAACTTACAGTCTTAAGGGGGAGACAGACATTAAAATAAATTATGGCTATTTAAATAAGTTCTATAGGGTTGAGGGTGGTTTGAATATTAAGTGCTTAAAGGGTACAAATTTAAGTGCAAAGGCAACACAGAAGGGAGAGGGAGTAGGGAAGTGAGAGCTTATGTGGTGAAAGCCTCTTGGAAGAGATGTGATTTTAATAAGGCTTTGAAGGTGGGGAGAATGGTGATCTGTCAATAGAGCATGGGCTTGGGAGTCAGAAGGTCATGGGTTCTAATCCTGGCTCCACCACTGTCTCCTGTGTGACCTTGGGGAAGTCACTTCACTTCTCTGGGTCTCAGTTACTTCATCTGTAAAATGGGGATTATGACTGTGAGCCCTATGTAGGACAGGGACTGTGTCCAAACCAATTATCTTGTATCCACCCCAGCGCTTAGAACAGTGCCTGGCACATAGTAAGCACCTAACAAATACCGTAATAATTTTTTTAAGAGGGAGGGAATTGCAGGCCAGAGGGAGGATCTGTGCAGGGGGTCAAGGGCTGGGTTGTTATAGGAAATCAGAACAGTGGGATGGTGAGTTTAGGAGAAACTAGAGTGTGAGTTGAGGTGTAATGGAAGAAAAGAACTAATAAGTTAGAGAGAGAGAATTGATGGAGTGCCTTAAAGCTAGTGGTTAGAAGTTTCTGCTTGATGTGGAGAGGAATGAGTAACCATTGGGAGTTTTTGAGGAGTGGGAGAATGTGTGCAGAACAATATTTTAGGAAAGTGATCCATGTAGCAGAGTGAAGTGTGGACTGGAGAAAGGAGAGGCTGGAGAGAAGTACGTGGTCTAGTGGCTAGAGCTTGGACCTGGGAATCTGAAGAACCTGGGTACAAATCCCAGCTCCACCACTTGTCTGCTGTGTGATCTTTGGCAAGTCACTTCAGTTCTCTGGGCCTCGGTTACCTCATATGTAAAATGGGGATTAAGATTGTGAGACCTATGTGGGGCAGGAATAGAGTCCCACCTGACTAGCTCATATCGACTGAGGGCTTAGCACAGTGCCTAGCACACAGTAAGCACTTAACAAATGCCATTAAAAAAAAATAGTTACAGTCATCTACCTGGGATATGATGAGCACCTGGACCAGGTGATGGCCACGTGGATGGAAAGGAAGAGGTGGATCGGGGAACTGTTGTAGGGGAAAAACCAGCAGGATTTCATGACCAACCAAATGTGAGAATTAAAAGACAGTGAGGAGTCAAAGATCACATCAAGGTTGTAGGCTTCTGGGACGGGGTGGTGGTGGTGGTGTTGAATATGATGGAAAAGTTAGGAGGAGTGCATTTGGGAATGAAGATGAGGAATTCAGATTTAGGCTTACTGAATTTGAAGTGAAGCAGCGTGCTCTAGAGGAAAGAACACGGGCCGGGGAGTTAGAGGACTTGAATTCTAATCCTGACTCTGCCAGTTGCTTGCTGTGTGACTTTGGGCAATTCGCGTAACTTTCCAGTGCTTAGAACAGTGCTTTGCACATAGTAAGTGCTTAACAAATACCAAAACTATTTTATCTGCCTCAGTTTCTTCCACTGCAAAATGGGGATTAAATCCTACTGCCTCCTACTTAGACTGTAAGCCCCATGGGAGACGGGGCTGTGACCAACCTTATAAACTTGTCTATCCCAGTGCTTAGAACAGTGCTTAACGCACAGTAAGTGCTTAACAAGTACAATAAAAAACCCTCAAAAAAACCACCTTCCTCCCACTCTTCTCCACACATCTCGCTGTTCTTTTCAAACTCTCATTCTCTGCTGTCTCCTTCCCCTCTACCTTCAAATGTGCTCAAGTCTCCTACCTACTAGACAGGTCATCTCTCAACTCTGATGAATCCCTCTAGCTGTTGCCCATCTCCTGGAAAGGGTCATATGTACTCACTATCTTCATTTCCTCACCACTGTTTCCTTCCCTCTCCCCCCACTATTCATTCATTCATTCATTCAATTGTATTTATTGAGTACTTACTGTGTGCAGAGCACTGTACTAAGCTCTTAAGAAAGTGCACTACAGTTGACCCTTTCACCTCATCGAGACTAGGCTTTCTAAGGTCACCCAATGGCCTCGTTGAAGCAAAGTTCAAAGGGCTCTATTCAGTCTGAATCCTCTTCCACCTTTCAGCTGGCTGTGGTCTCCCCAAAACCCTATCTGGCCTTGGACTTGCTGACACAGTACTTACTCAGTCCTCCTCTTACCTTTCTGATGGCTCCTTCTCCATTTTGCTCAAGCGCTTAGTACAGTGCTTTGCAAACATTAAGCGCTCAGTAAATATGATTGAACGAATGAATGAATTCTGCTCACTGGCTTCTCTTCTGCCTTTTATGTGATAAAGAAGCTGCACTGCCTAGTGGAAAGAGCACAGGTCTGGGAGTTAGAAGACCAGGGTTAGAATCCCGACTCTGCCATTGGCCTTCTGAGTGATCTTGGACAAGTTATTTAACTTCTTTGTTCCTCAGTTTCCTCATCAATAAAATGGAGATTTGCTTCCTGTACTTGCTCCTACTTGACTTTGAGCCCCATATGGGACAGGGACTGTGTCTGATCTGATTGTAGGTGGAGAAGCAGCGTGGCTCAGTGGAAAGAACATGGCATGGGCTTTAGAGTCAGAGGTCATGAGTTCAAATCCCGGCTCCGCCAACTGTCAGCTGTGTGACTATGGGCAAGTCACTTAACTTCTCTGTGCCTCAGTTACCTCATCTGTATAATGGGGATTAAGACTGTGAGTCCCCCGTGGGACAACCTGATCACCTTGTAATCTCCCCAGCGCTTAGAACAGTGCTTTGCACATAGTAAGTGCTTAACAAATACCATCATTATTATTATTATTATTATTACCTTACCCAGTGTTAGTATAGTGCTTGGCACATAGTAAGCGATTAACAAAAACCAATCAGTCAGTCGTATTTATTGAGCACTTATTGCGTGCAGAGCTCTGTACTATGTGCTTGGGAAAGTACAGAACAATAATAAAAGACACTTTCCCTGACCACAGCAAGTTTAGAGTCTGGAGGGGGAACTATTATTACTATCCTCTTATTCTGAATGTTCCTTAAGGCTTTGTTCTGGATCCCCTATTCTGGTTCTACACTCACTCCCTCAAAGCTCTCTCCACTCCCAGCCACCATCTGAATCCGGGAGAATTCCAAATCTACTTCTCTAGCCCCAACCTCTCATAATAATAATAATTTTGGTATTTGTTAAGTGCTTACTATGTGCAAAGCACTGTTCTAAGCACTGGGGGGGATAGAAGGTGATCCGATTGTCCCATGTGGGGCTCACAGTCTTAATCCCCATTTTACAGGTGAGGGAACTGAGGCACAGAGAAGTTAAGTGACTTGCCCAAAGTCACACAGCTGACAATTGGCAGAGCTGGGATTTGAACCCATGACCTCTGACTTCAAAGCCCAGGCTCCTTCCATTGAGCCATGCTGCTCGTGTAATCTACAATCTCACATCTTCTCTTCCTTCCAGAATGTCTCCCCTGGCTGCCCTGCCCACACCTCAGATCAATATGTCTAAAACGGAACCACTCATCTCCCTCCCAAACACACCTCTCCTCCTAACTTTCCCATCACTGTCAAAAACACCGCCATCCCCATTGTCCCAGAAGCCTACTGCCTCGGTGTTATCCCGGACTCCTCACTGTCTTTCAATTCTCACATTCAATCTACTGCCAAATCCTGCCGGTTCTTCCTAAATAATATCTCCTGGATCCGCCACTTCCTCTCCGCCAGAGACCATCCTGTTCCAAAGTTTAGTCATATAACAGCAGAACTATTGCATCAACCTCCTCACATGTCGCCCTACCTCCAGCTTCTCCGCCTGTCCGATCTATATTGTATTATGCTGTCCAGATGCGTCACACAACCCACACCTCTCTGCTTCTCACCACCCAGCACTGGCTTCCTCTCTCCTCCTGCATCAAGAAAAAACTTCTCACCCTCAGCTTCAAGGCTGTCAATCAACTTGCCCCATCTTCTTTCATTCATTTATTCAATCGTATTTATTGAATGCTTAATGTGTGCAAAGCACTGTATTGAGCACTTGGGAGGGTACAATACAACAACAACTGAACACATTCCCTGCCCACAATGGGCTCATGGTCTAGACGGGGAGACAGACATTAATATACATACATACATAAATAAATAAATATCTGCTCTTTTCATTTGTTACTCCCTAGTGCACTCTCTTCACTCCTCGCAAGTTAATGATAACAATAATAATAACTGTGGTATTTGCTAAGCACTTATTATGTGTTAACACTGTACTAAGCTCTGGGATAGAGAGAATTCATTGATTCAATTGTATTTGTTGAGTGCTTACTGTGTGCAGAGCACTGTACTAAGCGCTTGGAAGTACAAGTTGGCAACATATAGAGATGGTCCCTACCTAACAGTGGGCTCACAGTCTAGAAGGGGGAGACAGAGAACAAAACAAAACATATTAACAAAATAAAATAAATAGAATAAATAAGTACAAATAAAATAAATAGAGTAATAAATACGTACAAACACATATACATATATACAGGTATATATACATATATGCAGGTATATATACATATATACAGGTCATAATGTAATATAATCCGGTCAGATGCACCCTGTCCCACGGACTAAGGGGGAGGGAGAACAGGTATTGAATCCCCCCTTTTACAGATGAGGAAACTGAGGCACATATAAGGAAAGTGACTCGTCTGAGGTCACACAGCAGGCCAGTGGCAGAGCCAGGATTAGAACCCAGGCCTTCTGACACCCAGACCTGTGTTCTTTAGAGTAGGCCATGCTACTTCTCTAACCTGCTAGCTCGCTTTCTTACTAACCCTAAACCTACCTTCTAATTATACCTTGCTCTCACCTCTTTTTCTTTTATTGCCTCACCTCCACAGTTCCCCTGGCCTGGAACTCTCTCCCTCCCAAATCTAACAGAACATAGTGCTTCCCACATTCAATATCCTCCTTAATTCCCACCTCCTCCATCAAGCTTTCCACAATTAATTTCCAGCACTCTAACCCACTAGCTATAGCCAGCATTTATGCACTGTGTGTATATAAAAGGGCCTCAGTTACCATCTGTACAATGGGGCTTCATGTGCGCTTCGGAGAGGGGCGAGAGTATCACTTCACCCTCTCAGCAGCACCCTGGATCTCCTCTCTCAGATCACGGAATGCCCCTGGGTTCTTTGCATGCCCTCCTGTTTCTGCGTCCTTCCAGGAGGCAGGCACCAGCCTTCTTACAGGGCCTCCATCTTATCTCTTTCAGTGTCGACCCCTTGCTCCCATCCTCACTGACTGGAATCCCCTCTCCCTTTTTAGCAACAGATCTAAGAAGCAGCGTGATTTGGTGGATAGACCCTGGGAGTCAGAAGAACCCAGGTTCTGATCCTGGCTCTGCCACAGGACTGCTGTGTGACCTTGGGCAAGTCCCTTAACTTCTTTATGCCTCAGTTACCTCATCTGTAAAATAGGGATTAAGACCGTGAAGCCCCATGTGGGACAGGAACTGCGTCCAGCTTGATTACCTTGTATCTACACCCGCACTTAGAACAGTGCTTGGCATATAGTAAGCACTAAACAAATACCATTAATAATAATAATTAAAAAAACTATTGATTGATTGACTGAATGAGTTAGAACAGAGCCTGAGGGTTCTGGATTTTAGGGGAGGGAGGGGTGGGAAAGATTAACGCATTCTCCCCTTCCCCCAGCAAGTCTTTGGCCACTGAGACTCTTGGAGAGAAGGAAACCACATTTTTCCCATGTGGGCCCTGACAGCGCTAACCTGACTGGGCTGCTCTTGAGGACCCCTTGAAGTCCCCCCATGCTCCATAGCTTCTCTGTGACTTGATGTGACTTGGTTTCTGTGTAAATGAGCCCTGGCCTCCAGGGGTTGAGCAGACTGGCCAAAGATACAGGGCTAGGGAGGCCTTGGGCATCAGAACATTAGCCAGCATAGCACATACTGATAGACAGTGCAACCATAAGCAGAGCTGAGGGGCATGGCTGAGGGTAGAGGAGGAGAGGGAGAGATGGAGACAGAGGGAGAGAGGGAATTGGGGAGAGAGAGACAGAGGGAGAGGAGAGGGAGAGATGGAGACAGAGGGAGAGAGGGAATTGGGGAGAGAGAGACAGAGGGAGAGGAAGGGAGAGGGAGACAGAAGGAGACAGATGGAGTGAGGGAGACAGAGAGAGAGAGAGGGAAACAGGGTGAGAGGGAGACAGAAGGAGAGGGAGAAAGGGAAAGAGGGAAATGGAGAAAGGGAGACAGAGAGAAATAGAGGGAGAGAGGGAAACAGGATGAGAGGGAGACTGAAGGAGAGGGAGAAAGGGAGAGAGAGGGATAGGTAGAGAAGCAGGGGAAGAAAAAGAGAGGGAGATAAAGAGAAGTAGAGCTACAGAGGAGAGAGATAGCCCTTTATTTCCCCTAACCGCCCTTCCCTCTGCATCGACTACGCACTTGGCTGTGTATCCCTTATACACATTGATACTCGGGCCAGCCCCACGAAAATATGCTTAGACTCTACTATTTCCTCTATCTCTAACTTATTTTAATATCTGTCTACCCCTGTAACTGTGAGTTCCTTGCGGGCTGGAATGGCCTCTATCAACTCTGTTGTATTGTACTTTCCCAAGTACTTAGTACAGTGCTCTGCACACAGTAAGCTGTCAAATAGACATAGAAGGAGAAAAGAGAAAGGGGGAGAGAGAAAACGAGAGAACAAGCAAGAATGAATGAGAACAGGTGATTTGAGAGATGGAGGGAGAAAGGGAAAAAAAGAAAAAGGGAGGGGGGAAGGAGGAGATGGGGAAAGGGTGAGAGAGATGGAAGGGGGAGAGAGGAAAGAGAAAAGAGTGGAGAAAGAGAGGAGGAGGAGAGAGAGGAGGGGTGAGGGCAGAAGAGAGGGAAGGAGAGAGGAGATCGAGAGAGAGTCTGCTGTAAGATTTAAAGGTACAGACCCCATTCTGTGCTCCTTACTCTTGCGGAAAGGACAGGCAACCTGGCCTTTGCCCCCTTGGGTTCTCCCTTTTCCTTTTTCGATTTTGTGAATTTGGGAGGTTTTTCCCTTTCCATTGGCCCTGTCTTTCTCTTTCTCCCTTTCCCATCAACCCTGTCCAACTTCCAATTGAAAAAGGCGGTAAATAATGTTAAATAATATAGTTTATCACCTCGGGGCTGTTGACAACTAGTCTGTGCACCTTTGAAAACAGGCAGAGAGGTAGGAAGAGAGAGGAAATTATAGGCTGCACAAAGGAGAAAAGTAAAAGTGAAAGCTCCATAAAAGAAAGTGGAACTATTATGGAGCAAAATGCCAACTCATTACAAACCAGCCAAATAAGAGAGAAATACAGCACTGCCTGTAATAGCAGTTTACAAGGGAACATTGTATTGCAACAGAACGTTGCTGCTATAATTTGCTCTAACAACTCCAATTATCCCTTTTATTGATTTGGCAACACATTTAATAGGAGTAGCCACACCTCTTGTGTTACAAATCATTAAAGGTGTTGAACGGTGTAATTTTAAAATTGTCCTTCTCCTACAGTTGTCAGTATGACAGCATAATTTCCCCCTGATTTCTGCTATGTAAACAGCGTGTTACAGTAATTTCCCCCGTACAAGGGCAGAAATGTTGTCAGCCTGGGTTTTTTTGTGCAGAAACATCCATTTAATATTTTTTTTCCAGCCTGTTCTCCTAATTGCTGTTTTTTCTTTTTTCTTTTCTATTTTTTTTTAACTGGGGAAAATAAACATGCTGTTTTGCCATCTTCTTCTGCAACCTTAATTGCTACTTAAATCTTCACTCTGCACTTAACATTGAAGGTAAAACCCTCTGGTTTAATCTGGCTCCTCTTCACTCCAAGAGAGTATTGGGGTTGGTTAAAAAAAAAAAAAAACACAAGGGCTCGGGTAACAATTTCTGCCAGGTCTTTTCTGCCTCTTGTCTCCTCCGGTCATAGCCCCAGTTCCAGGAACTAAAACAAATGTCTTTGGAGTTCAGGGTTAAGGGAGGGGGAAAATAATCACACACACACACGCACACATGCACACACACACACAAACCCAGAAATAGAAAAACACAAACACACACAGCCTCACAGACATTTGCACATAGGGAAACATGTCAGCAGACACACATCCATCCCCATTTTCTGCCATTTGTCTTCTTAAACCCTCCAAAATAATAAATGCAGAACTGAGGCCATGAGCTCAATGGTGAAGACATCCATCTGATGATCAGGAGCAGTGCTTGGATGGGTTGAGGGTGCCAGGGGGTGGAGAGGGAGAGAGAGGCAAAGAGCTGGTGAAAAACCAGAGCCCTGGAATGGCTAAAAACACCCTAGGGTCTCAGTTGGAGGGCCTGAGGAAAGAGAAGCAGTGTATCTACTAGGATAGATAAAGCATATGGGTCTGAAAGTCAGAAGGGCTTGGTTTCTAATCCCAGCTCCACCACTTGTCTTCTGTGTGACCTTGGGCAAGTCACTTCATTTCTCTGGGCCTCAGTTCCCTCATTTGTAAAATGGGAATTAAGACTTTGATTCCCATGTGCGACAGAAACTGTGTCCAACCTTCTATCTACCCCAGTGCTTAGTACAGTGCCTGTCACATAGTAAGTGCTTAATAAATACCATTACAATCAGACAAAATTTTGCAGGGAGATCAAGCCCAGTGAGCTGTGTGAGTGACCTTGACAAACCCATTTCGGTAGATAGGAGGGAAACAGCATGGCCTAGTGGAAAGAGCATGGGCCTGGAACTCAGGGGACTTGGGTTCTAATCCCACCTCTGTCACTTTCCTGCTGTGTGACCTTGGGCAAGTCACTTCACTTTTCTGTGCCTCAGTTTCCTCATTGGTAAAATGGGGATTAAATGCCTGTTCTCCCTTCCCTTTAGACTATGAGCTGTATCTTGGGCCTCTGTCTGACCATATTAACCTGTATCTGCCCTGGTGTAGTACAGTATTTGTAAGGATCTCAGAAATACTTCAGTTATTATTATTATTAGTAGTAGTAGTTGTACTAGTATTACTGGTTCAGGATCAGAGCTCTGGGGACCCTCTGGAAATGTCACTGTGCTTAGGTGTTATTATTATTATTATTGTTGTTATTATTACGGCATTTGTTAAGTGCTTAACCATGTGCCAGATACTGTACTAAGCGCTGGGGTGGATACAAGCAAAGCGGATCTCTTCTTAGTCCTGGCCAGAAGGATCAATCAATCAATAGTATTTAATGAGCACTAACTGTGCTAAACGCTGGGAGGTAGACACATCCCCTGCCCACAATGAGCTTACAGCGGGGCTGGGGAGCCACAGCTGGTGTCACATTTCCAGCAAGGAAACCAACCGGGAGGGTGTGAGTCTATGTGTGTGTGTGCGTTGTGTGTCAATCAGTCAATCAACAAATTTATCAAGTACTTACTGTGTGCAGAGCACTGTACTAAGCGCTTGGGACCAACTGGCTGGCTGGTGAGGCAGAAAGCTTGCTACAACCCCCAGTATCTGCAAGGCTATTTAAAATCTTTCCACAGGACTCCTGCTACTTGGGGTGTTGAAGCTCTGGAACCACAAGGCAAAGGATCCTGTGTAGTCTCCATTTTGCAGGGGCCTGTGGAGGGCTGGGTTTCTCTCTGATCAGGAAAGACTCCTGTCAGTCTACTTGGAGGCTGGGGATGATGGGGATAATAATAATAGCTGTGGTATTTGTTAAGTGCTTACTTAAGCGCTGGAGTGGATACAAGCAAATCAGGTTGGATGCAGTCCCTATCCCACATGGGGCTCACAGTCTAATCCCCATTTTACAGATGAGGGAACTGAAGCACAGAGAAGTGAAGTCACTTGCCCAAGACCACACAGCAGACAAGTGGAGGAGCCGGATTAGAACCCATGATGTTCTGACTCCCATGCCTTGGCTGTAACCACTATACCATGGATGGTACTGAAGTGATCTCTGCCCTACTACTGATTTATTTTTCAAGTTGTGTGAACATCTGGGGTGCTCCCAAGGCAGATGGTCCTCCGAAGCAGATGCCATTTCCCCATCATCGGCCTGCACATCTGGATCTCTCATGATCCCTCTCCAACAGCACCTGGTTTCCTCTCCTGCTGATATCTCTGCTGGGCAGAAAAGCCGGGGGACGACGAGGATTAGTTGCCTGCCGGAGAGGTGATCCCCCGATTTTGGTCCCGGCAATCTGGAACTGGCCACGGCTCTTGTGTCGGCATGGAGGGTGTTCCCTCCTGCCAACCCCAGGGAGCTTAGTCAATAAAGCACACCCCTTGGACCAGAAGCAGCATGGTGTGGTGGATAGAAATTGGGCCTGGGAGCCAGAAGGTCATGGGTTCTAATCCCAGCTCCGCCACTTGTCTGCTGGGTGATCTTGGACATGTCACTTCACTTCTCTCTGCCTCAGTTACCTCATCTGGAAAATGGGGATTGAGACTGTGAGCCCCACGTGGGACAGAGACTGTGTCCAGCCCAATTTGCTTGTATCCACCCCAGTGTTTGGCATATAGTAAACACTTAACAAATACCATTATTAGTATGATTAGAGTCCTCTGATCGAAGGGAGCCAAATTCATCTGCAATCTGCACCCCTGGATGACCCCAGTTTACAGCTGGCATCTCTCAAGTCTGTCCATTTCTCTGACTTGATCTTTCTCCATCTCCAAGATGGAGATGTCTCTTTATGGCTCACTGATTCTCTCGGCCCCCGATCTGGTCACTTGGACACCCCCCCACCATCCTCAAGCTGGGCTTCTCCTGTGTTTCCAAGTTGTGGCGTGGGATCCTTGGAGACGGAGTTGGGCCTGTGGCAGCTGCCTCCTTATCCAAAGGGTTGGAGGTCAGGAGTGGTCAGTGAAAGGCCCCTGGGGGGAAGGACGGCAGGAGAGTGGAGGAGGAAGACTTTCAGCTGCTGCCCCAAGGCCCCAGGTAGTGCTTTTCCAAGAAGCTGGTTCTGATCCCTCAGTTACCAGACCTGTCTCTCTGACTCTTGTCTTCCCCTCCCCGCTCATGGCTGCAACCCCAACCCCTGTCCTTTCTCCACCGCCTGAATACCAGATCCCCCCACAACCCTCCCAAGTCTTCACCCCAAGATTGTCCAGCCTGCAGTACTGCTTAGAGCGAGTCTCACTGGGGAAAACTCATCAAGGCAAGACAAATTATTAAACTTGCTGATTTAATTTCCTAGCCCATAAATAAACTCATCAGCTGTGGCCCCAACCTCAGCCCCACTGGGGTTTCTCCTCTGCTGGAAGATTTTGGGACTGGGCCAGTCTAGCGTTGGGGGGCTGTGGGCCCTAAAAAAAAGGAGTTAAGGGGCACTTTGTCCAACAGGCATTCCCATCAACTTCCCCAGCACTCATTTGGATAAAATGTGCATTCACCTTTCTTCTGGGAGGGACCTGGGTTCTAATTCAGGCTCTGCCACTTGTCTGCTGGGTGACCTTAGGTTAATCATGTAACTTCTCTGTGCCTCAGTTTCTTCATCTGTAAAGTGAGCCCCTTGTGAGACAGGGACTGTGCCTGACCTGAAGATCTTGTATCTACCCCAGTGTTTAGTATAGTGCTTGGTACATAATAAGTGCTTAACAAATTCCACAGTTATTATTACGTTTTCTGTGTATTTAGCTTTTGGTGATGGTAGGGTACTGGGGGGAGTTATGCTATTTATACTTGTTCTTTAATGCTTTTCCCTCCTCTACATTTAGCAATTCATGTCTGTCTCCCTATTTAAAAGCTCCCTGAGGTCACAGATCTTGACCCTAATTATATATGATTCAATGCCTAATAGTGGCCAGCTCCCAATAGGTGATCAATAAATGCAGTGCTGCAGCTGGGTTTTTTTTTTGTTGTTTTGGGTTTTTTAAGGGTATTTGGAAAGCACTATGTGCTAGGAACTGTTGTAAGCGCTGGGGTAGATACAACATAATCGGGTTGGACACTGTACATGTCCCTCATGGGACTCACAACCTCGAGTGTGTGTGTGTGTGTGTGTGTGTGTGTGTGTGTGTGTGTGTGTGTGTGTGTGTGTGTGTGTGTGTGTGTTGGACAAGGACTCCGTATTCCTGTTCTTTTGCCTGGACATTAGAACCCCAGATTCCCCAGCGGTCATCCCAGCCATCCCCCTGCTTCCAGGCAGAGAGTGGCTCTTCCCTGGCCCAGTTGTTTCCTTCTATGGAGGATGACACAGCGTTGCCTAGGGGACAGAGAGGCTTGACCCAGTCAGGACCTCTGGCTTCGCTACATAAATACTGTGTGATCCAGATCTCAATCTGAGAGATGAGCTCAATAACCTAACCCCCTCTTCCCTCCCCACCTCTCCGGTAGGAGAGCTGGGCCCGTGTGTCCTACAAGCCTAGAGCAAACCCTGGCTCTGGAAAGATAACCTGAAGCCTGGAGCCAGAGATAATAGGGCTAGTGAATGCTCAGATCTGGAGAACACCGCTGATGTCTTCCTATTCATTCAATCATATTTATTGAGCACTTACTGTGTGCAGAGCACTGTACTAAGCGCTTGGGAAGTACAAGTTGGCAACATATAGGCATTCCAGGCCGGGAGACGACGTGAGCCAGGTGTCGACGGTGGGACAGGCGAGAACGAGGCACAGTGAGGAGGTTAGCAGCCAAGGAGCGGAGGGTGCCGGCTGGGCTGTAGAAGGAAAGAAGGGAGGTGAGGTAGAGGGGGCGAGGTGATGGAGAGCCTTGAAGCCGAGAATGAGGAGTTTTTGTCTGATGTGTAGGTTGATTGGTAACCACTGGAGATTTTTCCTATGATGATGATGGTAAAAATAACAACCGTAATGACAATAATGATAACTTGAAATTTGTAGAGCACATTCATTTTTTTAAAAGCACTTTAACCCCAAGTATCTCATTTTTAGCAACATCTCTATAAGGGAAGGGAGAGGCAGACATAATGATGCCCATTTTACACATGAGGAAATTGAGGCACGGGTCAAGTGACTCTGTCGAGGGCATGCAGTTGTCCAGTGGCAGAGCTGGGACTAGAAGCCAGGTCTTCCGACCCCCAACTGCATGTCCCCTTCCCCCTAGACCACACTGCCTCCTGCTCGTTGTGAGCAGGTAATGTGTCTGTTTGATTGTTGTATTGAACTCTCCCAAGGGCTTAGTACAGTGCTCTGCACACAGTATGCTTTCAATAAATATGATTGACTTGGACCGGCTAGGAGCCTGGGAAAGTGGCAGTCAGCCTCCGGAATTTGGTACTCCAGGAATCTGCAGGGCACTGGGAATAGACAAGGACCAAAGGAAAGTCAAGGCTCGGGAGCTTTTAGTTTCAAAGCTCCCCCAAAATATGATTGATTGATTGATTGATTGATTGATAAATTGATTGATTGAAGTCTCTAGTGGAGAAAGCAGTGGGCTTTGGAGAAAGCCAAAGGAGAGGATGGCCCCCGGAGGAGAGCGTTCTGTGGCAGCTTACCCCATCCCCTTAAACTTCCAGATGGCCAATAAACCAATAAATCAATAAAAGGGAATAGCAGAATAGGGAGTCTTCCCAAGCTCTTAGGGGCACTGGTACAGCATAGAGGGGTGGCTGCCATGCCAGGTGAGGATGAGGGAAGAGAAGAGGAAGGAAAGGGGGAAGAGGAGTCAGGCAGACTGTAAAGAGCTCCTGGGTCAGGGAGAGCTGATTTGACGTCCTTTCAGCTCCTATCATACTTATTGTGAACCCCAAGGGGAGCGAGGCTGGGAGTCTGGTGGTGGGATTTTGGTGGTGGGAATCTGGTGGTGGGAATCCAGTGGTGAGAATCTGACCTAACAGCCATGGGAGCAAAGTGATGCTCCCCAGATTTTCAAAAGAACTCCAGTGGTTGCCCACCCACCTCCTCATAAAATAAAAACTCCTCACCATTGGCTTTAAAGCACTTGACCACCTTTTCCCCTTCTACCTCACCTCACTTCTCTCCTCCAATCTAGCCCACACACTTCGCTCCTCTAACTGTGCCTCAATCTTGCCTGTCTCACAGCCGACCCCTAGCCCATGTCCTTCCTCTGGCCTGGAATACCCTCCCTCCTCTAATCCAACAGACAACCACTCTCCCCCGCTTCAAAGTCTTATTGAAAGCACATCTCCAAGAGATCTTCCCAGACTAAACCCCACCTTTTCTCATCTCACAGTCCCTTCTGCGTTGTCCTGACTTATTCCCTTTGCTCTTCGCCCCCTCCAAGCCCCACAGCACTTGTGAGACAGGGACTGTGCCTGACCTGATGAACCTGTATCTACCCCAGTGTTTAATATAGTGCTTAGCACATAATAAGTGCTTAACAAATTCCACAATTATTATTATGTATTCTATGTACGTATCTGTAATTTTATTTATTTATATTGCTGCCTGTCTCCCCTCCTCTAGACTGTAAGCTCATTGTAGGCTGGAAATGTGTTTATTGTTGTATTATACTCTCCGAAGCACTTAGTACAGTGCTCTGCACACAGTAAGTGATCAATAAATGTGATTGAATGAATGAATGAATGCTCCCACCCAGTCCAGGCCCTGGGCTTGAGAGAGCATGAGAGAGACTGTGTATGTGAGTCGTATGTGTGTGTGGAGTGTGTGGGTGTCGTGTGTGTGTCATGTGTATGTGGATAAGTCGTGTGTGTGATTGGTGTGTGTGCATGTGTGGGGGGAAGTCATGTGAGTTGTGTATGTGTGGTGTGTGTGTGTGAGTGGTGAGTGTGTATGTATATGGTGTGTGTGAGGGGGGTTTGCTTGCAGGGGAGGGGGACTGTGCGGTTGCAGGGCTGTGAGGGCTTGGGAGCCACAGCCCTGCCCATTCTTGCCTCCTGTCCCCCACCCCGCATCCCCCCACCCCCTGCTAGTGGGTGGCTTTTTCCACCCCAACAGCCCTCTCAGGAGGAGTCAGGAAGGAGTGGATGGGGAAGGAGGGTCCATGAGAGACCTTCCCCCCTTTACCTGCTCCGCGGGGTTGGGGGAGAGTGGGGCTGCAGGCTGCTTGGCTGGGCTCAGCCCTTCCGGACCAAGGAAGGCCAGGAAGAAGCCGATCCCAAGTCCATGAACCCCCTAAGTCCTACCACCAGGCCCCCCTCTCTGCCTCCCCCTCCCTCAACACCCCAGTCCCTTGTCCTTGCACCCAGATTCATAATAATAATAATGACATTTATTAAGCAGTTACTATGTGCAAAGAACTGTTCTAAGCGCTGGGGAGGTTACAAGGTGATCAGGTTGTCCCACGGGGGGCTCACAGTCTTAATCCTCATTTTACAGATGAGGTAACTGAGGCACAGAGAAGTTAAGTGACTTGCCCGAAATCACACAGCTGACAGTTGGCAGAGTCAGGATTTGAACCCATGACCACTGACTCCAAAGCCCGTGCTCTTTCCACTGAGCCACCCTGTTTCAGGTTACTGTTTCCGTCTGCAGGGCCCGGACTTCTCTTTGGGGAGGAGGAGAGAGGAGGCCCCATAAAACACATGGCCTAGTGGCTAGAGCTCGGGCCTGAGAGTCAGAACGCCATGGGTTCTAATTCCGGCTCCGCCACATGTCTGCTGTGTGACCTTGGACAAGTCCCTTCACTTCTCTGGGCCTCAGTTTCCTTTTCTGTAAAATGGGGAATTAGACTGGGAGCCCCACGTGGGACAGGGACCGTGTCCAGCCTGATCGGCTTGTATCCACCCCAGCGCTTAGTACGGTGCCCAGCACATAGTAAGCGCTTAACAAATACCACAATTGCTATTGTTGGAAGGATCTGCCCTGCCGGCAGGGGATAGCAGGGCTGGCGCGGGGGGAGAGAAAATTTCCTTGTGGAGCCAAGGGGTTAAACTGCAGCAGAAAAATTCGTATCAGCCCTTTTTCTCCCTCTCACCCCCATCCCCCCAACCCTGCCCCTCCCTTTTCCATTTGGAAGAAGAAGGTTTGCTGTCTTTGTATTTTAACTGTAGCAAAAAGATTAAATTGTTTACGAGCCCGGAGCCCCGGCTGGCTGGATGAGCTGAGAGAGACAAAGATAGACATTCTAATTCTCGACTCTACTTTGTGCCTCGGTCCCCCTGTGCCGCTACTAATTCTTTTATCTGGCCTCACCACTCTGGGCATTATGTGCATTCATAAAAAAAGGGAGAGAGGGAGAGGGAGAGAGAGGGAGAGAGAGAGTCCTTGCAGGAGCCGGCAAAATTACTGTTCTCCGCGCTGTACCTCTGATAACAATCTCTTGAATACTGATTACTTTTATTCTCTCTCTCCTTCCCTTTCCCCTCTCCCCAACACAAAGCTCCCAACACAAGTTGGTCTTTAACCCTTTATCTTTAGCAAGCAGAAAGACACGGAAAACATCTCACTCAGTGGGAAAAAAAAAAATCCAGCATACAGAAGAATTACTGTTATCTCTTCGCCAGAAGAGGAACAGCAGAGATAAGAGAAAGCCTCGAGAATTAAAAGGAGCGTTGCGTTTAGGCTGTAAATCCACGCCGAAGCCCCGTTCTATTTGTCTGTCACGCGGGTTCATAATTTTTCGAGGTTGTTTTGATAGACTTATTGAGGGGACTGCATAGAAAAGTCATCAGCATTTGTTGCCTGTGAGCGTTATTGTCAGAGGTAACCGCATGGTTATAGACTGGGGGGAGATAATGGTTGGAGTATAAAGGAGATAAAGGCGAAACCTCTTCTCATTAAGGGCTATCTCCACCTCTACAGACTCCTCAGTATTGAGTGTGTGCGGGCCCAGCGCCGGGCATAAATTATGGCAGGAAAACTAAAGCGCATTATTATTTCGAAAAAGTTATAATGACGCGCGCTCTGCCGGCTCACGCTCTGGGGCCGACGATCAATGGAGCTGGGGAGCCGGGCTCCAGAGTGACCCAGGCCTTCTCCGACGGATGGCCCAGGAGAACTCATATGTCAGCGCCCAGCCGGGCGTTGGAGCCGGGCAGTTCCTTGCGACTTAGGGTGGGGGGCCTCTTCTGCACGGGCCTCCTCTGCATGGGCTGCATTGGCACGGCCTCGTCCGCATGGGCCTCATCTAGCACTAGCCTCGTCTACATGGGCCTCATCCACCCAAGCCTCATTGGCAGCGCGGCTTGGGAGTCAGAGGTCATGGGTTCAAGTCCCGGCTCCGCCACTTGTCAGCTGTGTGACTTTGGGCAAGTCACAACTTCTCGGTGCCTCAGTTACCTCACCTGTAAAATGGGGATTAAGATTGTGAACCCCACGTGGGACAACCTGATCACCTTGTATCCTCCCCAGCGCTTAGAACAGTGCTTGGCACATAGTAAGCGCTTAACAAATGCTATTATTATGATTATGATTATTAACATTGGCATGGCCTCCTCTGAGTGGGCCCCGTCGGCACAGGCCTCATCTACGTGGGCTTCATCGGAGCGGCCTTGTATGCATGGGCCTCATCCTGCACGAGCCTCGTCTCCAGTGGCCTCGTCAATCCAACGTGTTTATTAAGCGCTTACTGTGCGCAGAGCACTGTACTCTAAGCAGGTGAGAGAGTACAATATAACAATCTAACAGGTGCATTACCTGCCCATAATTAGCTTACAGTCCAGAGGGGGGGCCTCCTGGGCACAGCCCTTATCTACATGGGCCTCATCTGCCCAGCCTCATTTACATGGGCTTCCTCTGTTCGGGCTTCGGCCTCATCTGCCCAGCCTCATTTACATGGGCTTCCTCTGTTCGGGCTTCATCTACACGGGCCTCATCTCCACAAGCCTTGTCAACATTCATTCATTCAATCGTACTTATTGAGTGCTTACTGTGTGCAGAGCACTGTACTAATCACTTGGAAAGAACAATTCATGGGCCTCATCTCCAGGCTCTGTGCTACCTTGTCAGACTGTGAGCCCACCTTCTAGACTGTGAGCCCACTGTTGGGTAGGGACTTTCTCTATATGTTGCCAACTTGTACTTCCCAAGCACTTAGTACAGTGCTCTGCACACAGTAAGCGCTCAATAAATACGATTGAATGAATGAATGAGCCACCTTGTCCAGGTTTCTCAGGAACTCTGGAGTCCTCGGGCCTAAAGAATCCTTACCCGGCTTGCTCTCTGTGGTGGTTTTTCTTCCCTAAATTGTCCAGACAGATGTCTCATCCCTCCACTTTCGTGATTACAGCCTATGTGGCTCAAGGGGCTCCTAAAAACTGCTAAGGAGTGAGTGGGCTTGGGAGGACAGTGGGGTGTGTCCAGATTGAGGAGCAAGGTGTGTGTCCAGGGTGGGTTGGTTGGTGAAAGGGTGTGTTCGGGGTGGGAGCGGAGGCGTGCTGCATCTGGTCATCAGTTGGGGAATCAATCACTCAATCGATGGCATTTATTGAGGCCTTACTCTTTTTTCTATGGTATTTGTTAAGCCCTTACTATGTGCCAGGCACTGTACTAAACCCTGGGGTAGATACAAGCTAATCAGGTTGGACACAGTCCATGGAGCTCACAGTCTTAATCCCCACTTTACAGATGAGGTAACTGAAGCTAACTGAAGTTAGATGACTTGTCCAAGGTCACCCAGCAGAAAAGTAGTGGAGCCTGGATTAGAACCCAGATCCTTCTACCTCCCAGGCCGGTGCACTTTCCACTAGGCCAGGCTGCTTACTGTGTGAAGAGCACTGAACTAAGCGCTTGAGCGAGTATGATGCAAAAGAGTTGGTAGACAAGTTCCCTGCCCACAAGGAGTTTTCAATCTAGAGGAGGAGGCAGACAGAATAAATTTTGGGAAGCTGGCAAGAATCTGTGGATGTTGTGCCCCAGGACAGAGGGGAGGGTTTCTATGTGTGGTTGTTATGGCAGGGGTGGGCAGCTGGGATGGTACAGAGAGAGTAGGCAGTGAGGTGGACGTGGTTGTGGACAAGGCTGCAGGGAGTGAGGAAAAAACAATTCCAAAATCTGCTGTGGCCCCACCCCAGTCCCAGTTGGAATTACCCCCATTCCTGGCAGGGAGGGGAAAGGGGATGAGGGAAGAAGGGGTGAAGAAAGGGGTCCAGGGTCCAGTGGTCAGGAACCCCGGCCCCTGCCTTCCCTCCCCACCAACTCCCCCTGCACCTTTCAGTCACCATTTCCTGCCACACTTTCCCGCTTGTCCACCCTGACTGAGGCTCTTTACCTTTCTGGTAAATGGAGAGCAGGGTGGAGTCTGGCACATTCCTGACAGAGACCCTCCCCACTTTGCACCCACGTCTCACCCCTCCAGGTCACCCCAGCCCCCCCAGCTCCCCACCAACCTGAAGAGGATCAAGGCTTGGGTACCTCTGAAGAAGCTTCAGGCTGGTCTGATCAGAGACTTGGCCTCTTGACCTTGTTGCATTCTCCCAAGTGCTTTGCACAGTGCTCTGCACACAGCGGGCACCCAAGTGGATAGAGTGCAGGCTTGGGAGTCAGAAGGGGCTGGGTCCTAATTCCAGCTCTGCCACTTCTCTGCTGTTTGAACTTGGGCAAGTCACTTACTTCTCTGTGCCTCAGTTACCTCATCTGTAAAACGAGGATTGAGACTGTGAGCCCCACATGGGACAGGAACTGTGTCCAACAGGATTTGCCTGTATCTACCCCAGGACTTAGTCCAGTGCCTGGCACATACTAAGCACTTAATCAATCAATCAATTGTATTTATTGAGTGCTTAACAAAGACTTAAAAAAATAAGTAAATACCATTGACTGATAAATAGGTTAATTGAAGGATGGCGATTCCTCCAGTTCCTCTCTTCTCTTCTTCCTGAATGGTTTCACAAGCCTCCCTCCCCATATTGGGAAACAGTAAGTTGATCCTCTGCATAGAGGTGAGAGGGAAGAAGAGAGGGACTCTGGTATCTGGAAGGAAGCTGAAGGTCATTTGGTTCATCCCCTTACCTGGTCACAGAGCAATCACTTCTTTTACTTTTGTCATTGGAAACTCAAGGGAATAAACGTTCCCATTACCTCGAACGAATTGGCACCTAGGCCCTCCAGGATAAAGAGAGTTACTAAGGAGGCCTATTGGAGAGAGCAAGGAACTGGGAGTTGGAAGGCTTGGGTTCTAGTCCCAGTTTCACTAGTTATTATTATTATTATTAGAATTTGTTAAGCACTTACTACATGCCAGGCACTGTACTAAGTGCCAGGGTGGATAAAGCAAATTGGGTTGGATGCAGTCTCCATCCCACGTGGGGCTCACAGTCTCCAGCCCCATTTTACGGATGAGATAACAGGCCCAGAGAACAGAAGCCTTGCCCAAGGTCACAGAACAGACAAGTAGCAGAGCTGGAATTAGAACCCATGACCTTCTTACTCCCAGGCCTGTTCACTATCCACTACAACATGCTGCTTCCCATGTTAGGTGTTCTGGGACAAGTAATTTAACCTCCTGTGCTTCATTTTCCCCAACTGTAAAATGAGGGAAAAAGATACCTGTTCTGCCTTTCTCTATGATAGTAATTCCACAGGTAAGACAAAAACTGACATCCAACCTTCTCACTGTACCTCCATCTTGTCTATCTCTCAGATGACCTCTCCCCCTCATCCTACGTCTGGTCTGGAACCTTCCTTTTCATATCTGACAGACAATTACTCTCCCCTCCTTCAAAGCCAATTGAAGGCTCATCTCCTCCAAGAGGCCTTCCATGACTAAGCCCTCTTTTCCTTTTCTCCCACTCCCTTCTGCATCACCTTGACTTACTCCCTTTATTAATCTCCCACTCCCAGACCCACAACATTTATGTACATATCTGCAAGTTTATTTATTTATACTATTGTTGGTCTCTCCCTCTAGGCTGTTAGCTCATTGTGGGCAGGGAATGGGGCTGTTATATTGTTGCATTATAATACTACTACTACTAATAATAATTACAGTACTTGTTAAGCGCTTACTACGTGCCAAGCAACTTAATCAGGTTGGACACTCTCCCAAGGCTTAGTACAGTGCTCTGTGCACAATAAGCACTCAATAATTGACTGACAAGAAGCTTACAGTCTACAGGGGGAGAACAGAATTAAAATAAATTATGGATAGGGGAAATAGAATATAAGGATATTTACATAAGTGCTGTGGGGCTGGGAGGGGGGCAGGGAGGGAGTAGTAAAGATTTTAAGGGGACCCCTGCCCTTGATTCCTGGGTCAAGAAAAGTGTTCCTAGTTTGGAGAGACGTCTAGAGGTTCACATGGCAACTGTAGTTTGGATGCTAAGATTGTGTTTTTGGAGGGAGAGGTGTGGCAAGTGAGAAGATGCTAAGTCTTTATTATACTGTAGGAACCTGAATCTGGGAGAGGGACATAAGTACAAGGGGTAGAAGCAATAAAGCAATTAGGCACCCTCTAACACCAGTTTATGGAAGAGTTCCTAGGGGGTCAATAAGAAATCAAGTCTTTATGAGGAAGAGGAAGAAGAAGGGGAGGAAGAGAAAGCCTGAATCTGCCGGTTGCATGCAGACGGGTTCCTGATAAACTAATGCCCCTTCACACAATTTACAATCCAACTGAATTCATTTGCATGACAAAATTGGCTCGGGTATTCATGTGTTGCAGCAAGACAAGTGTAACATTACAGAGAACAAGTAACCATGGGGAAGGTTAATGCAGACAATAAGGAAACACAATGACACCAATTGGGTTCTTCTCTTGCCAACGTTTTATCTGAAATGGAAAAGGAGTGAGGGGCTGTGTTGAAGCCAGAGGGGTGTTTTAGGAGGCAACCAGAAAGCAGGGGGGAAGAAGGGAAGGAGGGGAAGCAAACCCAACCATGACAGATGTGGGAGAGCCTGGAATGTAGTGGAACTGTTGTCCTGGTTGGCATTGTTGTTGTGGAATTCTCTTACCTGAGAAATCCATCCCTGCCTGTCCAGAGTCATCTTCCCACATAGCCACATGGGACTCAATCAGTCAATCAATGGTATTTATTGAGTGCTTATTAATTATGGTACTTATCAAGCACTTAACTATGTGCCAAGCACTGTTCTAAGCTCTGGGGTAGAGGCAGCATAATTAGGTTGGAGAGGGTCCCACATGGGGCTCACAGTCTAAGTAGAAGGGAGTAGGATTTAATCCCTATTTTACAGACAAGGTAACTGAGACGCAGAGAATTATTTCATTCGTTCATTCAATTGTATTTATTGAGCACTTACTGTTTGCAGAGAACTGTACTAAGTGACTTGCCCAAGGTCACACAGCACACAACTGATAGAGCTGAGATTAGAACCCAGGTCCTTCTTAGTCCCAGGCCCATGCTCTACCCACTAGGCATGCTGCTTATTGAATGCAGAGCACTGTACTAAGTGCTTGGGAGAGGAGAATACAATAATGTTGGTCCTTAAGGATCTTAGAGTCTAGAGTGGGGAGAGAGACATTGAAATAAAGACAGGTAGGGGGAATGGCAGGGTGTAGGGATATGTACACAAGTTCTGTGAGGGTGAAGACGGGGTGAATATCAGGTGCTTAAAAGCTACAGTTGTCTGCTCTGTGACTTTGGGCAAGTCACTTCACATCTCCGTGCCTCAGTTCCCTCATCTGTAAAATGGGGAGCAAGACTTTGAGCTCCATGTGGGGACAGGGACTGTGTCCAATCCAATTTGCTTGTATCCATCCCAGCGCTTAGTACAGTGGCTGGCCCATAATAAGCGCTTAACACATTCCATAATAATAATTAGTATTATTACAGGTTCAAGTGCAAAGGCGACCAAGAAGGGAGAGGAAATGGGAGAAATGAAGGCTTTGTTGGGGAAGGCCTCTTCGAGGAGATGTGATTTTAGTAAGGTTTGAAGGTAGGGAGAATGATGGTCTGTCATATACGACGGGGATGGGAGTTCCAGGCCAGAGGGAGGATGTGGGCAAGGATATCAGCAGTGGGATAGAGGAGATCGAGGTACAGTGAGTCAGTTGGCGTTAGAGGAGCGGAGTGTATGGTTTGGGGTGTAGTAAGAAAGCAGAGAGGAAAAGTTCGAGGGGAAGAGCTGATGGAACACCTTACAGCCGATGGTGAGGAGTTTCTTTTTGATGCAGAGGTGGACAGGAGGCCACTGGAGGTTCATGAGGAGTGGGAGACATGGGCTGAATGGATTTATATGAAAATGATCCCGGGAATCATTCTGAGGATTAGCCCTGGGCCGGTGGCAAAGACCCTACTGGGATGTGTATGAAACCTCTTCTGGCCCTTCTGTAATTCTGTGGTTGCGTGCCTCCAATAATAACAGTAATGATGGTATTTGTTAAGAACTTACTATGTGCCAAGCACTGTTCTATGCACTGGGGTAGATACAAGGTAATCAGCTTGTCCCACATTGGTCTCACAGTCTGAATCTCCATTTTACAGATGAGGTCACTGAGGCACAGAGAAGTAAAGTGACTTGCCCAAGGTCACACAGCAGACAAGTGGCAGAACTGGGGTTAGAACCCACATTCTAAGTGTCCTCCCTCACCCCTCTACAGCCAGCTGAACCCACCAAGGGCATCTGACCTCAGGCCCCAATGAAGGGAGCTGCCTGCTGACCTGTTGATTGATTGACATACAACATTCCCAGGGGACTCTGCTTGTGGTGGCCTCACCCACTAAGCATTTAGTAATAATAATATTATGATAATAATAACTGTGATATTTGCAAGTGCTTACTTTGTGCCAGGCACTGTACTAAGCCCTGGGAAGATAGAAGATAATCAGGT
Organism: Tachyglossus aculeatus; assembly: GCF_015852505.1. Taxonomy (NCBI): domain Eukaryota; kingdom Metazoa; phylum Chordata; class Mammalia; order Monotremata; family Tachyglossidae; genus Tachyglossus; species Tachyglossus aculeatus. Next base: position 43,228,351 of record NC_052082.1, on the reverse strand, counting down.
TGTGCAGGTTGTGCACAAAGGGCTCACAGTCTTAGTCCCCATTTTGCGGATGAGGGAATTGAGGCCCAGATAAGTGAAGTGATTTGCCCAAGGTCACACAGCAGGCCAGTGGTGGAGCCAGGATTAGAACACCAGTCCCCTGATTCTCAGGCCTGTCCTCTTTCATGGCCTAGTCGATAGGATGCCAGCCTCTTATTCCAAGTGGCGTAGAGGGGGGTGAAAGCTCTTCCCAGTGCCATCCCCAGGTGGAGGGGGCACGGCTGGTGAGAGGGGACGCTAGCTGTGGGGTGGCTCAGGAGAGGTTGGGTCTCTCTATGGGGAAGTTCTCACCAGGGATCTGGACCCCTTGGACTCCTGGGTTTCTTTCCCCTTGGCCCATTATTTTACTTGTACCTATCTATTCTATTTATTTTATTTTGTTAGTATGTTTGGTTTTGTTCTCTGTCTCCCCCTTCTAGACTGTGAGCCCACTGTTGGGTAGGGACTGCCTCTATATGTTGCCAGCTTGTACTTCCCAAGCGCTTAGTCCAGTGCTCTGCACACAGTAAGCGCTCAATAAATACGATTGATTGATTGATTGATTGATTTTCTCATAGAGGAGGAGACTGGGGAGAGGGTCGGGAGCAGGATGGTGCTAGCTTGCGTGGTACGATCAGCTGCTCACCCCAAATAGCAAGGAACCAAAAAGAGCCAGCTAAACAGAATAAGAATAATGGTGGTATTTGTTAAGCACTTACTGTGTACATAGCAAGTACACGGCATGCCACTTGTCTGCTTTGTGGCCTTGGGCAAGCCACTTCATTTCTCTATACCTCAATTCCCTCTCCTGTAAAATGGGGATTAAGACTCTGAACCCCATGCAGGACAGAGACTGTGTCCAACCCAATTTACTTGAATCAGTGCTTGGAATAATGCCTGGCACATAGTAAACACTTAACAAAAACACATTATTATTATTATTATGTACATATCTGTAATTTATTTACAGATATGAGAAGCAGATATTTGAGAAGCAGTGTAGCTCAGGGGAAAGAGCATGGGATTTGGAGTCAGAGGTCATGGGTTCAAATCCCAGCTCTGCCAACTGTCAGCTGTGTGACTTTGGGCAAGTCACTTAACTTCTCTATGCCTCAGTTACCTCATCTGTAAAATGGGGATTAAGATTGTGAGCCCCCAGTAGGACAGCCTGATCACCTTGTAACCTCCCCAGTGCTTAGAACAGTGCTTTGCACATAGTAAGTGCTTAATAAATGCCATTATTATTAGTAGTAGTATTATTTATATTAGTGTCTTGTCTCCCCCTCTAGAATGTAAATTCCTTGTGGGCAAGGAACACGTCTATGAAATCTGTAATATTATTCTCTCCCAAGTGCTTAGTACACTGCTCTGCTCAGAGTAAGTGCTCAATAAATACAATTGATTGATTAAATTACTGATTGAGATATGCCATGCCCTATATTAGTATCAAGGTAGATATAAAATATCAGATCCCACCCTGGCCTGATCAATCAATCAGTGGTATTTATTGAGCACTTACTCTGTGCAGAGCACTGTACTAAGAGCTTGGGAGAGTACAAAACAACAGAATTAGCAGGCATATTCCCTGCCCATAACAAGCTCACAGTCTAGAGGGATTTCCTGACCCGAGTGACGGGGGAAATGATGGCTTGGAGAGTTTGGTGGGAGGCTGCCTTCCTAATAATAATGATGATACTTGTTAAGTGCTTACTATGTGCCAGGCACTGTATTAAGTGCTGGGGTAGATACAAGCAAATCGAGTTGGACGCAGTCCCTGTCCCATGTGGGGCTCACAGTCTCAATCCCCATTTTACAGATGAGGTCACTGAGGCCCAGAGAAGGGAAGTTATTTGCCCAAAGTCACACGGCAGACAAGTGATGGAGCCGGGATTAGTACCCATGACCTACTGACTCCCATGCCTATGCTCTTTCCGATAGGCCAAGCTGTTTGTCTACCTTCCTACCTTTCCCCAGGAAGAGAAGCAGGTGTGGTCTAATTCATTCAGTCAGTCATATTTATTGAGTGCTTACTGTATGCAGAGCACTGTACTAAGCGCTTGGGAAGTACAATTCGGGAACAAATAGGGACAATCCCTGCCCAAAGCGGGCTCACAGTCCAATGGAAAGAGCCCAAGCCTGGGCGTCTGACTCCTGGGTTCTGATCCCAGCTCTCCCATTCCTGCTGTGGGACCTTGGGCATGTCACTTAATGTTTCTGTGAGTGAGTTTTCTCATCTGTAAAATGGAGATTGCATACCTGTCTTCCCTCCCCCATAGACTGTGAGCCCCTGGTGGGACAGGGAATGTGTCTACCTACTGTTTTATTACAGTCTCCCAAGTGGTTAGTACAGTGCTCTGTGCACCGTTAGCGCTCAATAGCTACAACGGATCGATTGCTTGATTGCGCCTGACCCAATAGCATCATATCTACCCCAGTGCTTGGCACGTAGTAAGCACTTAACATATACCTTTATTATTTTTGTTCTTGTTTTTGTTTTTGTTAGGCAGATTACAAAAGGTGATTTAGACTCAGCTTGGCTCAGTGGAAAGAGCACGGGCATTGGGGTCAGAGGTCATGGGTTCAAATCCCAACTCTGCCAATTGTCAGCTGGGTAACTTTGGGCAAGTCACTTAACTTTTCTGTGCCTCAGTTACCGCATCTGTAAAATGGGGATTAAGACAGTGAGCTCTCTTCCTCCCTTCAAGGCCCTACTGAGAGCTCACCTCCTCCAAGAGGCCTTCCCAGACTGAGCCCCTTCCTTCCTCTCCCCTTTGTCCCCCTTTCCATCCCCTCATCTTACCTCCTTCCCTTCCCCACAGCACCTGTATATATGTATATATGTTTGTACATATTTATTACTCTATTTATTTATTTATTTTACTTGTACATATCTATTCTATTTATTTTATTTTGCTAGTATGTTTGGTTTTGTTCTCTGTCTCCCCCTTTTAGACTGTGAGCCCACTGTTGGGTAGGGACTGTCTCTATTTGTTGCCAGTTTGTACTTCCCGAGCGCTTAGTACAGTGCTCTGCACATAGTAAGCGCTCAATAAATACGATTGATGATGATGATGATATCTATTCTATTTTATTTTGTTAGTATGTTTGGTTTTGTTCTCTGTCTCCCCCTTTTAGACTGTGAGCCCACTGTTGGGTAGGGACTGTCTCTATATGTTGCCAACTTGTACTTCCCAAGCGCTTAGTACAGTGCTCTGCACACAGTAAGCGCTCAATAAATACGATTGATTGATTGATTGATTGAGCCCCACGTGGGACAACCTGATCGCCTTGTAACCTCCCCGGCGCTTGCAACAGGGCTCCGCACATAGTAAGCGCTTAATAAATGCCAACAATGTTATTATTATAAGTGCTGATTTGCCTGCTATTTTGTAATTCGTTTGTTTGTTTCCCGGTAGATTTTATAATACGGGGAAACTATCCACTCTTTTCCTCTACACCCTGGCCCGGGCTGGAGCAGTGGTTGTCTGTCGGTGGAGGGACAAGGAGGAGGGAACGTGCTGTGGAGGGCCTGAGCCGCTCAGATCAAGGACGAATCGCGCCCCCTGGCGGTGGAGGGAGCCGGAGCGCGTAGACCCGAAGCGCGTAGTGGCAGAGCGCGCTGATCTGAAACGCGTAGTGCCAGACTGTGCCCATCCGGAGCGCGTAGATGCAGAGCGCGTAGACCCAAAGCGCGTAGATCCAGCAGCATGGCGTAGTGGATAGAGCCTGGTCCTGGGAGTCAGAAGGTCGTGGGTTCTAATTCCCACTCCACCCCGTGTCTGCTGAGTGACCTTGTGCAAGTCATTCCACTTCTCTGCACCTCAGTTCCCTCATCTGTAAAATGGGGATTGAGACTGTGAGCCCCATGTGGGACAGGGACTGTGTTCAACTCGATTGGCTTGTATCCACCCCAGCGCTTAGTGCAGTGCCTGGCACATAGTAAGCGCTTAAAGCAGCGTGGCTCAGCGGAAAGTGCACGGGCTTGGGTGTCAGAGGTCATGGGTTCAAATCCCAGTTCTGCCGCTTGTCAGCTGTGTGACTTTGGGCAAGTCACTTCTCTGTGCCTCAATTACCTCATCTGTAAAATGGGGATTAAGATTGTGAGCCCCACATGGGACAATCTGATCACCTTGTATCCTCCCCAGCACTTAGAACAGTGCTTTGCACATAGTAAGCACTTAACAAATACTAAAATTATTATTATTACTACTATCTGGAGCGTGTAGACCCAAAGCACGTAGTGGCAGAGCGCGCAGATCCGAAACGCGTAGAGCCAGAGCGCGCACATCCAGAGCGTGTAAATGCAGAGCGCGTAGATCCAGAGCGCGTAGATCCAGCAGCATGGCACAGTGGTTAGAGCCTGGGCCCGGGAGTCAGAAGGTCGTGGGTTCTAATTCCGACTCCACCCCGTGTCTGCTGAGTGGCCTTGTGCAAGTCATTCTACTTCTCTGCACCTCAGTTCCCTCATCTGTAAAATGGGGATTGAGACTGTGAGCCCCATGTGGGACAGGGACTGTGTTCAACCTGATTTGCTTGTATCCACCCCAGTGCTCAGTACAGTGCCTGGCACATAGTAAGCGCTTAAAGCAGCGTGGCTCAGCGGAAAGTGCACGGGCTTGGGAGTCAGAGGTCATGGGTTCAAATCCCAGTTCTGCCGCTTGTCAGCTGTGTGACTTTGGGCAAGTCACTTCTCTGTGCCTCAATTACCTCATCTGTAAAATGGGGATTAAGATTGTGAGCCCCACATGGGACAATCTGATCACCTTGTATCCTCCCCAGCGCTTAGAACAGTGCTTTGCACATAGTAAGCGCTTAACAAATACTAAAATTATTATTATTAACTGGAGCGCGGAGATCCAAAGCGCGTAGTGGCAGAGCGCGCAGATCCAAAACGCGTAGCGCCAGAGCGCGCACATCCAGAGCGCATAGATGCAGAATGCGTAGATCCAGAGCGCGTAGATCCAGCAGCGTGACATAGTGGATAGAGCCTGGTCCTGGAAGTCAGAAGGTCGTGGGTTCTAATTCTGACTCCACCCCGTGTCTGCTGAGTGACCTTGTGCAAGTCTTTCCACTTCTCTGCACCTCAGTTCCCTCATCTGTAAAATGGAAATTGAGACTGTGAGCCCCATGTGGGACAGGGACTGTGTTCAACTCGATTGGCTTGCATCCACCCCAGCGCTTAGTGCAGTGCCTGGCACATAGTAACCGCTTAAAGCAGCTTGGCTCAGCGGAAAGTGCACGGGCTTGGGAGTCAGAGGTCATGGGTTCAAATCCCAGTTCTGCCGCTTGTCAGCTCTGTGACTTTGGGTAAGTCACTTCTCTGTGCCTCAGTTACCTCATCTGTAACATGGGGATTAAGATTGTGAGCCCCAACTGGGACAACCTGATCACCTTGTATCTTCCCCAGTACTTAGAACAGTGCTTTGCACATAGTAAGCGCTTAACAAATACTAAAATTATTATTATTATTATTAACCGGAGCACATAGACCCAAAGCGTGTAGTGGCAGAGCGCGCAGATCTGAAACGCATAGTGCCAGAGCGCGCACATCCGGAGTGCATAGATGCAGAACGCGTAGATCCAGAGCGCGTAGATCCAGCAGCATGGCGTAGTGGATAGAGCCTGGTCCTGGGAGTCAGAAGGTCGTGGGTTCTAATTCCGACTCCACCCCGTGTCTGCTGAGTGACCTTGTGCAAGTCATTCCACTTCTCTGCACCTCAGTTCCCTCATCTGTAAAATGGGGATTGAGACTGTGAACCCCATGTGGGACAGGGACTGTGTTCAACCCGATTTGCTTGTATCCACCCCAGTGCTAAGTACAGTGCCTGGCACATAGTAAGCGCTTAAAGCAACGTGGCTCAGCAGAAAGTGCACGGGCTTGGGAGTCAGAGGTCATGGGTTCAAATCCCAGTTCTGCCGCTTGTCAGCTGTGTGCCTTCTCTGAGGCACTTCTCTGTGCCTTAGTTACCTCATCTGTAACATGGGGATTAAGATTGTGAGCCCCACCTGGGACAACCTGATCACCTTGTATCTTCCCCAGTGCTTAGAACAGTGCTTTGCACATAGTAAGCGCTTAACAAATACTAAAATTATTATTATTATTATTATCCAGAGTGCATAGATGCAGAGTGCATAGGGCCAGAACTGAACTCCCCCTCCCCAGCCCCTGCCCCTGCCCTGACTACTTTACCTCCTTTTCCTCCTCCTCCTCCTAGGTTGGGGGAGCGTCCCTGGGGGAGGCCGTCAAGCCGGGGACCCCTGGCTTCCCAGCTCCAGACTGGTAGGCCCACTCTGGTCACCTCCACTAGTCGGTAGGCTGGTACCGTCCTGGCCCCAGGGGCCCTGGGCAGGAGTGGGCCCAGCTCGCCCAAGTCCATCGCTCCGTCGCTCTGTCTGGCGGAGATAAATTAGAACCCAGAACCTCCCTGGCTTCCAAAAGCTGCTGCCGCTGAGGCTGCTGCATCCTCCTGCTCCCCTTTCCCTTGTTTCCCACAGCCCTCAGCCCCATGGCGCTTATGTCCAGAGTCGTAATTTATTTATTCATGCCTGTCTCCCCTTCTAGACTGTAAGCGCACTGTGGGCAGGGAATGAGTCTGTAATATCGTTTTATTGTACTCTCCCAAGAGTTTAGAACAGAGCTCTGCACACAGTAAACACTCAGTAAATACGACTGATTATTATTATATTTGTTAAGTGCTTGCTATGTGCCAGGCATGGTGCTAAGCGCTGGGGTGGATACCAGCAAATAGGGTTAGACACAGTATCTGTCCCATGCGGGGCTCACAGTCTCAATCCCCATTTTAAAGATAAGGTAACTGAGGCAGAGAGCAGTGAGGTGATGGGCCCAAGGTCACACAGCAGACAAGTGGCGGAGTAGGATTAGAACTCGTGGCCTTCTGGCTCCCAGGCCAGAGCTCTATCCATTACTCCACACAGCTCGATGGATTCCTTCTTTGCCTCTTACCTCTCCCCCTCCCGGATTCCCCTCTTCACCCCTTCTTCTTCCCCTCCTTGAGGCTCCTGCTAGAGTTGAATGCCCCTCTGTGGGTGGACAGAGGAGGGGGCCACCCCAATAGCCGCCAGCTGCCTTCATGTGCTTCGGCTTGAAGTACAACTCTGAGAAGCAGCGTGGCCTAGTGAACAGGGCCTTCGAGTCAGGGGACCTGGATTCTAATTCCAGCTCCGCCACTTATAATAATAATAATAATAATAATGGCACTTATTAAGCACTTACTATGTGCAAAGCACTGTTCTAAGCACTGGGGAGGTTAAAAGGTGATCAGGTTGTCCCGCAGGGGGCTCATAGTCTTAATCCCCATTTTACAGATGAGGTAATTGAGGCCCAGAGAAGTTAAGTGACTTGCCCAAAGTCACACAGCTGACTAGTGGCAGAGCTGGGATTTGAACCCGTGACCTCTGACTCCAAAGCCCGTGCTCTTTCCACTGAGCCATGCTACTTATCTACTTTGTGACCTTGGGCAAGTCACTTCACTTCTCTGTGCCTCAGTTACCTCATCTGTAAAATGGGGATTAAGACTGTAAGCCCTATGCGGGACATGGAGTGTGTCCAAACTGAACAGCTTGTGTCTACCCCAGCACATAGTGGGGTTTTTTTTAATGGCACTTCATTTCTTCCTCCCTTCAAGGCCCTACTGAGAGCTCACCTACTCCAGGAGGCCTTCCCAGACTGAGCCCCTTCCTTCCTCTCCCCCTCGCCCCCCTCTCCATCCCCCCCATCTTACCTCCTTCCCTTCCCTACAGCACCTGTATATATGTTTATATGTTTGTACATATTTGTTACTCTATTTATTTTACTTGTACATATCTATTCTATTTATTTTATTTTGTTAGTATGTTTGGTTTTGTTCTCTGCCTCCCCCTTTTAGACTGTGAGCCCACTGTTGGGTAGGGACTGTCTCTATATGTTGCCAGCTTGTACTTCCCAAGCGCTTAGTACAGTGCTCTGCACACAGTAAGCGCTCAATAAATACGATTGATGATGATGATGATGATGATTCATTTAATCATCTTTATTGAGTGCTGTGTGCAAAGCACTGAATGAAGCAGTTGGGAGAGTACAATATAACAACAAATGGACACATTCCCGCCCACAACAAGCTCACTGTCTACAGGACAAGCTCACATTTGTTAAGCATTTATTATGTTCCAGACACTGTACTAAGCACTGGGGAAGATAGAAGATTATCAGGTTGGATGCAATCCCTGTTCTGCATGGAGCTCACAGTCTTAATCCCCATTTACAGATCAGGGAACTGAGGCACAGAGAAGTTAAGTGACTTACACCAAGGTCAGGCAACAGACAAGTGGCATAACTACCCAGGTCCTTTTGACTCCCAGGACTGTGCTCTATCCATTAGGCAAACGCTGCTATTTAACAAGTACCGTTTAAAAAAAAAATGATGAGGCGGTAGATGAACTGAGGGTGGGAGGGGTGGTGTCCATCTCATTAGAAATGTGTTCTATTCCAGACACCCTGACTCCCCTCTGGGATCATCCCCAATTCCTTTTTCTCCAGCCCAGAGTCCGAAACTAATGTGCCTCAGGTGCTTCAGTAGGGGAGGGGAGAAGGTGCTTCAGGGCAAGACTCAGCTTGGTTTTGAGGAAACCAGTGAGGATAGAAAAAAGCATTTCCCATCTCCCTCTCACCTCCTCCCTCCACCTCCGTCCACCTTCATGGTTTCTTGGCTGTCCTGGGCTCGTGAATAATATGATGGAGGGGATTGTCCTTGGAAAATAGGTGCAGAGGCAAGCAGGAGAATAACCTTGAGGTGGCATGAGATTCACACATACTGAGAGTGTGTATGTGTGTGTGTGTGTGTTGTGTGTGCGTCGTCGTTACCCACCTGTGCTAAACACACGCATTTGTCTGTGTATACGTTTACAAAGATATCTTGTACATAGACACAGGTGAAAATACAGATGTGCTGTAGGCGCGAGGACTCTGAGCTATATATAGATGGATTTGGGGGACATTTGACCGGCACCATTTGCACAAGAAGAAGTTCAGTTTAAAAGAAATCCTCATTTCTAAAGAAATTTCCCAGATTAGATTTGTAAATCAAAAACCAATATATAACATGCAAGAATTGATCTGTTTTATATTCCTCAGTTACATTTTTGTGAAGCACATTTAGAAGATTTAGAACGTATTTGCGCCTGCTGGTTGGGCCATTATATGCTTGAGTTCATACATCTATTTGTGAGGCTATAAAACAGGCATCGACTACCCATGTAAATTGTGTTCTCCACAATAAATTATATGCATACTTGCAAAAATACATAACTGCTGTTGGTTGGCTTACGTAGCCTGAATACTAATGATGTTTAAAGTTGCATTGTCCCTCTTCTCAGGCCTAATTTAGCCTCTACATCAAAAATTATGTAGGAAAAAACACTTTATCCTCTCACTGAGAAATAAAATGGCACTTACAGGCACCTACACCGCTCTCTTTTTTATGAAACGCGACCATTTTCATACTAATTTTAGCTGCTCTGGGTTCACAGAAATATCAGGGCTGGGGCAAAGCCTGGAAGCTGTTGAGCTGTATTACATGCATTCGAGGAGCTGTCTGCTCGCTCACACCCGCACGCCCACAAACACATGTGCATGCACACAAACCCTCTCGCACGCGCACATATAGGCCCATGTATAGAAGACACACACACCCTTTTCATTCATTCATTCATTCAATCGTATTTATTGAGCGCTTACTGTGTGCAGAGCACTGTACTAAGTGCTTGGGAAGTCCAAGTTGACAACATATAGCGACGGTCCCTACCCAACAGTGGGCTCACAGTCTAGAAGGGGGAGATAGAGAACAAAACATCCAGTGCTTAGAACAGTGCTTTGCACATAGTAAGCGCTTAATAAATGCCATTATTATTATTAACCAAATAAAATAAATAGAATAAATATGTACAAATAAAATAGAGTAATAAATCCGTACAAACATATATACATATATACAGGCGGTGTGGGGAGGGGAAGGAGGTAAGGCAGACCTCGATACCTGTCGTGGCTGCTGGGAACCAAATGAGGGGAAGAAGAGGGTTGAGATTGGTGGGGAAAGGAAAGGAGAAGGAAAAGAGGCCTCTGGGCCACAATGTCTGGGTTCAGATGCAGCGTCCTGTGTCTGTATTTCCTTCAGAGGCCCAGGATCAGGGAGAGATTGCCAAGTAGGCTGACTGGAATGGGGGGGGGCAGGAAGGGTTAATAGTAATGATTATAATAATGATATTTGTGAAGTGCTTACTATGTGCCAGGCACTGCTCTAAGTGCTGGGGTGGACACAAGCAAATTAAGTTGGACACAGTCCCTGTCCCACATGATGATGATGATGGCATTTATTAAGCACTTACTATGTGCAAAGCACTGTTCTAAGCGCTGGGGAGGTTACAAGGTGATCAGGTTATCCCTCGGGGGGCTCACATTCTTAATCCCCATTTTATAGTTGAGGTAACTGAGGCACAGAGAAGTTAAGTGACTTGTCCAGAGTCACACAGCTGACAATTGGTGGAGCCGGGGTTTGAACCCATGACCTCTGACGCCAAAGCCCGGGCTCTTTCCACTGAGCCACGCTGCTCACAGTCTCAATCCTCATTTTACATATGAGGTAAGTGAGGCACAGAGACATCAAGTGACTTGCCCAAGATCACACAGGAGAAAAGTGGCGGAGCCGGGATTATAACTCATGACCTTCCGACTCCCAGGGCCATCAATACCATAACCCAGATCTAATTTCCCTAAGTGTCAACTTCCTGCCACCAGCATTAGCATTGAGACAGAAAGCTCACTGTAGTTTTCCTCTCTCTCCCACGACGGATCTTTGGTAGAAATTTAAGAAAGCAGGTGTGGGGCGTAACGGACTACCTCTCTCAGTGGCTCCTAACATCTGGGCATCTCCTGCCACATAGCTCAGGACTTCTCCAAAACACTGAACCCCGAATCCAATAAAATTGCAAATTTCACTGTACTTCCCAATATCCTAAATAAACATGAACAGCGTGCGTTTCTCTTTGTGGCATCAAATATTAATCTGCCCATGGTCGCCAATGTGCTTTCCATCTTGTGTGTGCTCACATTGGGTAAACACCTGGGAGATTGCTATTCCAGACCTTTCACTCTCTCCCAGAGTCAAGAGCATGACAAATTTTTCTCCTAATTACATCTGCCACTGTTTGCCTTCTAATACTGTAAATCCTCCATCACATAGTTTTTCGGATTCAGGATTAGGTTCTTTTCCTGTCATACAAATGATTGGAGGGGGCGGAAGGGGCGTTAAGGGTGTGGGAGGGGGAAGACCTGGGTCTGGGTCCCGAGGGATGATTTTTGACTTCTCCTAAACTTGCCATTCGGGGCCTCTGAGACCTGGTCGGATGGTGGCCTGGTTGGATGGGAGGAAGGTAGTCCAGTTGCTAGTTCTGAGGCCTACTGGGAGTTTGGAGTGGTCTGTGTTGGGCCCTGCTGTTCTTTCCTTTGACCCTCGTGTCCTGGTAATAATAATTAAGGTATTTGTTAAGCACTTACTATATGCCAAGCCCTGTTCTAAGCGCTGAGGCAGATGCAAGTCAATCAGTTTGGAAACAGTCCCTGTCCCACTTTGGGCTCACACTCCTAGTCACTATTTTATGGATGAGGTAACTGAGGCCCAGAGAAATTAAGTGATTTATCCAAGGTCACCCAGCAGACATGTGGTGGAACCGGGATTAGAACCCAGGTGTTTCTGACTCCCAGGACCTTGCTCTATCCACTAAGCCACACTGCTTCCTCTGACCCCCTATCCTTACCAGGTGTCCCTTGGGGAATCAGGTCCTCCCAGCTTGGTGGGGGCCGGGGCAGGAAGAAATTCCAGCCCCCTCTAGACTGTAAACTAAATATGAGCAGGGAATGTTCCTGCAAATTCTGTTGTATCAAACTCTTCAAATGCTTAGAGCAGTGCTCTGCACATAGTAAGTGCTCAATAAATACCACTGATTGATTGATTGATAGATCCAGAGTTCTTCTTGAGCTCCGGAATGGCAGTTTTCCCCACTGGCCTAGCCTGATGGGGTCAGAGGGCGTATCTACCAACTGTGAGATGGGGACTATGTCTGATATCAATCAATCAATCAATCAATCAATAATATTCATTGAGCACTTTGTGCAGAGCACTGTACTGACTGCTTAGGAGAGTACAATATAACAGAATTAGCAAAACATTCCCTGTTCACAATAAGCTTATAATCTGATTACTTTGTATCTATTCTGGTGCTTATCACAACGCTTGACACGTAGTAATCTCTTAAAAATACCATATTATAATATATATATATGTATGTATATATATATTCTTCCAAGATCGAAGTACAGTGTTCTACACAAAGCAAACACTCAGTAAATACCATTGATTTTATGAGTGGGCAAAGAGAACTCAATTATGGGAGTGAAGTGGATTGGGAGGGGAATAACGTGGTTTAGAGGGCATTTCTTACAACCAATCAATCAATCACATTTAGTAAGCACTTACTGTGTGCAGAGCACTGTACTAAGTGCTTGGGAGAGTACAATTCAACTGAATTGGTAGACAGATTCCCTGCCCATGACAAGTTTACAGTCTAGAGGAGATGGACATAAATATAAATAAATAAAGAATATGTACATAAGTGCTATGGGGCTGAGGGTGAGGTGAATAAAGGGTGCAAGTCCAAATCCTGGTATATATCATGGCTCATTCCCCAGGCTAGGAGAAGGATCAGATTGTAAGGGAAATTCCAGGCCTGGCCTTGCGGCCCCCTGGGAAAAAAAAAGCAGCCCCCAACCCCGTCATCGCTGTCTAACTTGTCTTTCCCCTTGTCGTCCTCCTCTTTCTCCTGCTCAATCTCCTTTCTTTCCTCGGCTTTCTATCCTTCTCCCCCTGTTTCCCCTTGACTGGATTTCATCTCAGGCCCACTGGCCCAGATACTGTGTTGGTACAAATCCTCCATTAATACGCCTCCACAGGGGGCTGCGGAATTGGGCTAACGCTGCACAGATCTGAGCCGAATGCAGAATCGCTCAGCAGAGGAGCCCAGCTGCATCCTAGGAGAGTTGCCAACATGATGGTGCTAAGAAAGAAGTAACTGAGGGGAAGTGGGAGGGGGCGAGCAGGAGCCTTGGGGATTCTCCACCCCGAAGTTCCATTGGTGTGAAAGGAGAAAAGCCATGAGCTGATGGAGGAATTGCCCCCAACTTTTACCCCACCTCCCCTAGCAGTTCTGAGGACTCTGGAGCCTCATCTGGTGGTGTTCCCTTCCTCAACCAAGAGCCCCATTTTGTGGGGGAGAAGACTGAGTCTCAAATTGGAGAACCTTCCTAAACTACTCAGAATTTAGGATCCAGTTAATCTACAGAATGAATGTGAATCCAAATCCTGGTATAAATCATGGCTCATTCCACAGGCAAGGGGAAAGGTCTAGTTGTAAGGGAGAAGCAGCTTGGCCTAGTGGAATAAAGCATAGATTTGGGAGTCAAAGGACCTGGGTTTTAATCCTGTGACTCTGCCAATTGCTTGCTGTGTGACCTTGGGCAAGCTACTTAACTTCTCTTTGTCTCAGTTTCCTCAACTGTAAAATGGGGATTAAATCCTACTCCCTCTTCCTTAGATTGTGAGCCCCATGTGGGTCAGGGACTGTGTCCAACCTGATAAACTTTTATATACACCAGTGCTTGGCACATACTAAACGTTTACCAATCACCATTAAAAAAAAAAAAAAAAAAAGATCTTCAGGTCTAGAAGATGAGAAGGCAGAGGACATGTGCAGCCTGAAATTTCCCACCCGCCTTGTCAATCAACCTCCCAATCAACCTCTGTCCAAAGACGCAGGCTGCTGGTTTGAGCCTGGATGGGCATTACTTCGAAAATTCCCAGCTCCATTCCAGAAATGGGAGGCCAGAAACACGCAAACGTGTGTGTGAGTTTGTGAGAGTATGTGCATTCCCTCTGACACTGACTCTCATCCTCACCCTCACATGTCCGGATCCTACTGCACCTAGACACGCATTCACACTGCACCTCCATGGAAATGTTCACTTACATTCGCTGCATGGAGTTGCATATACACAAGCCCGTATGCACGAGCATGCACATAGTGCCTGTGCACATATCAATCTTGCAGTCCTCCCCTCCCCTCAAATTCTCTCTCTTTTTCCCCCCAGGCTCCCCACTTCCTCAATGACGTTCTCCTCCGATGATTTACAGAGATTGGCAGATGGAGAGGTGGGTGTGTGGGGTGGGGGGGAGGCTAGCTGTGTGAGGGTGACCTAGTTGTGACCCCTAATGGAGTGAGTTGAGATTTCCTGCAAGAACACCAAGAGCAGTTTTACCACTTGGAAGGGAGGGAGCACTGGTTTCAGCCCTTGCCCCCCTTAATTATTTTATTCTTTTCTGGAGCCATTTCCTCATGCCAGTGTCAGCTTCTGGCAGAGGATCTTTTCCATGGGCCAAGAGAAGATTTGGGGAGACATAGGCAACAGGCATTATTTCCTGTCTTCCCCCGCCCCCCCAACACCTCCCGCTGAGCTGTCCCCTAGGCCAGGTGCATTCTGGCTCCTCTAATGAGCAGCTTGAAGGGGTCACGGTGTCCAGAAGTGGGCATAATACTACTACTCCTACTGCTATTAATAATAGCACTTGTGCAAGGATTAAATACCTGTCCTCATGTCGACTTAGACTGTGAGCCCCTTGCAAGACATCATCATCATCAATCGTATTTATTGAGCGCTTACTATGTGCAGAGCACTGTACTAAGCACTTGGGAAGTACAAATTGGCAACATATAGAGACAGTCCCTACCCAACAGTGGGCTCACAGTCTAAAAGGGGGGAACTTACACTGTAAGCACTTAGATACTGCCATTATTATTATTATTATTGTTACTCTGGGCTAAACACTCTTCTGAACACTGAGGTAGATACAAGATAATTAGATCAGACACAGTCCCTGTTCTACATGGGTCTCATGGTCTAAGTCGACAGGAGAGCAGGTATTTAATCCCCACACAAATACGATTATTAATAGTAGTATTAGTATTGTTCCTGTGACTCCATGCTACTCTGCTCCGAGCAATTGGCATAATAATAATAATAATGGTATTTATTTAGTGCTTACTATGTGCAAAGCACTGTTCTAAGTGCTGGGGAGGTTACAAGGTGATCAGTTTGTCCCACGTGGGGCTCACAGTCTTAATCTCCATTTTACAGATGAGGTAACTGAGGCCCAGAGAAGTGAAGTGACTTGCCCAAAGTCACACAGCTGACAATTGCCAGAGCCGGGATTTGAACCCACGACTTCTGACTCCAAAGCCCTTGCTCTTTCCACAGAGCCACAGAAGTCACATGTCAGCCAGAGCCACATGTCATTCCCAGGGCCTGGGATGGTTTGGGATTGTAGGGTCAATTGCTCGAAGGGGTCAGTGACTGGAAGATCATATCCTGGGTGGATGTGAACCTGGTCTGTACTTAGTCCACACACTACGTGCTGCCTGAATCTTCTTCAGTCACTCAGTCAGTCAATCGTATTTATTGAGCGCTTACTGTGTGCAGAGCACCGTACTAAGCACTTAGGAGAGTATAAAATAGCAATAGACAGACACATTTCCTGCCCAAAATGAGCTTGCAGCCTAGAGGGATGAAGTTTATAGTCCTAAGGGATTTCCCAGGCTCTCAGCATCTGGAACAGTAGAGATCCGTCACTGGCTTCTTTATTTTACGTTTTCCCCTTCCTCAACATCTTCTAGTCTGTGAGCTCGCTGTGGGCAGGGAATGTGTTTGATGTTATATTGTACTCTCCCAAGTGCTTAATACAGCACTTTGCACACAGTAAGCGCTCAATAAGTATGATTAATAATAATTCATGTACCTAAGTAAAAGCTTCTTAAGGAAAGAGAGGATTCAGAGAGGAAACAGGAGCTGCAAACATTAAGTATGATAACATAACAAGGGACAACCTTTTTGTTTGCCAGAACTGTGGATCCACTTTGGCCTTTCCAGACACGTCTGCACTCATAGCTGAACTTCAGCGTCAGTGGTATCTTTGAAAATGTAGCACGGCTATATTCATATTGAAATGGATGTTCAATTTTATTTATTGTGACTCCGTTGCTTGGGAACATTTCTGTCTGTTTCCCCCAGGAGAGTGTAAGCTTGTTGTGGGCAGGGAAAGTACCACTGTTCCCCAAACACCTTGTACACATGCTTAATCAATAGTATTACTCTATAATGCACTGCACTGCATTATAGAGGGTGCTCAATAAATACTTTCTTCTTCTACTACTACTACTTTGTCCACTTCGGCATAGTGGCTAGAGCCTGGGCCTGGAAATCAGAAAGTCAAGAGTTCAAATCCTGACTCCACTACTTGTCTGCTGTGTGACCTTGGGCAAGTCATTTCACTTCACTGTGCCTCAGTTCTTCTTCAAATGCCATCCATTTGTTTCTGACCCATAGAGACTTCATGGACACACCCTCTTCAGAATATCCCATCTTCTGTCATAAAGTCGTTCTGGTATGTGTATCCATAGAGATTTCTTGGTAAAGATACGGAAGTGGTTTACCCTTGCCGCCTCCAGCACTTAGAACGGTGCTTTGCACATAGTAAGCGCTTAATAAATGCCATCATTATTATTATTATTATTATTTTTCTGCACAGTAAAATGATTCTCTGCTGTTGTCTTTGAGCAACGTTTTGGTCATCTGCCTTTGCCTCTTTCCCATGCCACTGTTGCCCAGCACAAGTGAATCAACTTCGTCTGACATTTTGGCTTAGACCTTTCCGTTATGGGTAGCCCTATAGGCATAGCTCTAAGCTTCATCAGCGTACACAGACTCTCCTGCCACGCTAAGGTCTCAGTTCCCTTATCCGTAAAATCGGGATTGAAACCGTGAGCCCCATGTGGGCTGGGGATTGGGTCCAACCCCATTTTCTGGTATTCAGTCCATTGCTTAGTACAGTGCCTGGCACATAGTAAGCGCTTAACAAACTATTATTATGTGCTGTCGAGTCATCTCCAATTCATAACGACTCCATGGATATATTTCTCCAGAACATCCTGTCCTGTGCCATAATCTGCAACCTTCCTAATGTTTCTTCTGTTATCGTTGTACAGTCTCTAGCCACCTAGCTGCCAGTCTGCTTCTTCCATGTTTTCCTGGGACTTTTCCTGGCATTAGTGTCTTCTCCAGAGAATTAGTCCTCCTGATTATGTGTCCAAAATATGCTAATCTAAGTCAAGTCATTTGGCCTTCCAAAGACCTCTTTGGCTTAATTTGCTCCAAAATCCACAGTTATTATTGTTACTACTACTAATACTAGGAAGTCAGTCCCTGGAAGGGTCAGTTCTGGGAGGAGGGGGTCCGAGCCTGAGGAGGGTCAGTACTGTACTTGGGACTGCTATAAATTGGGAGTTCCCACGCTGAAGTTTCGGAGTCAGCTGGTTTGTTCTGAACAATAACTGCCCACTGGCCTCATCACCCCTATCATCTCCCCCGCACCACTCACATTTCACATTCAAAGAGCTCTGGGAAATTTACCTAATTAATTAACTGCTCCGAGGTGTCCTGCATGTCGCTATGTGATTAATCTTCACTGGGACTTTAAATCCAGGGGGCAGGCCCTCAGAGCCCGGGAGAGGGCTGGAGTCCGGGCACAGGCCTTAGTGGAGATGCGGATGGTGGGGGTTATGGCGATCACTCCACTTGGTGGGGGGAGCCAGGGAGAGAAGCAGGGTTGCCTAATGGATAGAGCAAGGGCCTGGGAGTTAGCAGAACCCAGGTCCTATTCCCGGCTCTACCACGTGTCTGCTGGGTGAACTTGGGCAAGTCACTTCATTTCTCTGGGCTTCAGTTACCTCATCTGGAAAATGGGGATTAAGAGCGTGCATCCCATGTGGGACAGGGACTGTGTCCAACCTGATTGACTTGTATCTGCCCTAACACTTAGAACAGTGCTTGGCACATAGTAAGCACTTAACAAGTACCATAATTATTACTATTAGAGGGAAGGGGAAATTAGGATGAGTGTGGGCCTCTCTTGGGGGCTTCACTTGGGCCAGGAAATCAAAACAAGCATCCCTCTAGACTGTGAGCTCGGTATGGGCAGGGAACGTGTCTGCTAATCGGCTGTACTCTCCCAAGTGCTTAGTACAGTGCTCCGTACATAGTAAGCGCTCAATGAATACCACTGACTGATTGAGTAGTTGACTCTCTCCTCTGAGCTTCCTCGGGTTCTCATTGTAGAATACCCTGCACCACCATCCTCTCAGCAGCAGGAGGCGCCATCCACACTGAAGCCAGGTGCCAAGGTGGGCCTGGGAAAGTCAAAATGGGCCATCTCAGTGCTGGGGAGGCAAGTTGGACTTGGCTTCAATCCCACTGGGGATTGAGTTGGGCCTTGGGAATTTCCTTAAATTCATCGCTGGGCTTAAGCAGGCTCTCAGTGATCATTTAAGAAGCAGAGTAGCCTTGGGCAAGTCATTGGACTTCCCTGTGATCTCAGTTTCTTCACCTGAAAATTGGGTCTCCCCCCTACTTAGACTGCGAGCCTCATATGGGATAGCGACTGTGCCCAACCTGATTATTTTTCACCTACCCCACCGCTTAGTACAGTGCTTTGCACACAAAAAATGCCATAATGATCAATTTTGCCACAACAGAGCCATCTTAAGATGTTTCTCTCTCCCTCCCTTTGTCTCAAAGGAAAACTATTGTTGATCTCTGCACAGGACTTAAGTCACATCTACAACCCTGCTAGCCCTGCCCCCTCCTCCACAGCCTCACAACACCTCCCCCCTCCCCTTCCACAGCCCCCCTACAAATAAGCCTCACCCTGGCCAATCTGCACAGTTAGAGACAAAAGCAGTGAGCTGTGCACAGATTCTTGTGAGGGCTATGGTCCCTCTTCCCGCCCCCATCCCTCCCCTTCACCCCAGTCTCATCTCCCAAACTCTTGCTCCTCAGGATCCATGGCTGAAGCTGGAAGGAGCCCTCTGGCATTTATTTGTTTGTTTGCTTATTCGATCTCATTCCCTACCAAGGCACTGAAAACTGGGCAAATGGATCTGGTGCCCCCCCCCCCCATATCCTGGTGGGAGGGGGTGGGGGCGAGGTGCCACGGGGTCAGGTAATTGGTGGTTCTGCTCTCTGCGGAATACATTACGCAGCCACATAATGGCCTCTCATCCTCCACTTCTCTTCTCCATATCCAGACCTCAAATGAGCTTGCAGCCGCGGCCGCCTAGAGGATTATTACCCAGGACCTGGGGAGGGTTTGCGGAATGCTGACCTGAGTGTGGAGGAGGCAGCAGGGAGGTGTGGGTGAGGGGGGCTGGGGGGCTGGGATGCCCCCCGGGGCTTCATCTGAGCTCCAGAGTACCCACAAACCACCTCTGCATTGTGGTAGGGGGACGGGTCCCCCTGAGCAGGGGCCGAACCGGGGGGAAGCAGGATTGTGCCAGTGCCCAGCTCCATCCAGTCCCCTGCGGGAGGGCACTCATAAACAAAGGGGGACAAGAAAGCCACCGGTGGTTGTGGCCATACAGCCATAGACCACACTTTGAATAGATGGAGAGGGAGGGAGACAGAGACACAGATAGAAAGACACACACACAGAGACACACAGACTCAGATGTTCAGAGGCCCAGAGCAGAGATGCCAAGGAACGTGGTTTTTCGCTGTCCCAGTCTGAGCACAGATCTTGCCTTTTTTCCCCCTCTTTCCTCTGAAGTTCAAGGAGCTGCCCCTCCCAGGGGCCAACTGGGGCAGTGGGCTACGGGTGGGGTGCAGTCCCTTTAGAAAGAGATCTTACGGAGAGCAGGGGATGGTGCTCAATGAAGGGGTGGGAGGGGAGGAGGAAGGATGGGTGGACAGGTTGCAAAGTGAATTCCTGGCTAGGAGCAGGGAGGCCCCATTGCCTCTTTAGCTTGCCTGGGCCTGGCAGTGTTTCATGGTTAGTGGAAGCCATCCCCTGGAGCCCATAGTCTGGGGGCAGGGGAGGAGGGGGAGGTGGGGCCTGTAGGCAGTTTGGAGACTTTGTCAACTCCACAGCAACAAGGCGCTGTCCCATTGTTCTTGTCTCAATGAGATCGCCCCCGGGAGAGGGTCCAGATGTCCAGTCTGTGCCCAGACTAATTAGCCCAATTAATTAAGAAGTGGCTCCGCATTTGCCAGGGTCGTGGGGGCCCTGTGAGAGGCAGAGAGCAGAGGCTGGAGATGGGGGCGGGGGACGGGGGACTCTGTAATCTCTCAAGGTGAGAAGGATGAAGTTCAGTCATTAAACCACAATGGGATGGGCTCGGGCGGGGGTGGGGGGCCCTGCACCCTGTTAATTAAAATCACCAGAATGAGCCCTGTGCTCAGAGGAGAAAGAAAATCCTCTGGGGTCTGGGGACGGGGCAGAGTGGAGATGGTTCAGGGGGAGCCTTGGAGGCTGAACCCTGGAGCCTGCACTGAGGAGGGAAGAATAAACAAAAATGGACCAAAACTACAGCAATATTGATTTAGGTTAGACATGAGGGAGACTTCCTGGCTGTGAAGGGTGCAGTGGTGGTCAGGCATTCCTTTCTTAGAGTGGTCTAGTGGATAGAGTGCCAGTCTGGGAGGTACAAGGAACTGGGGTCTCATCCCGTCTCTGCCACCTGTCAGCTATGTGACCTTGGGCCAGCCCCTTAACTTATCTGTTTCTTAGTTACCTCATCTGTAAAGTGGGGATTAAAACTGTGAGTCCCATGTGGGATCTGGACTGTGCCCAACCTGGTTATCTTGTATCTGCACCAGGACTTAATATAAACCCTGGCATGGAGAGAGAATAACAACAA
Organism: Tachyglossus aculeatus; assembly: GCF_015852505.1. NCBI lineage: Eukaryota > Metazoa > Chordata > Mammalia > Monotremata > Tachyglossidae > Tachyglossus > Tachyglossus aculeatus. Next base: position 43,207,486 of record NC_052082.1, on the reverse strand, counting down.
GTACAACAACAATAATAGTAACAATAATTGTAGTATTTGTTAAATGCTTATTACGTGCCAGGCACTGTACTAAGCACTAGGATGGATACAAGCAAATTAGGTTACATACAATCCCTGACCCACATGGGGGTCACATTCTTCATCCCCATTTTATAGATGAGGCAACTGAGGCACAGAGAAGTGAAGTGACTTGCCCTAGGCCACAAAGCAGACAAGTGGCGGAGCAGGGATTAGAACCCAGATCCTTCTGACTCCCAGGCTCAGGCTCTATCCACTAGGCAACACTGCTTCTCTAAGGGAAGAAAAGGCTTCAATCAATCAATGAGTCAATCATATTTATTGAGCACTTACTATGTGCAGAGCACTGTACTAAGCAATTGAGAGAGTACAGTACAATAGAATTAGCAGACGTGTTTCCTGCCCATGATGATCTTACAGTCTAGAGGGAGAGACAGACATTAATAAAAAAAATAAAAATAAAAGGGTTAGGCAGGGAGGCGATTTAGGCCTCTCCCTGAGCAGGGAAGGCTGGAGTGCAGATAAAGTCTTCAAGACCCAGTACCAGCCCTCCCCAGCGATTGGGTTGTAAGCTCCTTGAAGGCAGGGAATCATGTCTACCATTGGTATTGTACTCTCCCAAGTGCTCAGTACAGTGCTCTGCACAAAGTGAGCACTCAGTAAATACCATTGACCCAAGGGTGAGCACTCAGTAAATACCAGTGACCCAAGGCCTCCCTAGTCACCAGGGCCACAGGTCTCGGGCCGAGCCTAGCTTGTGTAAGGGGGCTGGGTCCCTCAGTGGTGAGAAGACCTTCCCGCTATTATTTCACTAGGCCACGCGCTCCTCAGATAGGGAAGGTGTGGGGTGTGGGAAGAGCCAGAGGCTTTGAGAAGGCGGTGGAGGCAAGGGACCAGTTGAATATCCAGTCGATTGATGCAGAAGATGACAAAGCATCAGATGACAAAACTTTCAGTTTACAACGACCTTGAAGAGAGAGACACAAGCCACCTTCTTTCCCGTGGTCCTTGTTATCAATGCACCGAGTGGCCTAGTGGAAAGAGCAAGGGCCTGGGAGCAAGGGCCTGGGTTCTAATCCTGGCTCTGCCACATGCCTGCTGTGTGATCTTGGGAAAGTCACTTTAGGTTTTGTGCTTCAGTTTCCTCATTTATAAAATGGGGATTCACTACCTGTTGTTGCTCCTATTTAAGACTGTGAGCCCCAAGTGGGATTGGGATTGGGTCTGATCTGACCATATTTAAACTTTGAGTCCCATGTGGGACAGGGGCTGTATCTCATCTGATTATCTTGCCCAGTGATTGTGTAGTGCTTGGAGCATATTAAGAGCTTGACAAATACTACAAAATTGCCTCTATGCCAGGAGGTCAAGAGCTTCAGAGACCTGGAGCTGAAAAAGTCCCAGAAAGAAGGGTAGACTTTCTCTCATCATTCTTGCTTTGATTTATCCACAGCCTGACTTATTTTAAGACCATTGTCCAGTCCCGATCTTATTTGTCCACCTAGCATCTCACTTGGTCATTGGTACCATCGTCACTGCTTGGCACATAGTAAGTGCTTAAAGAATACCATTTTAAAAAATCCTATGTGCAGTACATTTGCTTCTGTAAACTGTAAGCTTTCTGTGTGCAAGGATCTCACCAGCCAACTCTGTTGTACTGTACTCTAGTACGGTATTCTGCAGATGGTAAACCCTCAATAAATATCATCGATTGATTTCCATCTCTGGAGAATAGGTCCAATTCAATTCAATTCGATTATATTTGTTGAGTTCTTACTATGTGCTAAGCACTATACTAAGCTATTGGGGGAACACAATAAATATCACTCAATAAATATCACTGATTGATTTCCACCTCTGGAGAATAGGTCCAATTCATTTCAATTCAATCTTAGTTATTGAGCTCTTACTGTGTGCTAAGCACTGTACTAAGCACTTGGGAGAACATAATACAACATAGGTCCGAAGTGAGGCAGCGTGGCCTAGTAGAAAGAGCATGGGCCTGAATGTCACAGGACCTGGGTTCTAATCCTGATTCTGCCACTTGCCTATTTTGCAACTTTGGGCAAGTCACCAAACTTCTCTGTGCTTCAGTTTCCTCAACTGTAAAGTGGGAATTAGATTCCCATTCTCGCTCCTCCAGAGTCACGGGACCTGGGTTCTAATCCTGGTTCTGCCACTTGCCTATTTTACAACTTCAGGCAAATCACTAAACTTCTCTGTGCTTCAGTTTCCTCAACTGTAAAGTGGGAATTAGATCCCCATTTTCGTTCCTCCTTGGTCAGTGAACCCCAAGTGGGTTGGGGACTGTATCCGACCTGATTATCCTACGTCTACCCCAGCGCTTAAAACAGGACTTGTCGCAAAGTAAGCACCGAACAAATGCCACAGTGATTATTATCGTTATTATTAAAGGTCACATCCAGCATCTCGTACCACGCTACAAGTGGCTTCTGCTTTAAAGAAGGGGAAAGCCCCATGGTTTCAGAGAGGAGGGAGTGAGGGGAGGCACACGGTGGTCAGTTGGGAAGGCGGGGGCCCAAACAGCCCAGCCCTCTTTGTGCAATGCCTCCCCAGCAGATTGATCAACAAAAGAGCCAGCGGAGGCGGTGAGCATCAGACGCCTTTCGTCGTCCCAGCTCAAACTCCCCGCCGTCCCCCACCGAGTAGCCCCGGCCCCGGCACGTCCAGGCCGGGAGCCCAGCAGCCCTGGCAACACTCTTCACCGTTGTCTGTCCCCACCCCGGGCACGGGATTAGCTGGGGAGTGATACAATGGACGCATATGGTCCTGGGTCCGGAGCTGTCTATTCAGATGTGTGTTACTCAGTCTAATAAGGATTAGACTTAATGAATTGGAAGGAGTTAACAATATAAAGAGGCAATAGAAAGGGGCCTAAGTACTGCTAATTCCATTTCGTGTAGCTCGGGCCTTGCTTAGCTTTCACCGAATAGGTGTAATCCTCTTTGAAATCAAAGGTGGTACAAAGTATGAATTTAAATTTTGACATTTACGGCTCCGGTGAGATTAAGTATTCCGGAAAGGTTTGTTCTCGAAGCGGGGGGGGAAAGGAGAAGGCGACGGAGGGGAGAGAAGAAAAGCCATCTGCTCGCCCCAGGACTCCACCCGACCACGTGGCTCTGGCTTGCTCTAACTTTCCCCGCTGCTGGTGTTCGAAGAGTTCCGGAGCCTGGCAGCTTTCTGTTTTCACATGGGGGTCAGGGGCCCAGAGGGGCAGAGGGTGGGCGTTGGGGTGGTTCCCGATATCGGCTCCCATCATGACTGTCCATTCTCAGCAGTCCCAGCCAGGGCGGGGAAGACTTTGCCACCCACTAAAGATAATAATTAATAACAACAACAATAATAATAGTTATTATCATTATAATGGTATTTGTTAAATGCTTTATTATGTGGCAAGCACTCTACTAAGCACTGGGGTTCGTAGTCTCAATCCCCATTTTACAGATGAGGTAACTGAGGCACAGGTAAGTGAAGTGACTTGCCCAAGGTCACACAGCAGACAAGTGGCGGAGCTGGGATTAGAACCCATGACCTGCTGACTCCCAAACCCGCGCTGTATCCACAACACCATGCTGCTTCTCATAATTGTGGTTATAATAATTATTATCGTGGTATCTTATTGTGTGCCAAGCTAGGTATGAAGCACTGGAGTGGATACAAGATAATCAGATTGGACGTAGTGCCTATCTCACATTCTGAAGTGGGGGAACAACAGGAATTGTGTCCCCATTTTACAGATGAGGAAATTGAGGCAGGGAGGAGTGAAGTGACTTGCCCAAGATCAGAGAGCAGGCCAGAGGCAAAGCTGGGATTAGAATCGAGGTCATCTGACTCGAAGGCCCACACTCTTTCCATTGGGCCTTGCTGCTTTATGCCAAGTACTGAGTTAGATACAATGCAAACAGAATCAGACACAACCCTGGTTCCATGGCGGGCTCTCAGTCTGATGGGAGGGAGAACAGGTATTTCATCCCCACTTTACAGATAAGGAAATGGAGGCACTGAGAGGTTAAGCAACTTGTCCAAGGTCACACAGCAGATCTGGGATTCTAAACCCTCTCGTAAGCAGGGTATGCTCACCAGGCTTCTTGGGGCTGCTGCCAGGTCTAGGGAAAGAGGCTGATATGAATCCTGTAGCCGGGAGAGCCCCTCTCAGGACTGCACCTGGAAAGTTTCCAGTATTTTACCAGTCTTGGCTACGGGAGGGAGAGTCAAGCAAAGGCACGCTTATTCCATTCCTAGCTTGGTCAGTGGCTAGGGAGTGGAAGGCAATCTTCTACAAGTCAAAACTCACCTGTGCTGGGCAGCAGAGGCATGGAAGAGGGTCGAGGGTGGAGACTCAAGTTTACTGTGCGGAAGAAGGCAATGGTAAACCACTTTGATATTTTACCAAGAAAAGTCTATGGATCCACTGCCAGAACCATTGCAGATGGAGGGTGGGGCCTTCTGGGAGAGCTGTGTCCATGGAGTTGCTATGGGTCGGAAACAACTTGACAGCATAAGACAAGATAAGCCAGGAGAGGTTTGGCCCTCCCTTCCTAGGGAGACACTCTTCACCATTGGCCCTAGAGGCCTACATCGGAGGGCAGGGGCCGGGGACAGGGCAGGAGGGATTAATTTTCCTTAAAGGGGTGGGTGGCCAAGTTATTGAACAAAAAGGCAGGTTCCCAGCCCAGTCTCTCCTCAAAAGCCTACTTCGTTTCATCAATTTCTAGCACCTCTCACTCCCAGAAAGTACTTCTTCACTTACAACTTAAATTTCTGCTCCTCCTGCAGTTTTCCCCCATTTGTTATTATTGCTATAAATGATTATTATTATATTTGTTAAGTGCTTATTATGTTTCAAGCCCCATTCTAAGCGCTGGGATAGGTTCAAGTTGGTCAGGTCATACATAACCCTGTACCGTGTGGGACAACAGGCATTGAATGCCCATTTTACAGATGAGGTGGGGTGTTGGTTGGGAGGGAGGTGGTGGGGCAGAGTCCCGGCCCTCTCCACCCCTCCTCCCTTAAGGCTCCCCTTGAGCAAGTCATTTAACTTCTCTGCCTCAGTTACCCTATCTGTAAAATGGGAATTAAGACAGTGAGCCCCACGTGGGAGAGAGACTGTGTCCAACCTGATTACCCTGTATCTATCCAAGAGCTTAGAAGAGTGCTTGCTACAGAGTAAGCACTTAACAAATACCATTATTATTATTATTATTATTATTTCCTGATGCATAATAATAATGGTATTTGTTAAGCACTTACTATGTGCAAAGCACTGTTCTAAGCGCTGGGGAGGTTACAAGGTGATCAGGTTGTCCCACGGGGGGTGGCTCACAGTTTTAATCCCCATTTTACAGATGAGGTAACTGAGGCACAGAGAAGTTAAGTAACTTGCCCAAAGTCACACAGCTGACAGTTGGCAGAGCCGGGATTTGAACCCATGACCTCTGACTCAAAGCCCGTGCTCTTTCCACTGAGCCACGCTGTTGGGGCAGCACAGTTAGCTCCTTCAGGACAGGGATCGGAGCTGCTACTATCTCTCTTCTCACCCAAACGCTTAGTTCAGTGCTCTGCTCACAATAGACTGTTAGCTCCTTTCCTCTTGTTTTGATCTCAGCGGTAATAAGCAGCAAACAAGTTCTTCCACCTTCCCCCCTCCCTCAACTTTCTCTCTCTCTCTCTCTTTCTCTCTCCTCAGAAATTCCCCTGCACTGGACATTCCTCTGCACTGGTCACGTCTACCATAAAATAAGACCATTATTTGACTCCCCCCCGCCCAACTCTTCACCTTCTCCACTCCCCTAACCTCCTCTTCTCCAAATGCTCCCAACTCCTTCATCTGTCCCCCAAAGTTCTTGCTGCTGGGCCCTTTGGGCTCCTTAAGTTCATCCACCGAACCAAGCTCTCAGAGACACTTGAGGAGGCTGGCTTGGCTCTCCCCAAATCCCAGAAGGGAAACTGAGGCAGAGCACAGATTAAGGATGGCCACCAGGTGAGCCGGACCCAGAGCGGAGCCCGGAAACTGAGCCGTCATCCCGACCCCTGGACCTCACCCCCTTGAGGCTGAAATGAGCTCTAGTGGCCTCTGACATTCGATGGCCAGACGCGAAGGGGACTGGGGCCCTTCCGCTTTCATGCCGGAAGCCCCGGGGATGGGAAATGAGAAAAGAGAGAGGGAGACATGGGGATTTACAGTGTGTGAGGTGACAGTGATAGATGGGAGTGGAGTTCTTCCAGCCATTCCTCTGGCCTCATGGAATATGTCAGAAGTGTTCCCAAACATTTCCTCTCTCTCTCTCTCCCCCCCCCCCCCCTCTCTCTCTCTCTCTCTCTCTCTCTCCCTTTCTCAAGGCAGACGGGATACGCACAGAGGTGTCATTTGCTGCCTGTCTCTTCTTGTCATTGATTTTTAAGTCGTTAATTAACGGTGGGTGTCAGCGGGGAAGATGAATTCTGTCCCAGGTCTCCCTTCCCTTTTGTTTTTGGATTGTAAACGTTATAGATCTCCCATGATGGAGGGGCAGGAGGTCAGAGGGCATGAGAGCATCCCTGAATATGGGATCTTCTGGCCCTGCACCCCCCCCCCCCCCCGCCCCGATCAGCCACCCGTGGTAGGCGGATCACTCAATAAGATGGGCATCCAGATCCCTCCCCCTACTTACCTGGCTTCGGATGGAGACCGTGGTTATGTGTGGACAGTGCTTCCTCTGTCAGAAACTGCCCCACGCCCATAGGTTGGTCTCCACCATCGGTCTGGAGATTATCCAGGGGCTTGCAGAATAAATCACACCCTTTCCAGAGTGTATAACCTCATGGGATGTGGGAGAAGCTAAGAGCACAGGCCTGAGGGCCAGAGGACCTCGGTTCTATTCTGATTCTGTTTCTTACCTACTATGTGACATTGGACATGCCACTTACCTTCTCTATGCTTGAGTTTCCACATCTGAAAAATGGGGCTCCTCCTCTCAGGATCATATCTGGAGAGTTTCCTGTACTCTGCCAGTCTCAGCTATGGGAGGGAGAGTCAAACAGAGGCATACCCATTCCATTCCTGGCTTGGGCAGTGGCTAGCGAGTGGAAGGCAATCTGCTACAAGTCAAAACTCATCTGTGCTGGGCAGCAGTGGCACAGGAAAGAGTTGAGAGTGGAGACACAAGTATACCGTGCGGAAGAAGGCAATGGTAAACCACTGTATTTTTCCAAGAAAACAAACTCTATGGATACACTACCAGAACAGTTGCAGATGGAGAGTAGGGTGTTCTGGGCGAGATGTGTCCATGGAGTCGCTATGGGTCAGAGATGACTTGACAGTGTACGACAACACAAGACCAAATGGGGATGCCATACCTGTTCTCTTTCCCTTAGGCTATGAGCCTGGGGTGAAACAGATACTGTGTCTGCCCTGATCACTTTAATACAGTTTAGAACAGTGCTTAAACAGTGCTTTGCAAAAATACCATTTCTAATTATTATTATTATCAATGGGTATAAGTTTGTCTCTTGCAGAGAGGAGACTGGAATTACTTCTTGTACTATAGGGCCTGGGGCATCGGGACTGCCCACCCCCATCCTCAAATTTTGCCCTGGGCTGATGGCCAGGAAGAAGGTTGGTCTGATTGCTGTGATCCTCATGATTCATAGGGCCAGGAGTGGCTCCCAAAAGCTGGGTACGGTGCTCCAAAAATCCTATTGAATCAATCAGTCAATCAGTTGATGTTACTTATTGAGTGCCTACTTTGTTCAGAGGATTCTTCAAAACACCTGGGAGAGTACAGTATAGATGATAGACACATTTCCTGCCCTAAAGGAGTTTACAGTCTAGTGGGAATTAAATGAATGGATGAGTGGATGAATGAATAAACGAATGAATTAATTAATGCATGAGAGAATGAATGCAAGTCCACTGGCTGAAAGATGACTCTAAAACCTGCTGTGGGTTCATGCCTTTACAGGCTCATCTTTCCCTCTGTAGACTCTCCAGAAGGCATGAGTAGTTGAAGCCCCCTTGATGCACTTTACAGGATGAACTTGCTGTTTTCTGGTCCGCCGTGTCATCGAGGCCCGTTCACTTCTTGTTTCTGGTTACAATACAGTAGGAACTCCTTCCCTTGGCTCAGAAAATGCTGCTCACTTCCCAGCGAATGTCCCAGCCTCCTTTGTCCCTCCCTTTCATACTGCTTCTCCCTACAGTTCTCACCATCCTGTGTAGCAGGCCTTCATTCCCACTGACTTTAACAGCACCACTTTTGCAGCTAGTTATTTACCAACTCTACTGTATTCTCTCAAGAGCTTAGTGTGGTTCTCTGCACACAGTAAGTGCTCAATAAATGCCACCGATTGACTGATTGGTTGGCAGGGTCATGGCACAATCTTCAAGGGATCAGAGAACCTTTCTCCTTCCCTAAACTTGGTTTTCCTCCTCCTCCCCTCTCCACCCTACCTCCCAACCCCATCATGTTCTGTCCTCTCCTCATCTCCTCTCTAGGTTACAGTCCAGAGTCCAACACGACCTAAAGGGGGAAGGTCTGGTGGGGGGGCAGGGGGACTCTGAGCCCCAACTTTCTACTCTGCTCCACTGTGACCACAGGGCTGCTGTCCACCCCTGAGGGGGATACTCACACATTTCTCTGGACAGAGAGATCAGGTTTGGGGGCTCTGACCTGGGCCACAGTGAAAAACAGACTCTTGCCAGCAAAGAAGCTGGTGGTGGCAGAAGGAGAAGGGGTGAAACAGTAGGAGGGGCAGATGTGGTTCCTCTCTGCTTCTCCCCCAAATCAGGCAGGAGAAGTGCAAGCCCCTATTCTACCCTCCAGTAATGGACTGGGATCGGGCTGACTCTGAGGCCTCTCTTCTACTTGAAGGAAGAATGGACCCCCTCCAAAAACACACATGCACGCACACACAAGGGGGTCTTGTCAGCCTCCTTTCAGGAACATATCTCTAAAGGTCCATTGGGAAGGGTAGGGTGAGTACGGAGGGCTGGGGAGGACTGGTGTGGCAGGGGGTGGTGGGGAAGAATCCCCCACTCCTTAGGTCTCCCCTCTCTTCTTCCCTGCCACGCTGCTTGTCAGTGTTTACTGGCCCAGCCTGAGGCATTAGCCACAGCCTCGCATTGACAGCCACCAGGGTGATGGATGGAAAGACTCGGACTTACCCAGCTTGGTCCCTTCACATCCTGGGGAGAGTGAGTGTGTGTCTTTGTGGTAGGGGGAGGTGTGCAGGGGCTGAGGGGGGGGAGCAACAGGGGATTCCAGACCTCTCATAGAAGATTGCAACATCAGGCTGGGTGGAGGGGCTAGTGCTGAGGGTTGGTGGGGAGCGGGGGGTTACAGGGAAGCAGGGAGTCACTGATGAAAAAACCTGAATTCTTGGAGCAGCAGATCAGTTCTGGCAATGCCCCCTCTCCCCTCCTGAGTCAGGGTACACTTTTCCAACTGCAGGACTTCAGGGCAGGGGCAGCCCCGGAAAACCACACCCCGGGCTTTGATTTCACCCTACAAAGTGAATGGGCACTGTCCTGGGTGTGCCATAGGCACTTAACATATCAATCAATCTCATTTATTGAGCACTTACTGTGCACAGAGCACTGTATTAAGTGTTAGGGAGAGTACACTATAATAATAGAACAGATACATTCCCTGCTCATAATGAGTTTACAGTCTAGAGGGAGAGACAGACATTAATATAAATAAATAAACGATACGGACATAAGTGCTGTGGGGCTGAGGGAGGAGTGGAAAAAAGAAGCAAATCCAACTGCAAGGGCGACGGCAATAGGGAGTAGAAAAGGAAATGAGACCTTAGTCAGGGAAGACCTCTTGGAGGAGATGTATCTTTAGTAAGGCTTTGAAGGTGGGGGAAGAGTGATTGTCAGACGGATATGAAGAGGGAGGTCATTCCAGGACAGTGGCAGGAGTTGGGCGAGACAGATGAGATGGAGGGACAGTGAATACATTGGTGTTAGAGTAGCGATTGCTTCTTGTATTGTTGTTATATTGTTTATTGTTATATTGTACTCTCCCAAGTGCTTAGTACAGTGCTCTGCACACAACAAGCGTTTCAATAAATATGAATTGAATGAATGAATAGCAATGTGAGCAGGCTGAGTTGTAGTAGGAGAGTAGCGAGATAAGGTCGGGGGGCAAGTTGAATGAGGACTTGATCAATATTGGGTCAGTCCCCTAGAATATCCAAATATCTCCCCCTGCCAGTGAGTAGGGGGTGGTTGCTTTCTGGGGTGCAGTGAGGGCGAAGGGCAGACCCGATCTCTCAATTCCAACCCCCATCCTCGCCTTCTCGCTCTGCCCTGTCCGCGCGCCCACGTCTTGGCCTGGGACATTCCCTAAAGAAATCAGGGTGCAGGTCAGTTAGGATTAGAACCCGCAAAAATCTCCCTCTCCCCACACACCAGTCCTGGGGTCTTCGCTCTTGTTCTTCTGCTCCCGAACCCAGGGGGATGAGACCCTCGGACAGTGGAGGGCGGACCGTAGATACCCCCCCAATTTCTTTGTCACCTTCCTCCCCTCCTCGCCTCCCATCCTACTTCCTTGCCACCCTCCATTCCTTCGCCACCTTTTTCTCCTCCCCTTCCTGCCCCCTCACCCTTCTCCCCTCCCTCCACCTCTCCTTCATTCAATCGTATTTATTGAGTGCTTACTATGTGCAGAGCACTATACTAAGTGCTTGGGAGAGTACAAGCACTAGAGAAGTTTAGAGAAGTAGCATGGCTTAGTGGAAAGACCCGGACTTTGGAGTCAGATGTCATGGGTACAAATCTCGGCTCTGCCAGTTGTCAGCTGTGTGACTTTGGGCAAGTCACCTCACTTCTCTGTGCCTCAGTTCCCTCATCTGTAAAATGGGGATTAAGACTGTGAGCCCCACATGGGACAACCTGATCACCTTGTATCCCCCCAGCACTTAGAACAGGGCTTTGCACATAGTAAGCGCTTAACAAATACCATCATTATTATTACAGTACAACAATAAACAGACACATTTGCTGCCCATGACAAGTTTACACTCTAGAGTTTACAAGGACACTGTAATCCCTCCCATCCCATAGCACCTCCTCTCTATCCTCCTCTCCTTTCCCTTCCACCTCCTTACCCTCCTCCCCTCCCTCTACCTCCCTTTCGCCACCCTTGTCCCCCCAAAATTCCCTTTGCCACTCTTCTGCTCTCCACCCCACACCTTCCCTGCTCGCCTCCACCAGCCAGATCCCAGGCCCAGGCCTGACCCGAACTAGGGCCGCCTGGCCCACGGTGACCTCGGCTGACTTTTAATCAGCTGGAGTTTATTTTCAGAAGCTGCAGAGAGGAATCCCTTCGGAGTCCCTCTCTCTGCAGCTCTCCGGTTGCAGGCTCCGCAGCCGGGCTAGAGATAAACCCAACACTTTCCCCTAATCCTCTTCAGATGCCTCCGAGGATGGTAGCAACTGATAAGGGGAGGGGAGACGTGGACTCTCCCCCAGGGGAGCTGCCCCTTACCCTTCACCCGAGTTGTCCCCCCAGCATCCCTGTGCACATCCCCACCCCCTGCTGAGCCTTCCCCCCCAACCCCGGCTCCCTTGGCACCCACTGGAATTCCACGCCAGAGTCGAGGCTGGAGTGGGGATGGGAAAAAAAACTTTACTCTTGGCTCCATGGGAGATTGAGGCCACAGGCCGGTCCACGAGTAATAATAATTCATAATAATAATTATGGTATTTGTTAAGTGCTTACTATGTGACAGGCACTGTACTAAGCTCTAATCAGGTTGGACACAGTCCCTGTCCCACATGGGGCTCACAGTCTCAATCCCCATTTTATAGATGAGGTAACTGAGGCCCAGAGAAGTTAAGTGACTTGCCCAAGGTCACACAGCAGACAAGTGGCAGAGCTGGGATTAGAACCCATAACCTTCTGACTCTCAGGCCCATGCTGGGAGAGTCACCATGCTACACCCCGCTGCTTTTCTACATCATGCTGTTTCTCTACTGGGAAGATACAAGATAATCAGGCTGGGCCCAATCTCTGTCCCACGGAAAGTCGCATTCTACAGGCAGAGGGAGAACAGGAATTTCATCCCCATTTTACAGATGAGGAAGTTGAGGCACAGAGAAGCTAAGGGACTTGTCCAAAGTCACACAGCAGGAGAGTGGAATAGCCGGAATTAGAACCCAGGTCTCCATGCTCTTTCCCTCTGGGTTCAATCCGAGTGTATCTTCAGCCTGGCTTAGGCCGGGGAGGCCTAAGCCCCCTTAAAGCCACCTCGCTCAGCCCTCTCTGAGCCCGGGGGACCACACAGCCCTACCCCAGAACCAGGCCAGGTCGTTCCTGGCCTGGACCCTGTTGTCCCAGGTCCGCCGTGGCCCCCCACTTCCATTTCCGGGACCCTGGGAGTCCCTAAGGCTTCTGAGGAGAATCTCTCACCCTTCTGCCATCAAGAACCTGGTGAGGGGGCGGGGGGGTCCTCTCCGTTCAAAGGACCGGAGCCCCCTCCCCGCTCCAGGGAGCACGGCGGGAAGGGCAGGAAGATAAGATTTCCAAGCGCCTTGAAACTGGAGCCAGGTCGGGGTTTCGCTCCCATAAACGGTCACTGGTTCGGAAGGAGGTGGGCGGCCATGAGGGAGGACATGGTCTGCGCCTCCCTCCCCCGCGGGGGGCTCCCAGCAGAGCGTGGAGGAGTTTGTCAAACTTTTCCCGGGGGTTACGAGCGGGTCAGGGAAGGTCCGGCCTGGGCCGCTCTCCCTGAGCAGAGGGGAGCCCCCTGTAGCCCGTGGGAATGGAGCCCGCATACCTGCTGTCTAAGCCCTGAAACATTCGGACTTCAGAGGGGTTTTCAGAAACCAAGTCTCCCCCACCACCAGCCCTCTCTGGAGGGTTACTAGGCTGGCACCCAGGCTGGGAGGGTGACAATCCCAGCCCCCCTCTGAGGGGTAGGGGGCGAGGGGGCTAACGGATGGGTCTGATTCAGCCAGTAGTGCAGGGGGGAATGAGCTCATTGTCTGGGGTTCGTTGACCCTTCTGTAGCCCGCGGTGGCCAGATCAAGTGGTGGCCAACCTGCAGAAGACAGACGTGGAGGCCCGGGGCTTAGCTGTACATGCTCCCACTAGCCAATAATAATAATAATACTAATTATTGTGGCATTTGTTAAGCACTTTCCAGGCACTGTAATAAACGCTGGGGTGGATAAAAGCAAATCGGGTTGGACACAGCCCCTGTCCTACATGGGGTTCACAATCTTAATTCCCATTTTGCAGATGAGGTAACCGAGGCACAGAGAAGTGAAGAGACTTGTCCAAGGCCAAACAACAGGCAAGTGGTGGACCCAGGATTAGAACCCAGTCCTTTTGACTCCTAGGCCCGTACTCTATCTACTAGGCCATACTGCTTCCATGCTAATAACCAGCTACCGAACACTACCAGTACACTTGGATCTGTACCCTATGGGCACTTGATGTTCACCTCAACCCCAGCCCCTCAGCATGTATGTCCATAGCCGTAGTTCATTTTTTCATACTATTATTCATTCAATCATATTCATTGAGTGCTTACTGTGTGCAGAACACTGTAGTAAGTACTTGGAAAGTACAGTTCAGCAATAAAGAGAGACAGTCCCTGACCACCCTGGGCTTACAGTCTAGAAGGGGGCAGACAGACATCAAAACAAGTAAACAGGCATCAATATAAATAAATATAATTATAGATATGTACATATATACATTAGTGCTGTGGGGCAGGGAGGGGGGAAAGAGTAAAGGGAGCGAGTCGAGGTGATGCGGAAGGGAAGGCGAGCTGAGGAAAAGCAGGGCTGAGTCTGGGAAGACCTCCTGGTACTAATGTCTGTCTCTCTTCTCTCGACCATAAGCTCCTTGTGGGCAGGGAATAATAATAATTATTATTATGGTATTTGTTAAGTGCTTACTATGTGCCAGGCACTGTATTAAGTGCTGGGGTGGATCCAAGCAAATGGAGTTGGACACAGTCCCTGTCCCATGTGGTGCTCGCAGCCTCAATCCCCATTTTACAGATGAGGTAACTGAAAGACAGAAAGCATTCAATAAATACCATTGATTGATTAATTGATTCACCGCACACAGTCAGGTTGCACACATTAAGGCACACTTGAGCACACCCAATCCAAGACCCCAGTCAAATACAAGTCTCCCCTTCATCCTGGAAAGCCGGGCTTCTAGTGGACAACTTCCTCTGAAAGCCCCAAGATGAGCAATGAGGCTGATGCAACAGTCAGCCAGGGCAGCATGGCCCAGTGAATAGAGTCAGAAGGGCATGGGTTCTAATCTTGGCTCTGGCACTTGTCTGCTGTATGACCTTGGTCAAGTCACTTCACTTCTCTGGGCCTCAGTTACCTCCTCTGTTAAAAGGGGATTAAGACCGTGTCTAAACTGATTAGCTTGTATCTACCCCAGTGCTTGACACTTAGTAAACACTTAACAAATACCATGAGAAGCAGCATGGCATAGTGGGTAGAGCACAGGCCTGGGAATCAGAAGGTCAAGGAAGGGCTCTAATTCCAGCTCCGCCACTTGTCTGTTGGGTGACCTTGGACCAGTCACTTAACTTCTCTGTGCCTCAGTTACATCCTCTGTAAAATGGGGATTGAGACTGTGAGCCCCACATGGGACAAGGGACTGTGTCCAACTTGGTTTGCTTGTATCCAACCCAGTGCTTAGTACAGTGCCTGGCACAAAGAAGTGCTTAACAAATACCATAACAATTATTATTAATTATTATTATCTGATGACCATCCAAAGGGAGAGGAAGGGACAGATCCTAGAACTGAATTAAATTCCTTCTTAAATTGTTTGGTTAGTAAACTCTGCTCCGGAAAGCAAATAAATAGCAAGCCCCTTTGGACTTTACTGCAAAAATGAATGCTACACTCAGCAGCAGAGGAAGGGGGGAAGAGTCTTGCAATGATTGTTGAGGAGAGAACACAGACAGCCCATGCTCACCCCCACCCCAGATCACCCTGAAGTGCAGCTAATATTGTTATATTGTATTTTCCCAAGTGCTTAGTACAGTGATCTGCATATTGTAAGCGCTCAATAAATACAATTGAATTAAATGTATGAACTGGGACAAAACGTGCATATAGCTCAGGAGATACTGTCCCCGCTTCTGGAAAACTATGTTAAGTGCAGATCTTATTGGAGGTAGGATGCCCTCTTCTCCATAATAATATTATGGTATTTGTTAAGCACTTACTATGTGCTTAACAAGAAACAGAAGAAGAAGCAGCATGACTCAGTGGAAAGACCATGGGCTTTGGGGTCAGAGGTCATGGGTTCAAACCTCAGCTCTGCCAATTGTCAGCTGTGTGACTTTGGGCAAGTCACTTAACTTCTCTGAGCCTCAGTTGCCTCATCTGTAAAATGGGGATTAAGACTGTGAGCCCCCCGTGGGACAACCTGATCACCCTGTAACCTCCCCAGCGCTTAGAACAGTGCTTTGCACATAGTAAGCACTTAATAAACACTATTATTATTATTATTATTATTTTATTTTTATTATTTTATTATTATTGTTATGTGTCAAGCGCTGTTCTAAGCACTGGGGTACATCCACGTAATCAGGTCAGACACAGTCCCTGTTCCACGTGGGGTCCTAGTCTAAGTAGGAGGGACAGCAGGTATTGAATGGCCCTAAACAGAAGCAGTGTGGCCTAGTGGAAAAATATGGGCCTAAGAGTCAGAAGACCTGGATTTCAGTCCGGGCTCCGCCTGTCTGATGTGTGACCTTGGGTGAGTCACTTCACTTCTCTGTGCCTCAGTTCCCTCACCTGGAAAATAGGGATTCAATACCCGTTCTTCCTCCTTCTTAGATTGTGTCGCCCATGTGGGACCTGATTATCTTGTATCTATCCCAGCACTTAGTAAGGCGTTTGAGAAATAGCAAGCCCTTAACAAACACCACAGTTACTGTCAGGGCCAATTTTCCACGTCCGAGTATCCTGACACAAGGTAAAAATGTCCACCCCGCCCCGTTTTTCACTTTTCTATAAAAGGATTCATTCATTCATTCAATCAATCGTATTTATTGAATGCTTACTGTGTGCAGAGCACTGTACTAAGCGCTTGGGAAGTACAAGTCGGTACCATATAGAGATGGTCCCTACCCAACAACAGGCTCACAGTCTAGAAGGGGGAGACAGACAACAAAACAAAAAATGTGGACAGGTGTCAAAATCGTCAGAACAAATAGAATTAAAGCTATATGCACATCATTAACAAAATAAATAGTAAATATGTACAAATAATACAGTAATAAATCTGTACAAATATATATACAGGTGCTGTGGGGAGGGGAAGGAGGTAGGGCAGGGGAGATGGGGAGGAGGAGAGGAAAAAGGGGGCTCAGTCTGGGAAGGTCTCCTGGAGGAGGTGAGCTCTCAGTAAGACTTTGAAAAGAGGAAGAGAGCTAGCTTGGCGGATGTGTGGAGGGAGGGCATTCCAGGCCAGGGGAAGGACGTGGGCTGGGGGTCGATGACGGGACAGGCGAGAATGAGGTACAGTGAGGAGGTTAGCAGCAGAGGAGCGGAGGGTGCGGGCTGGGCTGGAGAAGGAGAGAAGGGAGGTGAGGTAGGAGGGGGCGAGGGGATGGTGATTCAGTCTGTGTCACCCCAGTCATCAAGAACCTACAGCAGTTACCCATCCAACTCTGCATCAAACAGAAACTCCTTACCTCTGGCTTTAAAGCAGTCAATCAGCTTCCCCCTCCTACATTACCTTACTGATTTCCTATTACAACCTAACCCGCACACTTTGCTCCTCTAATGCCAACCTACTCACTGTACCTCGATCTCATCTATTTGCCACTGACTGCTTGCCCACATCCTGCCTCTGGCCTGGAACTGCCTCCCCCTTCATATACAATGGGTCATCACTCTCCCTTCTTTCAAAGCCTTACTAATGTCACATCTCTGTCAAGATGCCTTCCCCGACTAAACCCTCATTTCCTCTGCTCCCTCTTCCTGCTCCACCCCTCGTCTGCTGTATGACCTTGGGCAACTCACTTCACTTCTCAGTGCCTCAATTACCATGTCTATAAAATGGGGATTGAGACTGTGAGCCCCATGTGGGACGGAGACTGTGTCCAACCCGATTTGCTTGTATCCACCCCAGTGCTTAGAACAGTGCCTGGCACAAAGTAAGCACTTAACAAAGACCATAATTATTATTTGCACTTGGATCTCCCTCAGCTCCACAGCATTTATGGACACATTCATAATTTATTTTCATGTCTTTCTCCCCTTCTAGACTTGTAAGTTCCTTGTGGGTAGGGAACTCTTTTGTACTTTCCCAAGTGCTTAACACAGTATTCTGCACACAGCGAGCAGTCAATAAATACCACTAATTGAAGATTTTATGGTATTTGTTAAGCGCTTGTGCCAGACACCTTACTAAGTGCTGGGGTTGATTCAAGCTAGATGGAGTCTATGTCCCACATAGGGCTCACACTCTTAATCCCCCTTTTAGAGATGAAGTAACGGAGGCACAGAGAAAAGAAGTGAGTTGCCCTAGGTCACACAGCAGACAAGTAGCACAGCCGGGATTAGAATTAAGGACCTTCTGATTCCCAGGCAAGTGCTCTAAGCATTAGGCTACACCTTCCTCTGCTACCCTCAGGAGGCCTAATCCAGACTCTGCAGCCCCCTTTGGGCTTTCAGCAGAGATTTCAGGTTGACTGGTTAGTCTGAGCGGAAGCCTGTGTCCGCCAGACCCTCTCTAAGAGGCCGAACACCAGAAAACCCCTGCGCTTCACAGACTCAGCTTCCTCAGGCATTGGGATACCCAAGCCTTCATTTTCCCAGGTCTGCCCCGGGGCTCCTGAGAAACGTCAGAATCCAAGGAACGCCACACCTGGTGTCCCCGCTCCCAGCAGCTGGATGGCTTTGCAGTTTCCTTCCGTCCTTCACTCTACGTGGTCCGGATCGGGGAGAAATGTAGTGTGACGAGCCAGGTGTGGGGCGAGGAGCTGGATGACATCTGTCTCCTCTTTTTTACTGGTGGCCCCCATCTCAGAGGGGTGCTTTGATGCCAGGCAAATAGGGAGAGGAAATAAAGAAATCAATCCCAGCCGCCAACTCTGCGCAGCTTCCTGGAGCGGAGGGCCCAGGGAGTCGGCCCCTTCTCACCAAGGGGTGGGGCGGGGTGTCCTCTCTGTTTTCAGGAAACTTCCCACTTTACTCCTCTAATGCCAACCTAATCATTGAACCTCGATCTCATCTATCTTGTCACCGGCCCCTCACCCACATCCTCCCTTTGGGCTGGGACTCCCTACCCCTTCATGTCTGACAGACAATCACTCTCCCCATCTTCAAAGCCTTATTAAAATCTCATCTCTTTCAAGAGGCCTTCCCCAACTGAGACCTCGTGTTCTCTACTCCCTCTCCCTTCTGCTTCGCCCTTGCCTTTGGATTTGAACCCTTTATTCACCCCACCCTCAGCCCACGGCACTTACATAAATATCTGTAATTTATTTTAATGTTTGCCTTCCCCTCTAAAACGGAAGCTGCTTGTGGGCAGGAAACATATTCACCAACTCTGTTTATTGTACTCTGCCAAGCACTTATTACAGTGCTCTGCACAAAGTAAGTGCTCAATAAATATGATTGATTGATTAATTGATTCCCATTCAATGCTGGGTCCCAGCGTGACTTAGTGGAAGGAGCACGGGCTTGGGAGTCAGAGGTCATGGGTTCCAATCCTGGTTCTGCCACTGATCAGCTGTGTGACTTTGGGCAAATCGCTTGACTTCTCTGTGCCTCAGTTACTTCATCTGTAAAATGGGGTTTAAGACTGTGAGCCCCACGTGGGACAATCCAATTACCTTGTATCTCCCCCAGCGCTTAGAACAATGCTCGGCACATAGTAAGCAATTAACAAATGCCATCATTATTATTATAAAGGATCTGGTTCTCTACCAACCATTCAGGAAAGCGAGGTTCCTCTCTGCTGGCCATAAAGGGCAAGAGGGGGAGGAATCGAACCTGGGGATTTAGAAGAAAGATGACAGGAAGAGTGGTGCAGATCTTTTCCAACAGGTACCTCCTCTGGAATCGAGCTTGAAAGATAGTATCCTCCCTTCCTGGAGAAGGAAAATGAGGGAATGGGATTGATTGCTACCTGCATGGTTAAGACTAGTCAATTAATTAGTGGTATTTATCGAGTACTACTGTGTGCACATCACTGGACCAAGTATGTGGAAGACAGGTTCCCTGCCCACATGGAGTTTACAGTTTAGAGTGGGAGACAGACATTAATACAAATAAATTCATCACAGATAGGTACATAACTGTTGTGTGGCCGAGATGGGGGTGAATAGAGGGTGCAAATTGAAATTCAAGGACAACGTATAAGGGAGAGGGAAGTGGAAATGAGGCCTTGGTTGGGGGGAAAGCCTCTTGGAGGAGATGTGATTTTAATAAGGCTTTGAAGGTAGGGAGAGTGATGACCTGTCAGATATGAAGTGGGAGAGAGTTCCAAATGCAGGACATGGGTGAGGGTCCTAGAAGAATAGCCCAGTCCTCCTGGATCCATGCTAGACCAGATTGCGGACTGCCACTTGGCCCCTCCTAGATTAGAAGCGGCATGTCATAGTGGATAGAGCACAAACATGGGAGTCAGAAGGTCAGGGGTTCTAATCCTGTCTCCGCCATTTATCTGGTGGGTGACCTTGGGCAAGTCACTTTACTTCTGTGGGCCTCAGTTACCTCATCTGTAAAATGGGGATTGAGACTGTGAGCCCCACATGGGACAGGGATTGTGTGCAACCTTATTTGCTTGTATCCAGCCCAGCTCTTAGTACTGTGCCTGGCACATAGTAAGCGCTTAACAATTACCACAGTTATCATTAGAGAACCAGTGTGGCTCAGTGGCAAGAGAACAGACTTGGGAGTCAGAGGTCATGGGTTCTAATCCCGGCTCCGTCACTTATCAGCTGTGTGACTTTGGGCAAGTCACTTAACTTCTCTGTGCCTCAGTTACCTCATCTGTAAAAAATGGGGATTAAGATTGTGAGCCCCACTTGAGACATCCTGATCACCTTGTATTCCCCCAGTGCTTAGAACAGTGCTTTGCACATAGTAAGTACTTAACAAATACCATTATTATTATTATCAGTGGGGGAGGGGCACCCAAAAGACTCAAACACTGCTAGGAAAGCCTCAGGAGAGTTGGAGGTTAGACAACAAATAGAACTTTCTAGACTGCGAGCCTGTTTTTGGGTAGGGACCATTTCTATAAGTTGCCGATTTGTACTTCCGAAGCACTTAGTACAGTGCTCTGCACACAGTAAGCGCTCAATAAATACTATTGAATGAATGAATGGGTTGCGGAATCCAGGTGCAGCAGGGAGAGGAGTTTCCATCTCTGAACATCTTTCACTCCAGGAGTGATGTCCGCCCAGAGACAGAAGGATGGACAAGATGGCCTCTTGTCCAAAATTTGTTTTTCGGATTGAGAAAAAGGGGCTGAAATTTTTTTTATGGTATTTGTAAGCATTTACTATGTGTCGAACACTGTTCTAAGAGCAGGGGTAGGTACCAGTTAATTAGGTCAGCCACAGTCAGGTCATGGGTTCTAATCCTGCTCCACCATTTGGCTGCCGTGTGACCTTGGGCAAACCACTTCACTTCTCTGTGCCTCCATAACCTCATCTGTAAAATGGTGTTTGAGACTGTGAGCCCTACATGGGACATTTTGATGCTATTGTTGCCTGTCTACTTGTTTTGTTTTATTGTCTGTCTCCCCCTTCTAGACTGTGAGCCCCATTGTTAGGTAGGGATTGTTTCTATATGTTGCCGAATTGTACTTTCCAAGCGCTTAGTACAGTGCTCTGCACACAGTAAGTGCTCAATAAATACGATTGAATGAATGAATGACAAGGACTGTATCCAAACCGATTTTCTGGTACCCACCCCAGTGCTTAGTACAGTGCCTGGCACATAGTAGCGCTTAATGAATACCATATTATTATTAATTAATGATTATGGGGATGCTTTGGTCTATGCACACACAAGTGTGTGCATGAATGAGGGTGTGTGTGTGTACGTGTGTTTGTGGAGGGGTGTCATAAGTGTGCCCCCTCTCTGTCAGGCGTGCTGCTGGGGGCATGGAGGAGGGGACAAGTGTGGATGTGATTGCATTTGCTCTGGCCTGCCTCCGCCGCCCTCCTCCCCTCTCCCGGCCCTGAGTTCCCAGCTAAATCAAGACATCACAGCTGGGACACCCCAGGGCCGGGCCTGCTTAATTCAGTATCGAGCTCTTCCCACCCAGGCAACCTCACATCCTGCCCCTCACTGAACTTGTTGAGTTCAGTGTGTGTCCTTCCCCTGCCCGCCACAGGAAATTTATAATAATAATAATAATAATGAAAATGATGGTATTTGTTAAGCACGTACTATGTGCCAGGTACTGTTCTAAGCACTGGGGTTGGTACAAGTTTATCAGGTTGGACACAGTCCCTGTCCTACCTGGGGCTCACACTCTCAATCCCCATTTTTTACAGATGATGCAACTGAGGGCCAGAGAAGTTAAGTGGCTTGTCCAAGGTCACACAGCAGACATGTGGCAGAGCTGGGATTAGAACCCATGACCTTCTCACTCCCAGGCCCAGGCTCTATCCACTACGCCATGCCCTGCCTGGACAGTTTCCACCCTCCCCTGGCCAATGACATCTAGCCATCCGGTCTGACCTCTGGTCCTGCCCTGCCAACGCCTCACCCGCA
Source organism: Tachyglossus aculeatus (assembly GCF_015852505.1). Taxonomy (NCBI): domain Eukaryota; kingdom Metazoa; phylum Chordata; class Mammalia; order Monotremata; family Tachyglossidae; genus Tachyglossus; species Tachyglossus aculeatus. The sequence goes on along the minus strand of NC_052082.1, from coordinate 43,185,726 downwards.
GCCTGACTCTCCCCAGCCCTGCTCTCCACCCTGCTGCCTCCACAGCCCCACTAAAACCCCCAGTCCTGGGCTTCTGGTTATGGGTTCTAATTCAGACTCCACCACTTGTCTGCTGTGCGACCTTGGACAAGTCACTTCACTTCTCTGGACCTCAGTTACCTCATCTGTAAAATGTGGATTGAGACTGTGAGCCTCACATGGGATGGGGACTGTGTCCAACCCAATTTGGTTGTATCCACCCCAGTGCTTAGTACAGTGCCTGGCACATGGTAAGCGTGTAATGATAATAATAATAATAATGATGATGGTATTTGTTAAGCGCTTACTATGTGCCATACACTGTTCTAAGCACTGATCAAATACCACAATTATTGATTATTGTTAGGAATCTGAGTCCCTCATCTCCCTTGCCCTATGTCACCATGACTTCCCTTCCAAGCTCATCCTCCCCAACTCCTGAGCAGCAGGGAGAGATGAAGACTGTTGGCTCCAGGGTCCAGATGCAAGATTAACAAGGGAGGCTATTTGGGATTGTCTAGTCCCAAATTCTGAGTTCCAATCTCCACATCTCATGCCCCTAGCCCGGAACAGGGCAGCAGCAGTCAGACCGGGCTAATCCCGCCAGACCCTTAGGTCTTGAAGAAATCAGACTTTGGGCATGTATAACATCCTCACTTATCTCCCTCGAGGCTCCTGGGGCTCTTGGCTCCTTGAGGCATCTTTGCTGAGACCTTGGAGTGAGGCCAGGGAAGAGGGAGGAAGGGGCAAGATGAGGGTGGAGGGGAAAGGCCGAGAGGAGGAGGTTTTGTGAACTGGTTTGCAAAGCTGCCTTCAGCATTCCCGCCTTTCTCACTCAGATTCCTGTAATCCTCCACACTCATCACCTGACAGAGTTGGTCCAAGGCAACAGACCTGCCCTAGAGAAACCCCTCGCCTGCCAGCCTGGGGGTCTATTAGACGGCCCAGGTGAAGAGAAACCTCTTGTCATCCATCTTATCATCTGTCTTACTCCTGAGGGGGAAAGCGGAAAACTGCCTGAGTCTGGTCGGCATTTGGATTTATTTACACAGCCCAACTGATCCTGTCAGGGGAAGGGAGAACCCTGTGGGCTTTGCCCCTTCTCTTCATGTTTACTCTTCTTTGCTCCCCTCAGTCAATCAGTCAATCAATGGTATTTATTGAGCTCTTAGGCGTGCCGAGCACTGAAGTAAGCGATTGGGAGTGTCCAATGGGTTAGAGTTCGCAGACAGATCCCTACCCTTGAGGAGAGGTTGTTACGGTGGGAGAGATGGAGAAGGTGTCCTGAGCCCCGGGGAGGAAGGGAGGGAAGAGAGGACGGGCCACACCCATCCTTCCGAGCCCTCCCACCTCTATAAAACTTCTATCTGGTGGCAGACTGTGTTTGTGGATGATTGTCAAATCCACGCACGCAGCCGGATGGTGGCCGCAGATCAGTCCCAGCTCTCAATATAGAAGTATTTCTTTCTTTCTGATTTGTCTTTTCAAAGAGCTTTTCGGTTCAAATAACGATGATAACCTTTAAATTAGGAGCCAGCTGGTAAATTGCTCCTAAACACCAGAACTGGCTGAATCTGACCTATCACACATGTGAGAGAGAGAGGGAGGGAGAGAGAGAGAGAGAGAGGTAGGGAGAGAGCAGAAGAACTAGGAGGAGGAGAAGGGGAATGCTTTATTCTGTACAGTGGCATTTGGTTCCATGAGCACTTAGAAATCAGGGAGAAAGTGGGAAAAATTGGAGCGAGTTTAGCAGACAAAATTGAACGGTTGTGCTGTGCGGAGGCGCCTGGTACTTAAATGCAATAGCTGATCTAATCGCGTTCTCCAGGAAGCTTTTTGCTGCATTTTAGCACACAAAGCTTCTCCTTTCTCTCTTTTGTAGCTCGACCTGCTATTTAAGAAAGCAATGCACAAAAAAAAAAAATCGATACGCCTTCTCCGGCTTTCAGCCTTTCCCCCCAAAAGGTGTTTTTTGGGGGGAGCGTTTTGTCATTCATAAGCTGCCGTGACCAAATCCTTGACATCATTCGCGGCTCATATCGATCAGCTCCGTCCGAAGCACCAAAGGACAAATAGAAATCATTTGTCTGTCTTGGCTCCAAAACAGCAAAAGACAAAGGGAGCTGCCAGCCACCCGTGACAATCAGCAGCTGAAGGTATTAGCCAGAGGTCAAGTTCAGAGGTCAGAGGTCAAACAGGTTGTCATCAGTTTCTCACAGCTATCAGAGTGGGAGAGAGAATAAAAAAACCCACAAACAACCAGCTGGTTTTTATTAGCCAAAACCATCTCCGTGTGAAGGGTCCAGCAGGGCAAGGGCTCAGGGTCTCTCCTGTTCCCTGGAGATTGGTTGGGGGGGCTGCAGTTCGGAAATGCCCTTCAGCAAGAAGGGGGAAAGGGCAGAAGGGAGAGCCAGGAAAGGGTGTGTCAGGAGGGAGTGGGGGAAGGAGGAAAGAAAAGAGGAGGGGAAAAGAAAAAGGAGTGGGAAAGAGGAAGGGGAAAGTGGTATAGAGCTGAAGAGGAGAGGCAGAGACAAGGAACCTGTCCTTTCCACCATTTATAGTTATCAATTTCCTATGCACTCTGCATTGCCTATGTTCTTGTTACCGGCTTAATGTTAAAAGTGTTTGTTTGCTTTTCTTCCCCAACTCAAACACCCTCCACCCCCAATCTTCAATTGTACACTCCTGTGGGCAAGGAGTGTCTTTTATTCACTTTTCTAAGATCATTCCTGGTCCAACTTTCCCCACACTGTGAGCTTTAAGCAGTTTAAGCACTTGATATACACCCCACCCTCACTCCAAAGCCCTTTTTTTGAAATGGTACTACTTAAGGACTTACTATGTTCCAGGCACTGTACTAAGCACTGGGGTAATTACAAGATAATCAGGTTGGGCACACTCTCTCCTAGAGGAATCACAGTCTTAATCCCCATTTTACAGATGAGGTTACCAAGACACAGAGAAGCAAAGTGGCCTGCCCAGGGTCACACAGCGGACAAGTGGTGGAGCCGTAATTAGAACCCAGATTTTTTGACTCCCAGGGCTATGCTCCTTCCACTAGGCCACACTTCTTCTTATGTCACATGTCATGTCTTATGTTTGTCACTCATGTTCATAACCATAATTTATTTATTTATTTAATATCTGCCTCCCCCTCTAGATCGTGAGCTTCTTGTGGGAAAAGAGTAGGTTTCTACCAATTCTATAGTACTGTACTCTCCCAAGTGCTTTGTACTGTGCTCTGCGCACAATAGAGAAGCAGCGTGGCTTAGTGGAAAGAGCCCGGGCTTTGGAATCAGAGGTCATGGGTTCAAATCCCTGCTCCGCCAATTGTCAGCTGTGTGACTTTGGGCAAGTCACTTAACTTCTCTGGGCCTCAGTTACCTCATCTGTAAAATAGGGATTAAGACTGTGAGCCCTCTGTGGGGCAACCTGATCACCTTGTAGCTTCCCCAGCACTTAGAACAGTGCTTTGCACATAGTAAGCGCTTAATAAATGCCATCATTATTATTATTATATTAATAAGTGCTCAATAAATATCATCGATTGACCACTGATTGGAAAATCTCAGCTGCTATATATGAAGCTGGCCTCAAACCAATTGCCTTTACTCCCAAAACTGAGGAAAAGAGCAATTTCGCCTTAGACTGTGAGCCCCTTCGGGGACAGGGACTGTGTCTGACCTAATTAACTTGCAATAATAATAATAATGATGGTATTTATTAAGCGCTTACTATCTGCAAAGCACTGTTCTAAGTGCTGGGGGGGTTACAAGGTGATCAGGTTGTCCCAAGGGGGCTCACAGTCTTAATCCCCATTTTACAGATGAGGTAACTGAAGCCCAGAGAAGTTGAGTGACTTGCCCAAAGTCACACAGCTGACAAGTGGTGGGGCCGGGATTTGAACCTATGACCTCTGACTCCAAAACCCATGCTCTTTCCATTAAGCCACACTTATACCTCGGCACTTAGAATAGTCAATGACACATAGTAAGCACTTAACAAATACCATCAAAACAAACAATTAGTTCTGAGAGGTGAACATCTGAACTAAGGCAGCCTGGTCTCCCCGAAAGTCTGTCTCCATCTTAGCCAGCCAAGTTGCCGTGGAAGCACCTGATGCTTCTGCCAGTCAGTCAGTCAATCATATTTATTGAGCACTTACTATGTGCAGAGCACTTTACTAAGTGCTTGGGGGAATAAAATATAACAAAGGTATTCCCTGCCCACAGTGGACTTACAGTCCACAGTCTGCCATCTTGGGGAGAGTCTATGCCTCTTAAAGGCGTAACTTTCTGAACCAGCCTCCTGAAGGTGGATGGTTGGAGGGAGCTGTCTAGTAGTTGGTGTGTGACTGACTAATTGACCTGTGTATTCCCTCTGGGTTGTCCCAAGAAACAGTGTAGCGTAGAGGATAGAGCACAGGCCTGGAATTCCAAAGGACCTGGGTTCTAATGCTGCTTGTCTGCTGTGTGACCTTGGGCAAGTCACTTTACTTCTCTGGGCCTCAGTGACCTCATCTGTAAAATGGGGATTAAGACTGTGAGCATCATGTGGGACATGAACTGTGTCTAACCTGATTATCTTGTTTGTTTTAAGGTACTTGTTAAGCACTTACTATGTGTCAAACACTGTTCTAAGCGCAGGTGGAAGTACAAGGTAATTAGGTTGATGCAGTCCCTGTTCCACATGGGGGCTCACAGTCATCATCAATCGTATTTATTGAGCACTTACTGTGAGCAGAGCATTGTACTAAGTGCTTGGGAAGTACAAGTTGGCAACATATAGAGACAGTCCCTACCCAGCAGTGGGCTCACAGTCTAATAGGGGGAGACAGAGAACAAAACCAAACATACTAACAAAATAAAATAAATAGAATAGATATGTACAAGTAAAATAAATAAATACATAAATAGAGTAATAAATATATACAAACATATATACATATATACAGGTGCTGTGGGGAAGGGACAGTCTTAAGTAGGAGGGAAAACACGTATTGAATCCCCAATTTACAGTTGAGGAAACAGGCATAGAGAAGTTAAGTGACTTGCCCAAGGACACACAGCAAGCAAATCTTGTATCTATCCCAGTGCTTAGTACAGTGCCTGGCACATAGTAAATATCATTTAAAAAAATGCTGGGTATATCGGGAAATTACCTTTTTGGGATCTTAACAGATGTGGCAAATTCTTCTTCTTCTGGTCTTTTCCACTGAGAAATGCAACTTAAAAAAATGATATTAAGCAATTACAATGTGCCAGGCACTCTACTAAGTGCTAGGGTAGATGCAAGATAATCAGGTTGGACAGTCCCTGTCCCACATGGGGCTCACAGTCAAAATCCCCATTTAACAGATGAGGTAACTGGGCTACAGAGAAGTGAAGTGACTTGTTCCAGTTCACACAGCAGACAAGTGGCAGAGCCATGATTAGAAACCAGCTCCTCTAACGCCCAAGCTAGAGATGTTTCCACTAGGCCACACCACTTCTCAAATAGCCACCATCCTGGTCCTCCTAAAAATCCCACCTCCTCCAAGAAAACTTCTCTGATTAATTCCTGACATCCACATCATATTAAAAAAAATTATGTTATTTGTTAAGCACTTACTATGTGCCAAGCACTGTTCTAAGCACTGGGGTAGATACAAGGTATTCAGGTTGTCCCAGGTGGGGCTCGCAGTCTTAATTCCCAGGTGAGGTAACTGAGGCACAGAGAAGTTAAGGGGCTTGCTCAAGTCACACAGCAGACAAATGGCGGAGCTGAGATTAGAACCCATGTCCTCTGACTCCCAAGCCCGGGCTCCTTTCACTAAGCTGCTCAAAGCCTCCCTATCCCTTGAAAATTTGCCCAACCTCAACACTTCCATATATATGTATATTCAATAGTACATACACTGTGATTTATTCTCTGACATTTCATCCTGGCATATCCGTTCTACCCTCTATCTGATTCCTGTCCTTTCTACTACTCCCACTATTTATAAATATTTTGGAAACCTGCCTCTCCTTTAATTAAGTTCAGAGCTCTTTGTGGGCAGGAACAATGTCTTCTGCTTTTGTTGTACTTTCAATGTGGCTGTGTGTATATCTGTGTCACTGGGTGTTCAAGGGACATTGTGTATCACTGTTTTGTGACCCTGAGTGTGTGATTCATTAAATGCGATTGAATGAATGAATTGGCTGTATGTGACTGAAGCTATGTTAGTATGACCCTGTACTCACGTGTTAAACTGTGTTCATTAATCTGTGCATACATGGAGTCATTGGGTGTCTGTGAGACACTTGAGTTGGATGTCTCTGTTTTGCTGGGAGGTCTTGTGCAAGCACGAGTCATTGAGTCTCTAGAGCATGGGCTTGGGAGTTAGTGGATGTGGATTCTAATTCTGGCTCCTTCACTTGTCTGCTTTGTGACCTTGGGCAAGCCACTTATAATAATAATAATGATGGCATTTATTAAGTGCTTACTATGTGCAAAGCACTGTTCTACCCACTGGGGAGGTTACAAGGTGATCAGGTTGTCCCATGGGGGCTCAGTCTTAATCCCCATTTTACAGATGAGGGAACTGAGGCACAGAGAAGTGAAGTGACTTGCCCAAAGTCACACAGCTGACAATTGGCGGAGCCGGGATATGAACCCATGACCTCTGTCTCCAACGCCCAGTCTCTTTCCACTGAGCCACGCTGCTTCTCTATCTTCTCTTCTCTATCTTCTCTTATCTTCTTCTCATTTACCTCATCTGTAAAATGGGGATTAAGACCATGAGCCCCACATGGGACAACCTGATTACCTTGTCTCTACCCCAGATCTTAGAACAGTGCTTGGCTCATAATAAGCACTTAACAAATACCCTAATTATTATTATTATTATATGGCTTCTTATTTTGGGGATGCTATATGTCTTTGCTGGTCTTTGAGTATGTAAGTGATTTTCCATGTGACCCTGTTTAATGTAGGTCAATGTGTGCTTATGTGGCATTGTGTTTGTGTGTCACTGTGTGCCATAAGGACTTGTATATCTGTGTGGCTCCTACATAACTTATGGCATAGTGGATAGAGCATGAGCCTGGGAGTAAAGAGGTCATGGGTTCTAATCCTGGCTCTGCCACTTGTCTGTTGTGTGGCATTGGGCAAGTCACTTCACTCCTCTGGTCCTCAGTTACCTCTGCTGTATAATGGGGATTGAGACTGTGAGCCCCAAGTGGGACAGGGGCTGTATCCAATCCGATTTGCTAGTAACCACTCCAGCACTTAGTACAGTGCCTGGTACATAGTAAATTCTTGAATAACCAAAATGATTATTATTGTTTTTATTATTATCCCCTAAGTCCAGGTTCCCAGGTGCTCCCTGTTACCTTGGGGAGAGCTATTTTCACATTTTCCACAGGGATGTTGTCTGCACATTTCTCCTTCCCTTGTTTCCCACCACTTCTCCAGTCACCAAGTGGAGAGTTGAGAGGCAATTATCCAGATATTTCAGCCCCACCCAAATTGCTAGTTGCAAAATAACATTCTCTTGGTGAAGGGACTGTTGCCATTCGATTTGCTCATATCCACCACAGTGCTTTGTATAGTGCCTGGCACATAGTAAGCAAATACCATCATTAATAAATACCATCATCATTAGATTCACTCTCCCGTCCCCCGGCCCACAGCCTGCGAAGACTCGGTTTTCCGAGGAGTCTGCCTTGGCCCCGCTAGAAGAAATGGGGTACCAGAGCAGAGGCCACAATGGGCTGAACTTGAACTTGGGACCCAGCTGTGGGGAGTTTCCTACAGTCTCCTCGTTCCCATTCCCGGCCAAAATAGGGAGGCTTTCCCCACTGCTTTCAGGGGTGGTGCCGGGGATTTGAGCCTTCGGGGTCAGGATCAGAAACAACAGCCGCCAGGAAAAAAGAAGGAAGAAAGAAAATGATTTTAATTTGGGGGCTCAGAAATGGAGCTGATATTGAAAGTGAGTAAATTTTAATGAAACGGTGCAAAAATGACATCATTTACTCAGAAATCATTAATTTGTCAGCATTAATATTTCAGCTACACCATTGCCTGTCATTTTGTGCCTGCGATGACTGATAAATCTATAAAAGTGTGCTGCTAATTTACTGAATATTTATGTGCAGTGTCATGAGCAGAGTGGGCATGGAATTTATTTCGCTTCATGCTGGGGGGGAGAACTTTCTTCGCAAGCCTGCGTGGCTCATCCAACTTCCGAAATAAGGCGGGGGGAGGAGCAGAGCGGGTGGGCCAGGGCAGGTTCCACTTTGGTCCGGGCCTTTGCTTCGGTCAATATTCCACCTTGTAGCCCCTTGCTGACAAGATCCAGCCGCTATCTGCCTCTCTGCTCAGGGCTCCCAGCTTTGTCTCTAAAAAGGTCTCACAGAAGATAGAAAATGGGGTGGTGGGGGGCGTTGGGAACGGGGGTCAAGGGGAGACACCTGGCCCTTTAAATTATGGCTGAGGGTTGGGAAAAGAGAGAAAAATCAGTCTTTTTGAGCTTTCCTTCCCGAACATGGTTGCCTAGTTGTCCTCCTGTTCCTTTAGTGTGTTGACCTCTAAAATGGGTTTGCATTACAGTTGTCTGCATTTGTCATGCAATATGATCATCATCATCATTGAGAGGCAGTGTGGCCTAGTGGATAGAGCACAGGCCTGGGAGTCAGAGGACCTGGGTTCTAATCCTGCTCTGCCACTTGTCTACTGCATACCCTTGGGCAAGTCACTTAACTTCTCTGTGCCTCAGTTACCTCATCTGTAAAATGGGGATTAAGACTGTGAGCCCCAGGTGGGGTATGGACTGTATCCAACCTGATTGTGTCAACCCCAAGCTTAGTACAGTGCCTGGCATATAGTAAGTGCTTAACAAATGCCATAAAAAGAATCACAACGATATTAATGGTACTAAGTATTAATAGTGGAAGATTCTAAGCTTCTGTGGGCGGGGATAATAATAATAATAATTTTGGTATTTGTTAAGCGTTTACTATGTGTGTTCTAAGTGCTGGGGAGGATACAAGGTGATCAGGTTGTCCCCCGTGGGGCTCACACTCTTCATCCCCATTTTACAGATGAGGTAACTGAGGCCCAGAGAAGTGAAGTGACTTGCCCAAAGTCACACAGCTGACAATGGGCGTAGCCGGGATTTGAACCCATGACCTCTGACTCCAAAGCCCAGGCTCTTTTCCACTGAGCCACGGGGATCACATTTATTATATTGCATTATGTATTGTATTTTCCCAAATACTTCAGTCCAGCAGCAATTCCGAAGCAGCTTGGCCTAATGGATAGACCAAAGGCATGGGAGTCAGAAAGTCATGGGTTCTAATCCCAGCTCTGCCGCTTGTCTGCCATGTGTTTCCCTTGACTTCTACATGCCTCAGTTACTTCATCTGTAAAATGGGGATTAAGACTGTGAGCACCATGCAAGACAGGGACTGTGTCCAACCCAATTTTACTGTATTCACCCCAGTGCCTAGTACAGTACCTGGCACATAGTAAGCGCTTAACAAATATGATTATTATTATTATCATTACACACAGTAAGTGCTCAATAAATACTGATCAGTGTTTGTTAAGCACTTTCTATGTTCCAAGCACTGGGCTAAGTACTGGGCTAGAAACAGGATAATCAGGCCTGATACAGTCCTTGTTCCACACATGGTTCAAAGTCTAAGTGAGGAGAGAGGTAAAGGGAGGGTGTCCTTGCAAAAAGACGGGAGGGAGAAGAAGTCCTGAACTGAACACTTTCAAATATTGAGTACAGTGCTCTGCACATAGTAAGCGCTCAATAAATGCCACTGATTGATCTCACAGTCCTGGGAGTCAAAGCCAGAGAGAGGCAGCAGGTTCTAATCCCAGCTCCTCCACCTGTCTGCTGTGTGATCTTGGGCAAGTCACTTCACCGCTCTATGCCTCAGTTACCTCATCTGTAAAATGGGGATTAAGATTGCTAGCACCACATGGGACAGGAACTGTGTCCCAACCTGATTTGCTTGTATCCGCCACAGAGCTTAATAAATGCCTGGCATCTAGTAAGCACCTAACAACTACCACAATTATTATTATTATTATTATTATTATTATTTGGTTGCCTGAGTCACCCAGTAGATCGGTGACAGAGGCAGGATTGGAATGCCGGGCCCCAGTTTCCATGTCTGCGATCCTGGCCTTGGAAGGAAGCTGATGTCATTTGGGGACATACGGGGTTTCCTGGGGTCACCCCACAATTCTGCCCTGTGTCAGGGTCTCTGGGCCTGTCACCCCTCCTGTCCTGGCTCTGAGTCCTGGAGGCCGCCCCGACAATTAGTTGGAGTATTAATCCAGGAGCACATGGCGGCCTTGGTCTAATCACATTTCTCAATGGCTTCTGCGTAGCGTCGGATTGTACAGTATTAATATTTATTCCCGCTAATGTGCTGTGAAATGAGCCGGGGCCGCACCGCGCTCGTCCACAGAGAGCGCGGCAGAGAGGCCCTGCCCGCCGACATCCAGTCAGCTTCAGGAAGAGGGGATCTCTCCTGGGGAGGGGATGGGGTCCCGAGCTTCCACTCTCTGAGACTGGGGGATGGAGAATCAGCCAGTTTGGGGGAAAGGAAGAAGGGGCTGTTAGAAACACGATCAGAGAGTTGAGATCCATCCATGGTGACCCCCTCTTACCCAAGAGGCACCCTGTAATAATAATAATAGCAATAATAATAACTGTGGTATTTGTTAAGTGCTTCCTATGTGCCAGACACGGAACTAAGTGCTGGGATGGATACAAGCAAATCGGGTTGGACACAGTCCCTGTCCCAAATGGGGTTCACGGTCTCGATCCCCATTTTACAGATGAAGTAAATCATCATTGAGAATATCACCTAGAATAGCCACGTGGGCTCTGGTCAGCCTAGAGTTCCCCATGGTCATTGCGGCTTAGCGCCTAGAGCATGAGTCTGGAAGTCAGAAAGTCATAGGTTCTGACCCTCGTTCCGCCACTTGTCTTGTACATATTTACTATTCTATTTATTTCAGTTTGTTAATATGCTTTGTTTTGTTGTCTGTCTCCCCCTTCTAGACTGTGAGCCCGCTGTTGGGTAGGGACCGTTTCTGTATGTTGCCAACTTGTACTTCCCAAGCGCTTAGTACAGTGCTCTGCACACAGTAAGCGCTCAATAAACACGACTGAATGAATGAATGAATGCTAGTGACCTTGGGCAAGTCACTTCACTTCTCTGGGCCTCAGTTACCTCATCTGTAAAAGGGGGATTGAGACTGTGAGCTCTACCTGGGACAGGAACTGTATCCAACCCAATTCGCTTGTATTAACCCCACGCTTAGTACAGTGCCTGGTACATAGTAAACACTTAAAAAATACCATGATTATTATTATTATTATAATTATAGAGAAGCAGCATAGTGTGGTGGATAGAGCATGGGCCTGGGAATCAGAAGGACATGAGTTCTAATCCTGGCTCCGCCACTTGTCTGCTGTGTGACCTTGGGCAAATCACAAATGAACTTTACTTCTCTGGACCTCAGTTACCTCATCTGTAAAAAATGGGGATTAAGAGTGGGAGCCCAGTGTGGGACAGGGACTGTATCCAACTTAGTTAACTTGTATCTACCCCAGTGCTTCATTCATTCATTCAATCGTATTTATTGAGCACTTACTATGTGCAGAGCACTGTACTAAGCGCTTGGGAAGTACAAGTCGGCAACATATAGAGACGGTTCCTACCCAACAACGGGCTCACAGTCTAGAAGGGGGAGACAGACAACAAAACAAAACGAGGGCCTTAGGAGCCTGGGGGATGTGCCGCTGTGGGCTGGGGGTCCCAGAAACTCAGATCAGTGGGGCAGAGGGAGATGGAGTCTCAGAAGGTCTCAGGGACAGTTTCCCTTTTTTTAAATTCACTTAGCCCACCCTGCTAGCAGTAGGGTTTGGGGATTAGGGGAGAGTGAAGATGGAGGGGGTGTGGGGAGAAGGAGGAAAGAGAGGGTTTGAGGATGATAGGAAAGACAGAAGAGGTTTGGGACTTGGGGGTGAGAGGAGAGGGTAGAGTGGGGAGGAGTTGGGGGGGGCTGTGGTTTCCTTTCTTCCATAAAAGCTTTTACTCCCTCTACCTCGCCCCTAGCAGCCTTCCTGCTCCTCATCCATTTTATTCTTTCACTCAATTCCCTCTAGACTTTGAGTTCCTTATGGACAGAAAATGGATCTACCAATTCTGTCATATTATGCTCTCCCAAGGGCTTTGTACAATGCTCTGCACACAGTAACCACTCACTAAATACAAATGATTGATTGATAATTCCATTGCTTTGCTAAAAAGCCTCGGTTTGTGCCTGTTGAATGTGTCGTTCTCCAGTTCCAGCCAGAAATCCCACTGCTGAAGGTGCGAGGCTGCGAAGCCCATGGTTCCTGGTTTCCAAGGACTTCTGGGAGCAGCAGCCATTTCCTGAGGACCCCCCAAAGCCTTGTTCCGGCCAGGAGCCTCAGATTGGAGCACTCCCCAGGAACCCTGTGAGGAGAGAAGGAGGAAGAGGAGGAGGAGAAGGAGGAAGAGCACAGGCTGGACACTGAAGCTCCTCGCCCATGAAGATTGCAAGTCTGGGCCTTCAGGTGAGTGCTTATCAGCAAGGCTGGGATGATGGGCTCCTCAGGATCTGCTGGCGGGGGCCACGGGGTCACTCTCTCCTTTTCCTCCTCCTCCTCCTCCTCCACTCTCAAGGTTGGTGTGAACCTCAGGAGTTCTGAGTCTTTTCTCTTCACCCCATTCCAGCCTAGACTGGGCAGGGAATGTGTATGTTCATCATTATATTGTACATACCTAAGTGCTTACTACAGTGCTCTTTGCACAGTAAGCACTCAATAAATATGATGGACTGACTGATTCCTTTCCATCCAGCCCCTCTGGGCTCCAGGACCCAACTCCCCCTTCCTCTCAGATCCTGCCTCTTTGAGAAACAGCCCTGTGCCGGACTCCATTTCTTCAAAGGGAAATTTACCCATGCAATTTACCCATCCCTCACCTGGCAGGAAAATGCCTCTGAATAAAATCTTCTTATCCTCTCCTCCTCCCTAGTTCTGGTTTGGCCCGAGACTCCCTCTGCACACCACAACTGCACGGAAACCACCCTGAAACCGCACCAAAACCACACCAAAACTGCACCGCAGGTCATTATTCCTCACAAATTTGGACAGAAATATTTCCCATCGCCGGTGAGCGATCTGTTTCACTTCCCCACCCACCGCATTAGCCTCTGAATACTCTCATTATTCCATTACTAATTAGAAATGCTCTCAAATTGGCGGCTGCATTAAAGAGAAGACAGTGTGCGGAGCATATGGCATAATATCCTATTAATGAACACTCTAAATTCACACACGGGGCCGCTGCTCATTTCTTGCCCATGTCACCAGGCCTTTAAAAAAAATAGAAAGTAAAAGCAACCAAACCTTTTTTTCCCCCACTTCCTCTCTCTCCCCTCCTTTCCTCTTTCCCCTGGACACACATTGGGCCTGAATCATTTGGGGTACCAATCAATGGTTTTTATTAATGAAATGAAAGCTGTAAGAAGCAGTCTTGGAAAATTATCCCTCTGCCCCCATCCAGTTCCCCCAAACCCTTCCCCCCTCCAGAAACATCTTCCAAACTCCCAATCAGCTTTTTGACCTGGGGCACTAAGGCCTGGAATCTTCCTGGATTCCAGAATCGGACTCAAGGTTGTCTGAAATGCCAGGATTTGGGCCTGAATATTGGCAAGTAAATATTTGCAAGATAAAAATGTGGAAATGTTAGGCCTCCTTCCTCTTCTCCCACCCTTTCCACCTCCCCCACCATCATCACTAGGTAATGGCGGCAGCGAAGCCAATTTTTTTTTTAATGGTATTTGTTAAGCGCTTATGTACTATGTGCCAGGCACTGTTCTAAGCACTGAGATAGATACCAGATAATTCTGGGCATGGGTACTGAACTAGATGCTTGGGGGAATGCACTACAGGAAGACCAGAAGGCCATGCCCAAAGCACCAACCATTCAGATGGACATGTGGAATATATGGGCACAGAAATAAACCCAAAAGCTTATAAGCATGGATCAGGTGAGGGGGTTCATCATTATATTTATGGGTGTTCATAGCTACCCCCTATCTTACAACACTTATATACCTCTCTATTTTATGGTATTTGTTAAGCACTTTCTGTGTGCCAGTACTGTACTAAGCTCTGGGGTAGATACAAGCTAATCAGGTTGGACACAGTCCACGTCCCAAATAAGGGTCACAGTATTAATCCCCAATTTACAGATGAGGTAACTGAGGCCCAAAGAAGTGAAGTGACTTGCTTTTGATAGTATCTGTAATTTATTTTAATGCCTGTCTCCCCCCTGCTAGATGGTAAGCTCCTCATGGACAGGAGTCAGAGTCTCCTGACTCTCTTGAACCCTGCCAGGGGCCTAGTACAGTATTCTGCACATAGTAAGTGCTCAATAAATACCACTGATGGATCGATTACAGCTGGAGAGGAAAGAGGTGGAGGAAGAGTAAGTCACTTCACTTACATGTGCCTCAGTTACACTTACATGTGCATCTGTAAAATGGGGATTGAGACTGTGAGCCTTACATGGGATGGAAGTCCACAGGCGTCTTCAGTTAACTTCCCAATGCCCCACGCTGTACAAACCTAAGCAGTGTGGCTTAGTGGATAGAGCATGGGTATGGGAGTCAGAAGGATCTGAGTTCCTTCTGAGTTCCTCCACCACTTGTCTGCTGTGTGACCTTGGGGAAGTCACTTCACTTCTCTGGGCCTCAGTTCCCTCATCTGTGAAATGGGGATTGGGATTGTGAGGACTGCATGGGACAAGGGACTGTGTCCAACCTGATTTGCTTGTGTCCACCCTAGTGCTAAGTATAGTGCCTGGCACATAGTAAGTGGTTAACAAATACCATCATCATCATCATCATCCCTTTCCCTCCCTCTTCCTCCTCTTCCTTCCTGCCCTCTCTCTCCCTTTCCTTCCCTCACTCCCCCCCTCCCTTTTCCTTCCTCTTCCTCATCCCTCCATCCACCTCCCTTTCCACCTCCCTTTCCCTCCCTCTTCCTCCCTCTCCTTCCCACCACCCTTCCTCTCTCACCCCCTCCCATGAGTTCTAATCCCGGCTCCGCTACTTGTCTGCTGTGTGACCTTGGGCAAGTCACTTCACTTCTCTGGGCCTCAGTTCCCTCATCTGTAAAACAGGGATTGAGACTGTGAGCTCCACGGCTGTGACCAACCTGATTTTCTTGGATCCACCCTAGGTCTTAGTACAGTGCCTGGCGCATAGTAAGCACTTAACAAATGCCATCCTTATTATTATTACTATTATTATTATTACCTCTCTCTCCCTGATGAGAGCAGAGGGGGCTAATGTTGCACAGGGAGAGGGGAGTGTGGAGAGTGAAGGGGGCTGGAAGTGGGCGGGAGGGGGCTGGATACTGGGGGGAGAGGGGATGGCTGGGTGGGAGGAGCCTGGAAGGGTTTTAAAAGGGTAAAATATTTGATCTACCGAGAGATAGAAAATAAATGAGGATGGGATGACTTGGAGGCTGACCCGTTTGACATTCTTTAGAGGGAAGGGCTCTCCCGAAGGATCAGAAGAATTAGATTGCAAATTGAGGGAAGGGGGTGGTGGGGAAGGTAGAAAGGGGAAGTAAGCATGGGGGCCTGTGGATACTTGCATGGGGCCTTTAAAGGACCAGAACTTTGGACCAGGTTCCAGTCCGGCTTCCTGGCTCACTGTAGCAGGTTGAAAATCATGACCCTCTCCACCCTGCTCACGAACGTGTAATTCGATTTTCCTTTGTCAAAGTCTGCGAAAACCTTCCCCTGCCTGAATAAATAACCCTGCAGGGTGGCACTTGCTTTGTAAATAATTTTCAGTGGAACCCCTCTTGCTGGTAGGATGGAGAGTTGAGAACATCTATCAAGTCACACATTAAGAAAATCGCTTTCTCCCCCTAATTGTTACAGTAAAGCAGGCGCAGGGTTTCCTGGAGAGTGGTAGGCCAGCCCAACCTGGCTTGGCTCTGAGCATCGTTCTCTCCCTTCCTTTCCCCTCACCTTCCTTAGCCACCCTTCCTCAGCTGCAGTTGCTTCCGAGCTGTTTCGCTGGGGACTTGGCCTCCTGTTTGTTTATTTGTTGTCACTGAGTGGAGCTGGTCCAGCAGTTAGGCCCGCACCCGAATCGGAGTTGCCAAGCGGCTCCCAGCTGCAGCCTCCCGACCACAGCTGGGTCTGCTGCTGTCTGAAAAAGCTGAGAAACCGCAGGGGCTTTGTCCTCTCTGCTTCACCCCACCACGGTCCACAGGAGCCCGATATGTACACACACACACACACAAACACACTCATAGTCACACTAATTCACAGACAAACGTAGGTAATAATATAAATAATGATGGTATTTGTTAAGCACTTACTGTGTGCCAGACACTGTACTAAGCTCTGGGGTGAATACAAGCAAATTGAGTCCGACACAGTCCCTGTCCCAGGTGGGGCTCACAGTCTCAATCCTCATTTTACAGATGAGGTAACTGAGGCCCAGAGAAGTTTAGTGACTTGGCCAAGGTCACACAGCAGACAAGTGCCGGAGTCAAGATTCGAACCCATAACCTTCCGACTCCCAGGCCCGTGCTCTATCCACTATGCCATGTTGCTTCTCATATTTTCACAGACATATTTTCATAGACATATTTTCACACCCAAACTCACATAGTCCTTTCTTCCTTCATTCATTCATTCAATTGTATGTATTGAGCGCTTACTGTGTGCACAGCACTGTACTAAGCGCTTGGGAAGTACAAATCGGCAACATGTAGAGATGGTCCCTACCCGTTCATTCATTCAGTCATATTTATTGAGCGCTTACTCTGTGCAGCGCACTGTACTAAGCACTTGGGACAGTAGAACATAACAATAAACAGGCACGTTCCCTGCCCACGAGTTTACTGTCTGGGGTGGGGAGGCAGGCATTAATATAAGTAAATAAATCGCATTAATACCCGTCTCATCCATTCTCTTCTATCTCAAAATTATTTTGTGTCCATCAATCAATCAATGATATTTATTGAGGGCAGAGCACTGTACTAAGAGCTTTATTATGGTATTTGTTAAGCACTTACTATGTGCCAATTGTTCAGTCAGTCAGCAAGTGAATCATATTTATTGAGCACTAACTATGTAGAGCACTATTCTAAGTGCTTGGGAGAGTACGATATAATAATAGACCCATTCTCTGTCCATAAGGAGGTTAGAGTCTAGGTGGACTGCCAGGCACTGTGCAAAGTGCTAGGGTAGCTGCAAGCTAATCAGGGTGGACACAGCCCATGTCCTACATGGGGCTCACAATCTTAATCCCCATTTTACAGATGCGATAACTGAGGCACAAAGCAGAGAAATGGTGGAACGAGGACTAGACCCCACGTCCTTCTGACTCCCAACCCCATGCTTTATCCACTAGACCATGCTGCTTCACTTGGGCGAGTACAATATAATGGAAGGGAATATAATGTACACTATAAGTACAAGGGAAGCAGCGTGGCTCAGTGGAAAAAGTATGGGCATTGGAGTCAGAGGTCATGTGTTCAAATCCCAGCTCCGCCAACTGTCAGTTGTGTGACTTTGGGCAAGTCACTTAATTTCTCTGTGCCTCAGTTACCTCATCTGTAAAATGGGGATTAAAACTGTGAGCCCCCCGTGGGACAACCTGATCACCTTGTAACCTCCCCAGCGCTTAGAACAGTGCTTTGCACATAGTAAGCGCTTAACAAATACTACTACTATTACTATTATTATTATTATTATTATTATTATTATTATTATTATTATTATTACGGAGTTGGTAGACATGTTCCCTGCCCTGGACTGAAACCCTAACATTTCCACATCAGTTTCCTAAGGAATTGACTCCACTAGGTTAGGTCTAACATTTCCACATCAGTTTCCTAAGGAATTGACTCCACCAGGTTAGGTCTTAGTGAGGAGGAAGATGATGAGGAGGAGGAGGAGAAGGTAGGGCAAGGGAATACAGAGGAGTTATTCCTGGTTTTCTGCCTTTAAGAAGCAGCTGGACTCAGAGGCACAGAGAAGGAAAGTGACTGACCCAAGGTCACACAACAGGCAAGTGGCAGAGCCAGGATTAGAATCCAGGTCCTCCGACTCCCAGGCCTGTGAGCTTTCCACTAGGCCACGCTGCTTCTCAGCTAGTGCTTCAGAAATAGGGCACGGAAGATAATGTAAAAATAAAATAATCCTGGTGCTTACGTGGTGCAGAAATGCTGAATAGGCAGTAGGGGGGGATATAAGAAGGGGAGATTACAAATTCAAGGGGAGGGAGGGAGGCAGGGGAATGGGGGAAAATTAGAGGGGGCCGCATCCATCCCCCGAGTGGGAAGGCACGGGGGGATAATATCACAGTCTGCTCTGTCCTAGGGCTGGAATGCCGGATAGCTCCAAGGAACCTGAGAAGCAGCGTGGCCTAGTAGAATAAACACAGCCTGGAAGTCAGAGGACCTGGGTTCTAATCCCAATTTGGCCACTTGCCTGATGTGGGACTTCGGGCCAGTTATGTAGCGGCTCTGTGCCTCGGTTTCCTCATCAGAAAAATGGGGGGTCAATCCCTGTTGTCCTTCCTACTTAGACTGTGAGCCCCATGTGGAACAGGGACTGTGTCCCACCTGATTGTCTTGTATATATTCCAGCACTGGGCACAGAGTAGACACATACCAAATACTACAATTATCATTATCATTGAGGAGCCATGCATGCCCTAATCTCTAGGGTGCGGGTGGAATTGACAAGGGGCAAGGGGGTTTGGGGAGGTGGGGTGAGAAGAGGAAGTGAGGTTGTGGAAGAGGGCGCTTGGGGGAGGGGTAAACCCACGGAACAAGGCTGTGTTTTCCTGCCCATTGCAGCTGGACACTTGGTAGGGGTCCTTTGGCCTCCATCTCTGAACTTGGAGCAGAATGTTTGAAGGCCTAAGGAACAGCAAGGAGCCAGTCCTAACTGAAACAGATCTGTTCATGAGTGTGCATGACCTGTGGGGGTGTGTCTTTGCATGGATTTGGGGGCTCTGGGGATTCCTTGTGTCTGTGTTTTCAGTGTACGAGCCCTGTGTACCATATACATCTGCCGGATTCTGTACACACTCTTCACACTCTGTGTATGCACACGCGGGTATGTGTACACACACCCCTTGTGTGCACTGAATGAATCAATCAAATGATGATGACGATGGCATTTGTTAAGTGCTTACTATGTGCGAAACACTGTTCTAAGTGCTAGGGTAGATACGAGGTAATCAGGTCGTACTACTTGGGTCATACAGTCTTAATCCCCATTTTACAGATGCAGTAACTGAGGCACAGAGAAGTTAAGTGACTTGCCCAAAGTGGTATTGACTGAGCACTTGTGTGCAGAGCACTATACTAAGCAATAGGAGAGTGCAATATAATAGAATCGGTAGACGCAATCCCTGCCCACAAGGAGCTTACAGTCTACAGGAGGACGGGTCTGCTCTATATGTATGTACTCCACAAGTACGACTGCATGTGCAAATATGTGTGGACATTTACAGTCACCCGGCTCCTTTATGGACGTCATGTTCCTATCCCCGGGCGTTCTGCATTGGAATTCACCCCTCCGCCAGCCTATTACACGTTCGCTAACTCTCAGCCATCTGATTTATATTCATTAACCAGTACTAGACAGCGGCAGCGGCATATAACTTCAACACTGGACATGCCTCGATCGACAAGCGGCCTGCATTTCAGTTCATTAAGGGGCGGTAATTGTTGTCCGGGACAAGGGTCCCCGGGGCATGGGCTTGTAAAGTAAGTTTCTCTCCGACCTCTCCCGTGCCCGTGGACCCTGACTGCCCGGCCTCCGTGTGGCAAAGTGACCAGAGTTACAGGGTGGGGAAATGCCTGGGGCAGGCTGGAGGGAGAGGAGGGTTATAAGTGGATAGGCAGTGGTGGAAGGTGGGGGAAGGAGGGGGTTCTCTTTTCTCCAGAGAGGGGGCTGGGAGCCCTGGAGCTTGAAAGCGAGGCTCGTGATGGCTGAGGGGTGCTAGGGTTAGGCAGGCCAAACCGGCTGGTTCTGGGCAGCCTTGCCCCTACTGACCACATGCTGAGACTCCCCTCCACCCAACCCATGACCCCCTTGGAGTTCAGCTCAAGCCTCTGCGCCTTCTGGGGGCTGCAGGCTCTGGAGATGAAGGTTCTTAAGGGCGGGGGTCCCAGATCGGGTACCAATGGGAGTTGGACCATTCATTCATCCATTCAGTTATATTTATCGAACACTTACAGCGTACAGGCACTGTACTAAGCACTTAGGAGAGTACAATAAAACAAGAAATGGACACATTCCCTGTCCACGACAGCTTGTAGTCTAGAGGGATTGGGACGGGGTGGGATTGGGACTGGCTGACAAAGTTCCTAGTTAGGCTTTGTGCCCAGATTTTTCATTCGTTCATTCAATCATATTTATTGAGCACTTACTGTATGCAGAGCACTGTACTAAGCGCTTGGAAAGTACCATTCTCTTAGAAAGTAGAATTCAAATTTTTGGATTTCCTGCCTCAGCTCTTGTATTCAGGTCGTGGTTACCTGGGCTGGCCAGGTAATAGCTGTCTCCTAGCCTGGACTGCAGGCCCAGATTGGACACTCCAGGCCCTGCCCCTCCTTAGCCTCAGCCTGATCTCAACCCCAAGTGGGATAGGGGCTCCTTGCTTAACCCTGGGTCTGTGTGTCCCTCTGTGTTTGTGGTGCCCTGGGCCCTCTTTGTATTTATGTGTCCCCGTGGTCCTATATAATAATAATAATTTGTTAAGCACTCACTATGTGCCAGGCACTGTACTAAGTGCTGAGGTGGATAGAAGCAAATCATGTTGGCCACAGTCCCTATCCCATGTGGGGCTCACAATCTCAATCCCCATTTTACAGGTGAGGGAACTGAGGCACAAAGAAGTGAAATGACTTGGCCAAGGTTACACAGCAGATAAGTGGCAGAGCCAGCATTAGAACCCATGACCTTTTGACTCCCAGGACTGTGCTCTATCCACTACACCACACTGCTTCTCTGTGTCTGCAAGTGTCTATATGTGTCTGCATGTACACCTGCCAGGATCCAAGGGTCTTTCATTTTCCCCCAGCCCCATCCTCAGGAGTCGCATGGATGTTCGCCTATTCCAGAGGCTCTGAAGAAACAGGAGGATCTGTGGCAAAACACAAGGGAACCAAATAGCACAAATTGCTCCGTGTGGAAGTAGGGGAATTAGACTGGGGAGTTTACCACTTCTTTCCTGCTATGGAGCCGACCCTTTCGGCCACCTCCCAGTGCAGAACGAACTGTGTCATGGACTGGATTTCCCTTGACACGCCCCTCTGCTGAGTGCCCATGCTCCAAGCAATCAATCATCGATCAATCAATCAAATTTACTGAGCACTATACTAAGCATTTGGGAGAATATAATTCAGTAGAGTTGCTAGGCTCCATCCTCTCCCTGAAGGAGCTTACAGTCTAATCAGGGAGCCAGACATTAAAATAAATTATAGATAGAGGAAAAAAGAGATTATGAAGTGAAGTATACAAATGCCTTAGGGCTGGGGGTAAGGGTGGGGTAAGTACCAAAGTGCTTAGGGGTACAGACACAGTTCCCCTTGACCCCTGAGTCACCCAATTCCTGGCTAAGGTGGTCCCATCTCCTGCTTTTGACCAGACAGTCCTTCTTTTGAGCTATATTTTTCATTACCCTCCAGAATATTTGGGGCCATGAAAAGTCCTTTTCTAGAAAACAATGAACTTGAATGTCCTGCATTTATTATTGCACCAGCAGACCAGTTCAGGGTCACCTATTTCCAGTAAAGAATATCAAGTGACCAGTGACAATAGGATCAGTTTTATTCATGATAATGGAGAAATAGGAAAAGTCTCTTCCAACCCAGGTTGTTAAAGAAAATATGTATTTATAGATAGGGGGTGAGCGTTTCTATTGAATAAGTATTCTTTTCTTGTAAACCCATTTTTTATTTATCAGCTCCTTTTATTCCTGTGATGCTAAGCAAATTTGTCAGGTATCGTAGCAGGGTGTTTAGAGCTTAAGTCGTCATTATCTTTAAACCAAATAAATAGAGAATATTAATTGAAAATTTGCAGGCCCGTAAGGAGATTTGGAAAGATATAAGAAAGCACAAGCCAATCCTGAGTAATTTGCTCAGCCAACCAAAATGGGGTTTAAATTATTTGGCTGAGGAAGATTTGGGGGGGGGGGGGTATCCAAACTGGATTGTCCCACCTTGAACTCCAGGAAATGGGGATGTGTGTGTGTGTGTGTGTGTGTGTGTGTGTGTGTGTGTGTGTGTGTGTGTGTGTGTGAGAGAGAGAGAGAGAGAGAGAGAGAGAGAGAGAGAGAGCCAGCCATGTGGAGGTTCACACCACAGCTGGGCTCCCCAGTTTTAGGCGCTGGAGTGAGGCTGGGAAACTCTGGTGTTGCCCTGGTCTTATGCTACAATTTTTCCACTAGACCTGCTCCTTTTTGCTTTATTCCATTTTTCTGGTACTCTCCCAAGCACTTGGTACAGTGCCCTGCACACAGTAAGCACTTAATAAATATAACTGATTGATTGATTCATTCATTCATCACAGTACTGGGTCCTGGATAAATCACCAAACACACCAGATTGCAGGAACTGGAAAGAGAAGGGAGAGCCACAGCACTCCTCTCTCTTTCCCTAATACTACTACTAATAATAATATATGTTAAGTGCTTACTATGTGCCAAGAACTGTAGTAGACACAAGATAATCAGGTCAGGCACAGCTCCTGTCCCACATGGGGCTCACAGTCTAAAGGGGAGGGAGAACAGATATGGAATTCCCATTTTACAGATGAGAAAGCTGAAGCCCAGAAAAGTTAAGTGACTTTCCCGAGATCCTGCAATAGTCAAATGGTGGAGTGGGTATTGAGCTCTCCCAAGACCTTAGTACAATGCTTTGCACACAGTAAGCGCTCAATAAATATGATTGAATGAATGAACCCTGGCCTTCTGTGCTCTTTCCACCAGGCCATACGCTCTTCTTTCCCACCAGGCCCTGCTTTTTTGCCGCTCTAGCCAAACTCTAGCTAGCCTCTTCGATTTTCTTCTCCTTCCCTTTCACTTCTTCTGTTCCTCTTTCCTCTGTCCCTACTCCCTACCATCCTTTCTCCATCCCCCCCCCCCCCCCACTTCTGCTTCTCCCCTCCCTTCTCCTCCCCTCTAGCTCCCTGTTTTGGCTCTTCCTCCTCTTTGCAGTCCGAGGCCCCCCAGCATCCATCCTGCTTGGCCAAAGTCAACCGGCTGAGATCGGATCTGAGCCCCAGGCCTGGCTACATCTCCTTC
The DNA here is from genome assembly GCF_015852505.1 of Tachyglossus aculeatus. Taxonomy (NCBI): domain Eukaryota; kingdom Metazoa; phylum Chordata; class Mammalia; order Monotremata; family Tachyglossidae; genus Tachyglossus; species Tachyglossus aculeatus. Next base: position 43,162,323 of record NC_052082.1, on the reverse strand, counting down.
CTCAAAGGGACTGACCCCACACATACTCATGTTCCAACTTCTCACACCCCCATACTGACCTTTCACACACATCTGTTGGCATCTCACACACACACACACACGCACACATACACACCTCTCACACATCGCTGCAGACCTCACACCCAGCCCCAGTCACGCACACACTCTCACACAGATCTCACACGCACAACTGGTTTCTCAAACACTCATGCTGACATCTCACTTATCCCTGTGCAAACCTTCCCCTGGCACATCCTGGTCTCACACCAGTTGGGGAACAAAGCCGCTGGGGCTCCCGGGGGAGGAATTCAGTCTGGTGCTCTTCCCAGCCCAGGTGTCGGATTGAAGAAGCATCAGCCGAGGAGGATAGCCCAAGATGCATTTTTCTCTGGACTCACCCAATGTGAGAGCTCACTCCTAGTTCACCACACTGTTGCCTCATGACCAGACCGGCCAGGTTTCAGTTCTCCACATTTTTAAAGCCCTTCAAAAGTCTCACTTCCTCCAGCAGGCCTTCTCCAATTAATTCCCAACACCCTAAGTCATATCTACCTAAGGCCATAACATATTTATTCCCATCTTCAGCACTTATGTATGCATATCTGTTTGTACGTTTAATTATTTATTCTGATTTATTCAGATATTTCATCCTGGCATATTTGTTCTATCCCCTCTCTGATCTAGGTTACTCCTTCTGCTCTGCTATTCATAAATATTTTCATGTCTGTCACTTCCATTATATTGAGAGCTACCTATAGACAGGGAATGTGTGTTTGTTGTACTTCTTTCCCAAGCACTTGGTATACTTCACTCAGTAAGCCCTCAATAAATGCCACTGCTGTTGCTACTATTACTACTACTACTACTACTAATAATAATGATGGTATTTGTTAAGTGCTTACTATGTGTCCAATACTACTACTATGCCCCAACCCAAAGCAACAGATTTCTCCCCTACTAGAGTGTAAACTCCTTGAAGGCAGAGATTATGAATACTTAGTCCATTGTATCAACCCAAGCATTTAGTACAGTGTTCTGTACACATTAAGTGTTCAGTAAATACCATTTTTTGATGTTTGACTTAGGATAGAACAAACTTTAAGATGTTTATTAGGAAAAAAACCAAAATACACTAAAAACCTTGATAGTCATACTACAAGGTCCTCTTGACTATTGTCCTAAAAGCTACCTGTGTCCATGGCAACATAGTAGTAGTAGTAGTAATAGTAGAAGTAGTAGTAGTAGTAGCAGCATTTATTGATCTCTCATTAGGTTCAGTGGATTTTACTAATCACTTGGGAGAGTTCAATAGAATTAATGACCATAATCCGTGCTCTCAAGGAGTTTATAGTCCAGCTGGTAATCATCCCAAAAACCATTCTGACACTGGTATATAAATTACTTCAATTATTTATTCATATTACTGTCTGTTTCCCCCTCTAGACTGTGATCTCATCGTTGATAGGGAACGTATCTGCTAATTCTGTTGTATTGTGCTCTCCCAAGTGCAGTGCTCTACACATAGTAAGTGGTCAATAAATACTTTCAATTGATTAATTGATCCATCATTCCTGCTTCCTTTGCGTTCCATGACCCCATTCAACCACAACCAGAGACTTTCATTGTCTCCGCAAAGAATTTAGTAGAGATGATGGGCTGGAGGGAAAGGAGGCCATCTGAAGCAGGAAAAATGTGCTGCCTCTTCCACTTCTAAATGACATCACTGTGTTATGTCACATGCCCATGTGGCAGTCTTTATGACATCACTGCATTAAACTATGTGGACTAGTGGGTACAGCATGGCCTGGGAATCAGAAGGACCTGGGTTCTAATCCCGGCTCCACCACCTGTCTGCTGTATAACCATGGGCAAGTCACTTCATTTCTCTGTGCCTCCATTACCTTGATTGTAAAATGGGGATTAAGACCATGAGACAGGGACTTTGTCTAACATGACTAGCTTCTATCTAGTCCAGTGCTCAGTACAGTGGCTGGCACATAATAAGTGCTTAAGAAATACCATTAAAAAAAACTGCAGGCATACGCAGTACTCCAATGAGATGGCATGACACGTTCCTTCTGGCTAATTCATTCATTCATTCAATCATATTTATTGAGCGCTTACTGTGTGCAGAGCACTGTACTAAGCACTTGGGAAGTACAAGTTGGCAACATCTAGAGATGGTCCCTACCCAACAGTGGGCTCACAGTCTATAAGGGGGAGACAGACAACAAAACAAAACATATTAACAAAATAAAATAAATAGAATAAATATGTACAAACATATATACATGTGCTGTGGGGAGGGGAAGGAGGAAAGACGGGGGAGGGGGAGGAGGGGGAGAGGAAGGAGGGGGCTCAGTCTGGGAAGGCCTCATTCATTCAGTCGTATTTATTGAGTGCTTACTGTGAGCATAGCACTGTACTAAGCGCTTGGGAAGTACAATAATGTCATGCAGAATCCTATTTGACCCCCAAATCTAGACCTCCAAACCAATCCAGAGGATCCCTTACTCACACTGCATTGTGTTCCCCTCCCAAATCCCAGGCACCACTTCTGTCTCAGGCCGGGGGCTTTCTGATTTTTCACCACCGCCCCCATTGGGTTCCATGCTGCTAACCCCTTTCCTCCCTATATCAGGAGCTGCCCCCTCTGACCTGGTGCCCTGATGAGATTGCCTAATAATAACAATGATGATGATGGTATTGTTAAGCCCTTACTATGTGTCACTCTACTGTTCTAAGCGCTAGAATAGATACAAGCTAATCAGGTTGGATATAGTCCCTGTCCCAAGTGGGTCTCGCAGACCTAATCCCCATTTTGCAGATAAGGTCACTGAGGCCTAGAGAAGTGATGTGCCTTGCCCAAGGGCATCCAGCAGACAAGTGATGGAGCTGGGATTAGAGCCCAGGTCCTTCGGACTCCCAGGCACATGTTCTATCCTCTGGGCCACAGTGCTTCTCCAGACAGCCTGGTTTAGTGCTGCCTGAAGAAAATCCTGTGGTGTGTGAGTGGGTCTGAGGTGGGGGGGGGGGGGGGGGGGGGGGAGGGAAGAGAGAGAGAGAGAGAGAGAGAGAGAGAGAGAGAGAGAGAGAGAGAGAGAGAGAGAGAGAGTGTGCACCGCGCACGCCTGTACCAGAGACCGGGAGTAGTTGAATGGATTTGGGAGAGAACTGCCTTGAACATTTAAGGTCCTGAACCTGGTCTCCATTGTCATAAGGCATTACATGGGAAAGAAAGTGCAGGTGAGTGAGAGTCCCCCTCCAAATCTGGGTGGACTCTGGGGCCTGGGAGGGGCCTGGAGTCCACGCACAGCCCAACCAAAGAAAAACGTCCAGGAAAAGGCCAAAAAGAAGCTTCCAGCACTCACCCCCATCTCCTTCTGCCTCTCATCTGAAATAAAAATTAAAGAGTTATTAGGAGTTTCATTAGGGGTGAGCGAGTTGGTAATGAAATTACATTTCAGCTTCTTCTCCATCCCCATCAAGATTAAGTGGTTTGATCAATGATGTTCACACAATTAATTCTGCTGATTGCCAAGGGTGATGGTATTGACAGCCACATTTCACACCTTGAGCTTTGTCTCTGGACCAAAACGTGTTGGGGTGGGGGTGGGGCAGAGGTGGAAGTGGCCAGGGGAAGGGCTGGCTTCAGGAGGGTGAAATCCAAATGGGTTTGAAGGGGGAGGGTCCCGGGTGGATTCGGGACAGAGGGGTGGGGTTGAGAGTCTGTGTCTGTGGCGGGGGGGCGGGGGGGGGGGGGTCCCTGGGTGAAGGAAATGTGTGGGCAGAGATTCAGATTCAAACCCCAACTTTGTCTCTAGTGGAACATGGAACCCAGTTCCAGGAAGGCCGAGAGACCTGAGAGAAAGATATAGAGGATGAGAGACAGAGAGACATGCAGAGAGGGGGAAGGAGGAAGATACAGAGAGACACAGAGAGAGAGATGGAGGGAGGGAGGAAGATATAGAAAGAAAGAGAGACAGGTAGGAAGGTCAACATCCCAGAGAGGAGGAATCAGCAGGGACTGAGACAAGGACAGAGGCAAGGCAGAGAACAATGAGATTTATATACTCTTCTTCCTCTTGTCTAACGGGGCTGCTGAGGTGGAACCAGCTCCTCGGAGGCACTGATAGTGCTCCAGTTAGAGGGGCTACCCTCACTTCAGGTGCTGGGATGACTGGGGAGAGGTGAATCAGCTAATAATAATAATAATAAATTGTGGTAGAATATAAACTCCTTGTGGACAGGGATAGTGTTCTCCAACTCTGTTGTTCTGTACTTTCCCAAATGCTTATTATAAAATAAATGCTCAATAAATACTACTGATTGACAGTAAACACTCAATTGATTGGTATTTGTTTAGCACGTACTATCTGCCAAGCACTGTGCTAAGCGCTGGGGTGGTACAAGATAATCAGACACAGGTCGGACACAGTTCCTTTCCTACTTAGAACGATGCAAGATGATCAGGTTAGACACAGTTTCTTTCTCCCATGGTGCACACAGTCTAAGAGGGAGGAGGAACAGCTGTTTAACCTCCATTTTATAGATGAGGAAACCGAGATGTGGAAAAGTTAAATGACTTGGCCAAGGTCACATAGCCAAGAAGTGGTGAAACCGGGATTAGAACCCAGGTCCTCTGACTTCCAGGCCTGTGCTTTTTCCACTAGACCATGCTGCTTCTTTAAGACCCAAATCAAGGCTCAAGAAGAAAGGTGAGATTGTCTCTGCCCTCAGAATGGTGGCGTGGGAACTAGCTACTTGTCTGCTGTGTGATATTGGGAAAGTCACTTAACAGCTCTGTGCCCAAGTTACCTCACCTGTAAAATGGAGATTAAGACTGTGAGCCCCATCTGGGACAGGGACTGTGTCCAACCTGATTTGCTTGTATTCACCCCAGCGCTTAGTACAATACCTGGCATATAGTGAGCCCTTAACAAAAACAACGATTATTATAACTGTTGTTTGCCTGTCGCTGCAGGAAGCATAGGGACCTGGAAGGAGGGACATCACTTTGCCTGCTTTCAGTTTCTGGTGGAATTCCCAAGCTTCAGGAAATTGCAATATCACCTAGCTACAGCTATCCATCCTGTCCACAAAACTGTGGAGGCAGAGCAGAGGTGCGTTGATGTGCTGTTCTCCGAGGCCCGTCCAACTTCTCTGAAGATCCCTTCCCCTCCCCTAGGATTCAAGGCAAGAGGGACTATTCTGTGTCCCGGCTGGAGCCTCGCTTTTGGCTGCTATCTTGTCCCCAGGCCCCAGGAATGGTCACCTGAAATGGGCTTCCATACCACAAGGCAGAAATCGGGCAGTCAATCAATCGATCAAATTTATTTAGTGCTTACTGTATGCAGAGCACTGTACTAAGCGATTGGGAGAGTACAACATTGAAACAGAGTACCCTAGTGGAAAGAGCACAGGCCTGGAAGTCAAAGGACCTGGGCTCTAATCCCGGCTCCGTCATCTGTCTGCTGTGTGACCTTGGGCAAGTCACTTAACTTCTCTGTGCCTCAGTTACCTCATCTGTAAAATGGGGATCAAGACTGTGAGTCCCATGTGGGACAGGGACTGTGTCCAAGCTGATTACCTTGTATCTAAACTTAGCACATAGTAAGCGCTTAACAAATAACACGATTAATATAACAGAGTTGGTAGACACATTCCCTTCCCACGATGAGCTTACAGTCTAGAGGGGAAGAGAGACATTAATATAAATAAATAAATAGATTATGGCTATGCACAAAAGTGTTGTGAGGGTGAGGGAGGGGTTAATAAAGGGAGAAAATCAGGGAGATGCAGAAGGGAGCTGGAGAAGAGGAAATGAGGGCTTAGTCAGGGAAGGCCTCTTGGAGGACATGTGCCTTCAATAAGACTTTGAAGGTGGGGAGGGTGATTGATTATCAGTCGGATATGAAGAGGAAGGGCAGTCCAGGCCAGAGGCAGGATGTGGGCAAAGAGTCGGTGGTAATCAATCAATCAATCAATCGTATTTATTGAGCGCTTACTATGTGCAGAGCACTGTACTAAGCGCTTGGGAAGTACAAATTGGCATCACATAGAGACAGTCCCTACCCAACAGTGGGCTCACAGTCTAAAAGGGGGAGACAGAGAACAGAACCAAACATACCAACAAAATAAAATAAGTAGGATAGAAATGTACAAGTAAAATAAATAAATAAATAAATAAATAAATAGAGTAATAAATTTGTACAACCATATATACATATATACAGGTGCTGTGGGGAAGGGAAGGAGGTAAGACGGGGGGATGGAGAGGGGGACGAGGGGGAGAGGAAAGATGGGGCTCAGTCTGGGAAGGCCTCCTGGAGGAGGTGAGCTCTCAGCAGGGCCTTGAAGGGAGGAAGAGAGCTAGCTTGGCGGATGGGCAGAGGGAGGGCATTCCAGGCCCGGGGGATGACGTGGGCCGGGGGTCGATGGCGGGACAGGCGAGAGCGAGGTACAGTGAGGAGATTAGTGGTGGAGGAGCGGAGGGTGCGGGCTGGGCAGTAGAAGGAGAGAAGGGAGGTGAGGTAGGAGGGGGCGAGGTGATGGAGAGCCTTGAAGCCCAGGGTGAGGAGTTTCTGCTTGATGCGCAGATTGATCGGTAGCCATTGGAGGTTTTTGAGGAGGGGAGTAATATGTCCAGAGCATTTCTGGACAAAGATAATCCGGGCAGCAGCATGAAGTATGGATTGAAGTGGAGAGAGACACGAGGATGGGAGATCAGAGAGAAGGCTAGTGCAGTAGTCCAGACGGGATAGGATGAGAGCTTGAATTAGCAGGGTAGCGGTTTGGATGGAGAGGAAAGGGCGGATCTTGGCAATGTTGCGGAGCTGAGACTGGCAGGTTTTGGTGACGGCTTGGATGTGAGGGGTGAATGAGAGAGCGGAGTCGAGGATGACACCAAGGTTGCGGGCTTGTGAGACGGGAAGGATGGTAGTGCCGTCAACAGAGATGGGAAAGTCAGGGAGAGGACAAGGTTTGGGAGGGAAGACAAGGAGCTCAGTCTTCGACATGTTGAGCTTTAGGTGGCGGGCGGACATCCAGATGGAGATGTCCTGAAGGCAGGAGGAGATGCGAGCCTGGAGGGAGGGGGAGAGAGCAGGGGCAGAGATGTAGATCTGGGTGTCATCAGCGTAGAGATGATAGTTGAAGCCGTGGGAGCGAATGAGGTCACCAAGTGAGTGAGTGTATATTGAGAACAGAAGGGGACCAAGCACTGAACCTTGGGGAACCCCCACAGTAAGAGGATGGGAGGGGGAGGAGGAGCCTGCAAAAGAGACTGAGAAAGAACGACCGGAGAGATAAGAGGAGAACCAGGAGAGGACGGAGTCTGTGAAGCCAAGGTCAGATAGCGTGTTGAGGAGAAGGGGGTGGTCCACAGTGTCAAAGGCAGCTGAGAGGTCGAGGAGGATTAGGACAGAGTATGAGCCGTTGGATTTGGCAAGCAGGAGGGCATTGGTGACCTTTGAGAGGGCAGTTTCCGTGGAATGAAGGGGACGGAAGCCAGACTGGAGGGGGTCGAGGAGAGAGTTGTTGTTGAGGAATTCTAGGCAGCGCGTGTAGACAACTCGTTCAAGGTGGTAAGACGGACGAGATCAAGGTACAGTGAGAAGGTTGGCTTTAGGGGAGCAAAGTGTGTGAGCTGGTTTCTAGTAGGAAAGCGGCGAAGTGAGGTAGGAGGGGGCATCGTGATTGAGCCAAAGATAGGGAGTATCCGGAGGTTCTTGAGGAGTGGGGGAAAATGGGCCCAATGTCTTTGATGATAAACAGGCAGCAGAAATCAAGCCACAAGCCTCATGGACATGGAGTAAACTCTACCTTTCCCTTCTCTCCCCTTTCCAGGAAGCATCTGGGTCCAGAAGAGGAATCTGAGTTTGCTGCATGGAGACTGTGACGGTTGGAACAGGGGAGGGAGGGCCTTGTCAACCTTTTATATGTCCCTTGGTGTTGGGGCTGTCCATCTGGGTTTGGACACTCCAAGTCAGCAGGGCCATGCCTCTAACTCCCCTGATACAACCCCCAGGACTGATCAGGGGTGAAAGTGCTGCTGCTGCAATTTTTGCCCCTTCCTCTGGATCGCTCTCCAGTGACTCCCATTCCAACTTGTACTTCCCAAGCGCTTAGTACAGTGCTCTGCACACAGTAAGCGCTCAATAAACATGATTGAATGAATGAATTCCTCACTAGGACCAGATTTCCTGTTTGGGCTCTGAATTGGAAGGTGGTGGGGACAACAGGATGGCGGAACTGAGGTCACTCCTGTACCTAAGGCAAAACAACACGATTAAATCAATACAGCTGCCCTTCATTGACCTAGTGGAAAGAGTCAGGAGTCCCGGATTCTGTCACTTGCCTGCTGTATGACCTTGGGCAAGTCACTAAACTCTGTGCCTCATTTCCTCATCAGTCAAATCAATCAGTCAATCGATGGTATTTATTGAGTGCTTACTTAGAGAAGCAGCGTGGCTCAGTGGAAAGAGCACGGGCTTTGGAGTCAGAGGTCATGGGTTCAAACCCCGGCTCCACCAATTGTCATCTGTGTGACTTTGGGCAAGCCACTTAACTTCTCTGTGCCTCAGTTACCTCATCTGGAAAATGGGGATTAAGACTGTGAGCCCCCCATGGGACAACCTGATCACCTTGTAACCTCCCCAGCACATAGAACAGTGCTTTGCACATAGTAAGCACTTAATAAATGGCATCATTATTATTATTATTACTGTGTGTGTGTGCACAGACTACTGTACTAAGCGCTTGGGAAAGTATTGAACCCACATTTTACAGGTGAGGAAAGGGAGGCACAGGAAGTTAATTGACTCACCCAAGATCACACATTAGATGACGACAGAGCTGGAATAAGACCCCAGGTCTCCTGACTCCCAAGCCCATTTTTTTTTCCATTAGGCCACTCCATGAAAAGGGGACAGAATAACCTTCCCACGCCCATGTACAGATAAGAAGGAGCGAAGGAGGGAGGAACAGAGAGTTGCAGATGCCGAAAGGTGTACAGAATAAGAGAACAACAGAGATGGAGAAAAGGAGAGAGAAAAAACGAAGAAGGGAATGAAAGAGAAAGAGGAATAAAAAGCTTTTCTCCTATGCTATTCACATTTGAAGGAAAATAAAAAGAAGCCTTTCAGGCTAGCCTTAAGAAAAATGCCCAGAATTAAGTTCCTAAAAAGCTAGGATAGCTGAACGGAAATATTATCGGGGCTTGAAATTAGATTTTTTTTTCTCTTTCAGGCATTGATCTACTGATGGATCAGCTAAAACCAGCTTCAAGTGATCTGTGCCAAGTTCTGGAGAAACGTGCATTTGTTTGAGTTAAATTGGAGGTAGAACCTAGTCTGTGGATCAGCTGCTGCTGCAGCACCTAAATAAGCGTACACGGCTTGGAATGGTTATTGAATTTCTGCTTCCCTCCTCTGCTGTACCATCCCTCCAATCTCCTGGAGGTTTTGGCCCCTGGCTCTGGTGCAGAGAGGCTAAAGCTTTCTCGGGAATGGGGGTGAAAAGGGATGAACCCCTCTCTGAACCCCTAGGAACTCTCTAAAAATCCTCCCAAGTTGCTAGGTACCAGGCAGAGTAAACAGGGTTTGCATGAGACCTCTGGAGGATACTTTCCAGGTGCTTAATACAGTGCCCTGCACATAGTAAATGCTCAATAAGTACGATTGAATGAATAAATTAATAGAAGCCAGTGCTGGAACTACTACTAGTAGTAGGAGCCCTACCAAAAGCTCATCTCCTCCAGGAGGCCTTCCCAGACTGAGCCCTCCTTTTCCTCTTCTCCTCCTCCCCTCCTTGCCTCTACTCCCTCCCTCTGCTCTACCCCCCTTCCCACCCCACAGCACTTGTGTATAAATTATATATTTATTATTCTATTTATTTTTAAATGATGTGTATATATCTATAATTCTATTTATTTATATTGACACTGTTGATGCCTGTCTACTTGTTTCCTTTTGTTGTCTGTCCTCCCACTTCTAGACTGTGAGCCCGTTATTGGATAGGGATTGTCTCTATTTGTTGCCAAATTGTACTTTCCAAGCCACTTAGTACAGTGGTCCGCACACAGTAAGCACTCAATAAATGCAGTTGAGTGAATGAATGAATAGTAGTAACAGCAGTATTAGAATATTAGTAGTAGTATTTATTTAGCACTTACTAAGCACTGAGAGAGAATATCAGGTGGGAGTTAGACATGGTCCCAGCCCCTTGGGAGGGCTCAGTGTTAAACTCCAAAGAGAATTATCCTTAACATGCATTAAAGAAGCAGAGTGGCCTAATGGGAAGGTTTCTGACTGCTTTTTTTAAAAAAAAAGGTATTTGTTAAGCACTTATTGGGTTTCAGGCACTGTTCTAAGTTCTGGGGTAGTCACAGAGTAATCAAGTTGGACACAGTCCATGTCCCACATGGGGCTCACAGTCTTAATCCCCAGTTTACAAATGAGGTAACTGAAGCACAGAGACATTAAGTGACTTGCCCAAGGTCACACAGCAGACAAGTGGCAGAGCTGGGATTAGAACTCATATCCTTCAGACTCCCAGGCCAATGCTGTGTCCGATCGGCCATGCTGCTTCTTGTGTGATACTTGCTTGTTCATTCATTCAATCGTATTTATTGAGCGCTTACTGTGTGCAAAGCACTGTACTAAGCACTGCTTGTTGTGTTACCGTGGGCTAGTCATTTAGTTTCTTCATGTGTAAAATGGGAATTCAATTCCTGTTCTCCCTCCCGTTTAGACCGTGAGCCCTGGGTGGGAAAGGGATAGGGTTCAATCTGATTAGTCTAAACTCACCAGTGCTTGGCACATGGTAGGTACTTAACTTATCAATCAGTCGTATTTATTGAGCTCTTGCTGTGTGCAGAGCACTGTACTAAGTGCTTGGGAGAGTACAGTGTAAGAGATTTGATAAACATGTTCCCTGGCCAGTCTAGAGGGGGAGGTAGGTATTAAAGTAAATTACAGATGCATACATAAAAGCTGTGGGGCTGAGGGAGGGGCAAATAAATGGTGAAAATCTTAGTGCAAGGGTGAAACAGAGGGAGAGGGAGTAGAGGAATTCAGGGATTAGTTGGGAAGGGCTTAATTGGGAAAGTCCTCTTGGGGGAGACGTACTTTAATAAGGCTTTGAAGCTAGTGAAGCTGGGGAGATCATCTGTTGGATATGAAGGGGAAAGGAGTTCTCGGCCATAAGTAAGATGTGGCTGATGGGTCAGCAGTGAGTAATTTGGCATTATAGGAGTGAAATGAGATTGCTGGGTTGTCAAAGGACATCAGAGAGGTAAATTAGGAGGGGGTAAGGTAATTGAGTGCTTTAAAGACAATGGTCAGGAGTTTCTGTTTGATATGGAGGTGGATGGGTAAGCACTAAAAGTTCTTTAGGAGTGGTAGAGCATGGACTGAATTTTTTTTAGAAAAATGACATGAGCAGCAGAGTGAAGTGTGGACTGGAGTGGGGAGAGATAGGAGGAAGTGAGGTCAGCAAGGAGGCTGATGCAGCAGCCGTCAAGGTGGGATAGAATAAGTGCTTGGATCAATGTTGTAGCAGTTTGGATGGCAAGGAAAAGGTGGATTTTAACAATGTTGTAAAGGTAGAACCGACATGATGTGGTGACATTCAATGTGTGGGTTGAATGAGAGAGATGAGTCAAGGATAACGCCAAAGTTACAGGCTTGTGAAACAGGAAGGATTGTGGTTCTGTCTACAGTGTTGGGAAGGTCAGGGGGAGGATGGTGTTTTGGTTGGAAGATAGACCATTAATTTCTTTTTTAATAATAATAATGATAAGTGGTATTTGTTAAGTACTTACTATTTGCCAAGCACTGTTCTAAGCGCTGAGGTGAATGCAAGGTAATCAGGTTGGACACCGTCCCTGTCCCGCGTAACAATAATAATAATAATAATGGCACTTGTTAAGCGCTTACTATGTGCAAAGCACTGTTCTAAGCACTGTGGGGATACAAGGTGATCAGGTTGTCCCACATGGGGCTCACAGTCTTAATCCCCATTTTACAGATGAGGTAACTGAGGCTCAGAGAAGTTAAGTGACTTGCCCAAGGTCACACAGCAGACATGTGGCGGAGCTGGGATTCAAACCCACGACCTCTGACTCCAAAGCCCGTGCTCTTTCCACTGAGCCATGCTGCTTCCCCCCGCATGGAGCTCACAGTCTTATTCCCCATTTTGCAGATGAGGTAACAGGCACAGAGAAGTTAAGTGACTTGCCCAAGGTCACACAGCAGACATTTGTTATTATTATTAGTCAAGGATAGGGGAAGGTTTGCTAAAGTAGGGTTAGGATGGTGGATGGACACTGTTTTGGTCAACATCATGCTCCCCTGATTGGCCCTGGTCATCTGGCCAATCCTGAGATAGAAACTGAGCCAGGAGGCATGCTGGAATTCATTCATTCATTCATTTATTCAATCATATTTATTGAGCGTTTACTGTATGCAGAGCACTGTACTAAGCCCTTGGGAAGTACAAGTTGGCAATGTATAGAGACGGTCCCTACCCAACAGTGGGCTCACAGTCTAGAGGGGGGAGACAGAGAACAAAACAAAACATCTTAACAAAATAAAATAAATAGAATAAATATGTACAAGTAAAATAAATAAATAGAGTAATAAATACATACAAACATATATACATATATACAGGTGCTTTGGGGAAGGGAAGGAGGTAAGGTGGGGGGATGGAGGGGGGAGGGGGAGAAGAAAGAGGGGGCTCAGTCTGGGAAGGCTTCCTGGAGGAGGTGAGCTCTCAGTAGGGCCTTGAAGGGAGGAAGAGAGCTAGCTTGGCGGATGTGGGGAGGGAGGGCATTCCAGGCCAGGGGGATGACGTGGGCCGGGGGTCGACGGTGGGACAGGCGAGAACGGGGCACGGTGAGGAGATTAGCGGCAGAGGAGCGGAGGGTGCGGGCTGGGCTGGAGAAGGAGAGAAGAGAGGTGAGGTAGGAGGGGGCAAAGTGATGGAGAGCCTTGAAGCCGAGGGTGAGGAGTTTCTACCTGATGCGTAGGTTGATTGGGAGCCACTGGAGATTTTTGAATACCCGTCTGAGGCAGACCTTGTTGCTGTCAGCAGATCTGAGGTGGAGGTCAACGTGCCCCCAGGCAGACTCCTTGTCACATGCGTGACAGCACCTACAGGTAAGAGTATGGGGGCCAGTGGCCAAAGTCACAGGTTTGTCCTTCTCCCTGCCCAGGAGAGTTGGAGAGCTCATTCTGTCTACAGCCCTCCTGCCAACCCTAATAACATAGTAGTTGTAAGAGCTTTCATTGTCTGGACCGAACTAAAGGTCTGCCTGGCTGGAGTGTTGTCCAGACTTCTCTAGGACTGTGAGTTCTAGATCCCACACTGTGCCACATTTGGTTCTTTGAGATAGTCCACTTTCGGGCCTTTTTCTATATCAAATGGCAAGGCTTATTGAAAAGCAGTGTGGCCTAGAAAAAGTCTAGGCCAGGGAATCACAGGACCTGGGTTCTAATCCTGGCTTGGCCTCTTTTCTCCTGTGTGACTTTAGGTAAGTCACTTAACTTCTAGGTGTCTCAGCTACCTCATGTGTAAAATGGGGATTAAGACTGTGAGCCCTTTGGGGGACAGGGACGGTGTCCAACCTGATAATCTTTTATGTACAGTGCCTGGCACATACTAAGTGCTTAACAAATTCTATTATTATTATTGTCATAATTATTATTATTAAGAGCAGGAGTCATGTCTGCAAACTCTAGAGTACTCTCCCAAGCACTTAGTACAGTGTTTTGCACCCTGTAAGTTTTCAATAACTACCACTGATGATGATGATGAAGACAACTCATAAACAATGAAGTTCTGGAATGTAGTCTCCCAGCTGTTATGCTCACATTAACACAACTATTCTGAGTGGGACCCAGGAAGATAATGAGAAACAGCAGGATACCCAACCGGCTGCTGTATGGACAGCTGAAATTTGGGAAACCAAAAGCAAGCAGGGCAGTGGAGACATTTTATGGACACAGTATGACAAAACCTCAGGCAATTCTGCCAGCCAGCTTAAAACTGGGAGTCAACGGCTGAGGATAAATCAGCAAGGCAAGGCATACTGCAATAGAGAATGGAGTGGCTCTTTTTGAGCAAAAGTAAGGAAAGATGAGACAGAAGGAGAACATAAGAGCAGGCTTTGCAATCAAAGATAGCAACATAACAAGGAACAACCTCTAGACTCTTCCCCACCTCTAAACTATCTCCCCGTCTAGACTGTTAAATAATCATGGGCAGGGAATGTCACTGTTTATTGTTGCACTGTATTTTCCCAAGCACAGTGCTCTGCACACACTAAGCACTTAATAAATACGATTGAATGAATGAACCTTTTTGTGTGACACAATGTGGCCAAGGCTATGGGCCCCTCATTGATCTTATTAGCCACGGGTGCACTCAGAAGTATATTTCTCTGTCAGTGATAATGACTATCTCCCTCTAGACAATAAGCTCGTTGTGGGCAGGGAACATATCCACCAACTCTGTTATATTGTACTTTCCCAAGCGCTTGGTACAGTGCTCTGCACACAGTAAGTGCTCAATAAATATGGATGATTGATTATTTTGATATGAAGGACAATTCTATATGTATTTTATTGGGCACTGCATTAAGTGCTTGGGAGAGTACACCAGAATCAAAAGACCCATTTCCTGACCACAGGGGCTGCTCCCAGCCCTGTCCCTTGTCCCTGCCTAAACTTGCCCCTCAAGACTGGAGAACTGGCGCCGGGGGTTCATTACCCCTTTTCTCTTGGGAAATGATGATGGTATTTAAGCACTTGCTATGTGCCAAGCACTGTTCTAAGCTCTGAAGTAGATGCAGTCCCGGTCCCACTTGGGGTCACACTCTTATCCCCATTTTACAGGTGAGGCAACTGAGGCACAGAGAAGTAGTGACTTGCCCAAAGTCGCACAACAGACGTGGCAGAACTGGGATTAGAACCCAAGTTTTTCTATGCCCAGCCCCGTGCTGTAAGCACTCAAGGGTCTGGCCTTCTAGGTTGTAAGCTCCTAGTGGTTAGGGAATGTGTCTATCAACTGTTACACTCTCTCAAGCGCTCAGTATAGTGTTCTGCACACGGTAAGCAGTCAATACCATTTGTTGATTGATTGATTGATTTGCCCTGCATGGCAGTGACGCTGGAGGAGTTGACAAATCTGTTCTCTACAAAAGAGCTTTCTCCCCTGAAGCCTCCTCACTCCAGAAGGAGCTCCCTGACCCAGTCCCTGGCAGATCCCAAAGCTCCTATCCAGGAGGCATGCAGGATAAAGCAGCGGCTTGGGAGCTAGAGGCCTCAAATTCTAATCCCAGCTCCACCACTTTTCTGCTGTGTGACCTTGAACATGTCACTTCACGTCTCTGTGCCTCAGTTTCCTCAACAGCAAATTGGGGATTCAACTCCTGGCCTCCCTTCTACTTAGACTGTGAGTCCCACATGGGACAGCGACTGTGTCCAACCTGATTATCTTGATTATCTGAAAGTGCTTGTCACATAGTAAGTGTTAAACAGATACCATAAAAAAAATCATTAATTGCCCACATTTTAGATGTGCCAATCATGCACCTCTCTGGCTGTATTGCCCCCTGGGTAGTGGAGCCAGCATGGTTTGGAGATGAGAATGAATGAGATGGTTGGGATGATGGGGAGAACAGCTGGAGGAGGTCAGAGACCTCTTCTCTTCTTCTGGACCTCAGTGTGTGGAGGTTCTGCTGCTGGGAAGGAATTGGGGACACCAGGACCCCCAATCCTTCAGCCCCAACTTAATTTATGTTCTTCCCTGCTCCCAGCCCCACAGCACTTATGTACGTAGCTATAATTCATTTATTTATATTAATGTCTCTCTCCCCCTCTCTAGACTGCAAGTTCATGATGGGTAGGGAACATATCTATTTATTGTTGTATTTTACTCTCCCAAGTGCTTAAAACAGTGCCCTGCAAACAGTAAACACTCAGTAAATACAACTGAATGAATGAATGACTACTAATACTAGTTGTGACCTTGGGCAAGTCAGTTCACGGCTCTGAGGCTCAGTTTCCTCAACTGTAAAATGGGGATACCTGTTCTCTCTCCTACTTAAACTGTGAGCCCTATGCAGGGCAGGGACTGTGTCTGACCTAGTGAATTTGTACCTACCCCATGCTTAGAACAGTGTTTGACACATAGTAAGTGTTTAATAAATACCATTTTTAAAAAAAGCTATGGTCCTCTCCACCTGAGTAGGCTGACCCGAGTGGGAGGGGTTATATTGTTATATATTGCTATATCGTACTCTCCCAAGTGCTTAGTACAGTGCCCTGCTCACAGTAAGTGCTCATTAAATATGATTGACTAACTACCACCTTTGCCCTCTTCATCCTGCCCTTCCTTGAACCCTGAACGGGTCCCAGAGGCTCAGCTGAAGTGGAACTTCCCAAGCTTCTCCACCTTCAAAAGGGGTCCTATTCTCCCGTCTGAAAAAAAAATCCCAATTTGTCCCAATTTCCCATTGTCCCACTGCTTCTCCGCCCCACCTCTACTCGACCCCACACTGATCAGTCAGGTGAAACACAATCACTTGGTAAGGCCGGCTAGGCATCCGTCATCCTCCCAGGGCAAAGTTCAGGCCTCTTCAGAGGGTCTCCGTTGCCTGAAGTCCCCGTTTCCTGTGTTCCCACCCCCCACCCCCTCAGCAGGGTGCACCTGTGATTGGATAGAGAAGCTGGAGTGCTATTAATCTACCTCAACCCGTTCCACTTAAGCGCCTTCTTGCCCACCTCCCCTCTTTTCCCTTCCACATCTCCTTCTCTCCTCCCCAGAGAAGAGGGACGGGTGAAGCAGGTAGCTTTCTTCTCATCCTCAGCTTTGCTCAACCTTCCTGCATATCTGTAATTTATTTGTTTCTATTAATGTCTGCCTCCCCCCTAGACTGCAAGCTCATTGTAATGATTAATAATAATTGTGGTATTTGTTAAGTGCTTACTAGGTGCCAGGCACTGTACTAAGCGCTGGGGTGGATACATGCAAATCAAGTTGGTTACAGTCCCTGTCACCACCATCATCATCAATCGTATTTATTGAGTGCTTACTATGTGCAGAGTACTGTACTAAGCGCTTGGGAAGTACAAATTGGCAACATATAGAGACAGTCCCTACCCAACAGTGGGCTCACAGTCCTATGTGGGGCTCACAGTCTTAATCCCCATTGTATAGATGAGGAAACTGAGGCACAGAGAAGTGAAGCGACTTGCTCAAGGTCACACAGGGGACAAGTAGCAGAGCTGGGATGAGAATCCATGACCTTCTGACTCTCAGGCCTGGGCTCTTTCCAATAGGCCGTGCTGCTTCTCAGGTCAGAATTGTGTGTGTTTATTATTAGAAGGGCTCAGTACAGTGCTCTTCAGCCCGTTAGTGCTCAATAAATACGATTGAATGAATGAACCTGGGGCTGCATGGCTGCAGAGGTCACTGATGGGTCCTGGTGGCTGGGACCTGAACCCTCCAGGCTCTGACCAGCTGGGCCCTTACACTCATAGACCTACCTTGCTGACCTGTCTGGTAACCTAACCTGGCAGATTGGCCTCCAGCCCATGAGCTTAACTGCTCCAGAACAAACTCTGGTTCAGTCACCCCATGGGGAGGGAACATGAAAACAAGCAGCTTGGATCAGTGCAAAGAGCATGGGCTTTAGAGTCAGAGGTCATGGGTTAGAATCCCAGCCCTGCCACATGCCTGCTGTGTGACCTTGGGCAGGTCACTTAACTTCTCTGAGCCTCAGTTACCTCATCTGTAAAATTGGGATGAAGACTGTGAGCCCCACGTGGGATAACCTGATCACCTTGTATCCACCCTAGTGCTTAGAACAGTGCTTTGCACATAGTAAGTGCTTAACAAATGCCATAACCATCATGCCTACCAGCTCTGTTATATTGTACTCTCCCAAGCGCTTAGTACAATGCTTTGCACATAGTAAGTGCTCAATAAATGCCACTCTGTAATTGATGGGGAGGCGATAACAGGATGGGAATCCGGACAAATGAACTTGTGGCAAAGTGATTGGTGCAGGCTGTGGAGGTTGGGATAACCATGGAAAGAGAGGATAAGGATGAGGGGAGAAGAGTGGTGAGAATGAGGGTGAGAGTGATTTTTTGCCTTGAGGGCCAAAGAAGAGAATTCCCCATTTCACTTAACTATATTTTTGCTCCTAGTGGAAAGGAAGTCTCAACTATGAGAGGGAAAGTCAAGCAGAGGCATACCCATTCCATTCCTAGCTTGGGCAATGGTTAGCGAGTAGAAGACAATCAGCTACAAGTCAAGACTCCCCTGTGCTGGGCAGCAGCAGCGTGGGAGAGAGTCAAGGGCAAAGACTCAAGTTTACTGCCCTGAAAGAGGCAATGGTAACCACTTCAGTATTTTTCCCAAGAAAACTCTATGGATACACTACCAGAATGATTGCAGGTGGAGGTGGGGTGTTCTGGGAGAGATGTGTGATGTATCCATAGTGGTACTATGGGTCGGAGGTGCCTCAACAGCATCAAACAAGTGGAAAGGAAGCAGTGAGACATAGTGGAAAGAATATAGGCTTTGGAGTCAGGAGACCTGGATCTAATCCTGGCTCCACCACTTACCTGCCGGGTGACCTTGGGCAAGTCCTAGACTGTGAACCTTTAGTGGGACAGGGTCCATACTGTCTAATTCCCACTTGTATACTATTTCCCAGCACTTAATACGCTGCTAGGTGCACAGTAAGTGCTTAACAAATATTACTACTCCGTCACAACTTCTCTGAGCCTCTATCTCCTCAGTAAAATGGGGATTTAATACCTTAACAAACATCACAATTATTATTTACCTTTTATCTCTCCTATGTAGACTGTGAACCCCTTGTAGGCCATGGACTGTTTTCCAACCTGATTATCTTAATACAGTTCTGGGCTCATAATAAGTTGATTATCATTATTATTATTACTCAAGGGATCCTGTCCTATGTCGGAAGGGGTGAGCCAGTGATTGTGCCAGTGGGCTGGGATCCTAATCTGCAAGGCTATCTTAGAATCTGAACCCCCACATCTGAGTCTCCACGTTTTCTGGCATCCTGTCCTGCCTGCAGATTTTCTTCCCCTACCTCTTCCCTTTCCCTGCCAATTTCTCATTTGCATAACCTTCCTGCCATGGTCGACTGGTCTGACTGGATTTTAAAACAACTGCTTTGCCCCCGCCCCATCCGTGCCCACCCCCCCAGGGTTCTTTCCTGGAGGTCACTCCAACCTGAAGCAGCCAGCCTAGGCTCGGCTCAGTGGCTTCAGCCCCTTCCTCTGCCCCTTCCTCACCCCCTCCCTTCCGTGCAGCTGTGACCCGGGAGTGATTAACGTGGTGTGATGGCAGGGGACACCCCTCATCCAGGCCCCTCACTCCTTTGATGAGATCAAAACCCACGCAGCCGGGAAGAGATCACAATCACAGCAGCCGAGGATGAAAAAGGGCCCGGCTGGCCCTGGAGGAGCTGGCCGGGTGGGGGTCATGGAAGCTGGAGCTGGGAGTGGGGAACCGGGGTCCCACCTCCCCTGGGGGTCCACACCCATCTGCTATCATCCATGTGTGTCTTGAATAATAATTAATAATTACAAAATTTGATAAATGCTTACTATATGCCATGCACTGTACTAAGTGCTGAGGTGGATACAAGCAAATCAAATTGGACAAAGTCCCTGGCCTCCCTCAGTGACCCCACTGGAATCTTCTCTGGTCACAGCGACTCTCACTGCAACCTCACCAAAGCCCGAATGACCCTATAACTCTGCAAGCTGTTTCTCTCTCTCTCCTGCCAGCTCCGAGGTCATGTGAAGGGCTAGACCTGGTGGGAGACCTGGGGCAAAAACTGGGGAAAAGAAATGGAATCTTTCTGACTCTGGAAGCAGCTCTGCTCCCTTCACAGGGCTCTCCGTCAGCCAGGAGCTTCTTAGAGTTTGGGCCACGCACCCACCAGAGAGTTAGCTACTGGACCAAAGCCCTTCTGTAAAAGCACAGGGCCAGCTAATTCTACCCCCACAGTCAGTCAGTCAGTCAGTCAATCAATGGTATTTATTCAGCACTTACTGTGTGCAGAGCACTGTAATAAGCGGTTGGGAGAGTATATATACACAATATAACAGATGCATTCTCTACCCACAATGAGCTCACAGTCTAGAGAGGGAGACAGGCATTAATATAAATAAATAAACTACAGATATGTACATAAGCAAGTCAGGGCGATACAGAAGGGAGTGGGAAAATAGGAAAGGAGGGCTTAGTCAGGGAAGGTCTCTTGGAGGAGATGGGCCCTTATAAGGCTTTGAAGTAGGAGAATAATTGTAATTGTCACCTCCCTGTCTTTAGAGGTGAAGAGGTGGGAGGAGCCTGGAAAGGAACCTCTCCTAAGCCATCAATAAATTAATCAATGGTATTTATTGGGCACTTCGTGAGTACAGAGCACTGTATTAAGTCCTTGGGAGAGTATAACATAACAGTTAGTAGACATGTTCTCTGCCCACAAAGAGCTTATAGTCTAGAGGATGAGTTCATGTTCTAGAGTCCATCACCCCCAGAGACCAGCTCTGTCCTACATTGAGTAAATGCACGGATCAACCAGTCCCTTAATCAGTACTATTTATTGAGTGCTTACTCTTGTGCAGAGCACTGTACTAAGCACTTGGGGGAGTACTGGCCTAGTGGATGAAGCACGAACCTGGAAGTCAGAAGGACCTGGGTTCTAGTCCTGGCTCTGCCACTGCAGTGTGACCTTGGGCAAGTCACTTAACTTTTCTGTGCCTCAGTGACCTCATCTGTAAAATGGGGATTAAAGTCTGTGAGCCCCACTTGGGAGATGGACTGTGTCCACCATGATTATCTTGTATCTACCATAAACTTTGCCTCTCAGGGTCGCACCTGGAGAGTTTCCAGTACTCTACCAGTCTCGGCTACGGGAGGGAGAGTCAAGCAGGGGCATACCCATTCCATTCCTAGCTTGGCCAGTGGCTAGTCAGTGAAAGGCAATTTGCTACAAGTCAAAACTCACCTGTGCTGGGCAGCAGAGACATGGGAGAGAGTTGAGGGTGGAGACTCAGGGCTACTGTGCAGAAGGCGGCAATGGTAAACCACTTTCATATTTTTACTAAGAAAACTCTATGGATACACTACCAGAATCATTGCAGGTGGAGGTGGGGTGTTCATTCATTCATCCATTCAATCGTATTTATTGAGCGCTTACTGTGTGCAGAGCACTGTACTAAGCGCTTGGGAAGTACACGTTGACAACATATAGAGATGGTACCTACCCAAAAATGGGCTCACAGTCTAGAAGGGGGAGACAGACAACAAAACAAAATATATTAACAAAATAAAATAGAATAGTAAATATGTACAAGTAAAATAGAGTAATAAATATGTACAAACATATATGCAGGTTCTGTGGGTAGGGGAAGGAGATAGAGTGGGGAGGATGGGAAGGGGGAGAGGAAGGAGGAGGCTCAGTCTTGGAAGGCGTCCTGGAGGAGGTGAGCTCTCAGTAGGGCTTTGAAGGGAGGAAGAGAGCTAGCTTGGCGGATGTGCGGAGGGAAGGCATTCCAGGCCATGGGGAGGACATGGGCCGGGGGTCGATGGTGGGACAGGCGAGAACGAGGCACAGTGAGGAGGTTAGCAGCAGAGGAGCGGAGGGTGCAGGCTGGGCTGTAGAAGGAAAGAAGGGAGGTGAGGTAGGAGGGGGAGAGGTGATGGACAGCCTTGAAGCTGAGAGTGAGGAGTTTCTGCCTGATGTGTAGGTTGACTGGTAGCCACTGGAGATTTTTGAGGAGGGGAGTAACATGCCCAGAGGGCGTTCTGGAAGAGATGTGTCCATGACGTTTCTGTGGGTTGGGAACGACTCGACAGCAAAATACAAGACAAGACCGTAACCCTTAGAATAGTTTCTGGCACATAGTAAGTGCTTAACAAAAACGAACACCCACACCCACCCACCCCCCCCCCCCCACACACACACACAAACTAACAGACATCGTCCCTGACTTCAAGGACTTCAAGGGATGGGGATAATTCCAGAGAGGGAAGGGGAGCGAGCCCACCCATGCGATCCCTGCTGCCTCCCCCTAACCCAACAGGTGGGTCCCCAGCGCTCTGAGAAACAGGATTAGGAGGTTGGTGGGCCTTCACCCTCTTTGAGGACCGACGGGGGCATTAGAAGGGGCAACTCCGGATCTCCAAGCTCCGCGTCGCACTGGGCAATTCTGCTGCCGCAAACTTCCTGATGAGTTCCCCAGGAGAGTCCCTGGAATTGGGAGCAAAGAAAGAACTTTATAAAATTCTCCACAAGCAGCCGAGCGGAACCTATTTTCCCTCACAATGCAATTAACGACACCAACATTTACAAAATATGATTACAAGCGCTTTGGTTAAGTAGAGGAAAGTATATTAGATAGCAGCGAGGGGTTGATCTTAATGTGCATTTTTTCGAGAGACTTGCATTTTCTTTGTGCAAATAAAGAGGCCCTAAATTCTCCATAGGCACTAAAATCAATGCAGTGGAACCATGATAACAAACACAGGCTCTACTTTTTGCTACATCCCCCAATTAATTAAGCCTTTCACGGGCATGTAATTAGGAACATTAGCAAGTCATAAAATTGCCGTGAGTCTTTAAATTATGTGCTGGCCCTCAGCAATTTGTTTTTAATTCCTTTTGAAGACAATGGGACTGCTGGGCCCAATAGATCTTCATAGCAGCCTACTGTTTACTCCTTTATGGCTCTAGGAAGAGAGAACCATACTCTCCGGCAACCAGAGGCACCAGCGCTATCTCCCTTCCTGTTTTCATTACCTGGGCTTGATGTAAAAAGAAACACTCTGACTCCTCCTCTCCCCCTCTAATGGCCACTCTCTAAGGTGCCTGGGCCAGAGAGTAGGGCATAGGGAAGGTTGGGTGAAGGGGGTGGTCCACTTGGGCCTGAGGATGCTGTTGACATCACCTCCGAGACTCATGTCACAATCTCGCACAATTCCCTGGAACAAATCTCAACTGTTTTCCAAGGTTTACCTGTCCATTAACCCAATCTCCTCCTGGGTTTCCCAGCAGAGAACACATCTGCTTGGGAGATAGAGAGAGAGAGCAT
Organism: Tachyglossus aculeatus; assembly: GCF_015852505.1. Taxonomy (NCBI): domain Eukaryota; kingdom Metazoa; phylum Chordata; class Mammalia; order Monotremata; family Tachyglossidae; genus Tachyglossus; species Tachyglossus aculeatus. The sequence goes on along the minus strand of NC_052082.1, from coordinate 43,139,170 downwards.
AGGAGAATCAGCGTTGCTCCTCAGAATAACCTGGCCAAACCCAGCAGTGGGATTGGGGCTCCTGGGAAAATCATTCTCTGATTAGGACAGGAATCAGTTATAAACTTCTTTACACCTTATTCAGCACCCGTGTTTACATGTGTGCTAAATTTCTTATTATGATCACTCAAATTGTCAGAGTTTTTATTATTTATTAATAAGAATAATGGTATATGTGGGCTTTGTTAAGCACTTACTCATTGCCAAGCACCGAATTAAGCACCGGGGTAGATACAAGATAATCAGGTTGGACACAGTCCCTGGCCCTCATCAGGTTCACAGTTTGAGTAACGAGAAAAAGGTAGGTAAGTTTGTTTACCCCATTACAGTGTAAGATCCTTGCAGACAGGGAAGTCATTCATTCAATCAATCGCATTTATTGAGCGCTTACTGTGTGCAAAACACTGTACTAAGCGCTTGGGAGAATACACTACAACAGACACATTCCCTGCCCACAATGAACTCACAGTCTAGAGGTGACTGGCCCATGAATGGGTCACTTTTTTACTTTGGACTTCCTAAAGCACCTCATATGATCCCTCTAGACTGTAAACTCATGGTGGGCAGGGAATGAATCTATTATATTGTTATATTGTACTCTCCCAAGCGCTTAGTACAGTGTTCTGACACAGTAAGCGCTCACGTACAGTTCACTACAGTGCTCAATAAAAGCTATTTCTAGTACTACTCTTCCACTTCCATCCCAAGCCAACTGGGTGGCAACAGAACTTCACAGCATCAGTGAAAACCAGCCCACAACCACATGCACTCTTGGACTGCCAATCCAAATGACTGTGCCCACATCTCCATGGGCATGTGTGCCCCTTGGCATCTTTGAAGGAGCAAAGGAGCAAGCGATGTTAGAAAGGGTGTGGCTTAGATATACCCCAGTAGGATGTGCTTGTCAGGCCCCCGTGCATTTATGCTGCATTTGGCCTACGTAAAGAACACAGGCCTGGGAATCAAAAGACCTGGGTTCTAATCCTGGCTCTGCCATTTGTCTGCTGTGTGACCTTGGGCAACTCACTTGCCATCTCTGTGCCTCAGTTACCTCATCTGTAAAATGGGGATAGACTGTGAGCCCCAGGTGGCATAGGGACTGTGTCCAAACTGGCTTCAACTACCACCTCTATGCAGGTGATACCCAAATCTACATCTCCAGCCCCGATCTCTCTCCCTCTCTCCAGTCTCGCATTTCCTCTTGCCTTCAGGACATCTCTACTTGGATGTCCTCCCATCACCTCAAACTTAACATGTCCAAAACAGAACTCCTTATCTTCCCACCCAAACCCTGTCCTCTCCATGACTTTCCCATCACTGTAGATGGCATTCTTCCTGTCTCACAAGCCCATAACAATTGCATTATCCTTGACCCCTCTTGCTCATTCAACCCACATATTGAATCCATCACTAAATCCTGTCCATCCCACCTTCACATCACTAAAATCCACCCTTTCCTCTCCATCCCAACTGGTACATGGACTGCCTGATCTAACAATCTTGCGTCTATTCCAGTGTTTGATACAGGATAAATGTATATTATATTGTATATTATTATACAAGATAATCAGCTCAGACACAGTCCTTGTCCCAAACAGAGCTTGCAATCTCAGAGATAGGGAGAGGGGGTATCTCATCTCTATTCGGGAGATGAGTAAACTGAGGTACAGTGAGGATAAGTGACTTTCCCTAAATCATGCAGAAGGCCAGAGGAAGACCTGGAGTTAGAACTCAGGTTTCCTGTCTCCCAGGCCCAAGCTTTTTTCCATTAAGCATGCTGTCTCCCTCAGAGGAAGAGGTGAAAGGGCTTCCTCTCTCAGGATTTTATCCTGCCTCTAAGTCCCAAAAAGTGAAGTTCTGCTCTGCTTATTTCAAAGGTACAGTCCCCAAGGATGCAAGGAGTGGATATGAAAATCCCGGAGAGCAATGTCTAACCTTGAATAAGTGTTTTCTTGTTGTCATCCAAAGATCTAAAGAAAATCCTGAAGAGAATACATGGTGGACACATATATTATATCCACAGCTTTTTATCTCACACATGTGACTTTACCTATCATGAACTGTACGTTTTTATTCTCAGTAGTGGGACAGAACTATATCCCACTGCAGCATATATCAAGACGAAGAATGTTGTACCTTCTTTGCATTAATATAAATAGCTGTTTAGGCCTGATTCCTGAGCCAGATACTCTCAATGCACCTGTCCTTCATCTATTCTATTTGGCATCTGGTTCAAGTTTGTTTTATTTAGAGCTGGGATACAGCAGCTTTTACATATTAAAGGTGCATTTTAAAAGAGCATTTTCTATTCTAATTTGGGGGACTGAAACTCTTTAGGTCATTCAGGGGAAGATGTCCACCTGATTTACATTTCTTCCTTTGGAACTGAGTCGCAGACTCATATTAGGATGTAAATAACAGTGATGGATACATGTATCTTTAAAGATCCATTTTCTCGATTTTTTTTTTGACGAAAGCTTCCAGGATAGGCAGGGGGACGTAGATCACTCTTACAGGTAAGGCATCGATCTTGGAAGACAGTGCATGATGGGGAGAAATCCTCTCCTCGAGGACTCAGGTATTGTGTGAAAGGGAGGTCCAGAGAACACAGTTGCACCCCAAAACCAAGGTGGAAAAAAGAGGATAAGAGGGGTGTCCTCACCAGAATGCTGTTCTGGGACTTTCCAGTCTCAACAGAACGTATCAGGAGCACAGTTGGAATTTCTAGAGTTAATCACCGCCAATTGCAGCATCGTCAATCAATCAATCAATCAATCAAATTTCAATCAACCAATGATATTTATTGGGCACTTACTGTGTCCAGAGTCCTGTAATAATAATAATAATAATAATAATTATGGCATTTGTTAAGCACTTACTATGTGCAAAGCACTGTTCTAAGCACTGGAGGGATACAAGGTAATCAAGTTGTCCCATGTGGGGCTCACAGTCTTAATCCCCATTTTACAGATGAGGTAACTGAGGCTCAGAGAAGTTAAGTGACTTACCCAAGGTCACAAAGCAGACATGTGGCAGAGTCGGGATTCAAACCCATGACCTCTGACTCCCAAGCCCGGGCTCTTTCCACTGAGCCACACTGCTTCTCTAACAGTGTGTACTAACACTTGAGAAAATACAATGCAATAGAGCTGGTAGAGCACCTTCTGTACTTACTAAGTGCTTGGTAGTATACAATAGAAATAGTAGATATGAACTCTGCTTTCAAGACGCTTACAATTTAATCATTTTCCCTAATAAATTACAGGTGATGTCTGTCCGAGTGTTCATTGTTCTCCTACAGTGTGACTGAGAAGGGCACTGACAAATACTATTATTATTAAATAGTGTGGTCTTGTGGAGAGAGCATTTATTCATTCATTCAATTGTATTTATTGAGCGCTTACTGTGTGCAGAGCACTGTACTAAGCGCTTGGGAAGTGCAAGCCGGCAACATATATGGGCCTGGGAGCCAGAGTACTTGAGTTCTAATCTGGGTACTACAACTTGTCCTTGGGCAAGTCACTTCACTTTTCTATACCCTAATTTCCTCATCTGTAAAAGGAGTATTAAATACCCGTTCTCCCTCCTACTTAGTCTGTGAGTTCCATGTGGGCAGGGACTGTGTGTCTGACCTGATTATCTTGTACCTACCCAGTGCTGAGTACAGTGCTTGTACTCGGTAAATGCTTATACAATTATCAATATTACCTGCCTTCTCCCACTCTTCTACTCTGGAGGAAGATTCTGAGATGGACAAAGGGTTTTCACTGTATTTTGTGGTACGAAAGATCCCATCTTTTGGTGTTGAATCCAGTTAGAGAGAGCCCCCCAAGTCTCTCTCTAAGGGCAGCCAACAGAACAGAGAGGGAAGAGAGACTGTCCATGAACTCTATCGTATTCCCAGAGGTACAGTGCTCTACACCCAGTAAGCGCACAATAAATACCACTGATTGACTGGTTGAGCAGAATGAAAGAAAGGAAAATTTTCTTAGGATGAAACCCACCCCTGGCTCAGCTCTCCGTACCAACGGGAAAGAACAAGAGAGACCGAGTAGGGAGAAGGAAGTGGCCTCTTACCCACCTTATTAGTATTTTCCTCGTCTTCCACTCCCTTCTACATTGCCCTGACTTGCTCTCTTTATTCATCCCCCCTCCCCAGCCCCACAGCACTTAAGTACATAGCTGTAATTTATTTATTTGTATTAATTTCTGTCTCCCCATCTAGACTGTAAGCTCGCTGTGGGCAGGGAGTGTGCTCTCGATTCTCTCCCGCTCTATCTCCTAGGGTTGGCCAAATAAATTCCCATTTTGTCAGGCCACTGGTGGTGAATTCAGACACAGGGCTTCTAAGGATTGGTGACTTAGAAACATTGGGCAGGATTAATAGGGCACCACAGATTCCTTCAATTCCTTTGGAGAAGGGTAAAAAATGGGAATGAACTCCTAGGCCACTAATCAAATGCCCCCAAATTCCCCTGGAAAAGTCCAGCCCTGCTTTCTTCCTTCTATGCTCTCTCTTTCATCCCCCACCTCTGCTCTATGTTAGATCTCTGGAAACTAGAACCAAGCTCATTTCCTAGCCCCTAATCAAAGTTTCCTGTATCTTTTAATGACTCCACAGAGGAGAAATATGGGACAAGTAGGAAGACAAAGAGTGGGAACTCCCAGAAGGAATCATTATCAAAAAGTAGTAGCGTAGCAGAAGTGGGAGGAGGAGGAGAAAGCGGAGGAGGAGGTAGCAGTCCAGTGCCTGGCACATAGTAAGTGCTTAACAGATATCATTATTAGTAGTAGTAATAGTAGTAGTAATAGTAGTAGTAGTATTAGGAGGAGTAGTAATAATAGTTGAGTTATTTCTAGAACCACTGTGGCCTAGAGGAAAGAGCACAGGCCTGGACACCAAGGCATCTGGGTTCTAATCCTGCTCCGCCATTTGCCTGCTGTGTGACCTTGGGCAAGTCGCTTAACTTCTCTGTTCCTCAGTTTCCTCATCTGTAAAATGGGGATTAAATACCTGTTCTCCCTCCCCCTTAGACTGTAAGCCCCAGGTGAGATAGGGACCATGCCTGAACAGATTGTCTGGCTCTTAGTATAGTACTTGGCACATAGTAAGTGCTTACTAAATATCACAATCATTATTACTGAGTGCCTACTGAATGCAATGCACTGAACCAAGTGTTTAAGAACATACAGCAGATTTATAGGACTCTTTCCTTAGCCTCAAGGAGCCTAAATTCTAATGGGAGAGACAGGCCCTCCCTGCCACCCCACATCCTTCTCTCCCTACGGTTCATCTATGCCCCGACTTTTAGACTCCTTCCTTCAGTTCACCAGATTGTAAAATGGGACTGATGTGTGCAATCGGTCCCTGACAAAGTCCTGTTTCACCACTAGTCAGCAGTTCCAGGTTGAACTTGTCTATCTTATACGAACAGGGGTTCTAGTGTCACCCGGAGGAAAGGTCTGGGGCTCGGTGGGATGTCTGTGCATTCATAGAGAGACTGAAAAGCAGGCGAATGATTGGAAAAATCATGTGCTAGTTAGCATCGACTGTTTCTATTTTGAGTGAACAGCTCAGGGACTTTTTGTCACCGAGCCTGACAGAGCTGTTTCACCTGTCTGCCCCCAGGGCTGGTGCTGACCGCCTAATAATAATAATAATAATAATAATAATAACTGTGGCATTCATTAAGCGATTGCTGTATGCCAGGCACTGTACTAAGCGCTGGAGTGGATACAAGCAAATTGAGTTAAACACAGACCCTGTCCCATATGGAGCTCCTTTCAGGGTGGATTCCCCAGGGATGGACCGGCCTCTACCTCCTTCAGGAGGGGGCACCCAAAGGCCCACCCAAATTATTTCTTGCCTCCTCCTGCTCCCCACTCCCTGAAAACTGCAAGCTTAGGTTTGAACAACCCACCCCTCCCTTCCCACCCCCACCTCCCCTCAGTGGGGCTCTACATGCACCAGGAACCAAGGCCCTTCCTGTCCATCCCTATTTCAGAGGGAAAAAATGGGATCCGATAGAGGCTTCGAGTCAGGCGGCCCCTTCCACTCTATTTCCTCCAGCTCCTCACCAGATAAGCCCCCTTTTAAGATGATGTATTGTGCCACTTACCTTTTATAGTGTTCCACCTAGCGAGGGATGGCGAGAACCTCTCTCTATTTAGTCTCAAGTAAACTGAGCCATTTAAAACAGAAAGTTGAGCGTGCACGCCAGATAAAACGAGGGCCAAGCTCCAGCACTGGGGTCTTTATAACATGGGGTGCTCCAGGGAGGGAGACTGGGTGGGGGGAGACAGAGGAAGAAGGAAAGAAGTAGAAGAGGAGGATGGGAAGCAGGGGAGAGAGATGGACAGAGTAAGGCTGTTTTACCTTTTTCAATTGACTTTCGTTTTGTTATTAGCATTTTATATTTCCCCTCGGTGATTATCTGAACTGATAACATGGGCCTTATCTCTCCAGCCTGGGAGGGAGGCCTTGTTATGGAGCCCAGGCCAGGGCCTTTACTGGTTTGTTTTTCTACGCTAGGGGTTAAGGCAGTTCACCACCCTGGTCCCTCAGTGGGGTGAGAGCTTTGCCCTGAGCCCATCGGGACCCCAGGATTTTGGGGTCAAGAGGTTGGCCCCAGCCTGAGCTCAAACCAGAGGGAAAATGGAGCTGGGTGTGGAAAGGAGGGGACTGTGGGTTCGGGGCAACGTGGTTCATTTGCAGGGGTCGGGGGGGGTGGGCGTTTCATTCATTCAGTCATATTTATTAAACGCTTACTGTGTGCAATGCACTGTACTAAGCATTTGGGAAAGTAAAATACAACAATAAAGAGCGACAATCCCTGCCCCCCAACACAGTCTCGGGGTGGGGAAGACAGACATCACTAATCATTCATTCAATCATGCTTACTGCGTGCAGAGCACTGTACTAAGTGCTCGTGAGAGTACAATATAACAATAAACAAGCCCACAATGAGCTTACAGTCTCGAGGGGGAGACAGATACCACTATAAATAGATAAATTACAGATATGTACATAAGTGTTGTGGGGCTGGGAGGGGGGGATGAATAAAGAGCAAATCACGGAGATGCAGAAGAAGAAAGGAGGGCTTAGTCAGGGAGGGCCTCTTGGAGGAGATGTGCCTTCAATAAGGCTTTGAAGGGGAGGAGAGCAATTGTCTGTTGGATTTGAGGAGAGAGGGTGCTCCAGGACAGAGGAAATGAAGTGGAAGAGGGGTAGGCTACTAGGTCGACTATCTCTCTCCCCGGGAGAAGTTTGACCCGCCAGAGGTAGCTTTGGGACAAGAGAGCGCTGGCCCCTCTGACCACCCTTCATTATGGGAGCTGAGGGGATCCAGAATTTTGTGCCCAGGAGACCCTGGGCCACCTCTGCCGCGGAACATGGAGACATTAACTCATGGGGCTGGGAGGCAGAGAGAGCATCCCCTGCCCCTGTCCACGGAACACCCGGGAGGAAGCGGTGGCTCCAGCCTCAGTTTACCCCCAGCAAATAGAGCTTGTGCCTGCTCCCAGAGGGTATATGACAATGTGTGTGTGTATGTATGTGTGTGTGTGTGGGGGGGGATATGGGGCTCGTAATAACAATAATAATAATAATAATAATAATAATAGTACTTGTTAAGCGCTTACTATGTGCCAAGCACTGTTCTAAGCACTGGGGTAGATACGAGTTAATCAGGTTGGACATAGTCCCTTTCCCTCATGGAGCTCACAGTCTTAATCCCTGTTTTACACATGAGGTAACTGAGGCCCCAAAAAGTGAAGTGACTTGCCCAAGGCCCCACAATAGACAAGTGGTGGAACTGGGATTAGAATCCAGCTCCTTCTGTCTCCCAAGTCCGTACTCTGTCCACTAAAAAAAAAAAGAAAATGGTATTTGTTAAGCACTTACTGTGTGCCAAGCACTGTTCTAAGTGCTGGGGTATAAACAAGGTAATCAGGTTTTCCCACGTGGGGCTCACAGTCTTAATTCCCATTTTACAGGTGAGGTAACTAAGGCACAGAGAAGTTAAGTGACTTGCCCAAAGTCACACAGCTGATAGGTGGCGGAGCCGGAATTAAAACCCACGACCTCTGACGCCCAAGCCCGTGCTCTTTCCACTACGCCACACTGCTTCTCTGGTTGCCCAATCCTATCCCTGGTGCTGGCGCAAGGAGGGGAGGGGATAGAGGGAAGGGAAACTGAGGCAGAAGAGGCCTGGACACCCAGAGGCCCAGCCAATAGGATCAGGCCACCCCTTCCCAGCCCTGTCCTCCCGGCTCAAGCCCCAGGGTGGGGAAAACTGGAAAGTCCCGGGGTGGGGGGAGACCCCCAGCCCCATCCCCACCTGGGAGGGAGCCCCTGGCTTCCTCCTGATTTAGGGGTGATGGGGGCGGCCTCGCTGTCGGCTCCGTTTCAGTGAGCCGGTGTCGCCCGGGTGTATTAGAGAGGCCTCAATTTCACACGGCCTTGCTCCTGAGTGAGCCTCGCATAAAGGGATTAAGGAGAGAGGAAGCGCGGAGGAAATGGGATGTTAGACACCTTGTTAAAGGGCTGTCAGGGCTCCTGGAGCGTTGATTCTAACTCTATTCCGCCCTCCACCCCCCGCCCTCTGGAGATCACAGATTAGCCGGCTGCGAGCCAGAGGGGGGGTGGAGGGAGGGAAGTGGAAGGCAGCCCCCTCCCCTGCCCAGGGGACTCCCCCCAACCTGAGGAACAGCTCATGCATCCATTCATTCTGTAGTATTTAATAATGATGATGGCATTCGTTAAGCGCTTACTATGTGTCAATAATAATAATAATAATGGCATTTGTTAGGCGCTTACTATGTGCCCAGCACTGTTCTAAACGCTGCGGGGATACAAGGTGATCAGGTTGTCCCAGGTGGGGCTCACAGTCTTAATCCCCATTTTACGGATGAGGGAACTGAGGCCCAGAGAATCAATCAATCAATCGTATTTACTGAGCACTTACTATGTGCAGAGCACTGTACTAAGCGCTTGGGAAGTAAAAATTGGCAACATATAGAGATAGTCCCTACCCAACAGTGGGCTCACAGTCTAAAAGAAGTCAGAGAAGTTAAGTGACTCACCCAAAGTCACACAGCCGACAATTGGCGGAGCGGGGATTTGAACCCACGACCTCTGACTCCAAAGCCCAGGCTCTTTCCACTGAGCCATGCTACTTCTCATACAGTGGATACAGTCAAGCACTGTATGGACTAAGCTCTGGGGTGGATACAAGCAAGTCGGCCCCTGTCCCACATGAGGCTCACCATCTCGATCCCCATTTTATAGATGAAGTAACAGAGGCCCAGAGAAGTGAAGCAACTTGTCCAAGGTCACACAGCAGACAAGTGGCTGAGCTGGGATTAGAACCCATGACCTTCTGACTCCTAGGCCCGTGCTGTATCCATTATGCCGTGGTGCTTAGCGCTCACTGTGTGCAATACACTGTACTGAGTGCTTGGGATCCGAAGGGGAAAATGGGAGCAACTTGATGGGAGGAAGCAAAGGCAGATCAATCAATCAATCAATCGTATTTGAGTGCTTACTGTGTGCAGAGCACTGCACTAAGCGCTTGGGAAGTACAAGTTGGCAACATATAGAGATGGTCCCTACCTAACAGTGGGCTCACAGTCTAGAAGGGGGAGACAGAGAACAAAACCAAACATATTAACAAAATAAAATGAATAGAATAGATATGTACAAGTAAAATAAATAAATAAATAGAGTAATAAATATGTACAAACATATATACATATATACAGGTGGTGTGGGGAAGGGAAGGAGGTAAGACGGCGGGGGGGGGGAGAGGGGGACGAGGGGGAGAGGAAGGAGGAAGGCGGATGCAGGGATAGTCCCACGAAGCCCCCTTCCCCTGCCCGGCTGCTCAGACAATGACTCTCCCCCCATTTCAAGGCCGTACCTAAAGCACATCTCCTCGAAGTGGCCTTCCCTAAATCTTCCTTTCCTCTCCTCCCGCTCCCTTCAGTGTCACCCTGATTTGTTCCCTTTATTTATCCCCCCTCCCAGCCCCACAATACTTATGTACATATCTACAATTTATTTACTTATTTGTAATAGTTATGATGGCATTTGTTAAGCGCTTACTATGTGCCAGGTACTGTACTAAGTACCGGGGTGGATACAAACAAATCAGGTAGGACCCAGTCCCTGTCCCACATAGGGCTCACAGTCTCAATCCCCATTTTACAGATGAGGGAACTGAAGCACAGAGAAGTGAAGCAATTTGTCTAAGGTCACACAGCAGACAAATGGCAGAGATGGGATTAGAACCCATGACCTTTTGACTCACAGGCCTGTGCTCTATCCACTAGGCCATGCTGTTTCACGCTGTTTTTATTAATGTCTGCCTCTCCCTGTAGACTGTAAACTCGTCATGGGCAGGGAATGTGTAGGATTATTATTATACTGTACTCTCCCAACCGCTCACGTCCCTAGCCAAGTCTGAAAGGGGTGGATATTCCCCGAGGCGGGGCTTTGCTTTGGAGAAGCAGCAGGTCCTAGTGGATAGAACAATGTTCTGGGAGTCTGAGGTCATGAGTTCTAATCCCCATTCTGCTGCTTGTCTGCTGTGTGACCTTGGGCAAGTCACTTCACTTCTCTGTGCCTCAATTACCTCATCTGCAAAATGGGGATTAAGACTGTTAGCTTTAGGTGGGGCAGGGACTTTGTCCAACCTGATTAGTTCATATCTACCCCAGTACTCAGTTAAGTGCTTGGCACATAGTAAGTGCTTTACAAATACCATTTGAAAAAAACCGTTGTGTCTAACATTTTGTAACTCTCCGAGGGGGGCTCCGAGGAGCTTCTGGAAAAGGGGAGAGGGAAGGGAGAGGGGGAAGGGGAACATCAGCTGTCCCCGCTGAAGCTGCTGAGAAAGCAGGGTCATAGCCTGTTCTCACTGAGGATGTCGGGAAAGAGAGGATCTCCCGCTGTCCACGCTAAGGCGTCTTCCACACCCACCCGCGTAAAACCAAGACCGGCACACTCTCATTCAACAGCACTTTTTTCCATATCTGTAGTTAATTTTATAATGATGGCATTTGTTAAGTGTTCACTATATGCCAAGTACTGTTCATTCATTCAATCGTATTTATTGAGTGCTTACTGTGTGCTGAGCACTGTACTAAGCGCTTGGGAAGTACAAGTTGGCAACATATAGAGACAGTCCCTACCCAACAACAGGCTCACAGTCTAGAAGGGGGAGATGGACAACAAAACAAAACATGTGGACAGGTGTCGTCATCAGAACAAATAGAATTAAAGCTAAATGCACATCATTAACGAAATAGAATAGTAAATTTGTACAAGTAAGATAAATAGATTAATAAATCTGTACAAACATCTATACAGGTGCTGTGGGGAGGGGAAGGAGGTAGGGCAGGGTGGATGGGGAGGAGGAGGGGAAAAGGGGGCTCAGTTTGGGAAGGCCTCTTGGAGGAGGTGAGCTCTCAGTAGGGCTTTGAAGGGAGGAAGAGAGCTAGCTTGGTGGATGTGTGGAGGGAGGGCATTCCAGGCCAGGGGGAGGATGTGGGCCGGGGGTCGACGGCGGGACAGTTGAGAACAAGGCACAGTGAAGAGGTTAGTGGCAGAGGAGCAGAGGGTGCGGGTTCGGCTGTAGAAGGAAAGAAGGAAGGTGAGGTAGGAGGGGGCGAGGTGATGGACAGCCTTGAAGCCGAGAGTGAGGAGTTTTTGCCTGATGTGTAGTTTGATTGGTAGCCACTGGAGATTTGTGAGGAGGGGAGTAACATGCCCAGAGCATTTCTGCACAAAGATGATCCAGGCAGCAGCGTGAAGTGTAGAATGAAGTGGGGAGAGACAGGAGGATGGGAGATCAGAGAGGAGGCTGATGCAGTAATCCAGTCGGGATAGGATGAGAGATTGAACCAGCAAAGTAGTGATTTGGATGGAGAGGAAAGGGTGGATCTCGGCAATGTTGTGGAGGTGAGACCGGCAGGTTTTGGTGATGGATTGGATGTGAGGGGTGAGCGAGAGAGCGGTGTCTAGGATGACACCAAGGCTGTGGGCTTGTGAGACGGGAAGGATGGTAGTGATGTCTACAGTGATGGGAAAGTAAGGGAGAGGGCAGGGTTTGGAAGGGAAGATAAGGAGTTCAGTCTTGGACATATTGAGTTTTAGATGGTGGGCAGACAACCAGATGGAGATGTCCTGAAGGCAGGAGGAGACCCGAGCCTGAAGGGAGGGAGAGAGAGCAGGGGCAGAGATGTAGATTTGGGTGTCATCAGCATAGAGATGATAGATGAAGCCCTGGGAGCGAATGAGTTCACCAAGGGAGTGAATGTAGATAGAGAACAGAAAGGGACCAAGAACTGACCCCTACAGTAAGGGGAGCGGGGGGAGGAGGAGCCCACAAAGGAGACTATTCTAAGCGCTGGAGAGATACAAGGTAATCAGGTTGTCCCACATGGGGCTCACAGTCTTCATCCCCATTTTACAGATGAGGTAACTGAGGCACAGAGAAGTTAAGTGGCTTTCCCAAAGTCCCCCAGCTGATAAGTGGCAGAGCTGGGATTAGAACCCATGACCTCTGACTCCCAAGCCTGTGCTCTTTCCACTGAGCCATGCTGTTTCTAATTTATATTATTAATAATTATTTATTTATATTAAGTTTGTCTCCCCCCCCCCGCCAGACTGTAAGCGCCTAGCGGGCAAGGAATGTGTCTGTTTATTGCCTTTCCTAAGCACTTAGTACAGTGCTCTGCACACAGTAATTGCACAATAAATGCAATTGAATGAATGAACGAGTGAACTGAGCGTGCACAAAGCTCTCCACCCGGGAGTGGGAAAACCGGGACTGGAACCTCCTTTGGCCCCGTTCACCTGCTTTTCTCCCTCTTTTCCACGTCGTGGTTGGCAGGTTTTCCTTCCCGGTCCCAGGGGCAGCTCTATGGGTACAGCCTGGGTGACTAGGGCTCTGCCACAAGAGGTTAATCGGAGCACAGTAGCTCGAGAGCCTTTTATCTGTTGTTCCCAAAGGGCTTCTAGGAACAGCTGTCTCCTGGGCAACCTTGAGGAGGGGATGAGGGAGGGGGCAGCCAGGCTCCTCCAAGGACGCACACTCCAGAAAGGGTTAAGGGCATTGCTCAGGGTTACAGAAGGA